>NC_081249.1:30130034-31389229 GCF_030490865.1 Poecile atricapillus
CAAAAACAAAAGAGGAGGCAATATTAGAGTAAAAAGCAGGCTGAATCAAAGCTAAATTAGGCTTTATATCCTTCTGGGCTTGAAGAAAGGTACCAGCAGTGGTTTAGAGTAAACATTTCCTGACATCGATGGCAGGAAAAAAATATATTAACGCACTTAAACATTTTAAATTTGGTAGTTCCTTTAAGCTCAGCGGAAGAGAAAATATTCTCTATAGTGTCATGGACAGGACTAGAGGCGAGATCTGTTTTCATAGAAGCATGATAAATGTAATGTAGAGGAGATAGATCTAATTTAAAAGAAATGCTCTCTCATGATGACAACAGAGAGTGGGAGCAATGGGGCTGACTGTTTTCTCTGCTAGAACCCTTGAGAAAATCCCCCACCTTGAAAACTGTCTATGTATAAATATGTAACCAGTTGCTTATTTGGATTTTGCAGATCCAAGGTATGCCCTATGGGAATTGCTTACTTCTCAGTGATGGTCCCATCAATAACAGCACTGGAATCCCTTTCTTTTACGTGACACCAAAGGATAACACTGTGACGGATCTTCTGAAGAATCCCATGGCTTCTCTGACCCTTCCAGAGACAGATGGAAATTTCTGCAGGTAACAGTTTTATCTGCCTCCTACCATCTTCAGTGAGATCAGAGACCTCAGAACAGAAATCTGGGTCCCCACCACTCTCAATGTCCATTTATTTTTGACTCTCACAATCAGCTACATGCTCCCTCCTACAGTTTTGTTGTTTGGTTGGGTTTTTTCCAGTAAATTCCCCTGGTAAAGCACAATAGAGAAAAGCAGAGGTGCCACTGAAGTATATTGTAGCATCAACAGCTGGAGTGACTTTCAGCTTACATTAACATATCTAAACATTAACATACCTAAATTTTAATCTCTTCTTGGAAGTGCCTACATAAAGTCTAGGTGTTCAAGATCCTATAATAGCCTATAGTGATCTTGCCAATAAAATCCATAGAATTTCAGAGACTGTTCAATTCACAGTAAAGCAGGCATCTTTGCTCTGCTGAAAACTCTGGAGGCCCTGCTGAATGCCTTGACAGGGCTCCAGATCTCTGGGTTCTGTAAGAGCATCTCAGGCTCTCAGTTCACAAGTTATATGCTCAGGCCTGTGACACTCTGTCTGATTTGCAACTCTTCAGAGAATGTGATTGAATATGATATCTTTGCAAATTTTTTACACCTTGTATATCACAAACAGTCCTTAAATGACCCTCCCAAATCAAGAAATCCAGGTCTGAGGTTTACCAATCTACATCCAGTCCCTGGTTCTTCTCTCCAGAGGCAGCAGTGAGTTGACTTCTTCTTAATCATGTCATAGAATCCTATAATCACAGAATGGTTTGTGTTAGAAGAAACCTTAAGAGTTATCTAAGTCCAACCCACCTGCCATGGACAGGAACACCTTCCACTAGACCAAGCTGCTCAAAGTGCATCTAGCCTGGCCTTGAACACTTCCAAGGATGGAGCATCCACAGCTTCTCTGGACAACCTCTTCCAGGGTCTCACCAGTCTCACAGCAAAGAATTTCTTCCTAACATCTGATCAACACCTACTCTCTTTTAGTTCAAATCCATTATCCCATTGTCCTGTCACTGCAAGCCCTTGTGAGAAGTCCCTGTCCAGCTCCCTTGCAGGCTCCCTTTAGGTACTGTCAGTCTGCTTATGGAGCCTTCTCCAGACTGAACAACCCCAACTGCTCAGCCTGTCTTTGTAGGAGAGGTGCTCCAACCCTATGATCATCTTCATGGCCTGCTCTGGACTCACTCCAACAGGTCCATTTTATTCTTGTGTATAATGAATAACTTCAGATTCCCAAAGCTTTACATGTGTAAAATGTATGTATGTAACCTCAAAGATGATTCAATTTTCCCTTCCATTCTTGTCTCCCTGAAAAAGACGTATCTCCACCATATGTTTGTTTACAGTCAATCTTGTGGCATACTTGTCTGGGTCAGCCTTGTGTGAAGTGTTATTTACAAAGGCCTCTTTACGTGATGAGGTACATGACACTGAAATTGTGTCAGACAGGACTCTGTTACCAAAGCAGGTCTTAGCTGACATTCCAAGGAGAGAGAGAGAGAGAGAACTGGTAAGAGCAGACTCCTTCAGAAAGAAATTGAATTAACAGTTTTTATTCCAACTTAAAGTCCTCTTCGTGGAAGGAGAGGTTTTATCTTAAGACCAGATTTCCCCCGCTGAGGATTGCCTAGAGTATCATCCCACTTCTCAAGCCTGATAGCTCAGAAGAGCCCTGGGAAAAGCAGGGAATAGCAAATATAAAACATTACTGTTACAGTTGTCTGTGTTTGTCTTCAGAATATATTGTTTTCTAGAGAGTTATATGGTGGAAAAATGAAATGTTTCTTAGTCCAAAGCAGTACCAGTAATTTCATGCTAACATCCTATTCCCAAAGAATGGAAATCATGGCTTCCTCTTACAATGTCAAACACCTAATAGGAGACTTCTGTCATCAACATTTGCTAAGGTAATTCAGTCTTGAATGCTTGAGGAGGTCAGTGAAGTAGTGAAGTTAACACTGGAATGGTTCTGCATATTGCTTAAATATTTTCATTAAATATTTTGGATTAATAATTTAGAAAATAAATATATCCATTCTTTAATTGCAGGCTTAATGGCGTTTATTCCTGCTTTCTGAGATTTTTCATTCAGTCTAACTTACTATCCTGACCAACTTACTATCCAGTGCTTAAAAATGTATTTTAAGTCCTGTGTCCTACTACTTCATGCCCTATTTTCAGAGGCCCAAGACTCAGAGCAGCTTCCATTGATGATAAGTGGTAGTGTTGAGCACTTCTAAAAACCACACACCCACTTAGGCACTTAAGTGTGGCCTTTGATCCCTAACTTTAAACAGCCACTCTTGAAAGTCTTTGCCTTTTATGGCTTAGCAACATCACTGCCTGATGCACCAGTTTGGGAAGTGCCAATTCACCAACAAAAGAGAAATGCTGCATGATTTATAGAAATATGAAATCCATATACACCACAAACCTTTGAGCATATTTATTCAATGTCTTATTATTACATCACTATTAATTTTCAAATCTCTACCCTTTTGATCAGTATGCCAGATATCTGCTGCTGCTTGTTTTGCAGCCAGGGCAACCTAGATTCTGTCACCTGACTCACCAGTCCCCTCTGCAGCCTGAGACTGTGCTCTCTGGTGAGAAGAGCTCTCTGGGCACCACCAAGAAGCTAAACCTGCACTTCCAAAACAGCTTTGTCCAAACTAATTACTATTTGCCACATCCCTACTCTCCCTCCTGACTACCAGTCATGTGCTACCCTGCCTCCCATCAGTTCTGGTCTTTGCCTCAGTCTAAGCTAAACAAAAACGTGAAGAAAATTATCCTGACAGCAAGAATAAGTTTTTCTGCCGATCCTTCTTTTCATCCTGTGGCCAGTACTGCTCCTGGCCATGCAATCCCACCCCCTCCCTCCAGCTGACCATATGGTGGGCCTATTTTAGCTCAGTAACCCAGCAGAAACCTCCTGGTTTTTTGTTTGTTTTTTTTTCTGGATGTGATTTCTACTGGCTTAGGAACTTGAATCAGCTCCTCAAGAGTCAGAAAAGAGCAAAGGAAAGGGGAAAGAAAAAGAGAAGGTGGTGGAAAGATAGAATATTCTTATTTTAGCATGTAACCATACTCTAAATATTGAGCTTACTACTGAATTGAGTACACAGGTTCAGAGTTTGATCAGTGCTCCATGCATTATTTATTTTGTTGTTACCTTCAGTTTCTTTTTCGTTATTTCTGAAGTTCTCATTTGGAACAGATGTTGGTTGGCATTAGTGCAGAGAACGAGCAATATGGACAATGAAAAGCTGGGTATTTATTCAAGCTACAATTTTTGGTTTTGATGCTACAAAAATGTGAGCATTTTTGAAGCTGTCTCAGAAAGGAAGGCTATGGGCACTGGACTTTACCTTCTTTTCTTCCCTTCCCCTATAACCAGAGTCAGAAATTAATGTATGTTTTAAACTGGGAAGCCATGAGCGATTTTTACATTTAAGAGTAGCAACATCTAAAATTGCAGCCCAGCACACCATCCCACTGTTACCCCACAGAAAGGGCTTCTGTGGGGAGTGCAACACTGAAGAAAACAACTAGGTGTCTGGGCCCTGATGCCAGTGCTTGGGGTGGCCTGTCCCCACCTTCAGGGTGCACTTGACCTGCTGAGATAGACAGGCTGTGCCATGCAAACAGCACACAGCATCCTCAGTGCAGAGCCTTATGTGGTGGCTCAAGTTCGGTGTAGCAAAAATCTTCTTTATTAGTACTATATGAAAGGCAAGACCTTTTACTCTGTGTGACCTCAGATCCTGCTAGCATTAAAATGGTATCTGTGAGGTTTTCTTTGCAAAGGAAAGTGTCATTCTTGTCAGACATTCTCTTCAACTGTTTCATTAATTGTTTTGGTTTCAAAATAATTATGTAAAATAGCTAAATGAATAATATTCTACGTGAGAAAGTTCATGTCCTTGTGTGCCAGCAATGCATTCATAGCTTGTTTTCATGTGGAACTTCATTAGAATTCCATTATTAATCTACTCTGAGTTGTAAGAATCAAAATAAATGTGAAAGCGGATTGGTGCCTGTAGCCAGTGCTCCTGGGAGTATTTGGCACTCTCCTGAAAAATGCTTCTGACCTATTGCATGCAAAAGAAATCTCTGGCCTTTAGAAAGAAAACATAGCTGACATTTCAATGTCTTCGTGTACCTAATGAGTTTCAAGTGACTTGTGTACACCAATTTGATATTAAATTTATTTAGTAGCAAATTTCATTTGTTTTGTTTCAGAACAGACTCAAGTTCCAAACCTTGACAATAAATATTTTCCCTTTCAAAGATGTGAGAAATACAAGACTGGCCTTTATGGTGCTCCAGCCTCAATATTTAATCAGCTGGAGAGAAAATGTGAAAACCCTAAACAAATAAGAAAAATAACATTTAATACTGAAAGAAAGAGAGCAGCGACACATCTGACTAGGCACTAATTGCAAGACATTTTAGTATTGCAGCTAGGGTTTGGATTCCTCATTTCTGACCTAGAGATTGCCATTTCCCAGAGGGAGACAGACTGCCCCTCTCTGAGAAGGCTCTGATGGCCAGGATAGAGATGGCATTTGTTAGCAACTACACAGCATTTTATCTGAAGCCTGATAAATGGATAATAGAGGCAAGAAAAATTAAATGGTTCAGGGCTATAAATAGACTAAGCTGGTATGTCTATGCCACTGACAAGCTGAAAAGATTGAGTTCCATTCTTGCAGCTTTCAGAGGGAGCAAGACCAAGCCCGACATTAAAGAATAGAGCAGCTATTGTTCTAAATACATTTCACAACACACAGGCTGCTCAGAGGATTCCTCTTTCCAAGTAAGCTCCTGAGTCTGCCTCATTACAGCTGCAGCCTGGAAAACAGGCAATTAATTTTAAACGTGTGTCACCTCCTTGACATCAGGTTCAGCACATTCACAGGGACACACTGCATCTTTCTTAGAGAAGGAGCAGTTACATGGCTGCCATTAACTGGTTTTTATATGAGGGAAAAGCAGCGATCTTTGGGGTCAGTCCACCTTTGGTTTTTTCCTGCTCTTAGTTGAGGATGGTGTTTCAAATTCACACTGCAGACCATGAGTGATTTTCGTGAATTCTGAACCACCATGGGAAGATAAGAGGAATTTTGTGGGTCTGGGTTCCTGCTGTGTAGTGGATCAGCAGCATGCACAAACATCCAACTTCATTCCCTGGGCAATCCTGAGGGACAATAAGCCTGCCACTGCACAACCTTTGAGATGTCATATGGCCACACAACGTATAACTACTGCTGGGTTTGTAGAGTCACTGTTGTTAATATGAGGATTAATATAACAAAGAAATCGGGTACTGTACCTTCACACAAAGAGAAATTATGCATGCAGAAGACAAAGGCTGAATTCAGACATCCATCAATTTCTGAGATCCACCTCCTGATTCTGTGGCACAGACACATTTCTAATTCTGGTATTTATATTGGCCCTTTTCAGTCATGTGCAAATAATTATGTCAGTAGTTGTTCCTGAAAAATCTGTATTTAAAGAAAATCTGTATTTAAAAAAATTTAAAATGAAGGTCCCAAATTAGAAAGTCAAACATGAAACCTACTATCATCATGACCCAATGCACATGATACTGCTCTAAATTACTATTTTTCCTGTATTCTTAAATAACCAACTTCCTAAAATCCCTTCCTAGTGAAATAGCGTTTCTCTGACTCTGTTCACAGAAATAGTTGATGGTATAATTCTTTTTTTTTTTTTTTTCTCCATGAATTGTCTGTGGTTAAGCTATATAAAAGCTTCCTGTCTGAAACACAGAGTTCAGCTGAAGAAATACATTGTTATTGTCAGTAGAGAGAGGAAAACAGACGGGCTTCAAGTAAAAGTAGTTAAATATTTTAGGAAGGATTATCTTCTAGAAAGAATGAAATTATTAAAAATGTTAAAACACATATACTGGGAGCACAGGCTCACTTAGATGAACAGAATAATCTCTGCACTGATACACTTTAGCTCCCTAACTTCAGATTCAGAACAGAAGACCTCTTCCAAAAGCAAAGATGTTCTAACTAACTTTGCTGGCTCCCAAACATGGCTGATAAAAAAATTCTTGTCAAAATCAGAGCAGTGCAGAACTGCCTAGGCATATCCGGTTGAAGGCCAGCAACAGCTTTTCAGATTATGAAATTGCTTTCAGTGGAGATTTTGTTTGACGTTCATGCCATGCAGATTAGCAGCACCAATACATTCTTTCTGCTTCAGAGACTCTAGCAGTTAGTGGTGAACAAATGAATGAGGAGAGTAACTTACTTTTCAAAATTAATCACATTTATGAATCAAAATTATATGCACTTTACAGTAATTCTCTAAGGACAGAGCGTTCCCTCCCTTCTGTTCTGTAAATTTTAGGGGACAAAATTCCTGTGATACATTTTATATAGTAGAAAATAACTCTTGCCTCTTCATCTTGGGCCCAGTTTGGGGCTGTGTGAAGAGGAGCCCTGTCCAGGGT
Organism: Poecile atricapillus; assembly: GCF_030490865.1. Taxonomy (NCBI): domain Eukaryota; kingdom Metazoa; phylum Chordata; class Aves; order Passeriformes; family Paridae; genus Poecile; species Poecile atricapillus. The sequence goes on from NC_081249.1 coordinate 30,137,136, forward strand.
GTGACAGAGTCACCTACTTTGCATCCTTGGGAGGTGACAGGGATGAGCTGGGTCAGCAGCCAATCCCACCCCCTAATTACATGGGTTTTCACGACTGCTACCATTATAGGAGCGCTTAGAATGTGTGGAAGCAGTCATTGCCCTTATGCTACTCAGCTGTATGCTTTCAAGTAGAAAAAAAAAAAAAAGTAGGGAATCTGGGGCTTTCTTCTTGGCTCTCTGTCTCTCCTGCAATAGGAGAAAACTCTTTCCCAACTTCTTTTCTCTTCAACTATGAAGAAGTAGAGGGATAAGAGCAGTGCTTTCTCACACAGCAGTGAGAAATGTGTTCAGGGGACATTTGCGTATCCTCCCAGGGAGGATGGAAGGTCTTATTTCCTCAGGGGGTGGAGGAGAAGGATGTCAGCTCCTTTGTGAGAAATGGAGGCTGGGCAAGAAGAGAGGGATTCCTCTGCATAGACCCCTGCTTCCACACCCAGACTGGAACAGTACTGAACCCTCCTGCCTTTCTCCTATCAGTTCTTTCTCGGGAGTACCTGGATTTCCTTCCCAAGTGCCTTCCAAACTCTTAACTTGCTTTTGCTGTTGATCTGTGGCAGATCAGTGTCACCTCACTAATGGATTGAAGAGGCTGAGAATGAAGATAATACTCAGGGATACTTTGGTCAGAAATCAGGAGACAGAGCATCATCAGTCAAAGCAGAGATCTCAACTGTAAAAGGGAATCCTAACCAAGTCACAACATCATCTTATGTGTCAATATAACCACAGCAGCCGGTTCATAACACCTGAACTTGGATAGCTGCTGTATAAGAACCTTCTAATTAAACTCCAAGAGATGGCTAGTGTAGTAAACAATTTAATGAGTAGGTAACACTCTTTACTCTGAACCGCTCTTAAACCAGGACCCAGAAATTGCGGAAGTGTTATATAGTAAGTGGGACATGTTCATTAGCAGTGTGCTTTGCAGCATTGCATTTCTCTTGGGAAATACTTTTCACTTGGATGCAGGCCTCTCCTCAAGCTCAGTAAAGCTGGCACCTGGGTAGGTGATGTCATCTCATACACTTGGAAGAAAACTGCCTGGACTGGGTCAAACTCTGCATACCTACTTTGCTCACTGTAAGCAGAGGAACAGGAACAATTAATTCTTCTCTCTCCACAGATCAGATGAATAATTAAGATGATTTGTCTTAATGCACTCTTTTCTTATACACCGAATCTTCTTCCCTTTTAATCTGGCCTTCCCAATTTTCCCCAACAAAGTATATGTATTTGAAATAAGTATGAAAAAAAGAATGTGTTCCTATTGCTTGGTCTTCTTTCGCAGTTACCTGCTTTCTCTTCCCCTCAGTTCATATTTTACTATAGCATTCATGAAGTCCTCCCCATGGAGACAGAGGGCTTGATTCTGGTAAAGACAAACCACCTGAGAAACCACCTTGGGTTTCCTCAACAGAGCAACAGTGTCAACATCTCTATCCCTGACTCTGCCTCCCTCTCACACCCAGTCAGCAGCACACAAATGTTACATAAAGGCACTCCTCTGCATCTACTTATTCTTGTGCCAGCAAAGATGAAAGTAACTCAGGGACTGAGAGCTGAATATGTATTTATACAGAGACAAGCAATGTCTAGTGAATGCATGACTAGACCTCTACAGATGCAAGTGAGGAATGTTTTAGTAAATATCCCTTTATTGTCTTTAGTGAAAATAAGACATAAATCCCTGACTATATCAACTTGCTCCAGGGAAGCAAATCCTGCATTTGTATTAGTTGCACTGGCAACAACACTGAAAACACAAGACCCATTCATAACATTTATAAATGGAAGCTGTAAGTTTAGTGGGTTTTGATGGTTTGAGAAATATAAAAGTAATCAAACATCATTAGGGAAATACAATGCTAAAAAAAAAAAGAAATGCAGAAACAGATTTACTTCATAATATGAAGGGTTCCTTTGAAAAAGAATATACTAATGCTAATGTCAGATTACAATACAAGGTTCCTGATCTGAAACAAAAAACCTATGATAAGAGGCAGACCTGAAAGCAAAACCAACAAGTAATAATAGCATGCTGGACTCAAATGTATCATTGCCCTGTTCAGCTCTTCCAAAACTTCACCTCACACAATCTCAACAAATAACTTGAGTCATTTTCCAGAAAAACAAATTGACCCTCCAGAATATTATTCCCATATGCAAAATTAAGTTTAAATCATTTTTACTGGGAAGATAGTATTATGTGCGTCAACCAGTGTAGCACCATGGCTCACGAGAATGTACAGAAAACTGTAAACAGAAGAAGCCGGGGGGAAAAAAAAACTTTTCAAGCTATGGATGCGCAGTGTGTGTGGCCTTTGTTGTCAGCCAAATATGTGCAGAGCAGCTTTTCATGTCAATTGGGGAAGAGTCACATCAGACACCAGTCCTATTAGACAAAACTTTCTCAGCAAAGGCAGGCAGGGTTCACTGCTTAACCACAGCTACATCAGCTCTATTGCCTACTCAAAATCACATACTACGCTTTCAGAATAAACAAGGACTTGCACAAAAACACCAAATAATTGTAATCTGAGAAGGTCAGACCAAAACTTCTCACTGCTCCTGATCACATCCAGAATCCATGGCCTTCATCCGTTCTGTGAAACAGACATCTTTTAATAACAATCCCTTTCAAAATCCTCTCTTACAGTAATTAACCACATATTATGTAGGAACTGTGTGCAAGAAAAACACTTGCAAATATTCCTGCTTTTCCTGGTTCTTCAGTTTTTTTATGTTCCTGTTTGTCTGTGGAGGAAATTGTATCATATATTCAGATGCACAGTTGTTTGAAAGCAATTTTCTGAACTGAATTTCTGCTCGCAAGAAGTCCCTTTATCAATGTAAATGTTAAATATATACTGAATATATAAGCATATGCAGAGGGATTTGGGTACAGTATTAAGATTAGGCATAAAAGATAACAACAGATCAGGAGATGGCTTCAAATGGACTTTAACGCTTCACCATCCAGGGCCAACAGTTGCAAGAGTGTGAATGTGTATTGCCCTGGCTGCTGGACATGCATACCCTCAGCTGATACCCTCTGCATGTGGGATTGGCTCCTTTCTCTTCAGCTGTATTCACTGTATTTGCCTTTATTTATTTGTGTTTTGGTGGGTGAGCATCTCACTGGGCCATTGATGCTGGGCAGCCACACAACACCCAAAGCCTATGCAAAAGAAATGCCAGGAGCTACAGGTATGGAGCTGTGTTCCTTAGGGACAGAGTGCTTTCAGGCCACTGGAACCCAGACATGAAGGAACACCTTCAGCAGGCAGGAGGAGTCAGTGCTGAGGATCTGTGGTGTACCAAGGTGATCATCTAGACAAATTTGTACTATGCATACACATTGATAGAAATAATCCCAGTGCCTGAGCAGGGAATATGGATTTTTGGGTACTCAGAACACCACTTTCATAATTTAAAAAACTGTACTAGAGAAAATTAGAACACTATAAGTTGATGTGGACAGAAAGTTTGAGCCTGATCTTTGGCCTCAACCATTGCTCCCATCAGTATGCATGGGAGAGGAAAATGAATACATGTGGAATTTGTCCAAATGTTGTTAAACAGACAACTGCTGCTCCAAACTGAACAGAACACTGAAGAAGTGTCCCTGAGATGATGTGACTGCAAATGGTACTTTGGAGGTCAGGCAGCAGACAGTGGCAAGTGCTCACTGGACATAGTCAAGTATCAGTCAGCCTACTGTACTTATGTATCTCTCTTTCTGACCCTCTTTAGAAAAGTAGATCTTTTATCTAGTGAGCTACACAGTCTCTCATAACCATCTGTGGAGAATCTGCAGGTGTTAAATTAGCTGCAGAAGGATGCCCATATGTTTCCTGCATATACTAGATACACATTGAGAAATATAACCAAAAATGAAGCCATTGCAGATTGCACACAGTTAAGGCCAAAGGGCTCAAGCCATGATCTTTAAGTAAAATTGTACACAGATGAGATGTAATTTACTGTGATTAAAACACCGTGAAAAAGAAATGCAGCTTTCATTTCCTAATGTAGTTTCTTGGGCTGACATGGGAATGTGGTTCCCTGAGACACTAAGCAGTCTCAAACTGCTGGCAGCAGGACTTTGGGCTGCTCAGTGTTTGTCAGGATCAAGCCTCTGCAGTCATTACATACACTATTTTTTTTTTTTTTTGGAATTAGTAGATTTACTTACGATTTATATCCTTGTATTGTATATGTCAGAATCAGTAATTGCCTTGCAGTTACTAATGGGAGTTATTTATTATTACTATATACAAAGTTATTTATTATTACTATATACAAAGAGCCAAAAAGTAACAAGTACCTTCCCTGTCGTGGTCTGAAAGCAACTGAACTTTTCTATTTGGTGTAAAGCAGTTGAAAAATGGGTAAAAAATGAACAAGGATTTATTTTCTAGGATAAGCACAATGAAAAGACCTTATGTTTTACATACAGATACACATATTCATACTCCTTTCTGTAGGCACAGGTACAGACTAAACATCTCAGTACTTCTCCTCAGAATCAGCTGTATTCTGTGAATACAGCTCTGTACATCTGTCTGGGAATACTGCCATTTTCACAATTTTTTACAATCCAATAGATACTAGTCCAACTTCCGTGAACATAAATTAAAATTAAGCAACTATCTACAGCAGAGCTATGTGTCAGTCAAGTGTTCCTTCCAGACTACCCCCCTCCACCAAACAGTATAGCTGGGAGTAGAGACGATGCACAAGGCTTCATGAATTTTTTATATGTGAGCAGGAGTCCACACTTCTCCAAAAACTCTTAAGAAAGAAAATAAGCTATTACTCATGAGCATTCTTCTCTGTGCACAGAAAAAATGTAATTGATCCAGAAGATCCAAGGTGTGCCAGGCTGACTCTCATGGGACAGATGGTCACGGTGCCCCCGGAGGAAGTAGAATTTGCCAAGCAAGCAGTGTTTTCCAGGTCTGTATCTAAAAGGCACGTAGTAGAGTGCAACCCACGGGTTAGAGACAAATATGCAAATGTGGCCGTTTGGTACAGAAAATCTGAGAAATAACAAGCCTGATCTTTACTTTGGGGCCATGAAGCATGTTGGCTTCTGTGTGGCTTGGAATGACAGACCTTTTAACTCTTGAGGAAATGAAATATGGAAATACAGGTAGTGTTGGACTCTGGTAAGGCACATGGTTTATAATCTGGGGATTATGAAGAATGTCACCTGGTTCCAAGGAGATATTCCATAATTCCATGGTGTATTTGTTATCTTTAATGATTCTACCCCACCTTATGACAGGTAGAGAACTCAGACAAAGAGCAGAGGCCTGCTGCCTTTGGGCTTACAAACATTTTCAGGATGGAGCTTATAAATTTAATTACATCTCCTAACGTCCCAGCTGCTTCAAAGCCATAGTACTTACTGAACAGTCTCCTTTGAACAGATGTAAGGACAACCCAGATGTGGAGCACACACACACAGGATGTGCCCCCATGCCCTTCACTGGGTGTCCAGAATTACAGGCTTGAAAAGCCTGAACCTTAGCTGGGGCACACATGTCCCACACAGGCTGCCAGGGATTGTCCTCCAGATGCACTTTTCCTGGTCAGTCAAATACTGCTGGGAAATTGGGATGAGCTTGGATCCAAAACAGCCCAGAGATTATATTCTTTCTGATCTACAGGACGGGGTCAGGGTGAAACTCTGTCAGTGTGTGTTCCATCAATAACAAAAATGGGACCATGAACAGATGGGGCCATATTGACACACAAGTCTTCTTTACAAACTTCACGGGAATTAGATTTCCAAGTGATCCAGAATCCACCAGCGCCTCAGCAGAGAATGCTCTGCTGTCAGGTGCAAGAGCCAGAATGATAAAGTGAGGGCTGCTGGGGCACATCCAGTGCCAGCAGCATCTGACACCACTTACCAACCCCAGAGTCACAGGTACTCAAAGGGACAACTCAGAAAATGGTAGGAAACACCATTTTCCCAATGAGAGGGAAACCAAGATGTTGCCAAACCAAGTACCTCTGCTGCAGGATCTTTTGCAGGAGCAGAGGGGCACTGAGCCAACTCTGCCCAGACTTGCACCACTCCCTGCCAACGTTCCTGTGAACATTGTGACTTGAACTGTGGTATCCACTCTGTGCATCACTGCTGAGCTTCCCACAGCTACACCTGCCAGGGATGGGGGACCGAAGATCTGCACCCCGTCAGAGAGAATCTGTCAAACCTAACTGTAAGGGAGACCAGAGAAATGAGACGTAAATACAGGATGAGAAGGCTCTTGGAGGTGACAGCTAGCAGAGGCTATGCTCTACCTGCTACCCAGTTTTATTAGCCCTCCCTCTGTACCACAATTGCTACCAAAGATGTGATATTTTCAGGACAGTGTTTCCTTTTAACAGATATAAGCACAACCCTGACATGCATTCAAAGAGTTTTCGCTAACTATTTTTCATTTATTCAGAGGTTGAACAACATCTACCTTTAGAGACAGGCTTCTGCAGTGGGGGAAGGTGGTGATTACTGGCTGCCTGTGTTGCAGTTCGCCCCAGACTGGGATGTGGGAGATTGTAAACCTTACAGCAAGGAAGGGCCAAAAATGGTGGTGTTCTCATATCTCAGGTTTCACTCTGGCTGAGCACACTAAGCTGAAGAAAAAAGCAGAGTATGCATATGCTTTGGCACATCTTCTAACATTTTTTTTGCTTTTCTTTGTCCTTCTAGGCACCCAGTGGTAAGAAAGTGGCCTCGTAGCTATGAGTGGTTCTTCATGAAAATGAACATTGAGCACATCTGGCTTCAAAGCTGGTATGGAGAAGTTTCTCCTGTTGCAGTAGAAGAGTACTTAAAAGCGGTTCCAAGTAAAGGATGATTGAATGGGATTTGAGATAGAAATCTCCTGAGTTTTCTTTTCAAACACTTTTAAATTAAATTTCATGGTAGATGGTTTATTTACAGTGATATTTTTCCTCTTCTCCCAAAAGGCTTCAAAATAGCCCTGTCTCACATGGAGCGGAGTGAAAATAAATCAACACAGACTTTCAAATTATAAAGGAGAGGTGGATATTAGCCCTACCCTTCAATGTACAGACTTGTCATTTCAAGCAGGCAATGCGTCATCTGAAATGCTGTTTTAAAAATGCTTTGTATCTGTTTGTTTTGACTTCTATTGCTGTGCACCCACAGGGAAACTACACTATGTGCTAAATATAATGTTCTGATTTGCAGAAAATGCAAATTGCCTACTCAGAACCCTCTATGCATTGTGGAGGTATTACTGCTGCTGGGTCTCCCTTGATTTGTAAGTATTTTAAGAGAAAGTTAATAGCTGAAAATTTAGGTATTTAAGTTTAAAAACAAATTATTTGCTAAAGCTGTCCTCATTTGCTAGCTTCTCTTTTCTATGTGTGCTTTTCCCTAATTAGATAATTTGATATTTCACTTGGAAATTGAGTAAAACTTCTTTAGCAGAAAAAATGCAATCAGTTCAAACAACACAGCTCCACTATAACTTGTCTCTGACACAAAGCTGGTTAAACACATTAAAGGCCAAAATCAAATCAGCCCCACAAGGATTATCTCAATACGAGTAAAAACCATTCTTACAAGAAGAATTTAAGTAAATGTTCTCAGCTAGCCTGTTCCTGTTGAGACAGGAAAAGTATTTTTAATAGCCTGTAGACCCAATTTTTTTTGCCTCCATGCTCCAACCGCTGCTTTATTTTTAACTGGCTTGTGCAACTGATTTTTGTAAGCCCTCACTAACTCACTGAGGGGTGGAGCCTGTCCCTTAACTCTGTTTCCTCACCAAGATTTAAAGGGCTTGTTCATGCATTTACTTTCTAAAGAAGCCTAAAGATGGTAGGTATTTCAGGTCATGAAAAACTGCTTTTCCCATGTGGAAAGTGCAAACTTTGTTGCCAGCACATTATGTATAGGCTTTTCACGTGGTAATACCAAAAGAGTTCAAAGGTATTTTAATCACTGTCAGTTCTTTCTTTAGATGTCCTCCTGGTAAACTTACTCTGCAGTTCTTAAGGGTATCACAGAAAGAAAATTCCCATGGCTAATCAGCCAAGTCACCACACAGTTTGAAAATTATATGGCTGCTCTCCCTGTTACATGAAGAAGGAGACACATTGAGATGGAGTTTATGTGCCTGTGGGGTAGGTCTTCCAGCATCACTGGGAGTGCTCTTGAGCTCTGGACATCAGCGTGCACCACGTCTGGGCTGGGGAGGAGCCTGGGTGAGTGCCCTGAGCTTGTACACGTTAATCCCTGGGCAGAGCTTAGAGGCAGCTGCATGATCTATGATCAGCTGGAAGCCAATTAAGTGTAGCTGAGCTTATTTTGGCTCAGGCATGGAGAGAGGGAGTCATTCCCAGAACAGCTGGGCACCATGCTGGTTTAACTACAAGGGGCTCCAGGGCACCCAGCTTAGCCCTAGGGTGAGTCCTGGGCCCCAGGCATCACTACTATTCCTGATATTCTGTAAGAAAACAAGGCAAATGGGGGGGGGGGGGGGGGGGGGGGGACGACTTGGTTTAGACACTCACTTAGCTTTTTTATTCTTGTCTCACTGCCAGAGACTTTGTTAGCCGTGCAGATCTTTTGCAGAGGTAATTACACAAAAGGAGGAAGTGTCCTGCCTGAATCTATTTCCTTCAGGTTTTTTTCTTGGCAGATGAGCTGCATTTTCACATTTGAGTTTGCCCCTGAATCTTGCATTGTGTAATACTGAAGCAAGATGGCCCGTCCTATACATATTTACAGAATCTCATCAAGTGAAATCCTCCTTTATTCCTATAATTTTGCCATGGGGATCTTTGTCCATTAAGGATTTGATGGCTTTGTCCATTAGGATTAATGGGACTTTTAAATCTGACTTCAACAGGAAGAATGCTAGTCCTTGTAAGAGAATTTCACAGAAATTCCTGTGAAAGTATAACTATGTATTTCCTTATACCAGTTTGCTACTATTCACAGAGAAACCTGAAATCCCCATTCAAACCCCCACTCCTAAATACACACAGATTAAGCAAATGCCGAGTACAGTCTTAATGTTTTAACAAGCTGAAAAAGGAAGGAAAAATTTAGAAGTGCTACTGTTATACTATACTCTCAATTTCATTCATTTCATTCACTGGCAACAGTGACATGGTCCTATGTCCTATCCATTACCTTATCAACAAGCCTTGAAGCAGTAAGGGATTGTGTCAAGAAGACTCCGAAAAGCTTTAATGGTTTAAGAAGTTTGTGTGTACTAAGAAAGGTTTTGAATTTACAACACCCTGCTTGTTATAGGCTGCCTCCTCACACACACAGATTAATTGGAGTAGCTTCTCTATTGTAAAATGACACATTCATCAAGAAGCTTTTTTGAATGGACCTGCCATGAGGCTCTTGACAGAACCTCAGAACATGAAATGCTGGTGACATGTAAAGTGACAAAAGGGGCCTCATGAAGAAATGCTGTCTTATATAACCTGTTCTCATTTCATGCTTCCTTCACCCAATGAATAACTACCATGAGAGTCCTTGAAAGTCTAGAAATTCATCAAAAATACAACCTGCAGATTTTGAATGGAATTTTCCAGACCAAAAAAAAAAAAAAAAAAAAAGGAGGTGATAGTAGTTTGCTTATTTCGGCTTTATTTTATTATTTATAGGCTAGTTCTAATTTTTCTTTAAACAGAAAAATGTCTGAAGTAATATTGGTCATCACATGGTGAGTGATGTTTACTGAAGCTTTTAACCCAGAGTTTTATCTGAAATATCACAATAAAACCATAGTTCCTTAAGACTGTAGAGTCTGATCTTGCTTCAGTTCAAGTGAATAGCAAAAATACCATTTATTTGTTGAGCTTTAATTATTGTATCAAACAAACATTTTCATAAGTCTTGATAAGCTCTTATAAGCTCAATTAAGCATTTTAATTAGCTGATGTGTAATTTCCGTGTGTTCTTTATTTTCGTTATTTCTGTAGCTTCCCAAAAAAGTTTGTTGTGCAACATGTTTAAAATTTTAACTGTAGTCTTGCAAAATTTAAAAGATGTATTTAGTAATTTCTGTGTACTTGCTGAAAAAAGAAAAATGAAGTTGAAAAGTTGGGTTCTCACTTCTTACTAATTTGGGCAAAAGAAATGCATGTACAGGATTTAAGCACAGCTATTTTGAACTGCTGTTCTTATTTAACCAAAGAATGCTCTGTTTCTGATGAAATTTTCATCACTTAAGTGGTTGAAATGCAACCTGTCTCATTTCTGGATGTGTATTGCAATTTGCAATGTATTTTGATTTCTAAAAACATTGAAAGTTGTTAACAAAATGTCTGTGACTAAGAAATGCAAATAAAACAAATTTCAAAGCAGAAGCTGAATAAGGATATTCTTCAGTACAGCATTTCCTAGAGTAACCCACATTGTGCTAACAACCATTACAATTTCTGTCTGATCTGAACACCTGTTTCATTTCTTTTTCGTCCCTGAGTTTTTCTGAACCAATTTAATTTCTCTCAAAATATTTATGGGAATTGAGACTCGGATCTGCTTTTTTTCTGGGGAGAAAAGTCTAGCCAAGCACCTTTTATTGTTCCTTCATCCTCTCATTACTGTGTTCTTTGCTTTCACTGTGGCAGTTAAATGTCACACTTAAATTTGCTCTTCTTTTCTGTACATAGGAACTGAGCACTCACCTCTTGGGCATGCAATAATAATGTTTTGGAAGTTTCCTCAGTGCTATTTCTTCCCTTGCCAGCCTTGCTCTTACAAGTTCTTTTTACAGCTTGTTCTCTTCTGTCCACTTTCCTCTAATGTGTTTTCTTAAGCCAAGTCTGACAATTTACCTTTTTATCTTGCTTTCCCACACCATCTTTCAACAAAATTCAAGCTCTCATACTAAAATTCCCACTTCATATCGAGAAGAGAAGAGAAGAGAAGAGAAGAGAAGAGAAGAGAAGAGAAGAGAAGAGAAGAGAAGAGAAGAGAAGAGAAGAGAAGAGAAGAGAAGAGAAGAGAAGAGAAGAGAAGAGAAGAGAAGAGAAGAGAAGAGAAGAGAAGAGAAGAGAAGAGAAGAGAAGAGAAGAGAAGAGAAGAGAAGAGAAAGAGAAGAGAAAGAGAATAACAGCCTATGTTAGGATCAAATAACAGCTTGTGTTTCCTATCTACACTTTAAATATTTCTCTTGCCACTGGTTGGACTGCATTTACTGGAAGAACTGTGACAACAGTTCCCTAACCTATACAAATCTCAGTCAACACCAGCTTCTTATTTCCAGTAACCTGTATTTTTAAAAGAACATTTCCTGCTGCTGGTTTCTTCCTTTTTACTTACTGTTTTTACTTTTATCCCATCCTAAAGTGATGTCTATTCTGATTATATCAATGGTCTTTCATTTATTTACAAAATAAATTTAAAAACAAAAAACCCTAATCTGAACGTTTTTGGAATCAATTAAGTACTTTCATGTTTTTGCTGAATACTGAATTTGTGCTTCTTCCAAATTGTGTTGCTTGTCATCCTCCAATAAAGCTCACCTTTCAACTGCCTTTTCTCTGCCACCACCTCCACATGCCCTCTCCTATCCAACATTTTTCTAGATGCTCCTGTTGTGCCCTTATCCTCTTTTCCCTGTATTTTTTCATTAATTCTAATTTTTCTGTGTTCTTCCCTCAGCTTCCAAGTTCTCCACAACCCCTTCCACATCACTTTGCTCAGTCTTCTCTGTCTTCTTGATTTTGCCACTTTAATCTCCTTGTCACTTATGCTCAGTGCCTTTGGAGAGAGTCCCAACACTGCCAAGTCTTATTTTGGGAGAATGCTAGAGAGTTGCTTTAAGGGATGCTTTGGGGTTCTAAGGTATTTGTTTGTTGAAACACTGCCTCTGGAACAGAAATGGGAACATATTGGCCTTGATGCTGACACAGAATAGGGCAGTTCATCAAGCTCACGGCTTTTTCCAATATCTTCTGCACAAACGATTCCAGGCTCTATTAGGCCCTGCCTGTGTTAACACCCACAACATATAATCACAATTAGGAAGGACATCAACAAAGTTTGACAATGTTGTCTGACAACATAGGTAACAGTGCAGGAACATGCAGCTGTTGTCTTGTGAAGGAAAACAACCATTCAAAAAGGCTGGCAGCTGATGAAAACAAGTGATTAATTTTAAAAGCTAGGCAAAGGTACAGATGTGTTCCACCAAAAAAAATAGGGAAGACTGTGTTTATTCAAGAAGAGTTGTATGTCAAATACTTCTATATAATGGAAAACAAGTCCGTAGAATGATCATATTTACTCAGTACCTTAATCTTGTACTTATATACTTTTCCCTCCAGATACGGTACAGACCCTGTCACCATTTTTCATCCTTCAGGAAAGAACTCCCCTCAGCACAACAGCACAGGGACCGCGTGTATCTGACCGCGTGTAGCTCCGCTCCCTTTCCCCTGCGTGTCTGTGCGCCGTTCTGTTCTTTGCCTTGCTTCTGGCCACCTCTTGTTCCCTTGTGTCTTGGCTTCCGGTGCTCCAGCCTCCCTCCACTCCTCAGGGAGCCATGCTGCACCCTCGAATGAAGGCGAGGTGTGCCCGGGAGGGTGCGGTGGTGACTCATTTAACTTGACGCGTGTGTCACTGCCGGGGCTGCGGTACAGGCTGGTGACCGCCCCCATGGCAGGGTCCAAGGCCGAGCAGCCCCCGAGGGCCCGCTGGGGAAGGCGGGGGTCAGGCAGGGGCAGTGGCCGCTCCGTGCAGGAGGCGCTTCAGGTTGATCCCCATGGGCATCAGTTGCGTGCCGGGGGCCGGAGCTGAGCTGTGCTCCTTAAACAGCCCCAGCAGAGAGGGGACAATGGCATCCCGGCTTGTATTAGAAATAGAGTGGCCGGCAGGGCTAGGGAAGTAATTCTCTTGTACTGGGCACTGGTGACCCCACACCTTGAGTGCTGTGTCCAGTTCTGGGCCCCTCGTTTCAGGGACATGCAGGTGCTGGAATCAGTCCAGAGAAGGGCAGCGGAACTGGAGGAGATGGAGCACAGGTCCTATGAGAGGCAGGCTGAGGGAGCCGAGTTTGTTTAGCCTGGAGAAAAGGAGGCTCAAGGCAGACCTTTCCACTCTACAACCACCTGAAGGGAGGTTGTACCCAGGTGGGGGTCGGCCTCTTCTCCCAGGCAAAGAGCGACAGGACGACACAGCCTCAAGCTGCGCCACGGTGGGTTTAGGTCGGATACTAGGAGGAATTTTTTCACAAAAAGGGCTTAAGACTTTGAAGCGAGCTGCCCAGTAAGGCGGCAGTCACCGGGTCTAGGAGTGTTTAAGGAAAGACTTGACGTGGGACTGAGTGCCATGGTCTAGCTGACATGGCGGTGTTTGATCACACCTTGGATTCAATGATCTCGGAGATCTTTTCCAACCGAACTGATTTTGAGGCCCTGTAGCCGCCGCGCCCCGCTCCGCTCAAACACCAGAACAGCGCGGCGCCGCCATTCCCCCCGCCCGCCTACCTTGTGCGCCGGCCCCCCCTCTCCCGGCATGCCGCGGGGCGGGGCGGCCTGGCCCGGCCCCCTGCTCGCCCTCAGCCGCGGCGGGCGGGCTCCGCCCCGGGCGGCACCGCGGGTACCTGCGCGGCGCGGGGCGGCCGCAGGGCAGAGCGCGCCGGCGGTGGTGGCGGCCGAGCGATCTTCGCAGCCTTCTCCTGTCTGCGGCGGGGGCGGCCGGGCCATGGTGCGTCGAGCCCGGCTGGCGCTGGTGGCGGCGGCGCTGGTGGCGCTCGGGGCGCCGCCGCCGCCGTGCGCGGGCGCCCGGGCTCTGGAGTGGTACACGGCGTGGGTGAGCACGGCCTACGTGGAGCCGCTCAGCAACCGCACGGTGAGCGGCAACACGGAGAGCGGCCGCTACGGGGACAGCTCGCCCAAGGAGAGCGCTGAGGGCCATGTGGGCATTCCCCGCGGCGCCTCGCCCCGCCACATGGAGGGCTGCGCCGCCGACACCGACTACGACGTGCCGCTGCCTCCCGGTGGCCGCGGGTCCCCCGAGGGCGACCCACCGACCTGGATCGCCCTGGTGGCCCGCGGCGGCTGCACCTTCAAGGACAAGGTCACCAACGCGGCGCGGAAGCGGGCTGCCGCTGTGGTCATCTACAACGAGGCCCGCTTCGGCAACAGCACCGTCTCCATGTCCCACGTGGGTGAGCTCCCTGCGCTCGCCGAGGGGTCGGGGGGATGCTTTCGGGGGATCACTTTGTCTAACGCCGGCCCGCATCGGGGATGCGGCTCTGCGCGGTGAGGAATGGGGATGGAGGGAGGCAGAAATTCCTGTAAAAATGGTACAGAAACCGGGATTTTGTTTTCTCTTCCTGTAAGCCACGCTAGGGAAAAAGCCGGGACCTTCTTCTGTCTCCCAAGTTAGGGGCCGGGCGTCAGGTAGGAAATGTGGCACAGCCATCGGGACCGTCAGCCATGTGGCAGGCTGGGATGGGAGGCTAGGATTTCCTTTAGGGATACCTTTTTGCCTGGTACCCTCTGGCAGAATGGCTACAGCGGTCACAGGTAGGCCGCTTTCTGCAGGCCGTGTGGAAACGCACCGAGTATCCCGAAGATGCCTTCAGGTGCTTTTGAACGTACAGCTGTAGCTATTTGAAGATAGCTTTTGGTACAGGCTTTGTTGTAATAGCTTCATCGTCCTCTCCTGCGCAGGTCTGTTGAGATAGAGGTGTAACCATCAGGTAATCCTTAAACGCTTGCAAATGCAGTAAGAAAACTGAATCCTGGAGAAGGATGTTGGCTTGTCTCAGCGTACTGCTTTTTCTGTGTAGCCTGCAGAAGAGTTCTGTGATTTTTGCCGAAATAGGAATCCAGATGTTCTGTCACCACAGTCCCCGCTTGGGCTATGACACAAAAGACTTGGTGAATTTTTATGGTTATGACAGTACTAAATGGTTAAATCAAAGAGGCAAAAAACAACCTCAAAACTTGGCAGTAAAATCTGTTTGCTTTTGTAGATTTTTTGAGAAACTGGAAGGTCTGCAGGGGAGGATGCGAAGATAAGGCAAACTAAGTAAAAAATTCTGTAGATGTGTGCTTCACATGGTTTTGCTACAATGAGTTTATTAGTGCCTGGGCTCTCATTCCTGATTGTGAGGAGGGAAAGGACCAGGGACTTGGATGAAGTAAAACCATAATGTGTTTCTAAAGGAAACAAACTCATTTTCTTAGTGAGCTGAAAATCTTAGCTAGGGAGCTGTTGTTCTATTGTACATGTTATTTATCTATTGGAAAATGCGTCTCTCCTCTTGGAATACCCAGTGGCACCAATTGGGGGATTGACATTATGATTACTGTTCGTAGCCTGCTGCTTGCTTGAGATCAGCCTGGCCCATTTAATATTCTTAGTTCACTGTGAAAGCGGAGGTGAGAAGCTAGGTAAAATGAACCTTTGGTTTTGATCCTAGGTAGTGATTAAGATACTTTGTTGTGAAATACTGCTTTCATCTGAAATAGTTTTTTTCTTGCTTTCTCCCTGTATTGGCCCATCACTACAATTTTTTTTTCCACATTCTTCTCCATTACCCATTGTAACCTCTCATAATTTTTATTTGCTCATTTGTTGGATCTTTTTCTCCTTCTCTCATCTTCTTCTTCTCATCTTGCTTATTTTATATATTTTTTAAAAAAATCTCTTTTCTGCTGTCATCTTTGTGCTACAGAAGACCTTCTTGGGCTTAATACTCAGTTTTGGACTTCACTAATATAGTTATATCTGCCAGTGGCCTAAAGAGAAGTGCTCTCTGACTGCTCGTTGTGTTTCTTTTCCTTGAACTGGCAGAATGTTGCTGATGAAAGTTCCACCTATGTAGAGACTGTGATTTAGTATAGTGCATATATACAGTAATACATTTGTATTTATACTGACTTCATAAATGCAAGTTTGACCTTACAACTGTTTGAATGGAATTATAATAATATATCACAATATAATTATGAGCTCTGATGTAGTCATAAATGTTTGCTTTGTGGTTGACACTTTGAGACATGTAAATGTTCAAATGTTTCAGTGCACTTTGGGAATAAAGGGAAGAGGTACTGTTAGTGTTTTAAATCTTGGGCTTTTTGAAGGGAGATGATAGAAAGGTCTATGGAAGACTGGCAAGAATATGGGAGGGAAAGCTATAGTTTACAGGATCTACATTTTCATTTTTGTGGAGGGATTTGTGAACTGGCACATAAAGGAAGCAAGCTTTCCTTCTGGGAGGAGTGCTGAGGATAAATACTCTGGGAAATCTGCAGTGCAGTAACTAAGGAGTGGAGTTATATGCATAAGTAAAATCCGCTTAATGCGTTTGCAATTAGTGGCAGTGAAAATGATGTGAGATGGAGCAGTGGTTACGGCTGGTGGAGATGCCCAAATTATGTGAAGGTGATAGACAGCTTCTGTGATCTCAGTGCCATCTTTTCATTCTCCTCTTGGAAAACCTAGCCCTTTAATTTTCTGGGATGTATGTGATACATGTGCGCTATTTTTGTTTGTGGTCTTTTGGTGTTTTTAAGGCATGTTTAAGTCAGTAAAAAGAGAGGTTCTTGATTAGCTGAAGCAATTTTTTGTTATAGCTGGTGTCAAAGCATTTAAAAAAGGACAAATGTTCCAAATAATATGTATTTTTCACCTTGTAAGCTTCATGAGTGCAGTGAGTAGGGATTTTAACTAAAGTTTTGGAGCCAGAGAGTCGAGAATTTCAGTGTGTAGCCTTGAAATCCTGTCCCTTTTTCCAAAAGAAGGTTCTGCAAATGTGGCTCTACTGATATGTCTCATTTCAAGCCTTTGCTCTCTGTCCAAATTACATTGTTCAAAATGCTGGATGACTTCTCAAGGAAAGCAATAGTGACACAGCTTCATGTGTGGCTGAGAAGACTTTTCCATTGGAAAACTCTCTTTACCCAGATGACTTGGGGAGCTGTACTTCATTTACTCAGTCTGAACGACATAAATTCAGACTTCAGTTTTACAGACTTGTCAGGCAGTCCTAACTGTTCTTTTTTGGTGGTGATGGTGAACTTAATACAATACAGAAGCTTCAAATTGCTTTCCAAAACCAAAATAAATATTGCATGTAAATATTAGGTGAGAGTGGGTTGGAGAAGAATCTGGAGAGGCAAAGTCTAGAGTGTTGTGCAGACTAAGCCTCTGACTCTCTACTAAGGAGAGTCAGAGGCTCAATTCTGGTTCAGAAGTTACAGGGAGGCAGAGGTACATTGCAGTAGAAAGAAAACAGGGTCTTCTGATTCTACAGATTTCCTGTTACATACTTTATGCTGGGCCATCCCATATACCCAACCATCTCTGTATCCCCCCCAAGCTAGGATTTGGTAATCCTGATCAGAACATAAGTTATCTTGTTGTAGACTATGGAATGAAATGCAGTTGTGCTTGACATGCAGGGCTGAGAGGCGCTGACTGTAATAGTTTGAGCTAGGTCTGGATTAGGGCTTTAATTCATGGTTTGTGGATTTAAGGGAAGCTTGGGACTTAATTTGAGTGTATGACTTTGGCTGCATAATGAAAATTGTCTTTGATTTGCCAACATACATCCAACTAGTTCTTTCCTCCATTGTCATATTTTTTTTTAATGCACGTGTATTGAACAAAACAGATGCAAATTACTTTGTGCTCGTGATTCTGTAAGTTATTGCCATCTCCAAAGCTGAAGAGTTAGAGTTATTTTGGCATATAGTTCAGCTCTTTGCTACATTGCTTGCAGCACTGTGCAGGATTCTCAAATGGTGCATAATTTCTGTATTACTGTTGTTTTCTACTGAAAGTTTCTGGTACTGTAACTGCTGACAGGACAGTGTCTTGCTTAAGTAAGGCATGACTGTATGATGTTGAGCTGGTAATGCTGTTCCGAAGAAGCAGGAGTAGATGCATATATCTGCCTTATAGATAAAAGTGCATATGTATTGGAACTCAGGTGGAGAGAGTGTGTATACCAGTGGTTATATATTCTCCTTGAGGCAGGTGAAAATACAGCATGCACCAGGGATTAGGTGAGATGAGGTTGAGGTAGATGGTTAAGACAAAGCTTGTTACGGGATTGTTAGCGTACTGTTAACATTTGTTTGGAACAGGAGCTAAAAGGAATATTTTGTTTTAGTTGTGGCAGTATTGGTAGGGTGCCTATGTTTAAATAAACCAATGGACTGACCTTAAATATTTTTATGATGATGGTTGAACTCTAGGAGTTTTCTGACATTTCTCAGGAAGACAAAAACTAGAGTGTGTCTGTGATCAGTTTCTGGTTGACAGAAAAATATCTTCGTCTCTAAGCATGAATGGGAATAAATGTTGTAGTTTGCTGTGCCTGGAGTCAAGATCTGTACCTGTCCTACTTTTTCCTCATCAGTAGAGTGCTGATTTCCTTTTGCAAGAAAATACTGGCAGCTGTAAAACTATCTGCACTGGCAGGAAACATACCTTCATTTTCGGAGTTCCAAATTTGCCCTTTTTTGCCAGTATCCTAAGGATCTGCCAGCCCTGATAACGTTGAAAAGCACAGACCTAATTTTAAGTGGACCAAATTTCACTGAAACATCAATCAAACCTAGAAATTTTTTTTTTTACTCTAGCAGAGTAAAAATGTGGTTATTTATTGTAAAACTAGAAGGTTATAGAAAGGCAAAGCCAATACAACATGCTTGCAGTAGATGCATATATGTGACACTAGGAGTTTTCTTTATAAATGTGATTTGAGGTGTCTGAGTTGTGTGGCAGTTGAAAAAGCTGATGGAATGACTCATCATCATTTCAGTCTTTGAATAATGAGTTTCAGAACAGCAGGCTAAAATTAGCAAGGAATGAGTTAAAACCCTTAGTGTTACAGGCTGCTCAGGGCAACTGCTTCTCTGAGACTGCTCTTGTTCCTTTTGTAATCATGGATTGCAATTATTCTTCTCTTCTCCCCCTTCTGTCTCATGACCTTCAAGGCCACAGTGTTTAGCTGTCTGTATTTTTTATGGGAAGCTCATCACAAAATCTTTAAAACTGTTAAAATGCTTTTAATGGGTATTTATTTAAAACATACATATGGTATGCTTATGTTATTTCTAAAAGTGGAAGGTGGCACACTGTCTAGCAGCCTAATTTCAAGGAAATAACTGTCTGATAGTTGGGCATGTTGGTGACAAAGCAGAGAAGGACAGTACTTACTGTTATGGAGGTTTTTAAATACTTCATTATTAGAAATAGTGCAGAGAATCAGATAGCAGGATTAAATTGATTTAAGATTTCAGGACCGAGGTGGAAATTTACTGATTGAATAATCCAGGCTGCCTCTAATCTTGAAACTTCCTTTTCTTCCTTAAGTTTGGATGAAACCACATAAATCTTTCCAACACATTTGTACCATTTCCTGGCCATCCTTAGGCACTCCTCTTGTTATTTGTAACAATTGATTAAGGACACAGGACCTAATTCCTGATTTAGGTATAGGGATAGCAGTTTTTAGCTATGTAAGATAAATTCCTACTTCCTTTTTTCTTGCTATGTCTTTTTCTTGCTAACTCTCTGTGGAGTTGTGCAGGGTCAGAGAGCAGAGAGTGTTTCACACTCTTCTCTGAGTTTTATGAAGCTCTCTACTAGTGCTTTTGTGCTGTTTCAGAGAGAAGAACAATTATTAATTAACCAATTTATAGTATGCTTGGACTTGGGGTATCATGTAGATCAACACATTGTTGGTGAGCAGAGCTAATTAGTGGAGCCTGGGTGCTTGTTGTCCTTCTGTTTTCAGCTTCACTGCTTTGTGTCTCCCAACGCCCACCAAGCAAGGTACCATAGGTGGGATGGGTGTTCCTTGTGAGCATAGTGGAGTGCCTGAGGGGAGGCACAAGTTAGTGTAACCCTTTTAGGAAAACCCACTTTTTTTCTGGGTTTGGATCTGGCAATACAGGTGTAATGGTTCTTTGAGTAGGTGACTAGAGGTGGGATGGTTGTGTTAAGGTGAAGTTGAGAAGGGAGATTTATTCAGCTAATGCCTGGAACCTTTAGTTTTCATCCAGAGTAAAGTATCTGTGCCTTATGGAGGGAGTAGTTCTGTGTACAAAAGTGAAACTTCTGCAAATTCCCCTTGGCTTGGTAGCAGAGTGGCCAGATTGAAAAGCTGTCACAGCCAAAATTGTCTCAACTAAAGGAATTTGGTTTAAATAGTTCAGGCAAATAACTCTGTCTTAGGACATAGAGGTGGCTGAGGCCAGAATACAGCTTTGAATTTTGAAAATCCCCATTTGATGTGATATTATAAATAAGGAAGCCATTTCTTCTGACATTGCTTCTCCATAAGGAATCTAACACAGCCAGAAGGAAAAAAAGGCTTTAAGCCTTCCGGGGGAGGTCTTGTGGTAGGTAGGTAGGTAGTCTTTTGTGAATCTAAAAAAAGTAGCTGTAACATTATAGCTTTAGATTTTCAGCTAGGAAAACCCTTCTCTTTTCCTTCCTTTCTCTCTGAATCAAGACTAGTTTCACTTTTTCTCAGAGGTAGGAGAGCAAAGTAAACTATGAAGCTGTGACTTACCAAGGTGGCAGCAGTGTTTGTACACACAAAGTAAGAACTATTCAAATAGAAATAGCATAGAACAGTGAAAATGCAATATTTTTAATGGGTACATTTGTTTGTAATTTATTTTGTAATACTTGGCTTAGGTATTTCTGAGAATACTGGATAGTCTTCCAGAAAAATATGGAGCAAAACACTAGTCACAGAGGTCTTCGGAAATTGGTAGTTGGTCTTAATAGTATCTTACTGGTTTTGGTGGCAATATGTTGCCTAAAGGTTTCGGGTTTTTTTTAAATTAGGTTTCTTTTGTATGGATTGAGAGCTCTAGACTTCTAATATATTAGAAAAATCTTTTTGTTCACTGCTCCCAAAAGAGTCACAAGGTATTTCTTGACAAGCCCTTGTCATGAAGTCTCATTACATTTTGAATATTTAGTAGTGAAGAACCTGTAAGTATTTTAATGTTTAAAATAATTATTTAATTATTAAATATCTGAATCTTTCTCTCTTTTGTTTATATATCCAGTGTAATTGGACTATGGATTCAGATTCAAACTAAATTGAAGTATCTTTCTTTGATGTTCACATACTGTCTCCATCTGTAACTAACATTCCCATGCTGACAAATAAAAGACCAGCTACAAGCTAGAACTTACACTGCTTTGACATGAGTTGTGTATGACTTGTCTGGCTTTTTTGCATGGATCCACATCTTACCTCACTGTGGAATGATGACTATAGGCCTAGAACAGTAAAGATGTGTCTGTTCAACTTCATCTCATGTTTGAGAGTTTTTGAAAGTAAATAAAGAATTCTTCACCAATGAGCTTTCCGTCAGTTCTGCTATGCCTGAAAAAAGGCACTGGAGGCTTTCCTGTAACTTTGCTTGCTGATCTTAACTGAAGAGGCCAAATTACCCTCAAGCAAGAATGACCTACATTTTTTCTGTGACTACTGACTTTTTTCTTTTTCTATTCCCTCCAACAGGAACAGGAAATACAGTGGTGATAATGGTTGGCTACCCAAAAGGAATAGAGATACTGGAGCCAGTACGAAGAGGGATTCCAGTAACAATGAGTATTGTTGTTGGCACACGACATGTACAAGAATACATTAGTGGTCAATCAGTTGTGTTTGTAGCCATCGCCTTCATCACCATGATGATTATATCACTTGCTTGGCTCATATTTTACTATATACAGCGTTTCCTGTATACGGGATCACAGTTTGGAACCCAGGTAAATGGAGCTAATGGCACTTAAGAGTACTTACCTCCTTCTCATGTCAAATCAGTTGCTTAACTTTGATTGTTTATTGAAGCATTCTTGAAGATCTGTGCCTTCTTCCTATTTTGCTAACTGTGAATGCTGCTCAGCAACAGTCAGTGAGGCTAATAAGCACTATGCTAATTGGCATCGCAGGTTTGACTAGTTATAATTATTAGATGCTCATATGAAGTAATGAGAAATGCATTTAGCCACTTGTCAACAACAAAGTAAGGGCAGTTTCTTATGTGATCTGTCACCTAACTAAACTTCCTTCCTTTTGACATGAAAAGTTATTTTTGTTCTTCAGTAATTTTCATTTTGCAAGTGTTAATTTCACAAACCAGACTTTTTTAATGGGGAATGACCATGGTACGTTTGGGGTTTTTTTATTTTCTTATAAAACCCACAAGTTCTTCAGGGCAGAATTTTTAGTTCCAAAGCCTTATAAAAACTACTTCTGCTACTTGTAATTTGACAGGTCCACTGTAGAATTGCAGTAGACAATAAGGTGCATGTGTGGTGAGATTCAGCTCTCTTGGGCTATTCAAGGTACTGAGAACAGTGAGAGTACTGAGGAGATTTGTAAGGAGTAGTTTTGCTCCTTATTTGCCCTTTTCACATTTCTGTACTTACAAGAAAAAAAAAAGTCAGGTTTACTTTTTTCCCCTGAGGAAAATACTTCATCATAAAACAGTTTAGGCTGGAAGGGACCTCTGGACTCCTGCAATCAAGAGAGCAACTTATATGGAGTTGTTGAGGATGTAAGTCCATCTGAGTTTTGAAAATACCTTAGAATGGAATTTACCTCTGCCTTTCAGCTACTGCAAATACGTTATGTTTCTTCCATGATCATCAGCAGCTCTACCGTTTGCAGGGGTTTTTTTTTGGTTTTTTTTTTAATCCTTAGTTCAGAAAAAAATATTGTTTCGATTAGTTCTTAGCATGTGGACTTCACCTACCTTTTCCTTGACGATGTAGATTCTAGTTTTGGGGGAGGAGGGAAGAAATTTTTTGGTTGCTTTCCAAGTCTGAACTCTGTTTAGGACTTAGAGGACTCTTCTAGGAAAATATTTAATTTATCTTTTCAATAACTGAGGATAACACACAGGACTTCAGTATTGGTTAAACTTGTGGTCTCCCTGAAGATTTGGTTTCCTAGAGTCTTTTTTACTAAGCTTTAAATCTTAGCATTTACTTTCTGAAAATGCTTTTGGGAAAACAAAATTTTTGAGAAGTATTTATAGGAAAAGGCTTGTATGTCTTTGTTGTAACAGTTGTTTGGTGAAGAAAGTTGCTTCTTCCTGTTGCCTTTTAGATAGTTCACACAGTGGAAAGTTCACATGTTTCATGAAGCATTGTATCACATGTACTTTAGTTTTACGGATGTGAATGTGATGTTTCTTAGAAACACGTGCCACAGACTCTTAGGATTTTGCAATTGTCATCTAAGTGTCAGTAGATTTTGCCAGTGCTTGTCATCCAGATGCTTCTTAAATAAATGAAACTGTCTAGGATTAGAAAGTTATGCCATTTTCTCAATTCTTTATTTAAAAATGATGCAAGGTTGGAAAATGTTTTGACAATATTAGTTGAGATGTATTATTAAGAGTCTTAAAGAAATTTTGGAAACAAAAAGCCACTTTCTGAACAAAATCTTGTTTTGCTTGGCTTATAGACTCAAAATTAAAACTTGTGAGTTAAATATGTTATGCTTTAAAGCAAGCTTCAGTGTAACTGCTAAATGAAGATGAGTATCCTAAGATTTATTCTAATATCAGTTTAGCAGTAAAACTATAGACCTCCTTACTACTAAAGATGAAAACAGGACTGTGCAGAAAACCTGGAGAAGATGGAATAGGCTTCTGCTGCTGGTTTCTGGGAGACGTTTCAGACTACTTACCTTTAACACAATAAAAAGTAAAAAACCACAATTTTCAGTACTATCCATTTGTAAAATTATATATGTCATCACAATTATTACAGAGAAAAGCTGCCATTATGGGTTTGGGGTCTTTTTATTCCATTATGGTATTTCTTTACTGAGGGTTGCTTCTAGACAGGTCAGCATCTGTCAGCTGGGAGTGTTTAGTTTCTCAGTTTCTTGCAGTAGCTAGCACTTTGTCTTGGACTACAGTACTGCTTTCTTTCCTCGCTTCCCCTCTAAGCATAATTATGCTGCATAGAAGTCTAGTATGGTGCATCATGTCTGTAAAGCCTATTTTGTCATCTCCTTTGCATAATGTGTCCTTTCAGTGCAAAGCTTTGTCCAGTGCAGGAGACAGTGTTTAACTGAGGGGAAGTATTAATAGCTACAAGCAGCTTTTTGACCTGGTGGCCAGCAGTAGGCTGCCTGGCAGGATTCCACCTTCTCCCAGGCTGGTGCAAAACGTACGGTGTGCTTGCTCATGGGCTTGCCTAACTGGAAGGTCTGGTTGTATGGCTGTTGCTGCAGCTCTGCTTGCCTCTAAAGCCTACATGGGTTTCAGCTTTCCTGTGTGGGAAGGGCCTTAATGCCTGCAGTCAGGATGCGGGACTGCGGCTGCCGTGTGCTGGGCTCGCCCCTGCACGGCTGGGGCTCCTCTTGCAAGCAGGGCACTTACACAGCCTCGGGAGCACACAATTCACTGAACATCTGCTGCCTGGAAATACTTTATAAACAAATTCATTGCCCAGAGATCGAGTTATGTTTTTTAGACACATTCAGATGACTTAGTAATCCACAAGGGAAGTATTAAAAAACTTTGAAATGTATTCCTGAAACTACTGTCTATACTAACACTTAAAATCTTATTTCAAGGGACATAGGAAAGAAACCAAGAGAGCTATCAGCCAGCTTCAGCTGCATACAGTGAAACGTGGAGAAAAGGTAATTAATTCAGTGTCTCTGGTTATTGCTGTAAGTTTTAAAAATGGTTGTAAAGTCTTCAAAGAATTTAAACTAAAATTACCACAACATAATTGCAGTGTGACATACAGTTTTAGGCTTATGGTAGGGTCTTTTAATGTTTAAAAGGAAGAATTGAAAATTAAAGAGTCAAATTTGAGCTACTTATAAAATTAAGGCTACTTTGTTGCAAATAATCTGGTTATACAGAATGTATAGGGGGCTGGTATTGTAAGGATGAGGAAACATTGCTGTCTTTTCAGCACTTGAACACATCAACAATTGGATTGCAAAATACTTCTGCACAGTTCTTACAGCTGATGTAATGTTCTGTTTTCTTAAGAGACCATTCATCTTATTGATCAGAAGGCCTTAAAAATATAAAAACTTTTGAAAAATAAAACACTTGTTTAATCTTTTGACATATAATGTATTAAGGAGCTGTGTAGGCTTAACCTGAAGCATAAAGTTTTTAGAATAAATTTCTATGTTATGAAATAAAGCTAATGTCAAAATTAAAGCACCTTTTGGGAAGTTGGCTTTGACAACATACGGCCTAAACTCAGCTGTATTAGAATAACTGAAGTAGAAAAAGCCAACATTTTGAAAGAAAATATTTTAGTTGGAGTTTTGGGAGTGCTTATCCTAGATGCAAAATTAACTTCTGACTAGATTTCTGCTGCTACATAGGTGCTTTTTCCCCCCAACCCCTGTCTTGATGAGTTTTTATTTACGGACTGATTTACTTGGAGATGAAAAACAGGGATTAAGTTATTTTTAAGTCTATTAATAAAATTGAAGTGAGAGCAGACATTGATATGTAAAAACTTTAAAAGCTGTGGTCCAGCAGAAACAATTCCGCTCAGGTCACTTGCTACAGAGAATATGTCCTTCATTTAGTAAATCAGTTTTGAATCTTAAAAAAATCCCAAAAGTGTTTTTCAACTTACTTGCCTTTTCCTTCTATGCTTTCAGCATGCTTAAATAGTGTTCTACGAATATTTCTTACTTTTAGATTACTTTTTGATGGAGCTTAGCATATATTTGAAGTTGTGAACAGTGGGATATTCATACATACCATGGTGACATCAGAGTTCAAGAAAGAAGGGATTGAACCCAAACTTTAGATAGTGTAAAGCACTATCAGAGCATTATGTCAGCATAGGAAGAAAGAGACATAGAAGGGTCCCATGTTTAAACCTATGTTAAAAACCACATAAAAGATTTTAACAGCTTTTAAAATTGATGTTCAGTAGAATCTTCCATATAGGATTTGTATTGTGTGATTTTTTGCAGTATACAGGGAGTTCCTTCCAATAGAGACCCTTGACTCTAAATTAGAGTAAATAAAATAGGGGAATTTGTTGTTAGACAGTATGCTGGTTATTCCTATGAGTGCCATGTTCATTAAGAGTAGAATGAGATATGGTTAGAATCTCTATGTTAAAATAAAGCATTTCTCTGTGGTAAATCTCATCTTACTAATGTGATTTGAATCAACCTGCTATCAGCAAATTTATGTAACTTACTGATGCAGAGGTATTTTCATGAACTAATATAAATTTTTCTGGACATTTGTCCTGTCTACTCTGTAAATGTACATTTTTTCTTTAAATATTTCAGCCATTTAAAAAGAGTGTATTTATTTTGTTACTACACAGTATAGTCTTTCGTTATCCCCCACTTAAGGTTCAAATTTTTAACTAAAAATAGGTCATATATTAAAAGTGTATTTGCTATTATGTAGCTTTTTCCTGAGAAGCTTACAGGATTATTGTAAATTGGACACTCATTTGAGTATGTACATATGGTGTGCTTGGATTTTGCCTCTTGTACAGAGTAAAAAATAACTTGTTATAGAATAAACACTTGTCTTAATTTTGCTTACGTAAAAAAAGTCTTAATGTGATTTACTTGGGAATTTAAGGCAATAATTGTGTAAATTGATAGCATGCAAAGAAGGCAAATACTGGCCTTGAACTTGAAAGTTTTCTTGCAGAACTAATTAGTTTGAATGTTTGTATTGAAACTGAAGCTCTTCAGTAAGTTGTAAATCAAAAATACTGTTTTTTTGGGGATGAAAGCAGAGAAGTTTTCCCACTATGTGTTCTTCTAATACTTGGGTTTTATACAGCCCAATTAATGTTGGATTATTTTTCTTGTATTTGGAGCTATCCATCATATTTGCATTGCAACTTTAAGCATGACTTCAAGAAGACAGTAAAACCTGTTAGAAAAGATATTTAACCCTTAGATAAAAATAGAAGTGGGGAAATTATATTCTGTCTAGTGAGAACTTGGAGAAAAGTTTTAAACTCAAATTGCATGCTTGTGTTCTCTTCTGGCTATGAAGGGGACTATCTGCTAGGATGAGGTAGAAAAAAAGAAAAAGGTGAAGAAGAGCTGCAGTATTCGACTTAAAAAAATCTCTTCCTGCTCTTGGAAGACTTTGAGACCGTTCATTTAGAATTAGATTGTGCATTTTGATTTGTGCTGACCTCTTTTAAAATGTTTTCATCTTATAGCTACTTTCAACTAAAACATTCTTGTGCTCCCATGAACAAAGCCAATGTGTGAGACTTAATGAATCATTTAGGATGCCATGCCTGTTTAAATTAGAAAATCTGGGTTTGGCTGGTGTTAGTATTTGATAACTTGATCAAATCACCTCTTGATAGAATCTTGAATTAAATGAAGTAGATTTTTTTATTTGCTATACCATTTAATATATTTTGCATTCTTTGTTACAAAAAGCTTGTTCTGTAATGAAGTATGAATGTAATGCACTTAAATGTGTTGTCATATTTAGGGTTTAGATGTTGATGTAGAAAACTGTGCTGTGTGCATTGAGAACTACAAACTGAAGGACACTGTCCGAATTCTGCCATGCAAGTAAGTTGTCATAGTTATTCTTTACTCTTTAGCATGTTTTTCTGAAGAAATGGGATGAATTTCCTATAAATTCTTCTGAACCTCTGGTGGCAGAGCTGCAGCTGCCATTTGTATGGCCTATCAAATGTTGAAGGGCACTGAGAGACCACATAGCACTTCATATGTAGGTGGGAGCAATTGGCAGAACTGTTGGGGTGAAGTAGAGCTTGCTTAAATTAGAACTGTACACAGTTGAACTGGTAACTGTGTGGTGTCTTTGTGCTTATTAGCATCTCCTCTTCAGAAAGCTGGCATGAGCCAAAAGGTTTCCAGAACCTTGTCTGTACTAGTAAATTGAGCAGCAGCTAATTGTCAAGATTATGAAGGAAAGTTTTATTTTTAATGTGCTAACTAGCACACTGTTTGAAGGAGGGGTGTGTGGCTTTCATTGATAAGTTCTAAAGAGCATTTATTTTCTTTAGGCACATCTTCCATAGAACATGCATTGATCCTTGGCTTTTGGACCACCGAACTTGTCCAATGTGTAAACTAGATGTTATCAAAGCTCTGGGATACTGGGTATGTTGCACACTACTTTAATCTTCAAAGTAAAAGTATGGTCTAGGAGGCAAGGCTTATGTACCTGGTGAGAATGAGAGCTGATGTTATTTGACAAGAGTCAAGAAGCTGGGCAAAGGTGCAAAGAGTAATTGAATGAGCACAGAAAAATAAGGGAATTTTATGGGTAAAAACTTAAATATATCAAGCAGCTTATGAGTCTCCTTTGATAACCAATTTTTTCTATCTCCAGCTGATGATATTAAGGAATTTGAAGTAGAGGTGAGACTGTTTGCTCAGGCTGCAAAAATATAATTTAATTAAATAAATCTAGAACATATATTTGATGTTGTTAACAACTGTGATTCAGAGGAAGAAATTATAGATTTTCTACATAGAATGTTTGTGTTCCACATATGCCCCGTGATTTATCCCTGTAAATGAGCTGGTACTTAAAACCTTCCTAAAGACATTCACCAGAAATCGGTTAAGTAGAGAAAATGATGTGCTCTCATTTCTTTCTGACAGCACCAGAAAAGAGAGATGAAGACACATGCGGTAGGTTACTCAGTCAATGTTGATAAATAGTCTTGAGTTCCACTAAAATGCTATAGGCAAGAATGTACCTCTCTTATCTCCTACCTATCTACAGAGATGTCTAGAAAATAGGGATGTTTTTTGGTTTCAGGGACTTTCCTTTCATAGACTGGGTCTGTGTTTTGACTACCTTTTCTCTTATTTTATTGCAGAGACCTACCAAATCTGTGGAAGAGTGTTATGAATTGTTTTGTTTTGTCAAAGGAGACAATACTCTTGCTATGTAATATGTTTATACCAGATTTTGGTGCTTCTGTGTATTAAGTCAGACTTTAGCCAGCAGTTGCAAACTCATTGTTATGTGGAATAGCTATTCCTACTTTAATATTGTTGTATTAGCAGCTTGGTTTCTGTTCACATTCAATTCTTTGGGTTGATGTATCTTGTGTTATATGCAGAAGGACTTACCTTTTTGGATACAGGCTGGAAACTGAAATACTGGAACCTTCAGAATAATTATATTCCCTGAATTTGTGCTGTTGCAGAGGATACTGGTACTAAGCCCAACAAGGAGTAGTAATAACTCCTCTGCTTGTTGGCTAAAATGACTTTTGGAAAGCAGATTGAGTGGGATTATATTAAATAGAGAAACCCAGTTCATTTTTCTAGTGAAATGAGGCAAATGGATTCTGTGTATGCATCAATCGTTCAAGTCTCACTGAAGCTAATAATGTAGGAAACCATTCAGGAATTTTTTTCTAGCTTAGTTTTCAGTTTGATCCAGGTTGCCCAATCTAGTCTGTGAAGTGATTGCCTGAATTTCTTTTTTACTCACATGAAGAAAAGCAGTGCAAAGAGCAAGGCAGTTTCTCTCAGTACTGCACTCTGAACCTACAGAAAAGAATGTGCAGCCTTATTACAGAAATATACTAAACCTTCTGCAGAGAGGCTCAAGGCTCAATTCAGTTATGGACAACAAATACTTCAAGTGCTTTTACGTTTTTAAAGGCTTGAAGTAGAAAAAAGGCACTAGGTCCTATGACGTAGCTTTTGTAAAGAGAAGACTTTTGTGTTCTAGTTATTCATTATGCTATTTTTTATGAGAGAAAGAACTGCAGTTCAGACT
The DNA here is from genome assembly GCF_030490865.1 of Poecile atricapillus. NCBI lineage: Eukaryota > Metazoa > Chordata > Aves > Passeriformes > Paridae > Poecile > Poecile atricapillus. Next base: position 30,166,959 of record NC_081249.1, read on the forward strand.
GATTTTGTAGAGCATTACTGAATTTTGTAGTTTCAGTGCTTATTTAACTCGTTTAAATTTTGGAAACTAAAATCATTAATGCCCCCTCCCATCTGCGAACATAAGTATCACATTTGTCTTGTGTTCGATTGTAGCATGTCTATAGCTCATTAAAATTCAGTACATTTTAAATTATGCTGATTTGATGCTAAAGAAAGAATCAGCCTAGAATTTCTTAAATTTTAAGCTGGGCCTTTGCTAGTTGTTCGAGCAAGGGAAAAATACTTTCTAGTAAGCAAAAAAGAGTAGTCACTTAAATTGCAATGTATTTGCTTATGTGTAAGTAACATCAATATATCTATGGCAATGAAGATGTCTGTTTAATTGTAGAAGCAGAACTGTACGTATAGGACTTTGATCCATTCTGAAAATTAATCCAGAGTTATATAGTTCATGCTGTGCAATAGATAAAATAGATCCCTTTGCCTGTGATGCCAATGTTGCATTCCTGCAAAGTGACAAGCCAGCATGTTTGTGTTTTTGGAACAGATTTAAAGTTAGGCTGGAGATAGAGGAGGAGAGAATTTGGTTTTGATGTAAATGTTTGTTCACCCTAGTAAAAACCAAAAAACTTGGCCAACTCCTATCAGGAAAAACCAGGACCTGGAGACTTCTGCAAACTCAAAGGATCAATAGATTTCCTCAGCAGGGAGTTCTGATAATGCTGAACTTGCTCCTAACCTTCAGGAATGCTGTTGCTACAGTGTTGAAATTATTCATCCAAAAGGCTGACTTGGTGGACTTTTCCTGTTGCTGCTCTTGGCTTTGGGATGGCTTTGGAAAAATGGCTTTTGGTTGGCTTTCTTTCTTTACAGTCATACAGTAACCTTGAAAGTTGACAATATCAACTATTCCCAGGAGTGCTCACGTAATAGCTAAAAAAATGCTCTTTTTTCCAGTAAGGTGAGGTTACAAAAGGTGACATAGAGGAATGTTGATGTCTGATGGTAGACAGAAGTGACAGTTAAATATGTTTAATTTTGAAGGGGGACCCTGAAGATGTACTTGAAGTTCCAATACCCGAATCCATAAGTGGCAGTGTTTCAGTTGGAAGTCTAAGTATTGCTTTGCAAGATGATGACAGAAATGAAGTAAGCGAATTGTCGGCTTCCTCCACTAATGAATCTGTATTGCAGTGTACCAGCTTAAAAGAGGATGCTGGGGAAACCACAGCATTGCTTGGTAAGTAATTTAGTGTTTCACTGGACAAACCTTAGCACTAGACATTGCATTAGTAGAAGCCTTTCTCTAGCTGGTGACAGCAGTTAGTACTGCAATGCAGGGTGGACTGAGTGGTGTCACTTACTACTGGTCTTCAAAAAATACAAGCAGATTTTCAAAGAACTCTGTCAAGCTGGAAATAACTGGACTTGGGAAAGAAAGATGTAAGCAGTGTCTTAAAAGGATTACCCAGAGAATCTTGAGAATCTTAGGTATATATGAGTATGAAGTTTGTTGCCAGAGTGGATTAATTTAACAGATAAAGCATATTAAAATGGTGAAACAATAAACAATTTTTCTTCTAATTCCTGATTTCTAGATGTGGATGCTAGTAATAACCGGCATGGAGAACATCTATCTAATGGAAATTCCCACTGAACTGCTTCATGGACGATGTCTTGAATAGACTGTTGAAGAACTATTATTTTTTATTTAATTAGTATGGACTTTTGTCTAGTGAACAGAAAAAAATAACAATGTAAATTATTTTACCTTTCAAACTTTTCTAGCTGGTGTTCCAAAAGGGCTAATAACTAAGAATTTTGTACACAGGAGGATTTTATAAAATTTCCTCTGGATGTCTCATCCTAAAAAAAATGCAATAACCCTTTTTCTGTAAGCATTGTTGCAATGTCATTGTGTTCCAGAGGGCTGTAACAAAGATGAAGACTAGGCAGTGAAAATAATTTAGAATGGGTAACGGTTAAATATTTTGGATGCACTATTTACATTCAGTATGTACACATGGAGAACACTTACAAGCTACGACTATTAAAATGTTCTGAAAGTTCTGATCTGTTGTAATTGGAGAGGAATATTCTTAGAAAAGACATTAACCTTCAAGGACTCAAATAACTTAATGGATATGTTATGTATCCTTTTCTTGTGATGGAAAAATTGCTGGTTGCAACATGTAACAAATACTTTGTCTTGTAATGTGTTCCACTTGGAGTGGATGCTGAGAAAAGGAAGCCTCCATCTTGCTAGCTTTTTATACTGAATTTGGCAGTAATAGGTTGTGCTAGGTGGTCTTCACGTGCTGAGCATGTAGACATTTAGTATATGCACACTGGTTACCTCTTTCAGTCTTAAACTCAGTAGAACAGAGGTAAAGGGCTAATTATGGCTAAAATATATTTATTAGTCTATTTATAAGAATTTACATAATTTCTTCTTGCTCCTGTTCCCATCCTGACCCACTTTATGTACAAATTGAAACCATTTCTTAAGAAATACAAAGTTTAAGTTTGTTTTGCTTTTTCTTTTCCTTTGCATAGAGATATTGGAATTCTCTTGGATATTCCACATTAGGAGTTTTGACTGGGTTTGCAATTAGATTTTATTCCTTTCTTTTAGATTAGCAGTATTGTGCCTTATAGTAAAACACTTAAGAAATCTGAAGCATCTGAGAGTAAATATAAACCCTGGCATCTCCTATTATGACCTCTTATTCAAATATTTATATACTGTAAGTGGTATAAGGAATTGCTAAACTGTTTTGTAAAGAAATATGTGTATTTAAAACACTACTTAAAAGTGTTAAGTGAATTGTTTAGGATTTTAGCATTGTCATGTTATAAATAATATGCTACATTCCTTAACTTTCTTTTGTAAAGCTGTTGCTACAGATTGCTTAAAACAGTGTCTTTCACTAGACATTTGTTTTAGAGTGCATTTTGTTTTTAAAATGTATATTTGGAATGGTTTTAAGAAAATATGCAATTCTTTTTCTAACTTATATTGAGCTTCAGTAGAAGCAATAACTTTTTTTAATTTTAAAATGAATGTTCCAGAAATGACAGAGGGGGAAATATAATCAGAACTTCTACTTTGTAGAGCAGATGTTTCACCCTAAATTTCCTTAAAAAAAATTCCTGTTAATGCCTACTTAAAAAAAAAATAAAAAATCTGCCTCTTCCCTGTAGGAGTATAACTTTTATGTTTACTGGAAAACTGTCAGGTTGTAGTTCTGATGTCACCAGCAGGTGCAAGTTTTTGTGATGCCTTTATCTTACAAGAAGCACATGAGAATGGAATATGACTGACCGACCATCTCCAAAACTGAACAAATGAATAAACGACCCGCAACTAAACCAGACAATATGTAGGGACACTTATGTCTCCAAAAGAAGCTTATCAACATTTCCAGAACTGCCTTTTTAACTTGTCTCTTCAATATTAAAAATTAAGTCTTCTCCCTCTTCTTTAACACAAAACTGAACATTGATGCAGTAAATGTTGAGAGGGTTTAAACTCTAGCTCGAGGAAGAACCAAAAGAGAAGTTATCAAGAGAAGTGTTGTCAGTCTGTGGATTGTGTCTTGCTGATACCTACAGCACAGTATTCATTCTGGAGAGGAGAATTGTGGTAAGTACTTGAGCTTTTATGTAATACCTATAAAACCAGAAGCTTTTCTTAAGAATTAAATCTGAGATCTGGCAGAAAGCTGGAAGAAAAGCTAAGGATCCTGTAAACTGAAAAGTGTACTAAAATCTGGTGTGTGCTGACTTAGAAAAATATCTGAGTGTGAAGTCTGTTTCACATGCTGGCACTGCACCTGTTTCAGAAAAACATTCAGAAAAACAGAGTTGTTTCAGTCAAATAGGTTTGCACATATTTGATCTCTGATATAGTTAGGTCTTGTGAGGTCAGCTGTGCTGCTGAGGAGTGATGACAATAAAAGGCCGAATTGCAGTGCCTCCAGCAAGCAGTTTGCTCTCCTTGGAAGCACAATGACAAAAATCATCCGAAGCGAATCACTAGTCTGACCTCAGTCAAAAAGCTGACATTGGTAAAAAGAGAGGTAGGATGAAGAGTACAGGGCAGGAAAAAGACAATCGAGGGAGCTTAAAACAGTAGCAAGAGAAGCTTAGAAACAAGAAGCATAGAACCTGCTGTTCCAGCTCATCTTATTACATTGAGTAAACTGGTATAAGCTGCAGTAGGTAAATACAGGCGCACAGACTTTGCTGACCTGGATCTTCACTAAGTTGGATCAAACTGGTACTCTAGTTTCTAACACTTCACCTGTCAAAAGCTTGTATGAAGGTCAGAACTAATGAATGATTTTTTTTACCCCATCCATGAATCCTTTTTGTAGGGTAGGTTCCTCCTGAGTCCCTTTCCATTCGGGAAAACTATCATCTGCCTCTGCTGCTTCAGCCATGTCCTCCATGGTGTGGGAGCTGCAGATGTGTGTGTTGTGGGTTCCTGCTGCCTCCCACTGCCCTCATCACTTTTCTCTTCCTAGCTTCACAGTTTTCCTGAAACATGCAGGAGCTTGCCTTGGGCACCTCTGTCCCTTTGTTAGATTTTGCTGTAATCAGGCAAACTTCTTATTGGAGGCATTCCTGTGGTATTGTACAAAAAGCTACATTGCAGAGCCCATGTGAAGTCTAAAGCCCCTCAGTGGTGATACTGAATAAATCACTTGGGAAAAATCCCTAGCAGTACTAGGGGATGCTGGTTTTTGTGGCATAAGTTTTATTAGTGTTAATTGGTATGGCTTTGCTATTGCTACTGTTTCTGTTAGGGAGAAACTTTGTGAAGTGATTTTTAATTTATTTTTTTAAAAAATATTAAACATTAACATGTCAAAATGAATGCTGTGTTAAAGGAAAAACTGGAGGCCCATCTTTGTTCAGAAATTTTAGTTTATTAATAATAGTCTATAAATAACAAACTGGAAAAAACTTGGTAGTAAGTAATTGTCTAAACTGTCTTTCAGACTTGATAGCAAGCAAAAATGAACCACAGACATTTCAGATCTAAAAGCATGTTAATGGTTTAATTACTTGCAGTACCAATTTAACTGGAAAGTCTGGATTTTCTTTTACTAATGAATGCTAGACTGGATTCTTCTTTGACTCTAAGCAATGTTTGAAGGAGATTCTTGGCATGTACTAGAGAAGATTGATAGGCTAGCAGTAACTCCTTTCCCCTGCCCCTTATCTCCCATATTGCATATGTGAATGTAGTCCAGTAGCCTGTTGACAGTAATTTGGGCTAGATTTTGTAGGTCTACTGGAGGAGTTGCAGGATAATTTACCTACAGTGGAAATGCCTTTAATTCATCCTGACTTAAAGTGCATACCTTGCGCTTGAAGCGCATGTCCCTGCCAGAGCTGGCCTGTTGGGAATTCTGGTCCTGTTCAGGTTGTAACTGGTGGAGAGAAACACCATTGCAACACCTTTGTCAAGTATGCAAAGCTGGTTTTTTTTAATTACCTATTGATTTTGGGAATGGTCATTTAGGTTTTTTGCCCATCCTGCAAGTTTCCTCTACAGCAAGCCAGTTGTAGTTGGGCAGAGTCCAGCAAGACTGTTCCCCTGGGTAAGTTAAAGAGATGCAATTTTATAATAGGGCCATGGTGAATTACAGTTCCTGAAATGGAATATGTCAGCATACTTTTTTTTTTAAACTGGAATGCCTGTGAAAAATAGTAACGTGTTTGAGACTGGTCTTTACTGGATGTGTTCTTTTCTCTCACAGGTGATAAATGAAGATTTGAGAATTGGAATTGATTAAACATGCACAAATCAAGCTGAAGGCTTTTGGTTTTGTTCAGTATGGGTCCTGATCTCTCCTCAGATATCCTGCTGTATTGCAAAACTTGATTTAAGAAAGTTTTTAAAATAGAATGCCTTTATAATTGCATGTATTTGTGTGATGAGTGCATTGCCTGGGACTGTCCATTATACTTCCACTGGACCTGAAGCTTCTTTTCACCATCTTAAACATGGTAATGTTACTGCATTTTTAAATGAGCATATCCTTAATTCAGAAGAGCAAAGTAAATTTCCATAATTTTGTTAGTCTAAGGCTTAAGTCCAAAACTTTGAAGCCACTTCCGCTATAAACATATACTTGGAGAGAACTATTTGAATTTGCTAGTCTGTCAAAAATTATTCACAAACAACTGTCTTTTATTGTAACCTTGAACTAATTCAGTTGCATTGTTTGGATTAAGCACTTGTGTCTTTTCCATTGTGTATGTACAGTTGTAAGAATGTCAAGTTATGCATTGTTGTTGTAACTTAATGAGTAAAAGTTCAAATTCCATAATAAATTATATGGACCTTTTAAAAAGCAACGTCTGAGAAGCTGGAGGGTTTTGTTTTCTTTGGTACACTTGGGAAGTGGATCTGAGACACTCAGCACTAGCACAGCACAAAACAAGCTAACTTCATGCTGGGTAGCTACAGGGGAGACCCTTTCAGCATGTGGTGGTGTCCCCATGTCATCAATACCTGGGTGGGCTGGGTTAACCTTAGCTGGCTGCTTAGTGAGGAGGGGGAAGATCGATGGAAGAACTTGTGGGTCAAGATAAGAAAGTTACCAATTCCCATGACAGACACAAAAAGCCATGACTGCACGAAGATTACTTCGAAGTGGCAATAAGTAAGTTTTAGAGTAGGGTGGTAGAGGATTAAAATAACCCATCTCTAAGCTGACACTTCTCCCTTCCATGGTGGTAGGATAGGGAAGCAGGGGGTGTGCCTGTAACAGGTGCTCTCTGCTTTCCCTCCTCCATCCTGACCTCCTTCCAAGGAGCTGCAGTTCTTTAAGAACTGCTTCAGTGTGGATTATCTCCATCAGGTATAGACCACTCCAGGGTTATCCCTGAGCTACCACAAGCCTGGCTGAGGGGGCTCTGCTGTGCCAGCTTGTTGTGCATGGGTCTGGAACAGGGCAGTCTTAGCCTCTTCTCACAAAGGACACCCTGCATTTCCCCAGTACCATAGGGTTCAAATTAATATCTGACATAAATGATATATGATAAAAGCATAAATTTTTTTTGATAAATCCCTTATCCTTGGATTTGTCACAGAACTATAAAAATTACATGTATCAGTACAACTCAGAAAAATAGTGAAGATGCATAACAGCTCAACGTAGTGTCACAGTAGCAGCCTTTGGGGGGGAGGCTTAAATTGTTTTTAACTAATTCTGTAAATCATAAAGTAGATAACAATGACTTTAACCAGTAGTAATCATAATTATATTGGAGCCTGTTACTTCATCATAGTACTGCAACTTATGTTCCAATATATGTATATTTTTAAAGAGGGCTACTACAACACAGAATAGAGTCAAATTTATCAAATCAGCTTTAGTAGATAGAAAACATTAAAGTATGATTTTAAACCAGCTTTCAGTTGCCACAAAAAATGCCTGATAGCAAATGTATTTGGTTTGGAAGCAATGTCTACAATTAGAACAGACCTTAAGTAAGTGTTACTTTAGTTGACCTAATACATTTTAACTGGAAAGCTGCACTAGTCTAACCCCTAATGACTACAGAACACTTCTTCCAGGACTTTTTACTGAAAGATTACACTAAATGAGACAAGAGATTGATGGGATTTTCAATCCAAGCACTTTCACGTCTTAAATTACTTGGAAAAAAAAAAAGCCAAAAAACTGTCTTTACTTTGCATTATTGATCTTCTGCTTCCTAAAAATTTGAGAAGCAGATGCAGATTTAAAACAGCTTTCATTTAGCAAGCAACATTAAATTAGAATTTGTTAACTTTCCAACTTAGTTTCCTTTTCAGTCACAGGGTTTAAATATAACAGCAGCTACTCTAGTATCAGCTTAAAATTATTGTTTAGCAGACTCCATCCCCAGCTTCCCCAATACCTGGCATCTAATATGAAAGCTACTCTGCCACTGTGCTATAGAAGGAAGAGGCTATTTAGTGTAGAAATATACATAGCAACTGCCCATGCAAATTCAGAAGTGAGAAGAGATTGAAATTTTTTTTATTTTTATGGAAAAAATGTGACCCTCTTTCCTCAGTGAAACATTTTTTACAAGCATGTAAGATGTGGTATTTCATCTGCTGCTGGCATGATTCTGAAAATACTCAGTGGTCTTGGTAGGGGAGAGTATTGCTCTGAGCCTACAGCATGCAACTTCATTTCTGCCTTGTAAAGACAGGCCTTTAGCTGTTTCTAGACATCAAGACAGACTTTCCCTTACTCACCAAAACCAGAATACATTGTTAGGAGCTCTATATCCAGCTCCTAGAAGATCATACAAAGTGAACAAAAGGTAAAACAAGGAACGTACTTACCTTGGAACAAGTTGACTTTAGTTGTATACAGACAATTTTGGACCCAAAGTCAGTGAGTGCCAGATTAATACTTAAATTTCCTGTGAATGCTAAGTATCATTTATATTCTCTCTAGAACTAGAGCCTGAATTTCAGGATATGCATATGACATACAAATTTTAACCACAGTGGAAAATAGTGTAAGGCCTAACACATTTTATAAACTCAAATGTGTATCAGAAAAAGCCTTATTTATTGTCCAAAATGCTATTTATAATGTAATTAACATAATACATAATTAATCCAGGGATTGAAGTTTAAAATGTACAAATAAGTGGTATAGAACACGCATAGGTTTTTTTGCCACTGCCAGTCACTTTATTTTGACATTTTTGTTTCTGATGGATTTTCCCCAGTGTCCAGTGTCTTCAGCAATCTGAAAAGGCCAGCTGCTTCTCGTATCCGACTGAACTCAATGCAGAATGCTTGCACTTCTATAAACAAGTCCTGTACATTAATAATTTTGTTTCTGATTAAAGACTGAAGAAAGACACAAACAAGACGGACCAGGCGGTTCTGAAACATAAGAAAGATGGTTTAATAATCCAAACAAATGTTTGCAACCAAATCACTTAAAGGACTGTTGGCCCTCAGCAGTACAAATGAGGTGTTTCAGGAGCAGTTTAGCTTCAGCAATGGCTGTGTTCCTAAGCTTTGTACATGCTGCCCCTTCTCTTCCATTTCCCATACCACTACTATATTAAAAAAATTGATTGCTTTATAGTTCTTATGCTTCTGGATGCAGGGGCCTTTTCAGGATTAATCCCATGCACAAATGAAGCACCAGATCTACCTCTCCACTGTTCTTAAAATTTATTATGTAATCTCTGAATAAAGGCAGAGAAGAGATAATAGCTAAAGATTATGTCAACATGTCAGTCTTGCTTAGTCTTATTTTCTACAGTAACACCATACAGAAAACTGAACAAGTTTCACATTTCAAAATTTCTTATCACCACATCATCAAGGAACCCCAGATAGGAAGTGACATCAATGGAACCGATTCCAAACTTCCTTCATGGAATGTGCTCTGCTGCTGAATCAACAGATGAACCTTTTGCTCTGTATTAGAAGGAAAAACAATTCCAGGGATACCTAATCCAAGAACTCATGGCTCATTTCCTGCCTGATCCAGTCAAAATACAGGATCTTAAAAGTGTTCCTCTTTCTTAAGACCTACTTAGGCAACACCTTGAAGAGCACAATGGGAATTGGAAGTGAAAGCTTAGGAACTGGCACTTAAAATTTGTCATATGCAGACCCAGTCATCAACCATCTGTTTAACACAGAGCGCATTCTTCCCAAGCACAAAACCAGCTCTTCATCATTAAAGTGCTTTCATACTTAACATTGTGAGAAAGCCTTGGGTTCAACTCTTTCTCTAAAAGCAATTACGTATGTGAACGGTGTTTACCAGACAGAATTGAGGGATGTGACAGATTAACTGTCCAAAGCATTTCAGATTATTTGACACTGAAAACAAGGTATCAGCTATTTTTCCAGGAACTAAGTTTATTACTGCAAAATTTGCTACTTATAATGAGAGAATTCAGAGACTGAACAACTTATTTCCTTCACTGTGATTAAGAGGCATCACATGCTTTCTCTGCAACACAAATTAGTTACACGAGTAGTTTTAATAATCCAGGAACATGAAACTCGGCAAAAGAACAAATGCAAAATTACTGGCTGACTCCCAGTCTCTGAGGATCATTTCCAATAATAATTCTGTATCATGCTTTTCAAACAAAACACCTTGTATCTCAGCTGCTGTGAGGCCCCATACACATTAAAAATGTTAGAGATCTCAAGCTGCGTGTGCTGCTTAGTGACCAGGATATGTTTCTTGACCCTCAGAGCTCTTTTTTGTCCCCTGTGTGCTGAAGCACAGCTACTATGTGGTCTCACCAGCCCCACTGAGCAGTGTCCCACTCTGGACATACTCTCAGCTGCAGCCCAGATCACCTGCTATTTTCCTACTTCACTACCAAATGTAATAGGCAGAGCTACTCAGCAGGTCACAGATCAAGTCACCCATGTGTGTGTGTCTGGCAGAACCACAAAGCAGAGAAGCATCAGCAGCCAGCAAAAGATAACACATGAAATGTCATCTGAAAGGGATTGAGAACAAGATGGGAGGCTTGCTGCTATCTAAAACCACGTTGCAACCCTATCCTGTGCACTGCACATAACTTTCATTTCTGTAGCTTAAGGAGACAACAGAGCTGGAGAAGACACTAGAGGATACCAAAAAAAAGCTTAAAGGGAAAGGAACAGTTGTCTTGCTGCAAGAGACTAAAGACATTCTAGTCCTTCAGTATCAGGAAGAAGCTAAGGCAGGACTTGGGATTCAAAAAGCCTAGGAGAAACTGAATACTGAACTGTTTTTCACCAATGACGTACCCAAGAAAAGTTGTACTGGGCACCTGGTGAAACCAACAGATCAATTTAGGAGAGAAGAAAGTACCTCTCACAGCATATAGACCATCTGAATGCCAGAAAGGTGCAGACCTCCTCAGATTTCCCCTGACCCTCCATGGTCAGGGATCCTTGGAGCAGCTACAACATTTTCAGTACCAGCATGTAAGTATGACTTACAGGCTTGGGAAGCAGAGAGCATGGTGTTAGAAATGAGACCTGCAAGCTGTTATCAGTCATGACTGAAGGGTGAGACTTCCTGTGAGTTTTGTAACATCACCTCAGGGGTCTGGAAGTGGCTGGCACACTTGTATAGAAGAGAAACTTGAAGCTTAAAACTAAGCAGAATGCAAACTAATACCGGGGGTGAAGAAAAGGCTCACAGAGTGATAGATGAACCTTTTGAATGTAAGAACCCCAGTGACATAAAGTTTTGCCAGGAAGAAGCTTATGATGTCTACAGAACAACAGGGAACAGTGATTTCCTGTGAAAAAGTGAAGAACAGTCTATTAAACTCTGTGAAAAATTGCAGTGTGTTAGGAAAAAAATGCCTTTGAAATAAAAAAGCAGCAAAACAGAACACTTAATGCTATCAGCCTTATTAAATCATAGCACATATTTCACAGAGCAGTATATGGGATACCTTTTCCTAACCAATTTATTGAAGCACTCACCTGCATATATTTGTCTTTAATCTGTTCACAGGTGGAGATACAATTGGAGATATAAAGATGAATAAATTCAGGTGGGAGATCAACTGCAGTAGTAAGCCTGTTCAAATAAAATATATTCAGTGGTTTATGAAGCCATAAATCTACTGTTTCTGTAGCAAAGCAAATCCTAACAGTTAGACCTGTGATATGAGTTTATTCCCAGACAGCTTCCAGACATATTTCTAGTCATTTAAATTTCTTAAGAATAAAGCTTTTTAAACTCTGATGTTACAGAGGCTAAGTTAGATTGGTTTCTAGTACATCTGGCATTTGAGTTGCCACTACTTCTTAACCAAGAGGGCAATACAGCTCTCTTAAGAACATGCACTAAATGGAGAACTGCCACAAGGTTATAACAGAATCTGACCAAACTCAAATCAGTCCTATCTGAAGGAGCCAGAGGGGGACAATAGGGAAAACAGTGAAGAGTGGAGTTTCAAGTGCAGTTTCAATTTTTTGTCTTATTTCCCTTTACAATCTCTCTACAGTGTCTCCCTGTTTGCACTGACAGTTGCTTTGCAGCTTGATGAAAGTTGTTCCTGTGGTAGCTATTCTGTGGGAGAACCAGCATGCCTGACTGGTGGTGTAGCTCTCCTGGACACAGGTAAAAACTCTTCTTTCACCACCCCTTCTCCATGTTGCAATCATTAGCCCCACTTCAGAGCAGTAACTGCTGTCAGTCTGCACCGGTAGAGAGGCATTTATTTCAAGAATGTTCCTTTAGTAAGAAGATATTTAAGGTGCAATTCAACTCTGCTTCAAAAAGTCTGCTGACTGAAGTTTATTTAGTAGCTCACATTCAGTAATTGCTAAGAAATAGAAGAAAGTAAGTGGAAGAGATGTATTTCTGTAAATTTCTGGGAATTAGCTGTCTGAAAAGTGTTCCCATTTAAGAGGCTAGCATTCTGTTAAGAAAATGAGTTGTACCTATCTGCAAAAATTATTCTCAATGAAAAAAGGACATGAATGTACAGCAGGGCAGCTGCTGAACAACAGCACCTTTTGTTCACTTAAGCTGCATCAAGAATGCAAGCTGCAATTAAGCAGATTAGCCGTATGGCGTTAACTGTTTGTGGAGGATTCTCTCAATAACTGCCCTTTGTCCCACTGTAGTCTTCTATCTCCCACACAGACATGCCTCAAGAAGGATCAAAATTAACATTTCCAGATATCCTAATAAAACAAAACTGCTCATTTTACATACTCAATGAAACCTTATTAGATTTTAGATCGTACGCACCGATTTACAACTTCCATTGAATGTAAGGACATGTCCATGTTGACCAAGACAGAAAAATACTCTGTTATTTGACTAGACTGCATTAGTTTCAGCAACATTTCTATAGCTACTAAAGGATTGTTTTCAACCAGGTCTGGCAATTTGGCAGGAGTGAGACCAATATGGTAAACAAGCTTGGGGTCTTTTTCCAGTTCTCCAAGGAGCTGTGAAGAAGAAAATAAAAATTGTCAGTTGATTTTACCTCAACTGTTCATGTTACTGCTTGAAAAAACTGCTATAATACATCTAAGATCCAGAAGAATGATAGACCTTTAGATTTAGGCTTCTCTATTGAAAAGCATTGGAGGGCTACTTTAAAATTTTTATGTACAGGGAACTGTGTCTGTCCCTAAATCCTTTACTAATGTACTTAGGAGTCTTTCATCAGTGGGTAACAAAGAAGGGAGTTAAAAAAATTCCACATGAAAAGTTTCAGCCTCCTGTAGTTTCCTGTCCAGTAGAAGGAAATCTCAATTTCAAGTTCACTTGGCAGAAAGAATAGTGCAAATAAAGCTGATTTTATAGTGCCAGCATGATTATGAAAAAAGCCCACTGAAATCAGGGGTAATACTAGCAAACTGAGGAAAAAAAAAATTGTTGTTGGTATTTCTGAAGTAATTATTTATTAAAAACTTTCACAGAAGTACGAGCAACTTAGTTATACAAAGATTTCTCCACACAAAAAAATGTCAGTGCCACTCCTGTTCAACTGTAATTACATGTAGTCAATGGCATGAACATTATCTTTCTATTCAGACAAACCCAAGTCAAAATTCTTGGATTTTTGCAATTTAAAAGTTTCCTGAATCCAAACACAGATCAATTACAGTGCTCAAGGTTTTCTAAAGCACAGGAGTTAATAGCTTCTTAGAGAATCATTTCAGACAGGCAAGTCCATCATCCTTACCTGTGTTTGCTGTGGGGAAGTCAAAGGACTTTTAAAAGCTTTTGCCATGATTCTTTTTATCTCAACTCCAGTGCTGTTCTTAACACACATTGACTTATCCCACTGAATTGTGTGATCTGGTTCAATTGGATTTAGCCATGCCAATTCATCCTCACATATATGGAGTGGAGGAGGTGGTCGAATAAACTCAGGTCGAAAGTGACCTAAAATGGAAACAATGTGAAATATTTTCTTAAGCTTTGGATATGCAGTTCTGTATCAGTAAAAAACAGAAGACACCCCAAAAGCCCCTATTTCTTTAAGCTATTATAACACTGAGAACAGCATTACAATCCTATTTGCTGCCCGGAGAAACATTTATTTATGATTTTCAGCGATACCAGTACATCTGCCTTTTTTCCTCTTGATTCAGATCACTGTGTTACTGATCCTGTGTTTTTTTCCTTTCCACACTACCTGCTTCCCTGGGAAGTGTTACCAGCCAATGCAGATCTCAGTGCAGGGACTCTTATCTGTTATTTGAGAGATGACATGGGTAAGGGCTTGAAGACAAACTCCAGATTTCTTGAAGTCTGTAAATGTGAACACTAGAATCTGATCTAGAGACAGCCTGATGAAATTTCACACTTTTCATTTCATTTCACCTTAACTTCCATTTCATGCCTTGAAAATACTTCTGAATTCCATTACATTTTATCTGAAGTATAATAACACAGCATGTCATGAGTTACAGAAACAAAGATGTGTAAATGCACATACTTTCTATAGGAGGCTTTGGTCCACTCACTAATGCTTCTGTGATCTGGGAAGCAACAGAGCTGTCAAAACCAGAGTTGGAAGAATCTGGGTCAGGATCACTGAGAATGCTGGGGAAGCTGGCCTTGCTCTGTGTTGGCAACTCGGACTGACGTTCTGAAAGAAGAATATTAAACCATAAAATTGGAACAGAGATGCCTGGAATACTGAAAGTAGTGAGAAACAATCAGCTTTAGAAAAGAACTGGCTTTAAAAAAAAACAAAGCAGATAATATCAACATGAAATTTAGTACAGTCAGGCAGTCAGCAGTCTGAGTGCCGGCTGAGAGGCAAGACACAGAGGGTATGCAGTAAGGATAAAGAAGAAATAGATGTTAGTCTGAAAAGTAGTCTTGTCCTTAGAAAAGGCACATAACTGATGTGATCTACATCTAAAAGCAGCACATTAGTAGGTTTGCATACTTCTCCTCAAAGAGTTCACATGGCTGTATCTCTTTTGTAATCACTTCTCAGAAAAGGAAACTGAAAAATCTACACTGATCCATTTACAGATGATAATGGTCATACTAGACCTGAAGTCAGCTATTCAAATTTACCCAACACATTTCTGTGGCATTGCCTGAACCCCTTGTAGATTCACTGTCAAGCCAGAATCAGTAATTTAGTGGAAAACAATGGAGTTTTAATGGTTACGTGATTCTACAGACATCATCATTAAAGCAAACCTGAAAGGAGTTAAGTCATCCCTTTAGAGGCCAAATTACAGGACATAAACAAGTTACATAAAAATAACATTAAGGTTAGCATATATACAGCTGAAGACTTGAAATTGGCAAAAAAGGAAAATCCAGGCCTCATTGTTTGCACTACCAAGATTTTTATGTGCCCTTCTGTCAATAATCTATTGCTCTTCTGTATCTGGAGACTTAATGGCTGATCTTCTATGTTCTCTGTACTATTTTGAGAGATCCTGTTTTCTATTGCCTTGGCAAAGAAAACTCCAAAGGACAAAAAGAAAAATCCCCACTACAGAATACCACTTAACATTCCTCTCCCCACCCTGTTAAGAGAGAACACTAAGCAGCAGATTACGCCTTAAGCAATCTGAAGTCCAAAATTGCTGGTACCACACAAGAAATCCTTTGAAAGAGTTCCAGATGAAACTAAACACCACTCCATTTCCTGGCTAATTGAGTGAGTGCTCCTATTTTGTGCACCTTAACACTTCTAAGCAAAGTGTTACTTTGCTCCTTTTTGTGCAAACATGTCACAAAGCCCCTTTTTGTGCAATCATGTTGACCCTTCCCAGCTGCCCACATACAAACTATTTCATATGACTCCAAACAAATCTGCAAGAGATGCCCAAAACTGTGAGTGACAAGAGCATAAGGAGAACAAAGCTGTTAATTTTTTTGGCTTTCTGCCCTACTTTATCCAACTGTTTCAGATAATGCAAACATTTGCATATATCCTCATTGAAGCAGCACAGCGGGGTATATTTTTCAATTAAATTTTCTATTAAATTTCTATCAATATTTTCAGTTACTTAAAAAACAAAAACAAACAACATTTTAAAGACAAAGTCCAAATGAGCTGTTTTATAAAACATATCTTCTACTTAAGCAACTATTTCAAACTTCATCTCATAAGTACTTCCATTTAGCCACTGAACAGAAGGGTTGATTTAACAAATGAAGTACAGGAGTCAGGGAGAAGCATTGGATGTTCTTTTTCTTTATTTTCATTAAACTTAAATCTACCATCAGTCACGGATTTGTTTGTAACCTCATAATCTGAAATTACTAGTGATGTTAGATAAGATGATTAGTGATATTTCACTTCACTGATTTGAGAAGCCTGCCTGAGCCCTCAGTTATATGCATTGAAGCTCAGAAGTTCAACCTCACTGCTTCAAAAATAAGGGCTAAATCAACAGTTTCAGATAACCACAAGTAAAAATTACAACATGGTGATTTAACAAAAACTAATGTAGCATCCTAAACTAAGACATTTAAATTTTATAAAACTAAACTGAAAACAATTCCTTAGGTTCCTTTATGGAGCTTATTATTTTATTTTTACAGGTAAAAAGAAACTCTTTGATTCTTACAGAAAGTTCTACAATGTATTAAAAGCTTTACTTTTATACAGGTCAATTACTCCCCCATCAAATAAGAGTTAACAGACGAACACTGAGAACAGTTTGCCAGGAGACCCATCCTTGCAACTAGGAGAAAATTACTTTTTTTGATAGGGTAGCATACCAGATGAACAAAAACATGTTGTAGGGCAGTACCAAAGTCTGAATTAGCTCTCTGCAGACCAAAGGGAAGAGAGAACAGAACAAGTGTTAATACTCATGCCCAAGATGCTAGATTCCAGCATTCTACTTTTTTTTTTTTTTGGGGGGGGGGGGGTGGTGGTGGTAAACCTTAAAAACAAAAGAGAACATCAAAAACAGAAAATCCACCATAGAGTTGCAAACAAACTGTCACAGAGAGCTCAGATTCAGAGGATAAGTGGTTTTCTTTTTTTTACACAAAAGGGATTGGGACAGATAAACTGATAGGAAAAAAAAATAAAAGCTTTCAAAATAATGTCATTTGATTTTGCAGGTATGTGCTAAAGCAAGTCAAAATCATTCTGCTCTGAACAGCCTCGAATTCATCTCAACAACCATACTTTTGAAAAGCTACCAAGTGTTACACCTGTGACATTCTGTACATCCTGGGGAAAGGGTGTAAACAAAACACCTCAAACATTGCATCTTAGAGTTATCCTGCACCAGCTTCATCCTGAATATTGAATCATTAGGAGAAAAATTCTGAAGATTAGTGAAAAAAATCACAGACATTCCAAAACACAACAAACAGAAGAAGCATCATGATTTTAAAACAAGTAAAATATGTATCTTTTAGGAAACTGATTAGAAACCAGACAGTTATTCTGGGGACCTACAGCAAGAAGTCTGAGAAAGACAGCACAGAGCTTTTTCAGATGCAGCTGGTTTTGTTACATAACTTCTACAACTGCTTGTAAGCAATTGTGCACTTTTACTGGATTATATAAACAATGATATAAATCTTATACAAGCACCATTAATGACTTCGTATTCTACTTTCAGCCATCATTATCTTCTATTTTAAATTGAAGTATGTGGCCTAGAGCACACATTCACCCAACCACAGTTTTGAGGTTGCCCAGAGAAGCTGTGAATCTCCATCCTTGGAAATGTCCAAGTCCAGGCTGGATGAGTTTTTGAGCAACCTGGTCTATTGGAAGGTGTTCTTGTTTTATGGTCTTTTCCAATCCAAACCATTCCGTGATTCAATGATTTCATTTTTAATTAGAAAAAACTATTCAGAAGGCAAACACAGTACAGAGGGGAAAACAAATAAAAGCAAATTAAAAAAAACTTTGAGGCTTCTTAAGGCATCACATATGCCTTGCACTAAAAATGACAAGTTACCTGAGGCTTCACAAAATTTGAATTCACTAAGGTATTCTACAAAATACAGACAGGATGAACACAAGAAGGACCAGAAAAGTTTGTCTCACCCACAATGGCACGTTAGGGTATTCAATTTGCATTTTC
This sequence comes from Poecile atricapillus, assembly GCF_030490865.1. NCBI lineage: Eukaryota > Metazoa > Chordata > Aves > Passeriformes > Paridae > Poecile > Poecile atricapillus. The sequence continues at coordinate 30,185,007 of NC_081249.1, forward strand.
AAACAATCCCAGTCTGGAAATAGCAGCTAAGGAGGACCCCCACAAGACATCTGTAGACTGTGAACAAGGGACAGTATATCACAGCTTTACCAGTCAATGTCAGAGTTCACAGAAAAAAAAATATTACAATACCAAGATACAACTGCAGGACACAGAAAGTCTAAATGGTGCCTGACAAATCACATTGTACAGATATAGGACTGGGATGGTCAGTTTTCAAGCAGACAGGTCTACTGGCACATACCTAGGGAGAAAGGAATTTTGTGTTTAAACCGGTTCCTTGTTCCCAACAATATATAATATTTCATATTAGCTCCAGATGTGACATGAACAATCATGTTCCTCCTCCTGTTCTCCTGTCAAAGGATAAGCATCACATTGCTTTTCAATCTAGTAAAACTGGATCACTTTTCAACTCTTGAACTAGCACTGCACAGTCTAACTTTACAGTAAACTAAAGATATAATTCTAATAGTCAATTTTCCAGGTACAGATGAAGTACTGGTATGTAATAGTAGTGTGACAGTTATGTTTGTTCTCTCGTAGAAGAAATACTGGAAAGGGTGCAAAGGGATGAAAATACAGAAAAAAAAAACCCACACAAGTAATTAAAATAAAGCAAACAAATGAAAAAATCGACCAAAAATATCCCCCCCTCAAAACACCATCCCTAAAAAACCCCCACAGCTTTAGAAGACAAAAATTTTCCTATACTTGCAAAATATTCCTGTATTTAGGGCAATTACCTATATGCCTAAAAAAACTACTTGTTGAGGATAAAAGAATCAGGATGTAATCTCTACCTGAAGTTTCTCTAGGTGCTTGAACACAGGCTTGAAGACCTTAAAACACAGTTCAAACTTTTTCATATTCAGGACAGACAGGTGTTTTTCTCAGGTAACCCACAGTCACGTTCCATTAAGAGTTTCCATTCCCAAGAGCACCAGAGCCACAAACCTTCCTTACCTGCTAATGCCAGCTGCAGCCCACTGATGTCCACTGACTGGGCCATGTTCCCCACATCCATGGCAGCGATCTGACGAGGAGTCTTCTTGAACAGCTCTCTAGGAGGGGCCAACATCAGTTGTGAAAGAAAGAATTTTTCTGGAGGAGTTATGGGAGGTAAGAAGCCTGTGGAGACACAGTGAAAAACAATCCATGGTTTTTAATGTAGGAGCATTAACAGTTTCCATGCTCTTCAAGTATAACAAGCAAAACAAAGACAAACTGATCCGTTATTTATGGCAAGGCAGGTACAGCTGGAGAGTCTGTGTGACACATACAAAACCATTTTAATGCAAAATACACCACTATGTGATCAGTATTACACATCATGACATGCAGGCAGCTGATGCTAAGTCACTCATGGTAGTTCATTCACACAAAGTCCAATCCAGACAGAAAGCGAGCTACTTAGTATGACCTGACATTGCAATTCAGATTCAGAGAATGACCTGGGTTGGCAAGGACCTTGATCACCATCAAGTTCCCACCCCCTGCCGTGGGCAGGGACGCCTGTCCCTAGACCAGGGATGCCCTGAGCTCCATCCAGCCTGGCCTTGAACACCTGCAGGGATGAGGCATCCACAGCTTCTCTGGGTAGCCTGTTCCAGTGCTCCAGCCCTCCAAACAACCTGGTGGCCCTCTCTGTAGTTTCTCCAACAGGTTATTTTTCTTTAGGAACTGATTTACTCAACACTGGTAGTGTCATCTTTACTGAATAGGAAAAAAAGTGTTTCACTGTCATGTATTTCTCTCTAACAGTTTTGTTTCAGTTTTAAGGCTGTTGGAAGCCTCCTATCACCTCCAGCTTTTTGTGATCGCTTTCTCCCAAAAAATTCCGTGTTATTACAGAATCAAATAGGTTGGAAAAGACCTCTGAGATCATCGAGTCCAACCTGTGACTGCATATCACCTTGACAACTACACTGGGAAACTAAGGGCCATAGCCTTAGTCTTAGGAAAGACTAGGCCATAGTCTTTCCTTAAACACCTCCAAGGATGGTGACTCTGCCACCTCCTTGGACAGCCCATTCCAATGTCTAATCACCCTTTTTGTGAAGAACTCCCTAATCCAAGCTAAACCTCCAGTGGCTCAGCTTTACGCTACGTCCTCTTGTCCTGTCTGGTTGCCTGGGAGAAGAGGCCGACTCCCACCTGGCTACAGCCTCCTCTCAGGCGGTTCTAGAGAGCGAACAGGTCCCCTCGAGCCTTCTCTTCTCCAGGCTAAGCAGCCCCAGCCCCCTCAGGCAGTTGCAGAGAGCTGTAAGATCCAAGCTAGCGGCCCGGCCGCCACCAAGCCCAGAGCCGCTGGCCGCGCAGGATTCCCACCGCTTTCTCCGGGAGGGCTCCTGCTCCGCCCGCCTGCCCCGCTCCCCGCCGCACACCTGGGACACACCTGAGAGCGGGGTGCGCTCCGCCTCGTCGCCGCCGCGCTCGGGCGCGGGGTTGAGGAGGTGGGCGAAGACGGCGGCGAAGGGGTTGGCGGCCAGGGGCTCGGTGCGGTACATCTCCCAGAGAAGGTAGAGCGCGGTGAGGCGCTGCGCGGGGCTGGGCAGCAGGTCGGGCTGCTGCAGCAGCAGGACGAGCACGGAGCCCAGCCGGAAGTGCTCGGCCTTCCCGAAGTAGTGGTGGAAGGCGCTGGAGAGCCCCTCGAAGGTGCTGCCGCCCGCCTCCTCCGACACGATGCTCAGCAGGCTCGACAGCTCCTTCGGCGACAGGCTCATCCTGCCGCCCGCCGCCGCCTCGCCCGCCTCCGCTGCCCCCTGCGTGCCGGGCGCCGGGCTGCCCCCGCCCCCGGGCATCCGACCGCGACCGCCGCCGCTCCGGCCCGGGCGCTCCCCGCCGGCCGCGCTTTACGGCGCTGCCGCGAAAGGCGCCGGGGGCGTTCCGGCCCGCGCTGCGGGGCGGTGCGCGCGCGGCCGGGTGGGCCGGGATTGGCCCGGGATTGGCCCGGGCCGCCCGACGGGGGCGGGCCATTGGGCCGGGCGGCGGCTGCGCGCGCTCCCGCGGGGGCCGGCAGGGGGCGCCCGGCAGCGCGCGGCGGCGGCTGCGTCCCCATAGCGCCGGGAGCCGCGCAGCGGGGACAGCGGGAGCGGGCCTCAGGCGGGAGCGGGCACCAGCGCCGCCTCACGCCCCCTGCACCACTGTGGCTCCGGGGCTTTCCTCCGGGCCGAGGAGCCCCTCGTGGCCGTCCCGTTTAACGGTGGAACAGCTACACCGTGGATTTGGTCCATTGGAGAGGCTGGAGCACAAGTCCTATGAGGAGCAGCTGAGGGTGCTGGGGTTGTTTAACCTGGAGAAAAGGAGGCTCAGCGGGGATCTTAACACTCTCCACAACCATGTGAAAGGAGGTTGTAGCCGGGTGGGAGTCAGGCTCTTCTCCCAGGTAACCCGCGACAGGACAAGAGGGCACAGCCTCAAGGTGCACCAGGGGAGGTTTGGGTTGGATTAGGGATTTCTTCACAAAAAGGGTGATGAGGCATTGGAATGGGCTGCCCAGGGAGGTGGCAGAGTCACCATCCTTGGAGGTGTTTAAGGAAAGACTGGCTATGGCCCTTAGTTTCCCAGTGTAGTTGTCAAGGTGATATGCAGTCACAGGTTGGACTCGATGATCTCAGAAATCCTTTCCAATCTAATTGATTCCGTGATTCTGAAGGGCTGATGTTCATCCATATCTTCCGTGGTCCAGTGCAGTTGAGAATATCCGCTTTGCTGGTGTGGCTCTCAGCAGAGCTGGAGGGTGGCGAGCAGCAGCGACGTGTCTGGGAGTCACGGATTGAAGCACATCCCTATTAAGTGTGATGATCTGTTTCATTGGCTTATCCTGTGGAAGTACATCTCATGGGACAGCAAGTCACTGGCTTAACCTGAGGAAGTGCTGAGGCCATGGCCTGGAGGAAGGTCTTTCTGTGGAATGTACTGAGAGGAGAGGAGCTTAGGAAGTCCTGAGAACGGGCACTGATTCTTCTAGTAGTAGTACTCCTCCCAACTCACCCTCCCCTAAAGATCTTGGCTTTCCAGATAGCCATACTAGTGTAAGAGATGGGATTCAGTTCCTAAAGTAATATAAATTGAAGGCTTGTTTTCTGCATATAGACCAAATAATGGAGTGTTCCCTATTTCACATTTCTGATGGGAAAGAAACCCAGATCCCAGATGCGTAAAGGATTCATGTACATATAGAGCTGTTAAAAAATGATGGGTCTGTGAGGAAAACAAGGTCTACAGCCAGGCAAGGCAAGATCTGGAAGCCTTGTTGATAGAACAATTACCAGAGAACTGGGTCACAATGAGAAGTCTGCTTCTGACATACGCTGCTAGAAGAGTAAAGCACATGGAAGAAGATGCCAGTGAGCTCCCTGCCATGGCCAGTGTATTCAAGGAAACAAAGCATTATTTGGAAGTTTAGGCCAATTTAGAGTTTACAAACAACTGCAACAAGGACTTTAGCTGTAAGATTTAAGAAGAAGATTAAAGCATTGCAAACAGCTGAGGAAGTAAACTATGTATGTGTGTGGTAGAGCTAGATGGAAAAATTGGGAAAGCACAGGCCTCAGACCAAACAGCAGGTTTTCTGTTTCTGGTGTGCTGACAAAAGTTGCATTTGTTCATTCTTGGCATGAAGTTTATGGTTAGAAATGATCACATCTAAAATTATGCCTTAAATTGAGGGATGGCTTGTGGGATGGATTAGCACCCAAACAAATCTTCCATGCTTTTGTTCAGGTGGTCTTTTTTGTACAGCCTTCTCCTAATAACAAACTCTGCTGAAGACAGCAGAGCAAAAAGAAGAAACATGTTTAGAAAGAGAAAACTGCTTCTTCTCCTGTTTCAGAATCATAATTCACTCTGAAACTGTGCTTACTGGAATAATGGATGCAGAAGTCCAGAAATGGACTTCATAGAAATAAAAAGTTTCCCTGATGACAGAGATAGCAAAAAAATTGTGTTACTCATATATGCTCAAGCAAAAAAAGTGTATTGCTCATATGTGCTCACTTTTGAAGCCATATGGAAACATTCTATGCAAATTTAAAGGTTGCATCAGAACAGGAAAGCTAATAGTTTAGAAGATGGAATACTTAGTAGGAAGTGGGATGGGCACAAGCATCAGTTGACAAAGGGAATTTCAAAGTCACAAAGATTTTAAAACAACTTACCATTTCAGGATAGGAGAAACCTTAATCTAAAAAAAAAAAAAAAAAAAAGGTAAAATGCTCTTGGGACAGGAAGTGTAGTAAGCAAAATGGTGTTTCTGTGAGTGGACAGGGCACTATATTTTGTGTACACATGAGTCTGTTGGACATTCTTGGGCTCAAAACTTGTGTAATGAAGAAGTGAGAGTGTGTGGTACTAGTGCAGACTCAAATAAAATGAGTTCTTGGCCAGATCTGAAATGGATTGCATTACACTCAGGGAGGAAGGTTGGGGCCCCAGCTACTTTGGTGGGCCAGGGGGTCGATTCTGCAGGAGGTGCCTCAGTGCAGCGCAGTCTCATGGTATAAAAGGAAGAGTTTAGTTTTCTGTCTTTGCAGAACAACGCCTCTGGGAGCAGGCTGAGCATATTCCATTTCTTGTAGATGGCCTATGGAATAGCTATTAAATGGTCAATACAAGCATAAAATACACTTGTCATTTTTTTATGTGTGACTTTATGGAAGAACCTCAGTAAAAATCATGCTTTGAATTCCTAAAGCGGATAAAGAGATTGGGGCTATACTTAAATTTCTGACTCCTTGCCCCCTTGTGTAACCCTGTCCTGTTGGCTCAAAAATGCTGATACATATTAGCACAGACACAGAGATTCTAGACTAAAAGTGACACAGGGAATCTAGTTTGGCAGGTTACCCTTTGCAAATGCAAATAAACCTTTACAAAATTATTTGGCTATTTGGATGCAATTGGTTTAGTATTTAAAATAACATCAGCTTTTGATGAATTGTAATTGTTACTGGAAAATAAGATCCACAACCAAAGGAGAACAGTCAGATTTGATTTCCTGAGCTAAGGGTGAGGCTGTGCAATTTAACTGTAGAAGTTGTCTTTCCTTCCTAAAATTGATTATATTATTGTTTGCTATTGTGCTTTAGATGATGCATAAGAAACACAAACTGCATTGCAGGTACTATTAAAAAAAATCCTAATGAAGGATAGAAAAAAACAACATTTGGAAGGAGCAGTAAAAGTATTAAAGAACTATCCAGCCAGTATTTTAGTTTATTCTAGCAAAGGGGCTGAATACTCAGGAAACAACTCCCAACAGCCTATCTTTTATCCCCACAGTTCATTTAGGAAGGACACAGTAGGAAGGAATTAAATCACACCTTAAAGTCAAAGGATGAATTAAAGCACTTCCAGATTGTTCTGTTTATTCTCATGAGACTTCTCTCTTGCACACAAATTCCTTTCCAGAGTAGTTAAAGTGATCCATCCTGTCTACAGTGTATTTTAAATTGCAGCATATCAGAGAAAGGAAGGAGAAGAGGCATTTTGTATACCTGTCTTCATGTGTATCTTTCTAGCAACAGTTGAATGCTTTCTTCCTCATTCATCTTTTCAATTCAAAATACAAGACAGGACCACCAATACAGAAACAGATTTTGTTATTCCTGGAGTAATCAACAATATTGGCATGCTAACAATGCCTAAAAGTCTTCCTGAGTAACTATGAAAACACATCTTCACTTGTTAGTCAACTCTCTAAGCTGCCAAAGCATCTTGGATACAGCTTGAAAAGCACTTAAGAAACACCAAAAATATCGTTGCATGGATGGCTTCATAAGTGCTGTATACTGAGTGGGTTAGAAATAAACATGGTCATTGCTGAATTCTTTAACTACCATGCATAATCACATTAATGTAAATTAATGTTAGTCCACTCTCTTGAGTTTTAGGTTCCTTGAGTTTCAGATGCTACCAGAAGAGACAGAGCTTTGGCCCAATTAGATTTATGGTGAAACTCCAACAGGGATATACTGACACATAAAAGCAGCATACAGTATGGCTATTTGCATACATATCTTCGGATAGACTCTCCTTCTGACAAGGAAACCCTTTCCTGATCACTCAGAAACCCTTTTTCCTCCAAAAACTATTTGAAGCAAAATAATATTCTCATTTGTCCTTTTTTTTTCTTGCTCTTTTTTTCAGACAGTTTTGTTGTGTGTGTTTGTTTTTTTTTAAATCCATTTGTAATTTTAAAATATCTAAACATATGTTCTGTGTAGAAATATTCAGTCTGTGCATTGCTTGGGAACTCCACGGTGAACTTTAATTTGAGCACTCAGCGTTTTTAATTTGAGCTATGCAATTGCACATCTGATGCAAATGGAACTATTTCCGTTCCCTGGCTCCATGACTTGATTTATGCCTTATGGTTCTGTTTTCATCCAAAATCAATTTCATTAGAATCTTTACCTATGCAGATAAAATTGCAGGAGGAAGTGCTTTATGTTTAAGCTACAATTTTGAAATCCAGCTTCTGAAAGAATATTCAATAATTCTGAGATGATTAGAAAGCTTTTGTCCAGGAAGTGGGAGATTCAGGCTTTCTTCATCTCCCTACAGGGATTTAAACTCCTGCCCAGACTATGGCTATTAGGAGTAGAGGGGAGTGTTTATCTCCTTTGGCTGAAGTTATTTTGCTTTGTTTACAGGCATTAAAGATTTACCACAAGAGGAAGGGAGAAGAAGCAGGAACTGATGGATTTAATGAGAGTGTGACATTCAGGATGGTGGGTGGTCTGTGTTATAGTCCTGCTCCAGGAACAAGGCAAATGTGGACAACAGCAATCAGGTGTAAAAGCATAAAAATACACTTGTGAAGGGACTAGAAATCTGTTGTCCCTCTTGCCCACCTAAATTCCCAGCCTTTGGGAGAGTCACTTCTTTCCAGTCTTTCCCTTTAGAAACAAAATTCAGAAATTTAATAAGGAATCTCTCTTAGTCTCATATGCATACTTTCATATGGTAATATACTTTCAGTGGCACAGCTTCACACATTTGTCTGTATCCTGAGTTCCATGTCATTCATTTCCTCATGTTCATGTATGTTTCTAACACCCAATGAGCTCTTTCAAGGGCTTTCTATCCCAGTGCCTACAAAGTTTCTCTTTTGCCTGACTCTTTATTTCCTTTTAAGTATGTTGCACATCCTCAAAGTGTCTTGTTATTCATCCCATCTCCTGGTTTATGCTGAAAGCTTTTAAATACGTTTTAATGATGCATAACAGCAATATAATGAACCTAATAGCGTGCTATTGATTTTCATTTGAAACACTGACATTTGAACATTTCAATAGCCTTTTAACAGTGTGTATATTTAATGTGATTCAAAGACAAGGGAAATGCAACACGTCTCTTCTAAAAATGTCACATTCTCTATTTCCTGACCCTCTTTCCTCCTCTCCTGCAATCTTTTTGGCAATCATCCACATTGGAAGTATATAATTTTCAGTGTTTTAAAAAAAGTAATAATGCTACTAATAATTTTGTTTTCTCATTCCATAATACTTGTTATGAGAAAATAAAAGGGAAAACCACAAAATTTCAGTATCCAGACACAGCTTTGCTTATCTGCTCTGATCACAATGAAGATATTAATGATCCACATCCAGTGAGTGCTGCCAGAGAATGCAAAGAGTTAGCTCTGAACTGACCAAGGATGCCCTCTAGACAGTTCTCACGCTCACTTAGTGAACTAAGAAACACAAAAAGATAAATGTCATCAGCAAACATACACATCAGCATAAGATAGCAGCTCCCTTTTGATGAATAACTCAGTAGTTAAATCATAATGAAGAGTTTTGTTTCCAGGAGAGGTTTCTGAGAAATCAACAAGCAAGATGTGAAGCAGCCATACACTGCCCTGACCGGCCTGTGTGTGTGGCTACTTGGACATAAAATTAACAGCAGCATTGCCAGGCTCTACTAACTATATTATATAAGCATTCCTAGTGCTATATGTAAATACCTTCATTTTTCCAGTATTGTGACATGTTTTTTTTTTTTCAGAGAGTATTTATCAAAAATGAATACAAGTCAAGTTCACATCACCTTCTCCTTCTGTCTCTTCACAGCATCATTCATATTCTTTGCCCATCAGTCACCTGCACAGCACCATAAATGTGCATGACCAGTCAAGATTTTAGGAAATTCAGCTTCTGCTCTGTGGGTTGATTGAACATAAGGTAATACATAAAGAAAGAGAAAAGCAAAGAACCAGGGAAACAAGAAAGGCCTGTGATTTAGTGAGGTCTTCAGTTTGCTTGCTTTCCCAATGTATAGCTTTTGGTTTGTAGCCACATCAAATAAGTGGATCATCTGACAAGTCATGACTCAGACCTCATTGAAATTACATATAATTAGACAGGGGTTTTGCTATCAAGCTTAAAAAAAATCAGCTGCTTTCATTATCATTTTGTTCAGATGTTTATTCAGTCCTGTGGTTTTCTTTCAAGAAGATGATGCAAGTAAGATCAGGAATGAAATTTCTGAGAATATGTAAGTGATTTTGAAGTCTGAGATGCCTTTTGAATTATTAGTAATTTCCAAAATGCATCTTAAACTGAAATTATGATACACAGTTTTCAGAGGTTACCTTAAAATTCAAAACTGTTTATCAAAAAAGGTACCTAAGACAGGCATATGCATGTTTTGTTGTTAAAATATAAGTTAAACTCTATTTCTGCCCATACCAGAGACTCTTCTAACTAGAAAAAGAAATGAGCAATCTTAGTGTACCTTGAATAGGTGGTGATATTAGTAAGTAACTCTGCTGAAGCAGTAGAGTGGGGCATGGATATTAAACCAGTCAGAGAATAAATCTCTTATGCATATAGTTGAAAACAGAAGAAATTAGCCTTACCTTTTATTTAAGATAGGTCGCATGAACAGTCTCCAGAAGAAACTAATTCTCTTGGCTGATGGTGAAGGGATTGTAGAATGATGACCTCAAACATCTCATTTTTGATCTCTAAGTTAGGAGATCAATCCCATCCCCTGCAGAAGCAAAATCAAATTTGACACCAAGTTGAGGTTTAACTCCTGGTCAGAGCCCCAGTCATACCTGCAGGCAAGTACTTGCTCCTTTTCTGGTCTTCCAATGGTGTATTGCATCCCTTTTCCCTGGATTGTGCTGGTCTTTCATATTTTAAACTTAAATTCTGCAGGATGAGGACTGCCTCTAGTGACAGTCCTCAGTACGGTGATTTCTGGGACTGTGCAGTATCCTGTAATGGAAATTCTGGCATGTCTCAGGAAGAAGGGGCTTCCGCACATAGGCAGTTGAGGCAAAAAACTAACAGGCAGTGCAAAACCAAAGGGGTTGTACAATGCAACTGCTTCTTTCTGCCCACCTGCCCTGGGGGAAGTCCCCTGTGGCTCCTGCTTGTTGGCACTTCTGTCTTGCAACAATCAGAATTTTCTGGAGGTTGTGGAACTACTTTGTTCCCTATTAAGCATGACTATAAAAGCCCAAGTCCCCAGTGCTGCTAGTTCAATGAAACTGAAAGGTAGTAAATTCGAATCTCATAAACAAAAAGCATTTTGTATACAGCATGCATATAAAAAATTCACTACTGCAGACTGTCACAGAGGCCATGGTTGTAAGGAGGCCTATGATATTGTCAAAGATAACAAAATATCGAGAGTAAATTCAGGAAAGGAGAAATTTAGAAGGCGCATAAATGCTTCTTCATCTTACACAATCTCTTAATGATGAGTGAGACCTTTTTGGGGATTATTTTCTCTGTTGTAACTTGTCTTGGTCACTATCAGACGGGAATTTCTAGACCATAAATCTGAACAAATGTAGCAATTTCCGTGTTGCTCACTTACACCTGACAGAATCTGCTGACCATAAAGTGTACCGAGGGTTTGATCTGAAGTATATCATTTATCACTGATGCAGTAAAACTGCATTCATTCTGTGGGACTCTGAAAAATTGCCCAATGGGTAGCTGGTTTGCAGAGATGTGTACTCTTGGGTAGGGTGGCATTGGTGTACAAGGTCCTGCATTCATTGCTCCGCTCTCATATGCCTAAAAGAATCCCAGATTGTGCAATTCACACACCCCCTGCTCTTCCTTTTAATTCTTTGCTCAAAATCCAGTGCAAACTTCCTCTCTCATCCTGACTATTTATAAGTATACATAGAAACAAATGTTTTGTAAAGATGTAAGAGACATTCTTCTTTATTCCCAGGGGCAAATAAAACCTTTTATTTTTAGCCCAGTTTCCTAAGGAAATGAGGCTGATGCAATCACATTGTCTATTTGTCTGTCTATCAAATTGTCCCCCTTCCCCCCTTCCCTCTCCCCATCAACTTCTCACCATTAATTTCTCCCAGCCAGATCTGAAAGACAGGAAAAATTCTTTCAGAAGTGTTAAATGCACATAAGTTTTATGAAAATCAGTGGGTGGGCCAGAGGAGAGATCTTATCAGTTCCATCATGGGAGAAGTCAGTTCTGGCTGAATGCAGTGGGTGGGCAGCAAAGGGCTGTCCCCTTAGGCATAGCTGTAACACCACATGATGCCTGTTGTCCCCTGATGGTGTAAGAACAGGAGTCACTGGGCTGCGAGTTCAGAGGTACTTCTGGAGAGGCTCTCCTGGGTACTTGGCAGTATTTTAGGGATGGAGACAGATATGGGGGCAGAGGAGAAGGCAAAGGGAGGAAGGAGGTTGTGGGATGCAGAGGGCAGAGCACACTTTAGGGTTTTCCTTATACTTCAAAGAGATTGAATACTAAGGTCATATTCTGGGGGGCTTCTCAGTGGTGGCTCAAGGAACATGGTGAAAAAGAAATGCAAAGCCAGTGCTAGAGAAGGAGACATGAAAAGCAGCTTTGGTTTTCAGACAGCTTCTCCAACTTAGTCTGACATCTACTAATGCCTTCCTAACATCTTTACTGTGATGTTTGAGAATTTTTTTTTTTATGGAGAAATTGGTAAGATCATTTAAGAGACTAAGGTTCCATAAGTTCCACCTTATTCGCTACCATGCTTGTCAGCAGATAACATTTAAACAAAGAGATAAGGTCTCTTGTCATAAGTCTGGGCTTATGTCATAAGTCAAAGCTTCTTCTGTTAGGGAATTCCAGCAAGTGATTACTCTAAAAATACATTTAAAACAGTATAGGTGGCATGCCTTTACTTCAGTTGTCCTACTTTCCTCACAAAACCCCAGCTACTAGTTTGCGAAATTCTTTCAAGCTTAAATCTGAAGTACCGGAGTCTGGAGACTACTGTCTTGCAAGGGATTCAGGATAGGTTAGTGGATATAGAGGAGCTAAAGTTAAAAAAACAGTGACCCTATTCTGATGACCAAAGTAAGTAAGAACATTCTCTTCTCCCCTTTCCATTTCACAAAAGAAGAAAAAAGAAAAAGGAACAAAACCCCACAAAACAAAACCAAAAACTACAGTCTTCTTAGATAAGATGACAAAGCAAGAATCTGTTGGAGCAGGGAGAGAGAGAGGAGGGAAAGAGAGGGGATAAAGGTTCCTATTCTCCTTCAGGTGCTTACTGATTTTGGATACAAGTCCAAATTTTTTAACATATAGTTGGACTTGGAGTGCATGGGAAAGAGTCAAGAACTATCGACAGCATGAACATCTTTCTCTCACATTTACAAAGTGTGTGGTGCGCACAAACATGCCATTTGCAGTGCAGAGGTAGGGGTACTTGGCAGTATTTCAGGTTTGGAAAGACAGAGGTGTGACATCCTTGTGGCATCCCTGATTTCTCTTGCTGTGCCTCCCTATCTCCAAAGATCGACATTCTTAATTCATGCCCTCACAGAAGGTGTGAGAGTGCAGAGTGCTGTTAACACAAATGGCTCAGAGTACACAGGGATCCAAACAAGTTTGAAGGCTGAGCAATTTTGCCTTCAGCAACTGAAACCATTTTGCAAATATTTAATATATAATTAAACCTTCTTTTCATATCAGGTGATCTGTCCTCAGCATATAACTTTATATGCCAGGATAGAAGAAGATGGTGAGATGAGTCAAATAAAGTAATAATAGGTAGAAGGTTTATATTTGTAAATATACTGTCAGAAAAAACGAGTCCCTTCTCTAAAGGGGAAACCCTAGATTTCTTCAGGATCCTTGTTTCATGTTCTATGCATCCCATGCTTGTGTCCATAAATGTTTCCCTGTGATCAGCCATCATCTGCAGATCTGTGTCCCTGAATGCCAGCTGTTCCTGCATTTCTTGCAGAGATCACACCAAGGACAGACATGCAGTCAGTGTAGTTGGGAAAGTGCACTCTCCCTCAGCCAGCTACTGTTTCACATGTATTAGCTACCGGAGCCTGTGGTTTGGCATCAGCACAAAACTTCTTCCTATCAAAGCATTAGAAGTTGTCTACTCAACACAAAAATGGCTACCTAAGCCTGGCACAGCCACCTCCTGGTCAGCAGTGGTGACCCATTCGTGCACCGTGTCTCGTCCCTGGTTTATTACAGCATTTTGGGTTAAAGCAAGGTCTTCAGAGGGCTCCAAGTGGGCAGAGTTCCCTATACAATAACTCTGTAGCTGCTGCTTATCACCCCTACTCTAGATCTTGATGCAATTTCACAACCTTGCAGCACCAGAGGCCTCAGCTGGCAATGGCTGAGGTAAACAACAGCTGTCAACATTCAGCAATGTAAGCAGCATCATTTCTTTGCCGGGACCCATCACTGTCAAGCAAAGGTTAAAAAAGACCACTGCTGAAATGCCTTTCATGGTCAGAGCCTTGTGCATCCTTCTGAAATAACATCACAGTCCAAAACAGGAACAGCTCTTTCAATGATGCAGGATCCATGTCTGGGCAGCAGCTGGAGAGGACAGGAGAGAAAAAGCTGAATCAGAAGTATTTTATTTTTAGTAGTTTAATAATGGCCCAGGAACGTCTGTGAGCTGGAGTTGAAGAAAAACAAACACATATTTCCACAGCACATAGGGAAACATTTCCTTAAGTACTTCATGCTGGTGATACTTTTGAATTCCTAGCCCCCTCCCAGAACTTCTCGTGTGGACTTACTTCTAGAACTGTGAATCAAATGTGTGCTTTTGGGCAAGTTTGGTTTGCCTGCATATCCACTCCCACATGTATAAGCCAGGGCAAATCTTACAGCAAGAAATGGACAGAAGTATAACTGGCAGAGCTGCAAATGTGTGGCAGAACTAAAAGCAAAGCATCAAGTTTCCCAAGTCCCAGGGCTGCTCTGCAGTGAGAAAAGGGCAAAGCAATAACACTGCTACCTTGATTTGTTTCTCCATTAGCTCACTGGTTTTGCCTTGTAAGTATACAAAGTACCTGTATGGATGTACACATTCCTGTATTTTTGTATGTATGGTTTTCATCTTAAGAAGATGATATGCCCTAGCAGGCTCCTCAGTTTACAACATCTGGCCAGAAGCAGTTGCTGCAGCTTCCACAGGTCATGCCAAGTCAGAGTAAAGTCTATGTCCCATTGGCACAAGGCAGATGGGCTGAGAGCTACTTTAAGATAGTCTGACAGCAGGGCAATACTTCAGAAAACACTGTTTTGTTGAGATCCTGAGTCTTGTTGCTGGACAACATAGACACTTCTGAGACAAGCCACTGTGTCCTTCAGAAGACTTAATCTGTACCATGAATGGAGCAACTCTCATACACCTACCAAGGTGAGTATAACCTTGTAAAAAAGAACACAGAGAAATGTCAATAGTGTGCTTACATAAATGGTTTCAACTGGAAAAACTGAGTTTGCTCAGTATGGTTTATTTATGATCTGAATATCAAGAGCATTTCAAATGTCTACTTGATCAACAAAAGAAGAAACCACTCTGTATTTACACAGTCTTGTACCAACCTCCCCTTTCCCAGTAACTCTTAAAGCTGTAGCTATTTTCAGACACAGGAGAGAGAGGGATAGAGGCCTGGAAGAGATGGAGCTGTACAATCTCCATCAGCTGGAGACCTGGTGGAGGGGAAGGGCTCTGCTATGGAGTCTGCCCTCATTTTTACTGCCTGCTTTCTCAACTCTAACCAATTTTCCTGCTCTCACTTCTTGGCCATTTTGCAGCTGCGTCAGACCAGCTGGCCCCAGCAGGGAGGCTTGGGAGAGTGTCTGAACCACACTGTGAGGAAGGGAAACAGGAAGCATTGTAGGAAGAGGGGACTGAAGTTGTAAAGGCAACATGGGGACATGGAGAGAGGGTACAGGAGACTGTTACAGTAAGGGAGGGGCAGAAGAGCAGAGGCTGTTATAGGTTTTGTTGGTTTTGCTGGCTGCCAAATCCTTGTCTTTGACACGTGAAAGGAATGTGAAGGTGTGACAAAACAGGAATCAATAAATAAACAGTAATAATCAGTGCTCTTCAATTCCAAGGGGTTTATAAACATTAATGAACCTTCATGAGCTGTTGGACAGGTATTTAAGCCGTATTCCATTTTTGCAGATAAGGAGATGAAAGCTCTGGCTCAAGTCCAAAATTTTCAAAAGCAGAAACTACTTTTAAGAGCCCTCCTTTACGCTCAGCACCAAACCTCTGAAGGGATTGATTTCACAGTTGTCATCAATGTCAATTATATGCTCTTCACTTCTGCAAAGCCAGGTCTAAACATGCACACTAAAAGGCAGCAGTATCTTTTGAAAATTCAGGCTCTGTAGGCCTCTTGGATTCTCCAAAGGTATGTAAGGAAAAACTGGTTTGTGAGAGAAATAGATATGCAAAAACATTTATTTTTTTCCTATAGCACCATGACAAGAATGGAAACAAAGACTTTGCTGGCCTAAGACACTTAGAGAAAGGACAAAGTAAAACAAAGACTTTTTTTAAAAAAGAGTTCAAGGAGATCCATTCCTCTGTGCAAATGGGAAAGGAAGCAGAGCATGTTTTCAAATCTTTCCACATCTCCCATAAAGACTAGGCAGATGGTTTGGGTGCATTTCTGTAAGTATGTGATGAATATTTTATCCCTGAAAGGAATAGAAAACATGAATGTGTATGTAGTCACCAGCTTCACTGAGTGAAGAAACAACAGGACTTCATTAGAAACCAGATTTGGTAGTCTAGAAAAGGGGGCAGGGGGTGGGGGGGAAGCAGTGTAATAAAATAAAGGGAAGAGAGTCGTAGTTATTTTCTTTGGAATCCTGCATTCCCAATTTTAATTGTTCTGTGGCCATGCAAAGACTAACATCTTGTTAGCCTACCTACAAAAGCATAAGTGGTGAAAAAGCCTCCAAATTCTGTTAGAATGGCAGGTGTCATATTTAAATTAGCCAGCTGCCAAAACAAAGGGAGATCACAGAGCTTTCATGCAGAATATAACAGTCAGGTAGGAGCAGAAATGCTGTGCTGATCAAAGACAGCAAGTTTAAACCCAGTCCTAGGCATGTGCAGCATGATTCCTACCCAGCAGTATCAGTGATATACCAAGCTCAGCTCAGCATAGCTTTGAGTGTCATAGCAGATCAGTGGGAAGACATAAGAATCACAACAGAAATGCTCCATTGGAGATCCCCAGTGCATAAAAAAGAGGAAAAGATTGCCTGAAAAAATATGTTAAAGGATGCCTCAAAGGCACTCACATACACGTTTTAAAACTTGTTTCAAAATGTTGACACTTCTGCGACAACCAGGCTTGTGCTGTGACAGAATTTTGCCACTCCTGCAGCTGAATCTCTCCATAGGTATTTTGAAATCCTCAGAAGGTGAGAAGAAGTGGTGGTTCCTCCCTACACCTTCTGCAGCATCACCTTGCCCAGCACTGGCAGCACCAGCAGCAGTGGCAGTCCCAGCACACTCATCCTGACATCGCTTTGGTGATAATGTGGTGCTGAGCCCTGTGGTGGAAGGTGCCAGCTGTCTGCAGCCACCAGACAGGAGGGCAGGATTCACAAAAAATGGAAAACTGTAGAGCTTTATGTAGCCTCAAACTGGTTTTAGGGTCCCTGTGTGCACAGGGTTATGACAAATCCCATGGGACACAGGTATGGTGTCAAACCTTGTGGCATATAGGAAGGATAGAGACCATCATGAGTTCAAGGGACATAATATGCTTTCATGTGTTTCTGTTATGCAACTCTTGTGAGGCATCTCTGACTGAGAAAAAGACACATTTAATTAATGATTTTAAAAGGCCTTACTGTCCACACAAGTTGATATTCCAGGGGATCAAAGGAAGAACAGGGTAAGCACCTAAAGGAAATTTTTATAGCAACAAGAACCTCTGGTTCCAAGCACAGCAAAGAAAAATGGAAGTTTTTCCTAAGCCATACTTGTAGCTAAGGCAAATTGTACCCAGATCCAGCAAAAGACAGCTATGGTAGAAAAACCACTGCCCATCTCCATGCAGAAGCAAGATGGGGCACTATAAACAATGCTGGCATACTTTTGGAGGTGGTTTAGGTTTCGGAATTTTATTCTCGAAATCACTGAAGTATTGCTGAACTCTGCAGACTTTTTATCTTGGAAGATGAATTAGTATGGGAATTTTGGATCAGGAAACAGTGCCAGAGGAAGCTGCTGCTAACAGAAGCTAACACTGACCATTCCACTTCAGGCTTCCTTTGAGACTGCTGGGCACAAGTGACTGCCAGCAACTGCATTTTTGGTAGCGTGTTACGGCAGCAATACGTTTTTCCTATCAAGGTCATTTGCTATTGCTGCTGAAACACCACTGCTCTACAGAAAACTGCAATCAGAAAAGGGGCAGGTTGCAACCTCCATTCAGGAAGTTTTGTCCTCTCTGCTCTGGGCTTTTCATCTTGCCATAAGTTATGGAGCCTTTGCACCTTTACTTTTGATTCTGCCTCCTTCATTCCTGGCTCTGCTAATTCGCTTTATTGTTCAAGGTCTTGTATTTACCAAAAGGTAGAAAAATCACTAGCTGTTTGATTCATTCTCCCTAAAGAAGATCAGAAATGCATTTTAGGAGGCCAACTCTTCCATTCCCACTACACTGCAGTGACTTATGCCAAGCCAGAAATAAATTGTATTCTTGTAATATAATTCCTTATATAGGGCTGTCCATTCCTCTTCTTTCGTACCAGAATAATTTTAGTGTCTTATCTCAATGTCAAAGTGACATTAGAATAGAATAGAATATAAAAATCCTGAGAGTATGGGATCTACCCATAGCTATGTCTTGAGAATGAAAATGAGAATGGGCAGGGAGGGCATCCTGGGCAGTAACTTGAGAAATTCCCGCTTCATTCCATCATAACAGAAGTAATCTACATCATCTCCTCCCAGCTTCCTGGGGTCACTCCCACTGTGCTGAACAGAGGTCTTCTGCATCTACTGAAGGTGGGGAGGAAAGCAGGTGTGACTCAGCTCTGGCAAAGTGCAGGCACATTATAAAGCACTGGTGGAGAGGGTGTCAAGTAGTGAGCAGGGCAAGACAAGGTTTCACTCCCCTGCTGTCCTTTGGAGAAACAGTGGCCATGAAGCCTGTGCCTCGTATTCCTCTCTATCACCTGTGTGCTCTGCAGGGATCTGCTATATATGAGTAAAGGGCTAAGGGACTGATTTTTTTCATCCAGTGTTTTGGAGAACTGGAAGTCTAGTGATACTGTGGTGAAGTGTTTACTGCCTTAAACCCCATGTACGTATTATTTTAATCCCATGTCCTGAGACAGGCTGTTTTCTTAGGAAATGTTTGTTAAACACCTTGAAATGTGATGACCTTTCCAGTGTCACAGTAACTGTGTGGTTCCCAGAAGAGCTTTGACAGTGCTAAATTGCAGAAGTGGGTTTTGCAACTGGAAGTGAGGAAGTGATGTTGGAAGCAAAATAAGAAGTGGAATCAGCCACATAATCATTTTGGATATTGCTGTTCTATTGCTGGTACTTGAAATATAAAAATGCACATTATAATGTTATTGACAGGGAAAAAGCCAGAAAATATTATTGCATAAAACTGAGTCAAGACTTCTAATGTGTTTTTACAGTGTTGCTTATAACTTAATTACACTTGCTCCTGACAGTATATTTTATCTTCTTGTATCTTCTTTATTGCACAGGCATTAATTTAATCAGAGATAATAAATGAAACCTCTGGAATTAATTACAGGTTGTAACAGTTTTGTTCTTTGCTAGAACAGGCAGGAAGACAAAAACATATGGTCCCATAAACATTAACTGGCTTTTGCAATCCAGCCATTACAGGAGAAAGACAACAAAGATTAAATTACTTGGAGATGTAGCTGAGAATGCTCAGGCAGTTTTCAGTGTTTCTGAAGCTCAGCAGTTCTCTGTGTGGAAGACCTTGACTACTACATTTCTGTGACCCTTTCAAACTAAAATGCACATTGAATCTATTCAAAAGATCTGAACTTAAGAACTGCTTTTAAAGATTCCCAGGATCTGATCTGTCTGGCAGGAGGGGTCTTTGCAGTCCTGTTTCAATGGAGGCATGCTGCCAGGATTTGGGATCTGCGTGTGAGCTACCGTGATTTCCCTTTGGGCCCTCTTGTTTCTGCCAAACTTGAAGTGGACTTTCTGTGAGTGAGAAGCAAACATGGCTCTATTCCAACAGCACAATATCTGGGAGGGTGTCTGACAGGAAAAAACCTTGCAGAAGAGCCTTTCAAAGCATCTTTTAAAAAATACCCTCTTGTAGGGGATTTCTTGTGAAGAAAAAAGTCATTACCTGTGCTTAGAAGGCAGAGGGTATCTTGCTTGGTTGCCTAATCTTTCTGATCACAAAGTTAACATCACAGAGTAACTCCATCATATATGAAATTATTTATCTTATACTATTTCTAAAATGCCTCTGGTCTGGTTCTTAGTGTGCTATCACAGCAAAAAACTTTCAGATCAATCTGATTTGCTTAGAAGCTTAGTACTTAATCTAATCTTTAATTTTTTAAAAAAAGCAAACAAGCAAACCTCTAATGCTGCATTTAGTGATTTTTAATGCATTTTTTAAATGCAATAAATACATCATCTTCTTTGTATTTAACACACAGGCTGTTGTAGGCAGTTATTTTGTGCTTCACTTCAGTTGTCAGTTTCAGCTGAGCTACACGTATATCACACCACTGCAATGTGAACTCACAAGTCAGATTTAAACCCTTCATAATTCCTGTTGTTCTTTTCTTAATGTGCCTCCACAAGATCTACATTTTTCAAATACTGAAGTAGTGTGAAATTAATATGATATATCAAGAATGGTCCCATCAGACTTTTGTAGAGAAGGACTGTTATCTACCTGGTCTGTGATGGGGATTTGTCTACACAATGCAGGAAATATAATCCAACATGGTATGGAAAGCCTGGCAGCCTGAGCAGTGGGGTATTATGGATTTTGAGCATTCATTCAAGAGTGAACCAGTGCCTGGAGCAGCATGCTGAGGGCTTAAGGCTGCCACTGGGCACTGACCCAATGTGTCACTACATCTCTCCTTAGTTCAGTGTAGGTGGGAGATAAAGTCTTCTCAAAATCCAGCCACATATCAATATGGTGAATCTGAAGATTTGTGGCTTCATTTCCTCAGCAAAATCCCTTCCCTGCTCTCAGAGTGCTCAGTGGTTTTCAGCCCAGGGGCTGCAGATCTCTGCACTGGCAGATGGCTTCAAGGGGAGATGCCACAAAGAAAAATAAATGTACTGATACCTGCTATCAACTGTTCTACAGAAGGTTGAAGCTGCAGTGGAATATTTCAGGGGCTGCAGAAAACAAAGGGTTGAAAACAGACGCTGTTAATTAATCTCTGTGAGGTGCTTTTTTTTTTTTTTGTCCCCTGAAAAAAGTATGTTTTAATTATTTTCTCCTAGCTATATTAGCCAACAGTTTGAATTTCCAGTGTTATATTCACTAATGTGTATTATTTCTCTAGCACCCTAAACATTATTTCTCTGCACTCACTGCTTTCTCCAGTAAGTCCAAACTCAGGATCATCTGACAGTTTCAGAAACTCTGTCTTGGGAATTGAATCAGCTCGCTGACCAGGGTTTTTCAGACACTAATAAAGGTACAAGTTAAAGAATCAAAACTGGAAACATGGAAATGATGGGACTGTACACCTGCAGAATGATAGCTAAATTCCAGCCCTTATTTTTTTTCTTTTTAAAGTATAAATAAATTAAACTCCAACTTTAGGCTCCCATTTCATGATAAATGCAACTGAATCTCCCTACAGTCTCCTTCGTGAAAGATCAGCCTGTTTCTTTCCCTCAGTCCAGGATATGCACTTTTACCCTAGTTTTCCTGCAGTCACAACATGACTAAGGAACTAACCTAGCTAAAACCACTTTAATAAATAAAAGTTTTCAACTAGTTTAACTAGTTACAGGCATTCACTAAAGAAAGTCTGACAGGGGTAAGGGAGGGAGCATGGACAGCCTGTTTTTGTGGCAGCCCTTATGTGCATCAGCTGCAATCATGTACCTGCAAGCCCTGGAACCTATCCTAGAGCACTGCAC
Source organism: Poecile atricapillus (assembly GCF_030490865.1). Taxonomy (NCBI): domain Eukaryota; kingdom Metazoa; phylum Chordata; class Aves; order Passeriformes; family Paridae; genus Poecile; species Poecile atricapillus. The sequence continues at coordinate 30,206,416 of NC_081249.1, forward strand.
ACTCACAGTCTCCCAAGTTTGTTTGTGTTGCCAGCCCCCTCTGAGGGTTTGGTACCCTCTGCAGAGGGCCAGCCAGGCAGGAGGCCCAAAGCACCATGGCTGCCTCTTTCCTGCCATCATTCATTTTATGCACAGAAGGAATTCGCCTTCCTTGAGCACCTCAGTGACACCCAGAATAAAAATTATATATTTGTTTAATGGATGAAAAATATGAAGCCGTGGGAAGCTAAAGGGCATGACTAGTGATGGGAAGGCAGTCAGTGACAAAGGCAAGAAGGAAAAGCAAAGTTTTCCCTGTGATGCTTCCCTATGCTGTCTGTACTCTATTTCATGAATGCTCAGAATCTCTGCAGTTTATTCTGGCTATGACTGATGCTCCAACATAATCTGAATGGCAGACTCCCTGCCTTGTGCTACTAGTACTGAAATTTAAGAAAGATACATAGCATCATAAATAACATAAACACAGTCATTTCAGAGTGTGTGCTAAGGGTGGAATAAGGCCAGAAACCTCATTTTCTTTCTGTTCTTTGCTTTCAAATATATCCTTATTTTTTAAAGCTATTTTTCTTTAGTCTAGTAACCTTAAGTACCTTCAAGCAATTGAGTAAGATATTCCTATCTTTTCTAGACTTTATCAGAGAATAAATAAAAAGCACTCTGCTTTTTATTTAGAATATTTTTTTATTTTAGAATAAAAGATTATTTTTTTTTTAGAAATGGTTTTTGTCTCATAATCTACTAGATTCCCATCCTCCCTGGTTTTATGTACCTCTCTAGACACCAGTTTTAAAATTACTGCTTCACAGGAAACTTCAGAATATCTTCAGATCATCCAAATCCTGTTTAAATACTGGTTGTGAAAATAGTTAATACATTACTGTAGGACCTTCTTCATGAAATAAACTTATTCTTAGCTGTTGCCAAAGACTGTCTAGTTGTCAGGTAGAAGGTGTGCCTCAGGATGTCAGGGACTGCCACGTGCAATGCCATATTGGGAAAGAAGGATGCTCCTGCTTTCAGTAGATGCATTTACTACAAAATATATTATAAAGTGCTTTGTTTTCTTCTGTCATCCTGAATAAGTTTTCTCTCATCTCATCCATTCCCCTTTTGCTTCCCTGAAGCCATTTCTCAGAGATTCCTTGTTAATTACCTTCCACCAGTTCTATGTGTTGAAAAAGCTGCTTAAAAAAAAGCCCCCAAAACAAAACCTGAAATTAATATTCAAGTATCTGCAAAGGGAAAAAATATTCACCATCTCATTTCACCAAGCATTTAAACTTTCAATACTTACATGTCTTCAGGATAGTTTTGGGGGCAGGGGAATTCTCTGAGCTATTCTTATCCTGCAAGAGCATTTAAAGTAATTTCTCCTTACGTTCTCATTAATTTTTAATACATTATTATGTGGATGTCCATCTTCTCCTTTTGACAGCTTTTATTTTTGTCAGACAAATAATATGCTCAAAGTGCTTGCTTGCTATTCTATGTATGGAAATGAAATCATTGCTTCACCTAGAAATTGTAAAGAACACAGATCACACAGTGTTTACCAGATTGCAGCTGAGTACAGAATTTTGACTATTAAATGATCCCACTGGAACTCGAAAGCAGTCCACATGGGCACCTTCCAATTCCCAGCTAATAATTACTGATGGCTGTGCTAAGTAGCACTGCAGCATAGGTACCTTTCAAAGAGCTGGTACACAACCCATTTAACAATAGGCAGAAGTTGGGAAAGTGAAGCTCAGGTCTTTATCCCTAATCAAAATTCATTACTTAGAGGGATCTTTGCTTAAATTTAGGTGTGATAAAGACCACAGTGACTGAGGTCTTTAATCTATAAGTGTGAGGTTTAGCAGCCTGCTAATTCAGTTGTAATTTAATACTTGCAGTTAACTTGGAAAAGGAATGTGATGGAAAGAAAGTACACTGGTCATGTTTTTATCACAGAATAATAGAAAGGGTTGTGTTTCGAGGGACCTTAATGATCTCTTTCCAACCCCCCTCCTATGGGCAGGGACATCTATTAGATCAAAGCTCTATCCAACCTTGCCTTGAACACTTGCAGGGATGAGGCATCTGCAGCTACTCTGGGCAACCTGTTCTAGCGTCTCACAACCCTCATTAATGACAATCTGTGTTAATAAAAATGTAAAATACAGTGTCACAGGATTACCAGCATAACGTGCTGCAGCAGTAACCATTTGTGCAGGTTCGCAAACGATCCTGCCAACAGCTCAACCGCAAGCAGTGACAGGTTATTTTTTAAAATGAGAAAAAAACCGAACTGCAAAATTAAGATTCTGACTTTTCCCTTGCGATACAACGTTTCAAGCACCGGCCTTTAAATACCAAAGCAGTTGCGGGTTCACGCTTTAGGCTTAGGTCTAGAAGGAAACAGGAAAGCAGAGACACCCCCGCCCCCCAACCTCTCTCCAAGCCCAGGACACCCTTTCCTTCCCGCACTCCTGACGGCTCCGCGCCGGGCACCAGCGGGGCACATGCCGGGGGTGCGGGGACCTGACCCAGACCCGGCCGCGGTTCCGGGGCAGGGCATCCTCCAGGACCCCGGGGCACCGCGGGAGCGCCAGTGGGCCTCTGTGTGGGGCTCTGTGTGCGGTTCGGGGCGCCATGAACCCCCGAAAGGGAGAACCAGAACTCCCCCCTGCTCCCCCTCCCTCCGGCCGGAGCTCTCCCCCGTCCCCTCCGAGGGCGCGGAGCAGCACGGCCCCGCCGCTCCGAGCCCCCGAGCCCCCGGCGCCGCGAGAAGGGCGGCCCGTGCCGCGGCTCCTCCCTCGGCCCCTCCCCGGCGGCCGGGCCCGCACTGAGGGAGCCGGAGCCGGCGCCGCGCAGCCCGCGGGGGGCGATGTGACCCGGGCGGCCGGGGTGCGGTGCCGTGCGGGGCAGGCGGGCTCCGAGGGGGGAGAGAGCGGGACTTCGAGCCGGGGGAAGATGTGGCTGAAGCCCGAGGAGGTGCTGCTGAAGAACGCCCTCAAGCTGTGGGTCACGCAGAAGAGCAGCGGCTACTTCATCCTGCAGCGGCGTCGGGGCCACGGAGACGGCGGCGGCCGCTTCACGGGTACCTGGTGGTGCGGGGCTTCGGCGGGCCGGGCCGGGCCGGGCCGGGCCGGGGGGCAGATCCCCCCTGCGTCTACCCCAGGGGAACTTGGCCGCGCCGGGGCACCCGCCGGCGGGTCGGGCTGCGGAGAGCGGGAGCGGCCTCTTTGTTCGGGCCGTGCACGGCTGGCCCGGCTCGGCGATAGCGCGGGCACCGCGGGTCCCCCGCCTCGGGCGGTGCGGGGACAGCCGCCGGCCGGGCGGTGCGGGCCGCCCCGGCTCCCCGCGAGTTGCCTGGGGAGCAGCTTCGCGTTTCTGTAGCCTTGAGCAGCGCTGAGGCCACTTGTATTGTTAGTTCCCCGCGCTCCCCTCCCGATGGGTTTCTCAGCATGGCTAAGGGCGGGCGCGCAGCCCCTCAGGCGGTGCGGAGCCGCTGCCCGCCGCCGGAGGATGCAGCTGGGGAGAGCCCCCGGGGCTGCAGCCCGCCGGACCCGGCGGAGGTCCCTGCGGCCGGCGGTGAGAGGTGGAGAGATGCCGGGGGCACACAGTGGGATGTGCTGCCTGTAGACCCCGGGACCGTCCGCGACCTACGGCTTTCTACAACGAGAGCTATAGAAGTACATATAGAACTCCTGGCTTTTGCACGATACATGACATTACGGGGCGGGGGTTGTTAATTCAGTGTTGTGGCAAAGTGCGTTCTGTCTTATTTTTTTGCGTTAATTACGCTACGGGTTCTGGTGGCAGTCGATCCGGCACGTTGTATCCATGTGGCAGTCCAGATTCGCGTAGTGAAGGATAAACACGGAGAAGGATCACGCTGTACCCTCGCAGCAGTGTAGATCCGTGAGTAACTCCAGCGAGAATGATGTGTTAGGCTGCGCTGACGTTGTAGCGTAGGGAATTTGGGCCAAACTTTTGGTTCAAAGACAGCAGCAACTGACTTCAAATAAACAATGCTTTGGAGAATTCATGTAGTTTAACAGTGTCGTTCTTACTTAAAAGCGAAAGAGGCTGTTTTGAATATTATAAAGTGAGAACTTTTAATGGTAGCTTATATGTTTGAAAGAATTGTGAAGTATTTTCAAAATCAGTATTTTCTATGGAGTTTAAGAAGCTGCATTACCACTTTTGGTATTTATCTTATTAAAGCTTTCTTTCCTGAACTCCATGATAATAATAAATAAATAATAAACTCCATTTGATAATACTGCTTTCTGCACTGCTGCTTTTATATTTTAATTTTTTGTTTTTTGTAAAATCAGAGCTTATCCTACCTGTCCATAAAGTGTACAAAACTGAACTGTGGTTTAGTAGATTGCATGCTATCAATGTATTACTAATGAAATGGAAGTTTTGCCAGCAAGTTAAAATGCTCAACCTCCTATTTTCTTCTGCTCGCCTGGGTGGCAGTCAGGCCACTCTTTTATGACAGTAAAGACGATGTGGATTAATTTTCAGAGTTAAAAATAGCCGTTTACAGCTGCTTGATTTAGGTCCAGGACAATCATGAGGTTCAGTTTCACAAATGTTAATGCCTTACGCCTGAGCTTTTCACTACAGAAATTTACAAGCTTAAAGCAAACAAACTGCTTTTCTCTCTGGTTAAGTTTCAGGTGAATCATTTTGCTGAATCTACAGTGCACAGGCTTGCTCAGATCTCTTTTGGCTGGCAGAGGAAAGCCATTGCTGCCTTGCACATTTTCCAAGGGAGCTGTAGATTCTGACAGTTCATTAAACCATTTGTAAACGTTTGTATTTGAAGGGGCTTTGAAATTTGAGTCCTAAAACCAACATGCAAGAGTTACAGAGCATTAGATATAGCTGGGTTTAGATAGTGTAATTTTTTTTGCAGTGTTTACTTGCAATGAAAGAAATGGAGATGGGTACTGAGAAACAGCAAGGCTTTGCTGGTAAGTGTTTGCTTTCAGTGCAAAACTTGTTTTCTGATTCTTGCTGTACATGATTATAGAGACACTTATTTAGTACCTGTCTTTTCCAAACTGGCAGAAGGGCAGTAAAGCTCTGCCATATTTCAGAGTATGATCTACCAAGTGGTAAAGCCAAAAGTTAGAAGTTTTTGTTTATTTTACTGGGGAAGCAAAGCTTAAGTAGTGAGAACAATATCCAGATCTGTTTCCCCTTTAATACTTTGTTCCCTGGCCAATTGCAGTTACATTTTATGAAAAGGAAGAAGTTTCAAAGATGTGAAGATTCTGTACATGAGAGCAGGTGCCACAGTAGAAGAGAATCTCATAGCTCCTGCGGGGAGGAGGAGGCTGCATATCCTAAGGCTGTGTTAAACCCATGTAGGATCAGCAGAACAAAACTCTCCGAATATTAGATTTCATACAAGTGTAGATGGGGCAGCTGACCACCTGTGACGTAATTTGCTTTCAGCAGGGTAGAAGTGTGCAATGCTTGAGTTGCCTTTGTGCATGTTGCCCCAAATGGTATTTGCACTGAACCTGCGTGAGGACATCTGTTTTATGCCCCAATTATCATATTTGCCTGTCTTTCTTCTAGGACACTTCTTTGTTCCTACCAGGGCATTTTAACTATAAGGTAATAGTAAGTTAGCATAGCTGGAGGGTGTATTTTATGTGGATTTAATTCCTGAGGAAGAATGGACTAAAGACGGTCTCTTGCACAAAAGCACTTTTTTCCCCATATCTGTGTTTCTTTGTGTACTTTGTTTTTGTCAGACGCTGAACAGATGTTTGTAAGTAAGAGACTCCATTTCTTACTGTTACTTAATTTGTGTCCTAGGGCAGTTTCCAAATGCACACTGGGCTTGCAAGCAGAGGGTACAAACAATGATGGGGGTTGCATTTTACTCTTCATTAATTGACCAGTCTCATTCTGGTTTCTGTCTTTCTTAGGGCTATGCTTTTTCAAGTAGGTGCTTAACTTGCCACTTTATCTGGATCTCTACTTGACAGCTCTGCTGGATCAGAGACTTAATAAGGACATTGAAAATGTTTAGAAATACCTTGAAAATCTGAATTATAATTTCTTAATTAGTAACTAAAGTTAATGATTTAAAAAAATATTTAGTTCATCAATGTCTGTTGATTCTGGCGTTTTCTTTGCCTAATTGGAGAGCACTGTTGTGATCCCTACAGAAAAGGCTTGTGATGTAGCCATGATTAGCAGATCAAAGTTAGTTGGATTTAATACTTGCTGATGTCTTTGGTTCTGAGGTTACATATTAATAATAAGCTTGATATGATAGTAGTAAAAAACACTGTCAAATGCCTTGTGGTAAATACTGCAAGATGGTTTAGTCTTTAAGTGAATCACTATTTTAATTTTTAGGACAGAATGTTGAAACCTTCATGCACCTTCCTCTTTGATTTTGTTTTCTACATTTTGACAGCAAAACTGCTTGCTCTGGGATGTGTTGGGAAAGATTTCATCATGAGTGCTGGACTGAGAGTAGTCTTTCACTCTTCCCAAGCACCTAGTGTTGCAGTTTTTGTTGATACAGTACTTCACATTACACACTCTTAGTATATAAAAACCCACTTAGCAACACTTGTGAATATTTTCTTTTATAAATAAGGTAAAATAAGACCTTTAAATGAACTTTTGTTTCAAGCAGCTTTTTGTCTGGTTGAGATACAGTGCTTCTTTAAATTCTTGCTTGAAGCAGATCAATAAAAGGTTATGTTTTGTTCCCATTTTACCCATGTTTTTAATTTAGCTATGATATTTTTACCTGCCTTTCTTCCAGCCTCCATTTTCAGCCTAGGGTGCTTTCCAAGCTGGATATAGTTTTGCATTATTTGGAACTTGAAGAGGACGAACATTTTAAAAGGAAATTAATTTCTTTTTCAGCTCTTACAAAACTTTATGGTTCACAGCTTTAAATATAATAGACTGGCAGAAAAAAGCATCTTCTATATATGAATCTAAACCTTATTATTGCTTTAATAAAAATAAACATGGTAGGCATGGTGAATACATTTCCAAGTTCCATCTTAGGATTTAATTTTTTCTTTTAAATAAAATTCTTTCAGGACTATAGCTTTTGAACTCATCTACCAAGTACCTCTTGGTTGTGAGTGGAGAACTGACTAGTTTGTCTGATAAGACCTTTCTTTCTTATTTTCCCTTTGCTTGAGTGTCAGTTTTTTTAAGGCCTACAGACAAATGGTTATTGCTAAGCTCTGGAAATTTTTCCTGGAAATTAAAAATTAAAAGATCTTTTGCTGCTTTTTCATACTCTACTATCCAAGCAGTCCTGTAATCATTGTCAATACCACAGCTTTTAGTGGCTCTGCACATCTCCCAAGGTCTGAAGTAAATAATTTCATAATGGAGTCTATTTCTGGGAAAGGCAGCAAGATGACCATAGTGGATGAAGATTCCAGCAACTCACATGGAGAATTTATCTAGATTGCCCCTGTTCATTACATTGTAGCAGAAGAGAGTCCAAAATACATGAAGACTCGGATTTTTTACTAGGAAATGCAAATGAGAATCCCCATAGTATTTTTTACTTCCTGGAAGGGCAAAAGGCAAAATGAGTAGCATATTCAGAGAATCATATTAAAAGGTCTATCCTAATACAATTTTCAAAAAAGCATTCCTTTTTGTTGTAAGATATTTTCAGGATACCAAAATAAGTTAGGCTCAATCTGAGTGCTAATGAAAAAAACCTCAAACCCAACAGAACACTTTCATTTTAAATTAAGCAGTTTGAGGAGAAGAAGATGCCACAATACTGATGTTAATAAAGGATATTGGTAAAGGTTACTGTCGGTATTCATGGTTTTGTTTCCTTAAGAAACATCTCTGAAGCCTTGCACAGGAGAAGGAGAAATATGCATACTTTATTGAAAGCTTGGACTCTTGTCAAAACATTATCTAGCCTTGCCCACAACTGGAATTCAGATCAGCAGTTTTTTTTTCTCCTTTTTTCTCTCTTTATTTTACTGTAACATTTTTTTTAAGGAGAATGCATACTTACAAGTGCTTTCCAAAGAGGATGGCTTCTCTGTTAGAGTGTTTGGCCAAGGCATGAGCTGGCAGGAAGGATAGGGGGAGCAGGGTGCCAGGCTACTACCTGCAAAGCTGCAAACCCCAGTTCCTGACCTCTGAGCCCCCTGAGCCTTGTGTGCCACTCTGGCCCCCTCTGCTTGCATTTCTGGGGTAAGTTTCCTGCTCCTGAGCACTGCTGTAGTGCTGAGATGGCTAAGGTGAAATGCAGGTTGTATTGAAATGTTGGTAGTGTGTTAAATGCTAATATTAAAGCGAGGAGGTACCTGTGCTTGGAAAAGAGGGGTTGGGTTGTGTCTGCATAGGGACTGACCTTGTGCAAGACTAATCCAGTAAACACCTACAGTGGCTTTGTATTTTCATGCTGTGGAGGCCAAATGGCACAGAGTAAGGCAGGAAAATCCTACAATGATTTGGGCTGGAAGGACGTTAATGACTGTCAAGTTCCAACACCCCTGCCATGGTCAGGGACTGCTCCCAGTAGGTTGCTCAGAGCCCCATCCAGCCTGGCCTTCAACACTTCCAGCATAGGGCATCCACAGTTTCTCTGGGCAACCTATTTCAGTGTCTCACCACCCTCATAGGAAAAAATGTCTTCCCTATAAAATAAATGGGCATGTCAGTGGTGTCAGAGTTAATGTAGCACTAGTTTGGTGTATTCAGCATTATTTACAGCACCCAGCAAAAAAAGAGAGACTTTTTTATATTCCCCCAAGTAGTGGTGCATGTCTGAATAATTTAGAGGGCTGCAGCAACAACTTGTATGTCCCATCTTCTTGTCCATTTTCAGGTGGAAAACAGTTTCAGGTATTTTTACTTGTAACATGAGAACCAAAGCATTTGGCTCTCTGGCCTTCAGGGCTATAAAAATAGGCTTGGCTTGAGCTGGACTGATGGCAGAGGACTGAGATAAGCAGCTGTGAATGCTTTGCCATGGCAGCATGCCCACCTGGGGAAACAGCCATTGGGAAGCAGTGCTGGGGAGAAATAATCGGTGCTCCAGTGTGGGGATGCCATTTCCCGCACTCCAGGAGAGACAGTGCATAATTCATCTCACTTTTTCCTCCTGTGTGGTGTCTCCATCTGCATGTGGTGGTCTGACACAAGCACTCAGCATCACATCCAGGGATATGGGAGTCATGAGGACCATGGGACACCAACCCCCACAGGGAAATGCCTGAACTCCTCACATTTCTCCTGTCTACCTTCCCCCCAGAGCACTGGGACCTAGGCATAATGATTAAGTAATTTGTTAACAATTTGTTTCTACATACCAGATTGAAAAAAGTCCCAATTCAACAGAAACCAATTTACCCAGTGGCAGTGTTTGATCTGGCAAGGTCTGTGCTACAAGTAATGTAAGGACTTGGATGCTGGGTATTTTCCTGGGTGAATAAATACTTGGAGCATTAGGTCTTTGTGCTGAAATCTAATGTTGTCTGTGCTTATCTTTCAGTGTGGTGAGCCCTTATCGTTTCAAAGGAAACAGAGCCTTCCTACAGCCGTTGGAGGAGTCCTCCTGCATCCTTTTTCTTATGTACTTACCCTAAAAAGTTTTGCAGCTCTTTTTTTTCTGGTGGTAGAAGTGTAATCAATACTTTCGGAGGGGTACTGTATTGTATCAGAACCTGCTTATATATTTTTGCAAAAATTCAACAAAGACAGTGTGGTTGCATTAAGCCATTGTTATTAGCAGCTTTGCATAACTTATAGTGTTATTATCCATCAGAAACATGGATTTTAGGGTGGCGTGGGTGAAATCAAGCTGCTAAACATCTGAGTTTTGAAATTTTAGAGAAATCAAATCAAGATCTGAAAGATCTAGAGGTGTCCCCAAAACATTTATACTGGGGGCCACCACTGGCCAACAGTAGCTTCATGGCCACTGCCATGGGCTGTGTTCTACCTTGGTGCAGCTCAAAAGCTTCCACCTTAGCCTGTAATGCCCAGAGCCTGGCACTATCTAGGTGGGCTGTAAGAGGTGAGGATAGAGGCTGCAGTGGTCCTCATTGCATCTCAGCTCTGGGTCTTCTTGCCTTGGGCCACTCATGGGGTTGTGGTCACAAGTTAGGGCTCCTGTGTGGTGGGGTGGCTGAGGCCTAATGAGAATCAGCTTCATAGTCTCCCCATCCCTCTCTCAGCAAGGACATTGGTCCTAGGGTGAGTTTCTGAGATGCCTTGCAGAGCCAGGCAAGCGATTTGTGCTATTTGGTGCTCTCCCAGGAGTGCCCTTTTGTCAGGCTGAGCTTATCCTGGTTGGTGTGAAAAGCATCTTTCTGTTCCAGCTGGAGAGCAGGGGGTCGGGAGTGGGTACATCCACGTGTCCCTCCCTGTGTTCTGCCTGGTGGTGGGCTGTTCCTTCAGCCAGTTTGCTTGCCTCCTCTGGCATAGCTAATTGCTGCCCACCTTGGTTCTTCTGAGACTCTAATTGTTTGCAAATCATTGTGGGATGGAGGAAGCTATGTGGAGAAGTGTAATTAGGATTCTGAATATGAAATGCTTCTCTGACTCAAAGAGCTGAGATTAATTCTGCTTTATTGAAGCTCTTAGTTCAATTTCACTGTCCTTAAAAAAAACCCCACCTTTATTTTTATGATCATCTGAATTGTTTGATTTGTTCTTTTCTCCCAATTCACATGCCTAAACAGCTTAGAGTGATCTTGCAGCTATTGACTCTCCTTATAAAACTGCAGCCACTGGGAAGCAACCTGTACAGTTAGTTTCTTCCACTTTCGGGAAGAGCTTTCTCCTTTCCAGTAAAAGTACAGCTTTTTTCAGACAACTGGGCTCATTTTTCTTTCTGCCTTCAGCTTTCTCTGGTGGAGCAGATGTAGCAAGCAGCAGTGAGCTCCCAAGCATGAATTTCACTGAAGCTTTTTCACTTCATGGTTTTGCACTGGCGCAATGCTGGTCTGTGGCTGTAATTGTAAATACCCCAATTTGGTGGTTTTGTGTTACAAAAATAACCTAGTCTGATTGAAGAAAAGAGGGTATGAGTACTTTAAAACATGGCTTTGGCGTGATACAAATGAGTGTAGCCACCAAGTACTCTTCTCCATGTCCCTGCAGATCAGCTGCTGCAGTCCCTAGAGACCATGTGGTGCCATAAGTTTTTTGACTTTGGAAGTGCCAGGTGCCTGCAGCCGAGAAAAACCTCAGCTTTGGAGTCAGTGGGCATCTTGGCAATCTGGTTTGGGTCCTTGTGTGGTGGTGGTTCTGTGCCTGTTTTCTTGGAAGGGCTAGATTTGGCAGATAAATCAGGCATTGCTGCACATTGTGCAGCTGAGCTGGTCTCAGGTGCAATGGAAATCTCAATTATTATTATTATTATTATTATTTTTTCAAAGTAGACTTAGGAGAAGTGGAAGGACTGTTTTCTCTCTGCTTCAAACTTCTGCAGCAGTCAGTTTGTTTGTACAGTGACTAAAGGAGTTCCCCAGGATGCTGGAGATGCAGGCTGGTCTGTGTCTTCTCTGTCACCCCTTTGATTGTGGTAGAGAGGGTATAAATGCTTGATTTGGGAAGTTCAGGACTGTGTGGGAACAGCTGCTTCTACACATCTGACCCGCTGTTCCCCAGATTTTAAAAGTGACATCAGAATTTCTTACTGACCAATTGCAGGTACTGCATGAAATTGCTTCTTTGAACTGCATTGGCTTTTATTCCCCAATTTGTAATGGATAGATGAGTTCATGTTAATCAAAAGATCCTGGCTGTAGTAACTAGATGTCTTAATTAAAAAATAAGTAGAACTGAAAGGGTAACAATGCTGAGTGTTGTGACACCGCAGGCGTCCTTGTCACTTAGATTAAAATCTCCTTTTTTTTCTTTCCTTCTTTCCCTCCCTCTTCCCTCTACACCCCCCTCCCACCCCCAAAAAGGAAAAAAAAATAGCAGTGGCAGCTTTGGCCTTTTCCCTTTTTGGTTTGGTGGGGTTTTTTTTTGTTTTGTTTTGGTTTTCTTTTTTTGAGGGTTTTATTAACTTACTAGTCCCAGACTCCTAAGTGATCAATCCAAGTGCCCCTGCCTTGCAGCCAAGTGGCTACCCCATTTTTGAGTAGTTCTCAAAAAATTTCCCTTCAAGGCCTTTAGTATATGATGGAGGTAGGTAGAAATCATTTTGCTGTATGTAGAGGGTGTCTTGGACTGCTTCTTGAATACTGTCATAAAAGATGGAAATAACAGATAGTTTTTCAGTTTGAGTTTCTAGTTTGAGTTCAGCTTTACTCACCCTCTGCCCCATGTCTTGGAAGTTTAAAACTATTTCAGAAATCCCATGTGGATGATTAACAGTGATTCAGGAAAGGAGCCTGCATTCTTTAGTTTGAAAGATATGGAACATTTAGTAGAAGTTGGTGTAAAGTTAACTTACTGTAAACATGTTCCTTTTTCTAGATTAGTTATGAACATGACACAAGATAAATTGTAATGGGATCTTTTATCTTTATGTGGAGGAAGAAACCATATCTTCAAAGATGAGTAGTGCACTTTCGATAGTTCATTGAGAACCTGATCCTTATAGAAATATCCTTGATTAATATTTTTGTTTGTGTGTGAAGAAATGCTCAGCAAATTCATAGTGCATGATGTCCTGTTTGTGTTTTATCTGGTTACAGGTTGACCTCTGTAAAGGAGAGATAGTATCTACCTGTTGTAGAATTTGAAATTGTTTCTTGCTAATTTTTATGCTTCAGTTTATTTCTTGTATTGTATCCATAGTATGCATGTACATTTGATACAAATAGATGTGCAATCAGAAGTGCAACAGGCTTGTTTTACTTGAAGGTATCCAGTTTTCTTCATTCAAGAAGAAAGAAATTCTTCAAGAAGAAATTCAGGTTTCATTCATGCATGAAACTAGATGTTTCAGTGAAATAAAAACCAACATGTAAAGCATGGGATTTCTAGTGAGTTTTTCAGATATGTTTTATAAATTTACTTCTGAAAAATATAGATGATGTTGCCTCTGTCTGAAATGCAGCTTCCAGCTAAAGCATTTAGATTCATTGAGGAGAAACATGTAATTTCAGTAGAAAAGTGTCTTTCCACTTCTCCTGTCATCTTCTCCATATGTGTTAAAAGTATGCATATTACACCAGATATTTGCATGTGAATTTTAGCCTAAAAATATTCTTTCTGCTTGAAGAAACTTGCACCTTCTGAGGAACCTGCAATGTTCTGTCAGTGGTCTTTCGTGGAAGTCTTTGTAAACCCATGTCTGCAACTCTCCATGGTATGGTTATTGTATAGTTAATTGCTTTTCCCAAAATATTTCTGTGTCTTGGGAGGTCAGAAAACAGACAAGAAGTTGGTGAAGTGGCTCATTAAAGGGGAAGAGCTACTCTAAGTTTTAAGTTCCTCCCAAAAGTTTTATCTCATATGGGGTAAAAAAAAAAAAAAAAAAAAAAAAAAAAAGAAGTCATTTTGGTAAGAAAACCAGGGTAGCAGTTCTCTTTGCTTCTGTTTATTTTTCCTTTTTTGCTGTCTTGAAGTATAAATGGTTTCACTGTTGTGGAAGAAGTCTGCGTCACCCTGACTGAAGGCAAGCTGATGCATCAGTATGTGAGCCAGAGGCTCTTAATGTAATTTACCTTGCTAGCCAGATACCCTTTTGTTTTTTAAACACATTCTGTTTTGTTAGAGACCCTTCCATGGAACCAGCTGTTTGGACATGTTATGAGAAAGGTGTTTGCTCACAAGCTGGGTATTTTTCAAAGCAGGTTTCAGAATCAGTGCACTGTTGTTTATTTCTGCATTCGGGGATCTTTAGGCTGGTTGGTTTTCAATGTTATAATGCAAAAGTTACGTTGAATGAACTATGAGGCAACTAATACTGGAAAAAAATTGCCTCTAGTTTTTGTGATTTACTTGCTACCACAGTTTCTGCTAAATTATCATGTTGGCCAGGGTGTATATATTAGTGTTGAATCCTTTTCATGCTTCTGCAAATGCATTCTTAGTAATCTCTTTTACCTGTTCTCTACCTCTCTGTCTCTCATCCAAAAAATAAACGAGCCCCCAACATGGGGATGGGACCCACTCTTTGTGCTTGCTCAACTTTAGCTGTACTTGCTCTTATTTTCCGTTGCTGCCCTTACATCCCCTCTGCAGCAACCCCACTGCAGCCCCTCCTGGCAGGGGTGGGACAGGACAGGAATCCCTGTCAGCCATGGCAGTGGCTTAAGAGTGATTTATGTGTGGGCTTGCTGTTCCCTTGCAAAGCCCTCATAGAGGGGGCAGGCCACCCGGGCTTTATTCTGACAGGTATCTTGATGGACACACTCTTTCTTCTCTTTGCATCTTAGTTCTGGCTCCCCTTTGTCATCCTGAGTTCATATTTTAGCTATGGGTAGTTTAGAAAAGTGAAGTGATTATTTCTTTGTACAGTTGAAGGAGGAATGGGTTTCTTTTTAATAGTTTGTAAGCAAAATGGAAATTGTAAGCAGAAGTAAAAATTGAGAAGAGGAATTGGGTTTTGTGGTCTGTTATTCAGGAAGAGAAAAAGGAATTAATTTTGCACAGGCTAAGAATTAGTAAAGCAAAACTTAGCAGCTACTTCTGTGCTTTCATGTGTTTTTTCATGGTTTCTGAAAGAAAAAAGTTATTTCACAAATCAGATGTTCATTAAGCACTCTCTAGGGATCTTGGTAGCACTTGCTGTTAGTTGACTTTTTTTCTATGACTTTAGTGAAATGAAAAAGAAATCTTTCTCCTAGGGCCATCACCAGGGGAAAACACACACAGCATAGAAATTTCTTCTTCTTTTTCTTTCCTCTGGCATCTCAATTCTTTTGAAATTTCAAAGTTAAACCGTATTTTTGTTCTCTGAATCATTTAATGCTCTCTTACTTGCTTTAATCCAACTGCTTTGAAGACTGCACATTAAAGTTTTCTGCACATTGTTTTCTGTGAGGACAGCTAATTTGCTACCTTTTACACTAGGATGAGTTTTTATGCTTTTTTTCTTATATAGGAGAGCATGTAGCAATTTTGGATCTCCGTTTTAAATAGATGGGTGTAGTATCTGGTCGCATATTTAAGTGAGAAGCAAACTGCTGTTGAAAAATAATGTTTCACTGTACAGTTTTAGTATATATTGTGTCCAGATTCTGCTTGGCTTTGAAAGCATCCTCGATGTTGTGTGTGTATGCAAAGAGGAAGTATTTAATGTAATTTTCTTTGCTCTCAGGTTATTGATGCTGTTCCATGTGAGCTTCTTACAGCTCCTAGATGAGAAAGTGGTTGAAATGCTGTTCGGTTGTGTTATACTCAATTTAATTTAATTTAATTTATACTCAAATTAATTAGCTGTCGTTTGTCATCCAAGTGAGAAGGCAATTAGGACTTTGTAGGTCTCCATTATTTCCATTAATCACTTGGGTGATAGACTGGAGAATGCCACATTTAAAATAGCATGTGGTGCCAAGGGCTGGCAAACCTTTTGGAGATGGAGATCAGTTCCTTTGTGTTAGGTTAATGGTGAAGAAACAAAAATAAAACAGGTTGAAAAAGTTACACATGCAAAGCAAAAAAGAAGTATTGCAGAAAACTTCCTAGATACTCTAGGGATAAAACAAACATGGTAAAGCTGTTCCTCACTCTCTGCCATTCCTCTCCTTAGGAGATTGTGTCTCTGCAGGATGCACAGGAAAACTGAGTATAAAGCTGCCCTGTATTGCTATTTGTAAGCACCATAAACCAATTCGGAGTTACTTCAATATGCCAGCTTGCATATGCAAATCATGGCACTTTTTCATGGATAGCTTGGTTTTGCCCACTGAGGGGAATGGGTCAAGAAACTCCAGGAACTCCAGGTGTCCTCCAGACCGGAAAGTCCTTTTTGGGGTCAGCAATTGCTGCAGTTCTTCAGAATTAATTTGTGTGTATTGAAATCAAGTGCTGATTTACAGTGGGATACTGCTGCAAGCTTTCTTGGATACGGTGGTTACGTATACAAGATACAGGAGGTGATCTTCCATTCTGCTAGTGGCTGAGACTTCAGAAGCAGTGAGCATCAGGTTCAGTTGACAGTGTCATGTCACTGGAGACATTCCAGTGTAAGTTCAAGAACAGTGCACTCTTTGAAAAACATGACCCATAAGGAAGAGATGAGGTGATTTGGGTTTCTTCAGAAAAAGAGCGATCATTAAAGGGTAGGAAACCATGATGTTACTTTTTCATTATCTTGAACATTAATATCAGAAGTCCCTGTGGCAAATTATTCTGCATGTTCCAGGGAGTAAGATTAATTTCCAACAAGAAAGTTTAAGACTGTGGTAGTTGACTTGTTTGTTTGGGATAGGGTTGTTTGTTTGGGTTTTTTTTTGGTTTTGTGTTTTTGTTTTGTTTTTTGCTTGGTTGTTTTTGTTTTGTTTTGTTGGTTTATTGTTTTGGGTTTTTGGTGTTTGGTTGTTTTTTGTTGGTTTTTTTTTTGTCTGTAAGAATATTTAATAAAAATAGTGGAAGAGGCTACCTGGGGAAGTTGTTGCATCTTGATTGTGGCAGGTTTTGAAAAACAGGTTAGACAAACACCAAATACAGCATAGGTGTATTTATCCAACTTCAGAGCAGGGCTGGAACAGTTACTTTTTAAGATGCCCTCAGGTCTTTCCACTTCAGTTCTGTGGTTATATACATATATATGAGGCAATACCAGAAACACAGATAATTCTATATGCTTCTGATTTTCTAATCTGGTTTGTCTTTTGCATTCTGAGCACCTGTAAATCACAGCATAAAACTGGGGAAGAATCGTTATGGTTACATTCTGTATTTTAATTTCATGGCTTTAAATGTGAAACAACTTGCAGGCTACAGAAGTGAAAACTGGCATTAATCCTCTTTTCCCCCTTTTTTCTTTGCAGGTCGCTTGGTTGGTGCCCTGGATGCCGTGTTAGACTCTAATGCACGTGTTGCTCCATTTAGAATTTTACTCCAAGTTCCAGGCTCACAGGTTTACTCTGCCATTGCATGTGGTGAGTTATTGAATGGATCAGAAGTTTACTGGGCCATAGCTATTGGTGAGTCACAGACAGAAAACCCCAAAACGATTCTGAGCATGGTCAGTGTCTGCATGTCCAAGAAGCTCAAGGTAACCCCAGCTAGTTGTGTGCGTGTGGAAAGCTTATTTAACAACCAAATTAACCTCCGGTTAAAATCACTGAAAAAGTGTTACCTAGGAACATTAAGTTTCAGTGGAAAATTTGTTTAGCTGAGGGGTGTTTGCTGCGTTAATTTTTTCTGTTGCAAAGTACTGTGGTTCTGTTCCTATGCATATCTTTTCCTAAAGTAGTAGTAGTCCCTTACAGCAAGAAGCTACCTAGTCTAGGCTTTCACCAGCCTGGTCTTTCACTTGCTTACACACTTTGCTGTAATGAAATATAACTGGAACATTTTGAAGATTTAGGAGGTAAAGTTGTCAGGGAGGGATGGAATGTCAAATTGCTGATCTGTTATGCCCTAATCCCTTTTGCAATGTTTCTGCAACTTCTCAAGTCAAGCTCATCTTCAGGAACGTGATATTGACATGAATTGCATCAACCCTGCCCTGACCTAGTAGAAACCATCTGAAGTTCCATTCATCCCGCTGTTGCTTGGCGAGTGTGCAGGGTTGTTCTTATGCCTTCTGCTCCCATCTAAAAAATCCTAGCATTGAAATTTACAGCAGTTTTTCTTTGGGAATAGTTCAAAGCTGTGACTGGGGAGCATTAGGAAGCATCTCTTTAATGAGACAGTGGCCAAATCCTGGAACAGGATGCCTTCTGAGAGGTGGTTGATGTCCCACCAAACCTGCCAGTGTTTAGGAGGCATTTAGACAATGTCCTTAATAACTTCAGCTTTTGATCAGTCCTGAAGTGGTCAGGCAGTTGGACTAGATGATTCCCAGGATTTCAAGAAAAAGGAGGAGAGCTTCTTGAAATGCATCAATAACAAAAGGAAAAAAAAGGATAATGTGGGCCTGTTACTAAATGAACAGATTGCCCAGAGAGGCTGTGGAGTCTCCCTTACTAGGGTCTTTCAAGAACCATCTGGACACAATCCTGTGCAATGTGTTCTGGAATAACCTTGCTTGACCAGGGAGGTTGAACCTGATGACCCATTGTGGTCCCTTGCAGACTTTCCTATTCTGTGATTGTTGTAGATCCCTTCCAACTGAAAATATGCTATCCTATTCTATTCTTTCTTATACAGATCAGGCCATGAAATAGGTAATGTAAATGTTGAGATGTCATTGATAGTGTTTGACACAGTAGTCCTTTAAATGGAAGAGTCATTTATATATTCACCCTGACCCTTTCCTCTGTACATGCTCATCCAGCAATTTTTCCTTGGTCCAGCAGAGATCCCTCTGCATGTTTCCCATAAATACTGGGAATTTTTCCCTGGGCCAGATGTGTGTGTGAAGAAGCTTGCGTAAAGTCTATTTGGGCTATTTTTGTTTTGGCTAGGATTTCTTTGTTTTGCACTTGCTCTGTGCTTTCTATCCCTCCTCCCCTCCTTTTTATATTTAAGTAATGCCATCTCATGGAGAAATTTAAGAGCTTCATGCTGTTACAGTCCTGTGATGAAGCCAGCTTTTGCTGGAAAAGTGTTGCTTTCATGGCTTCTTGATTATTTGAACATATGCAGTAGTACTTTTTGAGGCTGATCCTTGCCCCACCCACATTCTTACTGTGGGTTACACAGAATTTGGTTTGATTTTTTGATTTCGTTTTATTTTGGGGTTTTTTTATTTGTTTTTTGAAGGAACTACAAGTGACAAACTTGCTGGGTTGGAATGGCTAAGGATTTTGCTGAGACAAACTTACACGATTAATGTTTTCTAAAATTCTCTTTGACTCTTCTGAATGTATGCTCATCCCTGACAAAATGAGATTTATACCATCAGAGCAGAAAGCAGAGGGGTCTGTTTTGTGTGCTGCATGGGTAGAACATGCAGTGAGCTGCACAGAACTAAAGAACCATGGCAGCAGAAGCTGTTTGTGAATAATATCACTACTGTGAAACCCTGACATGAGTGTCCAGGAGGGAGCTGGCAATAGGAGTCAGAGGAGCATCACCCTGACCCCTTCTTGGGAAGCTGGAGGAGGACATTCCCCACACAGAAGTGGCTGACACTGCTCACCCAGCTCTGCCCTGTCTGAGTGAGGCGTTTCATGCATGCAGACATAGTGTTAGGAGTCTCCTACGGGCTTTGGAAGGAGCACTGAGTCAAATTAAAGTTCCTGCTGCGGTATAGCAAGGGCAAGGTGCAGCCTCAGGAACTCCTTTAAATCTTCCAGTGTAACTTCATTGTGGATAGCCATCATGTCATTAGGCAGTTAATTAAAATGATATTTTGCATTGTATGTTGGCAGTTCCCTGATCCTGGAGCTGTAGGCTTAAATGATAATATATACACAAGGGTCAGGTCTGTTGCAGACATTTGCAAATCTCAGAGGGGTGCTAGGAAATCTGATCCCTGCACGGCTGTTCTGGCAGAGATGTTTTAATCCAGATGGTTAACCATGTTATACCAGTACAGGGAAAAAAAAAAGAAAAAGGCTAACCTCATCCCTTGTGTAGAGCCACTTGAAATTTTCCATTCAGAAGGCTCATGGGCAAAACAGAAACTCAAGTTTCAGTCAAGCAAAATAGGTTTTAGGCGAGGGAGAGCAAAGGATGTGCTGAGAGGTGGGTTTAAAGAAAAGATTCTGAGGAATGAGGCTGTGGTTAGACAAAACATTTGGCATGAGCAGATGAAAAAGGTGGGTAAAAGGTGGAATAAAATGCTGTGCAGAACATCAGCACAGCAAGAGGAATAGGAATAAGGAGTGGAAATAAGAGTTTGGTAATGCTTGGGTCAAATCACGGAACAACTTTAAACTATGAAATAGAAATAAAGAAGGCACTCAAAAAGTTGAGTTTGCTTGACCAACTGAAAGGGCCAAAATGGTCTTTTGGTATTTGAAAAGAAACCCTGAAGGGAGGCAGGAGAGATTGCAGGATCCCCTGTGGGATATAGCTGCTGCCTAGGCTCAGAGCAGTCCCAGTAGTGTGGATGCTACTATGAAAGGCATCTTGCTCACTGCTTACTTCACAAAAGGCAGCCCAACAGCTTGACCATATGCTTGGTATCTTTTAGGTTGCTTAGAAATAAAAATTCATCTCAGTATTTGCTTTGTGCAGCCATTTTGGTACAAAATTACTGTATTTCTAATATTCTTAAACATTTATATAATTTGTTTTCTTTACCTAAAGGGCTTTTAAGTGTATCTAATTTTATGATCTTTTTAAATTTAAATTTAACCTTAATTAGTGATATTTAAGAAGTTCCATTACAAGACCTTCCTGTCAGGGAAGTTAAAGGTTGGAAGTTTCCCGACAGCTGGCATTCTGCATGGAAAACAGAGCAGAGGGAAGTGGAAAATCCTCACCTAATTTTATCATTTTTTCTTGTTGTGAGGCAACATGATGCATCACTAATGTACACACAAAACAAATCTTGAGATAATGGGTCTTTTATTTAAGATTTATTTTGTTATTATATTCATGTCTGATTTGTTTGTTTCTTTCATGGAGCTGTTTCTCTTCTTTTTATCACAAGCAGGGCACTAGGAGAAGCAACTATTACTGCCTTTACTTTTTTACCTATCATGTCTAATTACTGACCAGTAAGATCTGGAGTGGCCAGATTTTCCCTTGATTGCCCTGTATAGTGCCCATCTGGCTATGACTTTTCTGTCATCATGTCACACAGAGACAATTCAGTTTCAAGCAGAAAGAGCCAAAGCAAATTGGTAATGAGTGAAATGTTATTTCTGGAGTTAGTGTCAACACATTACATTTAAGGAACCAGCAAACCCCTCTAATCTTTAGAGAAAAAAGCTTTAAAGATTTGGAAAGCTGTATTAGTTAAATATTTCTGTTTGCTTTATTTCTTCCACAAACTGTAGAAATGTGCTCTTGTAGAATCTTTACGTATTGCTGAACCAAACTCTATTTTAGGTACTTTATTTATTATAGAAGGCTTTGTATTCCTCTCAAAGGGTGTGCATGTGTTTGTGTGTGGGGTGTGTGTGCATGTGTGCATTGAGGGAGGGAGAGAGGAAAATCAGGGAGTTTTGGGAACAGGGCATAAATCAAAGGCTTCCAGTGGCCACTTACAGACCATTGTGTCAGAATAAGCCACAGTCTAGCAGCTCAGGATGAAGTTTTGCTGGTTTTTCTGCTTTGACTTTTGATGCAGCATTTGCTGGCATGCTGGAGAGCATTGAAGATAAAGCTAAAAGCACTAAAACTAATTCTCTAAAACAGTGAGATTTTGTTTTTCTCTAACTATGCTGCTATGAATGAGACCTTTTTGACCTGTTTGCTACTAAGAATTCTGAGGTTGAAAGTTCAGTTTCTCATAATGAATTCATGAAATAGTGCATTTTATTATTTTTTTCTCCCCTTCCTTTCAGTTTTATTTTTTTAGGATTAGTTTCAATATACTTTTTTTTTTTGCTTTTCTAGGTGCCACTGCAGAAGAAATAAACCAGCACTGGGAATGGCTGGAACAAAACTTGCTCCATACTTTGTCTGTGTTTGACAATAAAGAAGATATTGTTAGTTTTGTCAAAGGGAAAGTGAAGGTAAGGAAACTGTCTCACTTTCACCCTCCCCTGCCCAATTATATATGGTTTATTAGAAGAACGTCATGAAGTTGTTGTCACTCATCCTTGGTTTTGACCATATAAATATTACTTGTTCTTCTATGTGGCTCTTGCACCTGATGTGGCCAGCACATGAAGCTGCTTATTTGCCACAGGGTTGAAGAAATGAGCATCTGTTTGGAAGGTTAAAGAATTTTAAAATTAAAGGAATTTTGTGACCATAAATCAGATTAAAATTAACAATGGCTTGTGGGTAGTGACTCGAAAAGCCTGGTGTCCTGAGCTCTGCTTTTAGTGAAGTACATACTCTAAGAGGAGCTTGGTGATGGCTGATGGTATTGTGGGTTCACTGGTGGCTTGCTGTTACAAGCTTTTCCTTGCTAGGAGTTTTAGTGGGATGCTCTTCCCCCCATAGCCTCTTTTCCAGTTTGGAAATTTTGTAGGAACATAATGCTTTTGGTGAATTTCAACCTTGCTGCTGTGAGCTTTGTGGGCTCTGAATCTGGGGAAGAGGACAAAACCAAAATCATCACTGTACAAATCCTATTTTTTATCTTGCTTTCTTTAAAAAAAGACATATTGTCTTAGGGACACTGAAATACCAAATACAATTATTCTCTCTTGATAACACAGTGACAGCCTGTTGCCTAGCACAATACATATTTAAAATGCTTCAGGTTTCATTAGTTAATGTTAAATCCAGGCTTTGGACCCTTGCACCTGCTGTAAACTTTTAATGTATTAGGACGGCTTGGTAATTGCAAACTCTACCAGGTGCTGTAACATATGGCTTATTTGTCAGCATGGTGCAATGCATACTTAACTTCTTTGTTGTAATACCACTATTAAAAATCTGAAATCTTCACTATATTTATGTAGATGCTCTTGAAACTGTATTTGTAACAGTTCCAAGCATGTCTCCAAGTTACTGACACATCTGACTACTTTGTTTCTTCATAAGTAAATAGGACTGGTCAGTATCCACAACTGTTACACTACTTTTACTCTGTATATACAAAATAAGAGCAGTCATAAGCCATAGGCAAGCTGCAGAGATATGGTTCTGCCAGACTCATTGAAACAACTATATAAGGAAAAGAAGGCCCCAAAAGTCTTGCTTTGGGAGCTTTCAAAATGAATGAGAGATGGAAGCTCCAGAGAAATTTCTCCATTTGTGAAAATTGCAAATTGACTGGAGTTTCTTTGTAAGAAAGTGTTGCATTATTAAAATTTGAATGGGTAGCTTGTAGCAACTTGCCTGAGTGTGAGCACCATGGCTTTATCCTGACATATGGTCTTGTTCCGGACTCAGGCACTGATTGCAGAGGAAACGAGCAGCAAGCTGGCTGAGCAGGAGGAAGACCCCGAGAAGTTCCGAGAAGCCCTGGTGAAATTTGAATCCAGATTTAATTTTCCTGAAGCAGAGAAGTTGATCACCTATTATTCCTGTTGCTGTTGGAAAGGAAAAGTTCCTCGGCAAGGCTGGCTTTATTTGAGTATCAATCATCTCTGTTTTTATTCCTTCTTCCTGGGCAAAGAATGTAAGTGTAAATGCATATGAAATCTTATGCAGGGGAGAGATATAAATGTAACTACATTTAAAAGCAAGAATACCCAGAGTTCTTATGAAAAGCCTAGTTCACCTCTGAAGTTCAGTTTCTGAGTTTTTACTTGTTTAGATGAAAAATCCAGTTTAATTTAGTTTTCACTTCAGCCTTTGTGTTTTAATATGAATCTAGGAATAAAAATGACACTGCAAGAGCACACAAGACATAGTTGTTACCTGGGTTTTCTTTTTGGCGTGGTGAAACAACCTTAAGATGTAGCAGACCTCCTACAAGTTCTAAAATAGAGACTTTAAGTGCTGAAAACAATGAGTAAGGATGGGTCCCTCCCATAGGCAGGGAAGCAGTCACCACATGGCTGCAGGGTGGTAGGGGAAGGGCTGGTGGGGCCAGGGAAGCCTGAGTCAAGCTGCCTGCCTGAAGATAGCCCAGGAAGCATAAAATGAATGTGCCCAGGTGAAAATTGAGAGCTTTTAAGGAAAAACAACACTGAGTTAGGGATTTGTTTGTGTTTCTGAGTATCAGTGCAGTAAGGTCACAATAAGCGTGTCCTGGGGCTTTTTGGACTTTTCAGCAAGTTCTAAATATTTGGTTGTGGTGTTCCTCTACACAGAAAAAACTGTGTGAATGAAAAGCCTATCAGAATAGATATTAGAAGGTAAGAATGAAAGTAACAGACATAAGATGGTAAAAATTAATGCAGCCATTTAAACTCTATAGCATTTCTCTGTTTAATAAAATTGTGCATGAACCTCTAGCCTTTTAAGGCCTGTTTAACCTGCTGGAACTTTACTGCTGTAAATATAGAAGTGTTCGTCACTTATATCAATTAGGAAAGCTTTGCCATATTCCATCTGGATTTAATATTGAGATATAACTGCAGGTTTAAAAGTGAAGCGCATCTTAAGAAAAACAGTAACTTGTAGTTTCTAAGACTGAAAACATACAAAGACATGCTTAGAGCTGGACGTCCTTTCTTCCCTTATATTATTTCAAGCCAATTATTTTGTGATATCAGAAAAAGGTGAAAGGGTTATATTTGAAATGCAGCTGAGTTTATTATTCCCTATCAAAATAAAAGTTGAGTTTTGCTGGGAAGAGTAGAATGAAATTTCTTGATATATACTAGATATGCGAGTTCTTGTTTAGTATTCTCCTTGTTCTCTGGTTGGTATTAAATAATATCCTTTGTCAATATTTTCTTCTTATTATCATTGCAGGTTTTCTCTCATTAAATCTGAGATAACCTCTCTGCCAAAGCAGACAATGCAAAAATGATACTTATTAATGATAGATAATGATGGAAGGAGGAGGGAGAGCGAAAAACCCTTTATATGGTTCCAAAAATTTTGTTTATGCAATATCATAGATTGTTCAATGATAATGGAAATACTATATCATGCTGTATTGTTTAAGATGAAATTTTTTCTCATATCTTTAATAATATTCATTATGAAAATCAACAAAAAAACCCAAACCCAGTGACCAATTACATATTTGCAACTTTTTATTTTGACCGTGGAAAGTACACTGTTGCTTCACCAATGTAGTCAGTTGCACTGGCTTTGTGTTCCCATACATTTGCATGGAAATGTGAGAAACCCCCCTGAATTTTCTTTTGGTTAAACAAACTTCCCTAGCTCAGTGGGAAGCAGCATATATGCTGAAATTATTCCCACTTCCTTGATTGTGATA
Source organism: Poecile atricapillus (assembly GCF_030490865.1). Classification (NCBI taxonomy): domain Eukaryota; kingdom Metazoa; phylum Chordata; class Aves; order Passeriformes; family Paridae; genus Poecile; species Poecile atricapillus. Next base: position 30,231,380 of record NC_081249.1, read on the forward strand.
AAGCAGATTACTTCTGTTTCTAAGCTAGTGTTTTGTCATGTTTATGAAATATTTTTGTTACAGGGAATAATCCAGATTTAATACAGTTCTGGTTGTTACTATTTGAGAAGCTGATGCTGATTGCATGCAGAACAAGTGATTCATTGCCTTTGTTTTTTTCAGGTAGCAATCACAAATGAAATCTGGTTAAATGTGGTATTGAAAGTATTGCTAAAAATCACATTTATTGAGTTCTTCAATACTACACAAAGAAAAAAAAAAAATATGAATTGCAATAAAATTAGTTCTCAATTGTGTTTTACCTTTATAAAAATCCCCCCAAATCATAGACTGAAATCTCTTTACAGGCAAAGTGTAAAGTCTTCTACTTCTGGCAAGGTTTTCCCCTTCTTGTTTCATTTTTTGTTGAAGTGACCTGGAATGCAATTTTAGAACCTGTTTACAACTTCTCATAAAATTAATTTACAGCTTATGTGAATATAAACTCCATGGAAATTTTTTTACCAGGACAAGTCCCCTTTTATCTAAGCCTCTAAGTATTTGTAGGATTTCAGAGGTTTAGATCGTCAGATAACTTGGAAGGGTGTGCCAAGGTTTCTTCACCTTTTTTTATTAAATTTGTGTTTTTCTGAAACTTTGAACACTTTGTACCTTTTATCAGTGGCTTGGGTCCTGTACAGGCTGTTGTGCTTTTTCTGTAACCACCCCTGTAGAGCCTGTGTGGATCTGACCTGCCTGAACAGCAGTGCTGTTGCTACGGCATTATTTAATCTTTCCTCCCTTGGCTGGGCTGGTACAGTTGATTTTATGACCGTTTGCAACAGTCTGTGCATGTTGATGCAGCTGTGCTTTATTTAAGTAAGAAAAAATGTAATCTGCAAATAATCTTGACAGCTGTGGTTCATGTAGCACAGAAAACTTGCTGAGGGTAGCTCCTTAGGTAATTAATGATTGTGGATAAGTGTCATATATATATGACAATGTTTGTTATTACTGCCTTTTTATTGCTTTATTGGCATCAGGAGACCAGCTAGGGATGTTAGGGGGTGTAGTCTTGATGTTATTGGCAAAGAGAAGTCTGAGAAGCTTCCAACAGTTGTTAAGAAGAAATTGAATCTATTTTAAAGTCTTTTCCAGCCTAATTTCTACCCAGAGATTCATGTGAGAGGCAAGTAACATCCTGCAGTAGTTACCTAAAGTAAGATGATTCTGTTTGCCACTTGTATTTATATGGTTCAACAGCTTTAATATAGAGAACAGTCTTGTACACTTCTTGTTCTCTATAAACAAATCTGACTATGGTGAATGTTTAGGGCAACATGTGCCTGTGCATCTTTCAGTAAAAAGTAACCAAAATGGGAAGATTCTAATGCCTAGGCAGCTTTTTTAATGTCTTGTTTATAGTAGTAGTTGCACTTTATAGCAGTCTCCAAAAAAGCTTTCTTTTGAATGGGAGTTAGCTTTACTTTAAAAGCTAAAGTAGATATGCATGTACTTGGTTTTCCACCTGCCTGTAGTTTTGTTTCTAGGAGATTACAAAGCCTTTCCCTCTTACCTTTGTATTCTGGAGATGAACTGTTTCTTCTGGTGGTGAGGAAGCAGGCTGCAGAAATGACTTGTAAAGGAGTTAGGAGCACAGCATATGGCAGATGTTCTGCAAAAGAACCACACCCCAGTCTAGCATTTCTTGTGAAGATAGTTAAAACTTTGAGGGAGAGATTCTGAAAAAGGCATGTCTTCTGGAGTGGGTGGGATTGAATGCAGAGTCATAACAGACATTTCAGCATGTGCGTGGTCTTGCCCATAAAAATTTTTCTCTCTCCTCTTTGGTTTGCATTTCATTCTGAATTTGATTGTTTCCCAAATCTGAAAGATGTAAGCAAAGTTTCCAACCCACTTTTGCTCTTCTCTTGGATTGCAGTGAAACTTATCATTCCTTGGGTAGAGGTCCAGAAGCTGGAAAGAACCTCCAATGTCTTCATGACTGACACAGTCCGTGTCACTACAGGAAATAAAGAGCGTGACTTCTCCACATTCCTCAATATTGCTGAGGCTTTCAGAATCATGGAGCAACTGGCAGATGTGACACTCCGAAGGCTACTGGATAATGAAATCTTTGAACTGGATCCAGGCCTGCAGGATCCTACTCAGATTACCAAGAGGTAAAAAGCTAATCTGTTGTATGAGCAGAGGTTCAATAGTGGGCTTCATAGTTTGGTGTTAACTGCGTGAGATTTCAAAGCTTTGTTTGACTGGATGCAAAAGAGACTTCATAATGTGTTATGGTGTATCCAAAAGGTGTATTTTAATTTGTATGCAAGATACATTTTTCAGCTTTGTATTCTTCCCTTAAACAACGCAAAGTTTCAAAAGTACTGTTCCCATAGAAGGGAAGATTGCAGCAAGGATTTCCATCATCCTTGAAGAGCAGCATTATTTTGCTTAAAATTTTGGTAATGTGTAGGCTTTCCTAGTGCCTTCAGTTCTCTAGAATTACTGCTTTTGATCACACCTGAAACATGGAATTCCCACTACTTTGATTTCCATAGCCAATTTAGCAAGCAGTTATAGGACTTAAAAAATACACAGTTGTGGTATTGCTATTGTCAGCTCTACCCCTTGCATCCCTGAAATGCATCTCTGCATTCCTCTCCCACTACAGAAATGCATTTGGCTCTCAGGGGAGGATTGATGGCTATTTCTCTGCTGGTAGCACAACACACAACTCTGTGTTTTATTTGCTGCTTTGAGAAAGGGGGAGGGAAGCTACCCTGAGGAATTTTAGGTGGGCAGGATGGAATAGCCCAAACTGGAATTTGCCTGGGGCATCAAGGTTAAGGTGCTGATTTAAAATACTTCTTTTCTGAATGGGATGTGAGTGGAGTGGTAATCTCCTCTTGAATCATGCCCTTTCCTGCTCTTCCTTCCTCTCCCTTTGCCAGGTGTATGAAGGGAGTTACTCAGGTTTTGCTTCCTGACTAAAACATAAGGAGTGCATGGTATCATTTTGCAATAAAAGAGAGACCAGTAGCCATTTTATTGTTTCTGAGGGACATTTTTACAGTGGTGGTGGGCCTGTATCTCAGCTAAACACTCCTGCAAAGTTTCATAATGGAGTTTAAAAGAATAAAATGGACTTCCTCTGCAATTTCATGTCTACACATGGTAAGGAAAATCACTGATGCCAGGATTTTGTCTGTGATGTTATTGAAGAATTCACTTGAGTGGTGAGCAACCATAAACATCTTTGCAGGCTTTTTTTTTTTTAATAGCCAGGGTTCCTTGGAATACAAGAGCTACCACTGTTTTTACACTGTGTATGTAGCATGTTTTTTTTTTACATTGTAGGCTTTTGGGTCAAGAAATGTAGGGATATGTACTTTAGCTAATGTAGAATATGGCTGTGATAGGTTGTATCTCAGCCCCTTTCCATGCTTTACCATTTTTTCCTCCTCTTGCTTTTGGGCTGAAAAGTTAGATGCAAGAAGAGAAATCCAGAGGAGATGTAACAAAAAGCTAGGGGGAAATATTTTTCAGCATCTACACATTTTTGTCATTGTCACTTCTCAAAATAGTCTTTGAATCAGGGGTACTAACTGAATGGAAACAAAGTAAAATTACAGTTGTAAAGAAAAGTATAAGCTTAGTAATATGCTATAAAAGGGGCTGTCAGGGAATCAACTTGTCAGCACCTTGTGGCATTTTTGAAAAGAAGTGTGTCTATTAGCAGTCAAGCAAGAGAAACCATCCCACACACTTATCAAACAGGTTCTCTCTCTCCTTCCCTCCAACTAAAGATGAAAAAAGAAAGTCAAAGGAACAGAGGAAGAAGGAAGGACAAAAACATATTTACTGCAGATTTCCTGGTCAAGATGTTCTCTAACCTGTGCTGTGACTTGGGATGGCAGAAAGGGAAAAATGGAAGATACCAAAATCCCATTTCCTCTGCATGAATTAGGTAGTGGATGGATAAGTTGCTGTTTCTGGTGCCCTTTGTCCCACTTCAGCAACCACTTTGATGTAAGGTGATTAAGCAAGACTGTGGTTTGAATAGTGGATAAACTGGTTTTTAGTGTTAACATGTTTTGGGGGGGGTTGTTGTACTCTTTTTGGTGTATGAAGTTTTGGTTGCTGCTTTTTTTCTTGAAGACATTGTAGTACTATGAGAACAATTACATTCCTCTCAACACATTCCCTCTAATAATTGTCGTTGTTAATTCTTATACGTGATTTGGAAGCAAATAATAATCTGTGAAAATGAAAGCAGACACACACATCATTGGAACTCTTCCAGCTCTGACAAATTAATGAAGTTGCTGTAGATGGCTTTTGTATGTTAGGCTTTCTTTTGTGAAAGGCTTGTTTCAATGTCTTTATTTAAAAAAAAAAAACATTTTCAGTGCTATCATGATCTGTATATTCTACAGTCTGAAAACCATAAGCCTTTGCCATTCCTGAGGCTCTTGCTGAGCAGTGGAGGGATGGGACTCAGAGAGGCCATGGGATTAGGCCCACAGCCTGTGACACAAATTATTTCATGGCCAGAGTCAAATAAGTTGGTATGCAATTTTTTGCACTGTTTAATGAAATAATAAGGCACAGAACAATGGATTACAAAGGGATTAGTGGCAATTGAGGTGACTGCTGTAAAAAGCAAAGTAGATGTGATGTGTTTGGTACCTACAAATGCCATTTCTTGCAGACATTTATATGTGCCATACAATTTTACTGGAACACATATGGTAACTATTTTTTAATTTTAAAAAAGAAGGCTGCAATAGTCTCTGGTATAGGTTTCTTTTACTTCTAATTTCCGTCTCTTTCAGGATGCAAAGATACCCACTGCATTTTTCAAATGTAGTGAGAAATTCTCCAGAGCAGAACCCACAATTTAAAAGCTTTAGTGCTGGTGTCTGTAAGGTTTCAACAGTGTGATATGATTTCCCAGGCTCAAACCACATCAGTTTCTTTTCTTCATGTTTAACTGTGAATTACCAATGAGAATGACTTTGCTTCCTATGAAGGCAAAGGTTGTTAACACTGATCTAAGCTCAGTGGAAACTTTGAAGTATCCTGAGTCGTTTCATTTTTTTGTCACTTCAATCTCCATAACCGTCAGAGAGGGAATCTGAGAGTGCTTTAAACCTTGAGCAACAAGGACAATGTGACTAGAAAGAACCTCCTTTTATTGCATCTCTGTAGCAAAAGGTAGGGTTTGGGTTATCTCTTTGTGATTGCCTAATGTGTTTTTAAGGATTTGCAGTAATGGGCATATCAGGATCCATACCATTACTTCACTGTTCTGTCACTTAGAAGTCTGAGGTCTTACTTGAATCTTCCACACTTTGGGAGTCTGTGGTTTCTTGTTCTACCCAGTAATACTGAAGAGATCAGAAGAGCTCATTTTCTTTAGAGCAGTCATTTGTGTATTTGGAGGTTGATGTGCATCTTCTTTCTCTTTTTTTTCTTTAATCTGCACTGCCCTATTTCCACCAGGGTTTTCTTATCAGTGTGGATTTTGGCCATTCTGGTCACTCTTTGGGCATTCATTACTGATGCCATGTGGGGCCAGGCACATGGTGGTGGGACATAGGATTGCCCCAGAAACCTTGCCAGTTCTGGGACTGCCATGCTGCATCTTGGTGGCCAGGCACTTCTGCAGCCCAGCCAGTGTTCCTCTTCCTCTTGTGAGCACAATGCTGTTGGCTTTTATTCAGCTTGTGATCCTGTGTAACCCCAAGGGATGGCTCCTGGTGGAGTTCATCTCCATGCTGCATTTGTGAAGCTTATGATGCACAGCTGAAAATATTGTAATTTCTTTTTCCCACAACATCCCTTAAATTTATGAATATTAATCTGAACCTGATCCTGTTGTTATGTTCATTAGCTTCTACCAGCCTTGCATTGAGTACAGGTTTAGTAAGAGGCTCTTGATCCATTGTACAGGTTGCTGATGAAGTCATTGAACAGAAGCAAATCTAGGACAGATTCCCAAGGGGGTCCTCTTGATACAAGCTTCTAATTTATTAGAAAGTCCTGAAGGGCTGTGTTTTGAGGTACTCTTTTGCAACTGTCTTGGTACAACAGTTTGTCACTTCTAGTTTTATTAGTTCCATGAGAGGATATATCAAGACTTTTATAAATTTTGGCTAAAACATTCATTGCAGCTCCTTCATCTACAAGTCTAGTCTTCCTGCTGTGTGAGGGAATAATGTTCAGTTTACATGTGTCCTGACAAGTCCATGTTGGCTCTTCTCAGATAACATCTCCTGGCTTGCTTATAAGAAGCCTTTCTTCCCATATGAATATATCAGTTCTTCTAATAAACAAGAAATATATTGTTGGATGTGTTACTTCCAAAGTATCTGACTTTCTGAAGTCTCAATAGAAAGAAGAATCTAGTAATCTTTTCTCTTAAAACAAGAGGTCAACAACTCTGTTTAGATTTTAGATAGGCAACAAGTGACTCAGCAGAGCTAAAATCTTGCCAAGTTGGCTTCTGCTGGTTACAAACCACAGAAAACCATTTGACAGTGAGGACAGTATTTTGAGCACCATGATGCTTTTAGGCATTTTATTCATCTTGTGTGTGTTATTTCCTTTAATTTAAAACTCTTGGAAGGTAACGTGGGGGTCACGCACAAGGCGTTATTGCAGTTCAGGCTTGTCATTCGCTTTGAAGTGCTGGAGTTGGAGGCAGTCCATGATCCCATAACATACAAGTTCGGAGCTGCACTCAGAAGGAATTGCTGAATTTTTTTAAAAGCAGGGTACAAGGCAGTTGCATCTTGCTGCCTTTTATTTTTCTGATGCTTGTGTAAATACTCAATAAGCATTATTTTTACACAATGATAGCTTTCCTTTTTTTAGTGAAGTACCACTCAATATGCTGCATTTGCTTAAAAACCAAACTGACTTGGAAATTGTTAAGCAAGAGTAGAAATTTTCAAACAGGTAGGGGTGCAAATCCCAAGAAATATTACATTTTTGTTTAGTGTTGGAGGACTTGTAAAACTCTAAATGGAAGCTGTAGGACTTGGTGACGTGGGCCATCTTTGTTGTATCATATTTTAAAAATTGCCTGTCTTGTTTTAGGAGCTAAATTTGTTTGTGGGTTGTTTTTTTTTTTTGAGTTGTAGGGTTGGGGATTTTTTTAACCAACTCTAATTTTGTTTGGCTGTGTTTATGAAGGGAAGCCTTTAAACCCTAGAATTTACTTGTTAGCAGGAAATATATTTGTGGTGTTCAACTTTGGAATAAAACCTTTTGTTTGAGCCCACAGTGGTAGGTGCTGACAGCATCTTATCCCTCTGCTACCATTTTTCATTCTGGGGTCCTTCCTCTAAACAGGCTTCAGCACTTGTTTCTGGGGCAGCCCTGGCTGTGTTCTCTGTGTGTCCCTGTGTGAGCCTTTTGTGAGTCATGGGGGGACAGGCAGTTCCAGGGATGTTGGGGTTGGCAGCCTTCCATGGGTACAGGGTGAGTGGCAGTGGATACAGTGCTGGTGAACTTAGTTTCAGATGTGATTAATGTCATTCTTCTTCAGCTTAAAATCCTGTGGGTTGTTGTCTGAAAGGCCCTGCATGTGGAGTCCACAGCCCCAAGAAATGCAGCAAAATCCTGAAAACTTAGAAGCTTCAGATTTTGGAGCATAGGAAATAGTGAGTTCTGAAATAACAGCCATGTGCCTCAATAGAGCTCCCACTCTTCTGTATAAAGCCTCTTTTCACATAGAGGTCGTGAAATCTTCACAACTGAGTAGATGCAGGGAGGCTCTTACCTTTCAGCACAATAGCAGGAGAGCACAGCTCTACCAGACCTGACTGCAGATGCTATCAGCAGCATTCATCTGTTCTGTGCAGAAATGGAAAATATTTTAGTGGTGAGTTAACTAGGAGGCATATCCTGATCCAGCTTTGTCACAATAGCAGATCGCTGCAGGCACTTATCAGAGTTGCTCTCGCTGTGGAATTTTAGTTCAGGAGCAACCTTTTTGTCTTTCTTCACAAAGAGGATTTCTCTTTGTTCTCTGTGAAAAAACAGGAGACTATTTGTCTGCTTTCTTTGGATAATATTATTAAGGAAGATAATGTTTGAGAAGGAAACAGAAGCTGAATGCTTGTTGAGTGCATTCTGTCTTTTCTGGTGCTTGCAGATACAGATCCTCTCTTCTCAGGTCTCAGTTCTGAATTGTTTTCCTCCCTGTTTCATATGGCTGTGTCTTTTTCTATGGTTTAAATTAAAAAAACCTGAAACCCAAATAAACAATTGATTTTCTTAATGAAGCAGTGGCTTTATTTGTCTCAGCTTATATTTTAACAGCAGGGCTGGGGTGCTGGGGTAGAGGGAAGGTGTCTGCAGAAGAGCAGCGTGAAGGAAGGAGTGGAGAGGGGATTTACAGCACCAAGGTACCACTCCCTGTTACACTTCGGCCCACGCTTTAAATTCTTTCAGTGGCACAAAATCAAGTTGTTTTTTTTTTCTTTTCTCTAAGGTGAATCATGCTAGGAAAAAATTACTTGTAACAAAATTATAGAATTTAAGCCCTAATGTTTCTGGAGCTGCTGTTGGTGAGCTAATAGCCATGGCCTGTTTATAATGTAATTGCATAGTTCTCTAAATTACTGCAGGCTTCTTCATTGAGAAAGAGAAGAAAAATAAGTCCCCAAAGCCAAGTCTGTATAACCATGGCTCAGTAATGAAAGTTTCATTTATTTAAACTTTTCTCTCCACATAAATGTGGATGGGTGGCTGGAAGGAGGCCAAGTTCAAACTGAGTGTTGCTGGTGCTGTTAATCTCAACTGAATCTGTAAGTGACCTGAAACTGTTTTGCATTTTGAAGCTGTTCTGAGGGCTCTCTGAGGCTGATACCTCTGCAAGTTAAGGATCCCATCATGTAAATTCCACCATCATTAACACTTCTATTACTGACCTCTTTGGAAGTAGTCATTGAGAAAATGCATTACTTTTGGGTGCAGGTGCAAGTCCCTGAGGTGATGTTGGTAATGCTACTGTGAAAGGAAACAAGAAACATCAAGCTAATCGCCATTGCTCAGTATATGTTCATCAGATGAAAGATTTAGTTATCTCCTGGGCACTGAAATGTTTAACTCTTGGAGTCTGTAAAGTCATACAGCAGCCACAGAAAAGGCATGGTTAAAAAAATAATTAAAAAAGACCCCAAACCAGTGAAATAGCTGATTCAAATTAATGTCCTTTCCCTTCCTAGTTACTATACTAGCTGCTTTTGACGTTATTGTTAAGCAAGCAGTTGATAATGTTTTTCTCTTAACATATTTCAAAATTGCTTATATAGTGCTCTGTTCACATAGGCACTAAAGATTGCTGTGCATGGTGTTTTTATTCTGTATTCCTTACTCTTGGTGAGGCCAACAAGAAAAGTTAACCTTACACTGTATGTCCTGGCTTTCAGGATATTGTGATTCGCTCTTGCTGCTTTTTCTTAAGGGATCTTGAAGCCAGAGCACAGAATGAATTCTTTCGGGCCTTCTTCAGATTGCCCAGGAAGGAGAAGCTGCATGAAGTTGTGGACTGTTCTCTCTGGACGCCGTTCAGTCGCTGTCACACAGCAGGGAGGATGTATACTTCAGACAGTTATATCTGTTTTTCCAGCAAAGAAAATGGTTGTTGCACTGTTATCATCCCACTTAGAGAGGTAGAGTTTTTTGTTTGTTTCATTTTGGGTTCTTATCTGCCTTTTTCTGCCCTAAGCCTTTGCTACCTCTTGACTGTTCTGCACAGCATTGTTTGATGAAAAAGAATAGGATGTTTGTGTGTATCCTGCCTACAGAATTGTTTCACAGCTTATTCTGGAACTCATTAGGGCCTGAGCTCCTAAAAACACAGGTGATTCAAAATGATCCTTGAAGTAAAGTACAGACACTGCAGCAGGAGAGAACACTGCCAAAAGAGTCTACTTGGCCCTAGACTCAGACAGGGCTCCCCTCCCAGCTCCACAAACACGTACATCCAGCTTGATGTTGATGGAGACTGGCTTTGACCCATTCCAGCAATGCAAAAGCATCCTTGCCTGGGATCAGCACAAGTGTTGAGCTCTCCCTCCACAGACAACCTTTAACAAACCTGTGGGTACTTTGGCAAGCTGTAGGGCAGAGAGAAGAAGGGGATGTTATGGATGCAGTGATGGGCTGACAAATTTCCATGGAATTAAGATACAAGTTTAAATGGAGGGAGGGCATAAGGGAAGGTGGTGGGAGTAGAACAGGAGAAGGAAGCTGTCAGCTAACACCTGTCTGATCTGCTGTGAATACAAGGCTGTTCTGATCTCTAATTAAGGCTTTCCTTTCATCCTGGACGAGTAATAGAGTAACATCCAAATCATATTGTAACTGTAGCAACTTACCTTCCACTGTTGCAGAAACAGAAAACAATATGAGAACAGTGTTGTATACTTAAAAAAAATTTAACAAAACAACTGTTTTTCCCCATCTTCAAAGGTGGGAAAGCAAATTTCCTCCTCCACACCCTGAATTTGATCAAGATGATCCTTTTATAAATATTTTTTTTAATCATACACCCCTTTTTTATCTTTTACCTCAGTCTACTGTTTAGAAGTGGGATGCAAAGTAATTTAGGAAAAGAAAAGGCATCTGAGATACTTTTTGGTATCTGCTTTGAGCTTCTAGAAAGACCATGAACTTCAGGAAGTAGGATGTGTTTGATTAAGGAAAGCCAACATGAATAACCACATTTAAAGAGTGCATATGAAATGCTGTGTTTTGGTACACGTAGAATATTTGAATATGTTTTTGTGGATGTGGTGCCTAATGTGTTTTCTGTAATGTCTCTGGAAAAGGTAATCAGTATAGAGAAGATGGAGGACACAAGCCTTCTCCCTAATCCCATCATTGTTAGCATAAGAAGTAAGACAGCCTTTCAGTTCATTGAGCTGAAGGACCGTGATACTTTGGTGGAGAACCTGCTCCAGAGGTTAAAAGAGGTGAACTCCAGCAACCCATTGCACTGCAACAACTTGAAAAATAACAATCAGGTACTGAAATTTTATTTTATTATTAATTCAATGTGTTTATCCATTATTCCACTGTCCTGCCACCTTTGGGAGGCCCCCAAATTGATCTTGAGCCAGTGCTTATCTGATGCCACCTTTAAAGACCTGGCTGGTGGGATAGGGGATACTCACAGCATAGTTGTGATTGACATGCTGGGACATATGCTGAGACATAGCAGGGACTATGGTCTGCAGCTGGGCTGCCCTTCATAGAAACCTCAGCAGTCTGGAGGAACAGGCTGACAGAGACCCCACAATGTTCAACAAAAGCAAATGTGAAACCTGGCAAAATAAGCCCACGTGACAGGAGAGGCTGGGCACTGGTTGGTTGGAGAACAGCTGTGTGGAAAAGTTGGAGGAGTCGTGAACAAGTCGAGCCTGTAAGTCAGCAGTGTGCTCTTAGAATGCAGAGACAACCCCACACCAGGTTGTATTAGCAGGATTGTAAACAGCAGGCCATGGAATGTTACTATTCCCTTTTATTCAGCACTTAGGAGGCTGATCAGGAGTACTGTGTCCAGCTTTGACTCTGCTGCATTACACATGGAAAGCATTGATAACTTGGAGTAAGTCTGGTGATGGGCTGTAAGGTGGTCAGGGGCTGGAGCACATGCTTTCCAAGGAGAGGTGGAGGGAGCAGGGCTTCCTCAGCCTGTCTTCTGCCAAATAATGGGGAGTTGGAAGATAAAGGCAAACTCTTCTTCGATATGCCAGTTGAAAGACAAGCAGCCACAGCCTCAAGATTTAGCAAGGAAAAATCCAAATAGATAAAAAGGGAGATTTCCTCTCATGCTTAGGTGAAACTGGACAGGGCTGCCCAGAGCAGCAGTGCATTCTGCTTTCTTAAAGCTACTCAACTTGACTGGGCACCAGTCCCCAGCAACCAGGGCTGAGGGCTTTGAGCAGGAGGGGTTGAAAACAATAGTCCTCTCCAACCTAAATTGTTCTGTGATTTTGTCTTTCAAATCATAACAATAGAAGAGTGGTAGCTTGTCATCAAGGACACTTAGAATTTGCTAACAGCTTTTGTTTTAAAGTAACAACCCTTTTCCTGGCATGCAAATGAATGACAATTTTTATAAAGTCTTGAGTAAGACCTTTCCTCCTGAAATGTGACAAAGGTTTTGATGCAAAAGGCAAAGAGTAGCACAGCTCTGTGTCTTGAGGGCAGTTGAGGATGTAGTTCTTAGTCTGTACAGTCATTACCACTTTGATTCTGCCTTGCAGAGCAGCCTTGCCTTTCCATCCATCTGCACACTGGGGGATGATGAGCCTGCTTGTCTGGGAACAGAGGCTTCACAAGGGAAAGAGAGAAGTGAGTGTGAAAAGGAGAACAATTACTTGCCCAATGCAGAAGCACTAAGGTCAGACTTTCATCAGTCAGGAGTATCAGGCCTTGATTTTGGAAAGGTATGTAACATTTGGGGGAAGCTGTAGGAGTTTGAGGTTTTGTTTTTAAAAAAGCTGGGGTTACATTCAGACAGATAGGCATTTTTAGTAATTGCACTCTGTATTGGTCAGAGAAGTTAGAAATGTGATAAAAACTTCTATTTGTGTGGATTTTTTTCCTCTCCCTCCTCCCATTTCATTCTGGTGAATATTTTTAATTTTTTATCCTTGTGTGGTGAATTAGATATGTCAAAGTCCCTAGAACAAACTTCCCATTTCCATTGGCAATGGATTACCTTGTGGAATTTCTAATATGTGAAGTGCTTTTGTTTACCAGTTCTCACATGTACATGATCTTTTTTTGAAATGTATCTTCTTGTTCCCAGTCTAGGGAGCAAATCAAAGAGAGCCTGTGGGATGACCATTTTGTAGAGTATGGCAGAACCGTATGCATGTTTCGCACAGAAAAAATCAGAAAACTTGTTGCTATGGGAATTCCTGAATCCTTAAGAGGCAAACTCTGGCTACTTTTCTCAGGTGGGCATGCTTGGAAATGTTGGCTGTAGGCATCATCTGATTCTGGACATGGCAAAACATTTAGGCAAGAAATTTCTCAAGGGCAATTAAATGTCCTTTACATGGAGGCTGTGATACTACTGTAAGGAAGAGACATGATCTGAACTGAACTAATATATGCAAAGAAGTACCCAGGTAGATCTGTAAAAGTTTTATCTCAGGATGATATCATATGATGTACAGAAGAATCAAAATAACATCTTTGTAGTCAATGTAATTTAAAATTAGCATCATGTTTTCATAAAACAATGTTCATCTTCAAGCAGCAATTAGATTGTAGTGTAAATACTGAGTTAGCCCTAGACAAATCAGATTATTGCAAAATAATGACAATCTTAAAGTTGGCAGACCTGCTCCTGCTTCTTGTTGAATGTTGGCAGGGCTTACAGAAACTGGAGATGGAAGAAACAACTAATTTTATCGACAGATACGGCAGAGCCAAAGTGTGCCTACAATATGATCTCAAGTTTAGTCCTTAATCCAATATATGGCATATTCAGACATTTGTAAATGTGGAGCTTTTCCTCCTTGAAGGATGTGAACAGAGCTGACTACATTTCTTCCAGTAATATGTGTGGATGGTGAGACACTTGGAAGGGGTTTCCCAGAGAAGCTGTGGATGCCCCATCCCTGGAAGTGTTCAAGGCCAGGCTGGATGAGGCTTTAAGCAACCTGGTCTTGTGAAAGGTGTCCCTGCCCAGGAATGAGATGATCTTGAACCAATACTTTCAACCCAAATCAATACTTTCTGCTGGAGACATCTTTTGCTCAATCAAGGTGTTTTGAATGATGTTGTGTCGTGTAAGATTTGCTAATACTTAGTTTTCAAGACATGTATTCTGCTAGGACTTTGTATTTCAGGTCTGAATATTCACAGACCTTGGAGAAAACCATCTTGCTTATACCCTTTTGAGCAGTAATTCCCACAGCACTTAGGTTTAGCATCGTCCTTATCCTCTCCCATCTTCCCCTTTCTCCCTTCCTGCTGCCTTCAGATGCTGAGACGGATCTCGCCTCACATCCTGGGTACTACATACATTTGGTGGAGGCATCCATGGGCAAGTGCTGCATGGCAACAGAGGAGATCGAGCGTGACCTGCACCGCTCGCTGCCCGAGCACCCGGCCTTCCAGAGCGAGACGGGGATAGCTGCCCTGAGGAGGGTGCTCACGGCGTACGCGCACAGGAACCCCAAAATAGGATACTGCCAGGTGAGACATTCCCAGCGGAATAATGCTCCCTGCTTTTTCTTGCCCTTCTTCCTACTCTCTGTTGTGTTCATGAGAGTGTTTTTAATGGTGCTTTTGATAAATAATGCCCTATTAGTTGGAAAAGTACATAACTTCACATATTAGATATCATTTTTCCTTGGAGAAAAAGTACATAGGCTCACCAAAAGGCTCATATCCTACCAATGATACTCCTTCAGCTTTCTGCAAACTGCATTTATAATTACAGGAGTGGAAAAAATTGTTTCTCATGCTTCTCTTTGTTCAAAAGTGCATTTCTTGGACAATACTTGGAAGCAGTGCAGGGTGAATTGGCCTGCACAGATGAGATTTATGTAGAGCACTGGGGCAGAGATTTAATGAACCTTTCTGCCACTTTCTTCCAAAACTGATGATAAATGATGAAAGTACTTTGTCTAGCTGGCCAGCTCCCTGAATTCTGATTAACATGAGAATGGTCCTGATACTGGAATAGGGGGCAGTGAAAGCAGCCCCAAAACATCTTGCAGTATCAGTTACCTGCTTTGTATCTTGGCAAATCCAGTACTGTGCTTTTGTCCATTGTTTCCTATTGCTCTTATGAAAAGTAGTATACATAGCCTGGAAAACTTGCTATACCTTTGGGTTGCAATTATGTGTTTACTGTCTATTTTCTCTTTTTCTTGCGTTTTTTTTTTCTTAGTTCTTCACATCCTGTTAGGCTACTTTTCTTTCTGTAAGAATAGCCACAGTTGAGCTTTTGTCAGTAGGATTTGCTGTCATTAACAGATCCCTTTTTCTGCTTTGCTCTTATAAGTCTATGAATATTTTGACCTCCGTGTTGCTGCTGTATGCCAAAGAGGAAGAAGCCTTTTGGCTGCTGGTTGCTGTGTGTGAGCGGATGCTGCCGGATTACTTCAACCACCGAGTGATAGGTGAGCTTGTGTTCTTTGTCTTGCAGGCTGGGAAGGCGCAGCCATATGGCACAGGGGTGGGGAAAATGCTCAGGGTCAGCTGGGGTCCAGACCCCATGGATGAGATGCTCCATCTATTTGTGTGGTATGCAGGGACAGCAGCAGTGGCTGCTCAGATTCCAGCTAGGGTTGGTTTTGGTCTGAAGGGTTTGAACGGCAAGATCTGTAAATATATGCTCAACTTTACAGTTTGTTTTTTTTCTTTCCTGTTGGTCAGGAGATGGTGACACTTTTGCCTTTCACATAAATATAAGAGCTTGTGGGTTTTGGCTGGGAGTGTGCAGTTTTAGAGACTCAAGCTGTTTAAGATGAACCTAGAAAAGATCTGCTTTGTGATCTGAACTGTCTGAATTGCCCGGCTGCTGGAGCAATGCAAGCTTGCATCTACACTAGCCCTTTGTAATGAGGGCTGATACAAGTCCCTCTGCCATGCACTGTATGTGCTGTGTCTCCTGAATAGTGCCGTTATTTTAAAGATTGTTGTGCAGACTGCATAATGCACAGATAGAGAGGGGCCGAGCAGTATTTGTTCTTTGCAGTCACTTCCTTCCCTTACAAGAAATGCTTGATAGCTTTTCCCTTTTTAATGCTAACCTTAGACTGTAGCTTCAGCATCTGCTGTTGAACCCTTGCTGTGGCAAAGGGAAGGACCAGGGTCACGTGTGAGGATGTGAGGATAGGATCAAATCCCTGGCAGTAGTGGTTCTAGCTAGAAATGGTCTGGGTACTCTTGTGCTGCCTTTGGAGCGGAAAGAGATATTTGAGAAGATTTCCAGTCTTTTCCTTGAAGGATGGGGTTGTCTTACCCCCCTCCAGACACTGTGTCGCTGCTCAGTTTCTGTCTTGTCACTGAACTGGCAAGAAGGTAAGTTAAAGCTGAGTTATTCCCAAGTTTAGCCGGATGCTTGGCATGTTTTGTGGTGCTTTGAATGCCATTGGTATTTTCTGCTAGTGGACTGGGCATTGTACGTGTCCCACTTGTCAGAATTTTTCTTCTTGTCTCCAAACATGACTTTAAACTGCTATTTTAATAACTGACTTCCATGTTTGCCTGTCTCCTTCCCTGATTAAAGGAGAAACTCAGCTTTATCAGTACTCAAGCATTTCTAGATATCAACAGTATGCTTTGGATTACTCATTACTTTGATGCTTGGGTTATTGCCCTTAAGTAGCTCTCTCTGCCCAGCCTAATGAGTTGTCTCACCTGGCCAGCCTTGAGTTGTTCTTAATTTGTGCTTTGTATCTTGCCTGTCACTTGACATGGCTACAGCCTACATTGTTTAAGTGCTGAAAGTTTTGGTTGTCCTGTCTCTCTGTTTTCTGGCCTTTAGCGCAAGGAAAGAGTACTTTCCTTGTCTCTCTACTGCCATGGCTCACCACAGTGTGAAGAGCCAGGAGATCAGCTTGGCAGTTGCCCTGCTCTCCCTGGCTAAGTGGCACTGGTGCAGTTTTGCAGCATGGTTACTTCACTGAGCACTTATTTCTGCAGCTCTGCTTTACCCTAGAACGTAACGTGCCCAAATCTGTGCTACTGATCTTCTTCACCCTGCCCCTCCTCTGGTTCCTGTTACTTGAGTTAGTGTTCCTGGCTCTGCATTTCAGTCAACCTTCTTTTTTGATTTGCAACCAGCTCTTGTCTAAACTTTGTATTGTTTCTTCCTGCATAACACTTCCAAGACCCAACTTTTCCTCTTTGTGCACCCTGCCAATACTGTTGTCCAGATTTTGATCTCTATAACTTTGGCGATCTCTGACCTTGCTACCCGTCACTGGCTTTTCCTCTTCAGTGTCAGCCAATAATCTCTACAGTCCAAACAGCTACGAATTAATGACCTTGGTTATAACAGGCATTCTTAGCTTCCTT
Organism: Poecile atricapillus; assembly: GCF_030490865.1. Classification (NCBI taxonomy): domain Eukaryota; kingdom Metazoa; phylum Chordata; class Aves; order Passeriformes; family Paridae; genus Poecile; species Poecile atricapillus. The sequence continues at coordinate 30,248,441 of NC_081249.1, forward strand.
TTGTCTCAGACCTTTTCTTTATGACTTTTCAACATCTTCTATTTACGTATGTGTATGTTTATTTAGTTAGTTAGAATTTTTGCTTTCAAAACTTAGGTAATTCAGTCCTACTCAACCTTTTTGCTTTCATGTCCCTCTATCAGCCTTGCCAGCTCTGACCCCTTTCAGAAGCTTTTTCATTTTTTCACTGCTTGCAAATGGGAAAAGCCTGCAGGCAGGTCTCCTCCTTCAGGAATTCCCCTCTGTCCTTCTCCTCTCTGCAATGCATAGAGGAAATTATAGGCAGTTAGGTACAAGATAGAAACAAATTGTATATGGGTCAAGAGGGATGGCAAGGGTCAGGAATATCCTATTCTCAATTACCATGACTTTTCCATCTGCTGCATAAACCAGCAGGCATCTTACCTCACTTTACCTGATAGACTGTCATCAACTTGACACTGTAATTCCTGAAACACTGAAAACCTTATTTCATTTCTCTGATTTGCCTTTTCAGTCCTGAGGATGTCATTTATCTTGCATCTAAGATCATATTTTTTCAAATGGATGCCCTGGTATTTTCCTACCTCATTATTATCTCATGCTGTAATACAGATTGATTTGCTCAGATTTCATGTTTTCTAGGAGCCTAATGAAAAAATGGATGGAAAAGTCCATTTTAATAAGTCTGCTTTACTTTCATCTACAGTGGCAACACTTATTATAAGATCTGTGAAAGATCTGGGCAGTGTTACATGTTCCTCTGGTTTTGCCAGTTCTGTTTCTGAGTCTGGAATAATCTATTTATATATGTTTTGCCTATCTGTCTCTGGCTTCCTTCAAATACATCTAAATCCAGCTCTGTTTTTTGGCTCTGTGTTAAGTATGGCTATTAAATTGTTTGCATTAAGCTTATTAAAAAAACCCAAACAAAAATTGCCCTTGGTTGAGTAGCTCCAGTCTGTTTTTCTCCTTTTCTTCAATCTTACAGGAGGCTTTTTCTTCAAAGCATCATGCTTGATGTGTTTCTCAAAAGCTTTTTGGATATCCATGAGCTTTTATTTTTGATTTGTGGTGCTGTAATGTTTGTTCAGTCAACAGCAGAAGCTCTTTGTGGCCTGATGTGAAAGATTCTAAGACCGAGAAATGTCATAGATATTTTTTTCCTGTGATTTGGATGCAAAGCCAAAATATGCTGGCTCTCTGCCACAAATTGTCCAGGTTATATTCTGCTTTTGAGCAACAGAAGTTTTGAGTGCTAGGGATATATATGTGTCAGCAATTAAAATTGTGTCCTAATATTAGCAGAATATGGACTATAAGAAAGAAATTAAATAACTTGAAAGACAAAAAATTGATAAGCTAGCTGCATTTTGTATTCAGGAATATTTTTAACTTGCAGTGTCTTTGGTCAAAGCCCTGATGTGGCAGATTGGTTTGTAGACACAGTCCACTTTATTGAGAAGAAACTATATTGATTCTATAACTGCTGCTGACAAAGCAGAACTGAGCTAATAGCTAAACCTGAGCTCAGATTTGTTCCTTTTGGAAAGACTGGTTGGGACAGTTAGGAAATCTTTTATCTGGGCATTGCAGAAATCTTTTGTTCTTTATGCTTAGATATGTACGTGTGTAAGTATATATTTGTATCTGTGCATGTACTTTTGTGTAAATATTATTCTTCCCGCTTGGTGTGTGTAGCCATATCTGGACTTCCATCCTATATTTTCTCACTTAGGGCAAAAGCTTTGCTACCCACTTGCTTGAGTACACACATTGGAGAGGAATGTTTACTGTCTTACTTTTACTGCATACATCCCAAGTGGAGCAATGAACTGCTTTAAGGTTGCTTTTGCTAGCAGTTAATTATTATGTGCTCTTGTAGCCAAGACCAACAGCTGCTGCTGTTGCTATTTCATTGCACCCTGAAGGCACTTAGGAGAATTAACACACTTTTTGCAGAAAGTTGTACAGTAAGGATTAAGGACACAAGAGGTGGGCTGAGACCCCAGCAGGAAGAAAATGGCATTTTTCATTGTAGATGTTTATGTATCTCACCAGTTTAAATTTTAAGAAAGTCTTGCAGTTAATAGTTGACAGCAGTAATTATCTTAAAAAATATTTTTTCCTGTGTCTGTCCTGGCTTATACTGTTTCTTTATGACTTGTAGGTGCTCAGGTAGACCAGTCAGTGTTTGAAGAGCTTATAAAAGAGCAACTTCCAGAGCTGGCTGAACATATGAAGGACCTGACAGCCCTAGCTTCCATCTCTCTTTCCTGGTTCCTTACCCTTTTCCTCAGCATCATGCCCCTGGAAAGTGCTGTGAATGTTGTGGACTGCTTCTTCTATGATGGCATCAAAGCCATTTTCCAACTGGGCTTGGCCATACTGGAAGCCAACGCTGTGGATCTGTGTAACAGCAAGGATGATGGGCAGGCCCTGATGATCCTGAGCAGGTATGGCCACAGAGGAGTGCTCCTTCCCTCACAAGCAGTTCTGCCCTAAAACAAAGGCATTGCTCAGTAGGCACCAGGGCCCCTCTGTGTCACCCTGCTGCTACAGCTGCTGTCACAGTGTCTGCCTTAAACAATGGCTTTGTACATCAGACAAATGAGATGTCCTGTGAAATTTCCTGGCACTGCTGAGACATGCATCGCCTGCGTCAGTGTGCAATATTTACTGCTGCTCTTCGTGCCTTCCCTAGACTGACAGGCTTCCTGCTTCAGACTTCAAGGAGACAGAAGTTTTCTTCCTTGGGCACCACTTAGTCATTTGGCTGGCTTGCTGTTCCTCAGATGAGTAATCACGAAGGCATTTTTGAAAAATTTAGCTTGCCCAATACTCAATTTGTTTCTAAGTCTGAGCCATAAGACTTATTTGCTTATTTGAATTGAGAAGAGCACAGTGCAATGTGATCTGTGTTCTTACATATTTCCTCCCTTCAGGTTTTTAGAGCATGTCAAAAACGAGGAAAGCCCTCTGCCACCTATTGGTAATCACCATGCATTCTTCAGTGATGATCAGGAATCCTCTCCAGTGACTGAAATAGCAAACCTGATTCATGACTCGTATGAGGTAAAATAATTATTTCTATCTACTAGTCAGTTAAGTTAGAATTTTAAAGAAGAAAGTTAAATTCAGCTTGGATGCTTTGAGAATTAATACACATGTTTACAGATTCCTTGACTAAAGTGCTCTCATGCACAAGACTAGGTATACTATGAATACTATAGAGTATAGTATTATAGAGACTGGGTATGCTTTTTCTTCAAGGTCTCACTGCACTTTAAGAGCTGTATTTTCAATTAATACAAGTATCATAAAATAACACAGATAATAAACTTCTGTTCCTCTCCTACAGAAATTTGGAGACCACTCTGTGGAACAGATAGAGCACATGCGCTACAAACACCGGATCCGTGTCCTGCAGAGCCACGAAGATACAACCAAGCAGAATGTGGTGAGCAGGGTATTATTTTGTCTGAGGTAGCTCAGCATTGCCTCTGGAGACACATGGGTTTAGTTTTTAAAAAGGTGCCACCAGGTCTTGAAAAATCACGGCTGACTCTGCAAAGAGCTTTTTCCTAGGATGCTGACGGTTTTGCTTAGGCAGCCATGTGCATTATTATAGTTTAGGGTGGTTTTAAAGTTCTGAACAACCACCAGACTGTCCAGGCCAGCACCTTATCTGTGACTGTGGCGCCCTTGGGAGATGCCTGGGGAAGAGTGTGAGGAGAGACAGCGCTATGCGATGCGTCCCCGGCCTCTGTGACCTGTAGCTTAGGGACTTCCTGTCTTTGTTTCTAATAGCCTTTGAGGGATTTCTCTTTTCATGGATCTGTCCAACTGGTGAACTTAAAGAAGGGGGAAGCAGCACAAAGGTTTTTTAATAGTGGTTTTCATCTGTTCCACGTAAGTACATCTCATGAATCTGCCCATGTCAGTGATGTCACTAACATGATTTTCTTTCTTTTTAAGCTCCGAGTTGTCATTCCAGATGTTTCAATTCTTCCTGAAGATTTAGAGGAACTGTATGACTTGTTCAAGGTTGGTCTCCCTGAAAAGCAGGGGATGCACCTCATTGAGGCTTCTTTGGGGGTAACTTGGCAGTGCAGCTCTGACCTCCCATCCTCTGCCTGGGCTGTGCTCCGTGGGTGGGATCTTGCCATTTTGTCCTTTCTGTGGCTGTGCAGTTGTTGAAGAGGAATAGTAATGTACTGATGCTTCTGACAACTGCTCCAGACTTTCTTTCTAATTTTCTGCTTGGAAATGGTCCCTGACAAGTTAGGTTCTGTTAACTTTCACATGCAAAATAAATATTATATAGCTCTGCTCACTTGGAGCTTGGTAGTGCTTTTAAATCCTGCTCTGTAAATGCTCTTTAAAGGCAGACTCTCTTTTCCATGGGGGAAGAAAACTCATAACCCCACAACCTTGTGTCCTTGTCATTTGTCCAAATTTTCTAATAGGTGGGGTTTTTTTGTTTGTTTGTTTTAACTAAAAACAGTTTCAGTTCCTTTCTGTTAAGCTGATGTTTGATAAAACTTAAAGTAAGTTTGGAGACAGGGACATCTAATCTTATATAACTATACTTGATGTAGAAGTCCAAGCTGTAATTATTTCCCTTAACAGACCATTTCTTCTGTGTATTGTTCATAGCCACAAATACTGAGAATATGACTGTGTATGCTGTTAGTGTTACACAGCTTTGTCACCAAGAGCAGCTGTATCCTGCCTCCATTAGTGGTTGTATGATGATGCTGCTGGGGCTTGTTCTTCAGTGCATCCCTCCCGCTCCTCACTGCTGGTTTTGATCTTTGACTAGCTCACACTCCCCTACTTTCATTTTCTGGTAGTGGTCCTTTTTTGTTATTTCCCTTGCTCTCCCAGGGACAGCTTGCTTTGTTGGGACTCTTTGTTTTGCCTGTCCCTAACAGAAGACTAATGGTACAGTATCCAAATGGAGAGGTCTGAGAGAGAATAAATGAGCAGGTCAAATCTGTGCTTATTCCGTATTTTTGTGACCCTCTGTACCTTTGGCTTCTAAGGGACATCCTGGGTCAGATGTGGTTAAACAGAGTTTCAGTAGCCCACAGTGAATTTTCTTTCAAGAATCTGCCCAGTGTCCCTTCATGTTTATTAATTATCTGTTGGAAGTTGTGAGAGTGGCTGGCTGCTCTGATGAAAGATTTGCTTTTTCACACAGGAATGGTCTTGGTATCACTATGACACCTTGCACAGAGCGAATTTTGAGCACGTTACAGCATAGTTTGACGTGAATGCCTTTTTCTGCTGGTTGTGCTCTCTGCTGCTGCACCCTGCAACAACTGCTCTCGTGTCTCCGATTTCTCCTAGAGAGAACATTTAATCAGGTGCTACTGGGAAAGCAGGAGCGCGGTGTCGGAGCGCCACGACCCCAGCAGGCCGTACGCCGAGCAGTACCGCATCGACGCCCAGCAGTTCGCCAGCCTCTACCGCCTGCTCTCACCCTGGACCTGCGGGGAGCACACCGAGCTCCTCGCCCACAGGACCTTCCGCCTCCTGGATGAGAACATGGACCGGCTCATCGAGTTCAAGGGGCTCGCCACCTGCTTGGGTATCGGCTCACTGCACACTGGGCGGGGGAGCAGAGCAGGGGGTGGTACATGGGGGAGACAGAGGTGTTAAAATGCCACATAACTGCCAGAGAAGATGGTTTCTAGGGCATGTCATTACCATTATCAGTGACCTTTACTCATTTTTTTGTTTCAATCACCTGAAGTCAATTTGATTTAAAAGACAGCCTAAAGGACATGATTGAATGTTGTATAATATTTGATTTCTCAGACAATAGTAATTTTGTTGACAATCTTGTATGAGTTAAGAATTAAACTTGGGTCTGCACAGAATGCTAGGAAATTCTCTCTACCCAGTTGTTGCTCTGAGTATAGTTCTGAAATCTCAGTGTACCTTTTTAAAACTGCTTCTTGAAGACTTAACCCTGCACAGCTGACTGCTGCCTGCCTTGCATGTTGACAGTAAGCAGAACAAAAAAAATCTGGCCAGCAGTGACTGAGTGCGGTGCTAAGGTTGGTCTTGAGGCCACCAGCTGTCCTAATAGTTGAGACTGCCTGTCCAAAATCTGGCTGAAGAGAAAGTGGCAGATCTCAACTGTTGTCTGACCCCAAGTGGAAAACTGAAATTAAAAGCTTCAGTAAAAATCAATGATTTTGTATTCTTTCCGCTTCCAATTTTTACAATTTTTTATGTGAATACTAAGGCACCCTGTATTCTCTTTTTATTTGATTCTTAGAGGGATACAATTTTAATTTTTTTTATTTAATTTTAAAGTTCTCCACAGTATTTGCGTTAATTTGAAAGTTTAGAATCTTAATTTTTACTGGTCATTGAAAATGTAAATTACATTACATGTGAAACAGTCACCTCCTTCGGGCTTACTCTGTAGAACAGCAGTAAGGGCTGAAGGGGAGAAATACTAAGAATATGGTGTCCCCAACATTATCTGTCTTTCCTCTCTCACATTTCTGCAAATCTGTGGCAGCAAGCAGCCTTTACTACATTCCCTGTCATCCTCCCTGGTATTTTCAAATGATGCCGAAGCTCCATAGGGTTAAGTGCTCCCAGTCTATTTCACAAGAACAAAGCCCAACACAGATGGCTGTCACCTGCTGTTCCTCATTGACAGGCATAACCTGAAGTTATACACTGGCCATATGTTTATTGTCCATATAGACAGTTATCCTTTGGGCACAGAGAGATGCCAGGTTTCTTTTAAACTGTGGAAGTAAATGCTCTGGTTCACTTCCTTCTTGTTCTTTATTTTCCTTGCAGATGTTATGTATAATGGAGAAATGAATGAAAAGATAAAGTTACTATATAAGCTGCATATCCCACCAGGTAAGAAATCTGAAAGGAAATGAATACCTCAGTTTCTCCCAAAAATCTCTTGCTTCTGGGGAAAAGCTGCTTAATGAAGAACTCCATCTTGCTTTCTTCCAACTGGGAGCAATTTGTAGTTACACTCACTGCATTTTACAAATTACTCCATTAATTACAAATGGAACCTTTTTGGATGAAATGTGTAGATTACAGTGTCAAAGCTCACACATCTGTTGCATTCAGAAATCTTTTGCAGCTAATTATATGGCTGCATACTTACTTCCAGACAAAATACAAGCTGAAATAATGTTTTTGAATGGCTTGTACTACATATACAGTAGAGATCTCCTTGTATATATCTTAATCCAGTTTTGATTAGGTGACAAAATTCTGTGGTAGCTCCAATGTGCAAAGTTTTTAATTAAATGTGCAGGTCTTGGCGAGCTTCCAACTGCAGCACTGGTTTTACAGGAACATCGTTTTACAGTGTGATTTAATGAAGTACCTAAAGTGTTTACAAAACATCTTTGCACAATTACTTTGCTTTCTTCAAGTATGTAAATTTTAGAAAAAGAAATAATCATCATGCCAAATTCAAAGGATTAAATTTGTCACATTTCTTGGATAGCTCTCACAGAAAATGAACGAGACAGCCAGTCACCATTAAAGAATCCTTTGCTATCAACATCAAGACCACTGGTCATTGGAAAATCAAACGGTATGTCCAGAATGGTTCTCTACTGTGAGCCATTTTCCACCACCTTTCCACCTGTGATCCCTACCATGTTATCTCTGCTCTCTGGGGTTTATTTTGAAATGTAAATTTACTCCAGTGACTTGAAAATAAATCCTCCTTTTTATGTCTGCTCCAATAAAGGTGATGCAGTAGATTACCAAAAGCAATTGAAGCAGATGCTGAAGGATCTAGCCAAAGAAAAGGATACTAAAACTGAAAAGGAATTGCCAAAAATGAGCCAGGTGTGTACCTTTTAAAGAAGTGTTTTTCAAGAAGTGTACTCAAAATGAAATTATTGAATTCAACAGTTTGGCACTCTCTCATGAAGTGTAACTTCAGCCTGAACTTGGATTCAGTCCTTCAGGCATTGAGGACTGGGCTCCACTCTGGTCCAAGGAGCAGGTGCTTAAAAACTTTCACTTCCAAAAACTACCTTCCTAGCAGCTTCCTCTGCTCAGATTGGCTGGTGAACAGAATTTCAGATTCACCCTCACCTGCAGCACAACACCCAAGCAAACAGGCTTTATGCAGGCTGCATGGCCTCCTCCTCCTAAGCCAAAAAATTCCCAAGAATGCACATTTTTGTTCTGTCTTCCCATACCTCCTCTGCACCAAACCAGTAACTTTTTAGTCCACCACACCTGGAACTTGGCCTGTCTTAGCCAAACGCTGACTAGAACTGCAGGGAAACAGCTGAAGGCTGTCACAATCTTACCATCTGTTTCCTAATGCCAGTTGCTTTTTGTGTTGTTGGCATAAGGAAAGCGACCGCAGGGTAAAGGGCCCCATATTAATAACACAAATGTACAGACATGCAAAGAAAGACAGGCCTGCTCCCAGAATCCCTTCTGTGCTTGTGTTACTAAATGAAGTTTTAAATGGGTGGGATGTACCTAGCCTGGCAGCTCTGCAGGGGCTCATGATCTCAAAAAGGCATCATTTCACTGAGGGCTCACAACATTCCTAGCAGGATATATGGAGACAGACATCCTGTCTAGCCTGATAAATCAGCCATGATGGGTGAGCAAGGGAGAGACAGAAAGGATCTGTGCAGGGAAGATCTCTGAATTGTTTTAGAAGAGCTGGGAAAGGGGAGAGAAACAGCAGAAGGGAAGTTTGCCTGCAGGCCTGTGGAAGGCTACTTTGGTTGTAACCCGTTCTCTGCAGCAGCCACTAGTAAGGGATTATACCTTGCCTTGTCTCTCACATCATATGGCAGGTCCTGATTTCCCTCATCAGGGCATCAAAACTTCACTGCCCTCTTCCCTTTCTGATTTCAGCTCAGGGTTTCCTAGCAGCACCACTGTGGGTTGAAATCCCTTCACATTTTTTAGAAGCAGTCAGGAGTTATAAAAGAACATATAAATGTACACAGCATTCCACCTGGCTTTGCACTACCATGCCCCACCTGCCTCCTACAGTGATCCTTAGCATGTTCATGACTTTGATGCTGGTTTCCATCCTTTACAGAAGGAGTTCATTCAGTTCTGCAAAACGCTGTATAGCATGTTTCATGAAGATCCAGAGGAGAATGATTTGTATCAAGCCATTGCCACTGTGACCACACTGTTACTTCAGATTGGAGAAGTAGGACAAAGGAGCATCAGCCTGGGGAGTGGATCAGACGAGTTCACCGAGGACCTACAGCCCGAGGCCTCTGCTTCAGACCAGGATGCTGTTTTTACTGACACTGTGAAGACCCCTCACAAAGACTCTCAACCTTCACCTGTGTCTGAAGGGGACTGGACTGTCTCTTTTGAACATATTTTAGCCTCTCTCTTGACTGAACAATCATTAGTTAACTTCTTTGAAAAACCCTTAGAACTGAAACCAAAGCTTGAGAATGCAAAGCTAAATCAATACAGTCTCAGAACAAATGGAATGAGCTGCCAGTCACGGAATGAACACGCAAAACCAAGCACGCAGTAGCGGCGAACATGTCAAAAATGAAATGCACTGAAATTATGCCAAAGGACATACAGTAAAAGGCTTTCAGTTAGCACTGGACTTCTGGTATCCAATTTGTTGGTCTGTGGTTTTCAGTTTAAGAGCTTTAAAAGCTAAAAAGGGTGTGTAGGTTTGTTTTGTGCCATTGACTTATGATGTTCTTGTTTTGAATGTAAAAGGAAACATCTGTCTACAGTGTCAAGACACTGAAGCCCACTTCCACGCTGGGAGAGCAGAGGCTGGCTCCAGTTGTCTTTTTTTTTAGGCAGGGGAAAACACTTCTCATCTGCTGTCCTGTTTGTTTTGGTTGCCTTTTTTTGCACTAATACTGAAAACTGTTTCAATGCTGGTAATTGAAACTATTTTAATATATTTGATTGTATTCCAATTTTTATGTCTTGCTGAAATGTTAAGTGTACATGGACTGTGCTTCTCATGTTGGTCTGTGAAAACATGCACTTTTCAATAAACTCCTTTTGTACAAGACTGGCATTGACAGTATTTTCTGGTTTAGGGAAGCCAAGTGCCTTTAGTCCCTACTGCTTTAAACAAATACCCTGAGGTAGCATGATCACAATTATTTCCACTAATCAAAACCCTGTTTCTGTGTTGCACACAGAGCTGCTTTGGGAGAAGCCTACTGAGTGTGCCTAAGAGGCCAGTAGGGCACATCATCCACATGAGATTACATACCTGAAATATTGATCTATCAGTTCTGGTTGTGTTTTTCTTGTTTTATTTTTAAACAAACTTGACCTTAACTTAAAATAACTGTGTAAAGGGTCTTTAATATCCAGAACAAAACAAACCCACCATGACTCTGCCATCCACAAAGAACATCTGACTCTCCTCCTTATTACATTCACATATAAGTCTAGTGTATCTTTAATTAAGAAAAACTACAGCATTATGTTCAAATTCAAAGAAAGCGAGTAGTACCTGTTCAACTCAATGCTTCACGGTTGAGAGCTTGAAGAGACTGGACAATAAAAACAACTTAAGAATATATTCTAACTTTTTATTGTAATGAAAATCAGTTTAATTTTCATCCACATTGACTGTCTGTAGACCTGCAAAACAAGACATTTTATCACGACCTGTTATATATATATGGAACTCTTCCCAAGAAAGTACACCTACAGTTTCAAGGCTAGTCTGCTGATCTACTTCTGGAAGAGCAAACTATATAGATAAGTATTTCTCCAAATATTAAAACAAAAACTTAGTTGCATTACAGAATTGATTTTTCTCAGATGACAAGCAGAGAGGGCTTACCTTGCCTGAGCTTTTGACATCAGACAGGAAAACATGGGAGAACAAACCCTACAACTACCCTAGCGACCATGGCCCGTGTCTTTCAGTCTCTCAAAATCTACGTGATCATTTCACTTCCTTTTAATGTGGATTAGGAGTCCTGTTCTCTACAAAAGAGCTAGGTTAAGCCAGTGGTTTGACTCTTGCAGTATGCTTTTCATCTGAATTTTGCACTGCAGGAGCTGTCCTGCTTTGCTTCTTGTTCAGAAAAACATGGCATGGGAGATGCAGGAACCTTCCTTACCTTTGAATGTTGTGACTGGTACATAGGTAACCAGAGTATACAGCTTGTTGGGTGAATCCTCATCCTCATTGCGCTTTCTGGACAACCGCACACGGATGCGGTAAGGAACATTCCTAAAATGAAGATGGCAGATTAATTTGCAGTGAAGTATGTACTGGAACCCGTGAATTCATGGAAAGTTCTTTCTCAGCATCATACCAAGAGCAAAATCTTGTACTTTAAGAGACTGTACTATTTGACTTAGAGAAGGTTTTTGTTTGTTTTGCTTGGTTTTATTAAAGTTAGCAGGTAAGATTTAACTGAGCCTTGAGTAAGGTGAATTCATAATCCAGTAGGAGCATGAAGTCAGAAGTGCATCATCAGTCCACTACTGAGGAAATACACCATGAAGATCGTCAAGTGAACATGATCAGCAAGCAGCTGTTGCTAACAAGCATTTACTACAATATAAAGCAGAGAGGAAAAACCCCAACAATCTACCCTGAAAACCCCAAGGCCTCCATCAGAAGTCAACAGTATTGCCTATATTTATGCCAAAAGTTGTGGAAATTCTAGCGACCATCAAGCCTGAAGCAAGGTCTTATGGGCACAAAACTGATCATCATTTCTTCCTCACAAAGCACATGGAATCATAACTAAATTGTTTAATGATTTTGTTTGTAATAGGCAAATCACAGCTCAGTGTCCTCACCTAATAATGCCCAAAATATGCTGTTGAGGGGAAACGCAAATTTTTTTTCTCCACACCTTTTTTCACGTAACCCACCATCTCAAACTCAAGATTTCAGGAAACTCCTGCTCAGAGAACTTTGCTCCACAGAATATGTGAAGGAACCTCCTCCTCCCTGCTGCAACAGCCCGTTCAAGAGCATCAGGTGGACATTAATTTAGACACAGGAACTGGCTTTGCTTTACTCCCTTCCTGTCAAAGTCAAAAGCATTTTTCACTATTTTATGTAGATCACTGACTATCATACCAGCCAACATGGTGATTTTAGCCTCTGCTGATCCTTCCAGAGGAAGATACTTTACTTTGCTTACATTATGTATTCTAACTAGTAAAAACTGCAGACTCACACTGGAAAGACAGATGTGGTGGTTCCTTGCTCCACAGACTGCATTTGTACCAGCTAATACCAGTTAATAAGGAAGTCTTGGTTAGCAGCATCACTAGAAAGCCCTGCAGTTATGTATGCTGTCTCCTGGTTCCACTGCTGCTTCACTCCCTATGAACTGGGCAATTTAACAGGACAGAACACCCCTGCCTCCAAGACCCAGTAACTCAGTCTCATCCTCCCACTCTGCTTTTGAAGGAAGGGTCGACCACACAATGTCAGGCAAAGCATTCTATGTAAGTCATATTCCAGACTTAGGGATCTAATTCCCAGAAGACATGGTTTAAACCCATTTGCATCTCTCAAAGCATCAATCCAGATCAGTTAACATTTTATTACAGTTTAAGAAGTCCCACTCCCTACAGGAGCTCTTTTGGACCATCTTTATGCACGTTGAATCAGCTGCCTTTCTAGCAGTGATTTAACAGAAGTTGTAGTTTTTGGTCCCCAAACTACTTACTTATTTGTACTTTCAAGAAAAGATTAACGGTCCTGTTGAAAATACACCTGTGCAGCATTTGTTCAGCATGTCTCAAAACCTAATCCTGTTCAGATACACTATACAAATTCCACTAGCCTGGGATTGTGGTATCACTAAAAGGTCATGTTTATAAAAACTGCTGCAACAGGGATCAAGGTACTACAAGGTACTAATTGGGGTATTACAATACCCCAATCCTTTCTCTTTCCTGCCCTCCACTCCCAAACCTGCATTCCTTCTTTCCTTTGCTTTATTCTTACTAAAAGGAGAAGGAAATTCTTTCAATCCCCGAGTTTACCAAAGCTTTGTTACAAATATGCCAGGACAGCTGATCAGAACAGAGGTGACAGAAAGATTAGGTTGGTGTGTACGTCACAAGGAAGCATTTGCAAAGAAAACGCAAATACTCCAAGTACACAACTTTTTCCTAATCCTTCATGTCCTTCCTCACCCAGTAAAGAAAATTGCAAAAACCCACCTTATTCCTTTAGCCCATACTGCTTTGTTCAATCTGGTATCAATGCGAACATCAGGAGTACCCATCTCCTTCATCGCAAATTTACGGATTTCCTTGAGAGCGCGTGGTGCTCGCTTCTTGAAGCCCCTGGGACAAACACAAGAGCCATTTCTTTAACTTCAGGACACTGTCAGCACTAGACACTTGTTCCATGTGTTCTCCAAACATGTAACCCCCACAAAGGATTGTGCTTAACAGCTGCACCAGCCTGACTAGAACTTCACCCTGGCAGGCAGATGCTAACTTTAATAGAAACCATTTATACTTGGGTAGAATAATTTCAGTAAAATTTTGCAACCACAAGATCTTCTGGATTTTAAGCCTTCGTTTTAATGTCGACATATCTGAATATCTCAGTAACACTGAAGTGTTACAGGCACTCTGAATAAAAGCCCTATGAACAAAGCAGTGCAGCAATAGTAACATAAACATGACAGAACTGTATCAGTATTGAAATAAACAGCAGAAAAACAAAACTGATGTTATCTGAATATCAGCTTTTGCTGAACAGTACTTGATGGTTATTTTCTTTCATGCTATCAGGACTGCACCACCATCAGAACTGTTTTTTTTCCCCCAGTATAGCCTGGTCTCATGCCCATTATGGCCAGACCCTGCAGGACTGGGCATCCACAGTAGAAGTAAGAGCTGCACCATGAGTGTTTTGCCATATATATTATACCCACGCTGTGACACGGGGCTGTGCCAGTAGTGCCTGAGGTCCCACAGTGTCCAGAGGTCCCATATTCAGTTATATTATGTGCACACTGCTGTTGATACTTTGTGCTAGAAATGGGAAGTGGGTACTTGATCCACTGTGATCAAGTGAGACAAGCATTAAATAAAAAGCATTAAACACTAGCTTATCATGCCCAAAAAGAAAGGTGGACAGCAGGATCATGAGCACTAAAACAGAAAGACGTGCCAATCAACAGGTAAGGCCAGAACATCTTACTGCCATTTAAAGAGTACTACTGCATCCCATTCTCAGCCATGGTTTTGCAGTGCTCTCCTATTCCATGTTAACTTTAGCCACTACACCAATTGTCTGGATTTGGATGGTGTCATCCAGGTGCTTGCAGGCATACACAGAATGCAAGGGCACTGCAGTTTCTTCTGAAGCACTTCTCCACTACAGTTTCATGAGGTTCAACATCTGGTCAATTAAAACTCTTAAAACTACTCTTGCTTACACACAACAAATATCCTTTAACCCAAATCATATCCCAGTCTACACCTCACACAATTTTGTGATAAACATGAAGCCAATAATTTCATTTCTGAAACTTTCTCAGAGGGCATTTGCTTGGGAAAGAATGACCTGTGCACAGAAGTAAATCGATCTAACTTTAAGTCCCAGAACACTCACAATCACAGAAACGGGCTTATGTCTGAAAGCCACAAGCCAAGTCTGGGGCTGCACAGGTACAGAGCTGCTGCCTCGGGACACAACCGAGGCAAAAGGGACCACAAACACAATGCTCTAAGGACAGTCCTTCTCTGCTCTTTAAAACCTACTGAATCCACTACCAAATGCCACTTCACAGAAGGCAAATTTCGCTGATAAAAACTTACACGCCATGGATCCGCTTGTGAATGTTGATGGTGTATTCCCGAGTTACTACTTCGTTGATGGCAGAGCGCCCCTTCTTCTTCTCGCCGCCTTTCTTTGCGGGAGCCATCTCAGCGACGCTGAAAGGCACCACGTACACATCAAACGCACATCTCGGGCCTTCCCCGTCCCCCTCTCTCTCGCCGTCCCCAGTCCATTACAAACCACACAATTCCCACATTCAGAAACTTAAATCCAAGCTTCCGTAAGCCCCGGGGTCGCACCAGTCGCAGGCTTCACGCAGCAACTTCCCAGCATCACAGATGCTTTACTTGCATCTCCCTGAGACGGGCAGGAAGCACATCCGAGACTCTTCGACCATCTCCCATTAACATCGGCCTCCTGGCCAGCCCCAAGCCCCGTCCCTCTGCAAAGCGACCCAAGAGCTCAGCTCAGTCCGCCCCGGAATGAACACGACGGGGCCAGACCGGCTCCTCCAAGGGGCATCAGCACGGGCCGTATCCCCGTCCCACGAGTCCCGCAGGCCTCCCCGAGCCTGGGGAGGGCAGGAGAGGAGCCCCATTCCCGCCGAACGCGGACGCGCCGGGAGATCCCAGCCGGTGCCCCCCTTGCCCGACCGCCCCCCATGCCGGGCCGGGCCGCGTTCCCGCCGCGCCGCGGGGCGGATGGAGGCGGATTCCGCGGGACCGGCCCCGGGCCGCACTCACCCTGCCCGGGCACCGGCCGGAAAGGAGCGCGCGGGGCACGCTGGGAAACAGGAGCGCTTCCGGGATGAGGCTGGGAAGCGACTGCGCCGGCGGCAGGAGGGGCTGGTCTGGGGGCGGTGTCTGGGTGTGCCCGGAGCGGGGGATGTTCACTGGGGCGGTGTCTGGGTGTGCCCGGGCTGGGGGATGTTCACTGGGGCCGGGTCAGTGTGTGCCCGGGCTGGGGGATGTTCACTGGGGCCGGGTCAGTGTGTGGCCAGTCCGGGGGATGTTCACTGGGGCCGGGTCAGTGTGTGGCCAGTCCGGGGGATGTTCACTGGGGCCGGGTCTGGGTGTGCCCAGAGCGGGGTGTTCACTGGGGCCGTGTCTGGGTGTGCCCGGGCTGGGGGATGTTCACTGAGGCGGTGTCTGGGTGTGCCCGGGCTGGGGGATGTTCACTGGGGCCGTGTCAGTGTGTGCCCGGGCCGGGGGATGTTCACTGGGGCCGGGTCAGTGTGTGGCCAGTCCGGGGGATGTTCACTGGGGCGGTGTCAGTGTGTGCCCGGAGCGGGGGATGTTCACTGGGGCGGTGTCAGTGTGTGCCCGGAGCGGGGGATGTTCACTGGGGCGGTGTCTGGGTGTGCCCGGAGCGGGGGATGTTCGATGCCCACCCGCATCCTCTGTAGGGTCTGTCCCTTTTCCTTGGGGTGGTGTGTGAGGAACTCAGCTTGGCGCAGTGGTGCTTCCAGCAAGCATTTTGCCTCTTGCAGATCTGGAGCTCTTGTTCCCGAGACAGAACCGAGGCATCCCGGCGTGGGGCAGTAGCCTGGTGTAATCACCCCGCACGCCCGGAAAACGGACCCGAGCTGAGGGATTATGTTGGAACAAGCTGGGTTCTGGCTATAATGAACTAGAACGGCCCAGCTCTGTCAGGAGGACTGGCGTTGCTTTGTGTGTGTAACAGAGAACAAGGACAATAATCCCAAACCAGAATGTGTGTATGGGGAAGAACATGAAAAACTAGGCCTTGATGTAAATCTGCTCTTGTGAGCTGTCTGTATCCTTTCCGAACAATGTATTAAACTAGCTCAGAAGAAGGCAATCCCATGCTATTTACAGCATCTCCCTGTTAACAGCTTACAGTGCCACTGGTTTTAGAAAGTTAAGTGTTTGCACCAAGGCTGAGTTTGGTTTGGACGTACCACTGACAATTGGGAGAGATGTGGTTTATAATCCCAGAGAGTAGAACAAATTCTTATAGGTTATTTTCCCTTCCTGTGTCTTCTGTCATAGCAGCTGAGATCCGTCAGCTGCTGCTTCCACAGGTATTTCCTTGGAGGTGCTCATGTTTCTTCATTACCTCTTCCTGCATGAACTTTGGGTTTACGGATTTGTCCCCTCCTTTTCCAGGAGTGGCTGGGATTTATGAAGTTAGCCTCTGGTTTAGCCACCTGGTCTTTGCTTAGGTTTGTCTATAATTAATGGAAAGAGGGAGGTTCCTTCAGACAGTAAGTGAAACTTTCACATCTACTTTCTAATCTTCATCTGGTGGGGTCACTCTTGCTTCACTGAATGCAAGAATTCAAAGGGATGAGCAGGCTAATTCACCCTAGTAACTCAAGTTAGCAGTAAAAACATTTTTCTTAGAGACCCAATACTTGAGTCCCTCATCCTCTCTCAATGAGGGATTGTATGGACTGAAATACACATACACCCATCAGTGCTACCACCCAGTCTTGCAGCTGAAGCATCAGGGTAATAATTTTGTCAATGGATTTTCTTTAGATTTCTAGCTTTTTCAGAACTCAGGGCAAATAAGCTTTTTTCATTTCCTTGAAAGCTTATTTTCACAATTTCCAGCTCCTATCCCAGTTATCTCTATTGTTCCCCTATGGCACAGAAACCAGCACACGTGGGCCCAGCTGATGTGATCCTTGGTACTCAAGGGAGGGAAGGCCATGTGTGCACTTTGTTGAGCCTAATGCTGGCTTCAGTGGCTGCAAGCTGCCCTGAGGGCCATCCCCTTTTAGTCTTACTGAGGGGAATGAAGACATTCCTGTGCTATTACCCACCTCAATCTGTGCTGGAAGTTCTCCCTGTCTGTAGAAGGAAAGCAAGCCTGTACCTTGGCTGCTCCATCCTGTAGTCAATATTAATTTAATGTGAAAAGGAGTCTGCACAAAGATGCTAAAGTGGAAACCAGACTGTCTACAGGGCGACTATTCCAGAAGATATGTGCTCCAAAACTCAGGACATCAGTGTCTTAAAACACTGAAGCTGGACATGGGTCAAAGCCCTGGCATATGCTGAGTCAAACCGTTCTTTAAATCATCTGTTTTGTGCTAATATAAAACTCTTTGGTTGGAAGTACAAAGCTGCCTGAGGTCTTTAAAGGTGCTTTAAGTTTTAAAGGTACTTCAAACAAGCTGCCTTCACTTGCAGTAATTTAACTTCCTGAGCTTTCATTCTCAGTGTCTATGCCATGACAAAAACTACAAGGGATAATACTTGGTTTTGCTAACTGGGTGCTGAACACCGTTCAATTCTGTGGCTAGGAATAAAAGTCTGAAGTGAATCACATAGTTCAACAGTCACAGGAAAATGTGTGCAAGTCCTGCAATAAAGCCTTTTGGCTATTTTATTTTATTCTACAAATAAAGACAACTGTCCATCATTAAATGGAAAAAAATAATAGTTTGAGTTGTATATAGCATGAAACAGTAGTTCCCTTCACAAAAACATTTCTAATTCATTAGTTTATTACAAAATACCCACTCACAAAAAAGCACAAGCACAATCTTTATACTTGTGAAATGAGTTGATATTTCATATACAAAATAATTTCCACATAATTCCATATAATTTTATTTTATATAGAAATAGGTCATTATTACAACAGCTGTACAATACACTACTTTTTATTTAATAATTACATAAAATCTTTCTTAGAAACATATCAACGGAAAACATACAAAAAAAGCGAAAAGTGCATTTTCTTTTTTTTTTTCCTCCAAAGGAAAATTTAATCCTAAATGTTATAATGAAAGAGATATGTAATAGTCTGCAGCATCCCGAGTCAGTGGGCCAAAACACAGTGCATATTTCTCAAAGACTTGGAGTGGGTGAGTTTAGGTTGAAGAAGGATTGATGTTGCACTACTGGAGAGTTGCATGACTATGCTTACAATTTGAGTTCTCCTTTGCAATCACAATTCCTGTAGGAAACAGTCCAGTGTGGTTGTGGGTTTGATTTTTTGGTTGGTTGGTTTTTAGTGATGAAGAACAGTTAGGGTAAGCTGCATAATACTTTTCAGATTCTAAATCAAGGGTTATGAGCTGTAGACCATCTTCACCAATGGCTGGGCTTTTTCCTCCATTGGATGTGCTAATTTGGCCACAAGAATAAAGAAACAAACTTCTCTTTACAGAAAGTGCCTAGGTTTTGTCATCTGTGCAGTTGTGCAAAATAATAACAATAATCATAATAAAAATAATCTCTTGTTCTCTCCTCGATAGACCTTTGACGCAGTGCTTTTCATACACAAAAGAAGAACTGAAACAGTGAAGGCCAAGTACCTCATAAGTCTGTCGACAGTCTTTTGGAATTGCCAGATGGCTTCCAGAAGGACACACTGGGATTGAATGCCTCTTCCCATGCTCCCAGTGGTGATGGAGGCCCCACAGGATAGTGCTCCTCTTTATTTTGCTCTGTCAGTATATCCTGTGCTCACGACACAGCGCAAACGGAAGCCAGCGTGCCGTGAGTGCACTGTCTGTGGCAGTCTGCACTGGGCGTACTTCTGTCACAGAGCTTGGAAAGAAATGCTTGTGCAAAAGCCAGAACAGTAAGTACAAAGTCATTCTCTTCTGCCCCATGTGCCCATTGGTTAAAGCTAATCGTGCATTGGTTGTGCTGGTGGGACTCTATCGCAGAGGCTGTGGTAAATTTGATGATTCTGATAAACTGTTTCTTCTTCTTGACGTTAGTTGTTGCTGTTGCTGCTGCTGCTGCTGCTGCTGTGTCTGATGATACCCCATATTTCCTTGCTGTGGTGAGTAAGATGGCAGGAGCAAAGAATCAGGCTGTTCATTGTGCAAAGAACTTGGTGTTTGCACCTACAGATAAAGTAAAATTTATTGTGGTGTTTCATTCTTTCACGTGTTAATGCTCTTTGTTTTCAGGTTACAGGATGCTTAAAAATTACTACTGGTTTGCTGGCTTTTATTTCTGGAGCTGTTTGGCATGAGGTTAGCTTATCTAATACTGGAAGGAACGGACATAAATTGCAACAAAGAACATTCCAATTAGGCATTGAGAAGGTTTTCTCATAGGAATGCACTGCCTGGGATTTGCAGGTTATCCTGAAAAGCCTGTTTGGGAATCGCATGGCTGAACATGTCAGAAATGACACGGATGGATGGCAGAAATGAAACGGACCCTAATGTGCCTCATACTGCCCCTTCTAGCCCTTCCTTTTCCTGAGCTTACAGCTGGGTGTGACTTTGCAGGGTTGATGTGAATTTTGTAGATGCTTTATTGGAAACAGTATCTGCCAGAATTTCTTTCATTAATTCTCGGCTACAATAAGGATTTCATTTCAGTAACAAGAGTTTAATCATTTGAAGTTGGTTATACTCCTTCAGTGATGCCAGTGGATATGTGATCAGGCTTTACAGACTCAGTTCAGCTCCTATTGAACTAATACAGAAACACCTCATTTTCCCCCTTCACCCTAGCATGTGTTGAATTAGGTCAAAAAATAAATATTTTTACATCTTCAAATCACCTGGTTCTTCCAGGCAACGTGGTCCACTTTATCTTCTTTGCCTTGTAGAGTTGTGAAAATATGTTAGTTTCCTGAAGGGATCCAGATATCTGATCCAGATCTATTTTATGTTGATGCTGGTAATTAAAACTCATCTTTTGACTTGTAAACTAAGTAAATTTTATACTGAATAAAGAGTACAGAACAAATCCTAAGGCACTGATTTTCTCCAGCTGGAAATAAACTTTAAATATATTCAAGATAATCTGATTATGCTTTAAATTTACAGAATTAGTAATTTCCTTTTAAATATTCTGACTGCTCTCTTGCTGTACTAGTACGTAGCAATGTGTCATACATCTGAAGTTAGAATCAGAATCTTTTAAATTGACATTTCTGCCAGGATCAGGCTGCAGCAGAAACCTGAGGCCCCATTTGCACAGCCCACTCACCTTGTTACTCTGTGTGCACACTTTATACATCAACCTCTTTGTCCTACCTGCAGGTAGCGTTGTTGCTGATGCTGTTGGTGCTGGAGTTGCATAGGTGGCAAAGATGATGGCTGGGAAGGAGGGGTAGTGGTGAACCCTTGGTTTAACACTGCTTGTCCCATCAGTACAATTGGAGAGCTGCTGCTGGAAGTCTGCACTTCCAAACTTTGAAACATTTGTTGGGTTTGAGAATACCTATGGAAGAAAGAAGCAAAACAATCAAGAACAAAGTGCTGGAAATAAAGGTCTTCTCTTAGAATAGGGATGGTAATCCCCAGTCTTCCTAAATCATAGAATCACAGAATGCTGTGGGTTGGAAAGGACCTTAAAGACTGTCTAGTGCCAACCTACCTTCAGTGGACAGGGACATCTTCCACTACACTCAGAGCCCCATCCACCAATCTGGCTTTGAACACTTTCAGGGATGGGCCATCCACCATGTCTCTGGGCAACCTGTTTCAGTGCCTCACCACCTTCACAGTATAGAATTTCTTCCTAATATTTAATCTAAACCTGCCCTATTTCAGTTTAAATTCACTACCTTTTGTCCTATCCCTCTATGCCCTTGTTAAAAGTCCCTCCCCCTGTCTCTTGTAGCCCGTTTTAGATACTGGAAAGCTGCTGTAAGGTCTCCCTGGGTCTTCTCTGCTGCAGCTGAAACCCCCAAATAATTCCCAATAAATGATTCCCATGCATGGGACCTGCTAATGTGAACACCAGCACTGTTGGCAGCACTGCCTTCCCTTACTCTGTGCATGAACTGGACTTGGAGGGAAGAATACATCTCACCTCAGAATCCAGATCACATTTTAGATTCATTAAAGATTCTGGTTTATGCACATCTTGTCTTCAGCCACAGCATTCACATCCCAGGCTCATTAAACCAAATGGTCTTTGATTCTGTTTTAATATGCTGAGCCCTGAACAGCAGAGAGAGAGAAGCAAATGCACTTCCTGTCCTGCTGCCTGTGACTGTCTGGGGGTTGGTGATCTCCTGCAGAAACATGGCTAGGGTTGATTACTTCTTAAGCTTCTCATACGCATATTGCCAAGTACGATCAGCAGTTCCCATCACTGAGAGCCCCACTCTAGGAACAGAAGAAGCCTCTAGAAACCCTCTGGAACAAGGGATGGGACAGAAACAAAATACTCCTCTTGCTGTTCTGTTTTTGCAAAGCAAAACTTAAATATGTGTTGTTTTGTGGAAGGCTGTGGGCAAAACCACAATGGAACTATTGCCAACCCAGCCTAATTCTGTTTATCCTGTAAAGGGTGATGAGATCATAGTGTGACTTGTGTTCACTCAACAGCTGTTCAACATTAGGTTTTTGTCAGAAATGCTACAGTCTGGGTACTTGTATGAGGATGTGAGCTCCTATAAAAGGGTCCCAGGAGTCTATAAGTCTACATGAACTGGGAGATGCCTCTTTGCAAATAAGGCCTCTTTTAATCAGAGGCTTGAAAGCAGAGCTTCAATATTTACATTTGACAAATTAACTCAAGATAATCTTAAACAACAATAATGATGTTTAAAAAAAAAAAGTTCTGAATACCTACATTCCTGAGATAACATTAGAAAAATACTGTTTTGTAAAAAGAATTATTTTTAAAGAAATTATGTACAAACGGTTTCTTATTATTTTAGCAGTTTACAACTAAGTACAGTGACAAAAAAACAGTTTAAAAAAAAAAGGTATATTTTGACCAGCTTGTTCTGGTTCCTTCATCTCAGTTTTGAGGAGACAAAACTGAGGTGAGGCTTTTTTGGCACCAGTCATTTAACTGAGCCAGTGCTGACTTTCTCATATTTACTTTGGTGGGTCAGAAGTTCTAGTGCTGAAGCAGGCAGCATGTGAGGGACAAAAACTCCCCCAGCCATGGCTTGTTAAAAGTGCCACAGGCACTCTGTGTTTCTCTCTGCCATTCTTCCTGATATGACCAGGCAGGGTAAGGCTGACCCTGATGCTGGAAGGCAGGCTCAGCGCAGTAACACATTCCCAATATTTATAACTATTTTGTCATCTTACAAAAGAAGGCTACTTCTTTTGACAAGGCACGTACTTGGCCTGGGATCCCGCCATGCTGAGGTCTGAAGGGTGTCTTGCATTACAGGACCCAGGCATCATGGGCTGAATAGGCTGGCTAAGCAACAATCTGGCACATGAGAGAAAAAAAATAAAAATAAATCGTCACATTGCTGGAAGAGAATGACCCTACAAATCCCACACCGTGCAAAGACAAACTGCATTTTCACAGGCACCACACAAGGCCGAGCGTGAGGAGGTCTGTCCCAGCTGCTGGCTGTGGCAGGCGCATCCTGGGCACTGCGAGGCAGAGCCTGGGGCAGCGCCAGCCCTCTGGGGTGATCTGGGAGCCTGACGTACACCTAATAAATCACACCTTTTTACCATTATTATCTTCTTTATTATATGGATGCTTGAATTACGTTTTGCAACTTCGGTTAAATTCACCTCGTGCTTTTCAAAGCCAGCAGCAAGGTTTCAGTTTTCATAACGCTACGGGGTCAGACAGCTACACTTTGGGAATCTTAATCCACCCGTGCATTACTGCAGTCCCAAGCGCTGGTGGCGCTGCGATCGCTGTTCCCGCTGGGCACAGCTGGAAGCCCAGCCCCTCCCGAGCGCGGCCCCGGCCCGTACCTGAGCTGCTGGTCGTGGCTGCAGCCGGCGGGCGCGGGGGTGCCGCCGCGGGACAGGCCGCCAGGGGGCGCCGCGGGGCCGCCGCCTGAGGCGAACGGCGCGGGCGCGCCGCGGGGCGGGGCGCGGCCACCGCCCGGCGCCAGCTCCGAGCTCCGCGCCGCCTTCGGGCCCTGCAAGGGAAGAGGAGACAGCGATGAGAGAGCCCGAGTCCGGGACCAGTGCCTAGCGGTGCCACCACCTGCTGCTCTCACCATATGTGAAACGAATGTCATGCCCGCGGCGGCCCCGGGCCCGCTCCTGCCGGCCAGCAAACCCGGCAGTGCCCAAACGATCCCCCTTTTGAGGCAGGAGCAAAGTTAAGCGTAGGGAGCTGCCGCCAAGCCCCCTAACAGGAAAAGATCAAAGAAAAAAAAAAGTGGTTTTTTTTTTTGTTCCCCCCCCCCCCCCCTCCATTTCACAGAATCGCAGAACGGGTCAGGTTGGAAGGACCATCTTGTCCATCCTCCCTCCTCTAGCAGGGTCATGCCAGCGCACATTACACAGAATCGTGCTCAGACGGTTCTTGAAAACCTCAAGTAAGGAAGACTCCACACCCTCTCGGGGCAACCTGTTCCAGTGCATGGTCGCTTGCACAATGACAAGTTCTTCCTTGTATTCTGGTGGAACTTCCTGTGCATTAGTTTCTGCCCCTCGTCTTGTATTTGTTATAAAGATAACAAATCTTTCTATTTTAATAGAGTCATTATAACACAGGTGTATAGGAGGTGAAAAGCTACAGCTGGGGGACTCTGAAGACAATCATACAAATATGCTTGCCACACAATCAAGAAGCAGAAACAGGAGCTCAGTTTTCTGTGAAGGGAGGTACAACAGGTGGGCAGAAGAGCAAACACTGGAAATGCTGAGAAACTAGCAGTATGAACAAAAAATACAGTGCCAAACCTAATAGCTTTCACAGATCTCAGCTACTGCTCAGGCTGAACTTTATTTTGCTGTGCAGGAACCTGTTAATGCTCACAGCCTGAGGGTCTCAAATGAATCTCAATGTATTCTGTGTGCCACCACAGCAGACAGGCTTTGTTTCATTGGTGGTGTCCGACTGGGCTCAGGGAGCATTCTGAGAGTATTCTGAGAGGTCTCACTATTTCAGGTTTCCAGTGAGATCAGTCAGGTTTCTTTCAGGATCACCTGAAGAACAGTAAGTCACCTACACACTTTGCATGCCCCCCTGCTCCATTTTCAAGATGAAACAGCTGCTCATGTAACCCTCCTGGCTGAGGTCTTAAAGAAAGGCTTTAAGGTAAGGTAAATGCGGTAGGGAAACACATTTTATAGGCTGCCCTTTATACGGAAAAATAAGAAACAGAAGGCAAAGGCACAGCTACAGGACTGACATGATTCTACTTGCTTGCTTAATAACAGTTCAGTGTCTCCTTTCCATCCAAATGCTTCTCTATTCAAAGAAATAATTACCTGGCTCGATATCACGCTTGCTTCTCTCAGTGACTGCTGGTTTGTTGTTTGTGAAGATGAGATTTGCCCTTGAAGTTGAGGACTGGGGACAAGCTGCTGCTGAGAAATGGCCCCTGACCTCTGCTGTAGCTGTTGTGGATCCAGCTGCTGAGTATTGCTAAAGCTCAGGGACACTGTTGGCTGCTGTAAGATCATCTGGAAAAGAAGAGGGGAGGATTTATTTACATAGCCCAGATGTCCTGAATAATGAATGTGACAGAAGTAAATCCAAGGATATATTCTAAAATACAGTTAACACATTTTGACTAATAACAAATTTACTGTTAGCTGAAAATCACCTGTCATTCCTACATTAACAGCTCTACTGTTTCTTGGTTTCTTGTTCTGCAAGTGCACGCATTACTTGTGAAATGCCTCTTGAAGGTGCAAGTCCTCTCTCCATGGGGCAGGCACAGCCCTCTTAAGAGCAGTTCCCAGTACATTTACTGTGTTCTGGGGCATCCTGACCAAAGAGAAGAGAGTAACTCCATGTCTTTTCAGTCCTTTGTTTCTCCTTTTAACAAAATCCACCTGCCTTTCAGACAGAGCTGTCTTTGAATTTGTCTCTGGAAATTCAACACTTTACACCCAGCTGAGTTGTCGAATGTTTTTAATGAGGTCACAGTCAGGCCAGAGCTCTCCAAGCTGAATGGCCGTGTCCTTATCATTGACAGGATGTGTAAACAGACAGTCGCTGTCATTTATCTGATTTCCCATCAGGTAACTGTCACCTGGTGTTCTTCCTAACTGTGCCATGCATTTGACTTGTGCAAAAGAGCTAGCAGCTCCTCTCTTAGTGTTTCTGTAAATGATGTCCTCTTTACGTTTGCCTTTAAAGATGAAGCTTTCTTCTTTAAAAGTTATAGGACTTGGGAATTTTTGCTTTTCTCGGGGCTATTTCTTTTATTACAGCTGTAAAGAGGGAAAAGTAATCTTTTAAAACCATGCATTATTAATGCTACAAGCTCTCTTTGCAGTATTTCAGACCTAGCCTTTCTGCCACCAAGGACTGTATGGAGATACACATCCCACACAGTTGACGTAATTTTTGGATCCAATTCTGATTCCACACCACTGCTACATGTGTGGAACTCTATTAATTTAACTGAAGCTACTTAAGTTTTAAATGAAATCAGAATCACAATTATTCTCTTCATTATTCATCCATCAGTCTCACGCCTAGCAGTACATCTGAGGTATGCCCAGTAATTAGTACACCTTTGTGCAGCTTATTGCTATATTAACAATTCCCTAAACTATCATGTCCCCTCTAATTTTTCCTGGAAAAAGCCCATACCTTTCTCCAAAGGCCCAACATAATGTATTGCTTTTCTTTGCAGAAGTATGGCTTGATCCATCATGTTTGTACTTACTTATCTAGCTTTAAAAACACAGCTTATTTAAATATGATAAATTTTTAATTAATTTCTGTGTGCCAAGATTTTACCCAGGAAAAAAGGTACCTACAAAGCTTACATTAATCAGCTGGGACAGGGGGGCAATTAAGGAAAAGCAACAGCTTGTTTCAGGTGCTGTAGGCTAACCACATCTCAGAGATGTCTGATAGGAATAAATGGGTCAAGTGACAGGGTTGGGGCTGCACTAGCTCCGAGTGTTTTCTTTTAAAAACACTACTCACTGAGTTTGGAGCCATTACATATCAGAAAGACAGATGGTCTCGCAACTTCTGCCAAGTAAATAGGTCTTATTATGAATAAATCACAGACAAATATAATGAAAATTCATTTTCTTGTTTATTTTTTGTACATAGAAGCTAAGATTTGGACATGTTTAGTACATTAAGTCACTTGATTAGCCCTAGCAGTGAAACAGGTTGCCACTGATATAAAATTTAATACAGAATTCAGAACAGGCAAGCAAGTGGTGCATGTCAAGAAAGTGATGAGGAGGGAGTGTAAGCCCACTGGCACTGGAAAGATCACTGCAAGTGAAGACCTTTAGGAGGATTAGCTTAGTGTCCTCCTTGTACATGGCGCACGTCACTGGAGAAACACTCAGTTCACCCAATGCAAATTCAACATGAAGGCGAATGTCAGGCAGGGTGTGAACTTGCAGCAGACTACTTACTTAGCAGGGACCTCCCTGTGTGCTTACCTCACTTCCAGATGAAGGCCAAGGAGTTTATCCTCCAAAGAAAGTAGAGTAACCTACTTTGCAATTACCAGAATGTGCCACTGGGTAGGAATGTGCACAGTTAATGGTTAGCAGCTAACACACCATAAATTTAAAACCAAGCTTATCCCAGTAGGCCAATTTCATTTGTTCATATGTTTGTACCCTGAGAGGGCTCTAAGTGTTTCATACCTGGGGACTCTCTGTTGCCATTACAATGGCCAAAGCAGCATTGTTACCCTCTGGACATGAATGACCTGGAAAAAACAAGCTCAGAGCGAGACGCAATGGTGACCATGTCCCTGCAGAGCTGAAGATTCAACTTATCAAAACAAGAGTTAAAGTGACAGAGGATTGAAGAGTGGAATTTCCATCTGCTACTTAAACCTAAAAGCTTAATTTGTACCTAATGGTGTTTTTTTTATAATGGGCCTCTTTTGTGATAGTCCTGTCTGAATTCCCTCAAAACACTGAAATACAGCAGCTTTAAATAACAAGACAAACCTTTTCATAAAAAATAAAATCTTTCCCTGTCTAAGTAGATAAATTAGCAGCCTCCTAACTGTGTTGCTGCTAATGATGTCTCGTTGGTGATTTTGTGGACTGCAAGGTCAGCGAAGCATCTTACAAACATTTTTTAATTGGCCAGATTGTTAACATACACAGCAAAGCAGCGAGGAAGAGGAGGGACCCTCTGACACTGCTGCCCCCTTATTCCAAGATAGATGGGCCCTACAGCTAATGGCTGCATCACACTGACAAGGCATCCTGAGCAAAACATCTCTTTGACTCTACCTGTTCTTTGGATAATCAGGGGATTATAGGTTTTGGGCTCATCATTACAGGCATCAAGACTCTTTCTTTATGTAAAATATATGAAGATGAGAAGCACAGCATTGGGAAGCTGAGATGCATGGACTTAGAAAAGAGCTTGCTTTGCACGTGATGGGTGGCTGTGGATGGTCTTGATTGTAGTTCTTGCAAGCTGGTCAGGCTCAGCCTTTCTGCCTTCCTCTGCATCTGCGAATCATTAGCTAGACTGTTCAAACTGGAGCAGACACAGCATCCTTCAGACTTCTGAGGTTACTCTTTCTGCTCTTGTCCTTCATTGTCAGGAAAAGCAGTAACAGAGATTTAATGGAGTTTTGAACACTTTTATTCAGGGCCTGCAATCCTCCCGATAGTTTCATCTTTCTCTGCACAGGGCTTCTGCAAACAGTTTCTAATGCAGACTACTGTGCTCAGCGTCTGTCTGGCTGTGAAAGCATTTCTTCGTGGACTGCCGTATTCAGTTTTGAAGATCTCTGAAGGAAATGGAAATCGAGCTTAATTCTCCATGGAGCTACCTGTACACTTCTGTGCGGAAAGGAGTGAACCAGTGGGGATGATATGCTAATAAATCAGCTAATAAGGGAAAAGCAGTGAACACTTCCCCCTGTTCAGACAGCCTACATCACTCCCCCACGCTTACAGCTCTATTACGCAGTGTATTAAAGACACCACAAATGTGCCTGATAGTAGCCTGTTTGTTACTATGCATTTTAGCTTTGGTAGTAGACACAGTGTGATCAATGTCTGCAAGACATCCAGCTCCCTGAATGATGAAATCTGTGCGGCAAAGCACGTGGTTGGATTTCTGATTTAACAGTTTACTCCTCGCTGCTTGTGAGTCACGAAAGAGCTGCATGCAAAAGTGTGAGGCTTTCTTTCAAATTGCCCCTAGCCAAGTAAGATAAAATTAATTCCTTGCCTCAATCTATCCCTGCAACAGCACAGTCATTTATTTCTGTGTTTTTTGGTATTTTACCTAGAGAAAGTGGGAGAAGAAAAAGGCCCTGGCCAGGAGTGAGTGTGACCACTCGCATCTCATCACCTTGTTTAATTGCTCTGAGACCAAAAAGCACACAAAATACAGAGACTGTATTCTCTGTCCAGCATTGCTGGATTATCCCCATGCAGCATTGCCATTTCAGGCAAATATGCAGCCCTCTGCGTTTCCAAGTTTTCCATCCTCCCTGCCTCTCAGCTCTGCATCTGCAGTAAGCTGGTAAATGGTAAGTACTGATACCAGAGAACTTGTAATGGTCTGAAAATACTTACTCCAACCTGGTGCAGTCTTCATGGGAGAGGGCATCACCCAAATGGTGTAATTCAGAGCTAAAAACTGGTAAGGGGTGGGAAGTACAGAACAACCCACCATTTACCCTCTGGGCCTCTGCCTGAGCTCCCTTTGAGTGTATCTGAGAATCTCTCCCATGAAATGCACCTTAATGCATATAGGAGACAGCTTTCTAAAAATAAAATCTGTTTCCTCCATATAAGAATGTGCTTTGAAATTCTATTTTTGCCTGAATAATGAAAAAAAGAAGAGCATGTATGATTATTGAAGATGTCACCAGGAGAGAGTAATGGTTGTCACCCAGTTAAAAAGAGAGGAAGTGAGAATATCATGTCTCTTGATATTCATAATAACAATAATAGCTTTCAGACATATGACATGATTCTGAGCTGAATACCTGTTAATTGCAGAGAGACTTTCTCTTCCCATTAATCAAAGTCAGCGGAGAACCAATAGAAGAAACACACTGAAGCTAAACCTGGTCTCCCTAATGTGATTGTATGGCACCAGGAACAGGGAGTCCCAGGTTTGGAACCCACAGTTGCTGTGTTGTCTTACAACACTGCACATGCAGCAACTTAGGTGGCAAAGTTTATAATTTAGCTTTGCTGATCCCTTAATTACCTAAACATACAATCCCAATTTGTTAATGTGTGAAACTTCATTTCCCAGATGCTGATGATGGGTGAGAGTCTGTTTCTGTGTGTAAATTGCAAACAAAATTCCTACTGACTTCAGTAGGTCCCATGTTTGCATCCTGCTCGTAAAATACTCTTTGAGATGTTTGTTTCCTTGACAAAATCATCTTGTTAATAAAATACTCAGAGTCCCCAGTGCCACATTACTCGCAAGGATCATTTAACCTGGCATTTATAGTTAAGTTATGAGAAACATAACAGTAATCACCCCACATTCAGAAAACTTCCATAAAACTGGATGATTTGTCCATTTGTCGTTAAAGGAAACCTGTGATCTACTAATCAAATAATGCACTTGCCATTATTTCTGAGGTTTGCTAGATGCAAGGGGTACAAAGCACATACTGTACTAGAGAACGCTACCTCCATGTAGGAGGTATCAAAGGCAGAAGCAGAGCAGGCTTAGTCAGCTTCACCCTAAAGGCTTAAGCCTGTCCAGTGAAGAACAAATTCAGATATTTCCCAGGTGTGAACAAATGAACATCAACAGAATTTCAGGGGTTTTAATGTGACAAGGCAGTCTGAACTTCAACATTCTATAGCTGGTCAGTCTGAAAATTTGGTAGATAAAATAATAAAATGCTATTATAAATGACCCAAATTATTCTCCTCCTCCTGATGCTGAGGTATTCCTTCTCTTCTACCAGAGAGCTCTTAGATCTTTCTTGACATAGGTTACTCAAGAGGGTTTTAGGGGGCAACATCCTCATTCAGATGAGCTAGTTTCCACTTGTCCAGATATCCTGGACTCTGGAGCAAGTTGCCAAGTCATGTGAGAGAGGATGCTTGACTCTGCCCCTTCCAATAGTAACACACCTGTACACTGGAGTCTTGGACCAGGCAGAGCTGCTCCTGTATCTTCTGGAGCTCCTCTTGCTGCCACCGGATATTAGCCTGCAGGATCCGTGTCCGCTGCTCTAGCTGGTCCTTGATGGTCTGGAACATGCTGAATTGTGCCGAGAACTGGGGGGAAAAATAAAAAGAGAGGGTGGGGGGGAAATCAGTCATTATAATACAAACAAGCCTCAGAGAACATTTTTCAGCAAGGAGTTACTGGTTTCTTGATTGTAAAGCACAGCTGAAAAAGGAAAATGTATTTGTGATATTCTAACATGTAGGCAGAGACAGATCTTGACTATTTTGAGGGTTATGCACATATATTAAATTGCCTCAGCTAGAATGATCTGCATACAGTTGACCATGTTCTGTTGTAAGGACTGTTTTTGAGAGCATGCTACTTTAAAACATCAATAGCATCTTAATTGGATGGCAAATGAAAGCATTATTTTCATTAGCTTGTAGTTTGGAGCCCTTACTGTGGTGTAACAGTATAATCCAGATGTGTTTCACTAATGCTTTCCTTCTGCACAGAAATAGCAGTTCTGCAATGCTTCGTTCTGCTGATGACCTACTAAGGCATCACACAACAGACCACAATAAACATTTTCTGGATTTGTTCAGCTTGAGTAGTGCTTAAGAGACAAGAAATACTCATTAAGTTATTTTTATATGTGATGTAAAATGAATAGCTCAATTCAATGGAAGAAAGGCTGTTCTAAATAACAGTAAAAAATGGAGATCATTAATCAAGGTCAAGAAGCAGGTGCAACCTCCAATAGCAGCACACTGGCACAAACTGAAATCATTCAAGAATTGAGGAGAGGACTAACAGCAATAAATCCCTAGTATATGGTGCTTTCAGGTAAGATTCAAAGTTCACCAAAGTTAATAATTACTTTAATAGGTTTTGGAATAATTGCGTTTCATAAGCTCATATTCCAAAGGTAAAAAAAGTCTTTGAAGAAAAGAAAAAAAAAACCCTTCAAATAATCTTTTTAGGTTTTTATGTAATCAAGGCATTCAAGATCTTTTTGAAAACATGCAGGGCTATGAGTGTACAGGCAAAAAAAGAAAAAGAAAAAAAAAATTGATGTAACTTGAAAATGCTGCCCTGTCCCTATAGTTGTTCCAGGGGCTCTGTGGTAGTGGGTGAGCTGATGCTCGCTGCTGGAACCTTCTTGTTCCATTGGTGAACTGGCTTACATTGTTTCTGGCTTTTTAGTAGGAAAGAAGAAGAAAACAAGACAGGAATTAAGGAGTGCTCTGGTGTTAGCAGTACTGTACGCTTCCTTAGATGAAATTTCTGGCTACTTAGAGAAAGCTAAATGTGACAGAAAAGATTTATATAAGCTAACTAGTTCACCTTAAACCAGTTAAGTACGTGAAAGTACCTTTACATTCCCTGTAGCAAAGCTGACATCTCCAAGTAAATGGCCTTTGGCAGAGACAGAGCAAGAACTTCAGAAGGTTGATTCCATTTATCAGGTGGAGGGTGGCTTTCCCAACAGTCTGGGAGGTCACTGCACAGCGTAGTGGCCAGGTGGAGGTCAGTCTCACAGCCAACCCTGCTTAGGGGCAAGGAGGGCTGCTAAGGTGGCACCTGCAGTTGCTGGTGACAGAAGCCCTCAGAGCCCATTTTGCTGCCAGAGGCATCTGTGAGCACTCACAGCTTGTGCTGTCTGCCCAAGGAGGTGACATGAGCCCTGTGACTCATGGTGCTTGTGCCTGCGAACAGCAGTGCCATCATCTGCAACCTGCTCCTCTCCCAGAGCAGGAAGATGGTGTCAAACCTCCCAAAGGGAAGTTTGTGTTACTTTGATTTGGTGTTACAGAGGAGAAGACAGAGCAGGGTCTCCTTCTTTCTTTTTTTCTTTCTTTGTCATCCATGTATAAAGAATTAACCTGAGGAATGGTTGAGCAGGGACCTCAGATGTTCGGGAATAAGAGCAAGTGACTCAAAGGAGAATCCAGTGCTGCTTGTTGTCCCCAGCCATATGGTTCTGAAGAGTCCCAGGTATCCTGATTTTAGGAGTGGAATGATGCTATGAGCAACAGATTACAAACAAAATGCAGCTAATTCTTGCTTTAACCTGGGTGTGTACAGAAGGATCTTTTTAAAAGACAAGTCTCATAATCTAATTATCTTAATATGAACTCTTTTAGTGAGGACTGCCTTTAAGTTTTTAAAAGGATCCTTATTAGAAAAGGAATTAAAAACAGTTTTAGCTGTTTTTAGAGCTTCATTTTAACCACCCAGCTTGGTGATGGCAAACTTTTGATTAACATGCAAATTCCCTGAAGATCCTTTGAGAAAGGAACCTGATTTTCTTCAATGGATCAATGTAAGGAACTTTAAACCAGGTAATTTCACAATCACTTAATACTTCAAAAAGAAACAAAATCCATTTCTAGGTCTTACTTTTAAATTTGAATTTGCTTTGTAAAGTTGCACACAAGAATATATTGCTGTTGATTTTAAAATAGTATTCCTTCATTTTTTGTGCAGGTTCTTCTATTTAGCATATTCATCTTATGTTGTCTTTTTGTTCTCTTTTTCACATGCTTTTTGTATTAATATACTTAACACCAACAATTAGCTGGTATACTGGAGTGAAAGCTGTTATGGATGAAGAAAAGAAACTTTCTCTTTTGCTTTTCTCCTTTTCCCACTCTAACCCCCAAATAGTTGTTAACTCTAACCATGACCCCTGTGCTTACAGAGCTTCTATTGTTTTTGTACAATGAGACACTAACAGCAATTGACTTGCACCAGAGAGTATTCATCTCAAGATCATTAACTGCTCTACTAATTAAGGGAGAAATCTCTAATTGTATAATAAATTTAAAGAACTTAAAACATTCCACAGAAAACATTGCCCAACTTTAACTCTGCCATTACCATCAGATGAAGTTGCTCTTCATCTCACTTGGGTATTTTCAAATACAGAGAATCCTTAGGAAAGTGCATGTAATACACAGAAAAGTGTCATCTTCTTAGATACAGTCAAGCATGGGAAACTAAACCTGTGAGATCTCTGTAGTTGCATCAGTTTAATCAAGGTTTGTTAATGCAGGCAAAAAAAAAACCTGAAACAAGCAAAACCCACAGCAGTAACTTTATCTGGTTTCTTAAAAAATGAAGTAAAATAAAGTGATGCATTTGGGATCATGTCAGCAGATGTTCTGGTAGGGATGGGCTCAATGTGCTGGTGATGGTCCAGGGAGGCTCTACAGTCCAGGAAGAGGGACGGGCACTTCCATGCTGTGGTTCCTCTCTTCCACCATGGGCATCTGAAAGACACTAGCTGGACCATGCCCAAGGAGAAGTGTTTTTCTGCACTGAGTGCTACCCCCACGTCCCAGGGTGTCTCCCTCTCTCTAGGTATTGGGTGGCTGCAGCCAGGGGAGGGGCCCTGCGACTTCTGTGTCTGTCAGGATGGTTCCTCATCTCAAATGTGATGAACAAAAAGATGGATGTCTCAAGACATTGTGTTCCTACACGTGTCATGACAACAGGCAGCTGGGTAAAGAAAATAGAACCTATTGTTTTTTTAGCTCAGTTTCCTTTGAAACTTTCTTTTCTGCCTACCTTCCAACTTTCTTTCAATCCTTCTGGCCCAAGAGATGAGCCATGTTTCTTGCTGGAGACATTCAACAGAGTTGTGAGAGTGTCAAAAATACCAGATTGCTGTAACTTCATGAAAGCTTTAGCTGAGCAAAGGAGAGAAGGATCTACTCAACCCTTCCTCCTGTGGGAAAGGCTGGCTCCATGCACCAGCCCTGCAAGAACAGGCCCTGGGAAACTGGATTTCATTAGTTTTGCAGTTCACCGAACAACTTGTTCTTCTGTCATCTGAATAACACCTGCTCAATCCCAAACAGATTATTAGTGTTAATTATTATTCAGTCATTAACATCCGCTGTGTTGTAGGGGATGTTAATTTATGACAATGAGGAAGGCAAACAAACAAATATTCTTATTGGGAGCACTTGATTTAAAGTAAACAATTTACATTCAGGTGACATCTAGGGTGACACTGTGCTGTCTGTTCATTCACACAAGCAAGGCAGAAGCTAAAATCCCATTTCAGTGGAGACAAAACCATCACAGCCTTTCCTGGAAATAAAACTACTCAAAGTTCAAGCAGATGGTGCCCGAGGCAGCAGCTAGCTGCTTGCTGCAGACACAGTTGTGGCCACTTATAATGTTTTCCCTGCAGCTGCCACCCTGTAGCCAAATGTTAGCCACAAGGACACCCAGGGCCTTCCAGCTCCTGCCATCAGTCATCTTCAGCTAAGGACAAGTGGCAGAAAGGCAGACGGGAAAAACCTGTGCAGCTCCTCCTTGTGAGCTGGCAGCAGAGCACCTGCCACACTATTTTTAAAGGCAATGAGCTTGTGTTCTGCCACTAAACTGCTGGGAAATGGTCAGCTAGGAAGCCAAGGAAGTGTTCCTGGTGGGATGCACATGCACCTGGTTTTGTCCCTCATTCACCTAGTGCTGCAGACATCTTTGTCTTTTAAATAATTAATTATGTTGCTGTAGGTTGACATGTTAATTATTTTAAAGTGTGATTTTAAAGTGTGATACAGCATAGTATCATAATATTCATAACAGTTTATGAAAATCACTCAAGTGTGTGAAGATTTGGTACTCTCTGCAGGAGTTTTCCTGTAGAGGGTGAACATCAGCAGCCTGAACTGCAATGTCCTGGTGTTATTTCCCTGCTCCACATTGAGCTTCATCTTGAGCTTCACCAGGAGCACTGCTGTGACTGCTACCAGAGGGCTGCCTGTGTAGACAGACTCAGGTCAGCCATCTTCCTTTCACCAAGATTTAGGTGGCCCAAAGAGGCTTAACCAGTGACTGGACAGCACTCAAATTTGTCAGAAAAAAAACTGGAGCTGGTGTGCCAGTAAGAGCCTTTTACTGGGAAGGGACAAGGCAGCAGGGCTCTTGGTAAACAACTGAAAAGCCTTTTTTCACAAAGAGCTTTGAAGGAGAAGAAAGGAAAGTAGAAAAAAGTCAAACAAAACACACGGAGACTTATCATACATCAACTAATTGATGTTTGAAAATGCATTAATGAATAACGGAGAGAAGTATCTGTAAAAGAAAATGAATGCTCAGAGCAGATAATTGATATGCTGTTTATTCACTGCATGCTAACATGGAGTCATGAAAAGAATATTAAACATGGAAGATAAATGAGAATTTGTTATTTTAAAGCCAGGATCCTCAGGACTCTATATGTTTTATGTGCTACAGAAATAAACTCTGGGATCTTGTGAGTGAGTATACAGTATCAATGGTAGAAGCAGCTTAGGTCCAGCAATACTCAGTCATTCCTAAAATCAGAGGATGATGGGGTGTATCATCACAGCAGGACCACAGGAGAAAAACAATGTGCTGGGAACATGGTACTCAAATCTGCTTCTTCAAAATCCACTGCAAATGTAACCCTGAGATGACTTTTTGGGCCATCACCCACTTTTGAGATATGGGTTAATAGATTGGATGAATTTGAAATTTGTCTTCAGTGGCATCCTCACCATTACTGGCACACTCACAAAATGGGTGTTGTAGAATTCGCATGTCCTTTACTGCTGGTTAGCTGTGCATCAGCACAGCCAAACAGGTGTTTTTAGCAGGACTGGGTGTCTCTGTTTGTTTTTGGGTTTAATTCTCATTGTGAATTTGATCTTCATGGGACCTGGTTCTGTAAAAGCAAAATTGTAAAGTCTTTTTCCATCTGTTTTTTGTCCTCCCATGAAATAGATGTGTGCATATCTGAACCTACACGCACCTGGGCTTCTGAACACCTGCATGCAGTTACATGTTTAAACATACAAGTGTACAATTCAGATTACTTTCCCACAATATTTTAAGTGTTTGAGAGTTTGGATTTGGGGATTTTAGTTACTAGAGAGGTAACCTAAAAGCCCCAAAATGAGAAAATATCAGGAGATAAGCAAGTGACCTATTCCACTTCCAAATCCCCAACTAACCTGTGCCAGAGGTGCAGGCTGATTTTGCAGAGTTGCTTGAGGCAGCAACTGCTGTGGGAGAAGCTCACATGGAAGCTGAGAAGGCAAAGAAACCTAGGTTAAAAACAAAACAAACCAAAACTTTATTGATAAGTTTGGCTCCTTTATATTTTAGGTTTCTTCTAATGCCATGGCTTCTGTGTAAGTTGTTTTTAATTGCTAAGGTGCGTATGTGGCACATGCCTTTACACTCTCTGCCTATTTCCATGATTCCTTTGTGAAGTTACCTGAAGAGCAGTAGGTTGGCTGAGTCTATGCACGGATAAATCCTGCTGTGTGCTCGGCGTTCTTGGCAAGGGAGTGTTAGACTCCGTAATCAGCTTTGTTGGTGTAGCTGCAAGAAAAGAACCAGTGAGATCTTACATGCTGGAAATCAACCCTGTTTGAAGTGGGTAATATGACAAGACCTGGGTAGAAATTGTAATGGCCTGGCTAAATTCCTGTGGGAGTCAGGGATATTCTTGTTGACTTCAATGGCAGTAAAATTAAACTGATAAGGAGGGTCTGGGCAGATATAAAAGTAAATGAGACAGATTATGATTCTGTGCTCCAATGAGCAGTACGAAAGGGCCCACAAACTGTTCTAAACCAGCTGGAATTCCCTTTATATGGGCTGAATAACTGTAAATTTAGTTAGCTTATTGGCTTTTTTTCCAGACCGGGAAGCAGAAAGAGTATACCCAAGTCAACACTGGAGCATCCTAAGTCTTGGCCAAAGGAGAGTCACCCACAGGCTGTTAACTACTCATGTAAGTCTTGAGAAGTCTCATATTGCTCACACTGATGCCCTAAAAGCTAAAGACAAAATCCTCATTTTTGCAACAGGTTGAAACAGCACATTTCACATCTAATCCCACTGCTCACGTTCCAGTATTTAGATGGTTGTGCTAGAACCTTCTCTCCTGTACCTTACCATTTCAGTTTTTGCACTTCTTTGTCAGTGCATATCATCAATACCTCATAATTTACTGTTAATTAGCAGCTGTGGTATATAAGTACACATTCTTTAAATTAGCTAAATTAAAAATAATTCCATAACTCAGGAATGCCACTCACATGCTGGGTCTGACTTGGGTGTGTGGGAAGATTTTGGCGAGCTCCTGGATGATACTGAGGGTGTCCGACTAGCGCTGAGGATTGAGGCACCAATATCAAGTGCATTAAAGTGCTGTTCAGGATCCAAGCTGGTGCCACTGTCCTAAAACAAAACAAAAAAGGAGAACAGCTATTGCATCTGTCAGAGGTAAAGCATTTTTAAATTTAGTATTGGTTGCACACCAGTTCTTTGGCAGACCTAAAATGACTTGAGCAGAACTAATCTCAGGTAGGCCACCAGAAGGCCTGGACAAAGGCATCAGTTCCCCTTCCAAACAGCATGAAACTAATTCATTTTACAAACAACTATCACTGAGTTAGAAATAAATAGCAAGCTACTGCCATAGTCACTTTGTGCCTTCAGATGTTTTTCTGAATCTTTCTTTTGTGTTCAGTTGGATGTGACAGCAACTGCAACCTCTGTGAGACACTAGGCCATGCACTGAAGATGAGCTTTGCTGTCTTTCCTCAAGATGAGGAAATGAGATGTAGCCAAGAGGGCTGATTGCCAGAACTCATCCAAAAAAATCTTTAAATGCAGTACCTTTCCAAGGAAATGTCGAGATATCTCACACTGCCCCTGCCCATGTTCCATTTCATTTGTGGCTGTTACTGATCTCCATGTTTATCCTTTCATAAACTCACCTAATTTATGTCAAAATTCCTCAAGTGAACAATGAGTTCTGAAGCTGAGAGAATCCACCAGCACTGGAGCAAGACAATGCTGGAGTCTTTGGTGATGTTAATATAGGAACAAGTTGTGATTACTACATAAACTTATGAAAAAAGATTTTCTCATTATACCTTTAGTGCTGAGGACACAACCTCTGAGGACACTTCTTCCAAGCCCATCTCCTGTCTCCTCTCCACCCGAACATCTGCATAACTGAATGGAAAACATAATTCTACATACCAACATGGAATTGCTATATTTCTTAAAATGTGCTTTAAGAGAGTGGAGGAACAAATTACTGTACATTTTAGAGGTTAAATTGACGGCTGAAAAGTGACTTAAGTCAAATGCTACTGAATAACATTTGAGAGTTTTAATTTTTAGGTTTTTCTCTGTTCCTATCTTCTTGAAGTCGAGATGCATATTAAAGAGCTATATAAAAAGGTCAGGTTCACATCCTACAATCACTTTATGACTTCACTGGAAAGCTTCTACACATCTCTTTAAAAACAATGTAAGGATTAGAGGAAGCGAATATTTAAGGGATCTGTCTATTCTCTGTTTTTGCACAAAATGGAAAAGTGCCATAGTTCATCTGCCTCTAAAAAAAAAATAAATAAATTAAGCTTAACATAAACTAAGGTCTGGTTTAGCATAATTTGCTATAATATCCCTATTTTCTTCAGAAAGCTCAGGCTTAATATTTGTGTTATACAAATGATGTTATATTTTTAAAAGAAAATGCTGACAGATAGGAGGATGATCTTTTCTTACTGCCCTTTATGTCCCGGCTGGTTGATAGGATTTTCCATACCTTACCACCATGTGTGTGCACACAATGAACTCTGGCTTGGAGTTCCACTGGTGGTAGGTGATGTAGTAATGGGTCTGGAGCCAGATCCACTGCTGTCCTTTGGTCAGAAACCGATAGCAGCATGACTTCCCCTTGCCGAACTGCATCACTGCCAGCAGAAAATACACACAGCTTGTAGCACAATTTCCCACGTGAAAATGACATAAGTGACAAAAATATCTGTCATAGGTAGACAGGAGTATAAACACCAATTTTGAGTAAGTGCTCCAGAACAAAGTGCTGACAGAACAAAAAATCATAATGATTAGTAGGTATCTTCCTCTGACACTTTGGGTAGTACATTCCAACACAGTACAATTAACCTTAAGTTTGGACACTAATGAAGTAGTGTCCGCTACAATTTAAACATAGATCTTGCCCTGCTTTATGTGCTGATCACATACTGCTTAATTAAACACCTGGGATTATTTTCTAAGAGTGATCATAAATTCTAGAGTAGAAAAGTACAGGATAGAAATGCTTGAAAATATGAGTATTGTGGGCAGATAGATGTATTTAGTATGAGGTTATCATAGGAGATAAGACTGTGCAAAGACAAAAATAATTTCAAAGAACATTCCCAGACTGACAAAAATTCAAACTACAGTAAACCAGGGTGTACTGAAGATTTTGAAGATTCACCAACCAAATTAATCTCTGCTTTTCCCCTCTAGTGATTTCAAGGGGTTTCCAAACATCCACATATTTAGCCTTTCTACATTTCAATGTCAACATATAAAAACTAATGTTGACACGATACTTTCAAGACAGGCAGAGGTGGTAAGCTGAGATATTATAGCCAGTTTTGTAAGCAAATATTTGAAAAGCATTGCCTTATTTTCTTTGCTTAGTG
The DNA here is from genome assembly GCF_030490865.1 of Poecile atricapillus. Taxonomy (NCBI): domain Eukaryota; kingdom Metazoa; phylum Chordata; class Aves; order Passeriformes; family Paridae; genus Poecile; species Poecile atricapillus. Next base: position 30,288,649 of record NC_081249.1, read on the forward strand.
AAAGAGTTTTTCAATTAAATCCTAATAGACCGTATTTAAATAATCACAGCTAATCCCAAATACACAGTGAGCAACATTAGGGGAAATAATCCACAAGAATTGCTTGAACTATTTCTTCATATTCTTTATTAATAGAACAGGGGTCAAATCTGGAATAATTAATCTAGACAGTGAGTCTCACTGTCTAGTTTTGGGTATACAGAAGGTAAAATCGTATATCTCAGAGTTTGGTCTGTCTCAGATGCCAACCAGCTGCAGTGCCCGCAGTCTGCCACAGCTCTGCTAAGATATACAAGCTGAGGCAAGAGTCAAACCTCCCCTTTCAAACAACACTGAAAAGAGGTGTCCCAGTGACCTCCCAGGAAGCTGGGCCATGTGATACTTACAGTGTTCGTGGCACCTTGCTAGCAGCTCTAGGTCATCTATGTGGTAATAGTCGTAGCCAGAAGTACCCAGCACTTCAAAAGGCAAGTATCCGATAATTGGCGGTGCTCTGCGTTTGGGCACAATGTGAGTCCATAAAACACAGAACAAGCAGCGCTGCATGTTGATGCAGAAGGCAAAGAGCCCAGATCTACTTTCACTTAGCAGTATATAGTTGTTCACCTCAGAGGGCTGGATCCTGGCTTTCCCCCACCTTGAGCCTGGGGTACCCAGCTGGGCACAGCAATACCGGCAGGCACCATCCCACCAGGCCAAGACTATGACAACACTCCTTCTTCAGGGAAATTATGCTTATGGAAAGAACTCCAGCTTCTCAGGGACCTTTACACAGGAATCTGCTATGAGGGAGCCGTTCCCCGGCTGCTGCTTGGTCAGGGGCTCTGCAATGGCTCCTGCAGCCCTTACACAGGGGAGAATGTGTGGGGAGGTGTTTGAAAGCCATCATCTGGTGGTACTGGGGGGATAAGAGAGGAAATAATCTGTGCTGCTTTCCTCTGGATGCCTGGAGAGCTCATCTGTGGCATGCTGAGGCACTTGCTTTGTACCTTTGCCAGAACAGATGCCTCAGGCCAGCGAAGACTTTCCCTCCATAACTCAGTGGGAATTGCACACACGCAATCAGTGACTGGATTTGGAAAGAAGGATTTCTGCAGCTGTATAATAATTAGATCATTTTGCCATGTGACAGACTTTGGTATGTTGATAATTTTAATGGAAGGAAGAACAAGCTAATCACAAATTCAGCTGAAGAAACAGAGTCCTTTTGTTTTAAAAGCCCATTAAAATAAAAGAAAAAGTAAATGTAAAATAGTAAACATCAGCTTTTGTAGGAATTTCGGTGGCAGCCCTTCTTTTCATGAGATTTAGATGTGAAATGGAACACTACTTGAGAAAACTGTACTTGTGAAATAGTAGTAGAAAAGCAGCAGGGCTTTTCTTGTCACCAACCTGTGATCCAGGAATAAAAATTTCCACTCCAGACTGTGTCTTGATGTGAACTCCTCTAGAGGTTCTTCTACAATGCACATCTCCTGTCCAATGGAGAAAACTGTCTTACTGAGAGTTGGAGCTTCACCCCTCTGCTTCATTTAGCTTTTGTTAGCTAAAAATACGTGGTGCATAAGAGGAGAAAGCAGAGGATTCACCCATTTTCTGGCCATTCCAGAGAGCAAACTATTGTATTTATCAATGCCAAAGTTTTTTATAGGAGGTAGGGAGTAGAACTTGTAATGCACGCGTACTTAAGAGCTAAGACTGTGCCTCAGGGTGCCAAAACTTTTTTGGCTTTGAAGCAATGCCTGGGGTGTGATGGCTGTGGGCTTTCTCAGCATCCAGCCTGTGCCTGATCCCACCAGGGCTTGCCACATCTTGCTTCACTCCCTCTGTGTTACTAAAGATACCCACCACCCTTGGTCCTTTTGGATGTCTGCCCTCCAAGCTCTCTGAGAAAGGGGGACACTTCTCCTTCAACAGCTGCAGAGGAGAAGATGGCTTTTTATGCAGCCAGCCTGCATGGGACCTGTTCAGTGGGTAAAAAAGGTCAGTGCTGCTTTGCACTTCACTGCCACAGCAAACAAGCTGGCCCTTAAGTTTCAGAGCAGCCCTGAGTGCTCATGAGCACGATAATTAGTAAGTGAGCTATGGAAGGCAGGGCATAGGGCTGTCTGTGAGGCAGGATCAGGGAGATGAGGATCAGAAGGCAGTCAGTGATGGTCACTTGCTGGGTGGAGGTGGGAAGTAGAGGGAAGGATGGCAGCACAGCACACACCTGTGCTGTCTGCATGCCCCATGGCCATCTCACTGTCCACTCCAAGCTCTCCTCTGCCAAACTCTCTTCTCCCACTGGGTGCTTTGCAGGGGCAACTGCAGTTCCACGAGCTGCCTGAAGTCAGCCTGGAGGCTCCTGGCCTGGGACGTCCCAGCAGCAGCATTCTGAATTTGTGATATCCAGGGTTCCTGTGTCCGTCACATCTCTCCTGCAGGAGGATCTCCATCCTCACTGGTAAGGACAGCCTGCCCACTGGCTCCCAATGCTGCTATTCCCCTGCTCCCTGATATCACATCCCCCCATGCTGTGGGCTCAGTGACACCTTCCTATCATTTCCATTACTGCTTCTCTCTGCTGTCCCTCAGGCAGAAGAGAGCACCGATGTTTTAAACCCTGTTGAGACCAGAGAACAAGCTGAGGTGTGCCCCCATAAAGCAATTCTTTGATACATATCAATGCTGACAATGCTGTTGTTTGAAGTCTCTAGCTACACAGCGGCAAAGGGCTTCATAAATACCTTAAATTCCTCTTTCCCCCTCTCCAGTTTAGGACAAAATCCATGCTGATGCCAAGAACATACGCTAAAATTCAAGGTGCAAACACTGCTGTGTGCAACCAAACTGCTGATTTTGTCTTCCTTAGCTGGTTAGATGAACATTTTACACTCATTTTACAGTAGGAATTCAAGAGTGGGGTTTAGGTGAGTCACCCAGGTGAACCAAAGAAATGTGTGTTCAGAACTTTGTGGCAGTTAAAACCTTCTCTGGACTGTTCAGCAGCTGCTTCCTCCCTAGCATTGGCTAGCTCATTGCCATGAGTAGCCCATTTTGTTTCCCTGCTTATTTTGAGATGCTAGCTACCCAAAGACAAGGGAATTTGCTTTCAGGGTTCTCAGAGAACCTCTAACTCCACCCCTTCTGCTAATATCATTATTGTGGTTAAGATTGATGAGAAGCGTCCTCACTTACCCAGAAGGGACTCTACTTGCCTGCAGGGTCAGGAATCAGTCTAGAATGCCCTGCAAGTTCCAGAGCAGTAATGGAACCAGGCCAAGGGAACAGTGATTTCATACTGGTCACATCTCAATTACATAAAAACTCTAGGCACAGGACACCTGGTGCAGTAGTTCACATTTATTAATTAGGGAACAGCAGTGTTAGGCACAAGCTTGGTTTGTCTATTCTTATAACCATAAACAGCTATCTTACTTCCAGGATTTGTGAGAAGGGAAACAAGCAGTAGTCCACCAAAGATGCCGAGGAGCACAAATGAAAGTGTTGGTGGTCATCTGTATCACAAAATCACAGAATCACAGAATTAACTAGGCTTGAAACAAAGACCCTTGAGACCTTTGTACATTGTCCCATTGTAGGAACAGAAAGCAGCAATGAGGAACCAAATTTCAAAGCGACTTTGCAATTCCTATTTCAAAGAGGGTTTCTGTATCCTCTGCAATAGGGGCAGAAGTGACACTGCTTTCACAGATCCTGGCTTGCACTGATAATCCTCTTCACTGGATTTTTATGCATGAAATGTGATCTCTGTAATCCATTCAATTAGCAAAACTAAGAACCTTCTGTGTCACCCCATCTGAAAGTGTTTTGAGAAGTTCTGAAATGCATGGGACCCAGGGTGAGCACTTACCTTTAAAAACTGAGGCGTTGCCAAACGAACAGTCGCAACAAAGCAGATTTGCTTTCCTGGGGATGTTCTGTAAGCCCTTGGTACAGCCTCATCAAAGCCATTGCAAGTGGAGTTAGGCACTAGTTAGGGAAAAAAAATGGGACCTGAAGTCATGCCTCATATAAGATTTGCTCTCCCTGAATATTTTGCACACGCCAAGTGTACTAATAATACTATTTTTATTCAGAGAAGTGCTCTAAAAGCTTTCAAAGCTGATATGCATATATTTAAATCCAAGTCAGTCATGTTAGGCAGAAAGGCATCAGAGCTTAACTTCAAGTATGAATTTTACAGGTTAATCCTGATAAAAATAAGGCCAAACCTTATTACAGAGCATAAACCAGTTTTCTGGAAAGAAACCCCACACATCCAATTGCTCTTTTTCACCACTCACAAGGAAAAAAAAAAAAAAAAAGCTGCAGCATGCCTAGCACTGTAACTTCCATGATGCAGTGAAAAAAAGTGTTGGCAAAGGAGGTAGCTGAAGAGAGTTCGTCAAGTCATCAGTGGCAAAACACCGGGGCCCACAGCCAACGAGGCTTCATCAAACTAGCAAGAGGATGCTTGTGATTCTTGGCTGCTGAAGAATGCCTTCCCCTTCTGCATAGAAAGAACTGTCCCCAGTATGCTCAAGTCATCTTTATTTTAAAGAAGAGGAAAAGGGACTCCATGAATGGCACTGACTTCCAGAGATGGGCATATCTGGCAAGTCTACAGATGGCCTGTTGTCTCCTCCAGCTGGGCAGAGGGAAAAACTGGATGTGATATGGCTACACATTTTGTGTATGTTTTTTACCTGTGTATTTCATGATTGCATGACTCCAGCTGTTTTGAGAGCCCATTAACACCTCCTGCCATGGAGATGCATTGCCAAAAGGACATGCTGCTGTAAACTAGCCCACAGTCCAGTGTTAGAATGACATAATACAAATTATTCCTCCAAGTTCAAGATGTTTAGAGTTGGTAATCCCACTCCCACAGCTATGAAAGAAAACGGTGTGCCAGGCTGCAGTGGGAACTGGGCTGGATTCTTGCCCTGCCTAGACAACTTTCTCCCATAGGGGCAGAGAAGGTCCTATCTAATAGCCAGAGTTCACCAATATGAGCTGATTTAACGCTAATAGGGATTAATACTAATATGAAACTCCTTACTATTAGGCCTCCATATCCACCTTCATGAAGTTTCTGACAGTTTGCCACTTTTGCACAGGGCAAAGCATTACTGTGAAACTGAAGAGTTTTGTATCTATCTGGGGAGAAGATAACTAGCTATTTTTATCCTGGGGTGCTTCTCACTGGGATTTCATTCACTACCACAAATTGCAGAGATGGAAGAAGTCTCAAGTGATCACATGTTTGGAACATGTTTTGGAACCCGATTCAACCTATTAAAAGCCTTAGAATATTGATGCATTACTGGTAACAAGGATAACAGGGTATGAGACATAAAAGAAAGTATGCTGAGTGGAATTCACACCTGTGATTAACTGGTTTAGGCCACTGCATGTACAATATGTATTACACCAAGAAGGAAAAGCAAGGTTCTTTATCTGAGAATACAGCACAGATGTGAACAGAGGTCAAGTCCTCTCTCATAGTTGAGACTGGAGGGCATGGCTGACTAGATATAGAGAAAAAATATGGGCAAAATTCTTGTCCTTTCACCAGCAGAGCACACAAGCCCTCAGGACTCCCTAGGAATGTGTGTTCCCATTCTGATCCTGGGGTTATGTGTATATATGTGGGCTTCTATGTGATTATTAACACAAAAAGTTGAAAAGAAGAAGAGCGAAGTTCTACAGGACACACCAGTAACCTAAGTAAAGAGTTACTAGTCTGTCTCTGATATTATTTAGTGCAAGTCTGTTGATTTCTGTGTTAGTCCTGTTTAAAAGTTAATGAGAATGCTACAAGCCTGCATTACAGGCATTGTGAAGTTACTTCCAAGCTTGCTATGTTGTGACATTTGAAGTCAGTGGGGCTGTTTCTTTCTGTAATAGCCAAGTTCAGTACCAAATTCTTGCAGTCTGGGCTCTAAGATATGAAAATAAGTGCATTTAGCCTCCGAAACATAGGTATGATAAATTAACCTAGTTAGCGAACCATGGGCTTGCAAATGACACCAGTTGTAGAAGGAAGTGGAGACTGAGTCACCAAAGAGAGCAGATGGCTTTTTTATATCAGCTGTTGGATGTAAACAGCCACGAGCCTGAGACATATTCCCAGAAGACAGCAGAATGGATCCCTGAATGTGGCATTTACTTAGACAAGAGCAGAATACATCCCTGAATGTGGCATTTACAAAATAGGATTATATTTCCAACAGGTAAATGCAGTATTAAGATGGTAATAATTATTGTGTAGGACAGCTAGGCAGTAATTTGGGATTTCCTCACAACATTTGGAAATTATGAACTTAAGCAGCAGAGAATGAATAAGCCCAAAGAGATGAGACAGAGCTGGCCTGGCTGGATGCTATCCTGTCTTTGAACAGCTACTGTGCCATCTCATACTCGGCTGCCTTTGACAAAGTCCAGAGCATTAAAAGCCTCAATGATGCAGGCAGGTAGCCACTACATTGTCAAGTACATCTCCATCTGAAATGACAACTAAAATAACTGAAAAAATCCCCAAAACACTCACATTTGCTTCTGAATTATTTTGCTGCCTGTCTTAGGTTGTTGGTATCTTTTTTTTTCCACAGCTCTATCTGCACAGCTCTATCTTTTGCAGCTCGTCAGTGAATTTCAACCTTTCTTGATTGATGAATTTTGAAGTGTAGTTAAAAAAAGAGACCATTAGATGAATTAAAAAAAAATACAATCCTGGTATAACCTTTTAAAAAAGCCTTCTGAAAAATCATACTTTATGACTCTCCAAATCTCTTTAAAAGAAACACAGTATCTTGAGGTAGCAAAATTCAGTAGCAAATTTTCTGAGAGTGCCACAGGAAAAAAGTGGAACAGAAAATATAGGATCAAGTCTGAGGCAATGGTGATAATAACATTTGTATTCAAATATAGGGCTTGGAGTGCTTTTGTCAAAAGATGCCTAATGAAAATGTTAGGCTGGCCATAAACAGGTAAATGAAGGTAAATGAAGGCCTATGTGTTTCACAATTAAATGATTGAGACAAAATATCTTGAGTAAGGAATCAGAAGGTCATGTGATAAAGCTAAATACCTAATCAGAAAGGTGGAACAGTTGTCTCATATACATCAGCTAGCTGATGCTCCTTAGTGTGAATTTTAGTGCTTTTTGTGGCTACCTATCACACCTGCTGCTCCTAGAGTACCACAAAATTATTTTGTAGAACTATTAAATACCTGAAAATATCTCATAAGATACAAAGAAACTGATTTACCTATCTTTGATTTTTGTTTCTCTTATTTTCTTTTCTTTTTTTTTTAAAGACCAGGACTAGGGACAGAATGTTTCAATAAATAATATATACAAGGAACCAAGCCCGTCACTATCACAGAGAAAAGAATTTTTACCCTTAGGGTGAGAAATTATGCCACATGAAATGAATGAAAACATGTTTAAAAAAAACAGATGCCACTTTATTCAGTTAATAATAGTACAGGAGTTAGTTGCTTGGTCCTCTTACTTCAGTTTGGAATGTGTAAAACATAATCTTCCTAAGATAGCAAACCTCCTGTTAATGCCATTTGAAAGAAGAAATCCCTCCTTCCTACTTTGTCAGGAGATGTTAATGTTTAAAGAACCAGTCTTCGTGATTGTCAAACAAACTGAATAGTGATTTCAAAGAATACAAGCCAAACAGACCAGAATAAAATCATTCAATATAAATTAATTCAGGCCTCAGATAAACAGAATATTTGGCAATTAACAGATATATTGAAGAAATCTAAAGTGCTGCTGGTAAGCCAGACTGCTCTCGGTAGCTGAGTAGATGAGTAACAGTGACAATGTCCATACATCACCTGTCCACTTTGATCTACTCTCTCCTCTTTGCTCCTCCTGTTTCTTCCCTGGCCATCCTATGCTGATATGGATCCCACACAGATTCTTTAGGACAGGAATGGTGTCTTTTCTTTGCATAGTGAGCCTAGCATGAGTGCTGCATATTGTCAGCTGCAGCTTCTATGATGTTGTTAATAGCAAATAATAATATGCAGCTGTTGGTTCTGATCAAAACATTCATTTTGGACCGAGTTATTCTTGTTTCAGATGTTTGAGCATATACTTATGGAGGCTCAAGATCAATGTATCTTCTGTATCAACTGTTTTTCTTTTAAAAATTAATTCAGACGCACTTAATTTATCTGGAAATTACCATTTTTTTCTCCTCAACATAGTAGTTTTCTTGATGTTTATTGTTATATCAGAGAGATGTATCAGCTAACAGTAGAGTATCTGCTATTATTAGCATTCAGTAACCAGATACTTCCTGAGTTGCCATGTAATTGGGAACAAAATGCACAGTTTTAAATTCCACTATAATATTATATTACTTGATTAGGAACTCTTTTCACATAATGCTTATCTTCTTCTTCAAGAGAAAAGCTTCAGGCATTCTGGATGAAAGGACAGATCTATCACTTAAAAGATGCTGGTGGTCCTTTTTAATATTGGTTAACTCTTTGAAAAGAAGGACTCTGGTTTTGTCCCTTTCATGAGTTTTTAAGCAAGTGTGTCACTTTAGAAAGAGAATACCAGAGCCAGTATTTGGATATATAATTATGAGAGATCTTTTTCCGTTTACAAACATACAAACAATTTTCACAGGAGGGATAAATCCAGCCCATCTTATAATTTCTTATCAGAGTGACCTATTAAGCAGCTTTGTAAAATAATTTATTCTCACTTGATTTGACTTTTTATACCGGGAGCTGAGCACTTCCTTGGACTGTTGGGGAGGGTTACCTTTATTACTTGCCTTCCCCCTCAGCCCTCAGGCAAGACTGGATGTGAGCCACTGTATTATTCATTGGTGATGCTGATACGACTCTCTCTTATCAGGTACTACTGGTCAATAGGTACAGTGATGCACTTAGCTCCCAGAATGTTTTGCAGACATTCATGTCTCTTTTTAAGATCTGGGCTACAAACCCAGAACCTGAAATATATAAAAATATTGGACAGAGTTCCTATTTTCAAATAAAACAAAAACAACCCTGATGATCTGACAGTAAGTAGGCATTTCTCACAGAAGCAAAAAGGAGCTTCCCTGTCTGAGTGGCCCATGGGCCACCTCCTTTCCTCTCATGGGACTACTGAATCTTCACATCAGGTTACAGTCCTGCTTTTCTCATTGAAGCTTAATTAATGATGATTATATAATCCTCCCAAATGGAAAATCAAATCTCTTGTATTTGATTTAGCACAGCCAGTGACTCATGGCAGGCGCTCTGCACAGCTTGCATTGCTGTTTCGGTGGTCGGCTGCTCTCGCTTGGGCATGGCCAATGCAACAGGGATTCACTCGTGTGCAGGCAGCTCATGTCACATCCCTGGTGCAGATACAGCTGCAGAAATGTTCTGCAGTAGGGCTTGCAGAGCACAGATTCCTCAGGACTAATCCAAGTGTGCAGGCTCTTGCTAACCCTGGCACAGGGCTGGGCAGCTCCTCTAGCCCGCAGCTATAGCTAACCTCAGGAGCTCCTGAAAAACTGAATCCCTGCTATGAACAGTGAGAGCTTTCCTGGGCACTTTCTGGGTCCTGTGCATGCATGTCCCTATCTCTTCTGGGATCAGTGAAGATGCCTACGACTGCTCCTCTGTGGGAATGGCACAGGTTCGATGTAGATTGTGTATGACCTGGCTCCCTGACAGCAATTCTGGTGACAAGCCACCTTGGCAGATACCAGGTATTTGTTTTACTTCAGCATGAAAAGAAATATCTTTGGCATCTCAGTACAATGGCCTTTAAAGCCCCAGAACTCCCATTTAAAGTTAGGGAGAGCAGCTAAGCCCCTAACTGGCTTTCTAAGCCACAATCCTTCAAATTAATCCATTCAAACCCACCCCTATATGATGTTCTCAGCCATAAGTCACAATGCGATTAACAGAGAAGGTATGAAGGAGGAGGGAGGTGACTGGGAATTCACATGCATGACCTCCTTGCCCCAAGTACCAATGCTGTATGAGCAATGAACAATAATAAAATAAGCCTAAGGAGATGATACTTCAAAGGAGGTTACATAAAAAGTTATGTGGAAGTAGAATAGTGACATTTCTGTTAAAAGAGGGTGAAGAAGTTCTTAAAAACATCAGCAAAGGTTAAATGAGAAGGAATGGAGACAGATTCACTCAGGCTGTTGCTGCTATGATTCTACATTAATGACAACAGAACAGCTAAGTATCCTGATAGGATATAACCTGTCCAGGGATAATAAAAAGAACTTCCCTGACCATAGAGGCTCTGGCATCCCTGTGGCAGGAACACGCAGGCAGAGTGGGCTCAGAGTATGCTCAGCAAACCATTGGAAACAAAGGTAGGAGTTGACATTGGGTGGCTAAAAAGGAACGGCAGGATTTATACTTAAAGAACATCCTGTATCAGTCTCCCATGTGTAAAAACATGCTCTCACTTCCACTGCTGTGAAAAGCTACAGGGAAAAAACATTCTTCAATACATTCATAAGGAATGTCTCCTGCTAATTAAGCCTAATTTGCAATTTCTGTCTTTCTCCCCCAGCTAACTCTTTGCTTATCTTTAGCTTCAAATCCTTCCTTCACAAACACCTCCAAAAAGCAGGCTTTGGGGCCAGCTGATCCTATGCATATAGGACAAATGCTGCACTGAGTGACATGTGTCTCTCCCACCACCCATCCCACTGCCTTCTTTCTTGCCCACTTGGCCTCACACCTGGGGGACAGATGACTGGAGAATGGGCATTTATTTAAAAGGAGGAAAAGAGGGCAATTACTCAGGTGACAGCCCTGTGGAGCATGGGCTGGGTGCCTGGTAACTGTGGGCCAAGCACAGGCAGGAACCCAGCCCAACACTGCACCCACCAGATGCCCAAAGTTGTTTGTGCCTCAAGTCCCTGTGCCAAAGTATAGGTGCTAGCCCCCAGCCCTTGGGTGGCTTCTCCACAGGGTGGAGCCTTCACATGGTGCTCACTTGAGCTGATTCTCCTGTATCTTGCTCAGGGTGCAGCTGGCTGGTGCAGGGAGCCCAGTGGATCCAAGGACAGACTCTTTGGAGGTCTGCAACCTCCTCCAGCTGCTCAGCCTGTGAGCCAAGGGTATCAGCTCCCAAGCAAACACTTCACTGCTGCAACATGTGAGTCCAGTGCACTTGTTCCACCTTTGCTGGGAGGCAGCCATGGGGGTGACTCCCTGCCAAAGGGAGCAGTGCTGGACATGCACCAGTGAGGCATTTCTGTCAAGCTCTGCACCGAACTGGAGAAACTGAAGTCAGGTGGCAAGGGGGCCAGGAAGCACCATCCCACAGAGCCAGGCTAAGGCTGCCCCTCCCTGTCAACTGGAGGGTCAGACTGCAGCAGAGATGGGAAGAAAGTGTAAGAGACAAAATAAAGTGGAAGATTTAGAAAGAAGTAGCACAAAGGTGGAAAAAAAATGTGAAGAAGAAAGCACACGACTTGTTTGAAAGCTATTAAGATGGGGTCTTTGGAAAATGATTTTGTGTCTTCTGAAATCAATATGCTCCCATTTAGTTTCTATGCATTAAGCTAGGGAAGATATCGGTAATGTCTTATCATTCTTCTGAGAAATAGCCACTGATGAAATTGCTGGGATGTGAAATCCTAACGGGTAAGGGGGCAATATTAATGTCACGCCAAAATAAAGGGCTGAAAATCCTTGAAGAAAATGGATCAGAAATTCCCCTGGTAGAAATGTATCCTTATGAGTCAGCACCTGAAATCCGGTTTCTGTTCTAGAAAACAGAACAGCTTGGTGTGCGCGTCTGTCAGGCAGGCGCATTTCACTTCATTCAAACTAGAAAGCATACAGGCAGCTACATTTTTTTATACAAATAGAGCCTCAAATCAGATGGCACCAAACAAGAAATACATATCTCCATCCTGCACGAAGGTTTCTATTCTAGTCATGTGGAGCAAAAGCAGAAAGTTAAATGGGGACAGGGACATTTTTTTTCACAGCGTGGCATGCAGTTTTTGGAAAGCACGGTGGGGAATTTTTTGCAGAGGATGACCTATTTGGAACAATACCAGCAACTTTGGAAATGCCACTCTGGAGTTCAGTCAGGCAAGTAACTAAAGCAAACTTGGGCAGGCAGGAGAAAGAAAGTAATAAAAGAGTATTTCATTTCTGACACTAATGGCCGTGCAGCAATCTGTTTGTTAGAGAAGGGGTGAGGTAGAAAACTGCTCTTCATTTCTTGAAAGATGGTTTCCCTGGACTGACTGTGGTGCATTAGTGACTATGCTGACTGCATTTCTTCTCTTTTTTGGGGGGGAGTATTGGGTTCTGCAGTGCTAGAGAGGAATGCAAAATGGCAGCTGGAGAGGGAGGTGGGTGGCAGTGTCCTCAGCCATTCTGATGCCACGTGGCACTGCTGCCTTTCCCCAGGATTTTGCAGAGAAGGGTGAGAAGACAGATTTGGCAGGTTATCAGTCCTGACATGGAATTTGTGTTTAATGTAAACCAGCAGATAAGGTAGCAGGATTATCATTTTGCTAATAGATGGGGTCTTAGCACACAGTATTAGTGAGCACAAATAAACCCTCCTCTAAACCTGTCATTATTTGCAAACTTACCCAGAGTCCAGGATCACTGCAAGTGAAGGGCAGTAACAAAAGCAACTAACACAATTTCACTCATCACATGTGTTCATCCAGCTATTGCAACTCAGCCATGAGATCCGTGTGAGGCAAAATTTATCCCGTAATGTTAAAAATAGTTCTGTCAGTTAAAAGCCTGTCTTGTTCAATGGAGCAATACTTATATTTTATTTTACACAGCTAAAGTAATATTTATACAACAATTAAAGCTTACCATTGCTGTAAGACCGAAAATTTCCTACAAATTTTATGTATTCATATGTTGGAAATTCCTTTGGGTTCAAACTTCCTCTCAGAAGATGACAATAAAACTCTAGTTCATTGTCAGCTGGATTGTTAAAAGAAGAAGAAGAAGAAATAAATATACTATTTAAGCTAAACACAACCAATGGTGTCTTCCAACCCCAATCTTGCAACTGGCGGCACAAGAGCTGCTTGTTACCACTCAGGAGTCCTGAACACCAATGTGCTACACATTGCAGGACCAGAGCCTCTGCAAGAAAGCGCCTTGCAGGGATGCAGGTTGCTCAGTGCTGTGCACAGGCGTCCCTGCAGCTCAGGGACAGCCTTGGACATTAACTCACCCTTCTCTAACACCACCTCATCACAGGAGTTACACAGCCATAGCCTCAGTGCAGCAACAGAGAGAACTGGGTCCTTCACTTACTGCTTTTTTCTATTTAGGCTCCTCACAACTCACAGCTTTTCTACATCTTATGCTGGAAAACTATGCTTAATTACCTCCAAATATCTATTAAACTAACTCTGGTGTATTAGCTACCAGCTGCAGGTTTTGTACGATACAGCAGACTGAGCAGCTGTACATCTTCCATTATCGTGTGTTTTCTGATTTTCTACATCTCACCTCCTAGAGTGAGTAAGGCTGAGGAAGTAAATACATTTCTAAGAAAAACAAAATTCAATTGGAAAAAGAATTACAATGGTTTTAGAGGTATTTTCCAACTGTAAAGCAAACCAACGGTATGCCATGTTAGCTTATCTCTGAACAACATCTTACTTGAACAGGCTGAAATATCAATTAAGATGTGATTTGTCTCAGGCAAATTTTCAATTTCCATCGGCTAACCTATTTTCCTTAGCTGTCTCAAATGATATGATATTTAATAATTAACATAACTGCAAGTAGTCTTAGCCTAGTAAAATAAAGGCAAAGAGTTTCATTTAAAAATAGAACCAAAGGGTCATTCCAGGTGGCAAGATCTTTTTGAAAGGCTATGAACCTAATTTTTTTTTTGCACATCACATAAAAAAATCTTTCTGGGAGAAAATTTTTTATCCTGCCCATGCTTTTTCATTTACTAGAGAAGATAAAATGAAACTTACTTTTTAGGTAATCCGATGAGGCAGAATCTGTCATAAGCATACAAGAAGATAACATCTTATAAATTTCTGAGTGTTCTTGTTCTGGGAGGAAGTTTAACAAATTCTGATCCAAGACATCACACTGCAAAGAGAAATAACTTTTGAGACAAACAGAAATATCACAACAAGCAAGACTTGCAGAGATGCACAACAAGGTGGATACAAAGCCTGTGCCATTTGACAGGAGTTTCCTCACGGATTTCCAGGTACTCTAAAACAGAAGGGGAACCTGTTGGATAAACTGTGGCCACTTCTGTATGAGCTGCTCGTCAGGCTAAGTCTCAGCACTCAGCAATATTCTATGTTTCTCAGAAACCATGAGATGCAGCAGGTATGTCCACAATTAATACAATTAATTAATTAATTAATGCAATTAAATTACAAGACCTGGGAGAGGGCTGGAACAGGGTGTTTGGCTCCCCATACTGCTACTAAGCTCCATGCACAGGCGTGTTGTGGATCACTGGAATTTGTTCTCTCCCTGACAGAGCCTGACTTGCAGGAGCAATGAGGCTGAGAGTCACCCTGAGCCAGCCACGTCAGCCCCTTCCTGGGGGGATCCCCTGGGAAATGCCTTTTGGGAGGCAGGCCTTGTTCCCCACTTCCTGCATCCTGGCAGGTGGGAACAGGGAGAAGGGGACTTCCAAGTCTGGACATGACTTTACATCAGTTAGTCCAGGGAGGGGGACTTCACAGTGTCACCAATACAAGCCCTGTCTCTGACTAGCCATGAGCTGAATGTCCATGTGCCTCCAGCCCCATGATCGGCTGGCTTGAACCCAAAATCCATCCAAAATCTAAGAAGGGAGATTTGGGAATTGAAAGAGGAGATGGATTTGTGCAAAAGGTCATGGCTAGCCCAGGGTGGAGAAGACAAAGAGTCTGTCATGGGCTGCCAAGAGAAAGGAATCCCTATGCTCAGCCTGGTGACTAAACCAACACTAGCAGAGTGTATCTGAAAGGAAGCCTGAGATAAAGTGACCCTCCAATGGCACTGACTTACAGCTGTCCCACTTGAGACTACCTGAGGCTGGGCTGGCACACTGACACAGCTTTGTGTGTCATCAGAGCAGCTTCTATCAGACCATACAGTCATGCTGAAAACATGTAAGCTCTGTATGAGACTGGCAAATTATTATCCATCATTTATTTATGTAAGTTTGTGCTTTGGTTTCCATCTGCTTTATATTCATGCTAGCTTTTCTGTGTGGAATTCCTGTTTAGAGTGGTGAAACTCATTAAGCAGACTTTACAAATCGGAGTGCTATGCTTTATGCACACACCTTTACAAGAATATATTGCTTTAGATGATTCAGTTGTAAGTATTATATATACTCATTACTTGAATGTTCCTGTTGTGAAGAATACTTTTAAGTCAATTTTGTGGCTTTAGTTTGTATCTTAATAATGTGAATCCTACTGATATAGTGTGTGATAAAGGTTTTTTATATATGTATAAATATTTACACACACACACACATCTATACACACATACTGTACTTTGCAAAATATAGTACATTGTTTAATGTAATTTTTTGTTTTGCGCATATGAAGAAAAATCATTTGACAGGAAACTGCGCTGGTGAGCTCTGTTCAAGGCTTAGGTGCAGTCTCAGAAATTATTTTTTTCCTGTAAATGATAATGATACCACCAGGTTAATTAATCTCCCATCTACTCTGCAGTAACTGCAGGAAGACTAGATGTGAGCCATCACTACTCCTCTAAGTGAAACTTTTTTTCTCTATACTGTGACCAGGCTCCAATTCCAAATCTCTGATTAGTTCTGCACTGCTGTTTCTGTTTCAGATGATAGCTGCAGATGACTGTGACTACACCTATGGTTGGGGTTACAAGAGACTTTTGTTCCACCTATCCCCTCAGAGCAGCCTCTTGCCCTGAGCACCAGGTGGTCATGGATTTGCAAGCCCTGGTATTTACAGTTTTTGCTGCTATCATGTACCATATCCACAATTTAATATTTGGGTTGCATCTTTGATCATAGGAAGTAACAACTTTTTTTTTAATGAGTTTGAAAAAGTTGCTAAGTATTCTACTTCTTACTTTCATAATTCTTGCCTCTTGCAGAGATTTGGCACATCTGTAAAACAGTGCACAGAACAGAATTTCTGGATTCTGTACATATCAAGACTTCAACAATGCTCTTGAATCAATATGTCAGTCCAGAATACATTGCTAAGTCAAACAGAGGGATGGAAGCAAATATTCCACTGTCTCACTGGAGCTGTAGAAAACGCCAAGCAAACTATTCAGAGCTAATTCTGCACCAGACCCAAAGAGCAGACCTCTGATGTCATGGCAAAGCGGTGAGTGGTGAGACAGGCTCTGCAAAGGGATTTGGACAGACTGGATCAGAGAGCTGAGACTAACTGTATGAGGCAAAGTACCACATCCTGCACTTGGGTCACAACAACCCCAGGCAGTGCTACAGGCTGGGGCAGAGAGGCTGGGAAGCTGCCTGGTGGAAAATGACCCGAAGGTGCTGGTCCACAGCAGCTGAACGTGAGCCAGTGTGTGCCCAGGTGGCCAAGAAGGCCAATGGTGACCTGGCCTGGATCAGCAGTAGTGTGGCCAGCAGGAGCAGGGCAGATTGCCCTCTGTACTCAGCACTGGTGAGGCTACAACTCAAGTGCTGTGTTCAGTTCTGGGCTGCTCAATTCACCTCACACTGAGCTGCTGGAGCTCCAGAGAAGGACAATGGAGCTGGAGAAGGGTCTGGAACACAGGTCTTACCAGGAGCAGCTGAGGGAGTTAGAATTGTTTAGCCTGGAGAAAAGGAGGCTCAGGGGAGACCTTATCACACTCTTACAACCATCTGAAAGGAGGTTGTGGTGATGTGGGGGCTGGTCTCTTCTCCCAAGCAACCAGTGACAAGCCAAGGGGAAGTGGCCTCAAGCTGCAGCACAGGAGCTTCAGCCTGGACATCAGGAAAAATTTCTTCACGAGAGAGTGATTAAGCATGGTAAGAGGCTGCCTAGGAAAGTGGTAGAGTCACCATCCCTGGAAGGGTTAAAAAAATGAATGGACATTGCACTTTGTTTTAGTGGGCATGGTGGTATTAGGTCAAAGCTTGGACTTTTTGCAGGTCTTTTCTGACCTGATTCTGTTGACGGAATTTGACCATCAGTGATAAAAATGTATCTGTTAGAGGGGACTGGTTTGCAGCTCTGTCTAATTATTCTGCAGTGGGCAGTTCTGTGCCATTGGCTGAGACAGCTACGGAGTACTGGTGAACGAGATAGGCAAAGCAGATAAAAAATAGACTACAGTGACTGTGGGTAGACTTGTCAGATGAAGTATGTTATAGTTAACAATATAACTATAGCATAGTTATGCTGCTAAGCCTGGAATCTACTCTGCATCTTCAAATCTATGGATCCTGCTAAGTGAGGCTTTGGAGTATTTACTCCTGAAAGCTAAGGCAGCCAAAGAACACCTTTGCCTATGTGGATGCTGGTCTGTTCTAAATACAATGCATCAAGTTCTGCAATAATGGGATGCGTAGTTAAAATATTTCTGCAGTTTCAACAAAACAGCTCTACTCCAAAATGAAACTTCTTCCTCATAATTTCATTGCTTTTACTGGGGGATGGGGGAAGTGGGTAGAAGGAAAAATTCCTGCTGAAGGGAGAAAAAAGCAAAAGAACTAAGCAAACATGGTCACTAGACAAGGGATGTTGGAGGGCTGCAAGCGAGAGAGGTTTCTTTCCCATCAAGACAAAACACAAAGATGGCTATGCATTTGTGTGCTGGGATTTGGCCCCTGTATCAATCTGTAAATCCTGCGCTGATTCCCACTGCTACCCTGTAACAGCAACACAGCATACTTAACTTTTGTACACTGTAAGGTGCTATATCTTGGATTTATCCATCCTGGCATTTACCTTAAGCACCCAACACCGCAGAGCAGCTCCTTGAGTTTCACTGGGCAGCCCCAGAGGAGAAATCTCAGCCCTGCCAGGGACCTTCTGGAAAAGCAGGCAAGAAGGGACAGGGAGGGCCCTTTTCAAGAGACTGCATATTCTTGGAGTCGTAGTGTACCATCTGACTGGCAAATGCTATGAGCTGTGATCAGATTTCAAAGAGTTCACTTTAGTTAGACTCATCCTTACCACGTGAGCTAGACATCTCCATCTCAACTGACCCTATGGGTAGTCTCCAGATCTTGTTAAAAACAAATATTTAGAATTGTAACAGGGGAAGTTTGTGTTTGAAAATGCTCCATGGAAGTAAGGGAAGCTGTGTTAAAGAGAACTGGATATATTAGTTCTCAGCATTGGAGATTTTCATGATTTTAATGAAAGAAAATACATCAGTTTCCTTAACAGGGGCCCTCAGAGAGCCCTGCTATGCATTCTGCCCAGTTTTGCTTTCTTTTCATTCTCAAACCAGAAGATTTGCAGAGTATTTTTTACTGCTGTCACAGAGGAGAAAGAATTGGTATTTCATCCCTCAAACAGTGACTGAATTTATCTTACAAATAGATCCTCAAGGTAAACAAAATAAGCCACACAGATTTTCCAGACTGCACTCTGATCAGTTTTAAAACTTAAAAAAAACCCCAAATGGCAAGGACAACAGAGGACTAAAATAGCCAGTGTGCACCTAGATGCACCCTCAGCTGGGCCCCTGCCCATGGCCATAGCGATCTGCGAACCTGGGGCAGGCAGAAGCTTTTATTCCTTGCTCAGCTGTCGGATGCTTCCTGTGCATGTGTGGGCTGGTGGGGCAGCCAGAATGGTCCAACTGCTCCAGGAAGGTCTGCTCCACCTCCAACCCTATCAGGCTGGTCCCTGGCTTGGACTGCCATGCGCTGCTTCTATGCAAATAAAAAGTAACATCCATCTTTATCTTTATTTTGGGCTGGATACTATGTAAGGTTATCACACAAAGCATGTCTTTGGGAGAGAAAACCATTTTAGTTTCTGATGGTCCAACTCACAAATTCTAAACCTGAATCTATCCATGTTCAGTCAGGGCTTCAGATTTTAGGACAGGGTCAGAAATGTGTCTTAATGAAGAGGAATATTTTCCCACAGCAGATCTTTCATCTCCACTAAGAATTGGTATTTGGGAGGGATAGAAACCTCCAAATGATGAAAGACAAGGAAATTTCATGGAAATCAGTAAGGGTATGAAAACCCTACAGCCTGTGTGTAGGACAGAGTTCTCCCCACCCTTGAAGTGAGGCAAATATCAGAAAATAGTCAAGTATTGGTTTTCTAAACTGTTGAGGATGAAAGAAAACTGAAATAAATAGACTCAGTTCAACCTGTTGTTGCATAGCAGTATTTCTGCATTTAACAGGAGCTGCTCTTTCATCAAGTTCCTTTTGTCTCAGAAAAAAAATACTTTTTGCTCTTATTCCAGCAAGGTAGTGTTGTGAAATACATTTGTCTGGGTGGAAAACATAACACATATTTGGCGGAAAAATTAAATAAGAGAAAGAGAATTATAATTTTCTTAAGAACATGGCAGGGGGTAGTACAGTAATGATCTGGCAGCTAATTTTTTCTCCTGGGCATGTATTTATTTGAGACCAGGATACTAAAAATGAGCATGAGGATTAATCCGTAATTATTGTGCCATTTCTCCTAGAGCAGCCTTAGCAACAGAAGCAGGGTTTGGAGCAGTCCCTCTCCCCTGCTCCTCCAGCCCAAGCCAATGCACAGGGGGGTGTCTCCTGGAGCAGCACACAGATAAAAGACGCTGAATGTGCCAGAACATCGACTGGACTGGTGCAGGGATGCACCCAGCACTGGCTCCACCAGCACCTCCTGGGACCTCTGTGCGCTCCCCTTGGGAAAGCACAGTGGAGCTGCAGGGAGAGCTCGTCAGCAGCCTCCGGCTCACTCCAGATTCAATGACGTTTTTGTCCTTTACCTCCCTGGAAGCAGAATAAGGCCCTTAACGAGCTCCTCACTGGGCTGCCAGCAGCACTGGTGCTATTCTCTGCTAGCTTAGAAATCAGAGATGGAAAAGATCAGCCAGGTCACCCTGTCCCTCCCCTGGCCAGACTATTCCTGCAGAGCTTTTTCCATTCAAGCTGAAGTGCCTCGTAGCAACAAAAACCTGAAGGGTATGAATCAGACAGAGAGAGTGCAGAGCTGAGCAACAGTAGCAGCCAGCATAATGCAGGGACAAACTCCTTCACCACATTTTCAGGAAAACGCCACCCCCAGCACCGTTTTACATCTATTTCTAAAAGTGCAGTGCCCAATTCTACAATGTGTAGTAGAAAAGCCAATGCCAGAATTACTCACCGGTAAATGCCCTAGAAGAGGTGTGATGCTGTCAGACACATAGATGATGCTTCCGCCTGTGGTTACTGCTATAATGAAGCCATCTAATGCCTAAGGAAAACAGTTGAGAGTGCTTTAATAGGCATGAGTGGTGTAAACAGGACATCTCATCATGTGTTCATCACAACAGTTTGACTTTGGCACCATATTGTTATCAAGTTGTAGTAATGTTATCTCAAGTTGCAGAACAGTAATTCTCTGATTTTACAGTCTGATTTAACTTTTACAAGACTCTTTGTAGTCTAGTAAAACCTACTATTGAAGCAACAAAGGGCTCACAGGAACATTTCATGTCTCAGTTTTTAAATTAATCACACATTTTAATAATGCAAAATGACTAAGACTGGATCCCTTGGAAGTTATTAAAATGAACATTTGAGCTCTGTGTAAATATCAAAGGACGATGAAAGGATGCGGTCCTATCTCAAAATGGTACTTCTCTGCAAACCCCATAAATCTCAGTTTGTATTAATGTAACATTGTATATTGCTGGGCTTTCATGTAAGTAAAAGCAATGCAAATGATCAAATAATCCTTAGCCTGAGTTTTAATTGAGTGATTTATTTTAAAGGTCATGGTATTAGATTACTCATTCCAAGAGAAATTCACCCTTCTGCAGTTGCTCCCTCACTTTGGTCCCATCTTATGGTAAGCCCCTTCACTCCTAGGACTGAAGGGAAATGTCAGCCTTATCCCCACCCTCTGCACAGGAGCAATTTCGCCTTCAAAATGAGTCTCTTCTTTAGTCTGAGCTGCCAAGTTTTGAGCTAAGTTTTGTGCAAAATTAAACCTAGACAGATTTTGAGATCTAAGGCAAGATTAACTTAATTTTTCAGGGGATTCTTCTCAGTGTGAACTAAAGCTAGATGAGAAGAGCACCTCAAAAAAGACAAAAGAGTAGGTGCTCAGAGAATATATTAAAACCTTCCCATTGCCACTGGGGAGTCACCAGTGAGGCTCCCAGCCCTTCAAGTGGAGCAAGTCTGGGTCCTTCCTGTCAGTTCCCAGATCTTCTGGAGTCAGTGCTGCCAGCAGTGTTTGAGCAACAAAGCACTGCAAGCACGACTTGACTCAGAGCAGGGTTTGACTTTACTCCAGTGGCCATACCTGCTCAGGAGACAGGTGTACTGCAAACAGCCTGATCAGAGAGCCACGGCGTTACAAAACCATACCACAAATCCAGGCCTGCTTCCAAGCCACACTTGCAGTTGATCTTGTAAGCCACAGCACATCCTTCCTCCCCGCTGACTTTAATAAGGGAAAGAATTCTGAGAATACTGGAAAATGCTAATTGTTACAAAAAAATAAATAAATAAATAAATAAAAAAGGAAAATACAAAGCCTTGAATAAAGACACAAACATATGTTCCTTTTTCCAGAGAAGGCTGAGCACCCACAACTATTTAAGTCAATGGAAATCTGCTGGTGCTTCAATCCTTTGAAAAGCAAGTCAATAACTTATACCCCAGTAGAAGAGTGTGTGTTTAGCATCTCTGAAAACCCTCCAGCTGCTATAGTTAGCTTGATTCTGTTAATCTAGGTGCAGAGAATATGTTTTTCTGTAGTGCAGTACATTCAAGCTGTTTTCTAAAAAAGCATGATAGCTGTTAGCCCATAGAAGAGAGCAGTGGTTTTACAAGGCAGTTGGATCGTGCATGTTACTATGGTGAAGGTTGTTAGTTTTTAAAAAATCAAGTCGTTATTTCATATCCAATGCAAATTACACACAGTGACTCATATCAGAACTCTGTGGTAAAATCAAGTTAATGTCTGCATACATAACTCTGTTTTTATTTACTTCCAACTGGACATTCCAACATTAAGACAGCATTTTCCTCTTCAAAGGTTTTACTTTTGCATCAATCTTAGACAGACAAACAGAGCCTAATGCCCACTGTAATTTGGTGACAGCCTTTTCAATATGGTAAGTAAAGGCCATTTTCAGGAAAGCTGATATATTACTGCAGTCAGTTATGCCTTGAGTCTTTTGAATTAGTGCTTGGAAAAAACCCTTCCCGTCTTTTAACAACAGGATGGGAAAAACTTCAAGCAGTCTTGTCCAAATGCTAATAAAGTAAGATTTGTAGGAAGCCAAAAGAGCAGGGAATGATGAACATGTGGCACAACAGGACATCCCAATACCCAATGTTATCTTGAAGGGCATGGAAAATCACAGTAGCAAGAAGGTGATTTATAAGCTGGGAAACCAAAAGTGATTGTTTTAATCTAAAATTGTGTAGCATACAAGCAGAATCAACAAAGGCCCAGCCTGTCAAAACAACAGTCAATTTATTGCTATCTCAGGGACGTATTTCAGTGCAGACTGAAGGAGATATGTGTGTTAAGTTCCTGTGCACAGAGATGAAAATGGGTGGTTGTCAGAGCAATGGGAGCAAAGAGTCTCATAAAACTAATCCAGGGGAGTCTCATCACAACAAATTGCAATGGCCAAAGGACTGCCAGCCCCTGGCAGTCATCAACATGCCCCGGCTTTATGCCACTCCTTGGTGGTGAAGTTGTTTCCCAACATCCTTCCCTGCCCACCACCAGAGCCTGGATCATGTGCCATGTTCACATCATTTGTGGGAGGAGAAGAAACCTGTTCACAAAGGACACTGTGGGGCTATGCAATATCCGTGTGTTTAGTACAGAAAAAGACCCTTGCTAAAGGCAGTTCTAGCTATTACTGAGAGAGGAAAATGCATTCTAGCAACTCATTTGCTTTTCATTTTGAACCTACATAAACTCCACTGAGTCACCTCCCTTCAAATCCCAGCTAGCATTTAAAGATCCTATGCTATAATTTAAAAATTATGATTGCAAAATGCGAGAATAAGAAGTGTTTGATAAGGGCCTTGTAAACCAGAGTGGAAGTACCAACTGTATCAAGCCAAGAGGAGCTGTCAGGCTTTATCTACTTGTTCAGCACCTAGCACAAGAGGGACGTGACACCACTGTTTCAGGTGCTACTGTTGCATAAATATTAGATGTTAATAACGCCTTCCAAGAACAGAGAAAAAACAGCCATGTGCCCTTTACCTCACCTCTGCTTGTAAAAAAAAAATATAACCTGTGATTTGAATCTTTGCCCTCAACTGCTTTTCTTGGGAGTCACTGCATAGCTCTGCAGGCTGTGTCAGCACAGCACAAGAGTACTGCTGAGAGGGAAGAGCAACAAGTGGGGACTTCAATCCCAGTCACAGCTCTGCTTGACGGTCAAATACAGCAGTTCCCAAAATCTCCTCTTTTCGAACTGCAGATGACAGTTTACTCGAAATGCATGGGTGTTTCCATGAGTGCTAGACAAAATTAGGAAAGGTATATATGCATATTTACCTCCAACATCAGCTGGGTGAATTCTTCATTGCTGAGAAATGAAGGCTTCCAGTCCTGCTGAATTTCAGAAATCTCTGTCTGTGCTGAGACTTCTAGACAAATAAAACATTTACATCCTTAAAATTCAAATTAACTTCTATCTTGATATATTACATATGAGTTGCTATGAAAAGAGAGAAATAACCTTTGTATTCAAAAATTGCAGTTTTCAAGCCTGAAATGTTTTCCTCGTTTTTTAGTCAAGTCAACTTGTACTGACTTCAGTGGGATAGCTGGTTGCACTGCTGGCCTTTGAAAACAGTCACTTATGTTAGCTCTGAGTCAGACAGCATTCTGGGGGACAGCTCTAGAAAAACTTGAGCTGGTTTAGTTTGCTGCTCACTCTGCTTCTCTAGGAGTGCATCCTCACTCAGCTCTGGTAGTGAGGGGATGGTGAACACAGACTGTCTTCTCTTTTCAGCATCTCCTTAATTAATCCCGTTGATTAACACTTCCAGAGCATGTAACACTCAATGCTCTGTATTGGGGGCACATAGGCAAACTGGCCAGAGAAATGCAAATGCATAAATGGTATTAAAGACAGTACATTTCTTGGAGTGCCTGTGCATTTTGTCACCGAGAAAGAAATCAAAGCCTCTATCCAGGATGCATTTGTGGAGATGCAGCTGTTTGCTCCTACTAGCTTGTTTGACTTGCTTTCTGCACTGCTGGGGGCTGTCACTGGCAGCACAGCAACTCTCCACAGCCCCCATGGTTTTACACACAGGTTTGAAAACCTAACTAAGGAAAGAGTCCATCAGATTTTTAAAGTAGTTTCAGAATATACAATACTTTCAGCAGATCTGTAGTTTAAAAAAGCCAACGTACATGAAATGGTGACTGTTGGGAGAATTACTTGAGATTTGGGAGATTCTGTTGATTATAATGAAGGAGGCTGCTTATGAAGGAAAATATATGAAAATTTACCTCCTCCTCTGTTATGACTAAAATCTTGGTTTAGCCTACCAAACAGAAGGGAAATACGACTCAATAAACCAGATCCAAAGTATGCTGAGGATAATCAACACTTTTAAATGCTGATGCTTTGTATTATATTCTGTGACTACTAATCTGGTTTAAAAATAAATAACATTTGCCTTTTTTAGCAAGTGCACAAACCCCAGTCACATTTTGACCCAATTGCTGTGGAAAGATTTGTGACTGCTAGCTTTCCTTCACCTAGTTGTTTTTCAAGGAAAAGCACCTTCTGGAAAAATTATTTGGACCTTCAGCTACACTTATACACTTATTTAAAATCTTGGGTGATTTTTCTTTGCTTAGATTTATAATTGAGCATATTCACATCTTCCTTTCCCTTTGGCAGCGAAAAATAAAAAGGTAAGTTATTGCTATAATTTTTTAATAAGTGTCTATAACTATTAAACCTTGAGATGTCCTGGTCATCTCCTTCTGTACAAAACCACAGGTTAACAGTTGGACTCATTGGTCTTAAATGTCTTTTCCAACCTAAACAAATATATGATTCTATCTGTGGTAAAAATTCATTTAAGGAGAAACTGCACTCTAATGACAGAACCATTATAATTATTTCCTCAGTAAGACTGACATTTGTGACTCCAGTCTGTTGTGAGTCATGATATAAGAGTTTTAATGGTCCTTCTAGTTACACCCATAGTTCTCCAGAGAGTGCAGGAAGGAGGTGCTGGATGAGCCAAGGTAAGCCAGGCGATGTAGTGCATCATCTTGTGAGACCCCTTTCTGCTTTCTGAGACCAGGGGCATTCCTCAGTCACCCACTGAAACCTCTTCCTCACAGGGCAGAGCAGGACAGGCCCATTTTAAACCAGTGCCCTGATTTATAAGGAGAAGCATGTCAGCTGACCACTGACATGGTGGGTGTCAAAGCATCAGGAAGGCCACAGTGCACATTCCTCCCTCTGAGTAGAAACTAGACCAAAGAGAGTAGATCAGCAGGGTCGGAAATCTCCTCTGCCCTCTGTGAAGGTACATTTCTATGAGACTTCATTGTCACTGGTGCAAGCATTTTAAAAAATAAACTTCCAGCTTTAGGATGCTGAATTTGACTACTGCAACTGGATGCTGTGCACATGCAATGTAGCTTCTGCTTGTGCAAACTGGGTGAAGCATCTCAACTATCTGTGGATGCAATTTGCTGATGCCAGCTTCAAAAACAGAAGCGCTTTCTGGTCTGAGTTTTCTACTCAGTGTGGAAAATTGAGTCCTACACAGTCCACTGAGGAGATGGGGTGCTGAACAGATTGCTTCTCTGCATCTTTTCTGCAGAGAAACTGGGGCAAATGCTTTGTTCTACTGCTCAGAATATTACAAATTTCAAGTAAGGGAATCTTCCCTCTGCTCCCAAACCTTTGTTCAAAGCATCTGTCTTCTTCATGAGTGCTGCAGGGCACTGTTGCCCTCTTTCCCTCAGTTGTTGCCATTTGCCCCCTTCTCTAGCAGGCTGAAAGTCCTCTTCAACTGAAGAGCAAATAAGGAGATGGATTTGGGCAGCACAGTGTCTGCAAATGATCATTTTTGATGAGACAGAAAAAAACCTCAAATACCTTATGTTGGCACTTTTAGATCCCTCGAGCCATTCTGATAATCACTGAAGGAAACAGGATATTATACTAACTGTCTGGCAAGTGCATGAAGAGCTGCACTAAATCTTACCATTGTGTTTCTGCAGAAAGCCAATGACTTTTTCCAGCACAGTAGTTTTGTCCATTTTGCGAGTGTTGCCTGGAAGCATGGAGCTGAGCTCTTTGATGAGAACATTGAACTGATCGCGCCTCTTCTTCTCAGACTTGTTACGCGAAGCCCTGTAGACAGGGGAAAAGAAACAAAGGATGAGCAGACCAAGAAGGAAAATGATCATGTACCTGCTCTTTGCAATGTATATACATAAAATTAGCTTGCTGCACACATCAGTGTGTGAAGATTGACACTGGACTCCAGCAAAGCTGCAGAAGCAAGTAGAGGCAACAGTTCCCACCTCCTGCTCTTGTGTTTGAGCCACCTTTAGTGCCCAGCAGGGAGATGGAGGCTCTGCTCACTCCTCTGTGCTGCCTCTGGACACTCTGCCTGAGCTTATCAGGACAGCACTGAGCTTGTAGTTGAAGGAGCTCTGTCCATCTCCCAGATATATGCAGGATCTCAAAAATTCATACAGTCTCTGGGGAGGCACTCAGAGTGAGAAGAAACAGAAATACTGTGACAACAGTAAAACTGTTCATAAAGAAGAAGAGTGGAGACTGGATCATACCCATCTGTGCAGATGTAAGAGAAGAGAGGGACCCCAATCCTGTAGCTGTTGCACTGGAGCTGGGTTGATCTAGAAGGATCTTCCCACTTTGGTTACATGTGCTCTGCCTACCTCCAGGCTGGCAGAGAAGAATCAGGATGTTGTCTTCCAGTCATTAAGATCAGAGACCTGAGTAGAAGTTGCTATAGCTCCCATCTGGTTTATATGCCAGTTTCTTCAGTCTCCTTTCCAAGGTCACAAGGACAAGCAGGAGAGAGGACATCACCATAGATGGGGTCTGTACCTGGGATGCATTGCCAGACTTGGGGTCTTGGAAGTGCCAGCAGTGCTTGCCCTTAATCTCCATGTGCCAATGGGAAAATCAGTGTCAGAGCCCAAGTCTCAAGGTTTAAAACAAAGACTCTACAGCTTTCTTCATCAGTCTTGGCTGTTTAGCTTGCAGATTCCTCAGAGAGAGCCTGCTTCTGCTGCTGTGTTTCAAGAGCTCAAAAGAAGAAAGTATCTGATTTCATTTGGGATATTTTGGCACCATTGTAATACTGTCATTAAGGCTGTTGATAATCTTTTCAGCATGCACATTTTGTTTTTTTTTAACTCTATGTCAATCTATACTTTTCTTGACTTGTTCTCATGAATACAACTGTTTGACTTGGAGGTTATCACCTGGATTTCTGTATCCATGTGGAAATAGAAATAAGTATAGCCCAGCAGGTTGGTTTGTTCTTCTGAAAGGTCCTCAAGCAGATGAGATTTGCCTTGTCAATTACGCAAAGCTCTAAAAATCTGGTTATATGTAAATGGGAAAGAAAAGCCAAGAGGCCAGTTCTCACTCTGAGTTTCTCAGTCCCAGCTAACTCTGCTGTGCCTCAGAGCAGCTCTGGACACACACTGCTGAAAATCAGAGCAGAATTTAGCCCAGCATCTACATCCCCTGCAAGGACCAGGATGGTAATAAACATTTTCAGCAGAGAAATCACTACAGAGGCTTCTGGATGTTACTACTGACAGAGGGGTAATTTTTGTTTGTCTTGCTCTCAACCCTGAACACACTTGGAGATACACTGGATGGAAGCCAATGCTTGATTATTTTA
This sequence comes from Poecile atricapillus, assembly GCF_030490865.1. Taxonomy (NCBI): domain Eukaryota; kingdom Metazoa; phylum Chordata; class Aves; order Passeriformes; family Paridae; genus Poecile; species Poecile atricapillus. The sequence continues at coordinate 30,316,694 of NC_081249.1, forward strand.
CAGCTTTGAACACAAGAGATTGGGTGGACACTGCCTGACTGATTTCAGCTTGCTCTTATTACACTGCAAAAGGCTGTCAGAACACGATGTGAAAAGCTCCAGCCTTATCCTATTTCTCTACAGTTCAGGGCAACGTTAAGAATATCAACACTTTATTTCCTCATAATTCAATCCTAAATTAATTTTAAGCTTAAAGAGTCCAGATTTCCCTGAAAATAAAATAAACCACCAACTGCTAATAGGGAGTGTGTTGCTTTAAAAACAAAAAATAAGAAAAAAGCCTTGACAGAAAATAAAGTATCTATTTTTAACACTTGACATTTTGTTCACAAAGGAAATATAAAAACTCCTCTAGTGGAAATAACTCTACCAAGATATGAATCGATGATCACAGTAAAGTTTTGAAAAGGAAAAAAAATGAGAAAAGATTAGAAAAAATGATAAAAACTGTCCCTGAACAGTTGAAAATACTTTGTTTAATACAGTTATAAATACATGAAGTAAGATAATTTTCATCACTTCTCTTTGAAGATTATTTCCTAGCCTTGCTTACTTCACTGCTAGGGCATACAACTACAGTAAGCTCAAACAACCTCTGTCTTAATTCCATACAACTTGTCCCAGTTCTCCTCCCTCCTTGCTACTCCACAAAGATTTCAGCATATTCAAGGGGAAGGAGGAGACACAGCATGAATAAAATCAGGACTTTCAGTGAATATAGCTAAAGGCAATACAGAACAGCCTGGATTCAGAATGGTCAAAATCAACCATTTAACAGCCATTTTTATTCGCTTACATATATGCTGCTTGTTGTCCTAAACAGATATTGACTGACTTGTGGATGCTACATTTTGCTAATTTACAATGAAATGTGACTGTACACTAAATTTCAGATTTCTTCTGGCTGCCCAGTGGAGTGTGTTATATATTCATCAATGCAAGTAACTGTACCTTCCTTCAGATTCTTAAATTTACTTTTTATTTCAGTGGAAAATGACAGGTAGTAGTCTTCATGATTAAGCACCTTCTCATGGTTCACTTCAAGCTGGTTTTGGTTGGAATTTGGAATTCAACTGAATTGTAAAAAAAGTATTTTCAAATTGTATACTATTAAAACAAACGGAAAGAAGAGCAAATAGAGAAAAAAACGCACAAAGCACACCTTTTGTTTAGAATTAACAAATCTCCATAACCAAAATAAACCTCATCTAGCACCAAAGAACTAAAAATGAAACTATGGCATCTGATCCCAGAAGATTAGAAAACCTCACATAGATCTTCAGTGATCCCAACTGTGGTGCCATCATATCCACATTTTAGTCCTCAGATCTTTGGAGCGAATTTGTGCCTTAGGGAGTCAGGCAGAACATGGCTCAATTTAACCAGTGTTCTCCCTGAAAGAAGAGTTATGTATCTTGGCCAAATGCTGAACACCTGGCACAGGGGTGGGAGTGCAAGTGCCTCTTCTCAGTAGAGGATGGATCCTTTTTTCACGTCTGTGTAATACAACCTGTACATGTCTAATGAATTGCAGCAGAAATACACGATGTGTATGTGTATCTCTACACAGGCCTAACCTGAGAAACTCAGCTCCTGGCCTGAGTCCATCCCAAAAACCTAAGTCCAGAAATTTTCAGTCTCACCTACTTTTAATAGAGAAAATAAAAGGAGAGAACAATTTCCTGGGCTTTTTAATCCCCTCTGTTGTTTCTCAGCCCTGAGGGACCCAGTCCTTATACCAAATAGAAGAAAAGAAAGAGTTTCCCTTGTGGTACAGGACAGATGAGAGTCCTCAGTTAATAAGACACAGCAGCAAAATATTCATCAAATAGCTTTTCCTGAGTCTGAATCTCTCTGGAAGAAAACCTGTAGCTTTTAAATGAATCTAAACAACTTCAGTATAATGTATTAACTTCAGATCTTCATGAAGCATCTCATGATTTCAAACTCAATTTCAACTTTAAAAAGCAAAATGAACTTAAATTACAATTTGAAGAAGTACTTTCCTTTTTTTATTTTTTAAAGTTATAACTTTTTTATGCACCCTGATAGAGGCCTGCCCCAGGGTACGACAAAAATTCCTTCTGGGAACAAACAGCATGAAAACCATACCAGATGGTGATGACAATTGCCGATAGCGAGGATACACGTTATCCTATTTTTTTCATATATGCATTCATTTAATGAATTTTTTTTTACTAAACAATTAGCGCATGAATATCTTGAAGATGATCAGGCCTTTAGCAGGTGAAGCAGTGCTGCAAGGTGGGCTCCTTTCTGCACCCTCTAAAAGGAAGCAGGGGGGAACAGCTGAGCCTGGCTGCAGCCCGTACTGACCTATATTGGTGAGACAAAGCTGCGGGGAGGGAAAGAAGGGGAGAAGGAATCAAAAGAGATGAAACTGGATCAACTGCTTGTGCCTGGACTGGAAATACTCTCATTAGAGGGAACCAAGGGGAAAAATGTGGGCAACCTCTGGCAATCTCTAAAGTAATTAAACTGCAGGCTGAGGCATTGATAACCTCGAATGCTTCCAAACTGCTTTTCTGCAGATGCCGGTCAGCTCTGACAGTTATTAAGAGTTTCACTGCCACAGATCCTCTGCCTTGAAACACACCTTTTCTCTCCCAACAAAGGGTTCACAATGAATTCCCACCAACCGGGACTCAATGGAGTACAGACTGTCCGTGAATGTAGGTTTCTGTCAGTTTAAGGCTGACATTTCGTGGTCTTTCTCTGCTCCCAAGGTAACTTCTGGGTGTTTTCATTGCTGTGATAGGCACTGATGAATAAATGAATAAATGACCATTCTAATAGCGAAAAACCCCACTTTTCCTATTCTTTTTCTTTTGCAAAATGTACTCAAAGGAAAAAGAAACTACAACATTTCTGTACACTCTGGAAGCTCAGATGATGTATTATAATGGCAGAAGTATGTTGTTGGTGCTTCAGTTCTGATGTTCTGCAGTAATGTGAAGAAAACGATCAATGCCTTGGCTTTTTTAACATTTTCCACAGGAAACATTGCTAGGTTATTTTCTTCTTACAGTGCAGACAGGAGTAGGAGTCTGTGAGATGGCAGTTTTTCAAGTTGTGTTTGACTGTATTTTACTCTCTTGCTCTTTGATTAATTGATTATGGATAAAACAGCTTCTGCAGCAACAAACAGTATCAAGCTCATCACAGAGAGTTATAAAAGAAAAGATACTCACCTCTTTGCCCTGTCTTTCTCATCTTCATCCATTAGATTGTCTAAGCAGTTTTTTCTGTTGAAGGAATGCAAGAATCATTATGAACTGTCATACTGTTAGCTCTATTTGCAGGTTAATCTCACAGTCACTCTATTTCAATTTAACAACATAGTGACGATATCCAGGTCAGATAAATGTGTCAGCAGTGCTCTATGCCACAGTCCTCGATTTTAGGAAATACCTATTGTGGGTAATGCTATTCCTGAGCATTATGCTAGCCTTAGGATCTCTAGCCAGGGATCAAGGCTCCCAGGCTATACGTGGTGCATCAGCACAGTACAAAAACAGCCACTTCTTGGGGATTTTTTTGTGTGGAGGTTACTCTGCAAACTTGTAGGGTGGATGAGCATGGGATCTGCTCAAGCTGAAAAGCATTCTCATTGCCCCCACGTCCCCATCAAAACCATCTTCAGTGCAAGAGCTGGCATCACTGATGCCTTTGACTTCTCAGGCTGCTCTTCCTACTGGGAAGCTCTTCATCCTCCTCTGTGGATCTTGACCCCAACCCAAAAGAGATGGTAGTAACTCTACTGAATTACACCTCAAATTCGAAGTGTCCTTATAAATCCCACTGCCTAAGCCATACTAAAAAACCCTCTTGCAGCCCCGTCAGACCACCTGCCCAGCCATGCTGGCACCAAGCATGGGGACTGTCCCATCCCCATCACTCCTTTTGCTAATCTTCACCAAAATGTTGTGACCTCAGCTTTGTAGTTCAATTGCTCCAGCAGTGTGAGCTGAAAGGAGAAAAGGGCAAATTGGGTAAATTAAGTAAATTTGTGTAGGTAAGGCAAAGGGAAAAACACAAAAGCAGCCCAGCTGAAGGGCCTCACAAACACTTGTCACTAGCTCACTGCCCACCCTCCTTGGCTCTTTGACCTTATGAGAAAGTGACTCCTGATCTGTAACCACCACACCCCAAGAAGGAAGCCCCATGCTACTGCACCTCTCATGGCATCTGGCACCCCTTCAGCGTGGTGCAAAATCCATGTGCTACTGCCTCCCACACAAATGTTTTCTGAAACAGCAGCACAATGTCATTGGATATTGTCAAAGTCTCATTTTCAAAGCAGTGGTGTAACGATAGGCAATGACAGAACTCTTTTTCAGCAATCAATGCTTCTCATTTAATGAGCTCTCAACATGTAAGACATGAATAAAATTGGAAGAGAGAAGGAAGGAAGTTAATTGCTAGGCTTTATTTAAGCCCATGTTATTTTCCACATATGAGTCACACATAAATTAGTCTGCTTAAAGAATATTTTATGAAAAAAACCATAGTAAAACCAGTGCTTCTGTTACTAGTTCTCTTACAGCAATATTCTACCCGGTCATTACTCAACAGATAGCTAAGAATACTAAACTACTCCATAGCTTTTTATCAAATCAGTTATGAGGAATTAGAGCCACTGGTCACTGACTGGAGGGTAAAGCCACTACGTAATGGCACTCTGCACTTTGGTGAAGGATAAACAGGAAATATGAAGGCCAAGGGACTACTTTTTTTAGTCATAACTGGTGAATTTAAATTGAATTCCATTATACAGAACAAAATAACAAATAATACCATGTAGTTTTTAGATTTTTCTAAAATTTGTTTTGACTTGCAAAACAGCTACAGTCAACCATGACTTTTGACTTGCAAGTCAACCATATCATAATTCATATTTTAGATAGGAAAATGTATAAGCCCAGCAAAATTTTATTATCCAGTGTTTTACATATATTTTAGGTGTTTATTTACTTAGTCCCATACTGAAACTGTTATCACAATCACTGTGTTTTCAAATAATTCAGGCTAAAATGTCGTGATAATATTCAGTGTGTTTTGTTGTTATTTGCCCACTTATTGTAACCTATGATATTCAAGAATACAGAAGGCATTGTTAAAATGGCAGGATTTAGGATTTTGCAGTGTTTCTTTGCTAAACCTTTGCTTAAGATCATAGGATCACAGGATGTTAGTGGGGTAGGAAGGGACAATAAAGACCATCTCCTCCCAATGGTGGGAGGACACCTTGAACTAGACCAGGGCTGGGACATCCACAACCTCCCTGGGCAACCTGTTCCAGTGTCTCACTGCCTGCACAGCACAGCACAGCACAGCACAGCACAGCACAGCACAGCACAGCACAGCACAGCACAGCACAGCACAGCACAGCACAGCACAGCACAAAATGTTCTGTTGCATGCACACTTGTTGAATCTAGGGTATGACAATCAAACTGGGGTAGCATCAGCAGCAGAAGTTTCTCTCCCTGAATCCCTAAAGGTCTTCCTCACAGATGAAGCTTCTGCGAGGCTTGTAACATCTGGTTGTAAGATTCCCAACTGGAAGCAGGAATATGTGGACAAATGTGCTGAGTGGCTGTGAGGAAGGATGGAGCTGGGTGAGACAGTCAGCATGGGTGCTGCTCAGCCCTGGCTCTTTAGGAGAAGCACAACGCACCTAATGGAAAGGGGCTTCCTACAGCTGTACCCTGTAAACCATCAAGAAATTACACTGCCAGGAAGCCCCTACTCTTGAGAGAGAGCAACAGATCTGACTGGTCTGTTCTGCCAAGGATTTGGCTAGATCTGTAAAGCAATTCATGGCCAGCTTCCAGTAAACAAGGTTTCTCACTGACTGACATGAAATTCTGGACCTGCTGCGCTGTTGCTAGCGTGAGACAATATCTAATTGTCATTTTGCTTCTGTTTGCTCACATGGCAAAATCTCTAGAGGATCATAAGCATTGCTAACAGTGTTTGCTAGTACATATGTACCATATGAAATTAGAACTGTTCTCAATAAAATAGATACATAGAGCATACAACTGCTGAGAGCTGGTATTGCCATCCCTCTCCAGAGCCCCACCAGAGCCCTCTCCTTACACCCTGACAGAGAAACCCATGGCATGGAGCTTAGGTATGTGCTTAGTGCTACCTGCTTGCTTTATGTTATCCTCCCAGTCCCTCAGCTGTGAAGGTCCCAAACTGCAAACTGGAAACCTACTGTCTCTTGGTTTAGGAGAAAATTCTGACTCATTCCAATGATGGAGGCAGGCAGTAAATACCAAGGCTCTGTGCCACAGTTTCCCTGCAAAGAAGTGACATAAAAAAGCAAGTGGCACAAGTATTTCTCAAAATGTGAAGAATCCTTTCACGATAACAAAGGCAATTTGGAAACCTATAGGTAAGAACACCACATGATGTAACTCTTGCTGGCAGAGTCACAGTCGCATTCAGAGCTTCGTTAGTATCATCATTATCATAAAAGAGTGAAGACTATCACTCAAAAGGATAGGAACTACCTGGAACAAGAAGGAGAAAGCTCATGTACTCCCATCAGGGTGGTATTCAGACAAACACACAGGAAGATGCTTATACACAAGCAGGGAAGAATGGCATTTTGGAAACAAAAGACTGGCTAAAACTGTTAATCATGTACCCCTGCCTTAGTTCTAAGATGGAGAATTACAGCACAAACATCCCCCCACATTCATTCATACAATGATAGTTGCTTGGGAAAGAAGTGATTCAGGCAGAGTGCCAGCTCGCTCCAGGGACTCTCCAGAAGAAAGGTTGCACATGTTTATTTTGATACAGTCTATTCCCAGTGGACACAGAGCTTGCACTATAAAAAATCATCTGGCACTGATCACCTTATCCTGTGCTAGAAACATGTATTTTATTGAGCTAAGCTACTACTTTTCTGGAGTGGTGAGGTTGGTTTCACTCCTTCCTGCCCTACTGCTCATAAGGATATGCTGTAGACACTCAAATTTAGGTAATCAGCAGTTGATTTCCCACTAAGTTGCCACAAGGCCAACTAATAGTTCTTACAAATCAGCCTGATATTTATCAAGAATTTTTAATCATATTCATTTAACTCAGCTGAATTAAATGAGAGATGTAAATTTCTTTCAGAGGTCCTGAGACGTGCCTGGGGGACCTTAGTGAGAAGTCACAGTGTTTGTTCTTCCCTGGCCCCTATGTTTAGCACCTCAAGGAAAAGACTGGGCTTTTCCTCCTCTTCCCTCTCTGCCGAGGTGGGGGTGTCTGCCTCCATCTCCTCCCAGGTCTGCCTGGGTATTTTACCACTTGTCCTGTACGGGTATGGTCAGCCCTGGGGAGAGAGGTGCTCCTACTGCAGACATACCCAAGCCTCACACCTCAGACCTCACCCTCAGACCACTTGGGATGCTGGTACAATACAACCAATCCTAATTAAAGATGATGATATTGCACTTGGAGAACAATCCTCTCAAAGACAGGGCATGGCCAAGGGTTGTATGGAAAACCCGGATTCTGGGATGAAACTCCTTGAACTATCCTCTGACCTCTGGGCAGACCCCTCCCAACAGCTGCTGTCTTTGTGAAGGAGGAAGAACAGAGCAACAGGGTGTAGGGCAGACATGCTCCCATGCCTTCCACATTGCTCAGCCACCAGGGCCCACCTCTGCTCAGCATTGCTCCTGTTCTGCCTCAACAGGGAGTTACTCCCTCATCCCCTCTTTGAAGGGGAGGAAAAGGCTGTTAGCGAAGAGGTCAGCGTTATACAGGAGGCACACAGTTATGTTTGGTGGGGTTCAGGATTCAAAGGCCAGATCCAGCCTGTGCTTAGTGAGTAGGATCCAATATGTAGGAAGAAGGCACCAGAAGAGAGTAAAGGCTCTAGGCATGATCCAGGGGCACAGTTTCTAGGCACCCACTAGCACAGGGGACAGCATAGCTCAGTCGCTGTGCTGGCATCACTGCCCAGGGATGATGAACTAGGTCTGATGGGCACTGTGGTTGGTCAGTGGCATTGTCCCATGGGTGTTCCAAAGTGTGGGTTAGATGGGACTTGCCCACCCTGGGGAGCACCACTGTGGCTAGGAACTCCACCTGCTTCCCCTCAGCTAAGCAGAGCTCTGAAATGAATCATGCTAACAAGCGAAGTATTTCCCTTCCAAGTCCTGCTGGAAGGCAAAAAGAAAGATTAGCGAACTGGAAGCAGCAGGAAAGGTCATAGAGTGACAAGCAAGAAGTGACCATCTGACCATTTTAAGCACCTTGTTCCAAGTTTCTGTAACATGGATGAAGCACTCAGATATCCCACCAGGAAGGGTACAGTGTGAACACAAGGCAGAAGGATTTGTACAAACACAAATCAAAACAAATCAACAGATTCACAGACACATCAAACTGAACTGTACCACTCTATTCTCTTTTTTTTTCAGATAAAAACCTATGAACTGTTACAAGAACATGCTGGAAGTCCGTAATTAAATATGACACATTCCAAAACATAGCAATAAAAATTGATTTATCAAAATGTAAACAGACTAGCCTTAGAAAACTTAAGATAGTAAAAATTCACTTTCCTAATTATATACATGGTTATTTGAGAAAGATATGTGTCTTTTCAGTGGGAGAATGGCAGTCTGGAGTCACCATGGGTCATGTAATGCTGAGACTGTTATGGGAATTACTGGTTTTAGGAGTAAAGGAAAAATCCAGAGGCATCATTAAGTGTCCAGCTTTAGAGTTTTTGCCTGACAGTGTATAGTGAGGTCTTCCTGCATTCAGTAGGGTACTACATTTTGTTTACACTAGAGATGATGTTTCGAAGCTTCAAAAAAAGAAAAGAAGGAAACTTTTTTAGAAAATGCTGGACTTCATGAACCTCAGGGGCTGTTTCATGTTTCATACATATGTGTACAATGAATCTTCAGATGGTAACAGGCTTAAAGCAAGCAGACATAAAAAACAATCCACATGTGGTCAGTAAAAATGATGAAATTTGACAGAAATTAATGCTCCCCTCTTCTGAATTGGAGATGAAAGGAAGATGTTTATAGGTAATAGAGCTGAGTATTAAGAGATTTTGAAGAATAGAAATAAAGGCTCAGAGCATATTCTGGTTTTATTCTTTACAGTATTTCCATTTAGTGGGAAGGGGTATTATTTTCCACATGTTGGAAATCTTGCACTTACTGCAATGTATTAAATAGCTTTCCCCCTCCACTCTGGTGCCCGCTGAATTTTGGGGTGTACAGCCTGCAATCCCTCTGTAGATGTGGTGTGATTCACATGGGTTTAAGTCAGGAGTGAGATGGCTGACGTCAGCAATGCCGTGCTGGAGCGTGGCCAGGGTGAGAGGCATCTTTTATCTCTGCTTGTGAGCAATGCACAAAGTTTTGTGCAGTGTTTGGATCTCTGATGAAGATCAGTACATACATGCTCGTTACCTTCCTCACTGCTGTTATTACTACTGAATGACTACAGCCATTCAGACTTTAGTGAGCAGGCTGCGAATCCCCACGTTCAGCCGCTGCTCTGCTCTCCCCTCGCACGGCTGGAAACAGAAAGGCAAACAAATTAAACTAACATTAATCAGCAAAGACTGCCATCTGTATAACTCAGAGCACTTCTCCGCGTGCCCGTCCCCTTCCAGCAATGCTAAACAGGATTAGCCTTCCGTGGGCGGATGGGGAAAGTAGGTCAGTTCGGTAACATCGCTGCGTGTGATGAACGGAGGAGGATGTGACTGCAGTGGTCTGCTGGCAGCCCTCTCGCCTTCGGTATGAGCCAGGAGATGCAGCACCTGGGCTTGTCATGGGGAGCACGAGGTGGCTCAGACCCCACGTCCCCGCATGGTGACACCTGACATTTGTAGGATGACGGATTTGGCAAAGCCTGGCTGATGCACTGGAGTTAGTGGGTGCATTTCAACGAGGAAACTGAGGCACAGGGCAGCTAAATGCTTAGTTATTACTAGTTTGTGTACAGCCAAATATTCATCAAAGCTTACACATAAGCCAGAGTGGCAAGGGACGGTAAATCACCCGGCAGAGGTATTGTCTTTCTGTACTGACTTCACTGGGTATGCAGAGATGGTGGCAGGAAAGCCAAAGCTCACCTCAAGTGACACCTGCAGGGTGTGACAAGCAAGAAGAGCTTCTGCTGCTACATCAGTAGTAAAAGGTTGAACAATGAAAGTGCAGGACTGCTGCAGTACTGGAGGGGTGTGAGGGGGTGAAATTGGTGACAGCAAAACAGCAAGGCTGTTGCCTGCTTTGAGGTAGTCTGCACCAGCAAGGTCTCCCAGCCCCTGTGTTGGAGGAAGGGGCAGGAAGGAACAGAAGCACCATCAAAAGTTGAGGATCAGCTCAGGAAACTTGAGGAAGCTTGGGGGAAGTTGAACATACAAGTTGATAGGGACTGACTACTTGGCTTATTGGGTGCTGAGAGACTTGCCAGTATCCTTTGCTAGGCTGATCTCTCATTTTGAGAGGTTGTGGAGGCGGGGGAGGTCCCTGATGTTTGGAAACAGGCAAATGTTGGTCTTCAAGAAAGGGCAAAAGGGTGATCCAGGGAGCAAGAGGCCAGTTATCCTCACTTCAGTCCCTGGCAAATCGTGGAGCGAGTCCTGTTGGAGCACAGGGCTGGGTACACAGAGAAGAAGGTGATCAAAAACAGCCAGTGTGGATTTACCAAGAATAACCTAACTGCCTGTAATGATGAAATGACGGGATCTGTGGATGGGGAGAGAACAGTGGATATCATTTATGCTGTCTTCATGCTCAAAGGCAGGGCATGTTGTCAGGGGAGACTGAGAGGCTGAAGGAAAGGACAGACCAGAAACCCTATGACAACTGTCAAGTCCTGCACCTGGAAATGAAGAGCCTTGAACTCTGATACAGGCTGGGGATGGACTGATCAGAGAGCAGCTCTGCAGGAAAGGCTCTGGGAGTTCTGGAAGGCAGCAGACAGCGTGCTGTACATGAACCAGTGGTGTGCCTTGGTGACAAGGATGGACCCTGGGCTGCATGGACAGGAACACAGCCTGATCAAGGGAAGGGTTTATGTCCCTTCCCTCAGCACCTGTTATACCACATTTAGGGTAATGAGACTGTGTTTTCCTAGGACAGGAAAGCTAGATTAACAGGAGGAAGGTCAGTAGTGTCTCCAGTGGTGGGGCCTGGAGCCCTTGAATTATGAGAAGGGGCTGGGATAGCCAGACTGGCTTAGTGTGGAGAAGAGATGGCTTTGGGGACATCTAAGAGTTCTCTCATTGCCTACAAGGGGTCAATGAAGAACCAGTGCTGGACTCCTCATGGTGGTGCAGGATGGGAGAGTGAGAAGTAACAGGCATATGTTTAAAGAAGAGAGAAGGAACTCTTCTCCATGAGGACAGCCAGGCAACGGAGCAGACTGCCTGGAGAGGCTGTGCCATCCCCATCCCTGCAGGCTTTCAAGACCCAACTGGGCAAAACCCTGAGCAGCCTGGTCTGCCCTCAGAGCTGGCCCTGCTTTGAGCACAAGGTTGGACTGGAAACCTCCTGAGGTTTCAACCTGAATTGCCCAGTCATGCTGGATCTACTGAGCTGGCTACATATCCTATGCAAATCAGTCCCCTTGAATTAGTTCCTATGTTATATATGATCTTGAAACATATTTTATTGTGCTTTTGGTCTCTGTACTAGAAATAGCTTGTGTACTGTCTCCCCTACATTTGACACTGCTCCTGCTTTATAAACAGATACACATCTTGATATTGCGTGTCTGTATGTCAGGTATTTGTCATGCCACTTTAGATGTTAATTTAAAAAAAAATCACTTTATGACAGAATTAAGAAAAAAAAAAAAAAAGGGGAAAAAAGGCCTCTCAGGAGAATGCCCCTTGACTGCAAAACCTGTTTTTCTTCTCTCTCTACTTCTCATGTTCTTAATCTGTTTTAGGTATTTATAAAACTTTAATCCTCATAGTATCAGAAGTCCCGAATGTACAAAGACTTTAAAATGTGCTTAACTCTACACTGCTATAAGAAGGCCCTCATGTATGTGTATCTTTGCAAAATCCAGGTCAAAATGTGGAGGTAGAACTGCACAGATTATTTTGCAGTTGTTAGCTCTGAAACCTTCCCTTGAAAAGGATATCAGTTATAAAGCACTCTCAGCTGTAAGAATCTGTTTATGTTCTTCTGCAAATATTTTAAAAAGTAGAATAATATAACATTTGACCTATGATCTTCTGATGGTCAAATGCTCAGCTGATACAGGCAAAATATCCAAGTATATTATAAAGATTTGTCAAAAATGCAAGGATTTTTTGTTTGACAAAAACTACCTGGGAAACACCAGCTCAAGCAGAAAATTAGTCTTTTTCAATGGGACTGTTATCAAGTCATTCTCTTCTTCTGGCAGCAACAGTGGTGACAAGATCATTTTAACCCTTTCCATACAATTAAGCAAGCTATGGTGGCACTAGAATGTACTGCAAGATGTCCAGGAGCTGATACAGTTTGGTCTAGCTCCCCCCACTTCTTTGATTGTTAAGTGTTTATGGATGGCTCTCAAATAATCAAATTACTTTTGTTTTAAAAGGCTCTGGGTCTAGAAGCAATTTTGCTAACAGAAAACTTTGTTCTAGAAAGAAATTCTGAATTTTTGTCAGTGTTATTCAATTAATTGTGATTTACACCAGCTGTGATCATTCGCTCCATACATAAGGTGCTGAAATAACAGACTACATGTTCCTGTGGAGATTTTATCAGGAAAGCAGAAACTAAACATGAAGCTAAATTTCCTTTGAGTTTTAGGCATCTACCGTGATGTGGCATCTCCCTCTTCATTGAACAGGACCTACGGTGAAGGGCTGTCCTCTCTCCATGTCCTTGTCCTTTCCCTGCCCATGTGGGATTTGCTTGCTTCTTCAAACCAGCAAGAATTGGAGGGCCAAGCTCCAAGGACTTGCACCAGGCAGTGAGTGCTCTCCTTGGCCCTCCCCATTATCATGGGTACTGCAGCATGGTGACACCCATGGGTGCTCAGCTGCTCTGCCTCTGATGGGGCTGGAGGTGGGAGGCATGAGGGGACAAAGTGACTGTCCCTGCAGAGACACTGCAAGACAACTTCCCTGTGCCATGTAAGAGGCGAAGACATGGCCTCGATCTGCTGGTGACAGGAAAAAAAATCCCTATACAATATTACAGAAATAAATACAGATATAAACACCAATAATCCCATCACTTTTGTGTTAACAGCTTGGTAACACATCTGCTTATAACTCACACACTGCACTAAATTTTCTGCTCTATAGTAACTATCATATCCCTGTCAGAAGAACTAAATATTTAATCATCTGGGGAGATGAATCATGAAAAGCTGTTTTGGGGAGATATTTTTAAATGGACAATTCGTTGTCATTTAATTTTGAGAACCTGCTGTCTCCTTTTCAGAAGGGTCCCTGCAAGCCTGTGACCATACAGATTATTGCTCTATACTGCTTGCTGTCTCCCTTGCAGGTAATGTAACCTACAGAGTTTTAAGGTCATTTCAGAGCAAGACAGGAGGATTCAGGGTTTGCCTGGGCATCCCTAAGCCTAAAGAAAGCAAGGCTAGAGACACACAACCTGCTGGATTGCATGACACTTTGGGGAGGAATATCCTCTAGCTGCAGTCTCCTATTTTTCTGTCTGAGTCCATAAACCTGCCAAGAGGTCAGCTACAGCATCACACCAAGGCTGCACCTGTATTTTGTGCCATCTTGAACATTTATGCCCTTGAGTCTCTCCTGTCTTAGACTGAGCCACACTCCACCTATGTGCAAAGAACTGCTTTTCTCAGACCCTTCATGCTACCAGTGGTTCCCATTTCTACAAAGATAAAGTTTCTCCAGCCCAATGTAAAATTCAAATCAGGTTTTACAAAATGAATCTCTAAGGAAAAAGGATAATTATTAAAGAGCTTCGTTAGTGCTTTGCAATCTTAATTATGATAATTATATTTTTGTAGCTAATATAACTGAACTCCTGCTTTTAAATCCCATTAACGAGCATTTTTAATCCCTCTCCTACTGGGCCAACAAAACCATAATGTTGAACTTTATATTTACATAGGGCACTATTTTTAATAAAAATGACGTGCTGTTTACTGAGGGTTTCCATTCCCTTTTATCTGAATTTTGAAGGTGCACCTTCTCCCAAGACATAAGAAATTAAGAAAAGCAAAGATGGATTCAGCAGCTTGGGCTCAATTTCCCTTCTTGGCAACAAGAGGGCACAGTCCCTAAGCCAGGATGGCAGCAGGCTGTGGATATTGGCTGCCATCAGGAGTCAGTGACACCACTGCTCCAGTAGAAGGACAGACTTAAAGCTCTTTTCCTTGACAGCCCAAGGGTTGAGCTTCATCTGCTCTGGGTCCTCATGTGGGCTTCACCAAGAGCACGCACCCCTCCCACGCAGGCAGAGGATGTGACCCACTGCGTGAGATGAGACCTGTCGGGGAGACAGCAGGAACTTGCACAGGACAACTTTCCCATACTGGACCGGTCCTGTGGGTAAGCGGGATACCAAGAGATGGCAGGAGCCAGGCTGCAGCAGCCAACAGTGACTGATGACCAGGAGAAAAGGTGGCAGCTGGGGGAAAAGGTCAAAAGAAATTTCAATTAAAAATGAAATGCCTGAATACACAAACTATTAGTGCGATGTATGAGAAGGGAAAGGTACCTCCCCTGCTTACTGGAAATCCTGAAAAGGGCCAGCAAGTGACACTTTTCAGTGACACAGTATTTTCTGAGTAAAGTTTAAAAATCCCTGATAAGAGTGGAATTTGCTGCTGTGTCCTGTTATGACCCACCTGCCACCACCCAGGTGCAATGGCCTAATGGAGTTTTTTTATGAGTCTGTTTGCAGACACATATTTTATAATTATCTAACAGAGAGAAAATAAGTAAAGGATCAAAGAGGGAAGAGCATACCAATTCAGACATCTCAAAAAAGAAATTAAAACAATAAAGCATATATTGAATATCATCTGCCCATTAATCTCTGGAGTAAATTCAGAAAACTAATTAAAAGCTTCTACACAGATAAATGATAAGCTTCTTTATTCAATGAGCTCAACATATGAACAAACAGAGGTTTGTGTTGATATCATCATTATTAGCAATTGCATTAAAGCAAATGATTTTTGCTGTGCTACTGGGAATACAGTGATTTGAAAAACAAAATGCTATGAGATGAAAATTCAAACCTTTATGGTACCAAGCATATAGCATTTCCTGGTTTTTATTTTTAGTTAATGGTAACTCTTATGGGTCAGCATGATAAAAAATAAGATGTAGAGAAACAACCCCAAAGCCAGTACAGAAACAACAAAAATCTCTGCATAATCGTTCTCCAGTGGAAGGCCAGCTTTAAGGGCCAGTATTGCCTTCCCACATGGGAAATTCTCTAATTTGTCAGTTCTTCTGCACCTCGTGTCCCTTTTTCTGCTATTGGCTTCAACATTCTCAGGGGATTTTGTCTTGAATTTTAGAGGGAGGTTTTTGCCTCTTCAACCGTAATTGATAGATGTTCTATTTTTGTGGAGCAACACTGCTGTGTTACATGATGTGTGTGGCAGTGCTGCATGGGGAGCTTGCAAGGCAGCTAGAACTGCTCTCTCTTGGTCCTCTGGGAATAAACCCCATCCCAACCATCCCTTTAGATAGCTGTGACTTGAAAAAGGGGATTCTGAAGAACACAAGTTTACAGCTTAAGCTGTGTGCTCAATTTATGTGCAGAGCCTGAAATAATTAATACCAATATATAGTCAGTTCAGAATCTGATTATTTAGAATCAACTGGCTCCAGAAT
This sequence comes from Poecile atricapillus, assembly GCF_030490865.1. Lineage (NCBI taxonomy): Eukaryota > Metazoa > Chordata > Aves > Passeriformes > Paridae > Poecile > Poecile atricapillus. Next base: position 30,332,552 of record NC_081249.1, read on the forward strand.
TCAGATATCTTCTTAAAGATCCTACACGAGGAAGTAACTTGAAAAACTCTGTATTTTATCCACAGTGCATTCCAGTGATCCAGCACTGATTAGCATAAAAACAGCTTTAAACTGATGAAATGTGGGAACAAGAGAGAACTATAACTGCTTTTGTTTATATTTTTATTCATACACCATCATTTTCCTACTTCATATTGTACATACTGTGAACTCTCCCTGTTGACCAAAATGAAGCAGAGATTTTAGGAAGTCTCAGGCTAATGTCCTCTTGAATACAGGCTAAATGAAGGATACAGTCCACGGAGTGTAAAGTGCAGTTACATTTTAGCTTATTCACTCAACTGTGGCAATTCAGAAACAGAGAAGTCATTAAAAGCCCCACAGCAAAAGATCAAATTATGCCTCTGCCAGATATTAACTTTGAAAAGGAACAGAGACAGTTGGAAAACCACAATGAAATACTGATGTGCTGATTCACCTCGCACTGATGTACTGCATGACTTAGAACTGCAAAATAATCTCTGTTCTGTGCCAAATGATACTGGGAAGAAAGCATCTTTTGGCTCTGATGGGTGCTGCCTTCCACTCATAATGTGCATTTCCCCTTTACACTTGCAAGACAATTTGCTGTCAGAATCTCAAGTTGACTTGCTATTTTATTTGCCATCTGTGTCAAATATTCATATAGGCGTGTGAAATGTGTCCATGTCCCAGAGGGCATCAGTTGTTGCACACTGTTTCCTATCTTTTATAATTACCAGGGGAAAAACTAGGAGGGGGTAAAACCTGACATAATTATAGATCTCAACTCATGCTGTATCACATTTCATTTATGTAGAGTGTCATAGCCATTACTGGAGCACCATATATGAAAAAATAGGACTTGAACCCTCAATGCACTACGAATTTTGCAGGTAACCTAATAAAATTGGATTAAATATCCTGCAGAAAATAAGATACTTTACATCCCATCTATTCTGTAGCCAGTACTGTGACTGCAGCTCTTGAAACATTATCTCATCTGGCTGTAGAGATGTATTTCAGCACCAATGCAGCTCACTGTAGGTCTGCTGGTTTACGTATTTAGCCAGTGTCACCAAAAAATGCTTGTGTAGGGCAGCTCAGTTTGGGGGAGGGCAGAGAGAGGGAGAAAGAGGAAGGAAAGAGAAGCAGTTGGCAGGGAGCTGAGATTGGGGTCAGGTTGGGTCCTCTGGCTCACAGTCTCGTGAGCAGCTGGGAGAGGTAAATTGCAGGGCTGTGAGTTGAGATGAGGAGAAAAGGGAAATTCCCATGTGCTGTTTCTAAAATCCACACAAAAAGAGAGATCCCAAAGGCAGTTTTGAGGACCCTAGGAAAAATGTTGTTGTCACTGGATGCATTGGGAAGTTTATTTGCAAAAATGCTATTGCTCCTCCTTGTTGGGTAGGTTTAAACCGGTCTCAAGGGTGATTATTGAAACTGTAGCAACTTTATGGAAAGATATATATCAATCACTATAAACTGTACCAAAGGTAGTATAAAATTTGATGGCACAACACTTCACTTTGAAAAACTTACACTTTATCCTACTGCCAGACTATTTCGGGATTATTTGGGTCTGGGGATCTTTTGCTTTTAAACAGAAAAATCTTTGGTTCTCCATGGTGTTTTTTTCCCTCCTCAGCCTCCCTTCTTTAGATACTTCAAAAGGCAATATCCTGAGAAAACTTTTCTGCTGGTTCCTATTGTTTTCCAGTTCAAGTGAAAAAAGTACATAATGTTAAATCTGAACACCAAGACTCTGTGAATGTGTAAACTTTAGAATTCTAAATCTTTCAGCCTGTGCCAATGTAAACCACCTAAAGAGCAGAGAATTAAGTACACTTTATCCTCTCTGACCATGATTGAACATGTTCCAGTCCTAAAATCTGCTGAAGGGAGTCGCTCAAATCCCCCAAAGCAAAGTAGGGCTTTTTCAAACAAGCATGAGAAAAGAGGGACATCCCCATCCAAATCTCAGCCCAAACTCTTTTGCTCTCTTCTTTGAAAATTATCACCCTGCTGTTTCAAATCACCTCCCTCTCAAGGGCATGGGGAAAAAAGTAAAACCTACCTTTCCTAAGTGAAATGCTCCATATTACCTAAATTCATGGGTAAATTGCTCAGAAAAGTCAATAAGCACATCTGCAGTACACACTGACGTCCGTCACCCACCCTTTCCAATGTTGTTCCATTAATGTCTAACTGTCCTGGTTTTGTTTTTGAAGAACAGCTGTCTCGGTCCAGATTCTGGAAGCTGATGGATGTACATTTTGGGAACCCAGTGGGTTTTCTGTCCAGCAGCAAGAGCTTCTCCCTGTCCTGTTTTCCATGGCACTCTGGGCCAGGACCCTCTCCTCTGGAGAGGAAGGATTGTGGGGATCATGGTCTGCCTTTCTCCTGCCCAAGCACACAGCATCCTACTGCCCTCCCTTGCACTGGATCCAGTGCCTGAATCAGAGGCCCAGCTCGTGTGTTGGCGCTGGATATCTGGAAGCATGTGAGTACTGCAACCACAGCCAGAGCCTGATGTGTGTGCTGGCCACGAGAAACAGGCATCCAACTGCCACTGCTTGGGTATCCAAGAGGGTTTAAGCTATTGGTAGTCATGGGAAGCTGGAACAGAAATGCATTAAAAGGCTCTCATTCCTTAGATTTGCTCTTCTCTCTTTATCACTCAGGAATATTTAACGGGAAAGAACCATAACGCAGTTGCAGCTGTGCTTCAGTTAGTCCACTGTCTTGTTCTAAGCTATTTTAAAACTGACATTATCCTGAGAAATAATGAGAAGTCTTAAACTGTGCTTCACTGCGTACTGTGTGAAGCACACAGTAAATTTCTAGGCAGCTAAAGAGCGAGGAGTGAAACGCGAGAGAATAGTTTTCCTGTTATATTTTCTCTCTCTTCATGGAAACATTGATGTGAAGGATAGTAATACTGTTACTGAATTCTGACCCACATGGCTATAAAGATGCATTACTTGCATCAGTCCAGGAGACAGTTCTCTCGATCTTGCTTCCTCTGCAAATGCAGTTATCTTACTCTGGCACTTCGCAAAATCCTCTAAATTACTATTAAATTAAATACTTTTAATTTATGAAGGAATTCAGCTGAACTCATATTTCTGTGCCATTAATTATCAAGTATCTTACTGACTCTGGAAAAAACATTAATAAATCAATCCAAATGAACTTCCACTTTCCCCCCTGAACTGGAGATGGGTGTCATCAGTCACACTCTAACCTAAGAAAGTTATATTTCCTTTGGATTTATCATTCATCTAATTCCAAATCATGTACTGAGTGGGCTCAGGGCAACATTTTCAAACATATTGCTAGTGATGGCAGTATATTTAGCCATTTTAATATGTGGATGGATTTTTAGAGGTCTTCTGTGATTTGAAGCAAATCCCCTTTTGCAATGTTAAGGCTGATTAGTTTTGTTTGTTTGTTTTCAGCAACAGTAGTTACACTAGTAGTCCTTTAGAAAATATAAGATTTTCAGGGTATGCTTAGACACAGTGGAGCTCTGGGAAAGCACACATGACAAGAGGTAGTGATAAATCTGGAATTGAAGGACATGTGGATGCTTCGGAGGGTAGTTAGTCCAATGGGTAGATACAGATTTAAGTGCTGATCTTTTGACACCCACAATTGAAAATATGGACCTTGATATACAGTGCTGGTCTTTAGTATGCCTTCACACAGAAAAAAAGGTCTGCAGGGGTTCAGTATAGTAACTCACAGCGCAAAACAGTCTAAGGAGGACTGTAGTGGCAGAGCAGACAGGTGAGCAATTTCAGAAGCTGACAGAGCTACCAGGGGCACCTGGTACTATCCCCTCAAAACAGTGCTGAAGAGTGAAAAACCAAAACAAATGTGTTATTTCACAGACTAGTCATCAAAAGTAGATGTTTCCATTTCATCAGTATTTTATCCTTCATTTGCCAAACCCAACGCAAATCTTGGCAAAGGAATGTATTTCATGAAGTTTTGTGGACTGACTTAATGTATTAATCTTCACAGTGACACAGATTATTAGAAACTCAATGATATGTGGAATGTTTTATGATGTGCTTTCATGCTGATAAATAGCTAATCACCATGTATTTGTGACAACAGAGCATTACGGAGAGCAGTAATACGTGTTCTGAAAAACACCATTGGTCCTTTTACACCCTCTGCATAATGCCCTATCATCTACAGCGCTTAACTTTGCAGTCTTGCTTTCAAAACCATACAAAAAACATCATTATGAGAATCCTAACATTTGTCAAAGCCTCCTCTCTCGTCTTTTGTGCCGTTGTTTTTCCCAGTAAAAGTGCATGACATGCCATTTGACAGCTGGTAATTGTATGTGTATTGAATTAAAGCATTGATTTTAATTTTCAAAGTCAATCTCACTCTCTTTTAGTTGAATGAATTACTTTGTTCTTGAGAGAAAACATTGGTACTGGACTTCAGATACAGGATCAGATCTTAGGCAGCCTGTCCTCAGGGATATTTTCTGTTGCTCTTTTGCTGAAACATTGGAAGGTTCTAACTTGCCCATTACCCAGGGAAAAAAAAAGAAAAAAGAAAGATAATGTAGCTCTGAACAGCTAGTACAGCTCCTAAATTCATAGCTTTCAACTATTTTGTGTTGGCTGATAGGATGATTTTCAATTGTACAGATAAGCAATAACAGACTGGGAAAAGCTGGGTAAGAAACTTTGAAAAAAAATCCAGGTACTGCTAGGAATTGCATTAACTACCATGGATTGCCATGTATCTTTGGGTCAGTGGTGAAGTGCATTAAGAAAGCTCCCTGGGAAACAGATGTTCTCTGACCCCTTCTCCTGTACTATCCCTTTCACAGATGCAGACACTTTTCCTCCTCTTGTCTACTCCTGAAGAACTAAACTGCACACCAAAGCAGGCACTGTCATGTGAAAACCACAGGAAGGAAAAAAAAACAGCACTACACATCAGAAAGAAGGATCACAGGTTGTCATCCCAAAGAGGTGTTCAAATAAAGACTGAAGGTTTACACCATATGTCAGAAGACAGGCTGCTGCTTCTTCTCTCTCTCAAAACCTGAACACCGCAAACCAAGTCTTTGACCTGGCTGCTCTTAACGCGCATTCAAAGATATCTGCTGTTTCCTTATTCCTAACCTTTCAAACCTATTACCTTGGGCTCAGTCTGGCTTCTTCCCCTCTCTGTGGTGCATGCAGCCCTCTTCCTGCAGCCATCCCCATCCAGGTGCAGTATGGGGGAAACACTGTTTGCCTACTGGCATCCTCCAGCAATCCAGCTGGGACAGAGAAATGAGGCCAGCCTCTGTTCTTACTCACATCGGTGAGAAACAACAGTAAGAACTTTGAAATGTGTGGAGCTAAAGCTGACCTGGAATTGTGATCTAGCATTACACACAGAGTCACTGAAATGGAGCTAGAATGACCAAGCACAGCAGCTGCTTCTTTTATGAAGAGGTATCCTGCTAATTGGAATTGTGGTTTGGGTGAGGATTTGCCTGTGCTGCACAGCTCCAGTCATGCTGCATGCTTTACAGACAACAGAGATGGAATCTGGCTGAAGATTTCATTTTGGTCATACTGACTGGCATATTTGTTGCATAGTAGGCTGAACAAAGAAGACCTCTGCTGTTAAAGAATTTAATACTGTGCCTTGATTCCTCCACACCTTAAGATTCTGCAGACATGCTACAGCATTCCCTTGTTTCTTTATCTAGCATTTCAGTCCTCCCAAATGGGCATTTTAACAAAATGCATCATTAAGACTTCATTAATTCAAATTTAGCACTAACCCCCACGCAAAAAAATCAGAAAGATGCAGCTTATGGCCCATCTCATGCATTTTTGCAGTTCTGCCCATTCATTAGACTGAAAATGCTAGTCCATTCTGGTTAGTGTGTGTCTTTTTTGCCCTAAAACCTGTGGGGTTTTTTGCAGCTGTGCATTAAAGTGGATTTTCTCTGAGGCATAATAAAAATATCACAGTAAAGACATACATCATCTTTTCGATGCCATGTTACGTGATGACATTTTTCATGGTACACTTAGTTTGCTTTTGTCCAAAGCAATTGAAAGTGTGAATGTGCACTGACCTGCTCCAATGCAATCCTATTAGCCACCGAAAACATAGAAGATCACATACATCAATTTGAGTCTGTGCAGCACAGCATTTATTATTTCTGCAGTAAACTGTAGAGAAAATAAAGTGTTATTTCATTCATGTCTAGCTGCTCTATTGCCACGGTATTACTTAACAGAAGCAAAAATAGGGATATATATGCAAAGGGCTTTTCTTCATCTGGCCCTGATGTCTGTATTACCACCCACTTTCTGTTTTTTTGTTTTACTTGACTCAGACTCCCTACAGCCTTCACAAGTGGAGTATCCTGACTTCTTCCTCGTGCTTCCAAGCTTAGACTAGCTCCTGTTTCACTGCTTCCATTTCAATGTGGTAAAGGGAGATACTGCTTCAGGAGCTTGATGAATGTTTGCAGATACTTGGCTGTCTTCTTTTCTACAACGAAAGGGATCAACGGATGCCATATCTTCATACTATACCAGAATTTGGGAACCTGACACTACTTAGAGACACAACTGTAATAAAAGGATTTTCTGAGGACTGGGTACTCCTTGTAATGCAAAGGTGAACCTTACAGCAAATCTTAGGATTATTATTACACTAGAAAAAATAGGGTAACAGCAGATCTTCACACAGCATGCAAAAAATCATGAAAATTACTGGCCTCTATCCAAGGACAATCATGAGGAATTTGGGGAATTAGCACCCTCTTCAAGGAAAAAGTCACTGTCTGCCCTGGGATGATGTGGATTTTACATACGGTTCTTTTGTCACCAAGATTACACAAGCTCCCTAGCCTTGCCTTTGCAAAAATATTAAAAGATTTTAAATGGGCTTTATTCTGCAGAGACAGAGTCCCAAATGCTGTTACACAAATAAAGTGATGAATGGGATGCCTATATGTCATTTATTTCCTCTTGGAATTGGTGACCTTCCATCAGTCAGTAGTCTCCTTCACAGTCCCTCACTTGTGAATTATAAGTTAATCAAGAGTACAATGGAAACAATGCATCCATGTCCTGCTCACTGCATTCATTTCTCTCCTCAGGGTGGATTACAGATGTTAAAGTTGTAATGAGCTTTCTTTTAGTCCAGTTTTGACCTCAATTCTGACTTTGCCAGAAAAAATTTCTCATGTGAGTTCACACAAGATGTATTTGGAAAATACACTGGGATCTGGAAACGAGTGTTGTGAAGCTGGAGTAGTCTAAAAAAGAATATCTCCTTAACTGCTCTATTTTAGGGTAGTGGGTTATGTGGAAAATAATTTAAACAGAGAATGCTATTTCACAAGTATCAGTGCAGAGGAATGAGTATTTTAGCACATTGCCCCATTTTACACAGCCTGAGCTGAATCTGGGGAACTTCCCCTTACAGGAGATGCAATACCTCCACTGGAAGTATTTATTTTCAAAACACAGAGATGCACAATAGCTGTGAATGGAATATGAGCTGTGAATGGAATATCTCTTACAGTTGATAATACTAGTGATAACAATGAAGGAATTATTCTCATTATGAAGCAGAGTTGATCTGAAAGGTAAAAAGAGGTGGTAATTAATTTCCTTTAATAGTCACACTGGGATCTCCTGTAGTGTGCAGTCTGATGTTAATAATATATTTTCCCCCCTATAATTAATGTTCATGTTCTGTTCCTGGGGGACTCTTCTCCACTACCCTCAGCATTGTCATTACTTCAGCATGTACAAGCAACTTTAGCACTTTGGTGGCCGCAATAGCTAATCCAAGCACTGCATCCCTTGCCTGTATCCTCTCTCCTGTCATGTGCATGGCAAATGTCATCAATAGAACATGCAACCTCAAGAGAGCTGAGAAACGATGAGGTATTTTGTCCCATCGTGGAGAAATGTGCAGTTTTAAAGAAAATGGTAAGACAAGAGAGAAGGAAGGAGTGGGCCCTCTTTGCCTGCCCTGCTTTCTGAGGATTGTGGTTCATGGGTGCAGATGTTGCACCTACTTGCCAGCACAAGGCTGAGGCACAGCAGGGCGAGCAAAGAAGCCCTTGAATTTCAGAGCAGCCTGTGGCTCTCATGCCAGCCACCAAAGGCATGGCAAGAGAACGAAGCCAGGGCAGAAGCAGCATGGCCTGGGTTACTTCTGGATGTCAGCTTCTAGTGTAAATGAAAACTGCTGTGCACCAGAGACCAACCAACATTTGACTTATTCTAAAATATTCTGATTAAGCTGAGTTTGATGCTCCTTAGCTACAGTTGCAGACATGACTCTTCTCAGAAAGCAGCAAACCTGAGAGATACTCGGACTTGACAGAAAGAGAAAAAAGCTCAGGAAGGAATAGGAAAGTAAGTGCTTTAACATTCTACCACTTCCTTTCACATCCCCCAGATTTTATACTTTTTAATTTAGTTCCTGCAGGACAAAAGTGCCACAGAAACAATTATTTTCCCTTTACCACTAAATTTCTTTTAGCCTGCTATGCAATGGTGACATGCATTCATCACACTTCAGAAGGTAAGGGAGGATGAACCTCAACAGATAAGTCAGAAAAGAGGGAACACAACATAAAGCTCAAACACAGAACCATTTTGTTTTCATAGGATAGCAGTGATACACACCTAGGAGAACACAGTATTGCATTAAGCTAACTCAAGTCACACAAATGCAAATAATTTTTTTGGTTTTGCTTTGTTGTTTTTCAAAATATGTTGTCTTGAGCAACTGGACAAAAGTTTCAACACCAAGATGTTTCCAGAAGTGTTTTATTTGCCTCTTCTGCATCCACCACGGCTGCCACCACTGCCCAGTACAAACAAGCACTCCCACACCAGCATGTCCAGTCTCACTGGCACCATCCAGCTCTTCTCATGCGCACAAGCAGGTTGGTCTTTGCTCCAATACAGGAACTTTCCCTTTGGCATTTACTCATTTCCTAAAATGAGGACACTTACATCACAGCACACGACACACATCTGTGACAGCACATTCCAGGGCTGAGAAATGAGCCTGTGCAACTGGTGGTCTGCCTCTTTGTTTGAATGTGTGCTCTTTGAATTGCAAAAGCTTTTCCTGGAACAGCAGAGAAAGCTAAAGAAACCCTGAGACTCACTTTCTTCATCTCCTCTCTGACCTTTCCTACTCTCATTTTTTTTGGTTCTCAGCACAAGGAAGAGTAAACAAGTGAAAGACAGAACCAACACCATGTTCACAAACTTTTCTCCCTTATTTCACACTTACTTTACACCTGCATCCTGAGTCAAGGATATCTCACTGAATTCCGCTAAAACTGTAGTCTACCCAGAGATTTAAATATTATGGAAGTGACTATAAATATAAAATGTAACAGATTTTGCCTTTTTTTTTCCCCTTTAGGGGAAAACTGAATTATCAGCAGTTTCACTTTAGAACTAATTTTTATTTACTTCTTTAAGAATAAAAACTCTATTATGTCAAATTTTGTTAGCACATATAGACTATAGCCAGATGTAGATCTAAGAAAAAGGAAAAAAAAAATCCTGGCTTGTGAATGCCACCAAAAATGCCCAATACTAAAGACAAGGATGTAGTGCACACAATGTACTTACTGACATTTCTTCCTAGCTGACATATCTGTAAAGCAGTAAAATGTCTAACTAAATAACAAGGAAGATGGGAGGGTGCCACTATCACTGAGCCATTAACAAGAAGGTTCCACAAGACTCAGAGATGGCAAGTAAGCAGATTTAAGGCTATAATGCACAAAGCCACACAGCACAATCCCATATTCCTAGAAGAAATGTTTGGAAAAGAAACATCCATGTGCATAACATAGCTAACATAGTACAGTGACTTCATAGTTGCTTAATTGGAAATATTTGATTGTATGTATTGTATGTACTTTAAAGGGTGATAGTACATAAACACTGCATTTTCCTGCTTATTCTGACAAAAGATATTTCTCAAATACATTCAATTCAAGCTTTTTCCAAGTTTTCCAGGCTTGTATTTCCTAATTTGCATTGGGGGAGTAGTGGGGTGGAGGGTGGAGGGAAGAGGAGGAAGGAATAGAAAGTAGAGGTTAATTTTTTTATTGAAGATTTCAGTAATTGTTTCTAGATCCTCACATATCTAGGCCTTGCACATTTAAACAAAAGTGAGTGTAAAATATTATTAATGAAATATAAATTAATGAGAAGACTGCCAAACAGGTGATACAGCATTCTCTGTCTGGAAAATGGCATATTTTCATGGGAAAAAACAACATCAGAGACACTTGATCTGTATGTATTGTATTTTTCAAAGAAATCTTTGGGACACTGCTTTTATAGAAAACTGGAATACATCTTCTCTTTAATGAAATAATTCAGATTTTCTGACCTTTTCAATAAAAAGCAAAAACATTTGGGAAGATACTTAAATACTCAAGAATTTTTTATTAGATATGTCTCATTTGCACATAACTCATAAACTACTTGCAGGCAGTATCCACCAGAGTGAAAACTCTGCAATTACCTGCTGCTTCTTCCCCCACAGTGGGTAATCATCACCTTAAGACTCTGGTCCAGGAGGTGATGTGGGTAAAACATGAACTGCCCGTGCAAGTTTCCCATTCTGTCAGACCAGCAGGGGATAGTAGTTCATGCCTTTCAATTTGAAAGCTTTCATGGGCATTATCCCCCCAAAATGGCAGGAGATGCTGAGGTGCCAACAGATCCATAATTTCCAGTAACAGAGCCAAGTAAAGTTATATAATGATGCTGCTTCACATCTGACCTCCCTGGTGTGACTGGAGACCTCTGGGTGCTTGATCTGAGGCTTCAGGCAACAATACAGTCCTGCTGGGTGAATACTGATCTTAAACAAAGCAAGGAATACCTTTACATTGCCACTTGCACTGAGAACACAATCTTCTCTGGAAGAAGGGATATCACAGTGCTATTTAAAATACACTGTGGCATGGCACAATGCATTGGTGCGCATAACGATGCTGTTCCCCCATCCACAGGGAAACTCATGTCTAGAGATGCACACACTGTCTTATCAAAGGTTTGTTTCTTATTAGGGAGTAACTGAAGTCCTTTTTAACACCTACATTGCATGGAATTAATATACTAATGTGTAAACCTGTCTCAAATGTTTAATCCTAAAAATGTTTTACTTTCTTTTCAGCACTCTTAAGTAATTAGTCCTGCTAATTTAACTCCATCAGGCTGAAAGGCATTAAATGAAATGTCTAGAAGGATTTAATTTAAGTACTTATCAAAGACCAGTAATATCAATTTCCACTGGTAAGTAAAATGAATGTATGTGAACTGAAATCAGATACATTGATTCTACTCTATTGTGAAAACATAGCTTAGAGATAAATAGTACTATGATTATTTGCCCAGGAAAATGTGCATCATCCTAATGGAACTGCTCTCATGACCTTGACTAAACTACTGCACTCCAGCTTTCTCAAAAGCAGTGCCGAAATACCAACAATAGCACGACATACATGTCTGTTTTTTGAGGTGTCCATTTTACAATGCGGCTTTGAGAAAAGCAGTCTTTATACACAAGCATTTCTTGACTCATATGCGCAATTACTGCTGTACTTCTGCATAAAGAAAACTAGAAGATAACACATGACACTGTTCAGGGCCTGTGCTTGGGCTATAGTTAAAAGGCAAACTAAAATGCACCTTGCATTGGCATTTTCAAAGGACAAGTCTGATACCATAAACAAAGCTCATTTCTGCTGTTGAGTGCCTCCCAAAGCATCATTTTGCCTTAGGGGATCATGGCGCAAAGACAGCAAAGGCTGTTCCACATGGCCACTAATACAAGTTTAGGAATGGCATCAGCTGGTGTCTGGATTTGGAAAAGCTGGAGCTGAATATTTCTGGCTGGCTCCTCCAGACTAAAAGGCTGTGATTCGAGCTAGGTTGGTATTCATGACTTCTGGAGACCTTAGTCTTAATACTCTGTCTGGAGCTGAGACTGGGACTAAGGACTGATAGGGATGAAAAGCAGGTGCTATTGCTGGGAAGACCAAAGCTTATAAATCTCAGAAGAGCATAAACACAGTAAAGCATGAGCAGCTGAACGGCTGAGTGGGAATAACGTGCTTTAGGTTATGTTTGGGATTTAATGCCTTGGTGTAGACCTAGAGTTTGGACCCAAAGAACTGAGTTAATTACTGGATCTCAAAAGAGCTTAACTGATGACCCAGCTAAAGACAACAGCAAAACCTCAACACAGCCTCCCTGAGCAAACACGAGGCTATAAGGCTATACCTTAGCCTGAGCCACCACACCAGCTTCCTCATTGCTTACCCTTGTGCAGCATATACTTCCAAATTTGATTTTTAGCCACGGGAAGCTTTTATGCTGATACATGGAATTTTTCCAAGGCTATTATTAGCTTACTGAAATTAAAGTGCTGTTGATAAGAAAAAGCTTAGATAAAAAACCAGGACAAAGTGACCCAAACACAAGTACAGCTTCATGGTCTTGCCAAATATGCACATTGTGCCAAGTGCTATCATTCACTGCCTGTGTCTGTGTAGAATCTAACAGGGATTGGCAGGCAGGTATCTTGGGAATAATACCATCTAAGGTAGGAGGCCCTAAGAAACCCCCTTAAGAAACCTTAAAGAGGACCATTTCTTGAGACCCTGTCTCTGCTGCTGAAAAGAACAGTGTTTCATCACTTTGTGAGTAAGAGTTGTTCCTTTTGAGTAAATGAGAAAGTGGGATCATCAACCACTGATATGAGGAGTAAAGCAGCTTACATCTTTCTATGCTTTGTTATATTTGCATGTGATGTGCTCATCAGCAAAGATCTTTAGGCTTCTTTTCTGTCTTCTGGCATTGTCTCAATTTCATGAATAAAAAAACCCCTCTGGCTGGAACATCACAGATGCTGGGGCAAACACCTTCTTTGTCTTGGGTCCAGCAGAAGTGTCCATGTTGTGGTGGGAAGAAGGATGAGCAATGTTAGAAAGCCTCAAGAGACCCACTGCATTGGGCTGAGCACAAATGCCAGCAGAGCAAATGGCTTGTGCATAACCATAGAGTAGATACAGGCTGCTAAAACATACCAAGGATGAGGGTTAGCATCAGAGTTAGGTTTAAAGGATGCGGCAGTGGAAGCACCGGATTCAGGAGCATTAATAGTGCTGACCCTGCAAGTTCACTGAACTGGTATTGGGGCTGAAGGGCAGGTACTTACTGTACTCTGAGGAAGGGCATGTGAACTTCTTTTGGTGTGCAAGTTAGGTTTAGAGATGAGACTGACAGAAGTCTCATATCTGACTGGATCTGTAGGGCTGGGAGAAGAATGAGCCAATGACAAAGGATTCATTTTAGCTCCAAATCTGGGGTGTTTCAGTTTCTGCCGTCCCTGCAAACTCCATATGAAAACTAATCTTCTCTAAGCTCCTTGGGGAAAGCTGCTGCCATCCTAGCACCCTGGGCCTTAGACCAAAAATTGATTAAACTCTTTAGATCCCATTTCCCTTAACCCCAAACAAAATGCAGACAGTAAAACTCAGCAAAGCATCTGCCTCTCAGCAGGTGTCCCAAACCCTCACTGCAGCCCCACAATTCCTGCTGATTGTCCCAGCAGACCAAGCAGCTCATTTCTGCCTGATTTTAACTGCAATCACTATCCTAAGCCTTATTATAGCTTTAATTATCACCTGAGACTTCTAACTGATAGAAAAGTAAATTTGAGATGTTTGATTCCTGCTTTGTCTGCCTCTCCCTCTACAGAACAGGATCCATCAGCAAACTGAAATACCCATCCCTGAAGCCCCACTTCATGTGTATCCCCAAGCTTGCTTACCTGTCCTACATCAACAACCCTCATGGGGCCAAAATTCAGCTTTGAGCTTTTGGCCCTATCACTTCACACTGGCCTTCTGCTCAGTCTTCTGCAATCCATTAATATTTCTCCTTGTTCAGTATTTCCACAGCTAATACTTAACAGTATCTCTTTCACAAACACTGTGTAAATGTTGCCCAGTGTCTCCTCCTTTCCTCCACAGCTGGGCTTCAAACTCAGGTTTTCCTCTCATCATCCAGTACTGAAGTGATCACAGTGAAATCTTGTAGCAATGAATTCAATTCTTCTGGTCTTGTGATTGCTAACAGTAACCCAAATGTTAATATCAGATTTAATTTTCTCTACCCCAAAGCCAAGCAGAGTAAGATGGCCTGCATGGAGTAAAGGCCTGAGAGTAGCCTTGAGCATGGCATTCCTTATTGACTTGGGCCCATTTCACCACCAGCATTTGGGTCCAGGAGGTTGTGTTCACCAATGGGTGCTCTAAGATATTAATGATGAGGGTATTACAGCCCCTGCAGGGTGTGGGCCATTTAGCACACCCATCAGGAGTACCATGACAGGATTAGGAAGAGCTGAGATGGAAGAGCTCCATTTAGTACTATGTCCTAAAAGTTCCGCTGTTCCAGGATAATATACTGTTGTCTGTTTATGGCTATGCTTATTAGAATATTAAAGAGTTTTTCAACATTTTTACACAGAACTTTTCTCTTTCTTCTCTATAAAAATATCAAGCAAATGCTCTTTGACAGTTTTTGATTCACTGAAGAATTCCTCTGAAAAAGGCCTTGCTCATATGCTTTATGGTGACTGCCCGACTACACTGCTATAAAGCAGTACTGCTCAGCTACAGAAGGCTCCTATGAAGGGAAGTTCACTGTCTTTCCTATGCTTACACTCCCCCACACCTCCTCGATGATAAATTAGGCATTCCACCCGAAGTTTGAGGGTCTGAATAGACACCTTTGTAACTTCCTTGAGCCTTGTTTCCACATTAAGAAGTTTTCTAGAAGTGGGCTGAGTTCTTTCAGAAGTGGAGGCATTGGGAAGTACAAAGGCAATCTTCCTGCCTTAGAGCCATGCACAAATTCCCTGGCCACAGCATTGGACCCGGAGAGCATTCTGCCCACAGGTCAGTGAAACATTCTCTGTTTTAACTGTTGCACTGCACACTTGACTGAAACTTTTGGTTCTGAACAAGCTGTATTTTTCTGGCACGTTCCTAGGAAAGTAGATTCTCAGTCTGCTGCCAGGTAGAAACGAATAGTTGAGTTTTTTAAGAGCACCAAGTGGCCTATTAGCAAGTGTAAATGCATCCAAAAAAATGAAAGAAGACTGTATTTCTGCTTCTGATTCACTGTTCTGTGCCAAATAACACTTTCTCAGTCACCTTTTCTTCCTCAAAGAGAACAGGTTGTGACAGATTGAAGTCTTCTCCCCTGCTATGTCAGGAGCCTTTATGTGACAATTACAATATCATTTTTGTTTTACGATCAGCTGAAGTCAGTTCAAAACAGCACGTCACCTCACACATGAAATAGCATTACTTTATGTGATGGGTACTGGAATTTGG
Organism: Poecile atricapillus; assembly: GCF_030490865.1. Classification (NCBI taxonomy): domain Eukaryota; kingdom Metazoa; phylum Chordata; class Aves; order Passeriformes; family Paridae; genus Poecile; species Poecile atricapillus. The sequence goes on from NC_081249.1 coordinate 30,348,024, forward strand.
CAGGAGCATTTCCTCATTTGCAGTCTGCTTTTTTCTTTCTCAACTCGATGAAGAGTAACTTCAGTTTTGAAGTCAGTCAGGCTTATCTGGAGGAGTGACTCATCTAGGGCAAGCAGAGTAGCCAGCTCCTGCTTGCTCTGAGATGTTACGGAGTGGAGGAGGAGAAAAGTTACAAATTCATGATGGGGAAGACCTCAGACCTTCCAGATAAAACCTGTGATATTTATCAGTGGCCCTGTGAGCAGCAAGCTCAGTGCTCAGCAGGCAGTCTCTTTATCCCTTCACTTTTCATGGTGTTTGCCTTTGTCTCTTGTTGCACCCAGCTCACGTGCCACAGGCAAGGCTGGCCTCAGAAAGTTCAAAGAGGAGCCAGCTGGCTGCATAGGAGTGCTCAGATCAGTGGATCCTACTGATGTAATCAACAGCACCATGTCTTCTAGCTTTTTTATTTTGTACGTCTCTAGAATAGCAATTAGCCAAGAGCAGGTCTAAATGCTGCAGCGTTCAGAGTGATTCTGGCTTTCAGCAATTCTGACAATTGCTTTTTCACATCACCTATTAGACCTAGGAAAGTAATACAGCATTTCCCATTAATAACCACTCTCACTTGTGATTTCTCTTTTTGTAGCCAGAAGAGACAAAGTATGCAGGCATGGCACAAAAATCTCTCCAGAAAAACCACTACTATAATAGTTCATCTGCCAAAACTGCTATCACCATGAATTCAAGACACTTGGTCCTAAGGCCATCCACCCTTCCCAATTTCTGACCAGCTCCTGTTTCTCTTCTTTCCTGGTTGCCAACTTTTTCTAAAATGTTTATTTTTTAAAACCAAACCCAACTCACTTCAGATGTGAGACACTTAATCCTCCACTGCATTCAGATTCAAAAGGAAGTATTTTCAGAAAATAAAAGAAGTTTTTTGAGCGGTGAAACTGTCAGAAAGCTCTTGAGTAGGTTCTCTGGTGTCTGCAGGGACAAGTATCTATTGTAATAAAAGTTGAAGAAATTCAGCAATTTCAAAATCTTCACCTTTCTCTCCAACTTAACAAATTGGCCAGCAGGTTCAAAAGACACACAAATACATCTGCACACAAACACACATGCAGACAACATGACCAAATATTCCTTATTTCCCCAATAAAATCATTATTATGGTAATACCATGCAGGTTCAAGGACTGAATCCTGTAAGGAATAACAAAGCAGTAAGAGAGAAGTAGCGAATTGTACAAGGACAACCATCTCTAAGCAGCAGGTTGAGGGAGGTGATTCTCTCCTTCTACTCCCCTCTGGTGACACCTCACCAAAGGGGAGCGAGTACTCCATTCAGCCCTGGGACCCCAATATAAGACTGACGTGGACCTGTTGGAATGAGTCCAGATGAACAGAGGGCTGGATCATTCCAAACCTCTCCTATGAGGCTGACTGAGCTGGGCTTGTTCAGCTTGAAAAAAGAAGGTTTCAGGGAGACTTTACAGCTTTCTAGTACCTGGAGGGGGCTGACAAGAGAGCTGCGCGGGACTTTTCCCACAGGCATGGAGCAATGGGACGAGCAGAAATGGCTTTAAACTGAAAGAGGGTAGATTTGGACTAGATGTTCAAAAGAAATTCTCTTCTGTGAGGGTGATGAGACACTGGAACAGGTTGCCCAGAGAAGCTGTGGATGCCCCATCCCTTGGCAATGTTTGAGGCCAGGAGAATGGGGCTTTGAGAGACCTGGTCTAGAGGAAGGTGTCCTTGCCTACAGCACATGGTTGAAACTAGGTGATCCTGAAGGTCCCTTCCAAATGAAACTATTCTATGATTCTGTGATCTGAAGGAAAAGAAAGAAATCTTTGTCTTTTTTTTTTTCAAAAAAAACCCAACACTTTAATTTGCTTACGCAAGAACCCTTTATTTTACTACACTATCAGACATGTGGCCTGGAATTGTCCTCTGCTTGTATGGCCCTATCAGACACAGGGAGAAAGTTAATGTATGAAATACTCAGGAGCCAAAGTGCAAAAGCACAAGGTGGCAATTCAGGGGTTAGGAGTCTTTGAAATCACTTTGAGTTCATTCTTAAAAAATTATCAGGCTGTCAGACAGAGCATGACTCCCTTTGACTTCTGCTTTGACTTCTTGTGTTATAAAAATCTAACCAAAGAGCATTAGCGTTGTACTGCTGTATATTTACAGTATACAGTACAAATGAGAACAGCAAGTGCCACTCAGATGTAATGGTCTTTCCTTCAGACGCTTGTTAGTCTATACTGCTAAGTGCTGCCTGAAGGTTGATTTAGTCTATTTGGAGGTAAAAAAGTGCATTTAGTGCTTTAATTTCCTTGTCCTATTTGAATTCTTTTTTTTTTTTTATATCCAGGCCGGAGTCCAAGAAAAATGCAAGTTTTGCAGATATGTTTATCGATCTTTGCTTTGTGATTTAGTAATGTGCATCATCTGGTTCTTACTTGCACATCTTAAAAACCCAGTAAGGGAAGATGTTGAGCCCATGTTCTAAAATAAGTATATGTTTTAAACATTAAATTATAGTTTCTACATTTTCTGGATTTTTCCATTTCCTTTCCAAGAGTTTTAATTCCTCTGGGGCATATCATGAAGTCCTTACTCAGACCAAACTACTTTTCTATTTGCATTGTTTAGCTTGAAAACTGCATGAGGCAGTTAATATCCGCAATACAAGTACTTCCTTATAATTTAGGTCAGCAAAGTTAAATTGTTTTTTGACATACTCACTATTGAATAAAATAATATTAAGGTCACCAGTCCTTTTCTGGAAAGGATTTTCTTAAAAATCCAGCAATGGCTCCAGATTAGTAGTCACAGTATTTATACAGATTTTATGAATGATGGCTCACATACACTCAGTTTTTTGTACTGCTTATGTTCAAAAAAAAACCAATGAAAGCTGCCTCAATCCTGCATGGAGGTTTCCACATTCTCATCAATTCTGTTCAGACAATCAAGCTCTTTGGAAGTGAAATTTCAATTTATTATTTTCATTTTTGCACCTTTTCCTTTGAATTTCCCCTTGTGTTTGCCTTTCCCACCATATTTATGCCTTTATCTCAGGGTTTTGGGCAGTGGGCTGTGGACCTACTCTAGCATCCAGGAATTAAACTAGGAGAGTGCTCAGCATTTGATCGTCACCATGCTGTGTGACATTTCACATCTTTTATTGTAATCGGAATTTCAATAGTCTCATCAATACTGACGAAATTTGTAACATGCCAGGAGGGTGCTCTCAGATTAAGCTGTTTGCTTGTGTATTAAAGGGCTGTCACAGAACATTTACTGTGAGACACCGACAAAATGGACTGAGACTTTTACATAAGTTAAATGACACAGAGCTGGAATTCAGTGCCCTTTCTCCTAGGAGAGCTACTTTATTACTCTACAACTAGTTTCAGTTCGTTCATGGGACTACTTGCAAGATGCACTCACTGTGATTAAGGAGGTCAGAATCTGTCCCTTTTAACTAAAGGCTACTTTGACATTTTGGATTTCCTTTGTGCCACTTTTGCTTTGACTACTGAGCACTTCATCAGGTGAGTCATACCCTTTCACTGGGACTAAAGCTTGCACAGCTTGATCTGTTTGGATTTATGGGCATACCCCATTAGACTACACCACTGAAGTGAGGGACACTGCTTTGGAATAATGAGCTATTCACTGTGAGCAAGAAATATTGGACTGGGGCTAGAAACACACTCTGAGCATGCTGGCAAAGGAGACGATTCCTCTGAAGTGATCTGAGCTGGGTAATATTCTGTAGGATTAATAACCCAGAGGGGAAGATTTGTTGCATAAATGCATAAGAGACTGTGGCTTTAAATTCCTGCCTTACAGATGGCCCTAAGCACAGCCCTCACTAAGGCACTGAAGCAGTGGAAGAAGGTAGGATTTCAAGCCTCCCTTTTATCCTGCACTTCCTTGGGGACATGCATTTTGCCTGCTTGGTGAGCAGGCAGTTCAGGCTCTACATCTTGAATGCTCAAAGCTACGAAGAGTGGGCCAGCCAAGTTGGCTTATGGCCACCAAAGAGACGTGGTTGATCATCCTGCTTCTCCTGCACTACTTATCTTCACTGCTGGTCCATGCTCCTTCTGTGAGCTAGCTAAATTCTGTAATTTGGCAAAAAATCAAAACCATCCTTTACTTTTTTCCTTTATTTTCTGATAGAGAAAGCTGACTGGACTTCTGCAGAAGCCACATTAGGTAGGACATCAAAGGCAACTGGCAGAAGTGCACAGCTAGGGGCAGGGAACAGGGGAGGGAAATCTGCAATTTGTAAATGGGACTGGTACTCCACGACCAAAGTGTTACTTGTGGTTGCAGAGTAGACTTAAATGTTGTAGTCTGTTGTGAAACCTCATCTTTCAGGCATCAGTAGACTTCAGTATGAATCCTCTCAGTTGATCATAGCAACTTTGCTGCATGGCCTTGCAGGGAGGCCAGATTTGGGGTTGGTTAGGCTCAAGAAGAGGAGGCTCAGGGGGAACCTCATCACTCTCTACAAATGCCTGAGAGGAGGGTATGTGAGGTGTGGGCCGATCTCTTCTGCTGTGCCTTCAGTGAGCGAACCAGAGGAAATGATCTTAAGCTGACACAGAGGAGATTCAGACTAGATATAAAAAAAAAAAAAAAAATTAAAAATCACTGTTTGTATTGTCAGACATTGGAACTGGTTGCCCAGGGAGGTGGTGGAGTCACCATCGCTGGAGATGTCTAACAGGTGTGTGGATCTAGTGCTGGGGGATGTGGGTTAGTGGTTTAGGGGTTACAGTGATAGTGAGCAGTTAGACTGGATGATCTTGTAGGTCTCTTCTAAGCTTGATGATTTGTTGATTCTATGATTCAGTTGGGCCAATTTGTCATTTTTGCTACAAAAACTAAAAATTGAATAATGGAAGAAGACTATCACTTTTCCCAGACAACAATGACAGAATTATTTACAGAATAACTATGCAAGATTACATTACTAAATAGAAATAGTTTAGTTTTAAATTAAAATTCAGAGTATCTTTCTGGGAAGGTCGCCATGTTTTAAAAAGAAAGGAAAACTCAGGAAACTACAGGCCAGTCAGTCTCACTATGCTAAGGCACATGGAAAATAAGCAGGTGACTGTTGACAAGCCAACATAGTTTCACAAAAGGCAAATTGTGCCTAATAAATTTGGTCGCCTTCTACAAGAGTGTTACAGCAGTGGTGGATGGGGGAAGAGCAATTGACATCATCTACCTGGGCTTGTGCAAAGCGTTACACACTGTCCGGCACAATGTCTTTGTGTTCAAGTTCAACAAGGCCATGTGCAAGGTCCTGCACCAGGGTCAGGCAACCCCAAACACAAATATAGGCTAGGCAGAGAATGGAGTAACAGCAGCCCTGAGAAAAAGGACTTGTATGCTTACTGCCCTGAAAGCCAAATATCCTAGACTGCACCAAAAGAAGCGTGACCAGCAGGTCAAAGGAGGCAATTATGTCCCTCTACTGTGCTCTGGAATATTGACCTCAGTACTGGAACCCCAAACATATAAAAGACATGGACCTGCTGAAGTGAGTCCAGAGGGAAAAAAAAACCCCAAAGATTAAATAATCAATCTTATTTCTTGTCAAGTCTTCCTTTCATCTCACACTATGAACCATAGAAATGCTAGAGCTCTTCCCTCAGACTTTCATCACTGTATTACCATGACAACAGTGTATTTATTGTATCCATTACAGATGGACTTCAGATGGTAACTGGATCCCTCAGAAGTCCATGGGTGAGTTTGTGGTCTTCAAATACCAAGACAAATGAAAGAATTACTCCTGAAGAGATATCTAACAGGTAACTTATTTGCTTTCAATTCTTTCAGCCAAGTCCACTGCCTTTCATCAGTTTAAATCTACTGACTACTTTAATTATATGAAAAACCAAGTCAAGCTTTTATTCACCACTTTGCTTTGCTTTTTGCTGACTAAAATCTGTAATCTGGCAAGTTAATGCATCAATCTGACAGGATGTGACATATGGGCATCACAAAGGTTTTTATTCTTACTGCTTACATTATTCTACTTTTCAGAGTTTTCCAGCCTTCCACAGCAGAAAGGAAATGTGTAAAGCTTTGTTGTTAAAGAGCTCATAACTAAAGGATGCTATTTTGCATACATATAGGCTTGGAGTGTAAAAACATATGATAGAAACAAGACCTATTACTCTCCTGAAGACATTGATGCATGAGGGTAATCCAGTCACTTTAACAATAAAAATAACTTCAAACTTAAGCACAAGTTTTAATACCTTGTTGAATCAAAGGTATAATACGAAACAGCACATGCAATTCTAGCTCAGCAAGCAAGATAATGCAAGACACTCAAAGACTGCATTTCCTTAGCTTAAGGAGTATCCAAACAGACAATGGAAGTCCTTCTACACAAGGTTTTGTAGATAAAGCAAATTATAAATATACATTAAAACTGTCATTAATGCCTGCCAATCTGCTTCTAAAAGATGTATTTACAAGATCAAAAAACTAATTAGAAAGTCTGTTTGATCTCAAGAGTTTGGTTACATACTGACAATCTTGAAATAATTTGTATTAGAAAGAACTGTTAAAGCTTTATATAATTTTGAACTTAAGCAACTGATATTTTCTAAGATACAAAAATGGTGCACAGTTCTTTAAAATGAAAATTATATCACCAAAATAGTAATAAAAATGAGTACCTATTAGTAAGAAAAAAATATTTATTAATCTATTTAAATCAGATAAAATGTATAATCTAAAATCTCAAGAAGATTATTTAAACATACCAAACCCAATGTTTTCTATCAGCAGAAACACCTGAAAACAAACAAGAAAGTTTGCAGGCAATATGGATTTTATATAGGCCTCACTGGATCTGTCTCAGCTTCTGCCTTTTCTGGGGAGCGGTCTGGAGACAGCACCTGCCAGGAAGCCTTGCCTGGTTCTTCCAGTTTCAAGAATCTTTCTTGGTTATACAGAACATTTCCATGATTAAACCACTTGGGTTGAAATTCTGCAGTCTGGTGTCTGCCTGGGAATTTTGATTATTCCTATTTTCAGCCAGAAGACTTAAGAAGTAGAGATGATATATTCATGAGAAAAGTTAGTCTTCACTTTGCAGGTGTGTGTGCTCTTTGCCACAAGGATATCCTCATTTAAAAATCTACCTGAATTTGCCAACGTTTAATAAAACGGAACCTTTTATCCAACTACATGAATAATGTTATTTGAGTATTGGTCTGTGCTGGGCTAAGCTAGCATTGCTGGCACAAACGTGGTCACATCCTTCTCCTGCCTATTCCAGCTTATGTCAGTAGTGAAGTGACTTAGTGAACTGCCAGCGAATTAAGCTGACTTAAAGTGACCAGCAACAACTAAACAAAAAAACTATTGGATTAGTGTGATTTCTAAACCATTACGTACTGCATAATAATGAATATACAGGAAGGGAGGAAATCAAAATTACCCAGACAGACTTAATTATACTATTTCCTAATTTCTGAGTGCTCCACTTTGCATCCCTAGCAGTTAGCATTCAAGGCAGTTTCTGTGACTGTGTGACTTTACTTGGTCTTTAAAAAAATAGGAAACCTCACTATTTGGCATTGTTGAGATATTTCCAAAATATCAGCAGCCTTCCACTCACTTCAGGTAACAAGCTGAATCAGGCAGAGTGGTCACAAGGTCCTGCTGTAGGTAGGGACAATGGGCTGCATTGAGAGCTAGGGGTAAGATGCTCTAGTGCTGGGCTTTGAGGCAGCAGAGGAACACCAAGTTTGCCAGCACTGGGATGCCCTCCCAGATGCCCACATGGGCCAGCTTTTCCTGCCTGTCATCCCTGACTGTCAGCTTGATTCTTCATTCTGTATCTCAGACTCCTCCTCACTCCAGTTACACACTGCAGGATGAGCACATGCTCATCTCTATTTCTGGCTGTCCAAGTCCCAGGTACTTCCTAAGAAACCCACTTGCAGACTTTTCTCAGCCCAAAGACCCTTCTCCTCCAACCTCTTTCTCCCGTGTTGCCACCCAATCTCCCTCTTCCAGGCTCAACTCCATGCTTGCTCCCTTCATGACACCCTCTCTTTCCAGTAGACCACACTATCCCCTCCTTAGCCAAACTTTTACTAAAGGCTTCTTTTCCATCTTTTCTTTTCCCCACTGCCATGGATTACAGCAGAAATTTCCTTGTCTCCCTTGCTCCTTGTCCATGTTCCTTCCCCTACTGGTCATCTGGTCATCATTTTCAAATCCATTAATGCCCACTGTTCCCACTCCAGCTGATCCGTTTTTCATCCCAGTGCACCACGTCCTTGCCTGACCTGTACAAATCCTTGAGTCAGTCTCAGCCTTGCCTCCATCTCTTCACTCAGCAGCTCCCCTCAAGTCCCACTTCTCCTCTCATCCAGAAATACAAAAAGTTCAGCAGTTACTCTAAAGTAGCTTAAATCAACTCTGGTTCCAAAGGAGATCCTTTGTCTTCCTCCCCCCTCTGCAACTTGTGTGGCTGCAGAGTGACCCAGCTTAGGAAAATGCAACAGCTGACAATTAACCCATCCACATAAGAAAAAGTTAAATTTCAGCAAGATCAGCTTTCTGCTCTGACACACTGGTGCCCAGAGTTGGGAGTAAGGCGGCATCATCCTCTGCAGTAGCAGCAGAGAGGTACATGGATGTACATCTGATGACCCTGGCTGAATGCCCACCAAAAGCTGCTCTGTTGCTCCCCTCCTCAGCTGGATAGCAGGCAGAAAATGTAGTGAAAGGTTCACGAGTAAAAGATGAGGCGAGAGACTGGAGATCACCTGCAAATTACTGTCAGGGGCAAGACAGACTCAACTTGGGGAAATTAACTGAATTTATTACTAATGAAATCAGAGTAGGATCATAAGAAGTAAAACAATTCTTAACAACACCTTCCTGCCACCCCTCCTTCCTTCCTGGGCTTAACTTTATTTCTGATTTTCTACCTCCTTCCCACCAGTGGCATGGGGAGACAGGGAATGGAGGCTGCAGTCAGTTCATCACATGCTCTCTCTGCCACGGCTTCCTCCTTGGGGAAAGGAGTCCCTCCCCTGTCCAATGTGGGGTCCCTCCCACCAGAGACAGTTCATGGAGGACTCCCACAGGAGTCCTTCCCATGGGCTGCAGTTCTTCACTAACCACTCCAGCGTGGGTCCCTTTCCACAGGGTGCAGTCCTTCAGGAACAGACTGCTCCAGTGTGAGTTCCCCACCAAGTCACAGGTCCTGCCAGCAAACCTGCTCTACAGTGGGCTCCTCTCTCCATGGGTCCAGGTCCTGCCAGGAGCCTGCTCCTGTGTGGGCTTCCCATGAGCTCACAGCCTCTTCTGGGCATCCATCTGCTGCGACATGGGGTCCTCCAGAGGCTGCAGGTGGATATCCACTCCCTGTGGACCTCCAAGGACTGCAGGGCACAGCTGCCTCACCATGGTCTTCAGCACAGCCTGCAGGGGAATCTCAGCTCCTGAAACACCTTCTCCCCATCCTTCTTCACCACCCTTAGTGTCTGCAGAGCTCTCTCACTTATTTTCATTCCTCTCTTCTCTGGCCACAATTACTCCTGCCCATAACTGTTTTTTCCCTTCTTACATATGTTATCCCAAAATCATTAGTACCTCTGCTGACTGGCTTGGCCTTGGCCAGCAGCGGTTCTGTCTTGGAGCCACTTGGCATTGGCTCTGTCAGATATCAGGAAAGTTTTTAGCAATTTCTCAGAAAATACACACCTATAGTCCCCTTCACCACAACCTTTCCATGCAAATTCAATACAATGGATTAAAACAGTCTTGTAATTATGGTTTTAGCCAAAATGGGTAAGATTTGAGGAAGCAACTGGAAATAAGTCTTGAATAGAAAAATACACTATATGGGGCAGTGCTGCCTGATCATGCCAGAAACATCTTATGACTCCCAGTTACTGCTTAGTTCTTTAAGACAAGGGCTTGCAAAAGGTGTCACGCTTTGTCAGAGTGAGAGGAGATTCACATAAAATATATTTCTCCAAAAGAAACCTGCAGACTAGCTAGGAAACAAGACTAGGAAGAAACATCTAAAACATTAAGTCCAGAATAAAATGCAAAAAGACCAGGGCTGGTCTTTAGTGAGACACTGCCTACAGTATAATCCCCAAAAAACTTGCAACTTCTACTGTAGTCACACTCAAGTCAAAGTGCAAGAAGAAATGCAACAATTAAGGTTATTCATCAGTTGAGGTTTTGGAACCCATTATCCATATTCTACTGAGGTGTAGTCTGTACTTCAAATTCTGGGGGACACTGTCAGTGAGGAACATGAAAGAACCTACAATGAACCCTATGTTGGAAACACCTTTCTGTCAAGCCTACTATACTCCCCTGAAACATTTTTTTTGCTGGGATAGATCATTCAACTCAGGGAAAGAGTTTAGTTTTGCCAGTAAAGTACCTGCACACAACACACATCTGCTAGGGGAAGTTACCACTGTGCCCTTATACGGGCTAGTGTCAGCAAAGATATTTAAGAACAGACAAGATCTGGCTCACCAAAACAACAACCTTCCTGCAGAACCATTTCTGAGTTCTTTCTGAAGTGCCTTTCTCTTTCCTTCTCCACGTTGCAAAAAAAAAATCTAGATTCATAATTCAGATCCTTAAAAGATGTGAGAAAGGTTACATCAGCGCCTGAGTCAGTTTAAGTTTTGCACACAAAACTGTGAACAAACATTTTTCATGAATGAAGTAGCTAGAAAGAGCCAAAAGGTTTGGGTGTGTGTTCACTGCTGACAAATACTTAATAAATTTCAGAAACTTTCTGTGGCTGATGCGATGTGAGAAATCCTCAGAGGACTTAGCATACAGCACCATCTTCACATGCAGAGAGCCAAAAGTATTCTGCAAAAGAACACTGTCCTCTTCTCGGGGTGCCAGATGGGTGAATCTTAAAACTGACAAACATGAGGTTGCAGAGCAACCAAAAAATTCTAATTATAAACCGACTTCACATCATCTTAGCCATATGCAGACTAATTCAAAATAAGGAGAAACAGAGGAACGAATGGGTAGACGAAAGCAGAAAGTTCAGGCCTGCTTCTCTTCTTGAGACCATATACAGACAAGAAGTAGCCTCCCGTAAGAACAAAGCCCCTTTGTAGCATGCTGATTTTCAGACTGTACATCTTACTTCACAGCTGTCGTGCTACCAGGATGACTGCTCCCTTTCCATCCAACCCATCCTCGCTGCTCTATATATGAGTCAGACTGCAGACCCATTCTTCCCCTAAATACGTGCTTAAGTCTTTCCATATTCAGGAAAGAAACTCAGATGAAATTCTGAGTAATGAAAAGCATGTGCTTAAGTGTTTACCTGAATAAAGCTGCTCTGATGAATTTGTGCTAAAATGTCAAATGCATGTCAGGAAAAGTCAGGATCTTACGGAGCACTCCTGTTTGCAGAGCCTCTGCCATGAAAAGCACTGTGTCCCAAAGGGGGGAAAAGTTTTTCCTGGAGAGCAGCCCAGAACGAAAGGAGCCATCAGATCAAAGATAAGTCTTACCTCCCCCGCTACACCCCTCACTTCCCCAAACAGCAGATCCAGGCAGAGGAGGACTACAAAAAAAGAAAAAAATAGAATCGTTTTCCAGCGGAAAAATGAGATGTTCCCCCAACTCCCTTGGTTTCTCCAAGCAATGCAGCTAGGAGCTGGCTGTTGCTTGCCTGGAACACGCAACCACCTCATAGACCACAAGATGTGAAGTCATGGAGTTGCCAGCGTCATGTTATTTATTGGCATCTTCTGCCTCCAAGCCACTTCACAGCTTGGCAGTACACAGAAGGGTGTTCAAACTGACCACAGCAGGCTGACCTTTCTGCTTCCACAGACAGAATGGTCTCGAGACCCCACGATTCAAGAAACCATGGATACTTTTGTTTGTTGGCCATTATTCATTAGATTTGGGAGACCAAGCTGTTTAAACTCAAACTTCTTGGAGTGAAGAAAAAAATGTTGCACATTTTATATTATCTCTTGCAAATATGAAAGCTTGCTGCAATCTTCAAACACAATATTTATGAATTGGTCTTTCAGCCAAATCCACTTTTGCATAAGGATACACAGCTGCTGGTACCCAAAAGTATGATAGTTCCCAAATATATCTTTGCCATTTTTAAAATCATTCTAGAGGCTTGAAAATAATATTTTCTTTCATTGTAAGTGAAATCTCTAGTTCTGATGTTTCAAAGACAGTCTGAAATTAGCTGGGTTTTGTGTATGTGTGTGTTTGTTTGTTTGTGCACAAGAATAATTGATTAAATCAGCACAAGCGTAACTGATTATACACTCTAACAAAACTACTGAAGAATTCAGCAGCAAAACTAGCAGTATAATGAAGAGCCACACACAACTTCTATGCTTATATATGGAATCCCCTCTTAATTATACAGTAGCAAATTTGAAATGTGTCATCACCTCACACCACTGGATATCATAGATTTTGAATGAATGTAACCTGCATTTTTCAACAGTTTTAAAGAAATTTTCTTAAGATGTCTCTTTAAACTTTTTCATTAAAGGAGAAAATTTGCATAGAGGAATATTTAAACACTCACAACTTACAAAGAATGTCAGCCCTCTTTCATTAACCAGAGCAACGACCCTCTAATAGTTTCACACTGAGGAAAAATATGGTGAGAAAAAATATGCAGAGAAATATGCCAAGTCTAATGCCAATTAGGACTTTGAAAATATATATATTATAAACTGGTAAAATGAAATGTGAAATTCAAACTTGAAAATTGAACTTATATCCTTCAGTCCTTTGAAAAATCATCTATTTTTAATGGAAATAGAAAAGCTATTTTTATCAAATTTCTCATTCAGTTGACAACAATAAATCTATTGTTCAGATGTGAAATGGGTCTTTGGAAAAGGAGGGTTTTAAGAAAATCAAACAGAAATTGCATCAAAGAAGAAATGCTTCTTTAACTGTCATTACTCTCTATATATATAGCCTGCAGTTTTTGATTCATTTTAGGTTTGCCAGAATTACAGGCAATTGGGCACCGTGAAAAATTATTATTTTATCATTCCCATAAGAGAAAATGTGTTTAAGGGAGAATAAGTGAGTTTAGTGTTATGTCTTTTACTTTAAGAAGTATGTCTGCAGGGATCCAGATGCTGAGAAGCAGTAAGCTGATAACTTTAGCTTGAAATGCTACACTACACATTAAGAAGCCGTACACCTACTATTTATTTCACAAGCATGAATTAGGTCTTCTGAAAAAAGAATACAACTTTCAGTCAGACTTGCAGGAAAATAACAATACCCAGCACTCTGTAAATGCTTTCCATCTGGAAAATGCAAACAATTAAGAGGTAGTGGGGTGGGGGGCGGGACCTGCGCAGGACACCCATGGAGCCAGGACATCCAGGGAGGGCTCCAAAGCCATCAGGTGTTGCACAGCTGGAAGCAAAGTGACAAGGTGCTGCCTGATGTATCCTAACCACACAGGTGGGTCAATGCCCAAAAAAACCCTTACTGTGGCTCCTCTTCCTGTCAATGGCATATTTAGCATTCCAGAGCCCCCTCCTTCATGACCCACTCTGACACCTGGTTATGATTGGCACCCAGAATTGTTCATACCCTACAATACTCTGTAAAGCTGCCCTAGTTTACAGATCCAAGAAGTGATGCACAGAAAGCATTATGTATGTGGTATAAGCTCATAACATTGCACAGTAGAAGAATTATGAATAAAACCCATTTCTCTGGAGATTTCCAGTTTTGTGACCCTCAACAAAACCCCTTTTACACAGACTTCAAAATCCATGAGTATTTTTTCTGACTGCAATACTATGCCAAATATTTATTTTATCAGTCCAAAACTCAATTTACTGCTGAAACCCTGCATCGATAATTCAGAGGAAATTCTAAGATTCTACCCAGAGAAGACAAAGGATTACTGAGATGAATATTGTGCAAATAAATCTCTGCCTGGATCACCAATCTTACAAACTGCTGCTTTGCCCTAAGGCAAGTATCGTAAAATAAGCACCTGTACATAGAAGGGGTCTAAACAAGCTAAAAGAAATTCCTAGAAACATGTATGATGTATATCAACTTTTTACAGTGCTGTAGTCAGTGAAGGTGAGAATAACAGACTGAAAGAGAGTGCGAGACAGTAAGAGGAGAGAAGAAAGGAGGGGAGGGCAAGGTGGCAAATACAAGATCCTAATACCTGAGAGAAGTAAAAAGAAAAAAGATCCTAGTAAAAGATTCAAAACCAGAAACATAAAAGGAGAGGGAAGAGTTAGAATACAAGGTGAGATAAAGAATTAAAATCAAATAATAAAAAAATCAAATCCAGAAAGTTTAGAACTTTCAGAAACTTGAGTCAGTAATTCTCTGTCAGCCAAACTTGATTTCAGTGGGAGCTTTGCCTTAATGAGGACAGCAGGACAAAACGCAGCTTCAGTTCTTATACTTCAATAACAGCAAGATATAGCAAGATACTCTGTTGTTGAAAAAGATGATGCATTTTTGAATAAATATGGATGTTAGAAGCCAGGCAGTATAAATGTAATTGCTACAACGAGCTGAGTTACATCAGTGTGCATCAGCTGACAATAAGGTCCTTTGTGCTGGAAAGAAAGAAAAAAAGATGAAAAAAATGACTGGTGCCACTCTACAAACAATCAAATTAAAGGCCCACAATTATTCCAGCAAAGCTTCCATCGACTTCAGTGACAGCCCAGAAACAAAGAAGATTCTTCAGTCCTTCTTATAAAAAAATATAAATACAGGAATGACTATGAGTGACCTATTTATTTTTCATCAGTTTTGCTCTTGCTGAAATTGTGGGAAATGCACCCAGCTGCTTTACAGAACTATTGTTTGATCAGGCTGTTTGTATGAAACTATCCTTCCCAAATACTGTATTACTATATGGAAAAGAAAGCATATAAAAAGATTAGAGAATAAAATATTCTTCTCATCTTCATAGACAAAGATAAAGCAAATTATAACTATTCATTGTTTATCTGATGAACAGGATGCAGATTTTGCCGAAGTAAACAGTGGCCTTAATGGTCCATGTAGAAATCATATAGCTGTCTTCTCCTTTATAAATTATAAACTAAAGGAACCCTCACTGAAGTGCAACTGGAATGTGGGTATGTGTTAAGTAAAACCTCCAATTTAAAACCTTTTCCTGTTTTATATGTCAAAACCAGGAACAGACAAAATACCACAAGTAAAATCCATAGAATTATCAATAAGAACACTGAGGCAGATATTTTGTATGACAATTAGAAATAACAGAGAAATATCCTATTGCTAGCTGATTATGTTGCACACAGTATTTATTACTAAGTAGATTTTGCAAGCATACTGTTCCTATGCATAATATGGGAAATATGTCAATTCTCCCATGAAGTATTAATGAGAGGTGTCCCACCCAAACTATTAAGTCCAGGACATGTTCAAAGTCAGATTTATTCAGCCGCTGACTCTATCAGATAACCAGGAATGCTCAGGTTTTGCACGGTTACATCCACCTGTTGATTTAGAGATTACAGGTGGAAGCTGCCTTATTAAAATTGTTCTCCAGCTTAAAAATTTGACACACCTAACAGAGAGAATCAAGAGAAAAACAGTCTGGTCTGCTTATAAATGATAAAAGGATAATAAATAATCAAACTCAATTATTACTGTTTGCAGGGCTAACATAATGCCTAAAGAAATTAATTGCCATTTTCAAGCCTGTTAAAATTGATTACAATTTACTTGTGCTGGTTTTCTTCCCAAATGATTATATGATTGAATAGTACTGTCTGATTTTAAAGGAAAAAACCCCAAAGCTGCTCGAATAAAAAATTGTTTAGCCCTTGATAGAACAAATCATAGTGATCAACTTTAAGAATGGTTACCAAACTAGAAATGAGAGTGAAGAACAAGTACTTTCCTGTTCAAGGCTTTGTTTTTAATGTCTTTTTATTTTTAACTAGATTGAGTGCTGATTACAGAAAATTCAAGGCTACCCAGACATAAGGCTGCTCAATTGACTGGAAAGTTTGATGACTTCTCTTAAAAGTAAGGTCTATGCATGAAATTAAGTCAGTATCACTGGTTTCAGTGATGACTTGGGGGGGGGCAAGAGAGGAAAAGGTTAATATTGCTTATTAAATAATGTTAAACGAGATCAAACAAGACGTGCAGGATTCAGGAGGGCTCTTGGAGCTCCGGTTGTTTCCCCAGGCTGCTTATGCAACCTTGTTTGTGCAGGCAGTGCAAGGGCCTGCCATTTTATTACATAAGGTAGCCCAAAAATATACAGCTAGGCAGTTGTGAGCTCCATTAAGTGCTGCATTGGAGTTTCTGTATCAGTTAGCCTCTGAAATTTTTAAGAAACGATCAGAAGGACTTAGGACATTGCTGAGTTTGGGATTGTTGCTTATTGTTTTAATAGCAACAGACCTCATCCAAAAGCCAGCAAAATACCATCAGTGTGAGCTGCGTTTTAATACATTCTGTTTTGACCATTCCTTAAGTGAACAGCAACACAGCCTTTGGTTTAGCACAGCTGCCGTAAATGCAATCCATGGCTTTAAAATCTGCCTTTCAGATGATTAAGCAAATTGTCTGGTTTAGTAAAGAGCAGTCAACACATGACATTTCTGTTTTAACCAGTACTTAAATGCAGTGGGGACATATGAAGAAATTTAATCCTCAGTCCTCTCATTCTCAGTTCAGAATGTCAAAGCCTGGTCTTGTAGAGATAGATGAAACTCTAACTACAACACCACCTTGTCAGTGAAGATGACCACCTTGTCCCACATCCTCTCCCTGACACCGGGCAGTGGGGAAGACTGGGGAAGCCTGTGTCAGTGGGGCAGTCTCCCAGCAGGGACTTCTTCAGCCAGGCATTGTATCTCATTATTCAATGCCTTCAGGTAGGATTGCTTCCCTGAATGAACTGCTTTCTGAACCTACTTGAACCCAAGAAGATAACCCTCACCACGACTGAACAGCTCCACAACATGACATCAGGAAGTATACTCAAGCAGCATACGCTGCTTTTTGGGGTACAGTGCTGGACCATGCCTTGCCTTTTCTTTGGAGCATCTCATCTAGCTCCTCCCAACCAGTCCATTCCATGGCAGATGTGCTGTAATGGGGCCAGCCCTGAGCAGGGAAGGTACAAGCCACCAGCAGCATCTTGGCCTTGAGAAATGAGGGGGGCCGGAAGCTGGCCCACTTTTTTTTGCAGACACCTGGAGACCACCTGTCTCAGCAGCCCCTCTCAGCCATGGCCAAACACAGGTGCTAAGGAGCAAGTACAAGAACAAGGCAAGCCAGTGGTGGTATTTCTCCAGGATACTCACCAAGCTTCCAAAACATGCAGCTCAAAACTTCCTATGCCAGAGGCAGTGGTTTTAAATTTAATAGCCCTTGATGGATTTCTCTTCCATGAACTCATCCAGTCACCTCATTAGCTGATGTAACCTCTCAGCATCCACATCCTGTGGTGAGGAGCTCAGCAGTCTGACCACACCATGCGAGCAGCCATCTCCTTTTGTTTCCATTCCTGCAACTGCCTGCTTCACCCAGTGCCCTCTGCTGCTGTGATCAGTCATTCCTGGTTTGCCTTCTCCATGTTTTGCTTAATTTTACAGATTTGTTGCATTGCTACATCCCTCCAAAACTTCTCCCTTGTCATTATCCATCTCTGATGTGGGGGCATCAACAGCATAGGACACTGAAGATATGGCACACTACAGCTACTACAGTGAAATGAGGATTCTTTTTTATTATTTTCCATCATTTTAGAAACAATCTTAATGTTCTATTTCCCTTTGGTTTTTAACTCACATCTGCACATTGTGTTGATTTTTTTTTTCCTGAGTTATCCATGGAAGATTTTGTCTAAGCTTTGGAACCTTCAGTGACCTGTAGCAATTAATTTCTATGATTATAGATACCTTTTTTTCTATTTATTTTCAAATTGAAATGCATTATTACATTTATATCACATGAAGGTACTCAAGGAAGAAAGGGTGATTGAGATGTCCCAGTAGACGACACTCTTGTCATGCCAGCACTTCTTGTACATTTTGAAATGAGAGGTTTCATACCTGAACTTCTGAATTTCAGTTCTGATCTCAAACGTACATACACGTCCTCTAGATTTTTTCACCATATCATCATTCCACTTGGCTAGAGATCTTCTGTTTTATGCAGATCCCTAAAAATGGTAGTAAAACAGCTGAAAAACACCTTCTGTCCTAATTAGGCCAGCAGAAGCCCAGCTGTTTCACACAGACTTCTGCCCAAGCAGGAGAAGGTTAGATAACCTTAAATGGTTCCAACCATTTCCATGGTCATTTTTGGAGTATCTGGATGCTCAAGGCATGCTACCTGCCACAAAGACACAGGAGAAAAAGATGGTATTGCCTCAAAATGCTTGCAGGTAAAAGAGAGGACAAGAACCAGCAGGCAGATGGAGTACTATCATACAGGTATTATAGTACGGCAATACTATTTCCTAGTTACAAAGGTCCAAGCTCACCAGTGACCTAAGTTTTGTGAGAGCTTTACTTCTTTGAAGTCACAGGTGAATTTTCAGACTTGAGAAGGACTAAAACTAGCACTGGGGATGCATAAGACTATTCTTCCCAAACGTGGCAGGCAGCCTGCAATAAGCACTGATTTCTGCCATGGTCCTTGGATAAAGGAACAGAAGTGTCTTCACTGAAGTGTAATTAAAACCAGTGTTTCAGTTGGACTGAGCTGTGCCTCATGGTTTGCCATCAGGAGGAAGAGACACATGAAGAGAAGCATAAAAAACAGTATTTATCCCTCTATCCCCAAAATGTATGTTGAATTTATGTGAACAAGGCCAAGAAAGCCATTCCCCTAAATCCCTCAATCTAATCTGCCAACATCCCCAAGCCACCACAAGATAAATGGAAGGAGCAGAGAATGAACCACATCTGCAGATTCTCAGCTCCTTATTCAGAGCATGAGCCTACATGACCCACATCCCTTGTCATTCTCTTGCCTTTCCTGCCCTGAAGCTCTTGTATTTTTGAATTCAGCTGGCAATGTACTGTTCTACATACATACATACATATACATACATATATATATATATCTGTGTCCCACAGCATATCACAATAGCTTTAGTCCCTCCCAAAAAACAGCAATACCAAAAGTAGTACTGTATAAACAAATCCAGCACCATCTATACATTCTGCTTAAATGCTATTACATGGTGTTTCCTTTTCAAACTTCAGTAGTCAGACTCATAAAATCAGTCTATCAGATGATGCAGATTACCAACTGAATTAAATTAGCTAAAATATTTGCATGGCCTCAGCCTACCTTTTAACTTTTACCTAGTTTTATTAAGATCAAGGATCGACTGACAGTTAAGCCAAATCCAGGAAAATTATTTTTTTATACAGATAATCATCCCTCTACAAAATCTGCAATTCAAGTGCATCTGCCCTAAGAGCCTAGACACAAAACTATAAACACAAATGGAAGTTGCCTAAGTTAATCTAAGACAGAAAGAAAAGCAATTAAATGCACATAAAATGCATATTTGACTGGTTTTTTTTAACTGTATGACATTTGCCAATTCAGGGGAGAGGCAAAGCAGCAGAGGCAGGGGCTGAAACACACAGCAGGCAGTGTGGGGAAGAAAATGAGAAGGATGAAAAAGCAGCAGTACTATGCCATGGTTATTGAAAGACTGGAAACCACTGCTTTTGCATGCTCACATCTCCTGTCCCTGTACACGGACAAGCGTCAACCTCTTTCTTCCCACCATTCCTTTTCCTGGCCTGGGTTTACCGGTCTATCTACAGTTCCCCACACCTTGTTCCCAAGATTTATTTATGACCCTACAAATCTTTTGTCTCAACTCTCTGCTCTTCAATTTCTCCAAGTGTCCATCACCCATACTTCTTCTCACAACTGGGACAAGTTCTAGTCCCACAATTGCTTGTCACTGTGCAAGTGAATTAAACTATTTCCTCCTTCACCCTTCCATGGCATCACCAGGCACATTCTGCCACCAAAGACACAGTTGAGAAAGTCTTCAATTCTCCTTCCTGTGCTCATTATAGAAGCAACACCTTGGAAAAATAATGGGGGAAAGTCCACTCAGCCCATCAGCCACCCACTGGAGCACTCTCATCCTTCCCAGCAAGAGGAGCAGTTGCTCAGCTCCGAACAGTGCTGGGATGTTCAGCATGCCTTGTGCTGAGAGCATCTTCAGTGAGTGCAATGGTCAAGCCCTCAACAATTCCTCTCCCAAGAGCACATGCCCTGAGTATTGTGATAAAATTATACTGGAGAGAAATTCTGGAAGATTTGCAGAGGCTCAACATAAGGCACACCCCCATCACAAGACTGATCCCAAGCCAAATATCTTTTTCCTGCCCCAAAACACGATGCCACAAGAATTCAAGTCTCAAAGAAAGTGTTTCTTAGCATAGGAAAAAAAATTCAGATTCCCAGATAGATCAAGGTCTCCTAATGCAGGATGTATACCTAAACCATCTTCATCAAATACGTGGTCAAAGAACAAGTTTTCTTCTTACTATGTTCTCAGAAATAACTGAGCCATTTAATCTGAAACTTCCCAAAGACAGTCTGTCTTCAGCAGACTCTCAACCTGGAAAACATCAGCCTGGGCTTAAGCTTAGCAAATGCATAAGCACCTGACAGCGGAGCTTTGTACTAGAAAGCACTAGCTAATTTTAACTGTAGACGATATTGCTGCCTATGATAAAAAAAAACAACTCCTTCAAGAGTTCTCGGATGCTTCAGGGTAGAGATTCGGGAAAAAAAATCGTTCTTCTGCAAAGTATATTCTATAGATTCAACCCTGCAAATATGCAGGAACGCACCTTTATTTGTGAGGGAAAATTAGTTTAGGCAAGCCCACTGTCTCCAGGCTTTGGTGCAGGGCACAGAAATGCTGCCAGCTTGGGGAAATCACCTTGATGTCACATACCTAGTTCTACAAAACCTTCATTTTCAGTGAAATCCTGTACAGTTTGGAATCATATTCTCCAAATACTCCTGACCATCTCTACAGAGAAACCCTGTGTCCATATTCATCTACTGAAATGTATGCAGGATTGGGCCCCCCACCAGCTGACAGCTCTCAGAATCAGATGTGGATCAGTGGATGAGCTGGCTATGTCTGGACACTGTGAACTCTAATTATGTAGTACCACCAAACGAAGTAAACCCACAGTTTAGTGCATTAACATCTCACACTGGGGTAAATGAGATAATTTTCCACTTCAGGAGGCAACCACTTGTTGAACTGAATGCTCAGGTTGGCTGTGCCCATCCGAGAGATCCTTAAGCCCTTCTGAAGGTTTAGTGCCATGAAAAAAATCTAAGTTCCTCTGCTGGCTGTAACGCTTATAACCGCTAATTATTTCTGAGTCACTTGAGTGAAAGTGAGCTGCCATCCTGTAGACAGCTCAGGAGCACGCAGCAAAGTTTCTGGATGAGCGTGCTTATTAATTGACAAATCAGGCTAGTGACCATAGAGGAAAACACCACGGCACAACTCCGTGTGAATCCGGTGCTGCCGTTCAGCCGTGGGTTTAAGGTTTACCCCGTTCCACACACGGAAGCAAACACGCGGGAGTTCTGCGCAAGGCTGCTGCAGCAGCAGGGCTCTCCCAGTACGACACAACCTCTGCTCCCCCCAGGAGCTTTCGCCCATTCAAAAACCCCACTGGTCCTACTGGAAGTTTTCCTTGAGCAAACACCGCCCGGTCGCATCGCAGACCCTGTTCCAGTCTAGCCTATATATATCCAGACTCCCCCAAAGTCAGGGAAGTCCAACCACACCAAAACGAGATGGGGAGGAGGACTGCTTAGGGGGCAAACTTATATTTTCCAAACGAAGGGGCCCGGCCGGCCGGCCGGACGCCGCCAGCCCGGCCGGGACAGACACGCCGCACATAACCGTGCTCCCCACGGAAACTTTCCCGCGGCAGAGCCGGTGCCACCCCGCACCACCGGGCGCGTCCGTCACCCCCGCGGAGCGCGGGGCACCGCGGAGCTGACCCCGGCCGCCGCCGCAGGGGCCACGCGTGGCCGAGCATCCCGCGTGGGTGCCCCGGGCGGGCGCCCCCCGGGCGGGTGTCGCGGGTGGGCGCCCCACGGGACGGAGGCAGGGTCGGGGCCGCACGGCCGCGCGTTACCTGGGGTGCCGGTGCTGCGGGAGCGCGGCGGGGAAGCCCCAGCCGCCGCCGCCGCTGCTGCTGCTGTCCGCGGTGGCCACCTGGGCGCGGGAACCGCCGCCGGTGCCGGTGCCGCCGAGCTGGATGCCGCCGCTTTTCCGGTGCCTCCCGGTGCCGTTGCGGCAGCGGCCGCCGCTGCTCCAGCCGCGCAGGAGGCCGGCCTCGGGAGCCGGCAAACTCTTCCTCGCCAACGAGGAGCCGGGTACGCTGCCCGCCTCCTGCCTGCCGCCGGTGCCGGTGCCGGTGCCCTGTCTCATGGTGCGCGGGGCCGCCGCATGCCGCGCTGCCGCCGCCCCGGGCGCCGCGGGACCCACGCGCGCCGGGGCCAGGGGCTCCGCCGGCACCGGGAGGCCGCCGGGAGCCCGGGCTGCTGCGGGGGGGTGCGGAGGCCAGGGGCCGGGGGGGCTGCTGGCTGGGGCTCCCGCTGGGGCATTAAGTTGGACGCGCGGCCTGGAGAGGCAGGGCGGGCGCGGGGGCTGCGGGGCCGATAGTTCTCCGCGAAGTTGGAGCCCGGCGGGCGAGGCGGGGGCATCCTCTCCGCCGGCCCTTCATCGCCGCCCGCCGCCGCCGCCGCCTCCCCTCGCCTGCCCCCGCCGCCGGGCCACCGCCCCGCGCCCTCAGCCGGCAGCGCTGCGGGGGCGCGCCCCGCGCCCCGCGCCCATGGGCGCAGCCGCGGCGCCGGCGGCAGAGGATCTCCGGCTTCCTCCGCCGCTCGTCGCCTTCTCCGGCAGGGAGCGGGGGGAGCCGGGGGGAGGGGGGGGGGCGTGTGAGGGTCGGGGTGAGCCCAAATGCGAGGCTGTTGCTCAAAATGGGCCAGGGAGGGGGAAAGGGACCCCGGCGCTAGGCGCCCCCCTACCCGCGGTGGGCGCCGGCAGGGCCGGGCTGGGGCGGTGGGTAGCGAGAGGGCTGCGGAGGAGCTCTCCCGCCCCGGCTCCCGTGCACAAGTGCAGGGAATGTTCCACTGACCTACATATTTTTCCAAACATACGTGACCTTTTTTTTTCTCTCTCTCTCTCTCGTTCTGTGGGAGGAGACAGGCGAGGATCCAAGAAAAGGAGAAGCTGGAAAGAGAACGAAAGGGGAAGCAGGGGAAAAAAAAACCTCAACCAAAATTCCAGCCCCGCATCAAGGATGGTTTCACACAGCCGCCGCGAGCGAACCCCGGCGTGCCCACGTTTACATATGTCTGTAGCGATATCCCCGCTCTGCACCGGCGGCCGTCCCGGTACCCTGACCCCGGGAGCCCCCGCCGGTGCAGCCGGGCCCGCAGGGCAGGGCAGACTGTGCCCGGTGTTCGGCCACGGCTCCCGGGACGATCCGGCGGGGCCCCTGTGCGGTCCGCTCGGTGGCTGGGGACGCCCTCCCCGTTTGGCCCTCGCCTCGGGGGGGATCCCGCGCCCTGTCCGTGCCCGCTGTCCCAGCGGTGGTGGCGGCGGCAGCCGGGCCGGAGCGGGGCAGGCACCGCGCTGCCCCGGGGCAGGCTCACGGCCTCGCCGGGCACAGGCAGGAGCTCCCGATCTGGTTATGCAACGGCGCACAGGCAATTGGAGCAAAACCTTGACAGAGAGCGCTTTTTTTTTTTTCCTTGTTTCAAAGTAGGTCATTCTTTTTATTCCCTATTTTGCGCTTTTTTTTTCTTCTCCCCCCCCCCCCCCCAATACTCGTCCTGCAAAGTAGCCGGTAAGAGAAGGCGGTGTGCCCGAGCCTCGACGGGCATTCCTGCCGGCGGCTCCAGAGTTGCCCTTTCCCAAGGAAGGCAGCAGTGGCCGGGGAGCGAGGGCATGGCTCGGGCCGAGCCCGCCGCTTCCCCGCCGCTCCCGGCCGCGCTCCCCGCCGGTGCAGCCCCGGGAGCCGCGTCCCCCGGGCCCCGCCGGCTATTGCCCCCTGCCCGCTGGCGCCCTCGCACCCCCTATGCAGCCGGGGCTTGTTGGCACTGCTGGCACACACCTCTTCCACGGGCAGAAGGGGTTTCTCCCCGAGATACAGTATTTGCTTTAAGGAGAGTTGTATTTTTTTCTGTTCAGAGGAGGGTTTTGTTGGGGAGGAAGAGCCCCCGTATCGAGGTGCAAGCTCTGTTCCTATAAAAAGGCCTGACAGCACAGCCATGCCTCTTCCAAGCAGAATTTGTGTGCTGGGCCAGGCGCTGTTTCCCCATGTCCCCCGATGCCTCCTTTTGTAAAGACACGTTAATCCTTGCAAAATACCCACCAGCAGAGCACACTGCCCACTCCGGGTGCGCGTGTGTGGGTGCAGCATATGGACTGATGGTTGCCCCAGCTACCTGGCTCCTGCAAGGAGCTATGCTGCTTCTCCCACTACCCCCACCACCCAGCTCACCCAGTTACCCCGCTGTGATGTCCGCCTCCTGCCATACACCTTATCCAGCCAGTTACTTGATCCAATTCAATCCCCAATGCAAATGTAAATAACTACAAAGGATGGAAAAATGTTGTGCTCCTTTGCTGAGGACTTTTACACCATCCTTTATACAACAGGCATGACTAATGTTGAAAGAGTAAAGTTGTTTACTTTTAACCAAGATTAAATACAAAACTTCAAAAAGCTCCTCCCTTCCTTTGGATGAAACCCAGCATTTTTTCCCATTTGGAAATTGTCAAACAGTGGTTAAACAATCCTTTGGCAAACACATAGTGCCTGAGGGAATAAAGCATCAGATACATGGGGAGTGGAATAAAAGACATTTCTGTTCCTAAGGTACTTTACTTGTGTTGCACAGTGAAGTATAACATAAAATCTTCTAGCCTTGTAAGGTTAGAGAAAAGGAACTTCCCATGATTATATACACTACATGATTTGATATTCCAGTCCTTTTGGAAACCTGCTAAAATCCTTTCCCCAAACCAACCCTGTACTTTCAGAAGCTGGGAAACCAAGTACCTTAAGGAAAATACCAGGTCAAGAAATGCAATCAGAGAGACAAAGGGGCACATGTACAAAATTACGTCTCTGCCATGCTGTGTTTTAACATTTTCTCTGTGAATTTCTAAGGACACCATTGCACAAGTGAACAAGCAAGACCTGTTGAGGTTCATTTCTTAATTCATTCCCTAGGTTACCAGAGTAAACTTTAATTAGAGCAACAAAGAGTAGAGTGGCTGAGGGTGAGGCAGGCTTTTCCCAGCTCATACCTGAATCCCATTGTGAAATACCAGCCATTCAAAACACACAGCCTTTTTTCTCTGTCCAGTGACACAAGGAAAATAACCAAATGCTGTCAATACCACGTTTGGATTGGAAATTAACCAAAGGGTTATGCTAGATGCTACATGTAAGAACTTTAGGCAAGGAGCCCAGCGTTCAATTTTAAAGAATGAAATCATTTAATAATAATGAAATATTTGTAAGCAACTTTTCAGACACCAGGAGCCTGTGATCCAAAGACACAATCCCTTTTGTTTCAACTAGAATAAGCTGGCCAACCTTCACAGCCCAGAAACGAGGCAACAGGGTTTTCCACAGGCCATGAACCACAGGCTAGGTGTCTCCCAGGGTGGAGGGCCAAGGGGAAGAGCCTGAGAGAACAGTGGCACCCCGGGGCCCCTGCTGCTCCATTGTGGCAAGACCATGGGAGGGATTTGGGGTTGGGTGTGAGTTCATCCCAGACACACTGTGTTTAGCTCTGCTGGTTTGCTTTCTCTTGCTACCAGGAGTTAAATTTATGAGGTGCTGCCGCTTCAAGGCATAACCTTTGGCACAGGGGCTACCTTGGACATCCCTTAGCTTCAGAGACAGAGCCTGATTGCCACAATCTGGAAGCAGAGATCTCCCAAGTACCTAAAGGGGGCCTACAGGAGAGCAGTAGAATCACTTTTTGTAAGATCACATAGTTATAGGACAAGAGATAAAGGCTTTACAATGAAAGAGAAAAGGTTTAGATTCTTTTTTACTGTGGGTGTGGTGAGGCACTAAAATGTTTCCCAGAGAAGTTGTGGTTACCCCATCCTCACAGTGTTCAAGGCCAGGTAGGATGGACCTTTGAGCAACTTTGTCTAATGGATGATGTCCCTGCCCATGGCAGGATGATCTTTAAGGTACTTTCAAACCCAAAAGGTTCTGTGATGATTCTCTGATTATCTGTGCTATATAAAGGCTTTTAATTTTCAGCAGACACCAGTAGATGTTGTGGGGAGATAGGATGCCATTTGCAGCCCTGAAATTAAATGTGAAGCCTACATTTGGATTGGTGTTTGTGTAGAGGTAAATAGGGTTCTGCCAAATAATCATTCTCTAATCAACACAAATGGCAACAGTGGTGCAAAAGTCAGACATGGCACTGTAGGGGAAAGGATCATGACGGAAAAAAAATAAAGGACCCACAAAGACCTGACCAATTCCAATGAATATGAAACTGTTCTCTTTAATTTTCAAGAAAGTAAGGAGATGGACAAAAATTCATTTGATTCATATTAATTAAGGGGCACAACAGACTTTGGGCCACTTTTCCCACCTTCCACGTTGAAAGCAAGAGCAATAGGAACCAATAAATGGCAAATAAATCAAACGTCTCGTGTTAGTCAGAGGAGTCACACCAGCTGTGTCTGCTGGGAGTCCTGTGCTTCTTTCCAGACAGGCTGGCTGGGGGAGGCAAGCATGGGAGCAAGAGGACAGATGTGAGGAGCTCCTTCTTTGGGTGATGTACTTCTGTAACCAATTTTGTTAGAAATTTCTGCAGGGGGGAATAGTCTTCTGGGGATCAGCATTATTTTTCATTCTGTGGCTTGCGGCTTCCTGAGGGAGGGAGAGGTAGTGCATACTTAACAACCAGCAGCAGAGTCTTCGAAGCAGGGAAAAGCAGAGAGATGCCACAGTGAATTGGACTTCAGATGCATCCTACTGGAGCTGCCCCAAGCACTGGAGTGGGATGCTTGATGGGTCTTCAGGATCCGTTCCTTTTGAAAACCAAACTCCTTGTTTTTCTGCATGTTTATTACAAGAGAAGAGACAATTTGCTGATTTGAACTTATTTCTGTCAGATCTGGTTTGAAAAAAAAAATCCTTTGCCAGGGTTTTCATGGAAGAACTAAGCCAGGTGTACAAACTACCTGAGGGTTTGACTTTCTCAGTTTATTCAAAAAAGGGGTTGTGAGTTTCCTTTAAGTGGTTAAAGCAAAGGGTGGGGAGGAAGAAGGTGTGGGTTGAAAAATTAGTTACTAAACATTGAATAGACTTGTCTGGAAGGGCTGAAATTGCTGCTGGGTGCCCAGAAAGCCCTAAAGCTTGCTGCAAATCTTGTGGCTGAGCATTTGCATCTTTCCTGGGAGGAACTTCCAGACAGCATGAGCTGTACGTGTGCACTCAATTGCCATGGAGCATACTGCATGTGTGTGTGTTAGCCTGATGAGCCAGAACTCAAGGCTGTGGAAATAATTCCTTCTTGTGTGGGAAGGAGATGATCCACTTACCCTCTGTCTGACTGTGGTTTTGTGCCAGTGCACCTCTTGGCCCCTACAAGACCTTTGGTTCACTTACAGCAGAAGGGGAATACATCTTACAGGAATGCATCCAGTTTCAGTGTGACTGTGCTGGCTAATAGGAATAAGAAACTATGACAAGTCCATGCCTGGGTAAAAGGCTCTGGTCTCAAATCAGGCTGATGGAGTTCGTTCAAATTTGAGAGCTGTTCAAGGAAAGGAAGCTCAAACTCGAACCCAGGAGTAAGTGATCTGTTATTTTTGCTCTGGAAGTCCCCATGAAATGGAAGATAATAGGGGTTGTAGTGCTACCACTGAATTAAGAACAGCTGGGAGAAGTCTGAATGCAAACACAGCATCTTTGTCTTTACCTTGACTGAGAATAAAAGAGTATTGCTATTAGTTATTACATCTTACATCTTACATTACTACTGCACTGTGTTAGTACTTTTTTGGCAGGCACATATTCCTGTGGACTTGTATAAGTATTTTAATTCCTGGCCACTTTTACAGAGACCTTCTACCTCATGCAGTTTTGGTCACATATTTGGAGTTACACTACTCACCACCTTATACTCGTTCTTTCAAATTCTTCTCAGCCTGCTTTGATTCTGTGCGACACTCTACTCTTGCACCTACCTTAAGCTCATGATGTTATTGCTAGTCACAAGGCATGCTACTAGAAATATAGATCATTTAAATGTGAAAGTTTAGTAAGCAACAAAAGAAATATAAAGAAATATTCAATCTCAGGGGTATATAATCTGTCCACACATATTCAGCTCTGTCATCTATGATTCTTAGAGCAGTAAGCAACTATCAATATCAAGACAGTGTGGAAGTCTGAATTTATTTGCTGTTATCAGATTAATCTCTTCATTGTGCCTTTCAATCTTTTTTAAACTACTGCAGTCCATAGGCACTAGATCTCAATGAGGCTCTTGGCATGTTCTTCTGTGTGCTCATCCTTATTCAAAGAGATACTAAATTCCTGGTAAAAATTTTTAAAAAACTCTCCTAAATTTAACCATACATTTAAAAATAATTTACTTTGCTGTTTCAGACTCTTAGTTTGAGCAGAGTCATACAGCAAAAAAAAAAAAAAATCAGAAAACTTTTTCCTTTAAGCTAGATTATTTCCTTTCTCTATTGTCAAAGAAAATGGGTGAGTTCATGGACTGCTCTTCCTTTTTTGTATATGTCAGCTCCTCACTCTCATATTGGTGCAAATGTGGTTCTTAGTTCATTGCGACTGCCCTAGGGGAGTGTCAAAATACAAACAAAACAATTTCAGTAATGCAAAACCAGGTGAGGTGTTCCCTTGATTTTTGCAAAGTCAGAGATGGGGCTGTAAGAACTTGAAGGGTGCATTTGGCCTCCACCTCTAGGGCAGGCAATGCACAGAAGCAGCTGCTAGAAGAAGATGTGGTATTCCCCTTCCACACAGGATTGCAGGAGGGAAGGAAGCAGAGGAAGAGAAAGTGTTAAAAAGGTAAATATTGACTCAAAGAAAGGAGACATAAAGGAGAATGTGGGAGAACTGAAAATGAGCCAGAGAGGATGGATAAAATTTCTTCAGCAACTGTAATTAGGTTAGATTTCAGAAGTAATTGCAGTGTTCCGGCATCAGCAGATTCTGTAGGCAATGTTTGCCCTCAGCTCTGTTTGCTGAGAAGGCGGTGAGTTGTTTCAGCCTGCAGGGCCTGATCCTGGTGTGGCGGCACCGATTGCACATAGACATGAGCCCAGTGAGACAGCCAGTGTCCTCCCTCTCCATGCCACTGGGAGCAGCCAGAAGGTTTGCAGGGAATGGAAGTGGTGAGTGCAGAGATGAAAACACTGTGGCATGTGTGGACGCAAACACACAGCCTAAGTGAAGAATATGTATTTAATTGAGCTGCCGATGCAAAATTGTGTTAGGAATTTAATGCTGGATAAATGATGTTTCATTTTTCAATAATTTCATTATCTGGCTGATGCTGCCACCTCTGCAGAGGTCATGGTGGGCCTGGGCTTGTGCTACCTCCTCACTATAGGTTGGAGCAGTAAGTGGGATGCAGGAACTGCACTGCCTTCTGGTTCCTTTAAGATTCACTTCTCCTGTGTAAAACAAGATTATACAGGCTTTCTGCAAGGAGAATAGATTTCACCTTTAAGTCTTCTGCAGACATTTTACATTAGCAGTTCATGCACCATCAGAAAATCAGTTACCATTGGTATTACATGCAGATGAACAGTGCAGAGTAATGGAGAATTCATTTTACACAATGCTTTTAATAAAATACTAAATAGAGAAAAATATTTTCCAAAGGGCTATTTATAGGATCTGTGTAGGAAGTACGTCTCCAAGGGGAAGTTTGCACCTTTGTGATTTGGATGAGGAGTGAGTCTCAGCATTCTTAATGCTAAAATTGGTCAAGAACGTATTTCTGCCAGGTTGGATTGTAGATGAGAGCAGTCCATCGTCTATAATGCAATGGCTGCCACTTCATGTGGAGAAACACTTTTTTTTAAAAAAACAAGGGTTTCACATGCTGTGTTGTTGTAGTGCCAGTTGTTGCAAGGCTCTAAAATAACTGAATTACTGGGTCATTCTTGATGCTCTTATCATCTTTTCCTGTTCTTGATGCCAGCACAGTTTGCTGATTAGATTTGCTGCATGTATTTTAGTAAATCATTTACTTCAGCACTTTGTTACAAACAGACATACCTGCAATAGCAGTCCTACTCCTACCTGGGTTTGGGTAGGTATATGGGGAAAAGAAAGGGATTTAGGTGGTTTTATCAGGAAGTAATTATTAAAATAAGAACAGAAATGGAGGGTCAGACCAAAGTATGCTGCCTCTAACTGTGGCCAGAAAGAGAAGTCTGAGGAAATGAGCAAGAATAGCATAGGCATGCACTTCCCTGAAGTGCTTTCTCAGCCGTCAATAGTTTATGCTCGGGAGCTTCCCATATGCCCATGTAACCACCATAAGCAACATCTTCCTGCAGAGAACCCCACAGCTTAACTATACATTTTATGAAGAGCCATCTGGTTTTGCTCAATTTGAACCTGCTGGTGTTATTTGGTACCTTTTTGTTCTTGGGTTGGAAGAGAAGGAGAGCAATCAGTCTTTCTTTACCCTCTTTATGTTCTTTGTGGTTTTATAGACATATGTCATATTCCCTCTCAGTCATCACTTTTCCTGGTATGGAAATTGCTCTGTGTTTTTGATCATCCCTGTGATGATCTGAACTTCTCTGAAAGTTTTCCACTGTATTTCCTTTAAGGTGAGGACCAGGACTGCGTGTAGTGTTCAACAGGCAATCCAAGTGCACACACACTAAATTTGTGCAGGTGCATGATGGTGTTCTTGCTTTTCCTTCACTAATATTTGCTAGCACAGGGCTATGGCTCTCATGTCTTTAAAACGTTCTGAGATGCATAGTACAGTTGAGTTACACAAGCTCCAGAACACTTCTTTCCGCTTAACTTTTATTTTTTTAAATAGCACATCTGAATCCAAAATAATAGAAATTTATCTTAATTTATCTACATATTTCACTCCATTGAAAGAAAAGAATGGTTAGAATATTGCTAAAGAGAAAATGTATTCTTATTCATTGTAACTTCCAAGATTTCTGAAGGGGCTATATTTAAGTATGTACGCAAAAAACAGCCGTGCTGGGAGGGGAAGGGGGATCAATCACAGAAAGCTTGAACAGCAAAAGGAAATGTTTCAAAATGTTCTAAACTTGTGAAAATAAAAGTATGACATGATAGAATAGAATAATAAAAAGCAATCCTTTGACAATTTCCTTGCAATAGAATGTACTCCCTTCTTTTAAATGTTTTTGTTAGAGCTAAAACTGATGAAACCATGAGAACAACTAAAATAGATGAATCCTTCTGCCAGTTGCTATTACAATCTATTACTTGCAGGAAGGAAGCCTGTTTGTTTAAAAATATCCTCCCTGCCCTTAAAGATGCAGTGAGATGTTTGCATTAATTGAAATCAGTTTTAAATATCATAATTACCGAGTTCCTTTTTCATTTCGCAAACCTTGCTAGGTGTATTAAGTCTCACAAATTTAATCTAATCTGCGCTGCTACTACTAAGTGATACTGATATAGAACTATAGAAAACTAGCAGTGATGACCTAAGTTTCAGTCCGACATCTCCTACTTCCAGGGTAACTGATACCTATTTCCCACTTGGTTCCACCCCCCAGATTCCCCAGCTGATGCCCACCCTCAGGTTTTCCACCATTTCCTCCAACAGCACTGGCCTGTACTCCCTGCCACCCTGGGATTAGTCTGACTACCCCAAGCCAAGTGACATGGAGCGCAAATATTGAACTCTCGCCTTCAAATGCCTTTCCAAAGTTGTGCCTAAGTATCTCCAGCTGGTTTATGAGAGTGAGTGAAATGGCCTGAAAGCTTCATTTCAATTAAAATAAGCTCTGCTCCAGGTCTTCTTGTAATAATCAGCAGTGGCATTCAGCTTTCAAAAGCTGATGTTAATGCTTTATTGGCATGAGTGTGCTGGCCTGTTTGCTACTTCTGAGAAGCACAAAAAGCTCTGGTCTGCATCACACAAACAGAACTTCATATTTTAAAAACCTTTGATCTGAAAATTCACTACCCTTACCACTTCAGCTTGGCTTATATACTTGGAACTCTTCCACAGAGATACAGACATTTCTTTGGGGCATGATGGGCTTTTGACTTTTGCCTTTCTTTGATTATTTTTTTTTTAGATAGAGAGCAAAGATCTTTTCTGCGAGCATGCCTGCCCCAGGCAGCCACTATTCACAGTGGAAGCTGAGTAACATTTTGCTATTCAAACAGAAATCTGAGTGTTTTGTACAATAGCAACAATACGAGGCCAACATGGCAAGATGGCATGGAGCCATTCATTCCTGCCTGGTAAAGAAGGAGGCTTTTGGAAAAGCAGGTGGAGAGAAGGGTGTTGGCAGTATATTAGCAAGGCATGAAGCAAGGGTGAAGAGGCCATTGAAGAACATGTGAGGTGTTGAGAAAAGGAGACATCAAGAAGACAGGATGAGATGCACAGAAGTCTGCAAGGAGGTGTGGACCAAGACTTGCAGGGTTTGGTGTGACCTGGTGATGCAAACACTTTGCTGAGGCCCTGGATACTTCAGCATAAGTCTGAAGTTCAGTGAGCTGCTTTAATGCCACTGGAAAGTCATTTCACCTACCCACATCTCAGATTCCCCCCGTCCCCATATCTTCCTGCTCAACAGATAAGCAAAAAAGAATTGTCAAGAGAGGGGGAAAAGAAAGATAAATTATGCTGTAGCTGAATGTTGAGGACATGGGACCTGAGTCAAAAGATGACATGATTCTATGTGGTTTAGGGCACAGGGATGAAACAACTTTAGCTCCCTTCAGAATATCTGACATTGTTATGTTCTAAGCTCCAAATGCAGAGACATGATCCTGGGGATGAGGTACAGAAGTGCAGCACTCAGCCAGCATGACAAAATCGTCACCAGGTAGAGATAAATGTAGCACAGTCAAATTACATAAACTCCTCTCCCTTGGTCTTTAGCTGCTAAAGAAGGATGGGGCATTGAGAAACCTCTCCTGTTTGATGGGGCAAAGCACAATCGGCTAAACTGATCCTTTAATAATACTCAGGGAGAAACATACGCTAGTGCTGCTTTGTGTTCATTTTTTGCTTTAATAATCAAATCAGATATGTCTTCATAGACGTACTCGAGTTGTTTTCAGTTCTCATGTATGTGATGCTACACCTTATCTTGCTGCGGTGGATCAGTTTGTTTATACAAGCTTGGCACAGCGAGGTCTGCAGTCTGAGCCTTGGATCCCAAGCACATTCTCCATTGAAATGGTACCATACACTAGCGCTCCAGGCCTGGGTGCTGCAGCCATGCCCTCTCAGAGCCAGATGTGAATCCCAGGACTCAAGATTTAATCAGTGTTAGACTTTCAGACAATAACTCCAATACATCTGGAAATTGCAAGCTGTTTATGTAAGCATAGCCATAGTGTATCTCTTTTCAGAGAGGTGGTATCCAGGATTTAAAAAAATCTTCTCAAGTCAGAAAAAAAGATTATGTACAACCTCAAGAACTCACTTGGTTGTCAACAGCTAGTCAGGCTTCCTGATGCCGAAGCACAGTCCCTCTTTGTACCAAGAAGGGAGCTCCCAGCTGACGTCATGAAGGAAATACAGCAAACTGTATGCATCTGAAAGCACTGAGCTTTCCTGAAGAAATTGTTCCTTTCACAGAAGGAAGAGCTATGGTCTGGTGTAGGGGAAATCTAAGGCTTCTAAACATACCAAATCCATCCAGCATAGACTAATTATTTATAATGCTATAGACTTTAGTTCAAATTATGAATTATTTCCGCTCCCCTTTCAAAGAATCCAAATTATGTCTACCTGTCTACCTAAGCTTCTGCAATATCCACTGGAGATCTAAAGACTATAGCCAATGGAGCCAGATTAGTTCAGCTAAGCAAGTGATGGAGTTTACCTTCTAACAATATGAATTTTCTCTCTCGACTCTATTCCCTGTTGGCTAAACTTCCATTGACTCTATGTATCTCACACAGAGATAGATGTATTGCATTCAACTAAATTTAAGCACCCCTATCAGCAGCTCAATACCCCCCTAATAAGGCTTATTATGTATAAGACTCATCTGGGCAGGTGAGTGGCCTTCTGTTCTGCATGCATTACCTCAGTGTTGAACTTCTCATGTTGTCAAGACTGAACATTGAAGTGACAGGTCTGAAAACAGAATAAATTGCTTCAGAATATGCTTTATGTAGATGAAATTAATTTGAAATTTCATATTCCTGAGAATTAAAATTAAATTTCTGAAAGAACACCTGAATGCACCACCCAAAGAATATGAACCTGAAATTGTAGCCATTAAAATAACAGGGCTGATTGCCACCAAAACTTACCAGAGAAGCTGAACTAGACCAAAGTTAAGGTCCATTCAACCTCACATAGAGTTTTCAATGCAGACAGTCAGGAGACAGTGCAAAAGAGAGTGATCCTTCCCTTTCTGTGCCATCACAACTTCAACAATCAACAACCACTTGGGTATTTTGTATGCTGAAGAATGCATCCAGACAACTTTACGTAGCACCTCCTTGGGCTCTCTTCTCCATTAAGTAATTCAAACCCTTTTGGAATCTGTTCCTGTCTTGGAACCCCTCAACGAGCACTTCTTCAGGGTAAGAAAATCAGGACCTACTACTGTGGCACTAAGCTCCATAATTTAAATATGTTCTGTGCAAAGTCTTTGCATTCCCTTGATTTTCTTCTGATGTGTTTCTCAGAGGTGCTGCCTTATTCTAGCATCAGGTGAAATAGTGAACTGCCTTTCCCCACACACCTTCTTGCAGATTTTATAGATGTCTATTGTAGTCTCTCTCTGCCAGAACAAACGTTGTTTATAGTAGCTGCAAATGTTTGAAAATACACCAGTTTGTATGATAATCAACTCTAGGAGCCCAAGCAAGAAAGACCGTAGAAAGACACTCCTAATGAATATAAAATACCTAAGGGAAAAAAAAAATCACTTTCAGAGATTCAATACTGCATTTTGTCCCAATAAAATCTTTTGTTTTGGTCAGACGTTTTTAGTTGTTGAGTTGTTGATTCCTGTGAAAGATGGAGGTTGACTGGAGTCTCTTTCTCCACTTGTTTTAGTTCTCGCATGAGATCCAGGGTATGAAATCCTTACCTGTTCATAAAACTCCCTCAAAGCTGAACACATTACTAGTGGTATCTTTTGCTTGCACTTCTAGGGAATGAAGAAATGAGAAATACTTATCAGTGCATATTGCAAAACATTAATTTAGCTAAATCTTGGATATAATTCACAGTAACTTAAAACCTTAACAAGTTTTAGTCAACAGAGGATATTATGTTTAATAGCAAATTTTAATACAGCCATAATAAAATGCCAAACCCAAATCATCATTAACTTGCAGCTCTAGACAGAAGGTGTGCATGTCTTGGTTCATATGCTGAGGAAGGTCTACTTTTGTTAGGTCATTTTGGTAGATAAATGTGCTTTTCAGTGATAAGGAGAAGATAAATTATTTCCATTGTTTTATTATTCACACATTACTTAATGCAAACTGGGAAAACTAACTAGACAAATTTCAGTTGGATTTTGCGGTAAATACTTTCAATGCATTTAATAGATCTACTGAGCAGTACTTACAAGAGATAATTTCAGCAGTTAACAGGAATATAGACTGAAAAATTGAGTGCATATTACTGAGAGAAAGATTGGAAACTGATAGATGAGCATGAGAAATTAGTACCAATAACTACAGCATAAATTACAGACAACTCAATCTCCTGTAGAACACAGATTTTTCAGCATCTCTGAAGAGAAACTCTGTGCTGGCATAAAAGCCCTGTTTATCCTACATGGTTGCTGCCTCTGTGTGTATGTCCAATCTATCACTGAATCACAGCTTTTCACTGAACCTGTTCTTTTGGGACATGGTATAGTATATGATAAGTTTTGAGTGGGGTGGGAAACAAACTATTTAAAAGAAATTTTTTTGTTCAAGCACCTGCCTTTCTTACACTTTTTCAAAGCATGCCCTGGTCTGGAAAAAGCTCCTGGTTCAACGTCTCGCATACACAGTTAAATTAAGATACTTAATTGTGCAGAGCATTAGTCAGTGCTGATCTCCTGGGGAAACAGGAACTTTATGAATGATGTCTGCTTCCCACTGTGAGGAGTAAAATTACAGTGTTTAGAGAATATATGTGTTAAGCACCTAAGGCTGTTTAGAGAACTCTGAGATACCATAATAGACTGTCATGGTATTGCAAAAAAAGAGTTTTGTGAAGCAAGGTGTTTAGTTTGGAAGCTGAAAGGAAGAAATTGTGAAATAAAATGGGGAAAAAAATTATTTGCTGATAAGCAATTTGCTAATTAAGGAGGGGAAAGTGGTTTTGTTGAGCTATGCTGATGGAAAAATACCCAGGGAATAAGTGTCTAACTGTATTTTGGAGGGAAAAATGAAAGTACATTTGCAAGTGTACCCTGTGCATCTCAAAAGCACGTTGATGAGTGTGAGCCCATGAACGTGTCAACCCAAGTGAAGTGTGCTACCAAGTGCCAGAGGCCACCAAGTGTGATACTGAGAGTGAACCCATGGTCTGTAAGCATTGGAATATGGATTTTCTGATTAGATTAGGATGTGAGTACTTTGAGTTCAGGCAGGTGATCTAAGCGTGCAGCTGTACACCACTTTATGGGCAAAGGGCCCCTGCCTGCTCTTGGGACTGGAGCCAACAGGCAGCTCTAGCTGGAAAGGCAGGGAATCACTCTTGCAGAACCATGAGGCAGGGCATGGGTGCCTCCCTCCTGTCCCCAGCAGATGGGGGTCTGGTGTGCCTGGTGTCTGAGGACAGAGCAGCACAAGTACTTTACCCAGACCTGGCTTGTCGTGGTTCTGACTCCTCCTGGGGAGCAGCCTAGTGCACAGGCACCTGCCCCAGAAATAACCTGCTTTTGAGCCACAAGAAGACAAGGAAAGAAAACAGTAAATGCAAGGAAGGTTTCAGAATCATGCTGGTCTTTGGTTTTGCTCCATTATTAGTTCACAGACCTGCCAGCCTGCAGTCCTGATAGTGCTTATTTCATATTGCAGATCTGATTCTTTCCTGAGTCCATCCTTGCATAGAACTCTACTGATGGCAGCATCATTGACGTTTCCAGTGACAGCCATGCATGTGCCTGCCATAAAGCCTTGGGGCAATGCAAACTTGGCCATTTGAAAATGTTGGGGTTTTCTTACTGGGAGAAAGAGAGGAAAAGGTTTTCACTGGTTTGTTTTGAATGTCCAAGTGACCCTACTGGGAACCAGGTGGTGTCTCAAGAAAAAAGAAATCAGAAAATCCACATTTATGATCCCACTTCAAGCCTAATTTAAAAACTATCCAGGGCAATGTCTCTATCAATAGGGATCAAGCAAGACAACTGTGCAAACACACCTGTGCTTCTTTCTGTTAATTCCCGCTTTCACCTGTGAGTCAGGAAAAGTGAAAAAATACTAATTTTCAAAAAACCCTTCTTGTCTAAACATTGTCTGTAAATTTTATCAGTTTAGTTTGTTTTTACTTGTGGAGCATGATTAGAAAAAGTGAGGGCAGTAGAAGAAGGAGGGAGAGAGTGGGGGAATGTACCTGCAGTTTTCCAAAAAAGTATCATGAGTTTTTCCATAAGACAGTTTTAAGCTCTAAGTGCCTTGGCAAATCTGTAATGTGATTTTCCAAGTGGTGTGCAAAATGTCATCCAAGTTTAAATCTGTAATATTGCTTTAATCTCCAAAATTAAATAATAATGTTTGTCTTTACTGCGTTTGATCCAATCCTGCATTCCTTTCCAGAATCAGTTCCTACTAATTTTAGTGATCTAGGCCCAGTAATGCACATTTGACATATCAGTTTATTTACAGCTTGGATCTGTCATTGCCATTAGGTATCTAGGATACACATTTCGCACACATACAGCACATAGAGAACATGCACTTATAGATATTTTCATTGAATATGATAATGTAAGGATCATTATCCTACCTAAAGAAATGCATTTGAATTGCATACGTCTCAAGCTACTCTCCAAACACCAGATAAATACCTTCCAAAAATAGCATCACTCATTTTTCACAGCAGGTGTCATTCATCAGGTATGAGGCTGCATCTAAACGTGTTAGCAATAATAATTCAGTTTGGTATGTGACTCCAGCTCATTACTAGCAGCCCCAGGCACTGGAGGCTAGTGAAGTCACTAGAGCAGTGCTGAAATACTTAATCCTATAGCAAATATTTAGTCCTATGACATGAATATTACACAAATATTGATCCTGTAAGTTAAAAAGACTTAGAAGGACCTGGCTTTTTTCCTTCAGCTGTCTGATGTGTCTCACTGTTTGCTCACCTCCTTGGTCCTGTTTGCAGAGCTGGATCAGCTCCAGGCTTCCCATCTTAACCTGATCTGGAAGGGGGTGGTGGGCACGGGAAAGAGGGAGAGGAGGGATCAGATCCTGGGACAGATGGCTCTGACTGCAGGTCTCCCTGTGGAGAAAGGACATTGCAGGTGTGGGATGGTCCAGTCTTCCATGCTTCTCCTGTCCTTCCTGTGGGATCTGCTGCCAGGTGGCAGCCCCAAAGTCATTTTTTTGGGGGTGGGAATGATGCCCTGTTGCTGCTTGTCACACCTTGGGCACCTTGCTGCATTGCCAGGGAACACACAGCGCTTGGTGTCCCCAGTTGCAGTGCCACCACGGTGGCAGAGGATCCCTGCCAAAAGCCATTTTTGGCATCCCCCACTACATGGGCAATGCCACCACAAGTAGCAGATCTGCCGATGAGCAGAGCCGCCGCACAAAGGCTAATTAGGAGTCTGCAGGGAATCTTGCTGCCTGTTTCTGCTTAATTTGTAATATTCACACTAGGCCTGACAGAAAGCCACTGAGGGGACAGGAGCGTTTCCAGTGGCCTTTAATGGGTTGTTTGCCCTGGGACACCAGTAATGACAGCCCTGTTTGTGCAGGCAGTGAAAGGGCTCTCCTCAGGCCCCACCAGACACCAGGGCCTGTTGACCTTAATTAGATTTCATGGCACACTTGGCTCGGTCCTGCAGCAATTGCTCAGCCTTTACTTATATGCGCTGGCTAAATGGGAATGCTCTCCTAGGCAGCAGTTCACAGGGAGCTCAGGATATGTTGAGACCCATCTACTGTGCCTTGTACCTCTTTTCAGAGCAATTTGCCAAAGATTAATCTTTTTAGCAGCGTAACACTGATAAACAATCGCTTTTCTGTTTATTATTACTCACTATTGTTGCAGAAGTATTTCCAAACCTTGCTTACACCTGGTGTGTTTATGGTGCTGCCCAACACAAACAGCAGGAGCCCATGTCTTCATCCCAGGATGTTTCCACTCAGAAAACTGCTCTTAGTTTGCTTTTAGACAACTGGTTTTAGTTTGAAATCTCAGTTACAGACACAAGGCAAACTGGGGTGTACTCAGGTGACAAGCCCCAGGCATGGACAGCCACCTGCATGTGGTGAGTGACATGAGAAAAGGGCCTGACCCCATTCCTGGTCTCTCCCCCTAGAGATGCAGCGCACCTTTGTTGCTTGACTGTGCTGAGGGGAAAGAAGGCTGTCCTTTGCACCAAAAAGTCACAGAGCAAGCAGTGGAATTACTGTCCCTGCTGTGTCCCACCACCTGACTTCTCCAGCTGGGAAGTGTGGAGGAGAGGGTCAGGGCTGGATTCCTGTCTTGCAGGAGGAAAGAGACACCTGCAGCCATCCTAAAGAAGACTTTGCCCTCATTGATGCCTACAGAGCACAGACCTAGAGAAAAACTTTCTCAGTAAGTCATGAGGCTTTATCGTCCCCTAGGGTCCCAGGAAATACAAACAAGATCACACCAGCTCTCCTGACATTCCTTTTCTTGGATCTTCTGGAAACCGATATAAATTCCCCAACAACCCTTTGGCAGTCAGAAAAGGATTCTCAGGCTTTGATAATTTCCTTGAGGGGAAAAAATGTAGAGAAATGGGAAAAAAAATGTGTGCAATGCTGAAGGGACAAGAGAAGGGTGAGAAGAGGAAGAGGCTATGGTGAGGAGAGAACAAGGAAAGGTGAAGAGTGGAAGGGATGGAAAGCAAAGAACAAAGGGGAGAAGCCCTAAGCATTTGAAAGAGCAGGTAAATGAGGGAGCGAGCTGAGATGGGAAAGAGAAGAGGAGCACTAACTCAAGAGACACACATAACAAAGGGAAGAAAAAAAAGTCTTAGCAATGTATTAAATAGGAAAAAAATAGGTGAGGACCTAAAGAAAGAGAAGACTTCCTTGTTGAGAAAGAGAGGTGAGAGCAGGCTGATTCTAAGGAGGGAAAGTACTGAAATCTGAAGAAATACATTACAAGCTAGACACACAAAAGCAGAGGCATAAACTGTAATAGAGAGCAAAAGACAATGAAGAGAAAAAAGGACACAGGTGGAATGAAAGAAAACAGTGCATGTAACATAGTTCTAAAATATTAAATGTAGAAGTTGGATTAATAAAATATTGCTGAGCTCATTTCTCTCTTTAGAACTGTACAGTATGAAGTGAAACATATGTACAGTCTGGCATTGCTGTTCAAATCCGCTTTTAATGGGTACAGATAATAAAGCTGGTGACCGTTTAAGAGCAAATGCCATTACAAATGATGACCTGTAATCCACTGTAAACTCTTACCCTCTGCTTACACAAACAGACCTGGGTACTTGAAATGAAAAGAGGCTTTTATTTTGGTTCTCTTGACCGTTGGTCTCCTGGCCAAATTTCATTTTCCAAATGACAAATAGTTAAAACACTGGGCTGCAGAGTCTGTCTAGAAAGAAAACAGTTTTATTTCATACCTCCACTATTAGGAGAAGGCAGTAGTCTATTCTGTTTACTACCAGTGAATGGCATGTGGAGGATTATGGAACAATTTGGCAGAGGGTAGTTTCTTCTTCAAGTGATAAGGTGTTGTGGAAGAGCTGCTTGTTGCCAGCACAGGCTCCAGCCAGCTTCCTGGAAGGCTCCTTGCTCCTCCTCTGCATGCCCAGGACCAGAATTGTACACTGTGCTGAGCAGGGAAAGGAACAAGCCAAGCACTTGAAGCTACCTGATGCTGTGTTACCTGGCATGATCTGAGCATCGTGCGTGCAGAGGTGTGGCTTACACACTTATGGGAGATGGGCAAGGTGTGTTATGGTGATAATCCAGGTGAGTGAAGAATGCACAGCCTTTCCTTCTGCTGGGAGAGAGTTGCCAACTCCAAAAGGAGAAGCCAAGACCATAGTCTAAGCAGTGTCCTGCCCTACCCCACAGAAAATGTCCTTGAAAAAGAGTGTGGGATGCCCCTTCTGAGTGCTGTGCTGGGCTGTGGGGCTGGAGGTGAGCTGCAAACTCAGGTCTTCCAACATGTGCAAAGAAAATGTAGTGCAAAATGTAGAATGCCTTTATGCAGGTCCTGTGATTTTTAACCCCTCCTCCCAAGCTCACCAAACTTGCAGCTCCTTATGCAGTAACCAAGTATGATCACATTGCTTGACAACCTTCCCCTTTGTGATAGTTTGGAGTCAGCTCTTCTACAATCACCTCTGCCTCTATCCTTCCCTCCTTCTCACATTCAAAAACATCAACCACAGTCTGGCTCCCCATCTCTCATCAGAACAAAAAGCATGCAACCTCTCCACCCTTTACCACGCATGCTACAGAAAAGGTCCCAATCAAAAATCTATTTTAATGTTTTAATCATCACTGGACTTGTGAGTTGATGTCAAGATATTGTAACAAGGATGGACAAAAGACATAGAAACCCACAAGAAAAACTAATGATGAATCATAGTTTGAAGGGTGAGTCATGCCTGAGTGCATGCATATGTCAAGCATGAGACTGGCATAGCTTCACTTGATTAACCCAAATCTGTTTTGTTTAAGTCTTCTCTTGCAGCTCTGCTTTAAAGGAAACAGTAACACAAAGCAGTTGTTTGTACAGTGATTTAATTTCCTAGCTATGGGAATATTTTGGTGAATCCCAGCAGAGCAGATCCCTGGAAGAGATATCCAGTCTCACTGCTAGTCCCAACACAGGATCAGTGTTAAAAATTAATTAAAAATTCTTTTTAATAGAGGTTTGTATGGTCTACTCTTTAAATTTGCTGGAGATGGAGATTCAGACCATCTCCATCCACACTGCAGATTGAAACCTCTCACAGCCATCATTGGGTTTACAAGGAGAGGAGCAGCTGTCTTTTAACAGAGGCAATTTCAGGAGCACACAAGCAGCCATCCTGCTTTGAATGGCCCCCTGCTCTCCCTGGGACCCCTCACCAGTGACAGGGGGCTGCACAGCAAGCGACCTGTGCTTCTGCATGGAGGTCCCTGATGGCTGCCTGACCACTGGTGCTGATGTGAGGGATGGGGCAGGGATGCAGAGCCACACCAGCAGCAGCACAGGGTTAGGTCAGTGTGGAGTGATGGAGAAGCTGAGCCCCAGGCTATCATCCATCGTGTGGTATCTCCAGCTTCACTTTGACAAACACATTGAACTTACACGAGTTGGAAGTGATGCTGAATGAGGTGATGCTGGCGCTGCAGCTGCTGCTGGCAGGGCTGCCCAACATCCCCAAAGATTAGCTGTTCCCATCAGGCACTGTTCTGCTCCATGGCCTGTGGTGAGGCTGATCTGCTGTTAGCATCCCTGTCAGCAGCAGGGCTATGTCGTGGTGGCCGTCAGAGGTGGGCTGAGCACTCGGCTGTGTCCCTGTGCTCGAGTGACACCGCAGTTGGGCAGCACAAGCCCATTTACTGTTGCAGTGCTGTGCTGTTCAGCTGGCTGCTGGACTGCTGGCATCACCAAAGCTCTGCCAGCATTTGTCTGGAGTGCTACCAAAAAAACCACCCCAACCCTATTATATTGTTTCTATGTTTTTGGATAGTAGGAGGGAAGGTCTGCTTCTACCAAGTAGAATGTATTAACCTCTTATACAGGAAAATATTTGTATATTAACAGTTAAGGATCCTGGGTCATTTTCTGCACTGATGCAGAAGGATTTGGGTTTTGAAACTTATTTAGAAAAGGACCCAGTGCTGATAAATGCACCAAATTTTGCTAGGCAACCAGGTGGTCTAGAGAATTCATGATTTCTAGTCAAGTGCTGAGCAGCACAAACACAGAGGTAATACCATGTAACTCTTGCAAGCATTTAGCCATTGGCAAACAGCTGCCTACCAATATCTTTATGAGATTTATTTCTCTCTCATGGTTTTGTCAAGGAAACAGTAGTTGTTGATAACATTCAGAAACACAGAGGTGCTATTTAGTACTTGGGATAGTGAACAAGCCAAAAATCTGCTGTAGAAAATAAGCTTGTGTGAACATTTGACTTCTTAAATAATTTTATAGATGATATGTGCCTGGTGTTTATAATTCAGGGAATATTTATTTGCAAGTAACATCAGCCCCAGTATCCCTAGAGGTACGGACTTCGTAGTTCTCTGATCCCTAGCCCTAACCCTGGTAGAAGCTTGGGGCTGTGGCTGAGGTCCCCAGCACTATGAATGACCCAGCTTAGAAATGATGTGTATATAGCAATGTTGGTTCAGTGCCATGCTCCCTTTGGCGTGCTTTTTCCAGCCCCAGTACTCTAGAGCTGTAGGCTGTGTGGTTCACTGACCCCTAACCCTAATCCTAGTGTCAGCATGAGTCTGAGGTGCCCAACATAATGGGTGGCCCAGATAAGAGCAGTGTGGAGACAGCAGTGCTGGTGCAGTGCTGTGCTACCTTTGGCATGACTTTTCTAGCCCCTGTGGAAAACTTTTTATTTTATCCAAACATCTCTATTCTAACAGGCATTTCACACAGCATTCATACTGTGGGTTGCAGCAACATCACTCATCTTCCTGCAGGCAAAACTCTCTTTTGTTTTGACAGTCATTCCTGATGCTTTTTCCTTTGGCAAAGGAAAAAAGGCAACTTACCCAAGATAAGACTTGGGCAGTCACGGGAAGGAAACAAAATTGGAATGCAGTTTGCCCTGGCGAGGCATTTGTGCTCTTCCTCTTCCAAGCACAGCTGGATCATTGCTCCACGAAGGGTCA
The DNA here is from genome assembly GCF_030490865.1 of Poecile atricapillus. Lineage (NCBI taxonomy): Eukaryota > Metazoa > Chordata > Aves > Passeriformes > Paridae > Poecile > Poecile atricapillus. Next base: position 30,392,410 of record NC_081249.1, read on the forward strand.
ACCTGGGCAGCCAGTGCCAATGTCTCTAAAACTGAAGTACTTCATTTTTTTTTTTCTCAAAACAAAAGCACTCCCTACAGTCCTGAGCCTGTGGGAAAACCACTCCTGACAGCTGAGCACACTTGCAGCATACTGCAGCTCTGGTGCTTGCTGATTCTTTTCGGAAGGGAGAAAGGGGAGACTGGGAAAATTACACCTGAAAATTTATTTCAGCACATCAGAGAAAGCTCCATCCCCTCTCACCTGCACTGTTTCAGCAGAATCACCCTGTGAGAGGCAGCTGGAGGCCACGTACCAGGCAAGATCCGTGCTGCAGCATAATATTTTGCCTTAATTTTGGCTCACTGCCACAAAGGCACCCCTATGAATCCGTCCCTACAGGCTCGGCAGGCAGCGCACGGCTTAACGCCATATTAAATTGCCTCTTTCATTCTGCGCAGCACAGCACAGCAGTATTGGCAGAAAGAAGGAAACGTAAAAGCATATCACATGAGTCAAGGCAGATTCTGTACTGTGAACTTGCTCTCTCCATTAGGGTAGCTTTATAAGGGCTGATTGGTTCCTCTAGGGAGAAAGATGGGATTTGGCACTACAGTGCTCAAGTGCTTTCTCAATAAGAGAAAAAAAATAAAACTATTACGGCCAGCTCTTATATCAGGGCTAGCACTGAGCTTGCCTTTAAATTACAAAACTGCAATTTAGGGTTTTGCTTCTTTGCTGCTTATATTTTCGTCTGTAGGGATGCATCTGGGAATTTCCATATGTGTTTGTGGTGTGGACCAATGGGTCAAATCCAATTTCTGCTCAAATTTATAGCAAGCTTTTCGCTACATCAAAAATAACCTAGATTTAATACCAAGAACGTTAATGTCCCTCAAATGCGTACTGTTTCCTCTGACTCACAAGTAAAGAGCAGTCTTTAGGCACATCCTAAGGACACTAGTGTACATCATCAAACAGCCCCAAACCTGACAGAATGGTGTCAGTTCAGCTGAGGCAACAGCCTGCTCTTGCTAAGCTCACAGCAGGGAAAGGAAGGGATTGTGGCAGGTCACTGTTTTCACACCTAGACAAGGACTTCAGGGGCGCTTCAAAGCTTGGGTGCATTCCCTCTGCACTTCCAATTCCTGAGTTAATTTCCCCAAACAGGCACCACAGAATTGCAGACCTCCCCTGGCTCTGCACACCACCAGGCAGAGCAAACGAGGAGAGGAGGAAGGAGGAATTACCCTGGTGATCCTCTGTGTGATTCCCCAGCAGCTGCAGTCCTCAGTTGACCCCGGCGAGGAGAGACTGTGAGAGTTACACTGGATTACAGATCCCAGCTGCTCTTAGCCGGGGGGCAGCCGCCACTGCCTTGGCCAATGGTGCAGCGGGAGCTGCCTGCATGCATGGCTTCATTGCACCCAGGCGCTTATTTATGCAGTCTCCCTGAGTTCCCTTCTTCTTTCTTCTACCCCTGCAAATCCTTACTATGTCATTGTGTGGCAATGATATCATTGCCACTAATCTTGAGACAGTTTGATTCTTATGTTTTCAAATTAAAATGGGCGGCTAGTCCTGGGAAGCCCCACAGCTCAGCAAAGCAATGAATCTGGATCCTAATGGATGCTTCTTCAGTCTTCTCCTTCCTTAAAAGGTGCTTCCTACATCTTTTGCTACTGACTGGTACAAAATGAGAGGATGAAATTGACATATCCGGTCACCAGGATAGTTTGCAGTGGTGGAGAAGCTGTCCTGAAGAGCAGCAGTACTGCACTGAAGTGGATTATCTGATGGTAGCTGGGACCTCGTACCTTTTTCTGGTTGCATCTGCCTGGGAATTCACACCCCTTGTGCACAGTGCATTTTACTTCATTCAGGAGAAAATGGATGCATTTCTCCTCACCAGTTTTGGAATATTTATTTTATATTTGGTCTTCATGGAGAAAATATTTGTACCACACACATCACTTCTGTGATACTTATATATATATATGCTTTATTATACAGGGATATACATCACAATCACTTACATCTGTAATTTTTACCCCTCCCAGCCCCCCGTCACTGCAGCCAGGCATGCCCAGAGCTGCCCTGTAAGAGCAAGTTAGCATTGGGAGGATCCAGAAACAGGAGATCCCCTCTTCCCCCTCTCTTATGCCTGTCCTAAAGCAGCCCTGGCTGTGTATTCAATGCACAGGGGGCACTTTAAGGTCTCTATCTGACACTCACACTCATTTTTGCTTTTGCAGCATAAGGATATTCAATGCTTATGGAAGCAGATTTCCTAACCTACATGGGTTTTTCTCCCATGACAGAGGGTTTTGGGCTGCCTCTGGTGGGAGATTCACACAGAAATTCCAAAGGCTAGGGGGAATTGGGGAAGAATGCAGAGCCCTCAAAACCAGCAGGATTTGGTAGAAAATTTGGGTCTGGCCTCCTCCTAATAAAAATAAGGTTGGCATGTTTTTTTTGTTTTATTTTTTTTTTGGTTTTTGTTTTGTTTTGGGTTTGGAGGTTTTTTTGGTTGTTGTTGTTTGTATTTTGTTGACTTGTTTGTTTCATTTTTTGCTGTTGGACCGTCAAAGTACATTTTACTCTGCCCACACACAGTCCATCTAAAAATCTAATGTTTGTATAATACATAGTTGTACTTAGATCTGTTATCATTCCATAGTTTTTTTTTCAGAGATCTCTGTTGCAAGTTTCATTACCATAGACCTGAATATGGTCCATATAAAATGAATTGAAAATATGCATTAAATCAATTCTGAATTAAACTATTTTCTATAGTTATTGAACGTATTCTTTTTAAAAAGAATCTCTGAATTATATGAGAGATGATCAGGTCTAGGAATGAGCATTGCTGTTTAACACTCTTGCTTTATTCCAGAGATCTACATAATATGTAAAAAATTAACAAGTGAAGTGTTTTGCATTTCTTCAAGGGCTACTGTTATCATTCTGCTTGTCCTCTGTGGATGCTACTGACTCTACCTCTCACACATCACCACACCACAAGGTTTCTGGAAAGAAAAGAGAGGCCAAGTGTTCAACAATGACTTTTGTTTTCCTTTCTTTAAGAAAGCCCTAATCCATACAATGTGGGGAACTAATAATCCATCTGTTTGGGGCAGCATTTAAGCACATGCTTGTCTTGAGGCCACAGCTGTGAGCGGACATGAGAGAAGTTACGGGTTTTGCTGAGCCACAGCTTAAATAGTCCAGCATACACTTTACTCTGTGCCTAAGTCATTCCAAACCTTACTGACTGTTCAACATCTTTGTGTGGTAAGTGAGTTTATGTAGCTGAAAATGCCACATTAGAAGTCACCAAGACCTCCAGTCTTTAATTCCCAAGAATATGGGCCAGCTCCATGCTCTGGCTGTGGGAAGCGAGGAGGGAGGAGCACTGCAGACCTGGCATGACCTGCCAGCAGGCAGAGGACAGGCTGGCTCCGTGCAAATCACTCCTTCCAAGTGCCATAAAGTCACGGTGCTTATATAGGTCAGAAACTTTGAGCTGGTGGAAACAATTCCTGCCAGTGTACACTAAAGCAGTCTGACGTGTGAACACCCTCACGTTATCAGCAGTGGGTAGGAAAAAAATATGCCATTTTCTCTCCAAAGGCAGTAAAATGCCCTGTGGCCCTGGCTCCTTATGCAACCCCTAAGAACAGATCACAGTTTCACAAATTTGTGAATTAGGTTACCTGATGTCAGAAACAGGAACTCCTACATAATACCCTCATAAATACGCACAGGGCAGAAATGAGTCTGCTGTTCCAACATTTTCTGTTAAATAAAATCCATCCCTGCTTTGGTTAATACACTGGATATTTAAAACTTCTTATTCTTAATCTGTGCTTGTGTGTTAGAGGAGTAGTAGCCAACTCCAGATGACAGGACAGATGGAGTTTTACAGTGCATAAAAAAATTGGGTTCTTGATAATAAGTCATATGTTACACTTGCACGTTCTTCTACAGAATTAAGATATTTCCTTTAACAATTAACAAAAATGGAAGAGAATTGGCACCACAGCATTTTGAGATAGCTCTAATAAAACTACAGAGCTGAAACTATGGAACTTGGACATTCTTCCCACAGGACACTACCCAGAAAAACAGATTTAAACAAGCATGTTATGCTCATCAGGATATACTACAGCAGAAATTGCTCCTCTTTCTGGGTCAGAAGGGACTCTTTCAATAAAGAATGCCACTCTTCTCTTGCTCTGCACAATGCACAGTGGGCTCTGAGACAGCTAGATTGACTCAACTTTCAAATGCAGGCCTCTCCAAAGATGTGCAACAGGAAAAAGAGTGTGAAACTTGAATTCCCTCCATCTTTACCACCTTTAGCAGCCAGCATTGGACATCACCTTCACCTTATATCCCTCTAGTTGCTCCCTCTTCCAAATCATGAGGAGAGGAAGTTATCAGTTCCCAGGAAGCAGGACACACTCCTTCCATACCTGGAGCTGTGATGTGTGATGTTGTTGAGTTTCAGATCTAGATAATAACTAAAAACCCTTGCAAAGACTACCTAAATATTCCAGAAAAGACATTGAAGGCAGGTTTTCAATGTCATCCAATATAGGTCCGGCAGTCCCTGAGCTAGCCCTTAAGCCAAACCACACTCATTCTTTAAATCTCTATCTTCTCTTTTCAAGGAAGTGTTTCCTTGGTGATCACCATGACCCAGAGATTCCACTCATGTTTGCAACAGGAAAAAGAAAAGAGAAAAAAGCTAATACAGAGAGAAGGGTTCACTAAAATGGCTTTCATCTTCACACTAACTGCAGTGGTTATCCACAAAGAAAAGTTTTTACCTGCCTACCTTCTGATTAAAGATTTTTTGTGTAATAATGATACCTTCTGGAGGGTGATATTGCAGCCACAGGATATTGTATCATTAAGTGAAGGAGGTCAGATCCTGAAACTGAAATCTCCTCCACACTGTCCTCACCTGAGCAGTACTTGCAGTCCAGCAGTCTGCAGTCCAGCATGAGTATTTCTGATTACCTGGAGATAAATCCTTTCTGTCCCTTGACAAAATATATTCAGCCTCAGGATAGCCACAGAAGCAGAAAACTTTCCCTGGAAACCCTTTCCCATAAAATGTCTCAGAGCTCAGCCAAGTGCTACACTGATCACTCTGCTGATGAGCTCAGAGCGATCAAGCACAGCAAATAAAGGGCTCGCAGCTTCTCAGAGAAGACCTTTAGCATCATGAAGATCTGATGGAGTATGATGGTCTTTCCCATAAGTCCATAACTAAACAAAGCTAGAGTGTATGATTTTCTTTCTGTTTTTACTGATATTTAAGGCTTAATCACTCCCTCTGATGGCACTAGGTTAGGTCATTTCCTCCCTGTCGTATGTTGCATAAATTAGCAGATAACAGGTGTTGTCAGGAGTATTCCAGAATCATTGGGTGGGGAATAATCCCCACACCTCCATCTGCTGGTCTGATCTGTAAAGAGGCCAGTTAACAATGACATAGATGGCTGGGAAGGAAAGCTGGGGGAACATGGACAGAAAACAGCTCCTGGAATACTCCTGGAGTTCCTAAGGCACCCCATGCAATGGCTTCATCCTGTGCCAGCCTTTTATATATTTATTTCTTTTCCTCAAGAACCTTGTAGCACAGCTCAGCCCTAAGGGCAATGCTTATACCTGTGTTTGAAAAAAGTCTTTGCTAATAATCTGCACTCAAGCAAAGAATGAGTACATCTTATGATATACCCTTCTGTAGAGCTGAATACTGAGTTTCAGGTAGCCAGATGCTAGGTCTCACACAATCTCAACAGACTGCAGTGGAAAAGCATAAAATCTCTCAGAAGGAAAAAAAAAAAAAAAGCATCAGTAATTTTTCCTGCATTTTTCCCTTCAGAATGGGCTGAAAAGGATCCTCTCCTTGGAGTCTCTTCATTTTAGAAATATTTTTTTACTACAAAGAAGTATTTGATTGTGATAATTCAGAGGTGAGGACAGAGATTTTCAGCAGCTATGGGTTACCAGGGTGGGTTATTTGTGCTTTTCACCTTATCAAGCAGTTTTTGAGTAATTCTAGTGAATATCTGGTTTTCCATGGCTTTGACTTACTGCCTTTTCTAACTGAATCGTACTCAGACTTCCTGTCATCTCTGAATATGTCTATTTTGGTGATAAAATGCAAGTGACTATTTGTAGAAAAAGTAGGTCAGGGTGAAAGTTGTTAGGTGGACATTAGAAGTTGAACCATTGGAAGAACTTGTTGGTTTTTTTTCATATCATTTTTAAGCTTTTTTAACACTTCCAAATATTCTCTCCATCTGTAAGCATTTTTAATTTACATTTGAAATATCATTATGAATTTGCTATTTATTTTTGCCTGTTTCTTGCAGAACCATGAGCATCTGAGGAAGAATGAGAAATAAAGATAGATTCTGATGGATTCTTAATGACTACTCCAATTGAGAGTGTATATCTGTGCATTATTTCTTTGTTCTTATATAGAAACGATGGGGGATCATGCTGATGGTAATGTGAGCTTCAGATGTATAAGCACTTCCATAATAGACCAATATGGAAACATCTACCATAGGAAAACTCTCTTTAAATCCACAGCATAGGCATTTATCTTAGATAGTAAACTCTGAGGGTTTCTGTTCCTTGTATAGGAACACTTCCCATTTCACTGCAGATATTTCCATTAGTCTGTATGTGCTTTAAATCCCTCCTGAAATATGTGTTTATATTTGCTGCTCCTTTTGCATCATCCTGGGCTCCTAGTGCCTGCACTGGTCTGTTATATTGCACTTCTTGAGATAATGATGAATTTACCAGCGTGTCTCCCCTTTTTTAGATGGACTTTACCTAAATACTTCTGGCTTGACAACCATCTCCCTGGCAGCACCTCTGTAAGTTATGACAAAGTCATGGATCAGCTGAACTTTAACAGCATCATGTGCCTTGCAAACAAGTTATTAAGAAGTCATAGACCAGCAGGCAGATAACCTTCTGGGAGAGCAAATTAAATCTGAATGACAGTTTGGTCCCAAGCACCTTCTTCCATACCAAATGAAAGAGTATATAACCAGAAAAAATCATCCCCTGAAACTGTTTATATTACAGGTCTTTGCAGCCTCCAGAAAGCTCTGAAGGAAAATGGCATGTCCTTATACCAGAAGTGTTGCTCCCAGAAAAATGCCAGGGATGTCTCCCCTACCACGTCTGACCTAAGTTGTCCTTTTACTATGCTCCAAACGCAAACCTATGCTGGTAGACTCCCAAGAGCAGATTGTCTGATCTCCTTGATCTGATTTCCTCCTGAGGAACAAATTTACCTAGAAAGTGTGAATTTAAAGAAGCCCAGGAGTCTCTGTTCTGATGGGAGCCTGCCTGGTGACAGGTTTCTTCCAGTTTCACTGTTGCTGCTATAGATGTCCTCCTAGAAAATTAAAAAAGTTGCATAGAATCATAGAATCATTACAGAATCACAGAATGTTGCACAAAACCCCTGAGATCATTAAGCCCAACCTTTGACTGATCACCACCTTGTCAGCTAGACCATGGCACGAAGTGCTACCTCCAGTCTTTCCTAAAATACCTTCAGGGATGGTGACTGCACCACCTCCCTGGGCATTCCAATGTCTAATCACTCTTTCTGTGAAGAAATTCCTCCTGATGTCCAGCCTGAACCTTTCATGGCGCAGATGGAGGCTGTGTCCTCTTGTCCTGTCACTGATAGCTTGGGAGAAGAACTTGACCCTCACCTGGCTACAACCTCCTTTCTGGTGGTAACAGAGAGCAGTAAGGTCACCTCTGAGACTCCTTTTCTCCTGCCTAAACGAATCCAGTTCCCTCAGCTGCTCCTCACAGGCTTTACTCTCTGGCCCCTTCACCATCTCTGTTGCCCTTCTCTGGATACACTCCAGCCCCTCAATGTTTTTCTTGCAGTGAGGGGCCCAAAACTGGACACAGGATTTGAGGTGTGGCCTCGTTACTGCTGAGAACAGGGGGACAATGCCTGCCCTGCTCCTGCTGGCCACACTACTGCTGATACAGGCCAGGTCACCATTTGCCTTCTTGGCCACCTGGGCACACACTGGCTCATGTTCAGCTGCTGTGGACCAGCATCCCCAGGTCTTTTTCTACTGGGCAACTTTCCAGCTACTCTGTCCCCAGCCCGTAGTGCTGCTTGGGGTTGTTGTGACACGAGTGCAAGGCACTTTGCCTTGTTGGACCTCCTCGTGCTGCTGTCAGCCCATCTATCTGTCAGGTATCCGTCTATCTCAGCCTGTCCAGATCCTTCTGCAGAGCCTTCCTGCCTTCCAGAAGATAATCACAGATTGGTTTAGGTTGGAAGGGACCTTAACGATCATTACATTTCAACCTGTTGCCCCTTCTTGCTTGCACCGACAGGGATGCCACCCACTACATCAGTCTCTGGACAGTTTTCCTAATTTCTGTTGGGTAATTGCTGAGGAAGTGAGATTTGCTTGTTTTGATGTTTGAAGCCCAAAAAGATAGTGATCTAATGAGAATAACTGACAAGAGGTGCTATGTTTTAACTGACACCAAGTGATATATTTTGCTGTATTAATTGTTATAATTCTGTTCTCCCTACTTAGTGGGCAGAATGGTGAGAAACAAGTCACTCCAAAAGATCTTTTTGGTCATTCATATTGAATGACAGAGTCCTTCAATCAGCCAGTGCTAGTTTGGAAATCAATTACTTGGAAAGGTAAATATAACATCTTGCCTAATGCACCATGTCTTGTAGTTTGCATCATCTGCTTACAGCCAGGTTCGAGCACTTTGCACTGTAGTAATTGTGCCACCCCATAAATAAAATTTTAGTGGATGGAGAAGGAATAAAGATGCATGAGTTTTGCTGTAGTACTGAGGGGAATATCAACAGGGCAGTAAAGTATGAAGATATAAATTTATCTGCTACTTCCCTGACACTGATTTGCAGACACATATGCGCACAGGAGAGTTGTCTCTGTGACCTCTGCTTTACAATGATAATACGGTAGTAATTGACTTTTCACTATTGTGTAGCTATTAGAACAAGAATGGACATACTTTCAGAAGCAAATTTATCATCTGTTACAGCTCCATCAGAAATTCTTTCAGGTATCTTCTACCTTAATTCAGCTCTGGAGCCTAATTCTTTTTGTAATTAGCAATTACGGTGCATATTGAAAAATAGAACATAGAGTAAATAGGCAAATTGATGTGAAATGAAAGTGTATCATTCACACCAAGTTCCTTGAAACCTACTATTTCTGTTTTTCTTTTTCATAAGATGGACAAGTGAGTCTACTTTAAAGAAAATTACTCTTTGGCAACAGTGACCCAAGGGGTCTGCAAGTCTGCATAGCAAGCAATCTCGACAGCTTGATTATTTGTTATAAGAACAGCTCTGAAACATTTAATCTATAAAGTGTGTTATGATTTCAGCTGAGAAATTTCATCTTCAATATTCCTGAGAACTAAACTAAAGTGAGAGGCGGGCAACTGCAAGTCACTCATTAGTACCCACACCATGGTTTAATCCTTGTTAGAGGAGAATAACAAATGTAGAAGGGTTCATTTTTCCCCTCGCATGGGAAATGTGATTCAAGAGTGTATATTTTAGCCTGCTCAGAAGCATGCAAAAATAATGTTCATTAGCATTAGGGAAGATACAGATGCTCTGTGAGAAAAGGATATAGCGATGATCATTGATTCTGGCAGAAGACTTCAGGAGCTCTCTTTGAAGTCTGACAACAGGATTCTGTGCCCAGATTTGCCAGGCTTTAATCTGTGACAATTAAATTAGGGGATAATGAAAAAGATGGTGCTGTCTTCATTCTTGGTTGAATTAATGATTTCTGCGTTGTGAGGAACACTTACCTCTCTGGCTGGTTGTTACAGAACTTCCGTCCCATCAAACTTTGATTGTAATACTGGATTTAAAGCCCTCAAAGCACTTATAATTCTTCTTTCCTGTGACTCCACTGTTACCTTCTGCAGATCACCTAGTGCACACTTTGTACATGCTACAGGGATTTATATTAGTGTCACTAATCCAAGGATGGATGGAGGAGACGAGAGTGTCAGCCATCCTTGCACAGGGAGGAGGACCTTGCAGTTCAGGAGGTGCAGCCAGACATGCAGGGGGCAGCTTTTGGTGGTGGGGAGGGTGTTGGTGGCATGATGTTGCCCCTCTCCGTCCTTGTACTGCTTTGCTTGTTTCTCTGTCACATCTCTACACATGGAGCTTTGCTTCTGCCTAAAGCTACCCACAGCCAGTGCCTGCACATCTACTGCACGCCTGCATTGCTCCTGTGGCTGAACCGGGTTCATGTGACCTGTTATAAAACCATGTTATTGTCTAGTTTAAAAATGACATAGTTTAAAAATGACATCGTTTAAAAATGCCCCCGAGAAGCTCTTTTTTTTTTTTTTTTTTTTTTTTTTCCTTCTGGAGAACTCTTGAAATAAGATTTACAACACTCCCACTTAAAAATCATGCAGTTTAATAAAAAGAAATTACTATTTTCTTCAGTGACAGTTGGATAACATATTGCCAGAAGTATAAAACTAATAGGAATTTGGAGTTTATTAATATTTGTCCTCAATTTTTTATACTTTTATACTTTTAACGTTTCATCATATCCCAAGGCCTCACCTATGCCCCTTAAGCAATATTTACTTATCATTACAGTCAGCATTTAGAATGCATGATGTAACAGCTAATATTTATATAAATGGTACAATAAAGAATATAGTTCAAAGTTCCCTGAGTTGATCAAGAAATCTCTGTCTAAAATATAATGTGATCTTTGAAATTCCTGGAGAGAAGGTGAATGTTCCAGTGGTTAGGCATTTTGTTTCAAAAAGCCCACTGTACTTCAGCTACAAAGCAAAATCTGCTTATTTTTCATTATTTCTTCTAAGTATGGAAGAAACCAAACATGTTTATTCTTGAATGTAGAATGACAAGTTATGTAAACTTGGAAAAGAAAGAGCTGTGCTACCTCAAGATGAACTGCTGCTGGGGGAAGGAGACATTCACCATTGCAGCTTTTTAAGCTCCACATTTGGAAATGCATTGAACTTTATTAAGCTTTCAACATATTTTATATCTTTTACTCCAGTTGTACTGCGTCTAGGCAGGATACATCTGTTGTAACTCAGGCATCTGAAAGTCAGATATCTAAGTTTGACTTAGTCACCCAGACTCCCTTTCATAGTCAAAGGACAGCGGCAAGGACCTGCAGAGAATACTTCATCTAATGCTCATGCTGGGGTCCAGCACGAGGTCAGATCAGCTGCCCCGGGGGAGTGACAGGGTCTCATCAACCCTTACAAGATAAGCCTCCAGTGACCAGCTCCGCCTTAGATCTTTCAAACATCCTAAGTTAAGCATGATGACTGCTTAAACAGAAAGGTCCCCCCAAGACTGTTGATGACAGAATACTCACACCCATTTACAGAGCAGGTTTTGGGCTGGTTCCTGTAAAAAAGATGAGGTATGCAATGTGTACCAGATGTATATGGGTGACTTGCCAAATTTATTGTATCATATTTGCCTGGGTCTCTGTAAGTCTTCAAGGGGACTAAAGCATGCCAAACTTCTTGAGGTCTGATTAGTTTCAGCAATGCAGAACCTTTATGGGGATGCTGCAGATTGAGAAGAAAACAAGACTAAATTGCTCTGTTCACTGTGTTAATTAATTAAGGCTATCTAGCAAGGTAGGCTGCCTGCCTTTTTATTTTTGTCCCAGTTTCAACAAGAAGCCAAGACAAAAATGAGGCAGAGAATTAGCCTGAAAAAGCAGTTGTCATGGTGTAGGCAGGCATTTCAGCTACACATATTTGTGTACCATAACAGTTCTGAATTTGCTGAAGCTGAACGTAATATGTTATAGTGCTTCCACTGATATTTGCCTTGTGCCCTAACAGAAAATGAGAACTGCTGTCTTTGGCAATATGAAAGATAAATGTTTACAACATTTTTTCCCACCTATTTTAATAGAACTATTCAAATATTTAATAAGTTACTCTATTTTCATTCCTAATGTATTTTTCTGTTTTGGACTTGCCTGCCAGCCTTTGTGCTTTTGACTGTCTCTTAGCTGCTTGATAGCATGATTCAGACACCTGAATTCTACCTCAAGACAAGTCTTTGCTGTTTTCTTCTTAGCTTTGTGTATTCTTGTCACCCTTCCCCAGCTCTAGCGGAGCCTAGTGAGAGAATCAAACTCCGCGTCACGCAACAGTCACCCCAGCCTAACACAGAGAAACCTGTCAGTATCCCAACAAGATTAACTACTGATTGTGTCTGATCTCAGGAAAGAGCCTGGAGTGAGCCACATGCAGTTACCTGCTCTGGAGGCTGTGCAGTGTGCTCCTGCACAGTGCTACAGACTACAAGGGCCAGAAAAACACCGAGTGGCCAGCCAGGGAGGGGGGCTCTCCTGAAGCAGAGTTGTTCATGAGCCAGTAAAATGCAGCAGCTCTCATCCAACAGAGAGGCATTTCCATACCTAAGAAGGGAAAAAGCCCTGTTATTTTGTTTAAGAGAGTGGTCAGAACGCCTTCTGGCAAGGAAGAAATAGTGTGAACTGCTAGATGACAGATGAAACTGGCCTGGACCCCTCAAAGAGCTCAAAGTGAAGCCTGAACAAAAAAGATAGTGTGATTTTCATATCATATTATCATATCATAAGAGGGGTGAGCTGATCTTGAAGGAGAGGTTATCTGAGGGTAACATAAAGAAGACAGGCACTGGGAACAGCTGTCTGGTGGGGTCCCCCCAGAGAAGCTGTGTACCCCCAGTAAGATGCCTTGGGGGTGTCCCAGAAGATGCACCTGGCAGTGCCATGCACAATGCCTAGAGTCCTGGATGAACTTGTCAGGTCTGGGGGCTGATGGACGTCTAGCCAATGCAGCCCCATAACTTCCTATTGAATTTCATCCATTGCCTATTCCATATATATTTGTAACTGTGTTGCCTGTTTTGGAGGCTATGAATAAATGACTGAATTTGCCTTTTATTTTAACCTGGTGGAAGTTTAAGTGTGATTTCAGGGTAACAAGTCATTCTTTCCTCAAAGGTACAGTGAATCTGTGAACAAGGGTATGGTTTAGATGACAGGTCACTCCTGCTATCTTTTTCTCTGCCATCTCAAATGATGGGTGTCTGTGTGGGGTATCGGTTCAAACGGCAGCAATGAACCATGTTGTAATCAATATGATGTTCTGGGATGGAATTTCAGTCTTCCACTTTTGACTTTTGTATAAACTTAGGAAGTTAGAAACACAGGCCATGTTGTATGGAAAGAATATTAGTAAGGTACTGAATTGAGCAAGCAAAACTTAGTATCAAAGCCATAGTTGATTCTGTACATACACATAACACTGACCAAAGACAAGATCCTTTAAAATCTCTCTGTTGCCTCAAGATGTCTCCAGTATATTTTATTGGTTTATCTCTGGTAGAGGCCATTTAAGACATCTTCATACCACCTAATAATTCATGCAAAACACAATCCCATTTTATTGATTCCAGCACAGTTACCTACAAACTTAGCACCGGGTCCTCAGTGGATATAAATCCTCATAGTCACCATGGAGGCAAACAAAGCAGAAACATTTTGTGAATTTATCACAGGTATAATAGGACAATTCAGGTTGGAAGGGACCTCAGGAGGTCTCCAGTCCAACCTCCTGCCCAAAGCAGGGACAGCTTTGAGACCAGGCTGTTCATGGCTTTGTTTTGAAAGAATTCAAACAAGGAGACAGCACAGCCTCTTGGAGCAACCAGCTCCACTACTTAGCTGTTCTTTTTTCCAATCCAGACCCCCCTTTTTCCACCTTGTGCCTCTTATTGAAACACTCGTCCTGTATTTAAATCACAACAACCCCATGTAGTGCTACAGGCTTGGGGAAGAGTAACTGAAAAGATGCTTGGTGGAAAAGGAACTAGAAATGCTGGTCAACAGCCCACAGAAAATGGCCCAGGGTGTGCCCAGGTGGCCAAGAAGGCCCATGGTGACCTGGCCTGTATCAGCAGTAGTGTGGCCAGCAGGAGCAGGGCAGGCATTGTCCCCCTGTTCTCAGCAGTAACGAGGCCACACTTCAAATCCTGTGTCCAGTTTTGGGCCCCTCACTGCAAGAAAAACATTGAGGGGCTGGAGTGTATCCAGAGAAGAGCAATGGAGCTGGTGAAGGGTCTGGAGCACAAGCCCTGTGAGGGGCAGCTGAGGAAACTGGATTTGTTTAGACAGGAGAAAAGGAGTCTCAGATGTGACCTTATTGCTCTCTGTTACCGCCTGAAAGGAGGTTGTCTATCTTTTTTCCCAAGTAACAAGGATAAGAGGAAATAGCCTCAAGTTGCACCAGGGGAAGTCTAGATTGGATATGAGAAAAATATTCTTCATCAGAAGAGCTGTCAGGCATTGAAACAGGCTGCCCAGGAAAGTGGTTGAGTCACCAAGCCTTGAGGTACTTAAGAGATGTATAAATGCGGCACTTGGGGACATGGTTAATAGTGATCTTGTAAGTGCTATGTTAATGGTTATACTCAATGCTCTTAAGGGTCTTCCACAACCTAAACAATTCTATGATTCTATGATTGTTTCTCACCCTCCAGCCTTGTGATGCTGTGAAATGACAGGTTTTGGCTTCTTTGTGGCCCCTCCTAGATGCTGGCCACCTGTTTGGTCTCCTCAAAGCTGTCTCTCCTGCAGGTTGAGCAAGTCCAAATCTCCCCTGTTCCACATGCTGATGCACAGGCATTGCATCTCCCTCTGCTTTCTCACCCAAAGGTGAGAAAAAACACCTTGTGCTCCCCTGGATGTGCAGAGCTCAGCCCACCACACATCCCACTGGTGTCAGAAGCGTTTTGAGAGGTGAATCTTGCAGCATCCACTGAGTGAATCTGGTTCCTATACTTGGACTTACAGGTACAAGAGTAAGACCTGTGTACAGGTCTTAAAAGTCCTGGGTTTTTTAATGATAGCACTGTCTTTGTCTCCCCTTCATTTGAGAGTGAGATAAGTTGTACTATCTCTCTAGATTGTACTATCTCTCATTTTCAGCTAAGTGCACTATGCTGTGGTGTCATTTTTCAGACAAAGCCAAAAGGCTTGCTCTATCAGGCGCAATTTTGATTTCTTACTTTACCCATTCCCATCTCCCTCCTCCCTGCAACAAGATGAAAACATCAATATCTGTTTTGGGCTCCCAAGGTATGACATAACGTCAATGGAATTTGTTTTTAATCTGGGTGACTAACGGTTATCTGACAATTCAAGTAATATTTCTCCACATCCATCTGTCAAACTCCAGCAAATGTACAGGGGGAGACAGTGTGAGATTTAGCATCTGGGCAAGCCCATTAACACCCTGAGATTGCAACTTTGACTCCCTGCAATACGATTTTCCCCACGCCTGTCCTGTGCTGCCCTTTTCATTTTTTATTTATGTAAAATTATAACTCTTCTGTTTGAAAGTCATCTTCTTTTATTTCTGAGGCTGTTTCCTACAGTGAGTCAGGTCAGGCGAACTATTATTAGGACCATGTTTATTTATAATGGGTAGTTTAGCATTAAGCAACGAGTTGTGACAGGCTGTGCATTTCTGGAGGACGATGGCAGGCTCGGGGTGCCTGCGCAGGCAGGATGCCGAAGGCGGAGGGCTCCTGCCACCCCAGCCGGCCCCCAGACACGCTGAGCCGCCAGCAGCTCCCAGCCCCTATGAAATGGAGCGTTGAGAGCGGAACGAGGACACGCTGGAGCCAGTGCCGGTGCTGGGGGACTTGGGCAGCGCGCGGTTGAAGTCCCCCTGGCAGTGCCATCCCTGCCTCGCTGTGTGCTCTGGTGAAGGGCAGCTCACAGGTGGGACTCATGAGACACAGAACAATGTCCAGAAGCAGAATTCCACTGCCCCAGTTCTTCCAGGTGTCCCTCATTTTCACACCCTGTGTGCCTTCCCTGACGCTTCTGGTTTATTGCCCCTCTCTATGTGTCTCTGCTGTATTCCATGGAGTTTTCTGGCTTTACAGCAGCACTATTTATTCATTTTTATTCTATTCCACCTTCTCTGACAGCTTCAGATCCCACAAGCCTGACCAGAGGGCCTGCCAAAGACTGCAGAATGTGGAGGAGACAGGCACATTCCTGCAGTGATACCGAAACCAGAGCAGCAAACAGGGCCAAGGGCCATGGAGACCCTTCCCTTTAGCAGAAGGTTAGGCAGATACAATTCACCACTTGATTGCCACACAGTGGGACGGCTTGTGCAACCCACTTCAGATTCCTTTGGAAGAAAATGCTGCTACTTTTTTGCCATCTTTCCTCTGGTCCTGTACCCTGATGGAGAGTTTGTGCTACTTGAGTAACTGTGCAGAAATGTATCAGGTTCAGGCACATAATTTCCCCCCTCTCCCTCTCATGGACCTGAGTGTCCACCTGCAGCTGCTGTGGGAAGGCATCTGATTTAGCAGATGAGTTCTGCTCCTGGAGGCAGACACACGCTGCTGAATGTGTCCTTCGGAGAGATGGGACCCCCACACTGGCAGGGGTAGGATGCAGGTGTTGTGGCCTTGACCCATGGCCTGTTTTTTGCCACAAGCAAGCCCACACAGCATATTTGCAGCTGTGGAGGTTTTCATCTCTCCTCTTAGCTGACTCCAGTGCCTCCTTGATTTTCCTGTGAATGTGAGCAGTGGCAAGGAATGTGTTACTGGGGATTGGTGAGGGGATAATCTCCTGGGTTTTTTCCCTTTTTCTAGTAGCTCTCCACCTGCATTTTTCTTCTTACCTATGGGTTTGCATTTGTTTGACTTCAGTCCTCATTTTGTTGAGGAGATAGTGAACCTACTTGAATGTTTATCATCCAGCAAATCCAAGATGACATCTGTGCTTCTGCATCCATCTCTAAGTGAGAATCTGCGACCATGGCTGTCAGGAGATCCACGTCCAAATCAGCTACCAAGGAGCTAAATCCAGCAGCTCTTATTCAGTTCTTAGCTTGGCAAAACCCCAATGAAGATAAGGAGAATTTTAACTGATTGAGGATGTCAGGTTCCAATAATGAGCATGGCTGTAGTTCCTGAAATATGTGTGCATGAATTTTCTCAAGAGTATATTGCAGAGGTGTTTCTGACATTTGGCAACATTAATATTAAAGTCTTCCTGTGTTATTTTTGCTAAAGGAATTAGAAATTAGCATGCCATGATCATAACAGAGGAGCTGAAAATAAAGAACCAGATTGTGCCCTCAATCCACATGCCCAGTTCCCATGGATGACATTGGAAATTGGGTGCACACGCCTTTGAGGGCAGAATTTGGCCCAGCTCACCTCTTTCTGCTATGCCCGTGCTACACTCGCTGCTGCCAACAAGAGAGGAGTGCAGGCCTAAATCGTTTAGAGCTCAGGCCACCTGCTGTATTTTTTTTCCTGTATTTTTCCTTCCTTTTTCATAGTGACTGAAACTGCAATCCTTCCAGTGGTTACAGCTGATGTCTTTGCAGACAAGTCCTGCAGTCTCTGTTAGCAGGAGGCAGTGAATTGCCTACAAGGTGTGTCTGTACCAACAGGCTCCATCTGGTCCTGGTGGGATTACAGAGGTGTCACTGGGACTGCCTTGGGGCAAGGACGTGGGCTCCATGACTTGTGGTTATTCATTGCAATTCAGTCTGTGATAAATCCTTGCGTCTTTTCTGCCCTTGAGCTGGGACCTGGTAGATTTGGCATGTGCTAAATGTTATCCTAATGAAGGATGCTTTCCTGAGCCAAGATTTTTAGCTGTGATTTTTTTTTTTACCTTTTTTACTCTACAAGACCTCTGAAGAATGGTCAGTTACGTTACATTTATAATGATTATTAAAAATAAGAGAAAAGGAAGGTTCTGGTTTAAGAATTGGTCAAAAGATAGGGATGGGGATGTTTCATTGAAAAATAGCTGACTTTTTACTTTGCTCCTCCAAAATACTCAGAAGTAAGCCAGTCCTAAAAATGGCTTGATTCATCAGCAACAGAGTACTCTCATGTAGCAAACTCTAAAAAAGGTGTCAGCTGTGGCAAGACTATATGTGCTATACATATGCTTTAAAAGTGAGTGGTAGCAGACATTTTGAAACACCATATTGTGATCCAGCAAATTACACAAATACAAATCTTCATCATTTAGGCAAGGCATTAACTCAAACCTTGATGAGGTTTGAGCAACTGCTTTCCCATTGATTTTGTTGGTGTCTGTCCTGCTTCAGGTACCTGGAAGGTGATACCGAGCAGTGTCTCACCAGGTCACCACTGTGAACTGCAGAGAGCTGTGCTGGCCCACAGTCTGACTCCCTCTGTTGCCTCCAGCTGCTGAATCTCAGTAAGGGAAACACACCAAATACTTTCCTGATATTATTTAGCCATGAAAGTAGTGGTTTTATTGTAGTTGCCACAGGGATCAGATGTGACTGAAACTAGAAGAGGGATACTTACAGTCTGTTAGGTATCTTGCTTTGAATGTGATCTGCCCTGTGAAAATGTTTGGAAGGAGTCTTCTGTGTGCTGGATGTTGGTTTTTCTTATACTTCCACTTTGAGACAGTGATTTTCAGAAGAATGGACATGCAGTTTACAGCTCTTCCCAAATGAAGAACATGTAAACTTCAGTCTCTATCCCAACAGAAATACAACCCATCCCTAGGCATTTCTGAAAGTTTAGGATTTCAGCACACCAAAACACACCGGAAGAAAATATCCAACTTTCTTGCTCCACTTCTAAGTCAGGCAATCAGTGAAACCAAAGATAAAAAGCACTGGCAGCAGATTTATGCATCTGCTGGCATAGCAAGAGAGAAGAATTAATGCTGAAAGTAGTGAAAAGAAAACCATTACACAGGATTCTGTACACTGTACTTTAGGAATCAGAGTTGATAAGAGGCTTTCAGAGCTCTGGGACAGCATTTCTGGCATCATTATTAAACATTCTATATGAAATAGTTATGGCAGACTGGGGAAGAGCGGGTCAGGGGTTGCAAATCTTGCTGTCAGTTCTGAGGCCTTGCTCCTGATCCCAGAGAAGGGAAGGGGACATCTCCTGAGGCACATCGGAGAAAATATATGAGTTGACACTTTAAAAATTAAGCCTCCTGGAACTGCTGTGTCGATTATTATCCCAGAGACAGCTTAAGTGATTTGCCTACAGTCATGCAGTGAATTGGGGTTGAGCCAGGAATAGAAGATAGGGCTCCCAGCTTCTGCTCTTTTTCTTTTACCAACCAGGCACATCCCCACATGTGCAGTGTAATCCACATAGGGACAAAAATCCCAAATCAAAGATATATCTCACTTCCTAGCACAGCTGTAGACAGCTCTGCAGCACAGACATTGAGACAAATCTTACTGCGCTGGTTAAGCAGTGTAACCCACTGATTCCAAAGGAGTTGCTCACCTGATGAATTTTTATCTTCTCAATACCAAATAACTTAAATTCCTACGACACCAATGCCCATCATGAGGAGACTGTATGGTAGTCCAAATTATATGCCTGGGATTAGAGCCTTGAGCAATATTAGCTAAATCTATTATATAAAATTACAGTTGTATGTTACTCATGCTTTGCTCATTAACATGCAAAGGCAAAAAATAACTTTGCTGAAGCTCTCGGTATCACCTGGCTATGCAGGGAGGAGAGGTTAAATACAGAACAGACCATACTTGTAAGAAGATTAATACATACAACAGGGATAGTAGCAGGCTTCTGCTGGGTCTAATCTGGCATCTGACTGGGACAGAGAGAGAGAAGGAAACTCTAAGCCAGTTAAAGTACTGGATTATTGATGACAGAGGATTCACAGCTGATAGGGGAGTTGAAAAGAGCAGGTAGTAGGGATGAAATGCAGGGCAGAGCACATACCAAAAGGGAGGTAGAAGATACTACTTTAGGGAAAATCTAAAAAATGTGAAAGTCTACTGAGAAAGGAGAGAAGGACCTAAATATATCCTAGCTTCCTCTCTCAAATTGTATTTTACACACCAAGGAAGAAAAGTCACATCAAACTACTGTCCAGGGATTTTAACTTGGATAAATAAATGATCCAAGAAGATGTGCTGGGTAAAAAGGCTTCCAAGACCTCCTTGACTTGCTCTGTGCAGACAAACACAGAATGGAGAATAACAATTTAAATCACTGATAATTACCGAAAGTCTGTCTGAGACTTCCATGTAGATAATATTATCTTGGGTAACAGGCAGCTGAAGTGGGCTGGGGAGTGCAGGCCCTCTGCAGCACAGCTGGCTAATCACAATAACCCTTGACAGATATTTTTTAATGACTGATATTTGAAGGAACATGACTTCGTAAAGTTCTGGAGCAATGTTTAACAGGGAAGTTTAGGAATAGCTTTCTTCTTTTTGTTTGATTGCTTCCAAAGGAGAATGCTTCAGACACTGAGAAGGGCTCCAAGGCATCAGGAGTGGGTTATGGCTTTGAGGTGAGAAGGGGAAACCAATTCCTTCCACCGACAAGGAAATCTGAGATAGCAAAATGGCAAATTCACAGTTGGGAAGCACTTTTTAGGGCTTTCCTATTACACCTGACAGTCTGTGAAGGGTTACTAATTAAACTCTTCTAAATGTGTTTCTAAGAATTAAAATCAATACAGTGTTTCTGCCCTGGTCTGGAGCTTGCTGAAGCCAGCACTACCAAGGCTTCTTACCTCTGCAATTTCTTCTTGTATCTCCTCTGTCTGTCTCCTAGGTCCTGGCCAATTCTGCCTGAGCTGACATGTCTGCTCCAGGTGGCTGCAGTTTTAGCTAGGTTTTTCTCTTCATTTGGGGTGTGACTAGGACAACTTGCCTGTAGCAATGTGTTAAGAGATCATACTATAGTCTGGATCATGATTAGGTTACAGTAAAATTACAGACTGTCTAGAAGAAAATGAGCTATCTCAGCTCTGAACATTTCAGAATACATTATCTCATAGATTTATTTATTTTAATATTGCCTGTTTAAAATTCTGTGTGACTCCCTAAGCTGTCTATAGGCACTAGTTTAAATCAGAAAGGAAAAAAAAAGTATGTTCTGTTACATTTGGACTTAGAATTTGAAAAATGAGACAGGATTTTGATACACTTGGTTTTGTTGAAACAGTAGATAGTGCTGATAGTTGATACATCAAACTAAGTTAAAGAAACTAAAATCTAAATGGCTTGAAAACCTAATTTCCATTTCCGTGACAGCTTTGTCAATGTACAACCTGTTACTGATTTTCTTGCAGGAATGTATTGGCTATGTAGGTACTACAATTTAAGAGCAACTCATTTTCTCTTATCTTAAATCAATTCCTAATCAACTTAGCCCAGCAGAAATAAACTAGGTTTAAGTGTTTAAGTGTTTATTGAACATCCACATTTCTACTCATTTGGCTGTAGTGATTTAAATGGAGACCTTTAGTTAAACTGTCCCAAAGACAGGTGCAGGTAAGGGCCTCTCGGCAATGAGTGCAGGGAGGTGTGTCTGGGGCAGTGTGTGCTGCTAAATAAGAGACACAGACTGAGTATGACTCTCAGTCATGAATACTGCTTGATTGCTGGCTTGCTCCCTGCTCTGATCCTGAGCTGCTACAACTGGGGAACAGGTCAGCCCCAGAATTTCTCCTCAGAATCTGTAAAGATAAGAAAGAACCAGGTTTTGACTCCTCTACCCTACACACACCTCCTTGGGGCTCACACATGCCCCATCCTAGTGCCCATTGGTCCTCTCTTGGTCAGAAGCAGATACATAGCCTTTGTAGCTGGATCTTGAGCAAGGGAGGGACTGGGATCTCCAGGGCAAAGGCAGCACAAAGTAAATAATGGCAATAAGAAAAATATCAAAATTCTCTCCTGACTTTTGATGGATAGACACGTCCAAGTTCATTCAGGTGCACACTTGTCTTCTTGTTGGTTAGAAAACCCTGATGACATTTGCTGAGCATTTGCATTGAGCACTTAATTGCCCTGGTTAGTCAATGTCTGCTGCCTACCACCTATTAGTAAAATAATTTCTTATAAAATGAACTTTATTTCCATACTTTTAACAAATTTTAAAAGTACCACTCTTGTCTTTGTACTAGAAAAGAGCAGGTGCAGAGAGTCACCCCTGGCCTGGCTCTTCCCCCTGGGCTCAGACCCCCTTGGTCTCTGCAGGTTTGAGGGAGCAAGATAGAATTAATGATAGATCAACCTGCACAGTGAGGAAGGGGTTCAGTGCCTGCACTCAGTCCATGTCTCTCTTACCCAGATATCCAGACACCACCTCTGAGTGCCAGAAGGGCTCAGAAGATCCACAGCACCCCGCAAGTCACCATGTTCCTGGTGCCAGGAAAACATGCAAGCATGGGCTGGGATGCTCAGGGTTCACTCACAGCAGTTTGGCTGTTTATTCCTACAAATATTGACTCCCTGTCACCAGCAACAGGAATACTGGGAAAGGCAAAATTAAATCTTACCATCTTCCCAATCTTCAAGAGAGCAGACAAGAAATGCTAGCCAGTACAGCAGGAATTAAATCAAGTATGTATGAATTTGGAAGGATATAACCAAAATACAGTGTTTCAAGCTTCAGCCAGGTTGCAAGGATACAATTTTACCTTGGAAGTGCACATTAAAAGGCACTGAGCCATCCCTATAATTTTCTCCCGATCGAGCGATAGAAATACGTACAAAAGGGAAAAAACCTCCCAACCCTGAGAGAAAGATGGAAACCAGGTACCAAGCTCTCTATCCCCAGTTTGTTTGGTCACTGCCAAGTTTGGGTGGCATTTTTTATCTACCAGGGAGGTCAGCTTTTACCTCAGACTATGCCCACACATCCTTGGGGAACTTTGAAATAGCAGAGATAATGTCAGCCCAGTTACCATATGCTTTCAGTCTGCCCAGGCAATGATTGTATAATAATCCCTAACAGAAAACTGAAGACGAGATTTCAAGTGGCTGCCAGAAAACAGTTTTTCACTTGGAGTGGCAACTCTGAATAAGGAAGCATCTGGCACATTTGATCAGACAAAGAAAATTAGGTCACTCAGAAAAATATTTGATGCTCTTCCTGAGGAACATAATACTAAAAATGCATCTATCTGGAACAGCTGCATTCTTCTCTTCAGCACTGTTTCTCATATTGTGATGTGTTGTATTGTTCTGAGTAACGGCACTATTTTTAGTATCTGTTAAATAGTAGAATAAAGATTATATAACTGGTCGTTTTCTCTCTGCTAGTAATAGGAGTTTAAAATCAAAGAGGGTTTTGTTGGCCATGGGTTTTAAAAACATTCAAGGCAGGACAACTGCTTTTGTGCAATTGACTGCTGGATGTTTTCTATGAGTTTTTTTTTAAAAGTTGTGTTGAATGAAAAAGTAAATGATCTTTTTTAAAAATATTTTTTCTTCTGTTGGTTTTAAGAGCATCCATTTTTTATCATTCCTGGTCAGTGGAGAGACACTTCACCAGAAAGATCTCAGAGATGGAGGAGTACACTGCTAAATGCCCCTTGTCAGGGAGAGGAGGAGATGAGGGTTGCAGGGAGGGTCATGGCAGGAGCCTCACGTCTCAGGAGGGACAGAGTTAAGGGTATGATCATTTTCTAGGTGAAGACTAGTATTTCTGCTGACTATTCTTGCCTGGCAGTCACATTCTCTCCCCATCCCAGCAAAATACCTTCTTCAAGGTGTTCAGAATGGTTGGGGAAATAAATAGAAAACAACACTGGTACAAGGAGGGTTGAGGTACTTTGATTACTACAGTGAAGGGAAGAGCCAGAAGCTGAAAAGTCCGATTGCATTGATAGCATGAAGGCATGCAGTGGGACAGGGGCTTGGGCTATTTGCTAAATGCTGGGGCCCAGGTTATGTTTTGCAGCAGGCAGCAGTGCAGGGGAACAGGCCAAGCATTTCAGACAGCTGGCTAGAAGTGAGCTGGTGCTGACTCTAACACTCTGAATAGCACCTGGGTGGCAAGGCTTGTCACTGCTCTGGGAGATTAGGGAAAAACAGGAGTCCCCAGGACAAGCCTTGGCTAGCTGGAGAGCCGGCCTCATTTGTGGCTTACAGTCTAATAGCTCATGGAAAAAGTGCGTATCTCCAGCACTTTTGCTCCATTTGCTTAATTTCCAAGAATCCATCCTCAAAGGAAGATTTAAAGGCAAAAATCCAGTTAATTAATGTAGATTTTTCCAGCTTCCTAAAACCAGGAATGGAAGCACTGGCCACAGAGTTTTCAGACCCTACAAACTCACATCTGATTTAATACAGAAATACATGGTTGTTCCTGCATTAATTCTTCCAGATGGTAAATTAATCAGCTTGTGGTATTTTCATTTGATTGTAAAGATGTCAGGTAACCAAAAAAGAGTTCCATGCTGCCATCTCAGCCTCATTTGTGGTTTAGTCACATCAGATCTATGATCCTTCAAACACTGTCTAAAGAACATTTTATTTATATGTATAAAATCTGGTCTTGATTTTCAAAATATTTTAAACACAGATGTGAATATGTCCTTACTTCCTGGCATATTTAGTCTTACAAATTTTATCAGCAGATGAAAGAAAGTTTAATAAGGTAAAAAGCTTGCCCCAGGTCAAGTGGCATGTTAATTCAGAAGTGGAATTAGGCTTCAGGAGGTTTCTGCCACTTAACTATAAACTCAGTTCATTGGTCTTGCCTCTTTACAGATTCTCTCATTCAGTCTTTAGTTTTTACAAGGGTTTAACTGCCCTCATAAATCATAAAGACAGAAGTTTTGAGAGGCTTTTTTCATTCAACAGTCTCAGAATGGAGTTTTAGCCTGAAAAGGTGCTTTTGAGAATACACAATTCAAAGGATCTGGCATAAAAAGTGGCTGAACAAATGAGATGGTCTCAGTTTCCCATCATCTATCCCATCCTCCCCAGCCTGGAGGAGATGGTTTTTTCCCCTCCTCTTCAGGCTAACCATTACTTTTTCAGTCCAGATGAGTTCTTTCACTCTTTTGATTGTAAAATTACGTAAATGGGTAAACACTTGCTTTAGTCCGTTCTAAGGTCAGGTCCAGTCCACGCCAGACAGGGATTGCCAGGGTGGTGTGTCAGTATACAAACTTTTGACACGAAGTCTATTGAAAGCCCTACATTTTTACCCCTGGGAGCTGTAGATTGAGAGTAGTTGGGTCAACTGGCTCATTGGTCAGGTGCAAAGGATTACAGGGAATGGGGTGACATCAGACTGGTGACCTGTCAGTAGTGGGGTTCCACAGGGTTCCATCTTGTACCCTCTGCTCTTCAACATCTTCATAAACCACTTGGGTGCAGGACTGGAAGGGATACTAAGTAAGCTTTCCTGTGATACTAAACTGATTCCCTCCAAGGCAGAGAGGCCCTGCAGAGAGACCTGGACAAAATAGGGGGCTGGGCAATCCCCAGGCACATGAAATGTGACAGCGACAAGTGCCGGATTCTGCTGCTGTGATGGTACAACTCTGGATGTGCAGCCAGACTGGGGAACAAGAGGCTGGACAGCAGTGCCATGGAAAGGGACCCAGGGATCAATGGCAAATTGAACATGAGCCAGCAGTGCCCTGGCAGCCAGGAGGGACAACCCTGTCCTGGGGGCATCAGGCACAGCATGGCCAGCTGGGCAAGGGAGGGGATTGTCCTGCTCTGCTCTGAGCTGGGACAGCCTCAGCTCCAGTGCAGGGGACAGTTCTGGGAGCCACAATATAAGAAAGTACTAAAGCTGTTGGAGAGTGTCCAAAGGAGAACTGCAAAGATGGTGAAGGGCCTTGAGGAGAAGCTGTATGAGGAGTGGCTGAGGCCACTTGGCCTGCTCAGCCTGGGGAAGAGGACACTGGGGGGAGACCTCATCAGGGTCTACAGGCCCAGACACTGATCTCTCTGGTGGGCAGTGGCAGAACATGAGAGAACAGCATGAAGCTGTGGCAGGGGGGGTTTGGATCAGATATTAGGAAAAGGTTCTTCACCCAGAGGGTGGCTGGACACTGGAACAGGCTCCCCAGGGAGGTGGTCACAGCACCAAGCCTGACAGAGTTTGAAAAGTGTTTGGACAATGCTCTCAGACACATCTTAGGGATGGTTCTGTGCAGGACCAGGAGATGGACATTGCTGACACTTGTGGGTTCCTTCCAGCTTAGGATGTTACATGATTCTATGAGTGCTCCCATTTCCACCTGAGGGCTGTGAAAAGAGGGCACTGAGCCCTTCAGAGGAGTGCAGGATGGAGCTCCTAATCAGGAAGTAAGTATTCATGATTTTTATTGCTATTTATATTTTATCACAAGGCTGTCCCTAACAAGAAATTTGTACTAATAGCTGTTACTGTTGCAAGCTTTGGACAGAAGCCTTTTATTTTGCAGCAACTCCAAGAGAATACATCACCGAAGGAAAATGCATTTTATTCCTTATTCAGTGTTGCATAGAAATGTTTCACTTCTTTCCTCTATTGACCAGAAACCCGCCAAAAAACAAGTTCAGGGAGCAGATGTCAGCTAATCCCAAAGTCTGTGCTAAGAACACGATGGCAACTCACAGAGAGTTCAACAGAATCTAAATGTCTTGCTGGTTTGGTACAAGATTATGCTTCCAGCAGATAAGCCTCTGCATTTTAACTTGGGAGCTCAAAAGGGATAAATAACATTTCTGGAGCCAGCCAGCCAACAAATGGAATTTCTTAGCACAATGTAATCTTGCTAGGGGGGTTTTCTCGGGCATGTGTTTCCCATTGGGTGTTGTTACACTGCTGTGTGTATAGGGCTTATCTCCAAGTAAAGGTGGTAATGCTCAGCCATTGATACCCCACGACTTATTGAAGTTGTAAAATGGATGAGGAAGGATTAGTTGAGGCATTTGATTCATAGCTGATACTTTTAAAATAAGTTCAAGGATGTGACATCACTATTTGTCATAAGTGTTCTTGGTGTGGTAGGGTGTGTACGTGGCAGGAGGGGAGAGGAGCTGTCATCATGTAGATAAGCCAGAGAACTCTAAATCATTAGCAATGAATAATTCACTGTGCAGAAGAAAATAACAGACAATGTCAGGCAATGGAATAGTGCTAGTTCACTTACATCTCTTTCTGTGTCTCTGATGAAAGGTTTTTAACCCTGATTATACACTGTCTTAACCATGAGATTTGCTTTCTGTAGGGATGCTCAGCTCCAGGCAAGATAGAAGGATGTTCCCAAATCCAGTAACTGGGTCAAATCTAATTATCATAGATAATTTGCACATTTCATTTATGGTAAAGGGAAATGTGTCTCAAGGTAGGTGAATCCAGTTTGGTTTGACAAAGGCAGACTAAAATAGCTTCTAAACAGAGAGAAAAAGGTCTTTCTGCTAGACCCAATTACTGAAATGAGAGGATAATATTAAAACCTTCATTCCAAACCAATTTCAGCAATAAAATTAATCAAAGCTGTGACAGACAGTAAACCCCTCTGAATTTTCAGTGTCCAAAACCTGGAGTTCCCCTCTTGTCTGAAATGCTGAAAAGTCAACATGAATCACAGCTGAAGATGAAATGGGAATTTCCTAATTTTTTGTGCAGGACAATAATACAGGATTTTTTTCCTTACAAATTTAACCATCTATCCCACTTGGATGTAGCCTTCAATTAGGACAAGATTAAAACACTGAAAAGAAGTAATTTTTACATGTAATCTAATATATTACAAGTAATCAAAGCATTTCAATGTTCTATTTTGAAATAAAAGTAAAAATAGTATTGCTGAAATTGAGCTTCCTGTGTTGTCAAGGGAAAAAATTAATTAGTTGTCATCTCTAAACAGATTTGATAAAGTAATACAAGCCTAGAGAACATTATTGTTTTTGTTAGATCAGCACTTCTGTTTGGAAAAGGGTTGTGCTGTATTTTACAAGTTCTTTATACCACCCGAAGTTGGAGGTATAAAGATGACTGTTCATCAATGTCTCTTTTGCACTCTCTCTACATTGTCTTAAATGCAGCCCAGCCAGATGTGAAGATAAGAGAGAAACTTTCAAAGAATAAAATAGGCTAAACAGTGGGTTTGTTACAGTAGGATGTTTATTTCTGTACAGAATTGGTTTCTTTAAGTGACTTTTCTAGAGTACATATTTGCTACCTCTCTATCTCCTTTTTCTCTATTCAGCTAAATAATAAATTTTAAATCCCTCATAAAAATGTACACAGCTGTAATGACTGGGAATTTTATAACATTTTTAGCACTCAGTATGATCAAGCAGCTTCACAGAAAATATCCTGTGCTTTTGAATATGCAACATATATTCATAAATATTCCTAAATTTACGATGCTGTGTGTTCTGTTTTTCTGAAAAATGGCATGGATCTGGAATATTAGATGTGGAAATGGTTTATGCACAAAGTGTCTATGTGTAGGTGTTTGGGCCCAGGTGCTTGGTGAGAGCTGGCTCAATCATTAGTCTGTATGTTTTCCTCTGCTTCATTTTTTCACTGTAAGGTATTCATTCCCTAGCATACAGCTGTGGTGGAAGTGTTCAAAAGTCAAGTGCTGTAATTCATAATAGAGGCTTTTTGAAAAGAAAGGAAAAAGAGGGGGAAAAAGGGAAAGGAAAGCAAGGCAAGGCAAGACAGCGGAGATAGAAATTACATATTATTTCATAAGGGATGTATGGAGCTGATGAAAAATCAAAGAAATTGAGGGAAAAGTTTTTGGTTTTGTTTTGTCGATGTTACAAAGAGGGCTAAATCTGGAAGCATATTTCTTTACTTTTACCTGAAATTCCAAGGATGTTCAGATGCTCTGTTTCAGCTTCAGTCCAATTTTAATACCTCAGGGTAATTTGTGCCTCCTTACTTTTTTCTTTCTTCAAAAACAAGTGGAAAGGCAGCTGGGCATGCTGTCATGCCAGGAGTCTCAGAAGGTATCAGCTCTTTCATTAATTACTTCTTTGCTCTCCCTCTGCTTTATGTTAAAAACAGCCTAGTTGAGTATGTAGAAGTTACGTCGGCTTCAGTGAAAATGTACTTATGGGACCCTTTAAACTGTCAGGTTACATCACATAAACTGAAGGGATCATATTCAAACAATTGTAAAACTATTTTCTTGCCCGAAAGAGCACACCATGATGCCATTTAGCTGGAACCTGCAGCTATGGGTATCCTGCTGTGGTATCATGTGCAGCGAGCGCATGTGATTGTTCTCCTGAGGCATTTGTTACATGCATCTTGTTAACCCTAGCTCAGTCCAAATAACTGCCTTCACTGCTGCTTGACCTATTTTAGCATAATTTAGCCCCGAATGTGGTGTGTTTCAGTTGCAGTAAGTTATTCTGCTGGCATTAACACCATGGGAACTTAAAATGGAGCCATAAGGTTTTGAAAATATCAATCTTATTAACTCAACAGTTTGGTTTCAGTAATTTATGCATCTTTCGGAACTGACCTAATACTTAAATGTACATAAAAGAGCAAGCAGTAATCAATCCCAGACTTCTCCTAGTAACAAGCCAGGCTTTTCCCACGTTTCAGAAAATGGAGCATATTTTAGAGTTTTCTAAACCTTGTTAATAGCTGCATCTATAAGACTTGTAAAAGTGCAAGGAGGATTTACTGCCACTTCTGCAACAGCCAGAACAGAGTTAGATTTATTTAAGAGTTGAGTGCTGAGGGCAAGATCCAAATCACTTCCTTACAGTCTGTGTTGGGGCTGAGGCACAAGTCAGGCATCTGTTCAGAAAGCACCCAAATCCCAGCAGACACTCCTGGCTGGCCCAGGATCTCTCTGGGCAGCTGCTGCTGTGGTCTGGCTCTGTCGCTTGCATAGGAAACCCCCTGCTACTCAAAGGCTACAGAAGGTGCCCAAGCCCACAGAATGGACACAAAGTTCAGCTTGAAGAGCTGTAGCAGTGAGGGACACACCTGCATAAACACCCAGAGAAAGTCCCCAATAAAAAATCTCCAGGAAAAAAAGTTTGAATCCACCAACTCCAGTACATGGGCTTGCCACCACGCTGAAGAGGAAGCAGAGCAAACACAGTTGGAACATGCTGTGCTAGGTGACTCTTCTGTAAGGGCTGCTGTATTAAAAAGGGGCAGAAATAAGATCCCAGACCCACTTCAAGAGTGTTTCTGATTTTTCCTGATAACTGTTGCATGAAAAAACCATGATGGCTGCAAAGATCAAGAACCTCCTAGCTGAGAGTCACAACCAATTAGCTGCACCTCCCCAGCTCCTAGAAAATGATGGAGAGCTGCTGTGCCTGCAGTGCCCAGTCCCTGGTTACCTGTTCATCTGGCCCCACAAGCTCCTCTGGTTGCAAAAGGCATACAGTTCTGGGTTTTGCATGAACACAAGCTCATCACGATCCTGCTTGGAGGCACACGGCAGCACCAGGACTTGTCAGTGCCTTTCAGGTGAGGAGGGACTGCATAGTCCAGGTTCTGCAAGGTGAAGGAGGTGGGTTATCTGTTAAGAATCAGGTCCCAGAGCTATAGAGGAGGGGGTCTCTAGATCATCATTAGTGCCTCAGCAACTCTGTCTTTAACAAGGAAGGTTTCTGGAGAGCCTTTATGCCTCAGTTACCCTTCCCACTACCAGAGTCGAGTGCCTCACTACCAGAGTCGTAACAGTACCTCTCCTGGGGCCAAGCAGCTATTGCTGAGACATCACAAGATCTCAAGCCAGCAGGTAAAGTACAGATCTGCGTCACACGCTAAAATCTGGTTGAGGAATGTGCTTTTTAACTAATAAAACTGCTGTGCTCTTAAGGTTAGACACATTCTTATAGATGTTGCTGAAATGGGGTCAAAGAATGCAGCTCTCACTCCTTGCTTCAGGAATTATTGTACAGTAAGTTATTGTGACCTAAATATTGTGGCCTCTGCTGACACTTCATGTGATAAGGCAAAATCCATTTTAGAAATTTTAAGGGTGACATATTCAATGGTGGGGAGAGACAGGAGACAGAGTTAGCCAGTACTGGGACTACTCCTTCCTTCCCTTGGGCTTAAATTAGCATGACATAATTTAAGGTTTGGGTTTGCAGGCTTTTAGTGAGGGGCGTAAATTCTGGATTTTCACCTGCAGTCTCCTGTGTGAGCTCTGTGACTGACAGGAATGCCTACAGCACATATTTTCAGGTGGTGCAGCAGAGGACTTGTGGTCCTAAAAGCACATCCTCAGAAGTGAAGGTCCATCCCAGCCCCAGGTTCAGAGGAGGGAGAAGGAACCAGAGCAGTGCCCAGCAAACCACACAGCACAAGGGGATCTGCAGGAGCTTTACATGAAGTCGAACTGCACTTCCCTTGTCAGCCTGCTCTGAGTGACTCACTGAAGGTGCTGAACAGACTAACGAGTGGGAGGAGGAAACGGGCGGGGGGAGAGGAAGAAAGGGAGACAGGCAGTAAGATGAAACTCGGAACATTGATATATATGACCGAAAAAAAAAAAAAGAAAAAAAAAAGAAGAGAGACTGTTTTTTAGAAAGTTACACTACTCCTTCCACTAGTCCTTTTCGAACTCTAATGTGAATGGCATAGAATCCAACATCTCCATGATTTGAGGAAGAAAAAAGAAGTATGAATAGCTAAAGTGAGATGATATCACTTTTAACCTGATATTTATGATAAAACTACAGGGGTTTGATTTATTCAGATGTCACTTACTTGTTCATCCCAAGCGTAACAGAGGCCATGTTGGAATTGCAATCTTTATTTAGGGTTTGTTAGCATGATTCAATTTTTTACTGCCCTTTTGGGAGTTATTTTTCATCTTTAGGCAGTTATCACTGCTAAGAGGAAAAGAGGGTTTTTTTATTTTTTTTTTTTTATTTTTAATTTTTTTCATTTTTTTTTCCCTAGCTCCTTGGGCAAGATGGTTATTAAGCAAATGGGAATTTGAGTTTTTGAATTTGCTGGGGTGTGTGCTGGGATGTCCCCTGACCTGTGGTAGGACATACTGTAATCTGGTTTTTTCAAGGATCAGAGCTATATGGCAGAAGTGACTCCTTTGGGCATCTCTGCTTTGAAGATACTGCAGAAAAGCAAGTAATGCTTAACACCAAACCAGAATTTTTACTGTTATTGAAGACAGGGTATTTTGCATAGAGTACTGTGATTGGCACAGTGTCTCTAAAGACCAAAAATCATGTTTATTACTTTTCCTGGAGAGGCTCCCTGTATCCTAACCTGCCCATGTTCCTCTCATCCTTTTCCTACCCCATCCTACTTTCAGTCTCACCTGGATCTCTTGAGAGCTGTTTCTCATCAGAGCCTCTGAGTTTGCCAACCTCTGCATTGGTGGTGTGACGTACACAAACAAAGATTTCTCCAAGATAATTGTCTTCATTCAGGGAGTAATTTGAGATTTATATCCTGATGCCCATAAATAAAAGGCCACAAAGTCTATGGCTGAGCACTGTACCCGTGCCCCTGGATGAACCTGGGGGGACTGCTGTCTCCAGTGAGACTCCCGCAAGGCAGTCAGCACTGTGAAGTGGCTTTTCCATCCAAAGAAGGGCTGACGTGAAGGTACATCAAAGAAAACAATGAATGCCTCCTGCTCTGACCTACATATTTCATTCTGAGAGACTCAACTACATCTGCTAGAACACTTGGAACAACTGTTATCTTTTAGAAATGAAAAGTCATTTCTGCAGGGAATAGCATGGGGTGGGGCGAGGGGGAGCCTGTAGTGGCTTGCTAGGGTGCAGAACATTTAAACTCTGCTGTATTGATTGTAGTTTATGATTGAATGTAATCATTACTGTGTCTGTATTTTTCTGTTTCATTGAAACCATCAGGCAGTGAGTCACACTGTGCATGTAACCCGGAGGAAAGTGCAAAGAGGCTGCTGAGGAGTAGCAGTACAAAAATACCATTGGCATCTTTTCCCTAGGAGAGCAGGGCTCTGGACAATTTCCACAGTCTATTGCTGTTTTTCTTTTACATGCATTTGCTGCTAAAATGTGTAATAGAATTGAGGACACGGTTGTGAGTAAAGATTCTTCTCGCACATGCTGTTCCATAATTAAAGAACAGCTATAATAGAAACCCTGCTTTTTTTCTTTTTTTCTTTTTTTATTAATGAGCTCAAATTCTTATAGGCATTAAAAGGGCATATGCTTTTCTTCTAATTTAGAGATTAAAAAATCTCACAGCAGATCAAGAGGAAGGCTGCAGTTTGAACTCTTTACTGAAAGAAGATGCACTGTCATTAGCAACAAAACAATTTTAATTAGCCTGGTCCTGGATTTGTGGTAACACATGCCAAAAGGATAGTAATTTGGAAGAATGGGAGATACTATCCTCTTGGTTTAGTACAGAGGGTTCAACTCCATAAGAAATGAACACCCTTCAAAATATTTTAATTGCAGTTTTTAATTACCTGGATTTTAGATAACGTTTTTGTTGTTGGGTTTGGTTTGGGTTTTTTCCACTGAAGATACTAAAATTCAATTTGGGTGTTCTTCCCTAGAATTCGGCTTCTTTCAGTCCCATTTGTGGGTGGAGCATATTTTTATTAGGCTGAAGAGAGGAAAGTCATCCTTATTAGCAATGCCTCATTGCATTAGAAATCACGGTTTGTGGCTATCAACCTGTGGAGACTCAGTGGGAAGACATGATTGCAGTTTGATTCAGCTGTGCCAGGCACTGAGTAAAGATTAGGCACTCAGACAGGAGCCCTGTCTCAGAGCACAAGTGAGGAACGCTGTCCTAGCTGCAGAGAGCATGGTCGTACCAGCGTGTGAGCAATGGCAGCAGAGCCTTTCCTTCGTGGTTTGAAATGTCATCTCTGTTGAGTTAAAAAACAGAGGATTTTTAAGAGAGTTTCCCACAAAGCTCGTCTCTGGGACATATACATGCCAAAACCACCCCAGTAACTGTGTGCTGCAGCACAGTGGCTTGCCTTCTGACCCAGCAGAGCCTGGAAGGATTTTAAAGAGAAATGCTAATTGCAACATGGGGTAACTGCATGCTGGAGCTGGCTAACATATAAGTCCCAATTTCTCATCCCCCTGCCTGCCAGCTTATATCTGATGTGGTTAATGGAAAGCAGATGCAGAGCTACTTGAATGGTGCCCTGCAATGCTGTTTCTGGGCCTCTCACCCCACAACTTCCCAGTTGAGGGGATGTGTTAAAATCATAGAATCACAGAACTGTGTGGGTTGGAAGGAAACTTACAGATTATTTAGTGACAACCCCTGTGTCATGGGTAGGGCCACCTTCCACTAGACCAGGTTGCTCAAAGCCCTATCCAAATTGGCCTTGAACACGTTCAGGGATGAGGTATCCACAGCTTCTCTGGGCAACCTGTTCCAGTGCCTTACCATCCTCACAGCAAAAAACACCTTCCTACTATCCAGTCCAAACCTTCCATTCTCCCTTGTCCTGTCACTACATGCCCTTGTACAAAGTACTTCTCCAGGTCTCTAGCAGGCCCCTTTAGGTGCTGGAAGATGCATAAAGTCTCCCTGCACCCTTCCCTTCTCCAGGCTAAACAGCTCCAAATATCTCAGCCTTTTCTTTGCAGGAGGGGTGCTCCAACCCTCTGATCATCTTTGTGGCCCTCCTCTGGACTCTCTCCAAGAGCTACACCTCCTTATGCTGGGCACCTCAGAGCTAGGAAGCAGAGGATGAGATTTGTGCAAGTGTTTGTGGTCATGGTACCAAACCCTCACACTTCCCTCCCGCACTGCCCTGCTAAACGATGCTCTCGCTGGCAGGAGAAGGAGGCACCACTGGAGAGCACCTGCCTGCTGAGCTGTGTGGGCCCCATGAGCCAGCATGTCTGTTGTGCACCTCTGTGTGGTGGCCCTGGCCACTGCCACCCCTCACGGGTGTCCAGCCCACCCCACTGCCCCTCCTGACACCTGGTACCCAGCACAGTCCTGCAAGGGGCTGCACCACAGGGCTGCAGGGAATGCAGGAAGGGCGGGAGTCATGCCAAGGCACCCCAGGCTTCGACTTCACAGCCAAGTCAGGGTTTAATTTCTTCTTTTTCAAAGAAAAAAGAAAAGAATCTCTAGTCCTAGAGGCATCTTCAGGAGGAGCAGGCGCTCAGGAGCCCCTGCAGGTTGACACAGCCTCTTTAAATATTTAATTTCACTTGAGGTGTGATACGTTTTTCTGTCTCTTGGGAGACTATTAGTTTGTGCCTTTTTTTTTTCCTGAGGGACACTTTACTCTTCTGCCTTTTAAGTCAGTTTTTGGTATTCTGTCACATATTGGTGTGTACTGAGTGGATCTTGTCAATAGGAGACAAAATGGGCTCTGCAACTCTAGCAGTGTGAAACACTGCTGGTGTTCACATGATTTGCTTTGATAGGGGTGTTCTCCATGTTACTGAGAAAAATGCACTCAGACAACCTAAGCAGAGATTGGGTTTTCACTTTCGTTATTCTAGCAGGGCAGTGAAAAGTGGCATTTTGGCATGATGTGTGGTTAAATCAGATTATATGAATTGGAAACAGAGGTACATGTGAGAAATTTTTTTAGAAAATGACTAGATGAGAAGGAGATCCTTCAAAAGAAGGGTGTCTTTTTTAATATCTGTGAAAAAAAACCCAAAAAACGTTGCCAGTTACTGATAGCTGAGTAAAAGATTTTGACCCAGTGGTTTTACAGAAAAAGGGGCTGGCTTTTCGATAGCAACATCTTGCGAGGTTGTTGAATCCTATGTTGCACAGAAACACTATGAAACAGAAACACAAGCACAGAAATCAGGTAAGTTGCTTAAAAATGAATGGAGAAATGTTTCTTGTTTCTTTATGCTATGGCATAAGTACATTTCACATCTGTCACATGTGCCACTAACCCCAGGGGTGGCCCAGGCAACCTCCCACTGCCACCAGCCTCCTCCTTGTCCAGGCTGGCAGTCAGAAACTTTGTTCTTCTGCCAGTACACAGAGCACATTTGAGCTACTTGTCATTGGGATGGCAGAAACCCCAGAATGCCAGCACAGAAGTAACTTTTTTCTCCGTGGAACTGCATTTTAAAGAGACTTTTGAAACTTACTGGGAAAATACTTCCACCTTGAAGAAACAAATGAATGGTGGTAGTAGTCTGCATACTTACACAAACAGCTGTTACCTATTTTATTAGTCAGTGCTTGGATCTCAGAATCAAAATCTGAAGTTCATCAACATTGGCAACACCCTACAGCGTCTTCCCAAGAAATGAATACTTCTGACCATAAGCATTTTGAAGCTACTTTGATATTGGCATTAAGTTTCTGTTCAGAATTATTTATTTGGGAGGAGATTTCACAAAACTCCTTCCTTTGTTAAATAGCAATGTAACATATCAAAACACAGGCATTTGGATCTAATTAACAATAGCTAGCTTTTTCTTCGTGTAGAAAACAGAGAACCACTTTGGCCCATGCTGTGGTTCCTGCAGATGGGTTAGTTGTTAGGAAATAATTTCTAGCATCTTCCTCTCTTTGCGTTTTTATTTTTCATTTTGCGTACTGTCTTCTGGAAAAGGCACCATACAGGGTAGTCTTTAAGCCTTTTCAAAATACAGGCAAATGCTCCTGTTCTTCCTGAAGTTGCATACTGAATTATAACAAGGAGCTATTTAATTTTCCACTCATTTGTCTCAGAGAAATAAACATTAAAAAATCAGGAGTAATTCATAATCCCCAGACAGCAATGTTATACTTAATCTGAGGGAAAATACTTTCCATCTACGTTACTGCCACACAGTCCTCCCAGAGAGCACTTGGTGTGTAACTCTGATATTACAGTAAAGCCTAACTTTCAGGAAATCTGAGGTGATCAGGAAAATATTCTGGAAAGTATAGTCATGTACCCCAGAACATTAATTTTTCTACTAGAATAGCAAACTACATCCAGAGCTGGGATTTTCCAGCTATGAATCATTGACGTGTGTCTGGATTTGTGGACATACATGTATGTAGGTTTTTTGTCCCACTTTAATGCTGAATTTCCTGATGGGTAGATGGACAAGGACTACTCCAATCTCCAGGTGCTTCGATACATGTGCTGCAGAGATATTTCAGTAAATTAGCAGAGGCTAATTTTCAAACGCCTCACACAAATTGTGAACTTTTGCAAGTCTACTCAGCATCCTCAGCTGTGAGAAGAGTGGTTGAAATCAGAAGTAGCTGCATGGACAAATCACCAATGAGGCTGGGAGCATGTCCTAAAAACACTTTCCTGGTTCAAAGCAAGGCAGCTGGGTCTGGCACTGCTGTGCACCAGCACACTGGAAGTGTGTCAGGGATCTGCTGAGCTCCCTCTTCCCACTCATGGAAGATCTCTGTTAAGAGAGGAGTCAATGGCCCCTGCTGCATCTCTTCTCTGTGACTGAAGCCCAGTGGCAAATATTGCTGCTCTTCAGCTGGCCACTACCAGCTCCTGGTTGTCAGCTCTCTGAGCAGATGCCTTCTTCCACTTTTATCAGTGACATGACATTTTCTGGAGGATTGCTTTTTTTTCATTTAAATTTAAGTGTTCCTCAGTGTTCCTCTAAAATGTACATTCATTTCTCTTACCTTACGAAAGGAAAGCTTGGCTCCTCTTTTTTATCACTTAGAAAGATTAAATTAGCTTCTCAGCTGATAGTAGACAAGATATACTTCATATTCCAGAGACAATCCAACTACAAGGCCTGAACTGAGCAAGAATAATTCAATTTACTCTACTCAAGCTGCAATAATTTACACCAACTATAAATTAATCTTTTATTGTGACATATGTCTAGGAGTGACCTTGCAGTATCCAACTGACTGAATGAATTCTGGACAGCATCTCACCCCTAAAATAATATAGAAGTCCTTTTTAGGAAATTAGCCAAAACTTAGCATTTCACCTTTTAAGGATAAGTCAAAGGGCAGCAGTGGAAGAAAGACAACAGCAGAATTAGGCCGATCTTACACAATCCACATACTAACTACATTTATCTATGATACAGATGATGAAAACATAGTATTTTTCACAGAATTTTTCTTCTTGCTTGTTCCTGTCTTTTCACAGTACTTTTTATTCTCATTTCTGCACAAAAGCCTACTCTGTACACTTCATTAATATGAAATACCACAGAAGATGAAAGATCCAGATGGCTGCATGAGGACTGTGAATCTGTAAGAGAGATCTTTGCATCTTCTTCTTAAGCCACCCATGTTTTTCTTATTTGTGCGGGGTCACAGCTGTTGACAGGACAGCCAGAGTTACTGCAGGGAGGCGTCATGATGGAGCAAGGGAAGGCAAAAATGAACACAGAAAGTTTTCTATAAGGGGCACTCAATTTCACCCAATGAATCAAGGCTCAGGCCAACCAAACATGGCCATGCCATGCTGCGGTTTCTTTGCCACCACCATGCAAATCCGTATTTATCACATCATTCAAACAGAAACGTTGTGCTATTTGGGACTGCAGTGGCAAAGGTCCCAGTCAGCATGAGGCTTCCTGGTCTTCCTATGCCAACATGATTCCATGATTTTTTTCTATGATTCTTTGACTTACTGTCCCTTCTTTGATGAAAAGTTAAACTGATATTCGCCATCCACCCCATCTACCTGGCAAATGCAATCAGAGCTCTTTACTTGAAGTAAGTAACTGAATACATTTGCCTTAAGCTACCCTTAGAACCTTTTTAATCAGGGAAAGAAAGCACTTACAGTAATTAAAGCAAAAGTCAATGTGTAAAAATCAGCTTATAAATTAGTTTCTCTGCACTGTCAATTATTTTAAAAACATTTTTGACTGCTTAAATTAATTCCAATTTGAATTCAAGACGCACATTGCCACAGAATGAAATTCAGGACATCATTTTTTTCTCATCACTACTGAGCTTTACAGTCATATCTTTTCACTTTTTTTCTGCTTCTCTTGAGTTATTGCTAATGGAAATTCTAAATATAGGTATGACTAACAATGCAAACTTTAGAAACTGTATGTAAACTACTGCAAGAAAAACAGATCAGAGAGTTATGCTCACCAGAAATTCAAACAACTGTTGCCAACCACTACATGCAAGTGATGATTACTGCATTTTTCTCATTAGAAAGGCAGCTGTCATATAGCTTACGGTTTGGACAGAAAGAAATAAGTTAGCATATTGCTTAAGAGCTGTCTGCTAAATCCTTGCTCTATTTTGCCAAAAATACACTAGAACATAAAATCCTTCGTTCTGCAGAATAATAAATGTCATGTTTCCATTTCCCAGTGTCTCGTCAGATTGTTTAAGATAATCAGGATCAAATAAGACAAACACAATGAGCTCTGGACCTCAGACTTCAGAGCAGTGGTTTTGACACTGCCAAAGACAAGTGACAAACCAAGCAAAGACTAAATGCTTCATACTGTTGCTTAACCCATCACAAGGATAGAGTTTTTATCTTTTAATCACATTTTTTGAGAAGAAGCTACCAATACAACCTGAGACCTCCACCCTCGGACAGTAACTCTCAAAGACTCTGGCAGGCATAGGGTCAGGACCAAAAGTAATTATTTTGCAAGCCCAAGTAGAGGCATCTGAATCAGATGGACAACCAAGCATCCCTGAAGATGTTTTGTGCTGGAGGACCCAGATAAAGCACCAGCTGATCAACCACCAGTTGATATTTAATACTACTACTATTACTACTTCTTCTACTACTACGACTACTAGTAATAACAATGATGATGCTGATGGGATACTGCCAAAGGGAGTTCACCACTGAGTTCCTTTTCCCCTAGTCATTCTCTTCCTCTAATTCCCCCGTGTTCAGGTCCATTTTTCCCAGTATCTGACAGTCCAGGTTATCTGAGTATTTGTTTACAACAACTGGTACATGTGTTACCTATGGTGAAGACCATTCCTACACAGTTGCAATACATAGTTGGACAGGAACAATCAGGGCTGATTATTTCTAGCATGTGGGGTAATTAAGTATTCTGTGTTATTAGATGCTATTTATTAGCACCAAATTGTTTGAAGAAGTAAAAGCTAATGTGAAGATAGCTTGACCAACATCTAACCAGTGTTGATGCCAGATTTAGTGAATTCAGTGATGCTGAATTTAAGAGAGTTCTACCATCTTGTTTGGACTTCCACTGGAGTCTTCTGTTCTGTCCTATCTTATTGTCAGCACATTCAGCACTGAATTATCTGAACCCATAAGGCTAGCTTTGAGGAAATCTGTCAGTTTGAGATGAGATACTCACTGAGATTTTCAAGAGAGCTTATGTGTTTTTTTTACCTTGGCGTTTATAAAGCTGCCACGTTGATGAGAACGATTCCCCAAGTTTTGCTGTACCATATGGTCCATGTGCTGTTAGGAGGCCATCTACTGTGTTTCCTTGTTAGTCATTCAACTACATATTGCGTCCATCTGCAACTCTCATATGTAGTTTCACTGTAATTGCCCTTTTCATAGTGCATTTCATTCTGCTTCGTGCTGGCTTGCGATAATGTTCTTTCCAAGACGTGCTTCACCAAACACTTTTTGAAAGGTGCAGGAGTGCCTGCTGAATGGCAGGGTCGATGCAGGTGCAGAATGCAGCTCTAATGTAAAGGAAGAAGGGTATGTATGGGTGCTCATCTTGGGGATGAAGAGAGACATCACTTTTCTTGCTCTCATTCCCCTCAATCCTCAGCAAGGCATTTCAGCTGCTCCGGAGATGCAAAGGGTCTCCTCAGCCAGCTGGGCTTGCATTACTCCTTCATTCCCCACATTTTGCCACACTTCAGAAAGTCTTGTCTCAGCTTCGTGTCTCTGAGGAGTCCTTAAGAAAACCATCCTCAGCCATTACCTCATGGTATCGTTAAGACCCCTGGAAGCAGCCCTGAAAGTGGTATTTGTGAGAGGCTGGGACTGCAAACAGATCCAGTATCCAGATAGCTGTGCTGTGATCACACCACAGGCTCCAACCTGGGCAGGAGCAGCTGGTGTGAAGGTCGTACACTGCACTCTGGTGTCAGCAGAGTGAGCAGGAGTCCTGCACCTTCCCCTCTGCCGGTGCTCGACAAGTCCTCCAGCACAGTACCAGCTTCTGGGATAATTTGAGGCTGACACAATTTGTATTCCCTCGAAGACCTCATTACACATATTGCTCATTTAACCTTTAAAAAAGATGGAAGAAAGTGTGCCAATGGATTCTGGCTGATAAATATCTAAATTAAGTAAATTTAATTAAAACCTGTTGTAAATGTCATCTAATGTGTGGATGCTGCAAAAATTATGGTGGTAGCTTTGAACCAGTTTCAAAATGTATAAGGATCTCCTTACACAATTTTCTACAGAATATTTTTTTTTCTTCTTGGTTTCAAGAGAACAGTTAAATTTACTTCTATTTTATTGCTCAGTAAAAATTTTGAACTCAAAACTTGGAGAACTTTCTTGCATCTTCTTACTGCCAGGTGATGCTGGCTGGAACACTGGTTTCTTTCTAAACCATTAAGTGTTATTTTGCCAGATAAAAGATGGGGAAGGAAAGAAAGATATGTGCTAAGTTTCATCTAGGGAATCCTACTTCTCAGTGCACAGGAAATAAAAAGATCAATGCATTTTTTTTCAGCTTCTATTCTGGCCACGTTGTGCTGTTTGGGTGCAAACACCCTCAGCCCCTATGTTACTTTAGTGCACACCAGTGACAGCTACTCAGTGGGGAGCACAGTTTGATGAATTTAACAAAATCTTGTTGGCTGACCTTTCCATGCTGGAGACATGATTTCATTTCTGTTGTCTGAAAATGAGCACCAACAAGACAAGTTATTTCCATGTCTCAGCCGGAAAATCATAGTCCTAATGTCTTTCCAAGTATTTCTTTATCTGTATAATGCTATGACTTTCAGGTCTGTCTAAGAACAATAACATTTTTTTCCTTTCTGCTTTCTTTGTGTACTACCAAAAAGTTATTTTGATCTATTTTTTCCAGTCCCTCTGTATGCTGCAAATATCAATCCAAAAAACCGCCTGCTTCTTGGAACAGAGCGGTAGGAAAGCTCCCAGAGAGGTGTTTGCAAACCAGTGCTGAGGCACATGCAGAAACTGGTTCAAGACCTAGTTCACAAGTAGTATCCACAATATGTAGGATCCCAGATAGACAAACTGAGTGGAGTACTGGTGATCCAAATTCAGTGTTTTATTCCAGTCACCTTCTGACGTTGCTGCCAAGTTGGTTCTTCTGGTTTAATAATTTTTCTGACATCATTAAAATTTAAAAGCCTGATCTACTGTAGAGGGCTTGGATTTTCTTTTCTGTTTGTTCTTTATAAAGGCAAAGGGGGCCACTCAACAGCTCATTTGTGCAGAGGGTGACCTGGCAAAGCCACAGTGGCAGAGCTGAATTGGTGGGCTGCCAGGAAAGGAGTAACCAGCAGCTACAGTAGGGCAGAACAGGTAATCCAGCAATAGTAACAGTTTATCAGACTGTGCTTTTAAACTCACTGTCCTCTGTGGAGGTGTCAAACCCAAACACCTGTTTTCCTAATACCTACATTGATGTAAGACGAGCATGTCTGAGAGGATTCCAAGAAGCATTAAGTGTCTAGGAGCCCTTGGTGCTTTTGCTGATATTCCCCTGCAATTGCACCCTTCAGTGAAGTGGCTTATGAATCCCAAAGAAATGCAAAAAAGTGTAAAAAATATTCAGAAAATTCAAAATATTCAAATAACTGTTCAATAGGTCACAGGTCGACCTGTGCCACAGTTTGAAATACACTTTCATCTCATTTAATAACTCATCTTTTGAACAGTTTTGAAACCTTTCTCTTCTGCCAGAGAATAGATTTGACTCTAAGGAACATTTATGTTTTCATTAGTTATTGTTCAGATAGTACAAAGCAATGTACCAATTCTGCTCCCAGTGAAGTCAGTGACAAGTAAAACTGAAGGAACAAATTCAATAAAAGGTGAAATTATACAGCTAATATGTGTATGGATGTATAAGAACTTGTGGTTTGAGTTAATCCTGTTTTGGGACAAGGAAAGAGGAGCAAGGACAATGTTCCCCTCATAAAATTCAGATCTCAGGTCTTTATGAGTATGCTTATTTCAGAGAGAACTATTTCTGCCTTTTTTTTCCTCTTATCTCCTATGCAGGCATGAGCAATTGGTTTTTCTAGTTTTAGCCGAGGATTACTGTAGCAGGTACAGTATGGGGAAAAAAAGGTATAAGGTAGATTGATTTCTATTTGCAACATATTTTCCAGCTTTGCGTACGGTGTACTCTTGAGACTTTATTTCTTTATTTCATACTCTTCTACCTTTCATATCCCCCAGCTAAAAATAGCCTTTACCTAGAAAAAAAAATCCTGCTAGCAATTCCAGATCTAGATGGTATGTACATCCCAGCTGACTTCAGGATCTCCTCAGACTACATTTTTCTCTATTCCTCTTGCTAACACTGGCTTTCTTACCATTTCCCACACTCTGAGCTTTCCTTGGGAGTGTTATGACCATTCATGTAGCCCTTCTGTACCCCAGCTGTGCCTTTGCCCAGACCCTTTGCCTCAGGAAGACATTTCTATGCTCCTTGTGAAGCTGGGACCTGGTTCCTGGTGGTCTTCAAGGCACAGGCAAGAAGAGGCCTCAGTGACAAGGTCTAGTTGATCTTGCTCAGCTCTTGGGCAAGGGCAGCGGGATCCCACAATATCCTTCTCTGCCAGCTCAGCCCTCCTCTGGCTGGTGCTGCATAGGGGAAGGGCAGGGGGAAAGGACAGGACATCAGCCAGGGAGCAAAATCTGCCCATGCTAGCTGGCATCTCCACATGCTTCCCAGATTGGCATGCAGGAAATCCCATTGCTGTGAGTACAACTCAATTCCTTCTTCAAAACCTGATTCCATGGAAGACTCCCATAGAGACTGATGGGCCAGTTTAGAAGAATAAGCTCTATCCATGTTAGCAATAACTTTTAACGCTGAGCTATAGCGAGGGCAAATCTGAACGTGTGTAACCACAACTCTTCCCGTCTGAATTTCCATAGAGGTTATCTGGTGTTCAACAGAGCAGAACATCCAAGTGAATTAGACAAAAATCCATCATTCTTTAACATTCTTTTTGTACATATTTTCTTGCTGCCGTCTCCCTCTTTCAAAAAAAAAAAAGCAAACAAACCCAAACCCAAAGACAACAATTTCCTCTCCTCAGCGTTCACATGAAGTCACTGAGCTGATTCCTTTACATGCACAGCCAGCAACAGAAGTCACAGGTGACTCTTACATTCTCCTACTTGCAAGATGCCTATCATATTGCACCCTTATAGCCCATGAGCTTTTCTGTTGAGCTGGACACCCAGCATTGTCACTCCTAAAATATTGGTGAGTGCTACAGGATTTTCTAGGGAAAGATTTCTTCAGGCAAGATTTAGTCAAATTTAATCCAAGTCACTCGGTGCAGCTCTATTTGTTAAGAGCAGCTCCTGTGCTTGAGAAGAGCCCGTCACTGTG
Source organism: Poecile atricapillus (assembly GCF_030490865.1). Classification (NCBI taxonomy): domain Eukaryota; kingdom Metazoa; phylum Chordata; class Aves; order Passeriformes; family Paridae; genus Poecile; species Poecile atricapillus. The sequence goes on from NC_081249.1 coordinate 30,436,771, forward strand.
TTTTGCCTCACAATGCTACAGAGCACAATAACAACAACATTAAACTCAATACCCTGAAGGGGCAGTTGTAGTCAAGGGTCACATTTTCCTTCATTCCAATTAACCTACTTGTCATATTGGATGGTAGATGCACTCTGCAAACTGCCCTCAAGTGTTTCTCATGCTCTTTTAGTAATAGAAAGTGGGGAGAAATAAAATAGTTCATGCTTTGCTGTTTGACTTGTCCTTGGTATTTTATCTTATTGGGAAACCCAAAGAAATGAGTACTGCTGTAAAGATTTTAAGTGTCTGAAAGCACAAACAGGCTTCTGACTTGTGCAGTATGCTTGGAACACCAGTGCTGGCAAAAACAGTCCCAGAGAGAAGAGGGACCAGACCCTTTGATTTCTGTCCAGATTTCGGTCAACCATCTGCTCCCATGCCAAACAAAAGAGTTGTGGTGGATGCCAGGTACCCACCTGTCACAGTATTGTCACAGTACAGCTGGTCTGGACTGGACAAAGTAAATCTAGCCATAACGCAAATCTAATTTAGGTAGCCTAATTCATGTCTGAACCACTGCACACCACTGGCCAGAATGCTGGGCAGGGAGAGAAGTATCAGCCAATGGCTGTCTAGCCTGGGAAATTTGAATTGAGTATTCAGCTGAGCTCTGAACAATAAATGAGACTGTTTTGTCTCATGAGCACCTGGAACACGAGTTGTGGATCTTTGTCTCCTCACCCACGCCCGGCACGTTACACCCACCAAGGCCATTAAATATCTTCCTCTCCTCAGCTGGACATGGGAAAGAAAATATAATAAATAAAATAAAATATAATAAAATATAAATAAATATAAATAAATATAATAAATATAATAAAAGATCAAGAAGGACAGAGAGGGATCACTCACTAATGACTTTCACAGGCAAAACAGACTCAACTTGGGGAAAAATTAACTTCATTTATTACCAAATAAATCAAAATAGGATAATGAGAAATAAAACCAGATTTTAAAAACATCTCCCCCACCCCACCCTGCTCTTCCTCCTGGACTTAATCCAGAATTCTCTGCCTGCTTCCCATCAGTGGTGCAGTGCAGAGGAGAGAAGAGGTTACAGTCAGTACATCACACTGTCTCCGATGTTACTTTTTCCTCTGGGGAAGACTTCTCACACTTTTCCCCTTCTCCAGCATGAGGTCCCTCCCACAGGAGACAGTCCTCCATGAGTTTTTCCGTCTCAGTCCTTCCCACAGGCTGTAGTTCTTTACAAACTGCTCCAGTGTGGCTCCTTTCCACAGGGTGCAGTCCTTCAGGAACAGACTGCTCCAATGGGGTCACAAGCCACAGAATCATTAAGGTTGCCAGCGATCATCTTGTTCAACTGCCAACCCAGCACCACTGGAATCACCCCTAAACCATATCCCCAAGTACCACATCCAGACACCTCTTGAATACTTCCAGAAGTGGTGGTTCCACCACTTCTCTGAGCAATTTCTTCTGATGCCTAACCACTATTTCAGTGAATTTTTTTTAAAATTTCTAATCTGAACCTGCTTTGTCTCAACTTGGGGCCATTTCCTCTTGTCCTTCCACCTGAAACATGGCAGAAAAGACTGACTGCCACCTCACTACAAGTTCCTTTCAGGTCATCTTTGAGCCTTCTCTCCACCAGACTAAACAACCCCAGCTCCCTCAGCTGCTCCTCATAAGTCTTTTTCTAGACTGTTCACAGCCTCTGTTGTCCTTCTTTGGACATGCTCCAGTATCTCAACATCTGTCTTGAAGTTAGGTGCCCAAAACTGGACACAGGAGGCCTCCTCAGTGCTGTGTCCAGGGGGACAATCCCTGCCCTGCTCCTAGTGCTGCCACACTACTGCTGATACAGACCAGGTGCCATTGGCCTTCCTGGCCGCCTGGGCACACCCTGGCTCATGTTCAACCACTGTCAACCAGCACCCTGGACTGGGGCATGGTGCTCCTTCAAGGTTCTCCAGGATTGTTTCTAGGTGGGTAGGAAAGACAATGTACAAATTTGTATGAAGCACATCTGAAAGTGTGGAGACCGTTGTTCTAGAGAGCATATTTGCAGCTACCTTGTTTCTTCCAAGTTTGTATTTAATCTCCAAATCCTGCACTTGTGTTGGAAAAAAAATGTCCTCTACTTTCTGGACTTGATTTTGCATGGTAACTAGTACCCATTTTAAGCTAATTCATCCCACAAATACAGTAAGAAGTGTTTTGGGCCCCTGTTTCTCCCTACCAAATTGAATATATTGCTTTTGGGGAAGAGTTCTATCCACTTGTCAAGAGGCACCTCATTCACCACTTTATTTCGCATGCATAATGAAGCACTCCTGAACTATGCAAGGGCCTTATCAAGCCAAAAAAGAGCAGTAGATGTTTGTGGAGACCAGAAATCTCCCATTTCTTGGAGAAATTTATTAATGACATTAATGCCATTCTTGGCACCCCAGTGGCAGTAAGCTGCGTACTCACCAAATCACTACCTTCACCACTGCAAAGCTGTGCTCCAGCTTCACCAGAGTGCAGCCACAGCCTGTCCCTGAGGAGTCCAGCATGGTTCCTGCTGACACCTCAGAGCAGCCAATGCTGTCATTGATGCCTTTGGTACCTTGAATTGTTTTTTGAAAGCATGCTGTAGGTTCACTGGACATCTCTATGAAGATTAGTGTTTTAGGCAATTAAACTATGAAAAAATTTAAACTCCCCAATTTTTCAGGCATGTTTGTGTCTCATCTTCATCTTATGTGAGTTCCCCATATTCCTTGCTGTGTTGATTTCTCCCCTGCTTGTTTTTATGTGGAGTTTGGCACTTTTAACATTTCCATGCTACAGTTTTACAGTTAACTTTTCCTGCTTAAGTTAATTGAAAGCACCTGAAATGCCTCAGAGGCTTCCACTGTCAATAGTGAGATGAACCTTTCTCACATCTTCAATTTTCTCAGAACATTTTGCTTGCAGATATAGGATAAAATGCAGCTGGAACTTTGCTTGGTTTTTTTCCCCTCTGTTTCCAGATGGCTTTGAGCTCAGGTGAAGATTTTAACTGCTCCAGTAATCCATAAAATGCAAAAATATCTCAACAAAATATTTGGTACTGTGAGACACTGGGATGTTTCTCTGAAACCAATCTCTGTGCTGCAGCAAGGAAATGATGCACTGACATTTCCAGATGGAAGGGACACGTCTTTTCACAGCTGTGAAACATGCTCTTCTCCTTGCTGGCTTTGCCAGAAGTGGGAGCTCTGCAGGCCTGGATGACAGCAGCAGCCTGCCATACTGTTTTGGTTTGGTTTGGTTTGGTTTGGTTTGGTTTGGTTTGGTTTGGTTTCTCTTTTGCCCAAGCTGCAGTTCGGCTCTCCTCCTTGCTCCCTGCCATTATTCCTCTTTCACTGCATCCCTGTTCTATGCTCTGGTTATTCCTGACCTTAAATCATAATGTCCAGCAAATCATGTTTTATCTTGACTGAAGCACAAGCCTGAAATATCCTTTAACTGAGCAAATTAGCAACTAATAAAAAAAATGATGTGGGGATCATCCCCAACCATCTTCAACCTAAAGGTGGCTGATGAGACCTACCAAGCACTGCAGAGCACAAGGCAGCCATGAGGGACATGGATGGGTGCTGGGACACGCATCTGCACACACCTCCTTCCTGGGTGGCTTGCAGATGATCTGGTGTCACTCTGTTCTCCACAGCCATGTTCTCCTGTCCCTTGGCTGGGTGTGAGCAGAAATGACTGCCCTGCACATCTCCTGGTGTGAGACGGGGCTGCCACATGGAGCCATCCTCTAATGAATCGCCTGCTGGCTGAAAAGACTGCACACCTTTTCCTTGGAACAAAGAAGGTGTTTAGTAGACCTGCAGCGTCACCAGGGAAAGCAAGGAGGTCTGCTTTATTGTAGAACCATAGAATCACAGAATGGTTTGGGTTGGAAGGTACTTGAAAGATCACCAAGTTCCAGCCTCCCTCCTATGGGCAGGGAACCTTCTACTAGACCATGTTGCTCAAAGCCCCATCCAGCCTGCACTTGTCATGAATTTATTTTTCTCTTGGGTCTTCACCTGGAGCTCTGGGGCTCAGCTTGCCTTGAATGTGACAGCTATGCAAAAGTATCCTGATTTAATAAAGCACATGCTGGATTTTCAGAATACTGCACTGAACCCTGGTCTAATAATCATCTAGCCTGACAGGCTCCTTAGATGGGGAACTTGCAAAAAAGGCTCAGAGCGAGGGTTTGATCTGAAAGCACTTTAGCCTCAAAGAAATGGAATTTCAAAAGACTGAATTACTGTATGATAATACCAAACATCTCCCTCTAAGGCAGAAATCTGGGAGCAATCAGGATGGATCTGCTGTGCCAGTTGTTTCCGCAGAGCACAGTGATGTTGCTGTCTCCTTGTAGTCAGGATGAGGGGAAAGGCAGAGGAAAGGCTCAAGTGGAATGGGGATCCCACCAGTTGGATGTCAGCCTGCTGTTCAGCCCCAGCCCACTGCCATAGGGAAAATCCTCACAGCTGGTGGCCCAGCCACAGATGAGTAGTCTCCTTATCTGGCCCGTCTCTTGAATCCATACAGTTTATCTTGACCCTTGATACTCAGCTCTGCTTCCTAAGGAAGAGTTAAGTTGCCTGAGTTTGCATGAGCACAGAATCCTATGAGCTCTCAACAGAATCCCAACATCTTGTTCATTACAGGGACATAATTGAGGAGGTAAAGTGGGGCACCCATACTGATAATTTATTTTTATCATCACTTCCCTAATTTTTTCTCCCTGGAAAATCTGTCTTGAGCATCCAGTTATTCTCTGACAGTGAGAGTGATAATAGGAGGATTTTTTTTTTAAAGTATGGTGTTATTCAAGATCAGAAGACTTCACATCATAAAATATCATTAAAGTGTGAATTCAAGGTTGAGAAAGATGAGGCCTTTACAAGACTAATGCAATTAATTCTGCTCATTAACTACAGACTCAAAATATATACACAGAGGCTCATCTCACTTCTGCTGTGGAGAGTTAAGTCTGAAAAATTATTCTTTTCCAGTGGATTTCCCAGTGATAAGGTGGCATGGAAAGCTCCCTTCCTGTATTACATACCGGTGAACATAAAGTCATTGCAGGAGGAATGCTATATGCTCTAAATCTTTTGGTGTGCAGTAACTTCTTGTCAAAGTAAGAAGCTTAAAGAAATTAAGGTCCAATACTAAATAATTTCAGTAATTGAAATGTGTTAGATTGAAAGTGGGTTTCTTTGCCTATTTTTTTTAATGTAATCCTTCTCACTCTGCAATCCTTCTCAGCACTTGAATTCTGGAAGGCCTCAGTTCTTTACAGTTTACCAGAGCTTATACCAACTTCAGTCCTTCTTGCTTTCTTTTCACAGAGGAATTCTCACAGTGGGATATTTTCAATATAACGGAACTTTGATGTAAAAAAGCAATTTATTTTTCCAGCAGCTCTCAGTATTCCCTTTGCTATAGCTGAAGGTATAGCAATATCACCCTCATAATAAACCTCTTCTTTCTATTTGGTGCCACAGGAAAGCCTATGCTTGTGTTTGCCTGCAATCATTAAATGAGCGTGTTTGTGTGCATGTGAGAGAAAGAAAAGGAGAGGAAGAAATAAACACCTGTCCTACCAATATACAACCCTATTTGCTGTGCCCTGGGGAGCTTTCCTTCTCTCCTTTTCCCTCTTCCCACAGTCACACCGCTTTCCTTATCTCTCCCATGATTACTTGTATTGTGTTCCCACAACTCCTTGGGAGACAGCTCCTTGGGACAGGGACATTGTCCTATAAAGCAGAAAATCATAATGTCACCACCATAAATGAGCCATTCTGCAAACAGTCAAAGCAATGAAGCCAGGCCTCCTATGGACATGAGGGAAAGGGTGAGGAGGGAAGGGAGGGAAGAGCAAATAAAGAAGCTCTTAGTTCTGCCCTGCAGTGGGGAGAGAAAAGATGGGTGGTTTAGAAAAACAAACTCACAGAAAGATTTCAGAGCTAACTCAAGCTACCCACTAAAGCTAAAGATCACCAGAAACTGTATTCAGTGCAGTATATTTGGGGTTCTGCCTTGCTTGCAACGAAAATGCTGCCCTCAGTTTACTTTTTTCATTGTGTGAATGCATCTCTTCAGTGCTTGTTTCATAGATTTTTGTTTCCATCTTATGGTCTTAGCGTCTATTAGAAATACAGCCTTGAGGCAAACTTTCTCACAGTAGTGCCTTACTTTGTTGTGTGCTGCAGTACACGTAGTTGGCTCTGACAGCATTAGTTTTGCACTGGTACACTGTCAAACTGGCTGCAAAAAGTATTGTGAAAAAACAAACCATCTGCTAAGTGAAAATAACATCCTGATTTGGGTTTTTATGCAACTATTTAACTCCATTTAAATATCCTCTTTTCCCACATCTGAGTTTTGAAACCAAAATCTTACTGCAGCACTTGCATTAGACCTGACTGACAATATGGTAACTGCTTAATGTGCTTTTTGGGCTCCCTCACTATCAGCCCTTCTCTGAACTACTCAAAACTCAAGCAAAGTCATGATCTAACTGGTTTCTTGAGTCATTCTTTAGTCAAAACTCTCTGAAAAAATACATTTTGGTTGGATTGGATAATCTTAGGGGTTTTTTCCAAACAAAACAATTTTATTATTTCATCCTGAGGCTACAAAGTCAGATGAATGTGAAAGTTTATCAGGACCCGAGGGCTCTTTCAGTAAACATAGACCAAATATCTCTATTTAGTAATGACACTAAGAATCAAGGAATCTTTGCAGTGAAAGGTACACACTGTTTATACTGTATGAGCAACTTAAACAGCTTCAACAGCTTCAGATTTGTGTCTGATTCAGCCTTTATCCGAAGTATTGGAGCCTAAATGGACCAAGCATCGAAGCATTTCAGCCTGGGGCACTGGGAGTGTATCTCTGAAGGCAGAGATACTCTGGCATGGGAAAAACCAAGTGATCTGCAGAGTTCTTTTATATTATTATTATTATTATTATTATTATTGTTATTATTATTATTATTATTATTATTATTATTATTATTATTATTATTTAATTATTATTATTTGGTATGTGCAAAAATAAATGTGGAAGTATTGTCTTCTAGGAAAAATAGTGTAACAGGTCATTCCATGCTAGCAGCCCATGGCTCTCGGGTGTTTGGGGCTGGTTTATAGGTCCTCCAGAGGTAAGAATTGGTGTCACAAGACATCACCACTTCCAAAGAGGGAGGGCCAAGGATTCTTGTTATTTTCAGTTGTTTTTTTCCATTTAACAAGGAGTGAAGAGACATGATCACCATCTCAGTGTGGCTGACAAGCAACAGCCATCTGTAAATATAAACAAGCCTTTACATCTTGGCTGTTAGGTCAGGGTTAGTGTAAGCAAAGTAATATCCTTGCTACCTTTTCTCTCTTCTCCTTGGAAGGTGCCTATTTATGCAATGGGTGTAGTGGAGAATACTTTTCCTTTCTTATGTATTCTTTTCTCTGGTCGCTGTAATGTTGCTCATTATTTCTTCTCACTTCACTGGGATTCTCCAGTTGGCAGAAATGTAATGAGGAATGTACTCTTGTGAGGGCATTAGATAAGGAAAAAAATTGTTTTCCAAAGGATGTCATAGATGAGATCCTGAAACCATGTTTGCAAAGCTTTTAATGTTTTTGCCATATTGTTTATCCTTAGTGAAGTGTAAAACTGAAGCACATCAGTGTTGCCTAGGAATCAGTATGAGGCAGCTAAGACAATTTGTTAGTATGCACTTTTTCTCTTACAGCACTTGTATGTATTTGTGTATGGAAAAGTACAGGAAACTTTTAAAAACTGTACAATTTTTTAACTGTACTGACACCATGTTTTTCCTTGGAAAGAAGGAAATATGTTTCAAATTTATATAAAGACTGTTGCTCATGTCCCTTTTACTGTAACTCATTGCTCATGTCATTGTGCCGACAAAATTGTTGTATTTTTAAAGTTTAATTAGTTAAAATTTAAGAAAAATAATGTATGTCTCTGTATTTCTCTATCTCTTCTCTTTACCTTAGCAAAATAATATTTGCTATGTCTCATATCCAAAGTATTTTTAGAAACATAAGCAAGACCATTAATTTAAAACTGCTGTTACAATTTGTGGTTGGTTCATTTTCTTGACTAAACTCAGGTATGAAATTGGTGTTACAGCTAGAATTACAACTGAATTTAGAAATGCATAGCTAAGCCCTATTAATTTCCCATAAGAATAAAATAAACCTGAAATAAAGAAATATTGTAATATTGTTTGAATTATATATTCCTTTTACTGAGTCTCTGCTTGTACAAATGCAGAACTCTACTTTAGTTTGGTTTTAGTTTTCAGTCTGCTGGTTTATTTGGATCAAATACTGGTGAAAATCTCTGGGCTAACAATCCCAGACTCACAAAGATCAGATTCTGGGGCCTCTAACAGCAGTGGGAATTTTGTCATTTAGTCTCACAGAAGTCAAATTTTGTGTATCTTTGCAAAACAGCACCCATTAAATAACTATGCTGTCTTTCCATGTGGTATTTTGCTTGCTTTTTATCTTCCTCTCTATTAGTTGTTTTCAAAATCATGAACCTGCTTCAGAAGCCCTCCATGGCTAAGGCCCTTGGTTACCCCCTCTCAGTCACAGTTTTGTACCCTGGTGAATCATGGAAATGTGCTTCCTATGACCGGGAGACTAACCCACAGGTTTTTGCGCTGACTCCATAAATTAACTTTCAGCAAACTGGAAAGCTTAAATGGTGACCAAGCTGGGAAAGTGTTTGTGGCTCCTCAAGAGTTCACAGCATGCAGTTCCAGCTTCCATGCTCAGACTTGTCCCTGCAGCAGCATGTCCTTCTGGGAGCACCCTGGCAGGAGCGGCAGGGATGGTGCTGCCTGTTAGATCAGCTGCAGCTGAAGTTTCATTGAGGGATATTTGCACCAGCCACCTTCGGGAGTTGAGCTCTGCTGCTTGAGATAGATGCTCCTTGAGCCTCTCTGCGAGGCAAAGACAGGAGTTGCACCAATGGTAAAAAGTTCCATGGACCCAAAGATTTGGGCCTACAGAGTAAAACAGTCACTTTGGAGGCCAATTCTCCAAATTTAACCATTTCATTTCAGTTAGGCCTGGTCAGTCCTGTGTGCAAGCATGGATGCTCTTGTGGCTGTACATGTATTGTCAGCACCCTCCTGGAGTGCCTCTCCCAGTTTGGTTTCATCTGGAAGCCAAGATTTGTCTGCCATGAAAACCAGTGTTTTAAGTGGGGGCAATTGGGATATTCCCTCCTGAACTGCACTCCTGATCTGAACTGAAATACCAATGTAGCTCATCCAGAGTCTCTGCCAAAAAATGACTCATAACATCTGCTCTGAGCTGCTCTCTGGAAGTGCACTGGCTAAAGAGGAGCATAAGAGAAACTATGCCTAAATGTCAGTGGCCCGAGCTGGCATGAGCAGTCCTTCCTCTTTCCTTCCCTGCCCTGGCATGCCCCACATCCCTTAGATCACTCTTGCATTTCAGCTTTTTGTAAATGAAGAAACAGTTTTAGTTATTATTTTGAAAGGCTTCTCCTGTCATCCACAGTCTATATTTTGTGGTATATCTGGTATCCAGCTTTTCCAAGTTTCAGCGATATATTGTAATTAGGCTGTACGGTGTAAGTTTCAGAATTAAGTTACACAAAACTCACTTTTAGCTCTTGATTTTTCTGGCAAAGTTATGATGAGAAATCAAAGTTTCCATTTCCCAATTTAGAAAAAAGGATGATCAAGTAAGAGCTCAGAATAAGAGTGTCTGAATTATTTCTTTTTTTTTCCTATGGAAAATTGGAGAAGGAGTTGGGTATTTGGGACACAAATACCAATTCATTGTGTACTGTCCTCATTTTCCCCATGTAAAGTGCAGTTGGGAAGAAAAGCTCTAGTGGGCTCACATGCTAATTTTTCTCATTGCCTCTTTAACTTGCACAGATTTTTCAAATATTGACTAGGCTTTGAACTTGACCTACTTAAGGCACTGGATATGGTTTTCACTTAAACAAACGCCCCTTCAGATCATGTCAGTATTACAAAGGGGCCTTGCAGCTACTGTGAGCATTGAGAATATCAGCATCTTAATACTCCTTTATACTACTAGACATATTGTGAGGCAAGTCAGCTGTCCTTCTCTGCTTCTCATGGCTTTTGGTGTTGTTCCTCAGGATCAGTTTATGCTAATTGGTATGAAATTGAATTTATTCTCAAATCTGGACCTGCTGATCACCTCTAAGTTGAATCCCTCAGACCAGCCTTCATTTTGAGCTGTGCCTGAAGCAGGAAACTCTTTCTTGAGGTAGGGTCAGAGGCTGAGGAGCCTCTGTGTCCTCTCCTTGCCTGCAGCAGCAAACTCACAACTCATCTTCCTTCTGCACTTCATCTCTCCTCTCTGCTGCCTGGCATTTGGCCTGCTTTATTTACTCTTCATTGTTCAGGGATGCATTTTGTGCTTTTCATGCAATCTTCCCAAGCTTCTGATTATGCTCCATGGGCAAAGAAGCAAAACACAATTCAAAGTCAACCTGGTGAGAAAACTCAGAGGCATCTGCTGACAGAAAGAAAGAAAGAAAAATGATACGGTGTTGTGGCTTGCATGGATTTTTGAAATGGAGACTTGCATACATTTTTGATACATAAAATCCTTTTCCTTCTACACAGTTTCACAAGGAATGTTCTTACTGTCAAGAATATTCTCAGCTCACCTGAGAAGAAGAAAATAAATGACCTTTGCAATCTAACATTTTCAGTCACCCAAGAAGAAAAAAACATATTTTTTCTACTCCTGCAAAATCAAAGTACTTCAATCTAAAAAGCATGGAAATTTTAATAGTAATAATGACAAAAGCAATCTTTTACCTTGTCTAACCAAGATTTCTGCAATGAAAATAAACGTCATCTAGGAAGCTGGAGTGCAAACGGGGCAGGGAGGGTGAGAAGAGACACAGCTTTGCCCTCTGAGAGTGGAGGGGTGGTTTGTGGGCTGGGACTTTGCAAAGGGAAGGAAACTCGGAGAGTGAGGGAGGGATGGAGGAGCGGGACCTGTGCATCAGCCCCACTTGCAGGAAGGAGGGAGGTGCCTGTCATACAGCGCTGGCTTTCAGCTGGAGGGTGGTGAAGGGTAAAGGAGGACTGCAGAAGGGCTGATGGACAAATTTATCTGTGGACTGGGCCATGCTGATGAGTGACTGGCCAGCAAAAGATAGAGAAGCCTAGCAAGTGAGGGTGGAGCTCGCTATCCCAATCTTCTGCGGCTCCCTAATGCTTCTCCCACCTGCTGAACGCCAGCCCTCGCTCCCCGCAGGTCTTTCCGCACCCGAAATGCGGCGGAGTGCCAGGGATGCGATGCGGGGCAGCTCCCGCAGTGCGGGGTCCCGGGACCCGAGGGGAGGGATGTGCCATCGGGGGTCACAGCCCGAGGGGAGGGATGTGCCATCGGGTGTCACAGCCCGAGGGGAGGGATGTGCCATCGGGGGTCACAGCCCGAAGGGAGGGATGTGCCATCGGGTGTCACAGCCCGAGGGGAGGGATGTGCCATCGGGTGTCACAGCCCGAGGGGAGGGATGTGCCATCGGGTGTCACCCCACGGCCACCGCTCCATCCCGCACGGCTGCCCTGTGCCGAGAGCCTGCAACCAGCAGCCGGGTGCTGCTTAATTCTTAAACTCATGCCTGCTTTAGCCAGATTCTTTTATTCAGCCTGATGAAAAATATTCTGTTTGATGTTCTCACAGACAGCATCTTAAGGCGTTACTTCGACTTCTTCTCTAGCGCTGCCCTTTCCGAAGTCATTATTACTCATTAGGTATATTGTGCAGAAAGCAAAGTAGGTCACGGATGAAAAGCCCCATCTTAGCGAGAGGCACCGGTATAGCACAAAGCTATTTTCAACTTTCATGAGATAAAAAATGTTTTCTGTAGGATGAAAGCTGTCACTGCCAGCTTACAATTGAATGCCAAGTATGTAAAAACTTCCATTTTGGATTCCCAGGCTTTCATATGTTAAATGCATTGTTTTAGCAATTCATTTCAAAGATAATTCCCGCTGTATAACCCACACTGACTTACACATACCAGTAGGGTATGTGCTGAGGACAGGTACTCCACTGGTGTAAATCATTGCCAGCTCCATCAACACGGGGCCATTTCAGCCCATGAGGATCTGTCCCCAGCAGACCCCAAAGGGGGAGCAATAGAGGAGGTGATCTGGGGGCTGCCTGGGGGCAGGATGACAGCCTGGAGCTCGGGCGCTGGAAAAATCCCTGATAGCCCTGCCTGTCTGTGCATGGCACTGAAAGAGTGAGATGGCACCTCACTCTGGGATGACCTCTAAAGCCAAGACAACAACTTCAATTGCAGAACCCAAGTGCACAGCATTCTGCCATCATTATTGCTTTGCATTCTGACCCATTCGTTAAAACCCATTTTTGTTTGACTGCTCCTCCAACTTTTATTTGTCATAATTACTTTATACTGTAATTACTTTATACTTACTTTATACTTTAATGTAACTACTTTCATTGTTACTTGGAGATGTCAAATAAATACAAGGTCAGACTTTCTGGAATGATCCTTAATCTCTTAAAATTGTTGGGTGTCTCTCTTCTGGCTCTCAATTTAACAAAACACCCAGCAAATTCTTTGTTTTATCCAGGTTCTCGTAGGACTTAAACTCTAGGTTTAAGTAGGAATTAGACTGCACTCATAGTATGTCCCCTCATCACCAGAGTATGTCTGAAGTACTTTCAACTAGTGAGAGTTATAATTAATATAATTATACTTTCAAGTTATTACTGCATAAAATAAGTTGACATATATGGCAACAGAAATGTTGCTAAACATGTTTTGTTGGTATAATCAACTTTCTCTACTGATTTGAATCTATTGATATTTTCATTAAAAATCTGTACATTACAATTGAAATCTTATTTTTCTCTTTAAAACAATCATTTCTTAAAACTAATGTAAAATATGACAACATAAGGGAAAAATCTAAATTTATTATTATATGTTAGAATAACATAACTGACAATGAAAGTAACAAACTATATGGTTGCAGCCATAGTTTCAAAAAAAGACATCCTTGAACTAGGGAGAGTTATTTAGTAAACACTTGGAAATAGGGTTTTCTACAGTCACAAATAGTTTTTTAATCAGAGATAAATTCTACTGTAAGTACCAATGGAATATGTTCTGCTTTACATTTTTTTCCAAGTAGCTCTGGTCAAGGACTAGGTCATCTAAATTGAAAGCCAAGTACTCACTTGAAAAAACAAAAACACTCCTAGTGAGTAAAAACTAAGCATAAAAATTACTAAGAGAATCAAAAGGCAGGTGGCCATAAATAATCAATTTACTTAGACAAACAGAAATGTTACCTCCTTTGTTTATTAAAAGTGTTTAGTTGCTTAAGATGCTATGACATGTTCTCTTTAGGGAATACAGAGAATGGATCTAAGTTAGCTTTGCTGAGATGATTCAAACAATAATAAAGTGTTGATTTCACATCTTTTAATTAATTCCATTTTCATTTAAATTTTAAGTAAGAAGGAATAATCGTTTAATAAATAGGAGATGCTTATTTGGCATTTCAAAATTAAGTAACTCAAATTAAGGATCTGAATAAATATTTGTAAACAATAACTGTAGAGATAATTTTATGTGGATTTGCTCACCTTCTAGTGTTGAAAAATAAAAAAGCATGTAAATTATTGATTACAGGCTTTTATGTGGGGAAATATTCTGAAAGTATTAAGTTAAAACAAGCAGCAAAAAAGGATTAGCCATTTTCTGTTAATGACTGAAATCATAGTTAGAAACAATTTTTCACTTTATTTGTATTCAAACCGGTATCTATGACATGTAGGAGTCCACTAGTTTATTATACATCTCTTTCAAGACATACAACAGCAATTGCCTGCTATGAAATCCAGCGCTCAGAACCATGCATGGAACCAGGAGGCTTGGCCTCCACTCCTCCTCCTGCTGTGGATGTGCTCTCAGTGCCAGGTGGATTATTTAATCCTTCAAAGGATCAACAAGCTGTCCTGGCCAGTGCAAGACTTTCAGGTCTGTGATCTCAGTAGGCACCCAGAACCACCCTGACACTGAGTACAGGTGTTCTACACTGCTTTAATGTATACACTGACCTGCTGTTGCTGCATGCACCTTTTGGTTTAATATCTCACTTGCTGTTTCAGAAGACTTTAAGCTAAACCAGGCAGGACAATATGTAGGATGTGTCTGTCTTGGTGTGGGTTTCTTTATTATGCCATATCTGCAGGTTTTTAAGTTGCCCAGGAAAGATACAATACCAGACAGTAGAAGAGTTGAACAACTGCAAGGAAATTATTGTATGAAAGATAAATAAGAAATCTTAACTCCAAATTTCTGTGCTTGCCTATATATATATATTTGATACCTCCAAGCACCAAAGGACTTTCGTTTGTCAGATATTTCTGGGAAATAATGTATCACAAAGGATTTCCCAGTTGCAGCAGATTTCTTAACCACTTACTGTGAATTTCCTGAAATGGGCTTTTCAAGGTGAGGGGAAACACAAAACTGATGCCAAAAGAAAGGTAAGAGAGATGGAAAAACTTGGTGCCAAAGTAAAATAACACAAAGCAAGAAATTCTGAGCAAGTTAACAGTGTGAAAAACAAACAAACAAAAAACAAACCAAAAATACCCAAGTGCTTGATTCCTTGATCAGAAGAGAAAATTGAGCAAAACACCCAGATTTGTTTGAGAAAAAAGAAAACAAAACTTGGATCTGTACAAAGGAAGGTAAACTAAGTAAAAAGAAACAGATTCAGAAAGCCTGGAGGGAAAGGCTGCCTGTGGTGGGTCACCTTTGGGGTGGCTAGAGGAGGCAAAAGGGACTGGACAAGTAGCAGACAGGGATGCAGGGATGCAGAAGATTTGCCTGCAGGGCACTGAGGAGCCAGGATGGCATCCTTCTCACATGCCCAAGGGAGAAGGATTTGTTTTCTCTCCCCATCACATATTCCTCACCATGTATAAGGGGAAAGCCACGATGCAGCTAACAGTGCAAGGCCACAAGTGGAAATTCCCAGCACTGCATCTATCATGTCTTCTTGGAAAATGAAATGTCAAAAGTACTCCAGGCTTTTAGGAAGACATAGAAAAATGAAACACATTTTAAGCAGTAAGTGACTTGGTCAGTAATAGAATGAGACCATAAGAGTTTCTGAAAATTATTTGCAGTAGACTCAGGCACAGAGAAATCTTAATATATGTCGCTCTTTGAGTGTGAAAACTCCACATCTATGCAACATGATTTGTGAGGTTCACAAAATATGAGGGGATGAAGGTATTTCAGTCTCTGAGATGTCCTCAGATCTGAATTTTGGCTTGCAGTGTTTGAACTACAATGCCTATTTAGAGACAATGATATGTGTGGAGTGTATCAAATGGACGACTGTGCTAAACCTATTCCGTTTCAGCAGGTCAGGGTTTATTTCCTGTCAGGTTTGCATTATTGACCCACTGACCTACTTTTCTGATTCACCTGGAAGAACTCTGCATCCCTGAAATCTGAGATTTTGTCTGCTTCAAAGATTTGTTTTGGTTAGGTTGTGTGACAGAAACCATTAGGAGAGTGACACTGCAGATAAAAATGAAATGTGCTCCGCTCTTTGGTATCGCAAGTGTATTTTTATTTAATTGTGTAAGTGTTATCCATCATGATAGAATTGCCTGCTCCTTTTTTTTTTTTTAATGGCTCTGTGTTTTATAAGGTTTTCTTCTCCCTCCCTCATATTACAAAGAAAAAATGAACTGTGTACATTTATCTAGTGATTTCTAACCAGTGCTGCTTCTTCGCCTGCTCTAGTGCAAGAGTAAGTGAAAAGGCAGGTATAATGGATCAGTGAGGAAAAGGCATCTTCTTCCTGTCTTAAATCATCTACTTTGCAGAGAATGTTAAATTCTAGAAATGTTAGAAATAAAAAAAAAACCCTCCTTGGCAGCTCAACAACTGCATATAAAGCAAATCATGTTTTTCAGTGATTCGTAAATGTCACCATCTCAGATAACATCTATGCTTTCATAGAAATAGGAACTTAATTTTCCCCATTTATATTATTAACTTACTTTGGTGAATCAGATCACCTACATTAACACAGAAGCAGCCGGTGACTCAGAACAATGATGCGTTTAAAGATCAAGCACAGCATTTGCAAGTACGAAGCAGCACGCAGATGGAACTGCTTCTTTGAACCACAAGATAAAGATTGATCTGTTAAAATCTTGCTAAAAACAGGCACCAAATGCTTGTTGTCAGAAGTGACTGACAGTCCTTGTCCGAAGCTGAAATGAAGCTGGGTTTGCCTATTCATTCAGTGGGTGCACAGTGACAGTGCAGGAGAGAGGGAGGGCTGTGATGGGCTGTGATGTGACAAGCAGATTGCCATTGCTTTGCTGTCCTTTTATAAATTCTCCAGCCCAGGAAACAAAACAACAAACAAAAAAGCCCCAACCAAACAAACACCTCTGTTATTGCAATACATTGTTTAACATTTCAACTTTTCAGGTTTGCTCCCTCTCCCTCTGGCTTGGTCCTTCAACACCAGTTTAGTACACAAACCTGTCTTGACTGTATAGAAAGCCAAACTTGTACAATATAAAAGCCAGAATCTTTATTCCAGCTTGTCAGAAGGGGAGTTAAGATGGGAGTTAGAGGAAATACCAAGGCTGCACAGAAAAATGCAGATTCAGTCCAGTGTCATGACTGCAACCCTCCCATCTCCTCTTCTTCATGCATGTGCACTTCATTTGTTTAAGAGCTGAGAAACGGTGACTAGAATACGCCCACAACACTTTTTAGGCAGAAGCAGCCTTGTTTTGCCTGTGCTCTAGAGCAGCCAGGTGTGTGTGGTGTTGTGAATGAAAACAAAAGTGGCCGTAGTCAGCCTGGCACCAAGTATGAGCCCTTCAGCTTGCTGTGTGTCAGGGTGCACTGAACTAAGCACTAAACTCATGCAGCTCCAAGGATCATCAGAGCCCTCTCAGGACTTGCTTGCTTTCTCCTACAGACATATCCCTAGTATGGATATCCCTCACGGGGCAGAGACTGATCTTACAATACTCAGTCAACTCATTTCCCATATGAAAAACTCAAAAAGTTAATATTCAAAACACTGTAAAAAGTAGGTATCTACCTCAGTCCTAGCAACTAAGAGGCTCATAGTTGCATGTAAGATGGGAATTACTTCATTATAATTTAATTTTTGCTTGACTCATCTCCACTTTAGAATAAAGAGATGCTTCTGGTGACACTGCCAATCTTTTTCATGCAGTTATATATTTACTTTAAAGCAAAAGAGCTCAGAGACTGACACAAATGCTTTGAAAATATGAGCTGCAAGTCTAACTCACACAAAAATATATGTGTGAATGATGATAGCAAATCCTGCATGCCAGCAGAAGACTGGGTGATGGCAGTATTTCATAATTATACCTAAGTGAAAGGTTCTCTGCTAGTTTAGGGGTTGTGGCATCTAATGTGCATTTTTATGAATTAGTGGTTTTCACCATGTGACAAAAACATCTTGATACATTAATGAAAGCAATGTAAAGCATATGTCATTGTCAGATTCCAAGGGGGAGAAAAGTGATTATATTTCTCACCATGTATATCCCAACCATTCCAGCTACATGCATATTCCATTTCATCCTAGCATCCCTTACTCATGAAAGCAAAATGAATCAGAGGGTAGACTGTGCAGCTATTTGATTCGGTCCCTGCAGATTGCATTGATTTTTGTAACACAATAAACATTCTTTTCAGCAGTATGCTTTGCTCAAAAGATGTTTATATTGCACTTATTAGACTTCAGAGATGTTGAGTTCAGAGCTATCTTTTAAGGCAAGTCTGTAGGGGTTTATTTTTATGTTTCTGATTTTAAAGGCTGTCTTGACATGTGACTGATTTAAGTCTCTTTTTAGGATGCTAGTGTTGAATAAAACAACTTTACAGGTGTCCCTGGATTCAGCCATGGCTCTTCCAGAAACCCCTAAGGCCCCAGAGTGCCCAGTAGTGACATTAGAAACATGGACACACAAATGATGGCCCTATTTATTTATTTATTTAACTGTGTAGCATTAGAATCTGTGACCCAAGGAGCAGTCAAGGAAATATATGGAGTTGTTGAATGCTTGTGAGCTGACCCAGTTTGAGTATTTATCTGTATTCAAGTGTCCTGTGGCTTAAGAAAAAATGCAGTCTGATAAAAATCTCAGGCATCTGAGATTCTTTTCACAATTTCTATTTGTTCCATCCATTTCAGTCTTCATTGCTTGCCTTCCTGATTTTTGGGGTCAGTAATGGCTTGTTTTCCAAACTAGCCCTATGTTGAGCTAAATCCTCAAATAAACACCTACATGCACACATTCATAGATGCTCCTTCATAAAAAAAACCAAAAGTTGCAGAGGATTGTATTTGTAAAGAAAGAAATATTTCCTTTCCAAATGGAAGCTCCATCCTGCACTCCTCTGAGGGGCTCAGTGCCCTCCTTTCACAGACCTTGAGTGGAAAATGGAGCACTCAGAATCACAGAACATCCTGAGCTGGAAGGAACCCACAAGGATCATCATGTCCAACTCCTGTCCCTGCACAAAACCATCCCCAAGAGTCCTACCATGTGCCTGAGAGCATTGTCTAAATGTCTTTCTCACTCTGTCAGACTGGTCCTGTGACCACTTCCCTGGGGAGCCTGTTCCAGTGCCCAATCACCCTCTGGGTGAGGAACCTTTTTCTGGTATCCAACCTGAACCTCCTTTGACACAACTTCAGGCCATTCCTTTGGGTCCTGTCACTGGTCCCCACAGAGAAGAAATCAGTGGCGGTATTTCCTCTTGCCTCTTTCACCACTTAGGACTGTAATGAAGTCTCCCTTCAGCCTTCTCCAAGCTGAACAAAGAAACTGACCTCAGTCATTCCTCATGTGCCTTCCCCTCAAGGCCCTTCACCATCTCCACAGCCCTCCTTTGACACTCTCTAATAGCCTTATGTCCTTCTTATATTGTGGCACCCAGAACTGTCCCCAGCACTGGAGGTGAGGCTGTCCCAGCTCAGAGCAAAGCAGGACAATCCCCTCCCTTGCCCAGCTGGCCATGCTGTTCCTGATGCCCCCAGGACAGGGTTGTCCCTCCTGGATGCCAGGGCACTGCTGGCTCATGTTCAATTTGCCATTGATCCCCGGGTCCCTTTCCATGGCACTGCTGTCCAGCCTCTTGTTCCCCAGTCTGGCTGCACATCCAGAGTTGCCCCACGGTAGGAGCAGGATCCAGAGCTTGTCATTGCTAAATTTCGTGTGCCTGGAGATTGCCCAGCCCTCTAATTTGTAGACAGCTCCTCCCAGTATAGTATCATAGGCCTACTTACTTAGTAACCCTTTGAGTCCTGAATCCAAGTAATTTATGAAGATGTTGAAGAGAACTGGGCCTAAGATGGAATCCCACTTGACCAGTCAGAAGCCTGATGCAGCCCCATTTACTACAATCCTTTGCACCTGACCCATACCTGAGCAGGTATGTTACAGCCTGGATTGGCATTTTGCAAAAGCAAGCCCCTGGGCCTCTCTTCTCCATGCCTTTTCTTTCACATCTTCAGCCAAAGAGCTATCTATAATTTTTGTCACTTTCATTTCCAGTATGTCACTATGCATTATGAAATGTAAGCCACCGTCCGCCCATTTAATGGAGCACATCACTGCGGATAATCTTCCTGGAATGTAAATCAGTTTACTGTTACCTGGTTACTGCTGGTACATGCACAAAATGGAGAGGAAATGGCTCTAGCAAGCTGTAGCTTTAATATATAATGTAGAGTATCTCTCAGACTCCCCTTATTTTAATAGCTGTGCTCAGAACAACACAGAGGTGTGATGCATTCAACTGCGTGCACGGGAATATGTCTGTCTGTATTTAGCACATCATGATGACATGAATCATTCCCACAAGCCAGGTTTAAATGGAAGTTGCCTATCGCACCCTTTTTTCTTCCAGAGAAGCAGCTCGTGGTCTTTCCAGGAGGCAGTTGAACAGGCTGCCTGAAGGGCAGGAGAGGGCATCATGCCAGCTGGGAGGAAGATCAACCTGGGCCACACACTTCCATTCCTAGTGTGGCATCCACCTCCAGCAGTCTGAAGGAGCTCATGGCAAACAACTCAGTAAGCATGGCATAGACCCTCTCATCCCTACATTTCACATCCAAATTGGAGAAAAACATTGCAGACAGGAGCAAGATCCAAATCAAGCCTCGGTAGCAGCTCTGGGAACAGAAGGTGTGGTGCTGAGGAGAGCATTTGGTGCCGCACGCTTGTCTGACAATGCTGATGCCGCTGTAGCTTTAAGTCAATTGTCACTGAAGGATCCAACATCCTTTAAATCAGTTTTTCTCCTACAGGCAGGCTTTTTCAGATAGGGTTTGAGAAAAGCTCTGCCCTTGAACTGGAGGCATTACAATAATGATGCAGGTTTGCCTTGCTTTTGTCCCCACAAAGTGCTGAACACAGAGATACAGCTGTTCAGTTTCCACAGTGAAAAAACACACGTGCACGTGCATACATGAATACAACACACATGTGGTCACAGAGATATTGGCACAAAAAGATACTGAACCTCTTAATGTGTCAAAAACTAAATCCTTTGTATTCAAAAAAGCTGGTGATGTTTTAATGGCAGTTCAATACACTCTCTACACTTATCCATGTAGAGAAGCGTTTGCTGCCAGAAACAAGGGCATTTCCAAGCAACAGGTGGACTAATTGTTATTTGCTGTATGTTTTAGCACAGAACCTAATGGGCCTTACAGGAATGACCAGCACTGACAGTTGTGACCAACTTGTGTCTGAGAGCACAATGACAACCATGCAGCTGACCCCTAATGAGAAAAGCCCCTGAAGACATTAACAAAAACTCCTTCTGATTATTGCAGAATGCTGCTTCTCCAGCAGGTTGTATATTCACCGTGTCAAAGTTTTGTGTGATTGCAATTTCTTATTGTGTGGCATTCCTAGATGTGGTCCTCAGAGCCTGCCAGGGGGAGAAATCCCTATTGCTATGGAAGTCCCAGGCAGAGGATGAGGAATGGGGACAGAAAAAGGCTGTGAAGGTAGCTAGTTTTCCTTCTTTGTTTTGGAGAGAATTCAAGGGCGATCTCACAATGAAACCTAATTTGTCCCAATCTCTGCGTATCAGTGTCCTGGACTGCTGATTTAATTAACGAGCATTTGACAGGTTGAGGGGTGGGTAGTCTAACCAGATCTTTGATTATTTAGCAACATTTAAAAAAGATGAACTCCTCTGTTCATAATAGATCATTACATTTATTATGAGCCTTTATCCCACACCATTGATCAGTGACTGATTAGTGGAACTTTATCTTCAAGTGAGAAAATATTTTGCTTTACCTCCTTCCCCCAAGTTTTCAAATTTCCCCTTTTTCTGCCAACAAAATCATTCTACAATAGTTCTGATTTTATTGCCAACATGAAAGAATTCAAAGACTCTTTTTTGAATTACACAAGACAACTCACTGAGCCCACAGAGGATCTTTTACATTATCTGTTGGCATGGACATTTTTGCCACAGTTGTATTAAAGATTGTGCATATTGCATTCAGGTTCTCTTCCTTGAAATGCATAAAGTTAAAAGAAGAAACATTCTCAACATCTTATTGTGTAAATCCTTCTGACACAGTTTCCACATTTCTGTAGGAGATGAGAACTGATCAGTACAAAGTAGGTCAAGAACTCCTAAGAGACACAGTGACTGCTTTTGATTTTTCTACCTTGAAGTTCAAAGAGCATGAGTAAGTTCATTGAAAGAGGAAGAAATGAGTTATTTAAAGAAATAAGGATTCCACTTTACATGTAGTGACCAGAGAACTTAAGAAAGAGGAGCAGGTAGTGTGTGCATGCGCATGCATGTGCCTGTATGTACTTCCTAAATATTGTATTGAGGCTACCATTAATTGAGGATGAACTCTTCCTAGCATTAAAATCTACTCTTTTAATAATGAGTTTGATGAGAAGTTTCATTCTACATGCTACATCTATACACTATGCTTCAAACAATTTAGAGCTAAGGACTACACGGACTGAAATTTAGAAAAGACAGCAGATACTCTCTCCTTCAGCTTCTGTAAGCTCAAGTAAGTAGTCTTGCAGCATGGGAAATATATATTTATACAGGAGCTGTACCAAATAAGCCACTTGACTTTAGGATAAGGCATTGGTACCTAACTCTCTTTTGTTTGCAGCACAGACATTGCCTACATGGTTGTGGTGTAGAGCAATAGAAATGTTAAAGAGAGTGATGATACACACTAGTGAGGAGTTACAGGACTGGGACTTAGATCATCTGTGGCAGAACTGTATTCATCAAGAAGAGTGACATTTTTCACTGTTCTTCTGTTTAAGGGACAAACTAACTGGGGAAGTTTCAGGGGCAGCAGTCTCAGCTGCTACACGAACGTGTGCCAAATCAGGTAATGAGGAAAGAGCTGCACCACCTCAGAGTCCTCTTGGCCACGTTGTGGCTGCCTCTGACCCTGGTGAACTGACATTTAGAGAAATCAGAGGAAGGTTAATGTGGCAGATGGAGACAAATACCAAGAAATGATGGAGGGCTTATCCCAGAAACACTAGCGTGGTCAATTTAAAAGCTGTTACCTCGATAAATTCCCTTTTCAAGTAGTGAAAGATGTTTGATTAAAGCTGTGTAGGTGGCTAAATTCTGTTCTGTACAGCTTTATCACTATTAGAGATATACCCTTTGTTTCATACTAGAGAGAGGGGCAGAAAACCTGTCTGCTGAATTAGAGGTAACATGAGTAAAAATTGAGAGTAAATCACTCCAATTTGCCTTGAATTTCTTTACTTTATATATTTTTGTTAAACAGTGCATATTACTGCCATAGAATAGGATTTTTGTGCTCCACACCACTGAAAAGATGTGCTATAACATTACAATGCTCATTCATGCTTTGAGTGGTCCACTCAGAAAACAGTCATAGGAGATGGTCTGTCCCTCCTAGCTCAGAGTGGTGGTGTCTGTCTCTCAGCAACTCCTGGATTTGCCTCATGAAATCCCTCTTGTCCTCTTGCTTTGTGCTGTGGGTGTCCATCCGCTGCCAGGCAGGTGTGCTTGTTGTGTGGTACCTTTGGAGGAAAGGGTTTGTTTTGCTCTACAGCTTTCTCAAGACAGAACAATCTTAGGGAAAGGATTCTCTGAGATAAAGGATTGCTTTGCTTTGATAAAACCTCACCTCTGAGCCATACTTGGACCAGATGGAGCACCCAGCTCTCCCTGAGCCCAGTATGGGGCAAATAAGCTTTCTCTGGCCACCCAAGAGCACAACCTGTCTCATGGCACCAGTTTCCCAGGCATGAACAGCATCACCTGCAAAACATAAGCACATAAAGCTGTTGACAAACACAAAGGCACAAAGAGTATTTTTAGAGGCTTCTAAGCCTTGCAATTTTTGAATAATGATAGGAGTTAAGAGCAATGTTGCAATAGCTGCGATTGTCAGAGATAAATGTAAGTCATCATTAATAGTGAAGTAATATTTCTTCCTAGATTGGCTGATGTAGCTGGGGAAAAAAAAAAAAAAAAATTAGCCCAGATGAGCCCCAGGGAACAGAAGCCCTTCTTCTGGTTGCCAGGTTCTGTTTCAGACTTTGATCGCAGCCCAACAACTAATCTACTCTTTTCTAACTGAATCAGTGAATGTAAGGAGAGATGCTACTTCTGCTAACAACCCTCATCTAGCTAAAGTGGAGAAATCAGATTTGCAGCTCTGGGATAGGCTGTTTGTGAATAGCTCTGATTCTTTTTCCTGCTGTGCAGTGACCTCAGCCAACATGAAGTACATAGCTCTCACTCACTAACCTGTGAGGATAATTGGTATTCTGTAAAAGTCCTCACAATGCCTTTTAGTTAAAGCAAATGTCAGAAAACACAAACTTCTGTTTTCTTTGTGAAAATTCCTCCAAAGGAAATTGCAAGAACCCCAGCCACAAAAATGCTACCTCTCAGCACAGGCTGCACATCCAAGCACTTAATTTGGACTTTTGAAAGAAGAGCTGTGCAATACAAGCTTCAAGATGTTTACTTTCCTAAGTCTCTTTCTGGCCAAGAAGAATGACTTAATTCACAGGGTGGTCCAAGCTTTGTTTTGTGTTCCTGGAGCCCAGATGCCCATTTGGAGACTCCCCTCGCAGGCCATGTGGACACAGCACCTCCCTGAGCTGAGGGTTTGGCTGCACTTAAGCACAGTAGAAACAGGAGGAACCACAGGACTTCCCCCAGGGTGCAAACAGCTGCTCCCCATCACCTCCCATCCCACCACCCAGTCACGGCAGAGGCACAATAAGACAGATGGAGTCAGCCCACAGGCTGGATTTGGCCTCCAGCTGGAGCTGTCTGACTTCACAGCTTGGAGCTAGTTAAGCTAAGGATTGATTACTCAGTGGCACCTTTTTTCTCTAATGACATTAATATCATCTGTGAAAGGCATGACAGTTTTACTCTGATGGCTACTCTGTATCTTACCTAACCTTGGATTCCTGCAAGTTAGGTGTTGAAGCCTGAAGTGGTCACCCCAGGCTCCCTGTGTAGCTGATACAGGGAAATGGGCATCTCCAGAGGGTCAGTAGTCTTTCCTGTCTTTGCCATCTCTTCTTCTGTTTTTCCTAGAAAGGGAGTAAAAGTCTGGCTGGCCCAGGCTTGAACACTTTAGCCTTTAGATACCAAACTTAAGGCAGATGAATCTCCCATTTGTTAAGGCAGATTACCAAACTAACTAGAAAGTCTCACTAGCCCCTTTCTCCAAAAACTACTCTCTCAGAAAACTGCTAAATAAGCAGGATCCTCACTAAAAAATCCTTCTGCCCTGTATGTGCAAAAATAAAGATTACAGTCTCTGGAGTATGGTGATTTTCTGGCCTGTTTCTGGGACAGCCTATTTTCCTGCACTCAAGAGCATTCCTTTCATAAGAGAGGGTAGCAAGTCCCCACCAGATTTTCCTTTTGCATCCCCTTTAAACAAGGAAGCAGCGCCTTCAGTGAGCACGGGGATCCCTATATCCATCACTTGCCAAGCAGGTCTGCAGAGCCCCCCAGCTGAGGGGCTCACTCCTCCCAAGTCTTGTCATAGAGCCTCCAAAACACAGCCCTGCTTCCCTCACCTGAGAGCTTCTTTCCAGCACTTTCAATGGAAGAAAATGGAGAGAAACCCTGCTCATCTCGGTACTTCTATTTCTCCCTCATTGACAAGAGAGCTTTCAGATGGTGGACAGGTATTGAATTTCTGTGTGCCTGAGCCATGTGCAGTGCAAAGCAAGGTTAATAGATTTTACGGCCAGAGGGAGGATTCTGATCACCTCATCCAACCTCTGGCATCACACAGGCCAGAGGCAGGAGCTGTAATTACACCAAGTTTCCAGTAGAAATGAAAGAACACAGTCCAGACCTAATTGTCCTGCCAATCACGTCATCCCATGAGTCCCCAGATTCCTTGACCCTCAGTAATTTTGCTGAGGAGAGTTTATAATCACAAGGTGTCTCAACATGCAGCTCGCGTCGCGTGCGAAAGAGGACTGACGTGTTCAGCTTCAGAAGAGGAAGAGAAGAAATCCACGTGTATCTTCCTGCAAGCGGGGTTTTCTCATTTGCTTTTCACATTTTTTCTCCACACAAGGCTAAAAATGCAAAAGGTAGGTGTAGCTTTCTCCATCCCTGACAGCTCTTCGCAGCTGTTTACTGCTGTGATGCACTGTCTCCATCCCAGCCGGGCTGAAGGGCAGCGTTTCTTCTCCTGCCTGGCTGCAAGACAATTAATAGTGGCTGTTGGCCCCTTGACCTCTTGCCTGCTGATGTGTTTCCAAATGGATTTCTAAGCAGTTCCAGGACACAGATACCCTCTAAGACAAACTCAGAAGAACTACTTTGAAAAGTATCTAGAGGGTGAGGAAACAGTTACCAGACCAATTTAATTCTGAGTTTTCCTTCTGTTCAGATATGTTAATAAAATGCCGTTCTGGTTTAAGGAAACTTGGACCAGAGAGTGTTTAGACACGGCTGCAATTATTCCTTGGAGTTGGCCTCATGTAAGCTTCTGCATTAATGAGGGATCATCTCTATTTGCACCAGTTCGCCAGCAGCACAACCAGCAAGCAATTAAATTCTAACAAGCACAAGGCTCGCAAGAAGACTCTCCCTGCACACAGACAAAGGTTGCTTGGGCTTGAAACCAAGCAGGGGGATGTAACTCTCCTTTTCTCACCCAGCCAGCCCCTAATAGATATGGATTTTTTTCCAGTTAATACAGTGGCATGCCCTTATCAATTGCTATGTCATCAAGTCCTATGGAATGTGTAAATTCTCCCTCTGCTGGAGTGTAATCCTATTTGGCAGAGCATTACAAGGGCTGTACCAAGAGTGATTGAGAGGTTGCAGCAGAGAAGCAGGGGAGGACTTTTGCCAGGATGTTTTCAGCTGCAGGGGCCAACTTGGCAATCTTCTTATCACCTCTTTCCATTTCCATCCTCTGACATTCCAGCTCAGTGCTTAGCCACCATTTAGGGCAGGTGTAACTCTCCTTTCTGGATTGCCCCAATAATACTCTCCAC
This sequence comes from Poecile atricapillus, assembly GCF_030490865.1. Classification (NCBI taxonomy): domain Eukaryota; kingdom Metazoa; phylum Chordata; class Aves; order Passeriformes; family Paridae; genus Poecile; species Poecile atricapillus. The sequence goes on from NC_081249.1 coordinate 30,463,494, forward strand.
ACCACCTTTGGCAGTCCCAGGGTCTCTGAAGAAGGCAGGAAATCTGCCTTCCTCACTTGGATGATCTGGAAAGAGGTGAGCTTTCTGGAGGGCAATACTGCTCCAAGTGCCCCTCAGTACATCAGTGGCTCAGAAATGCCAAGTGCATCTGAAACATACAAACTCTCCCCTTTATGTGCTGCCATTTTTGTGTTACCTTTTAATGTTTTAATATGATATGCCCAGTAAATCTTGAAAGGATGATTTTTAAAGTTTCTAAGCTTTAAAAATTTTTAAAAAACTTTATTATTTTCTTTTTAAACTTGCCACTTTACCAGTAGCTGAATTTCCAGGTGAATTACTTTCCTATAAAATGTCAAATTAATAATAATGCCTATAACTCCCAAAGTCATCTGTTCCTTTCCTTTGTCCAAGAGGAACAGTTACTTAATTTGGTTTTAGAGACTCCCAGTGAGGTCTGTGGCATGTCTCCCCAGATGATCCTGTCTAGTGCTTCATTTTCCATCCTGTTAGAAACCTTTTACGTAATGCCTAACTTAAGTTATTCTTGCTGCAATATGAACCTATTATTTCTTTTGCTTTTCACAAGGGAGAAAATTTTTTTCCTCTTCTCTCAGCAGCAGTCTTTTGCATATTTGAGGAATATTATCATTCTCCCTTCCCCCATCCTTAATCTTCTTTCCTTTAAGAAAAGCAACCCAAATGGAGTAATTCTTTCTGGTAGGTCATGATTTCAAGCCCTCTGATCCTTCCTGCATCCCTTCTGGATTCACTCCAGCTAGGCTGTATCTCTCTGGGATGCAGTTCCCAGTGCTACACAAAGTACTCCAGCTGAGACATTATCTCTGCTGAGTAAAACAGACAAGATGGTGTGTGAGTTTTCTGTGCTACATTTAGTTATTTCCAGAGAACCTACTTTTTCACAAAGAGCAATAAACTATCCCTTTGATCCTCATCCAAGCAGACTTTATTACTAAAGAAACTGCGTGAGAGAGAAATTAATAGAAATCAAGATTTAATTTGAATGTGTCTAGGAAAAGAAAACATTCTTAATCCTGTGCATGGTGCACTAGATACTCTTACATAAACAAATATTTGCTGAAACTGGCAGAACAGGTTCAGGAAGTTAAAAAAAGGAAGTTTAGCTGCTAGCGAGGAATGAGTTCTTGTGTTTTACCAGTGATCTTTGGCAGAGAGCAACCCTTAGTCTCAGTTTTCATGGTTCCCAAAGTCACCACTGCTTTGGAGAACCTGGGATATAGCACACAGTGTCAAACTAAGCAACACATCCAAGGTAGTTGTTCCTTCTGTTTGAAAAGACTAGCTTAGGATCTCGCTTTTCTTCCCTTATACTTGTGTGCTCCCAATGACCCTCATCAATAATAAGAGTCGACACATCCAAAGCTCAAAACAGTGCCATTTGAATAGGGATGAGGTTTTACCAGAGACCCTTGCACAGCAGCAGAGGAAGGTGTTTCAGCTATGGTAGAATGAGGATGAAGTTCACCCCACTTGCCCAGCACTCCATAAAAGCCTGCATAATGCCAGGCTCCTTTCCTGTGGAGACAATAGTGGCACAGTGTCAGTGGTGTTGCTCAGACCCACTGATACAGGCAGAACTGCTGAGCCTCAGGGCGGTGAGCAGCCCTAACCCACGTCTGCCCCACCATTCTCTGCCTCCAGTCTGGGCTGCTGGCACCCACAGCCAGATATGGGTTTCTGCCAGAAGCCTTTTGACGTGGTCAGCCCAGAGCCTGGAGCCCTATGTGTCCCTCTGCAGTCTGTGAATGTCACCTTTTAGCAGAGATTATTAGTAGGCTTTGTCTGACTGACAAGCACTTGTGTTTCGCCTCGAATCTTCGAAGGCAGCAGGCGAGGGGGCAAAGAGCACTAATAGAATTCTTCAATGTCATTTTAATAGGATCACTGCTTTGTGCTAGCTATTTTTTCCCCTCTTTATCTTTTTCTGTCCTCTGCAAGGCTCTGTGTTAATGCCCTCTGGTGATACTGAATTCTTTCCAAGTTTCTCAAAAAAAGAAAAAAAAAGAAAGAAAAAAATGTCCCACCAGCATTAATTATTGTTCCAGGAGGATATCTTCCCTTAAAGATGCAAGGTTTCTCTGAAGCCATCTGTCTGGATTTTCTTCCCTTGGGACAGAGAGAGCAGTTAGCAACTCACTATTTCCAAAAGGAAAATCGGAGCTCATGTAGATAATACAAATGACCCAGTTGCCCTGGGAAGGGAAGCGCCGTCTCGTGTGTGGTGTGTTCCATATGCTATCCATCCACCTTTCTCAGTTAATGAGGCTCAGACTTCCTCATGCTGGTCAAGATAAATATAAAGTTCCCTAACCCTGAAATCACCACAGTGAGGTTGCCATGGCAAAAAAAAAAAAAAAAAAAAAAAAAAAAAAAAAAAAAAGTTTAGTCCATCACAGATTCACAGATTATGGTAAAACCTCATACAAAGAGAGACACTAACAGTGCATTGAGACATGGAAACATGCCTGTGATGTTCTCCAAATTACAATGATCTTGGTACAGTTTGGATTTTATAAAACATCCTGTTCTGTTCATTTTTCTAACAAGATACATTGGGATTCTGCCTTATGGGAAGATGTTCTGAGAACAGGGCTGGGATATTGGAGCTTCCTAAACATCTAACTCAAGTATTGATGTTGAGATATCATAGGAGCAGAAATCCTGCTCCATACTACTTGTATTAATGTTTTGTGACCTGACCCGCAAAAAAAAAAAGGATATCTCATCCAAAATTTAGATCCCAACTCCACATTTCAGTTCTACTGTTGATAACCAGGCAGCTTAATTACCTCCCAGAGTGATTATGAGGCTGGGTTATTTAAGGTTTGAAAAGCTCTATGGAGGTTCTAATAACTGAATGTCAATCACATACAGGAATAGAGATGTATGGGGTGCTCTGGCTGTGGGCACAGGCCATAGCTATTTGTGGGCACTGCACACACCTAAACCAAGAAATTTCCTGACCCACTGTGGACACCTATGCCATGCATATGCCCCTGGAGAGCACCTTGGAGTTCTGTTCCACATGAACAGTACAAATTGTGGATTGTGCCTACTGCAGATTAGAAAACCAAGCTTAGAAACCTAAACTGTGGAATCCCACTTGGGCAGGGCTCTGAAGGAGAAGCGGACAGTCCATTTAAAGGAACTTCTGTTACACCTTGGTAAAATGTGGGGTTTTTTTCTGTTCTGACTATCCACAATCCAAGCAATAAACAAACAACCAAGACATCGAATCCTGAAATCTCACAGAGAATCTACAGGTCTGCAAAGCACAACATTAAATCCTAAGACCTGAGAGACCATACATCCTCCTCCCTTGACTGTAAGATATGATGTCTACCCTGTCACTCTCATTATTAATAGGATGCTATGTGCTCCAGAGGTTCTAGTCAGGTTCTCTTTGGCCATTTCTTAGTGTGCTCAGCCAGAGTCCAGCTCTCATTTCTAAACTGTCCAGGTTTTATTTCTTCCCTCATCTTCATATTTGATGGTCTTTAGCCATAAAAAAATGAGGTTTGACTTCGTCTGTAAACAAAGTTTCAAAGCAATATAGGAAAAAATGTGTCTTCAGAAAGATTAGAGGAAAGTGAACCCATGAAGTGAAGATGAATTGCCACCTGTAGCAGAGAGTTGGGACAAAAACATTTTAAGAGGTATCACATTAGGGCTAAAATCACTCCTGCTCTGCTCCTGAGGGATAGGCACTGAAAAGCTCCTCTGTTCGTGCAGATAGAGGGTGCTTAACCCTCAATTACTGAGCAATGCGCGGGACTGCACCTTGATGTGCCCTCACCAAGTCTAGAAATTAGTATTTGCTGGAGGAGATGGCAGATTCTGCTGCTCTCCTGGAAAGTCCTCCCCAGTGCCTCCATCCAGCTCCCCCATGGAGCAGAGCTGCAGTGGGATAGCCAACATCCTCGCAGGTAGCTCAGCTGTCAGGAGATGAGGGGGTGCTGCTGCTCCACAGCAGTGCCTGCTGAGGGGGCCGATGTCCACAGGCACAGGGAGGATGTTCTCATGCCTCCTGCCAGGGTGTCTCTGCACCACCGGGGTGGCAGCCACCCACCCCAATTGGTACCTGCAGTGCCAAGCGACAGACTCTTCTGAGTGATCAGAAAATCAAAAATCCCTGAAGGGACTCTCACGTATTTGTCTGATCAATTTGGATTGCTATTGATGAATAGTCTTTTCAATCAAAACCATTATTCAATACAACTTTTTTGTTTAAGTTTTTGGGTATTTCTTAACACTACTAGCCCTCAGATTCTTAAGATGATTTTCTCAGTCTAGAGGTATCCACCTCTTGTCCATGGTGCTCTCTACTCTGTAAATCATATGAGTCTTAATGCATAATCCATGTAGCTCATGCAGTGAAAGTCATCTATTTATGCAGGTGTTTCTCCAGAGGAGCGTAGATGATACTAGAGAAAGGCATGAAAATGATCTTACCTCAGACAGGAACAGCAACAAGGAACTTGCAGTCCTGTGAAGACTTTCACGTCTCATACATTGGGATGCACCTGCCTTGCTGCAGACAGGTTAAGCTCACACCTCAGTCTTCTGGATTTGGATCCAGGTTCTTTCTGAAGACTGATTAGAGGTGATAGTTTTTGTGGACAAGACGTCTGGATCTGTGGTGATGGGTGAATCAGAAGTGTTTACAGTCAGCTATTGTGACCAACATGGTGCAGATTTATTCTTCCCAAAGAACAGTCTTACAAAGCTAATCATCTAGACTTTAGGTTTAAGTGCACTAGCAGTCAGGCCAGAAAGCAGAAAAAACATTCTGTTGTCAGGTGCATTCACTGGAGCTGTTAGAAATCTGTGCACAGTTTTACACGTGCCTGCAGTGAGACGCATTTGAACATACAAATAGCATGCGTATCTCACTCTCTGTATTCACAGAGTAGAACACCTCAAGTGCTGCCATTGGTATTTTATTGAAGCCAGATTATGTCTCAAAGCACACAGGCAGACTTTAGCAAGGAGGGAAGGAAAGGTCCTTTTCGTGGAGAACACTGCCATCTTGTGCATAATTGCATTTACTCAGTACCCGGCATGCTTGTGAGAGATGATACCGCAGAACTTGGTCACCCTTCTTGCCTCTCATGAAAACTCCAGCAGAGTTCAAGCCCTTGAATGGAGAAGTATCCCTAAACAGCATCAGCTGTTCCAGTCATCATGCAATGATAACAAGATCTGAACTGCTTTCTGGGCTAGCACATTTTTCCTTTTTGTCTGCCCAGGACCATGATTAGGTATATTTAATGGAGAAAGCCAGCTGTATTACAATGAAATCAATAAAATGGAAAACCAGGACTGACAAAGTTCTACAGAAGCTTTTGTTCTTTAACAAGTGGAATAGCAGCATTTATTCACAGACTATCTGCATGTGCTGGAAGCCATGCAGACTCACAGTAAGTACAGCCATAGCAGAGAACTCCTGTGCAGGAAAACCTGGCACAGATGGACAAATAAAAAAAACAACAACTACACTAGTTCAGCACTTGCCCTCACACAGTGCTTCATAGCTCACTGCAGATATAAATTACAGAAATACTTGAAATACCAATATATGGTCAGTAAACAGTAACATTCTCCTGGCGAGGAATATTTGAAATACCAATATAGGTCATCAGGAATTCTGCTGGTGAGGAATATGAGACCCAGAGAAGCTTTGTTTTTTATGTAAGTGAGAGTTGCCACAGCTATAACAGGAGAAGCCAATCCCATTTCCATGCCTCATCCATTAGCATGTTCTTCCTGAAACACAGAGCAATGTGTATCACAGCAGCCTGGAGATCCTTCTGCAGAGGTGTGTGAGAGATCAGGGCCCCCATAATTCTCAGGACTTCCACACTATCTTGCCATCCACACTCTTTTAAATATCTCCTTCATGTGGGAAGGTCTGCTCCAGGTAAGTTTTTGTCTGCCAGCGAAGCTGGAGGGTGAGCCAGTGACTCCAAGCACTCCCGGGATCCTGGTGGACCTGAGTACCCCATCAGCTGCTTGCTCTCAGCCAGGGTCCCCTCCTCCCTTCACTCTGGTTTGCACATGCTCTCCTTTCGATGGGGTAACAAGTGAAATGCACCAACACTGCATGGGGACAATGCAACCCCTCTGTCACCACAGGGAGGTGCCCCATTCCAAGGGGTCCTTTGTACCAGGGAAAACTACTTGGGCTTTCTGAGGGGACCTCTAGGGAGGAGAGCTGAGACTGCACGAAACTCTCACTTTCCTCCTGCCTGTATCCAGCTAAACACCTGGATCTCCAGGGCATTATCTGCATTTCAGAAGAAGGTGCATGACGTGCAACCCAGGTTCCAGTTTCTTGGACAACTCTGCAAGGAAATCCCACGTGTTTGAGTGAAATCCCACACAGATTTGAGTGACAGTTACAGCTGGTGTGGCTTTGATGATAAAGATTTTCCCGACTGGAGCCCAGAGTGACAGAAGCATGTTGGTATTTTAGTTGTGAAGATGTCCATGCTCTCACTGGTTATCTTACCACCAGGAGAGGAAGAGGACATGGGTTTGTATGTTTTGCAGAAGGGCCACCAAAACCCTTGGTGACCATTTTGTCAGCAGGAGACGCCTGAGGTTGTAAGGCCTGAAGTGTCAGCTACTTGTCAGTAAGAGGACAAAGATTTTTTTTTCTCCTCCCTTTTCTAGCTGCATTCAATGTGGGACTGCTACGGATAAGCCAGTGATGAGATTGTTACTCAACTGTATTTAAATGAAACTGGTATCTCTTTTATAATACAACACAAATGCATAGGGCACCAGCTAACTTTGAAAATGACAGTGCAGTAGTGTTTTTGAACTGAAAATGCCGTTTGACATCATAATGTAGAGAAATCCTGTATTACCCACTGGGCTGGATCTGTAGCATGTGCCAGATGCCACTAGTGCTTACTGTGTCTTGTAAAACTATATAAACAGTGCATCTCACCTGAGAGATTCATAGCTTTTCCTGAGCTTATGCTAAAGACAGCTTATTAGCATGCAAATAATACAGCAATACCTTTTCCGGGCTTGAATTGCACATGATTAAATTTTTGCCAATCAATTTTACTTATTGAAAATGTGCCTGATTTCTGCTCTCAGTGGTTCTCACTTGCTCACCCCCAACATTTCTCTGTGGATCAGAGCATGCATCCTTACCTTTTTTATTCCTATACACTGAAATAAGGGAAGAAGTTTTCATGAGTCTGCATGAAATTTCCTCTGTGATTTAATGCTGCCATCCACTCTGCTATCCTGCACAGTCTCCAGCTATGTACACAAAGTTCATCTTTGAGAACAGTGCTTCTCTCAGTCTACCAGAACACCATATTCTCCTGAATCTTCATCATAATGCAAGCTCTAAAATTTTTCTTCATTATCTTCTTCACCTTTACCCTTCTTCTCCAGCAATGGTCAGACTTCTCTTTTAAGCTTCCCATTTGAGCTCCTTTTATCCTGCCTGTGCCTCTTGCCCTTCATCTTCTCCACTGCTTCAAGGGCTCTCACCTTCACTTTTGTCTCGGGGGGAGAAGGAAGACAAGAAAAAAAACTTATTCAAGCTCTGCCAGGATGAAACCTTTGATCTGGACTTGGTTCACCTCATAAGATCTGGTTCACATCCCATTCCTCAGGACTATTAAATTTTCTAGATAAGCATAATCAGAGTGAACACACCACAGCTGGAGAAGTTTGGGGACATTTACCAGACAGGAAACCCAACTCCACATTTTGCATGTTCTCCTGGTTTTGCTACATCCCACAAAACTTTGCACCCTTTTATCACCAGCACTTTCTTGTTAAAGACTGTAGTTGATGTCTTACTGTTGTGGCAGATCTTTGCAAGTGTCTTTTACTGGGATTCTGGGCCATGGAGGCAGCCCTCACAATTTCTCTTGTAATCACCTGAGGCCAACAACTAAACCACAAGAAGTGACAGTCAGCTTGGAGGATCCAGGATATCCCTGCTTTCAGCTTAACAGAAATCATCTGCACATGGACAGGTAATTAATGAAGCTTCCCAACATCCCCAAATGGTCTGTACAAATTCCCAGAAGGATAAGCTGCTGTCATACAGGAAGGACTTCAGTACCTGTCTTTGCTGCCCTCCTTATAAATGAAAGTACTCCCATGGATATTGAGGGGAGGGGGATCAGGATGACACATGCTATAGCATGAGTCACTTTCTGTGGGGGTAGGCAATGGCTGTCTGAAAATCCAAGACTTGCTCTCACTAGCAAATACTGTAACTTTTGCCTTTACAAGAATCAGCTTTGTGTCTGATGGAATATGGATGCTAGCTTTGGAGCAAGCTGCAGGCCCCATGGCCTGCCAGGCCTGCCTGAGAAGCTTTCCTGGGAAATTCATAGGAGGATTTCAAAACAATCCTCAGAGACAGAAAACAACTGCCAGGTGCTGTTTGTCTGTCCTCTTGTTTTCCTTGCAGGAGAAAGTCAGGGGGTGGTGAACCCCACTGACCAATGATGGTAATGTAGCACTTTACTAACCAATAAGAGTTTGTTTTCTGTGCTTTCCACGAACCAGTCTATATAACATGGCTGTAGCAATAAACTAGAGATTCTCTCCTGTCCTGACTCCCTTGACAGTCGTGTCGTTCTTTCCCGCCGTTCCTAATTAGAACGACAATGGAATACTGGAATACTTATTATAGGAGACATATTACAGCAGAGGCTTACAAATACGCATAATTACATATATCTCATTGTCCATGAATAACTTTTATATGGATTGTTCTGCCTTAGATCGCAGTTTCTTCCTTATTTAACATTTGAAGTGTTAAATAAAAACAACTTCAGAATTACTTGATATTTTTCTTGACGTTTTTATCAGACCTCAGTTTCTTCAGTCAGCTCTGTAAATTCAAATTAATCTGAAGTCCTGAAAAATTTGGCATGTTGTCAAGAGATGAAATTTTTACATGGTATATGAAAACGAGTCATATTGTTCGTCAGTCTCCCACAGAAGCCTGGAGAGAGTCTCTTGCTGCTTGGTTTTCATTTTTTAATGGTTCTGCCTTCTACAGGAAGGAATGAAGCTTTTTCCTGCATCACAAGAGCCATCTGCAAATCAAGAGACCTAAGAAGTTCAATATTTCTTTTTAATTCTGTTAAGAACTAAATACATCAATAAAATACTTTATGCCTCCTACAACCCTTTGATGACCGAATTAACTAAATGAGATTGAAATGAGGAGTGATTTATAATGGGCTGTAATAAGAAATGAGAAATGAGTTCAACTGCCTTCCAAACAATTGACAGGGAATATGTTAGTTTTACAATGAGAGGGAAGAATTCTCCTTTGATCTCAGTGAGAGTAAAGTTTCTTTAGACATGATCCAATCCCGACAAATGTGCAGCAAAATGTTCATATAATGGTGAGGGATTTTACCCCTTTGGCAAAAGTAGAGCGACTCAAAACCAAGTTACTGACATTTCTGTTAGAATTTTCATTTCTCATTGCCTGTGAGTGAAGCAGATCAACTTCCCCAGATTTCCAGAGCACAAAGTCAACTTATTCTGAACTTGAGTTTTTAAAACAGGAATAAAAAGTGCACCTTAACTTTCATGAGAATTGCTGTAGATCAAGATGGCTTTCTTCACAAACTCTACAAACATAAGTACTAATGTTCAGATGTCAGGCTAAGTTGTGGCTTCTCATTGTGCCCATCCTGTGCACTGATCCAACAGAGCTGGATGCACACACAGCTTTCTCATAGTGAGTCATCTCACCTAAGTTAAATTACTCCTGGCAACAAGGCAAATCAAATATCCACCTGGGCATATTTGGGAAAGCAGGTGATAGAACAGCCACGAGGAGGAGGAGGCAGGAGAGGCTGAGCTGAACCCTGGGAAAGTAGGACCTGGCCAAAACAGGTACAGGATAGCACAGCCATTCGAAGAACTCTCTTTCATTTCACCTTCTGCAGCCACAGTCCTGCAGATGATTCTACCTATGTACAGGTCCCTGATTGTGGGACCTGGCTGGATTCAATACCTGGAAAACTTCCAGCTTAACAATGGCTTTCCCTCTGCACGTGAAATTGATGTAGAACACTGTCCTGCAGGCTTGGGGAGTCCATATTGTGAAAAGATTTGGGGGAAAAAATTAAAAAATCAGAATGGTAACTTACTCAGATCAGGGCAGCCTGCCATGAACCTAACGCAACTACTCATGGCCTGGCTAAGCAGCAGACTTCAGACTTGCACCATGAAGAGATCTCTTTATTGCTAGTGGTGCACTTACATTTCACTCAAAAAACTCCAGAGTGACTGTCCACTAATGGCAAATCATCTGCCCCCGTCTATGGCCCAGGGTTACTCCCCCTCCTGGCACGGCTGCAGTGTGGGATGAGTCAGGGATGCTCTCACAGAGGAATGCAGGACAGTAACTCATACAAGCCTCAGCACTGTTTACAGGACCACTGCCTCTCATTTCTCCCATGATAGCTGACAAAAAGACCCTTCTCACACCGATGAAAAGTGAGCATTGATCTGACACCAACTGTTGACAGGCTGCAAAAATATTGATGTGCATTTAGCAACAGTGCCCCAAGCCTTAGCAAATGAGAGTTCATACTCTCCAGTTATTTTTTTCCCATTATATTACCCTTTCTGCAATGTATATTAATCGGCTGTTCTGGTTTGCTATTTAGCAGCCAGCTTCCTTTTAAGCTAAAGCTCATTCCCTTAACTGTGTTTCCACAGCTCCTGCTCTGCCAAAAGGTTAAACAGACCTCGTTATCTGTTTCCTGCAGAGACCTAATTTCTACAAAAGGCCTTGAGCATGGCAATATGATTGGCAGGAAAAATAATAACGTTACAAAAAGCTGTTTTCACACCTAGCCAAAGAGTGAGAAGCATAGATACCATTTGAAATGATGCTCTGTGTGGGTCTCATCAGCTGGGCAGGATATTCAGCCTCTTCTGGTTTGTGAGGATTCTCACATCTGCCCCTTTCAGCATAGCATGCTCCAGTGACATCCTCCAACATTTCAGCAGATTAAGCAGTTAAGGATAAAAGATGGAGATCAAAATGTCTCCATTTCTCCTGAATTGCTGTTCAAAAATACAGCTACCTATGAAACTGCAAGGCAGCCCCTGCTATAGCTCCGACAGCAGGGAGCAGGCACTCTCCCACTTCCCCTGCATAAACCTCCCAGGCAGACCAGACCCACTTCTTTTCCAGGAAAGACAAAACTACTACCTGGGCTGGCAGTTATCATTCCCAGGCACAGGATATCTGGCTCCCCACAGCTAAGCAGCCTGGGACAACCTACACGCAGCCTTGGTCCTCTTCAGAACCTCAGTCCTCTCAGTGGTCCAAGAGCTCACAAACCCCATTAGACCACACACAAAAGGGGAAGGCAGGTATGGTTTTAAAAACCTGCTGGAAGAAGACTGCAAAGGAAACAGTCTGAAGTCCCACCTCTCCTTTTTATTCACCCCTAGCTTCTCTAGTTTCCTCCAAAAGGAATGCAGTCCATGTGATCAGAGGTCACTCAAAAGCACAATTCAATGTGAACAAGCAAAAGAAGCAAAATATGCAGTGTAGGCTTCTATGGGGAGGAAGTCTTTTTCCTAGACTGTATGAAGTTGTAGGTGAACACAGTGAAGCATCATATCTGATAGCATTTGGGATAGTCCCATGTCATGAGAAGAGTGCTGCTATGTAATAATAATCAGGATTTATCAGTTTCTATTGTGCTGCATTTGACTCACTTGCACAAGATTAGTATTTTAGCTATTCTGCCAAAAACACATAGGAGAAAAGAAAGGAGACAAGTGAGACTCAAATCATCATTCACATCTCAAAGAGGAAGATCTCCATCAGGATCTTACAACCTCACCTGAAGGAACAGTTAGTTGTTTGAACTACACACTGATTTGTCTCAGAGTGCAGGAATCCTGTTTCAAAGTGACTACAAACTGATAAAAAAAAATTTTGAAAATATTAGTGCTTATTGGGTATTGCATTCTGTACCATCCACCCACAGAATCCATCAGCAATATAACAAAATGTCATTGGGACAGCCTCATTAGCAAAAGCTCTTGGAGATTATTAGCCTGAGTGTAGACCAACTCAAAGTGTAGGCAGACATTAAATCCAACCCAAAATAATCAAGCAGCTTCAAGTGTCAGCTGATCTATAATCAAGGTGGTATTTAAGTTTATGCTCTTCAATGGCTTCAGTTATTATTACTGTAGCTGGAAAATGAAAGTCTTTAATATAGCAAGATGTCAGATCCTCAAATATCATCCTCCCGTCCATTTGGCAATGGCACTACTGTAGGAACACCTGACTTCTGTGTGAAGAAATCAGCAGTTTCACACCTAAGAACCACCATCTTGAATTTTATTCTGCAATTAGCAGGCAAGATGGTGCAGGAAGCTCAGCTCTTGTGAAAGGCAAAATAGTGCTGCTAACTCAAAAGTGGAATTCTGGACTCAGCAAGGTCCCAGGAGAGGCTGGCCATCCTCCAGGCCTCTCTCAAGATGCCTGGAATCCCAGCTTATAGCCTCATGTTGTCCCTCTGGTGCCAGCACATCTCTGCAGAGGACCACATACCACCTTCAGAAGCACCCACATGGTGGGTAACCTCCTCCAGCTCTCTGGGAAGTCCAGGCTGTCAGAGGACTGAGCACAGGGGGCTGAGAGATTTAAGTGCCATAAGTAATTGTTTAAGAACAGCCATTTAGATCCGATTTGTACAATTTAATTTTGTTAATAATAGTGCACTTAAGACCACTTCATATTTCAATTTTTTGAAAAAAGTAGCAATTTACTATGAAAATAATAACAAGAGACCTGTTTCTACTCATGTCTATATTTTAAAACTTTTGAGTAAGATTTACTCAGGCTTCACTATACAAAATGTCTTTCAGCATCTTAAGTGAAGCTGCACTTTTTAAAAAACAGAAATGTTTTTAGTTTCTAGAGGTTTCTAGAATGAATGTCTTGAAAGGCTACCCTTCTGGGGCTCAGCAAGGCCTTGAGGAGCGTCTCCAGTGCTTGAGGTGGGAACACTGGATGCAAGTGCACTGCATCAATGCAGAGGCAGTCGCAGGAATTAGTCATCCTCTGAGTCACTCTCCCCTCTGGCTGGGACACACGATCTGATTGAGGACATGAGCTGGTCCTGGATCTGCTTCCTGGGGTTCTCTTCGAGATCTGTCTTGATGGCACCCGACTCAGAAATCTTCCACTCCAATTCTGTGAAGAGCAAAACAAGAGTCATGAATGTAGGGGAGCAAACTGGAGAAAGCCCACCCTTGGCTCCCCCAAGTGACTTCCCTCATCATGCTATCACCACACCAGGGCCCTCCTCCCCTTCTTCTTCCATATTCCAAGCTGCTGCCCCGTTTACCACACCAGCTCCAGCCAAGCCCTCCTTTCACAGTCCCTAGTGCTGGCACAGGTCTCAGCCCAGAGCACAAAGGTCAGGGTACTGCTCTGCACCCACCAGTGGCATCCCCAGTGCCACCCTGCTCACCTTGCAACCAAGAGTGCAAAAGAGGTGATGGATACAGAGCAGCAGCTTTAGAGGCAACTCTCCCAGTCAGAGTGAATTCTACCTCCTTCTAACCACATAAGGGCACAAGAGATGTCTGCACATCTATTGCCAGTGAAGGAATACTGCTCATACATTACAGCTGTTCCCATCATATACTGAGTTCATCACAATCAGAAGAGGCAGGGAATAAATTTAATAAAGGGAGAAAAATTGTGGAAATTTAATTTACACATCTGAATTACAGGTGTTTTCTAGGGATGTACCTTGTAAACAGAATTCACCCCTTTGCCTCTAAATCACACGCTAAATACTAGTTCCTTAAGACAGTAAAGAGAGACTCCACCACTAACAGTAGGCCCAAATTGGACTGGATTGCTTCCCAGAAGTGGTAGAAAGACAATAAAACACATTCAGTTGAAACTACTTCCTCCTATTCCTGCTGACAATCCTATCATCAAATCTAATTTCTTTCAGATGTTACAGAATAATGAACACAACCTCACACTCTCTTTAATCTCCAGTGGAAGGCACCTGAGCTTAGAGGAGAAGGAAGGAAGACATAAAATAGAAGTGCAGAAATTTCAGTACACAGCTTTCTGTGATGACTGAATTAAGCTGACTCATTCAGGGACAGCAGATAAACATATGCCATCATCTTAACAATGAAACAAGGAGCCCTACAATCCAGTAAGCAAGTGCAGAGATTATCACGTCACTGCAGGCAAGGGCAGTCATTCATGTCCAAGATACCCTAAGAACATGGATGGGTACAGTCTACCCTTTAACATATCCAGCAAAATTTGTTTCACCCAACACAGGGCATAAATACTTGCAACACACAAGACAAATACTTGTATGTTGGCCCACCACTGCTTTAACAAGACAGCTATGTGGTTGAGCCATAGGGGTGAAAAAAAAAAAATCTAGTATAATTTTGAGTACCTCCCTTCTCTTCCTAAGCCTCATTTCTCTTATTCCCAGAAGAACAGTTCTGCTTTTCCTTTGGAAGAGCAGAGGTGCAGATGCTCACCATCCCTTGTCAGGTTCATGCCACCAAACACCAAAGGCCCAATAAACTGAGCTTTGATGTCTCCCTCCAGGTACACAAATATTGTGGGCAGGTTCTTATCAGGGTAATTGGGAATGCAGGTGGTAGAGATTGCTTTGATGAATTTCACATCTCTGAACTTCTTTGCAAGCCCACTCAGATGTTGATTTATTAAGGCACAGAGAGGAATTCTGCAATAAAGAAGAATAGCAACAGACACACATAAGGAGAAAACAAAAGACCATCCAAAAAGTAAACAGCTCCAGAAGAAAGGTCAGAAATATCAGCTTGATGACTTCCTGGAAAGACAAAAGTACCAAAAGCAATTTCTGAATACTTTTGTTGTCCAGTATTCCAGCATTCAAAGGAGATGAGCACCAATGGAGATTTTGGTGTGTGGTGGGTTTTTTGTCTTAATATACTAGTAAGGCAACCTTCCCCTCTACCCTCTGGTTTATGAATTTAAGATATTTAGAAATTGCAAGAGCAAAATAAAAAACAAAGCTGCTCCTGGAAGAAGGTATGCAAATAATGATGAACACCTGTCAGGCAATTAGAGACATAACAACAGCAAGTATTTGTAACCCTTCCAAAAAAATTCCAGCAACGTAACAGACCTTTTTGAAAGTTTTTCTATAATGGTGACAGGACTGGAAACCTTGCTCACTCCGTTTGTATGCCACTAGAAACCAAGATAAATACACACTGATCCTTCCTATTCACAGCTCCTTGCATTTAGTCCAGAATAATCTCCAAAGTTTGGATATTTCAGTGGTAGCAGCTACCTCTATGGAAGCTGTGTGGTACACATCTTGCTGTGTTATATACATCTATGAAAAAGCCACTTCATGGTAACATCATTCCAGAATGAAGTTCAGCTGTCTTGACTCAACAGTATTGAAATTACTACGTTATTTTTATTTCTTGGAACTCAAGAATCAGTCCTTAGTTCCACAACAACTACACATTTACTTTGGAGCATTTTCAGCTACTGACAGTGCAAAATTTGATGGTTAAAAATAAATTCTTACCCTTGTTTGTAGAGGTGTAAGATTACCCATATACCTTTTCCAGCTTTTGTAACCTCTTGAACATAGTCTTTTCCCGAAATCTCCAAAACTTCTCCGAATTTGTTCTTCATTTGAGCTGCCTTCATTTCTGCTAACCTTTGCTGCCTGGATAGCCAGGAATGAAAAAGATATCTTGTGAATAGATGCATTTTTTTGACAGAACATCACTTGAAGGAGCTGGTTGAAACCTAGACTTCAGAGCCAAATTACAAACTTCTTATAACCCCAGAGCAATAAAAGCAAAATGACACAGTAGATGCACTTGTATTTGCATCATAGGCTAAAACCATCAACATGCAAAAAATATACCTATGTTTCAGGAAATTATTTTTTTCCTCATTTCTGACCTCATTGAACATTTCTTCTGCAGATAATACACTACCAAACTAAATGGCAAAAGCCATGAGAGAAGTTACGAGATAGAGGGAAACCAACACTAATTATGCAAATCTACAGCACCTTAATCTCATTCACACAGAAACTAGGAAATACTGGAGGTGATTTTCAAAGCTCTCAGGATCTCCAGCCATACACACAGCAGGTACACATTATCTCTGCAAAGCTAGGTTGTAGATAAAGCATACTGAATTCAAACACTGTTATCCTTCTAAAGACACTTAGAAGCTCCACAAGAGACTAGAAACACAACCCACTTTTTCGATCATCCTAAAAACATCCTTTCTCTTCAACAATATCTAAAAGCATATAAAAGAAAAACCCTCCAATTATCATTAAAGCCAAATTCTGCAAGCTGCTCTGACCTGTACATTTCAATAGCTCTCTCATCCTCCTCATTAAATTCATCTTCATTCTCTTCGAGCTCTTCCAGAGTCATGTCCTCATAAGTTTTCACTAGAGTGGAAGAAACATTAAATCAGCAAAAACCTCAGGATTAAAACTCAACTTTTATCAGTCCAACAGAATTTATTTACTCTAAAGACAGATTAATAGGAAGTATGGGGTGGATTTTTCTAAATATTGTCTTAGAATAATAGAACGGCTTGGGTTGAAAGGGACTTTGAAGATCATCCAGTTCCAATCCTTTCTGCCAAGGACAGGGACACCTTCCACTAGATCAGGTTGCTCAAAGGCTCATGAAACCTGGCCTTGAAAACTTCCAGCAATGGAACATCCACTACTTTTCTGGGAAACCTCTTTCAGTGCTTTACAACCCTCACAGCAAAGAACTTCCTCTTAATATCTAATCTAAGCCTATTTTCCCTCACCTTAACACCATTCCCCTATCACTACATGGTCTTGTAAAGTTGGAATTGCCCTTAGGAGTTGGGACTTCACTGATCCTCGTGGATCCCTCCCAACTCAGGATATTCTATGGTTTTATTCTGATTCTAAAAAAACCCTCCCCAGCTCTTTTGTCCAAAGTGCTACAAAGTTCTTCCCCCAAGCCTTCTCTTCTCCAGGCTGAGCAGCCCCAGCTTTCCCAACCTGTCATTATTATTCCTACTGGATTTTTATTAAGTGCTATGTGCTTTAGATGTACAGATGGAAAGAATATGATGGAAAAGGCCTCTGAGCTGAAGGCTGTCTAGACTAGCACCCAACTACCTGCACAAGCTTTCAAGTTTAGCAGCTGCAGCACAGACATGCACATTCACCTGGCAGACTCCCTTTGCACTGTTCTTGTTTCAGTTTTCAAACATTTACTTCCATAAAAATACAGATTTAACAAAAAGAACAAAGCTTTCCTGTGCTGGAATGTGTTCAGGAATGTATTTGTTTGATACCATTAACAGCTGATCACCCTGCACAGATGAAGCTTTGGTATCCCTACAGACCTGGAAAATGACACGTTGCTTTACAGGCATAATAATAATAAACATTGCTGCTGGCCATTTCTTTGAGAAAGCTTCCCCCAGGAGCCATTCCAAAGCTTGTTCTGCTGCTGCCTGAGTTGGCTGGTCACTCACCCAGAGATTTCTGAAGGATGGCAAACTGTTCCTCTTCCTTTGCCCGTTCCTGCTCCTCCAGATTTTCCTTTGGAGGAAGGATACCTTTCTTGCGCAGAATGTCATTCCACTCCGTGTCTTTATTTGGATCCTAGAACAGAACAACAAATGGATGATATTTC
Source organism: Poecile atricapillus (assembly GCF_030490865.1). Taxonomy (NCBI): domain Eukaryota; kingdom Metazoa; phylum Chordata; class Aves; order Passeriformes; family Paridae; genus Poecile; species Poecile atricapillus. The sequence goes on from NC_081249.1 coordinate 30,481,281, forward strand.
TTCAAGGTGAACTTTAACACTTCCAGAACTTAACACAGCTCCTAAACTGTAACTGGATGGATGGTGCCAGAAAGTCACAGTGCAAATCCTCTTGATGCCGAGGCTTCTTTCCAGCCCCAGACCTGCAGTACCCTTAAGACTGACTTTGTTTTATTCCATCCCACTCACAGCACATACAAGAGGTCTTTGCTGGGTACCAAAGTTCAAAGCATTGTAACCACTGCTGCATCTCTCACAAAGTGCAACAAAAGCAGAGGGTATTAGCTGGGTATGGAAGCATGCTAACCAGAGGGCTTCCTTATAGACCCTCAGCAGGACAGGCCACCAAATCAATGATCACTGCATCAGGAAGCACTAGTGACAAGACATGCATAGGCACAAACCTCACAGACCTAGCTCTTAGTACATGGGAAGTCTCCTTGTTAGATTCAAGTCAGAGTGACTATGTACGTGCTTAGAGAAAAGCAAGCCATCTCTATCAGCCAAGCCCATTGCTAAGGATTCAGATCTATATCTATAGCTAGACTAGTCCTGAGATTTTACTGTAAAATAATTGCAATAATCCTGCAAAACAAGGCAAATACACCCCTGTGTACTGTTGAAAAACTCAGTATAAGATTTTCCTATTTAGCGGGCAATTTTATGCTTTAAAATACATGAAATCTCGGTGATAAGCACCCACAGGCTAGCTGTGCTTCCTTGCTATCTTGGCCTAGGTGCACTTTGGAAACTGAACAGACCTACTACTTTGCAATAGCTGGTATGGGTACACCTCACACTAGGTCTGTTCACAGCCACGAACCGTATCTCTTCTCAGACTAAACCCCAGTACTTTTGGACTATCGGGGACAGTAGGGTAGGGAGGGGTAGGGGACAGAAGGGGAGAATAAAAAGAAGAAAATAAAGAAAAATAACTATGTAGCTCAGCAAACACAACACCAGATTTATTTTTTTCCCCGTCTCTGACCGTGGTCACCTTTCCCCCGACCCCGCATTTACTATCATTTACTAACACACCGATGCACTTCCTGAAACGCCCACCCGTCCACTACAGTAGTGAAAACATGTACCGTAGTTGCAAAAAAAAGCATCAAACTACCACGAACCCAGCCACGGAGCTGCCGAACAACACCTCCGTCCCGCGGGAGCGGCACGAACCCGGGCCCGGGGAGGGCGGCCCGTGCCTGTCGGCGCGGCCTCAGCCCGGGGCGCGGCCTCAGCCCTCAGCCCGGCCGGGCTGGCCCCGCAGCACCGCCCGCACACGGCCGGCTGCGGGGACACGGAGGCACCGTGGCTGCTCACCTGCATCGTGCCGGCGGGGCCGGGGCCGAGCCCGGGCAGCAGCGCTGGGCAAGGCCGGGCAGGGCCGGTCCCGGCGTGCGCGGCGCGGCCGGAGGAGGCGGCGCTCCCGGCGGGGCGGGCGCAGCGCCACCAGCGCTGCCCTCACCGCCTAATAAGGATGGGCCCGGCACGGGCGGGGGGAAGGGATCGCGGCACGGTTTGGGCTGAAAGGCACCCTAAAGATCGTAAATCTCCCTGCCGTGGGCGGGGACACCTTCCAGCAAAGCAGGTTGCTCCAAACCCCATCCAACCTGACACAGAATAACCATGCTTGAGCAGGGAGTTTCGACAGGTCACTCGCTGTGATCTCTTCCAGTCTTTTTCTGTGATTCCCTGTAACTTTTCTATCCACTTCACTGAGCCTTTTTTATCTCTTAGCATTTCATACCCTGCTTTATTTCCCCACTCGTTTATCTTTATTTTCTTTCCCTGATCTGATTAAAATAAAATAAAATAAAATAAAATAAAATAAAATAAAATAAAATAAAATAAAATAAAATAAAATAATCAAGCCCGTATTATCTATTCTTATTAGGCATAATAAGCTGTACTTGTAGTATTGTTATGATTGGATCACAGCCAACTGATATTGCCAGAAATTTGTCTCTTGATAGTCACTTTTATTTCAGTTTTGAGTCTGTGTTAAAGTATCGCTCAGAAAACACTGAGAAGTGTGTTGAATGCAGTGACCCAAATCTGTTTGGGATCACATCCCATTCTGTACAAACAGGCACCTAGGCCTGCCCTTCCAAAGAATGGGCAGATCTTTTCAGCTTGCTTCTCAAAGACACATAGCACAGGGGAGAGACCTGTTCCTGCCTCCCTTCACCTCCTTTCATACTCTAGCCCAATGGACAGCATGCTCCCCCAGATCTCAGTCTCCATAAAAGAGCCCTAAAGAACCTGCCAGCATGCCTTAAGAGTGTGTTTGGGCATGTGGAGGAAGGACTCAGCTCTGAAAAGGGCCTAAAATGAAAATTTAGAAGCCCCACTTCCATATGTTATAAGATCATGGGTAGCCCATGTTATAAATGAAATTAGATTTTTGACAACTAGGTCCTTTGAGTCAATAACAGTTTAATTAAAAATTAATACAATTTAGTGAATTGAGTAGTAATTTCATACAAAAGAATACAATTTAATAAAATAATACAATTTAGTAAAAAACCCCACCAATTTATAGATATAATTTGCTAGTAATTAATGATGATTAAAGCGTAAGTAAAACCGACCGGGGTATGGGGAGGGCTTGTTACCCTACCTCATGTACAAATCCAACTGGGGTACGGAGGGGGTTCCCCACTGCCTCACGTACAAAACAAAGCACTTCAAGCTAAGCTTATATACTATATGTTATACATACTCATTAATGTTTCCCATAAGTTTCCTCCTCTTTCTGATTTTTTTTGACTTTATGTCACTACTCTTCATGGCGCATGACTCACTTGTTAGGAGGTCTGATGTCTTCTTTTGATGGTCTTTGGACGAAGGCTTACACTCATCCTCGCTGTCCTCTGGATGGCCTCACAGGTTTGCACGTGCATACTAAGCATTGTGTTATGTAAGTCTACTAATTAGTCTTACATTTAGTGAATTTTAGGCCCTATGCCTAAAGTCATTCTAATTTTGTCCATCTCAAGGATGAGATGTTTTTCATCTTGGGACATCACTTATCTTCCAAACTACATCCTGTACCTTAATTTTAACATGTAACGTCTGCAGAGGGGTACATCTGCTTTGTAACGCTGATTCTTTTGATTGCTTCTAATAATAACTTTCCAAATAGTTACAATTTAGTTAGCACGCATCAATTCCATTTATTACACCCATTAACAGCCAGTTATTCTGAAGTGGGTTGGCCACTTTCCCTGTGCTAAGTCGGGGTTACTGAAGGGAAGGCACTGCCACTTTTCTGCCGCTGAATTAGAAGAAATGGACAGCTGTGCTTTGAGAGGACATCAGTCCTTATGGTGGGCATTTGGACGTGCAGAGGGTACCCCATACTGGTTGTTCAGTGCCCTGAGGTGGCAGGAAGCTCAGCCTCACTCAGACTAAATGCTCATCCTTGTAGGAAAAGTGTGTGAGTGCCACAAATACAGGCGCTGTGAGGCTCTGACCCACAGCTGATGTCTGGCAGGCAGAACCAAAGGCTGAACTGTCCATGACAGTTTTGTTGTCTGAGTATTTTGCCAGAGCTTGGCATTCCAGGAGTACCCTCTGGTTTAAATAGTCAGCTTCTGTGGCTGAAATATTGTGCACACCCATGGATCTTGTATGTTGCTGGTTGGAAACTACTTTGAATGCCAGAAAACAAACACAGAAAGGGCATGAGTAGGAGCACTCATTTCTTTAAAAAGTGCTCAAAAATATTCCTTTGCCTGAGGTGAGATTTTTGCCCAAGTGAACTAAGAGTAACTAGCCAAGCACCCTCAGCATCAGAACCACAGTAAACCCTGAGCACCATCTAGGACAGTTAGTTATCAGAAGAGGGGGCAGAAGCCTAAATCTTAGGAGCAGCCTCATCACATCACTTGGTGGGGCTCAGACACAATGTGAACCAAGCATTACTCTCTGCCCAGGACACATCTAAAGCAAAACACAGTTTCCCTCTCCCACCCAACTAAATATACATTTACAAAGCCCATTTTCCCTATGTACCTTTTTTTAATCAAGCTTCAGCAGAAAGGAGAGAACTGTTTTTACACATAGTGTACAGACAGAAATACTCCAGCCAGAGTGGGTGAGAACTGGCAGTGTCATAATGAGACTGAAGTGTCTCACTATGAGCTCAGCCCTTGGAGACAGCCTGCCTTCTTCCCCCACACCCCAGCAAATTTGCTTCTGAGCAGCTGTAATGTATTTCCTCATTTTGCCCCAAATCAGGGATTAGGTGAGGGTGAACTGTGTGTGTAAATTACTCATTAATTATCCAGGTGATCCACTGATGAGGAGAAAAAGTTGCTAATAAAAAGGCTCTGGGCCTGGGGTAGAGATTGTGAAGTCACATGGTTTTCCTGTGGTTGAGAGCAGGTTGCAGTAAGGTGTAGACTAGGACAAAATAAGAATTTGTTTGGAGGTAATGTGATGTATTTTTAATTTATAACATATTGTGGAAGATTTGGGGTTGTGGGCTTCATGTTGTTTTTTAAGTTATTAAGTTACTGTGCATCTATTGCACAGTATGACTGTACTGTGAGTAATTTAGAAAAAGTATTGTTTGGTAATAGGGATAAATAAGTATGAGGGCTTGGTTTGTTTGGATTTTATTAGAGACGGGGGTTTTTAAGTTCTTAGTTTTTTTCACCTTCTTCTCAAAGCTTATTCTAATTTTTCTTGAATAGTTAAACCTCTGTAAAAACCCTACATGTTAATGTAATGATGGGTGTTCTTGTATGTTGAAAATAGCTGTGCTGGAAGTTAACTGTCCTATTTATTTATAGACTAGAAACATTACTTAAATTAATAGTTTTGCTCCTCCAATTGTAAGAGTATTCTAGCTGGGCTGAATTTCCTTCATCATGAGGAAGTAGATGGTAATTTGTATTCTTCAGTCTGCATTGTGCTGTCCAGATCAATTAATCCCTTTCCTAGTGCACAAGACCTCCAATAGTATTCTCATAGAAGCCAGAGAATACCACTTGGGGAATTAATTTATGCTCTGTATGAGAATGTCCTGGAGTATTTTGGGTATAACAAGCTGTGGGCTGCAAGAATTTTTCCAGTTTTAGACTTAAAATGGATGAAAATTGTAACTTGATAGTAGAAGAAGTTGTAATGCAGATTCTTCTTCAAAGAAGAGACAGGCCTCAAGTTAGCTTTGAGGTAACAGTTGTGGTGTTTAAGAAAAATCTGGCTGAAGAAGACCCACTGTACCTTAGTTGCAAATACATTCCAAGTAGCAGGGGAAAGCCTCTCTTCTTTTTAGCCCTTTGTATGTAACTTCAGTAACTCTTGACAGGTTTTGCAATGAGCTCTTTCTTCTGAAAGGAAGTCTGTAAAAGGGCAATAATAGTTAAAATTTTAGCTCTTCTCTTGATGAACTGTGGTGTGTGGTAAGTTCTTTTCTCAAGAAAAGAATGAGCTTTCTCCTTGATGTGGAGCAGCAGAACTGACCTTGCTGTTACCTCCTCTTGCTATTCATTAGCTGCAGCCCAAGCACCCAAATACTTTGAAGACCTCCAGTCCTCTGTCTCCTCACCTGTCAGAATGTCTGGACGTGGAAAGAAAAAAGTAGTGGCTGGCAACCCTAGAAGTGCATCAAAGAAAAGCAAATCAGCCAAGGCAGGTCTGCAGTTCCCCGTGGGCCGTGTCTACAGACTGCTCCGAAGAGGGAAGTATGCTCATAGGATTGGTTCTGGTGCTGCCATCTACCTGGCTGCAGTGATGGAGTACATGGCAGCAGAGGTCCTGGAGCTGGCAGGGAATGCTGCACGTGAAAACAAGAAGACGAGGATCCTGCCCAGGCACATTCAGCTGGCTGTGAGAAATGATGATGAGCTGAACAAGTTCTTTGCCTGTGTGACCATTCCTCAAGGCGGGGTTATGCCAAATATCCTTTCTCAGCTCCTTCCGAAGAAAACCAGTAGAAATGTTTCTTCTTCTCAAGAATATGGTGGTGGTAGCCAGTGAAACTTGCTTTTCCTGGTCTGCTCTGTGCACTTATGGATGATAGGACTCGGCACCGCTAATATGTATGTGTTTACTTCTTTGTCAAGTATTTTGCTTGCTAATTTTAAGGCATTTCATGTAATAAAGTTTCTAGAATGCAACACTGGTCTCCTTTTCTCATGGACTGAAGAACAGAGAAAATTTTTAAAAATAGTCTAGCACATGAATAACTTTTTTAAAAGTCTCTACATGCTTACTTCTGAAAACATCTTGCAGGTAAATGTTGTGAAGCAGGGAGAGGAGTCAAGACACACACTGCTATTCCTGTGAACTTTTCTTCCATCTAGCACAGATTTGTGGTGCAATTAGTTCAGTGCCTCCGAGGTTGTTTAGCTTTGCTTTAGAGGTTAGTAACCCTGTGTCTTTTAAAGCCTTATTGCTCATAAAACTGTAGCGAGTATCTGCTTCTCTTTAGACTGCTCCATCATTACACCAAGTCTCTGTCAGGGCAAAGCATGCAGAAACTGGTGGAGCCATTTCTTCTTCTGGTTTAATATCTTAACACAGATAACAAATTCAATGTTTTTCCATTGTGCAAGGTTATCAAGAACTTGAGAAGGGGTCTACCCTCCTTTTTCCTTAAAAAGTCCATGGGTCTTCCTCTGTGGCTCCATGAATTTTTTTAAGTAGTCATTTTTGCATCTTTTAAGAAAAAAAATAAATAAAATGACCCTTCCATAGTCGGGGGCATTTAACTTACTTTGACCATGATTAACAAGTAACAGGTTTCCTCTCAAAGGAAACTTGCTCTGGTGTCTGCTTTATAGTATGTTCTTCCTCAGAGCATATTCACTGCCTTTTTCTTCTGTATTAGGACACTCTGTACTGGGGCAACAGGAGGAAGAAGGGTCAAGCATAAGATGTTGTTGAAAGAAATAGTTCTGAAGTGGTGAGGAACTGAAATGTGAGAATGGAGATGAAAATGCTGTAAAAATAGAACGAGAGATAGATACAGCCCATGAAGGAAAAAGCAGCATAAATGTCTTCAGGAAGCAAATGTAAAATTTGTGTGAGGTAGCATTTCACAATAGAATAAAGCAAAGAATAATTCCCTTTGTGGCAGGAAGAACTGGGTGATACTCTTTTGTTTACACTATAAAGCTTGTCAGGGTACTTTCTGGATGTTCTGGCTCTGCATTTATACCTGCTGTCCTCTTACTTACCCAACAGCACTACTGATATTTTCTAGACATATTCTTTCATCCGTAACACTTGTTAAAAGTTAATGCAGCTCATTAAGCTTTGAACCAGCCCTGGCAGGGGCCACCAACAGATCAAATGTTCTGCCCCTGAAGAGGAAATAAACACAGTTATAGTACTTCACTGCTGCCTTACAACACATCAGCAGTGAAGTTACAGCTCCTCAGAAACCCGGGGGTAGAACAATGAGAAAAGTTGTTTTGTTGCAGGGTTGTTTTTTTTTTTTTTCTTACAGGTGTTGCCACTCTGAGGGGAAAAATGCAGAACTCAATTTTGGCACCCAGTTTTGCAAAACATGCTGAGGAGAACTTAAACATTTACTGGAGTAGCACTAACTATGCTGATAAATAACGATGCATTCACATAATCAGAAAACAAATTTTTTTCAAGGACGAAGTCTTATTTGATTATAAGGCAAACTCTCAACAAATATTACTGGTCTATTATGATCATTCACATCATTATTTTTCTAAACATAAGCATTCAGAACAAGTTGAGACAAATATCCAGATAATGACCATGTGGTTTCCTTGGATAGTTGGGGTTGTATCCATGTTGATTAATAGGTGCTCTGGATGATTTTGAACAGAAAGGTACAGGGTATCATAGGAAAATGTTGAGGCTAAGTAACCATGCCCTTTTTTCACAAAGGGGGAAAATAGGAAGATGCCATCTTAGTATTGAAGATACTTAGCTTCATGTACACAGGTAAGCCCCAGTTCAATAAAGTGCTTGGTAAGTATGGAAATCATACCCCTAGGTTATTCTGATAAAAATGTGATAAAATCTTTCATGTAATATGGTATAGAAGAGCCTCTTCAAACTACAAATAGAATAGAAATAGTTTTGCTTGTCCTCTTGATCAGAAAAGTGCTCATTTACTTTGATGAAACAAGGCATTAATTGCATGGTACTTTTGCACATGACTAGTTCTCATGTCTCATGCTATAGGTTTCAGTTTAGCTCAGTCACTTGTAGCTGGGCTGGTATGTGACTTAGTTACAAATCAAAGCAAAAAAACCCACTCAAAACATAGCTCCTCTGGCATCTCTCTTGTCACTGGTGCTGCAAAACACATTTATCTTGATGTGGTGTTACTTTCCTAACTCAGTTATGCCATGGTGCCAGGGTCTCAAGGAAAATAGATGTCTTCAATAACACCCATTAGGGAATGTGTGTACATGGTACTCCACAATTCAATGAAGTGGTGGACAGATGGCAGCATGGGGGTGAAATGATGCCTGGAAAAACTCTTTTTACCTGTCTAGAGGACTGCATGCTGCTGATGGATGTCTCGGTTGCGCAGAGTGCTCGTAGTTAACTCTGCACTGAGATTTATGTGTTTATAACCTTGATATGTTCTGTCACCTTCACTTTCTCTATAAGGAGAGGAAACATCCCAAGTTACAGCCTCAGAGAGTCTTGTCTTGGTGAGCACAAGGGATGCACAAGGTCTGAACTCATTCACTACCTGAGCTGGTCAAGCCCAGCACATGGTGGAGAGGGGTAGGGCACAGAGTGCCTTTGCTTTGAACATCCCAAATTTGATGCTGGTTTTGCCCTCTGCTGACGGGTCCCAATAATGCAATTCCTAAACACCGTTGTCCTCTTGGAAGTCAAGTGCCACTCTTTTGAAAGTCACAGAGTAGTGGATTTGGGTTATAATCTGAGATTATACGTAATCTGTGGAACTATACAGAGCTGTGAAAATGAAGGAAAAGATGTAAAACATAAGACTACTGATAATCAAAGACTATTTTTGGTGGTTTTTCATGTAGCAGAGTCTCTGGTGTAATTCCTGGAGAGGTCGTGCTGCCCAGTAGGGGAGGTGGCTCTGGCACATCAGTTCACACCAGGGTCATGAGAGGAAATATGGCCTTGGTGCTATGCTGAATGAGGTTCCTAAATTTTTCTTCTTTTCTGATGATCACAGGTGATTGCCTCTGGGTACTCTGAGGTCAATTCACACATGTTCATGTTTTACATTTTTGCATTTTCTGCTGGAAGTTCTAGTCCATGTTTAGGTATTTTTCTGGTTGATATTTAGACAGCTGTACTCCAGAAGCCTGTGTTTATGTGTATGCATCTTTCACTGCTGTAATCCAGCAGGTACTATCTGAATGACTGTGTAGTAATCCCTGGATGCAGAAGCTTTGTAGTAAATATATCCAGAATACTTTTCTTTCAAGTTTGCCTTATGTTGTCATTCAGACTTCCTCTACTGATCTTTCAGCAGGTTGAAGGCTAGTAGGGAGATGGTGTTTGGTGTACAGAGAAATGTCAAAATTTTAGGTGGTGAATTATAACCTGCTATAAGATCAGTCACATTTTTGATTTTGTTCGAAAAAAGTTGATCCAGAAATGACTGAAGACTTAGCAGCTCCTTCTAGTTGTTCAGTTCAGAAATCTATCAGAGTGATAAAGACAGCTTATGCAGTCCAGCCCAGTCAAAGATATGTTTCTACCCTGTTTAGTAAGGTAGAGGGATGGCCATTGCAATGTGGGAGTTGTCTGGAACAGGTAAGTAAATCTTAAGAGTGATCTCCACATAAGCAATCAGTAGATACCTGGGATCACTGCTCGACTCTAAAATCCCAGTAAATAAGTAAACATGCACACTGATGAATGCTGACAGCAGTGGGGAGTTTAAAATGAAGCATTTTGTCATTCCTCACACTTCCGTTCTTTCAAATCAATCCCACTTCATTTAGAGTTCCAACTTCCCTTGACCTCTGCCTTTCCTCTTTGCTGGTTGTTCCCCTCTTTCTTTTCCTGTATTGCTCTGTACATGAAGCCTTACGTATATTCACCAGTGCAACACCTCCCACGTAACGGTCTCTACGGTTTCTTCTTCATTCCACGTTGTATTTTTGTGTTCTCCTCAACACTATATTTGACTGTCTACAGTTACCCATCCCCTTTGCTGCAAAGCTGCTATTGATTACTCTTAACTATGTGCAATAAATTCCTTTCATCTTCAGTGAGCTGTGCATATTTTTTTCTGTATGTATCTTCGGCGAGGTCATTCTGAATGCTGACTCTGTCCTGCAGTGTTGCCATCCCTCCCAGCTCGCTGTCACCTGAAGATTTAGTAAATGAGCTTTTCCCTGTGGGAGCTTAGGAGGGAGTGAGGCTGTCCAAGGCACAAGATCACGAAGAGACCAGAGAGAGGGAAGCGGAACACCAAGAAGGTTTTCCTCTTGTGCTTCGTGCTCTGTCTCCTTGGTGAGCAGCTTGTCGTGAGGCTGGGCAGTACTTGCTCCCCTGCAGATGAGTGCATTTCCAGGTCCCTCACTGTGCACTCTGCTGAGCAGTGCCTTGCTGAGCCCAGCTCCAGCAGGCCAGGCTTTTAAGGTCCTAGGCCAGCCTGAAGTAATTTTTGAGTCAAGTTAGGCAGCACAAAGGTGTGCACTCCTGAACATTCCTGCCTTTCCAAAGTCCACTGAGCCGTCCTTAGCCACATGCTCTAAGTTGTGGCAATTGGTTTCAGGAGTTACTGAAGTGCTACAAAAAAATTTCTCCTCTGCAGCTGAAACATGTTGCTTCTCAGTTTGAGTGTCCCTCCTTGTTGCTTTTTATGACAAGAGGATGGGTAAGTATCCAATTTACTTTTCTAAACACACTCAGTACTTTGTATATTTTGTCATGAAACTCTTGATTTGTCTCTGCCTGACAGTGAGAAATGAACTTTCACCTCTTTTTCTTGCAAAAATATTTCTGTTCTTCTAATTGTTGTTACCACCTGTGTCTGCACTCCTGAATTTCTGCTGTGAGTTTTACAGTGGGATATTCAGAAACAGTTTCAGGCCAGAGATGACCTTTGATTTCCATATTATTAATTTGTCCTGTTTCACAGGTGACATTTGAATTGCTTCAGGGAGTAAAAATTTCTACTTTGAAATGAACAAGAGCTCCTCTCTGATTCTTACAGATATGACTGAGGAACCTAAGATAGGTTCTCACCTGCAAATTACCCCTTATTTATCAACCTTATTTAAGTTTCAAGGCCCAAATGGATGTTATTCTTGAAACCTGTGGGAGAAGGAAGCCTTTGCTGACTGTGAGAGCACAGCATGAGTTGTCTATGGTACAGTACTGCTTCAGTTTAACCTCAGCCATCTTGTTTACTTTCCCCAGCAGAATGGGGAGAGAACTGAAAGGGTGAAAGTGAGCAAACCCTTGGGCTGAGATAAAGACAGTTTAATAAGTAAAGCAAAGCAGAACAAGGAATTCATTCACTGCTTTACAGCAGCAGGCAGGTGTTCAGCCATATCCAGGAAAGCCAGGCTCTGTCACACCTAATTGTGACTTGGGAAGACACCATCGCTCTGAAGAGGTGTGTGTCCCTTTCTCCTCCCCAGCTTTTACTGCAGAGCATGACAGCATATAGTGTGGGATATCCCTTGGGCACATTTCCACAGACACATCAGCTATCCCAGCTGTGTCACCTCCCAACTTCTTGTGTACCCCCAGCTCCCTCACTGGTGGGGTGGGAAACAGGTCTTGAGATTGTGCAAGCCCAGCTCAGCAATAGCTAAAATATCCGTGTTATCAACACTGTTTTGGTCACAGATCGAAAACACAGCACCATAAAAAGGCTGCTATGAAGACTATTAACTCTATCCCAGCCACTACCAGTCCAAATATTGATGCAGATCTAAGCAAAATTTGATACTTTGCAGCTTTACTCTGAGATGAAACAAGCTGGAAGTGTCATCACAATGCTTTTGTAATCATTATCTTTTATTTGCATTGCCAGAGTGCATCCCCACCACTTGTATTTGGCTTAGTTGTTCCTTCCAGAGGGACATCCTAACTGGTTCCAGAAAACTGAGAAGCCAGAGGAGCCAGAATCCCTTTGGTACTCTTTCCAAGGGCTAATAATTGTCTGTGGGATTTAACAACACACTGAACAACAGCTGTCTCCTTGATGACCCTCATATGCACTGGAGGGGCTATTGGATTCCCCTGCAGACATCCCTCCTCCAGGCTGAACCAGCCCAGCTGCCCTTGCATCTCATCAGAGGCAAGTGCTAATAGAGTTCTCGACACTTTGGAGGCCCTCTCTCCACTTTTTCCATGGCCTTCCTGTATTCTGAGGCTCCAAACTGAATACTCTGCCTTAGGGGCAGTCAACAATTGCCAAACAACTCATCCCTTCCCTCTGACTGCCAGCCAAACTTCTGTTAACACAGCCCAAACTCGGAACTTATCCAGATAAAACCCCATAAAAAATCCCACAAAACAGCAAAACACAGATATCTTGGGGTTTGTTTTTAGAGACAAAGGTGTCTCCAAATCTGGTTTGCATGCAGCTGTGCCAGCATAACAGAGACAGTTCTGTGCCATAGAAGCCAAAGAGAAGGAGGATTACAAAGGCCTTGAGGAAAGCAATGCTGTGGTCAGGAATTGCAGCCTCATTTGTATCCCCAGACCCTCAATTTTACTATGCTCCTTTCTTCCTAAGGAAGTAACTGCTTAGTACTTAAAGTTTTGTGCCTGTAAATGTTTCCACATACCAAAACACTCCATACAGTGCAAGCATGGTCAGCTGCATACATTTTCAAATGCATGATTTCAGAAAAAAAGGGCTGATATTCAGAATATTTCTCAAAAGTGCCTCATTTGTGCTTTATGATAGCCAGTAAGGCAAGGCTGAAAAAAAAAAAAAACATCATCTGATCAAATAACATCTGTAGGTAGCAGCAGTACTTGTTTCTCTTCTATCAAAGTGCTTCGGATTCATCAATTATCACACTCAGACACTTAGTTACTCAAAATAAATCATTGAAATGTCTGTGATGATTTCAGTATAGAGTTGTTCAGGATGCCTATTCTGAAAAAATGGGAAATATATTATCTAGTCAAAATGACAAGCTTATCATTTATGACCCTATTAGAGAAGATGTTATAAAATTCACTGTTGCATTTGAAAATTGTCGATATTGAGAAGATTAACTTACTTTGATTACAGCTGGCACCAGGCAATGTTACACTATAGCCCAAGGAAGCTTAGTATGGGCTTAATTAAAAAAAGGACGACTGTAAGCATTATTGATTGCAAATTTATTACATGGAACAGCAAATTCTAGACAACTGAGTCACATAATAGACAACCAGTGCAATGGGAAGTCTCTTTCCTTTATGTAAACCAAGTCATCGAGCTGGTAAATGAATCCATGAACTTCACATTCCACGGTATTCTGAAACAAATTGACACAGTATCATATTTTATGTTGAGATGCTGATCTAAATATGACTTAGTTCTGTGCATCTAATTATTTTCAAAGTTAGAAATTAAATAGCTTCAGATTCTAAAATCAGGAGATTTAGATATTTGAAAGTTTAGAAAAGCACACAAATCTGTTATTTGTACTCAAACATGAATTCTTTCTTCTCACACAGTTCTCCTTCTACCATGTTGTAAACCTGCTGACCTTATTTTAGAGTATGGAAGCATGACAAGGAAAACCACCCTCTGTCAAGGGTGTGCACTCTAAGTCTCTGAGCATGAATAAACTCTACATTTCTGTCAAAACAACTCTTAGTGGCCATACAAAATGTGTGTATCTAGGTTTGTAATGCTTCTCAGTACTTTTTTTTGTCATGAGGCTCATCGTTAGTGAAAAGGCAGAAGAAATTCTTGACACTTTTGGTTGCCTACTTACCACTGCCTTCAATAGTTCTTCCATTTCGAGGCTGAAAAACATAATTAGATGATTGTAAAGAAGCAATGGATTACAGACTTATAAGCACACCAAAATACATCCCCATCATGCAGACAGGGTACTGTATAAAACTGCAGTGAGATTTTCTTTAAAATGTAAATACCAGCAGGGTATCAATGCAGGATGGGTTATGCCTTTGAATATGAAAAATTTCATTCAGCCTCTGCCCAAAAAGCTGAACGTTCTGGCTTTAATTATTCTCATTCAGGATTCAGGTCTAAATTAATAGGGGTAGTATAGGCACATGTCTAAGAAAGAAAATGTAAATACCATCACTGAAACAACCTAGATGGACACACTTGAAATAACAACTTGAAATTAAGCATAAATGACAGCTGAATTGGTGCTTTGGTTACCTGACGTAACCTACTTTACAGTATTTTTAATTCTTTTTTTTTAAACATGTTAAAGATATTCCTAAAAATTAGTTTGGTGTTAATCAGAGTGTGTCCAAACGAGCACACTGGGCATTAGACCATGTCATAGCTCAGCAAGCCAGTGGGTGAAAAATGTGAGAGAAATTATGACAATTTTGCTTAGGCTTTTCACTGTTATACCATGTGACTTGGCTTCCTTGGCAGACCTCTCAGACCAGGTGGACACTCAGCTCAGGCACATGTTTGATCTAATTTATTTGGCATCACTGCACCTTGACAGTCTCAGAGATACAAGCCACATGGATGATTTGGCTCAAGATAAAACATTTGCAGAGGCATATCTTCAAACAAAAAGAAGTGTTTAATCCACCAGTACTCCAAATCTCATTATCTTGTCATCTTTTAGTCAAACCAGAGCTTTTTGAGCAAATGGCTCCCTAAGCTTTCAAGTAAGGGATATTTGGCCTCTATTCAAAACAACTGCAGCAAGAATTTGTGAAACAGCTGCTCATCTGTGAACATATAACAATGTCTGAGATTCAGAATCTTTAAAATGAAGAGATTCAGATACCCTGAAAAGGAAGAAAGGCCGCCCCAGAGTTCCATGACTGTCCTATAAAATCAAACACAAACAGTAAAAAAGACTTTAAACTCAGTTCCATAGATCAGTTGCCAAATTTTACCATTCTATCAGGTTATCGGAAATTTGGGGCCTTTTTCAGCAGCACGCAAACAAGATGTTGATAGTCCCCAATGCCCATTCATCTGGAATGCTGATTTTTTAATCATTAATTAATGCCCGAAGGACATTGTGTCTAGTGTAAATAAATGAATTACCATAATTAAAGATTCACAGGGTTTAGAAGAGATATAAAAGAAAGCTTTACATGTAGGATCTAAGCAGGATCAGCACAGATCAATTCCCAACCACTGAAAAAACCCAAGCTGACTGTAAAAGAAACAAGGAAAGGGACATACTTCCCTATCCACTGCTACTGCCACTGCTTGTCTTCATATTTACATACCTTCTTTGTAAACTTTGCAGAAGCAGTCTGTGATTCCTGCAAGTGGACACTGTAAGTTAATCAAGTTGCCGGCATGTTTTGGTTTGTTACAGTGACCCTCTGTTACTGATGAGGTTGGTACAGTTCATGTGAGAAGAGAGAAAACCTTACACTTATCACAGACAGATGTAAGAACAGCAGCAAACTGATCTTTTTAAAGACTGATGTGAAGCCTTGCCTGGAAGCTACTCTGTTCATTACCATCATTCAACAGGCTTCCCTGCTGTACAGCAAAGTGCAGCCGTGCTCTGGGGGGTGAAGCAGAGCTCAGCCTGGAGCTCCACTCCTCAGGCTTGAATTGTACTGAGAGCTTTTACCTTGTTAAAATCGGGCTGCTCTTCACCTTTCAGACTGCCCTTGGTTCTAACTTGGGAAAGATTGCTGGGTTTAAGCCTTTCTCTGCACTCTTTATTCTTCAGAAAATTGCTTGTTTTTCTACTCAGCCTTACTTCAAGGAATAGAAGTTTTCCCCATGACTTTATGTGAGCAGACTAAGTTTAACATGTGATGCAGCCCTGACCCTGCAGCCTGGTTTGGAAGCCCTCCTGCACGTGACACAACTGCCAGGCTCTATGCTCCCAGGCAGCCAGGAATGGGATTGCTGTGTGCCACAGCTGTAACAGCGAGTGGGTTTAGTTACCTGGAGTGGGCTTGAAAAACAAACACATGTAATGGGAAAGAATGTGAAGATGGGGTGAGAACGCAGGAAAGCATGTGGATGGGACACTGGAGAGAAGGAATTTTAAAAGACAAAATACACAAGCAAGAAATTGGCAATCCTGGCTCAGGGTATGAGGAGAGGATTTCTGTGGTTCAAGCTGCAAGACAACAATTTATAGAGCAACTGACATCACCTTTCAGGGCTATGAAATACTAGGGAAGACAAAAATGCTTGCTCAGGCAAGGAGGACACTACTACAGAGAGACAATATGAATGCTTCCTTTGTTCTGACATTATTATCTGATTATTACACACCAAGCATAGATAGACATTGGCTCATGGCTCAGCCTGCAATTTTAACTATCCTAATTATTTCTAACAGGTGAGAGATTACTGTGTGGAGGAAATATGGTAAAAACTGAGCTTCTAAATATCTTTGGGGTGGAATTTTCAAACACACAGTGAAGTGATTGGACATTGATGTTAAATATTCTTAGTTCTCACAAAATATTTTAAATTCCCCACGTGGGTGTCAAGTCCCCCATTCAAGCTGGAATTGCCATGGACTTTGCCTTTCACAGTGGTGAGGCCTCATTCCTTCTCTTAAACCACCATCTACCTTCTCTGTAGGATCTGTAACTCTGACTCAATGTGGGTGTTTTTATTCACAGAAATATAGGATCATGTAGAAAGTTAAATTCAGCTAACATCAGCAGAATTTCCTAGCCATATCATTTGGTTCACTACATACAGATTCATATTTATAGTATCTTCTCAAGATTCCTTGTGGGCTAAGAAAATAGGACTTCATGTAATATGAGATTTGATCAGCTGGATAAAACTTCACATCGTTCCTTTTCCGTATTTCACATATTTGTTTTATCTGCTTCTTTACTCAGACCACACCTAGAAATCATATTGCAGATGTGAAGCTCGTATTTTTGAAAGGATATTGTATGAGATTCAGCTTCCAATCTTGAGGACACATAATTTTTTGCAAGGTTAGTAACTGAAACAGTAACCAGGAATAGGACTCTGTTCAAAGTTGCCAGATGATTCTGTATGTTCCCTCATTGGCTAAGCTGTGGAAGCATAAGAGTCAATAGTGAACTCAAAAACATTTATTAAACATTTACAACTGAACTGCTAGAATTTTTTATACAATCAGCTTCAGTATTGTAGAGTTTTGTGGCTGCTTTGGGAAAGCATGGTTGGAATTATAATAAGCTAAGGACACTGGCAGGAAGAGATATTGAAATGCATTTCAAAATACTCTCTATTATTGTCGTGAAGGATCTACTCCTGTTTTGAAAAAACAGAGGGCTCAGCCTCCACAAATAAATTGACCTTTTTAGCATATACCCAGGGGCTGAGTGAATTTTATGGAAAAGGTTCTTAATGAAATGGTGATAATGAAAAAGTGATATAAAGCAAAACTGACATTGAGGTGGGTCCTTATATGACTGCACCAACAAAGAAGAGCTCAATAACTCCTCAACTTAGTCTCTTTACTCTGAGTCGGGAACACAAAAAAAACCCAAAAACCAAATGAAAATAGAGTATTAAAACCAGTAAAGCAACTCATACACCTCCGTGTTCAGCATAATCTAAAGTATTCTATTGATCCAATGTTATGTATATTTTTAGTGTATTTAACCCTGTGTTATTCAAAACTGAGGGTCAGGTTAAAATACTGACTGACTGTAAGTGAATGTTTTGGTTCTTGAGCTCTGAATTGGGGAAAAGCAGGAGTTTCATATAAATAATTTAAAGTAACTAAGAATTACGTGCAAATTACTAACAAGAAGAAAATCTTTTATATACCCTCCTACATCTCTTAAACCATTTCAGTATTAGATTATACATTATTGTTTGGAGAGAAATATCAAGAAGTTGGTCATGGAGTGGTTGCTTTCTAAGTTTAAGAAGGGGGTGCTTTGAAACGAAACAATCAATTACACCTTACCTCATTTTTATGCATGCTGTTGAATATGGAATAACAGAGATCCAAAACAGTGCTGGAGATCTGAAAAAAAAAAAAACCCAGCCAAACAATACTTAAATTTACTGGGGGAACGTGATGTGCATGGTTTGATAGAAAACAGGCTTGATTCTGATCCCAGATCAATTAAGATTTAACACAATTCACTAAAAACACTCAGAGCAGGGGAAAACTTACTGATGCTATTACAAGCTGAAGAATTACTTGTTTGAAGAGAATACACACAATACAACAGTTGTCAATACAGTCTGATGCTATAAAGAGATCGAAATCAACCTCTTATACTTAAAATATTTTTTTTCTGCTAATTGTTCTAGTGATAGCTTTGCTTTGAGGCACGTTTAATCTATGCTCATTTTCACCTACATGCCTTTCAGTCAATCAATCCTATAATCTTTATCATACAGTGAAATACACTGTCCCGTGCTCATTGCCACAGTACAAGGATTTGCTTATGCATGCAATCACATTAGATGATAACTACAGCTTCAAAGGAAGTGAGGGGTAAGACACCTGAGAAACAGGCTCCGGGAACTGTTTTCTGTAAGGTTTGGTTCACAAAACTGTAACATTTCAGAAAGAAAAAAATCAGCACAAAATGTTCAAAATTTCTAAATACTGCCTGATCCTGCAAATGTTTTCTCACTGCTTTGAAAATTACCTTTGGGCTCGATATTAAATGCAGTGCAGCTGATCTTTCACATACTGATTTTTTCTTTTAAAGTGTTTGTAAGCCTTGGGCCAGCAGAAATGATCTGTGAAAACTTCCCCTTGCTCCACTCTCCTCTGAGCACCCCAGAAAAAACCAAGCACCGAAACAGGACCAAACAGGATCTTTAAATCCTGCAGAACTGTCCAGCACTTCTTGCTTCAGTGTTAGCTACTCCTGCCATGGCAAGAAAGGAAAAAAAGTGCTTTTCTTTAGGTCTGCATTAGCTTCACAAGGAGGAGAGCACATACACTAACAAACTTGCTCTGCTCTCCAGAGCTGCTGGCTCTCTGGCAGAGGCTCTGCCACCTGCAGACACCGATGCTCCAGGTTATACAGGACAAATAGTATGTCTGGAAGAGAGAGTCTCAGCAGATCAAACACATTATATGAGTCAAGTTACCTGGGGTTGATCCGACATTTCCATCCACTGACTGAAACACAGTGCCAGTTGCTTCAAAAAGTAAAGAATAGATATCAACAGTGTGTCTATCATGCCTGCGTACCTGTGTTTTTGCTTGGGAAGTCGGGACTGGCTTGTTACTAGCCTGTCCGTCTTTTGCTGACCCGGGTGTCCTATTCTGCACCCTGCTGCGCTCCGCAGCCCTGCCCGTACCTGTTCCACCTGCCGCTGCGGGCGGCAAAGGGCGCCAGCCTCCCTCCTCTCTTTACCAACCCCCCCGGCTATTGAATAAGGTATTGCCAGCCGGTTTGCTGCCTTATTTCCCTGCCACAGCCGAGCCTCGTTTCCCACCTGCCCCGTCTCTGCCCTACCTCTCCTCGCATCGCTGCCAGACAAGGACAGTGACAGACGTACCTGGTTTGGGGGCAGCTCCGCACCGTCCCGGTGGCGCGAGAAAGGATGCGGGAAGCCTGCGGGACGGGACACGGGTGTGTTGGGTCGCCGCGGAGCCCAGCCAGGACGTGGCTCCTCTAGAGGAGCCGATCCTTTCCCGTTCCCCCCGCCACCCGGTGCCGGGACGTACCTGAGCCCCGCGGGAGGGCGCAGAGGCAGCAGGCGGCCAGCAGCCAGGGCAGGGCGGGCGGCGGCGAGGGCATGGCCGGCCGGGGATGGGGTGGCGGATGGGCGAGCGGACGGGCGCCTTTATCGCCCCGCCGAGCCCCATATGGAGCCGCCGAGCCAATGGGCGCCGGGGCGGTCCCGAGCACCGCTCCCACTGTCGCTCCCGGGGTCGCTCCCGCTGCCCGACCAGCGCTGCCGCCCCCGCCGCGACGAGAAACCCCCACCCCAGCAGTAGGGGTTCTCCACCCCCTAGAACCCTCCGTCAAAGCTGCTTCTCTAGACGAGGTGACCGAGAGGAAAGAGTGAGAGATGAGAAGAACATGCTGTGCCTGATCAAGTGATGGAGCAACAGAAAATTCCTATTTGTAGTAGGGCTTGCTGAGTGTTTGGAAATTATTTCTCCTCGTGGAAGCTTGGGAAATAATGTTTGCCTTCTAATTAGATGGGTTGTGAACTTTCCTATTGAACAAGTCCCATTTTATTACATTTACCTTCGCACAAAATAAAGAAAGCCATAGATCCCTTAATTCATTTCATAGTGGGTATAGCTGTAGAAAAAATACAGGTTTGCTCTCAACAGAAAGTGATTCTCCTTTCTTCCTGACTTAATCATTGGGTTTGACTCTGGAAAACTCTTCTTGGTTTTCTCTGTGCAAGTTCTAAGAGCAGTGCTTTCTAATCAGATCACAGACTTAGAAAGGCAGTCCTCCCAAACTCTTTTATTTAATAGACTTTGGGCCTGCTGAAGCAAATATATTCAGTTGTCCAACTTCTAACATGTCAGGGTTGGAACTACATGATCCCTTCCAACCCTAACTATTCTATGATTCTATGTATTTGATGTGCTTGGGAGGCAATGGCTCCAGTGTGGGATATGAGACATATAAAGGCTGCAGAAGGCATCATTGTCACAGCATCCCACCTCATCTCATAATGTCCCTCAATGGCTGTGCTGCACACTAAAAGGATGATGGCAGGACTGTTCCTGGTGGGAGCATCTCAGAACAGTCAGGGAGGAGACATACCTGCTATCTCACAAAGAAAAGGGGAGCCAGACTTCATCCACTTTGTCAACTACACAGATGTGTGTCTTGAACACGTAAAGAGGCACTGGAGCAGCCGGCTGACCCCAGCACCATTAGTTCACCCTTTGTTCCTTCCCCTGGGAAAAATGGCTGCCTTTGCCTCATCACAGCCTTTCGGGGGCAATAATCTGAGTGGGGAGATGTCAGGAGAGGTCAGACACTGCTGGAGCAGACACTCAGTTGTCAGATTCTCACCGTCTTAAGTGGACTGGGAGTTTCAAGACAGGATAGAATTCAAAGAGGTTAGTCCCTCCGACTATATAATTTTTATCCTCTGTGGGAGATAAACCAGATTGTAGCAAATTTTGTGATGATGGTTTCTCACAGCAAATCCACCCAGGCTTTCATTAACAAGAAGATGCAGCGTTCCAGGAAGCCCATAGCTCCTTTTTGCAGAGGCCCTGCTTTCTACCCAAGCCCATGAAATCCTGGAGTGAAAGGATTCTCTGTGCTTGTTAAATTTGCTCATTAAAGGAGGATGGTGTTTTATTTTTGATGGCAGCAAGATGCAAGTTTGTGTTTGGTGTAATTTAAGCCAATGTAGTCGCAGAAATGTGAAAGCAGAGCCCCACTGAGTGTGAGCTGGGCTCATCAGAGGGAGACAGTAAAATGAGAGAAGGTAAAGATACTCTGAAAGATTGCGTATTTCATATTAACTATCTTCTTTCTGTCTTTCAACACTTTAACCAAACTGAAAATGATTGTTCACCAGCAGTGTTCCCCTCACCTTGCTTATCACAGATATTGCATCTAAATCACTCCCATGCTGCAGAAACACAGGATCTTAGAGAGCCATTATAGATTCACTACTCAGTCTCATATTTACATATGAGATACCAATCCTTTTAAGTCCTGATAATTTTCTATCTTTTAACAAGAGAATATTATTAAATTATGACCAGATTGCTAGTGATTGTTCACTATAATAGGATGTGGTTCTCTGGATTTCCCAGTTTGGAGAGAAAAGCTGAGTCTTCTTCTTTCTACCTGTTATATGGTAGCCTCTTTCAACTTTTTTAAACACATTTGAGTTTAGGAGTGGGATTTTTTTTTTTAATTTTTTTTTTGATAATAGCATGTGATCATATTGGGTAGGTAAAATCTACTTCTACCTTATATAAAACACTGGATGCTTTCCTTCCTCTGTCTCATGCACAATAAACATCTGCTGCTTTATTTCACCCTTTACCAGGGAGTATCCTAAGTGTACTCTGTGCCTTCTTTCAGCAAATTTTGCCTACAGTGAAGCCCATGGAGCTATTCATTTACAACAAGTGAGGCTTAATACTTGAAGATGAGAAAAAATTAACTCATGCAAGTTCCACTAAAAATATCACAACTTATGTCCTAACTGAAAATAGTATTTTATCACAGCTGTGCAGTATGAGAGAAGAATGGGGAAAGTGTTGAAAACTAAAATTTCAAATCTATGAGGGTGTTATACTGTGAATACATTCAGCTTCCTTAAATCAGAACTTTCTTTGCTGCTGGATGTTTCATTTCAAAAGTGTTAGCTGCCAACTGATATATCAATACCAAGCCACATTAATGAGCCATATTTTACTGCATAAATAAAATTCCTGTTTTAAAGTCCTGGGCTCTCTGCATGAAGAGAGAAAAATAGGGTGACTTTCAGTGTCCTCAGTGATTCACAAGGAAGTTAAAAATGAAGCTTTAGTGGGGGGTCAATGAGAAACAAGAAGATTTTTTTATTGTGAGTAAGGAGACTTGGCATATATATAGCAACAGCAATATTATGACACCCATAATTCTAGAAAAAAATATGCTGTGATTGATAAATGAATAAGAAGAAAATTTGGAGTCAATGGGCAAAAAAGAGTGAAGGGCTGGTTTCCTCTTTGTAAATGATTTCTGCTATGAAATCAGTAGCTATTGAAGGCAGCAAGGACATAGTGCAAAATGTCACCATGAAGCAGTTCCTGAGTGCATCTCAACTCATCCAAGCTGCTTCTGCTTGCTCATGCCTCTCCCAGCTCAGCAGTACTTCGTACAAAGCCTTATCCTGCTCTGAGGGCTTTCAATACCTCACCCATGACCTGTTTGGAAGGATGAGGAAAGCTGCAGAAAATGGAGGGTACTTATTAGACAAACCTGCCTCAGAGCCTACAGACATCTCCCATTACTCATCTTCTATTACACATGACAGTGCCTACTTATGTTGAATACAAGGCTGTTTGATGTGGTTTTAGTTAACATTCATTTACCTTTCCAGAACAAACAAGTGGTCCAAACAGTGGGAGCTTGTCTCATTTTTGTTTTTACTTGGGCAAGGCTCTACCTGGCACTCAGAGCTGCATGCCCAAACATCCCTTTACCATCACACTTTTGTAAAATTGACATCTGCTATAGGAGCTGCTTTGGTTGTCAGAATGTCAAGTTAGTACAGAATAGTCAATCTTATGCTGTTGTTTGTGATTGGGTTGCTATACTTTACAGATATAAAGCCACAGTCATTAAGATGAGTAGGCCAGCAAGTAAATATTTCAAGGGGATCAGTTAAAAGCATGTCCCACTGGGAAGGAGTTCAAAGACAAGAGTTAACCAAGAACATTAAAATGGAGGACAGATGTTAATGGTGAAGTTAGGAAACTAGACCAGGAATCTGAATATTTGTATTCTTGTGGATAGTTTTTTGGTTAATTTTTGGAGAAGTGTGATTTT
The DNA here is from genome assembly GCF_030490865.1 of Poecile atricapillus. Classification (NCBI taxonomy): domain Eukaryota; kingdom Metazoa; phylum Chordata; class Aves; order Passeriformes; family Paridae; genus Poecile; species Poecile atricapillus. Next base: position 30,504,822 of record NC_081249.1, read on the forward strand.
ATGTCCACTACCTTCAGCCAGGGAAGGGTAAATTCTTCTGAAATGGAGCAATTTGCACCTACCATGTTGTGCTGTATGGAAACAGCGCTGTAGCAATGGGCTGTATTTGGCTACAGTGGGATGGATAAAGGATCAGTATAATTTCTAGATTTTGAGACATGGCTTGGCTAAATTTTATTTAGCATTACCCCAGCTGGACAGGGAAGCAGTATGTTCCTTTGCTTAGGCAACTGGTGGGATAACTCGATCAGTATCTGCAGTTGAGCTTTCACCAAGGATTTGTCCAGAATGATTCATTCCTGGCATCTTAGGCCTGCCATAAATTTCCAGGTGGTCTCTGAGTCAAATGCTGTAGTGGCTGACAAATACTTCACACCACCAGCTGAACAAATTTTATTTTAATAGCTGAATTATAATACTGACACTCATTCATCCATGCCTCCTAAGTCTGAACGATTTAATCTGTAACTTTAATTTTATTTGGGTATAGCTATATGTAAATCAAAATTTTATGTTTATAGAGAGATCACCACAGTCTGTGGACACCTTGCAGTGATTACTAGAGTAAAGGATTTAGATTAACATGTGTACCATACATCTCAGATTTCTGGCAAACACCCAAATCCTACATCTCCATTACTAAATGAGAAGAGAGTAGCCGAAAATAAATGTTTGTCTCACCAAGAACTGACTACAAGAAGAGCCAATCCTAGACCATTTTTACTACCTGGCCATGTTTCCTTGAAGATCACTCACTCTAAACTCACCAGCCAGAGAGAAGAAATCACCAGTCTATGTTCATCCATTTCAGTATCATATGACCCATCAACCCTGTGCTGGTGATATGACCCATCATCTGCCTGACTTTAACATGATACACAAAAACCAACTCATCTGGGAAGCACTCATCTGAGTGCTTAAATAACTGGAACTCAGGTCTTTGGATGCTCCAACTTATGTGTCACTTACCACTGAGTGAGGAGCAAAGAGTCTAACCCAAAGCTCTGCTTCCCTTAGCCACACTTAGCAGCATTTAGTCCTGTCATATACCTGAGTTGAGTATCATTCAAAACGAGTAAGTACTCAAACACTGCCACTTACAGTTATTGCCAAATATATCTGTATTTTTCTTCTTAAGTAATTTGACTTACTTAATATGAAAGCAAATAATTTTCTCATTCTGTTTCAAGTCAACTATATCTTTAAAGAGTATTGCTGGTATTGAAAACTAAGTGATTGCTTCTTTGATATATTAAATGTCATTTGTATGAACTGTTGTATGCCTTCTGGCTCCTGACTTACACTGTAAGACTAAAGCTAACTTTTATGCTGTCCTTTGGCCAAAGCAGTTATGCCTTGACGCAGAACTGGCCTATTTTTTTTAATCTCATTAGATTGTATCACTCCACAAAAGCTTTACTGTAGCAAAATGAAAAACTTTTCAGCTGTTAGAGAATTTAATTGGCCTGAAAATATTGGAATTGTAAGTTTCATGGAAATGGCCACTCCTGGGTCTAGCAATCAGACCAGACTGTAAACCAACAATAAACTAAGAGCCATTAATAATACTTCTACTACTTGGATTAGAATCCAAACCTCTCTGTCAGTAGTGATGCCTTGTCCATAGCCTGTACTGACAATTGCTCAGAAGCTGTTTCTCTCCACACCTGAGTCCTGGAGCTCTTTGTGTACAGAACACATACATCTTTTTTCTATGGCAAAAGATCTGCCTTGTCTGCCTGTAAGCAGCTGTCCAGAAGAATCACAGGTGAATAAAAGGCAGGTTTTCCTTCGAAGGAAACATTTTACAGTTGAATGTCTTTTAAAATCCTTTAATCTCCTTCTCAAATAAATTTCAGTGAGTTTTTTTTAAATTGTTATCCTTTCCCAAAGGTCTGTTTGCAGATGCAGAATTAATTTGTATCCATTAACACCCTATATACATATTATCTTCTTGAGTTTAGTTGCTCCATGTGAGCCGAACCTTGAATTAAGAAAGCTCTCCCTGCTTGGGGAAGGACCCCATGAATGAGCCATTCTGCTCACTTGACCTCTGCTTTGGGAACTGTGTGTTGCTCAGCCCTTTCCAGGCCCCACAGGGGCCAACGTTGTAGTCAGTCCAAGATCTAGGCATATTTATTAGACATAAATATATAGAAAAAGACCTCCCATAATATGATGCACCAACTAGACAAGACAAGATAAGTGAGGGAGAATGATAGTGTGGTGGCAGGACTACAGATATTTTGGAGTTCCTATCCTCCATCTGTACTTACTTTCTCTTCTTAATAAGTATTTTTTGACAGCAAAATGTTGTGTGGCTTTTGTGGACCACCCTCAACAAAATAGCCTGGTCAGACAGGAAGTCGAGTGTCAACAACGCACATCTCAGAAACTCTGAGATGATGTTTGCCCAAACTGGTGCTGCTTATAGATGAAGACCATCACCAGGATTTAACAGTAATCAGGAAATTGAAGTATTTTGAAACAAACTGAACTTGAAAAGAAGTGCAAAAGATGCACCAAATTTTGCAACAGAGGGTAGGGCCCTGGTGATGGAGCAGGGTTGGACAGTGATAGGAGCCCTGCTCAGCAGCAGTACTGCAGCACCCATGTGGATTGGGTGACACAGAGGCACCAGGAGGGGTGACCCACTGGATGTAGTGCAGATTCTGAACCTGTGCTCCAACAGAGCTTACCTGGGGGCATGAGGGTCCGGGGAGTGTTGGGAGCAGTGGGGGATCACACATAGCTAAGCACACACATCCTCCAAAGGAGAAGTGGGGAGGAGGGAGTCCCTTACCCTGGAGAGAAAGGTAGGCACTTGTCCCTCCCTGTTCAGAATTTGAGCATTTGGGGATTAGTTACACAAGGGTATTCAAAGATTTCTAGTTCAGTAACAGTTTGTGTCTTTTGTTGAGGTTTATCTGTTGGTATAGCTCTTGAATACACTTTTCACCAATTGCTGATCAATTATGTGTTGTTAATAATTCAATAAACTACTTCAGTCTTGAGTTGGTTTCAACTATGAGCAGTTTTTCCCTGTGATAATCATGCACCTGAACATCCCTCAGTGCTGACAACATTGTGCATGAAATGCAGTAAGGCCAGCTTGCTTTTCCCCTTTATAGCAATGCATCTGGAGAATGCATCTTCTCTGTCTTCAATTGCTGCACTATCTGCTGGCTTTGAAGGCTCCAAGTTAAACAAGGAATTACTCCAAAGCCAAAAAAAGAAGGGAAAAAGATTGAGAGGGAATTTGAGGGAAATAATGACAAAGAACAGAGTGGAGAGCTTATCCACATAGAAAACTACTTTCTGACTCAGCAGAGGACCACTTTATCTCTCATGTTTTGTCAAATGCAGCCCCTGCCTCTGTCAGCCTTACTACACAAAAATGTAGAGGCTGGAGCCTTTCTAGCATGTAAGTGGAGAAAACAGACTTTTTTCTGCAGTATAATTTGCTGTAAGGCACCCCACTCAAAAGTGAGCAGAGAACTTAGGGGTTTTACCTGACTTAAGTGTTAAAGAAGGAGGAAAAGCCAAAACAGGCAGCCACATCAATGGCTATATCAGGTACCTTTCTCCTAAGTACACGTCACTGGGGAGAGGTTTAGCAGAGATGACACATTGGGACCACATCTCATAATTTGTTAATATAAAAAGATACAGTGCAGTAACTGGCAAATCCTGTTTGGTTTATCATTATAAACCTCAGAGACTCATGATGGCCAGAGGTATGTGACTATCATGATGTCACATGAAACTGGAAATTATGTTATGTTTATTTCGCTGGATGAATAGTCCTGAGACAGGAGAATTAATTGCATGCAATTACAATTTTCTTTTTCCTTCTGTTGACAGTTACCATATTCCCAGTTGGCAACAGACTGTCTAAAGAAGATAGTGTTTAATGGAATAGTGAGGAATGATGCAAAGTTGAAATCAATTAATCTCTGACAATTTACAGTGAGATAAGTGAGTACAATGTTAAAGAATACAATAAAGACCATGATAAAATTTCAGGAGGCATAGTAAAGTTACAAAATATTCTAGAGAGTATATTAAATATATTTCCAAAATCCAAGCTATCATTTGAAAAATATTTTAACTGTCCTCTGTTCTGCATGAGAAACATATTTGTGTATCAAATTTCTGCTGGTTTTACATTAAAAAAAATACCCATTCACTTTACAGTGTAGTCTGGGAGGTTCTAACAATTTGCTGAGTTTTAGCATAAAACAGTGATGCTGCTGCAGTTCCTGGTCTTCCTTGCAACTCTGAAAGGGAGTCTTGAATTAACTTCTGTATCAAATTACCATTAGCAAGCACTTTTTAAAAGCAGCTTTGTTTTTGCCGCAGAATCAATAATACTTCCCTTATCCAGTTGTAAAATCCTAGTGAGGAAAAAGGATTTTTTCTGTGTGAAGGAGTTGGATAAGATGAAATCTGTGTGCAATGGCTTAAGGATAATCTCATAATGACTACAGTGTGACAATAAAAAAATAATTAAAAAATAAAAAAAAAAAAAAAAAAAAAAAAAGGAGAAATCAAGCAAAGGTCCCTGCCTTCTGTTTGGGGAAAACATGGCCAAAATGAATTTCCCTTTCCTGTTCTAAATCCAGCAATATCCTGAGAAGAGCAGAGGCTGAGATGACCCAATAACTTCTGTTGCAGCGGCCTCAGGGAGACAAAGAGTTACATTGTCCCACCCCAAACCCCTTGTGAAGGGCGGCCCAGGAGTTCTGATTGGGTTTGAGTCCCTGGGGGGTTCTCCCTTGCTGTGTTTCTAATGGTCCCTGACCCTGAACTCCACCCTCAAAGGTGTAAACCCTCGGTTCTGTCCCTCAAAAACCCCTGCTGTGCCTCTGTTCGGGGCTCTCTGTTCTGGACCTGAGTTTGTTCTCATGCTGAATAAATGGTTTCATGAACGGGAGCCCGTCTCGTTGGTGTTTCATGCTGGTCCCCAGAACCCTGCTGCTTCCCTGGACGAGATCCTGAGGTTGCAGGCTGCAACAAATGGTGAGAGAATGCGTGGCATCCAGCGAAGCACCAGGAGAACAGCAGGACCCGGCTCCATGGACACCTCGTAAGTCCCCGGCTGATGGCTTGAGAGCCGGCGAGACCCCCGCCTTGGAAAGGAGGACTCGAGAGTACCTGGCAGGGAGACTGGGTTGGGAGTGCCTCGGGCATGGGGAAGAAAAGGGATTACGGAGGTGTGGGAGCCGAGACCAGACGCTGGGACAAGCACCTAACATCACCCAACGAGACGTATTATGGACGATATCAACATTATGGACGATTCTATTAACACTATGGACGATTATGGACGATTATATCAACATTATGGACGATTATATCAACATTATGGACGATTATGTACGGTATGGCTCTTCCAGTGGACTGTTTTTGTCTTCTGTGGAGTTCCTTTTTTGGTGTATACCTTCCTGTACCTTCCCCTTTCCTCTGTTCCTAAGGGCAGGACAAAGGGTGAAAAAAGCTAAGATGGCTCGGGGTTGCTGCCGTCTGCCCGCCGTTCCGTGTCCTCCTTCACTCCCTGTCTCTCCATATTCCCCGTTCCCTGTCCGGGAAAGTCCATCCCGGCCTCCCCCCCCCCCCTTCCCAAGATGGCGCCGGCCACGCGGTCTGGGATCCCTTGTTTCCCGCCTTGCTCCTTCTTTTCCGGTCCCAAACCTTCCCGAACCTCCCAGTAACTCCTGCTTGGCCCCATCCCTTTGTTCGGTGCTCCACCCCTGGGGGCTGTGCCTGTTCCATGGTGGGCAACACCTCCTCTGGGGAAATCGAAACTGTAACCGAGCTCCCAAAGCCAGTGTTACACAGAGATCATCTAAAGAGGCGACGCCCACATGGGAGCCGGAGCCGAAGCTGGAGATCGAACAATTCTGCCCCTCGTCAGAGGAGATCTAAGAGCTGCACCCTTCCTAACAGAGAATCCTAAAGTGGAAGAGACTGAACAAAAAAAAAAATTATGTTTGCATTAAGTACCATCACCGTTTAATTTGCCCGGCGTAGTCCGAGATTTAAGTGTTTGTTTTCAATTTTGTTTTTTCTGTTTGCTTAATGTGTTTTGTTATTGAGCTATTGGTGTCCCACAAAGCAAAGTGGGTGCTCTGTGGAAGAGGTGAGATTTTAAGGTGTATGTTTGGAAACGTTTTAAGCTCCTAATTAAAATTTGAAAGAAAAAAAAAAAAAAAAAAAAAGGAGCAAATGTTGCAGCGGCCTCAGGGAGACAAAGAGTTACATTGTCCCACCCCAAACCCCTTGTGAAGGGCGGCCCAGGAGTTCTGATTGGGTTTGAGTCCCTGGGGGGTTCTCCCTTGCTGTGTTTCTAATGGTCCCTGACCCTGAACTCCACCCTCAAAGGTGTAAACCCTCGGTTCTGTCCCTCAAAAACCCCTGCTGTGCCTCTGTTCGGGGCTCTCTGTTCTGGACCTGAGTTTGTTCTCATGCTGAATAAATGGTTTCATGAACGGGAGCCCGTCTCGTTGGTGTTTCATGCTGGTCCCCAGAACCCTGCTGCTTCCCTGGACGAGATCCTGAGGTTGCAGGCTGCAACAAACTTCTGTAACAGGAGCACATTTAGACAACAGCAGTGCAAGGCACAATGTGGCACCGTGAGTTATCCAAGAGAATGAGGCTCAGTGTGTTACTGTTGTTTATGATTCCTGAAGGACAAAATAATCAGCCCTCTTTGCAGTGGCTGGATCAGCTGGTTTCCTTAACGAGGTGAGTGCTCAGTGAAGATGTGTAAATTAGGAAATAAGGATGTCACAGCAAAGTACATGCTAACTTCTCTGGTAGTTTTGTTGGTTTGTTTTTTTTTTTAACCAGGAAAGCCCACTAGTTAAATGATGTAAAATAAAAAAGGACAGAATGTCTAGAGGGAATTGGTAAGTGGGTGGATGGATGGCAGCCTCCTTCTTTTCTGGGGATACAACTTTAAACAGAGATAGTGTTGCTGTGGAAATATGCCTGCCTAACTGGTGTGATGCTTCCAAATACAGGGCTGGGGTGTTCCTTATACTAAAAAAATAAATAGTTGTAATTCTCAAAGATTATTGTAAGCAGAGCCTGAGGGTGAACAGAGGATCTAGTGCCCTGCAGCAAAAGCTGACAGCCTAAGAAATGCTTGGCTCTGAATAGTCAAAAAAGATTGTATTTAATAATAATTTATGATGTTATATGGTAAGAGAGGAATGCTCAATGCAACTGATATGGGCTACTCACAATATTTTTAAAGGAACTGAGAAAAGAGTCTGTAAGATCTGTGCTACAAGATGGTGTCTTGTACTCACAATATTTTTAAAGGAACTGAGAAAAAGAGTCTGTAGGATCTGTGCTACAAGATGTACCACTGAACCAATGTACTTTTTATGATAATACTTAGTTCACACTTGAAAACCACATCTTGGTTTGGCTTACTCTTTTTTCATTTAATTTTATCATTTTGAGCTCAGAGTAGATTTTGCAACTTAGAGCAACATCATCTGAAAAAACACATCATTATACTTTCTTAAACACTACAGTGATGAATATAAAGCATTAAATGATGACATTTTTCTTTGGTTGAAGTATACAGCTGCAAACTTCAATCTTGCCTTTATCAAATACCAATTGCAATATTAACAGCTGATTTATTAATTTAACTGTATGCTTTGTAACTGAGTATCTTAAAATAATTGTCATTGTGAAGGTGAATTTCATCTTGTCAGCCTTCTTTCATTTAAGTTGAATACATAGCAAGAAGATGTAAAATCATTCTCATTCTTTTTAGATTAAGACATTCTGGAGATAAAATATAATTCTTTTCATGGTTGATCTATCATGGCTGGTCCTGACATAAGGTTTGATAAATGATTGGTGGTCCCACAATTCCAAAACATTAACTGCTCTTTGGGTGAGCTAAATAAATGGAGAGGCTAGTTGGTAATCATCAGTTATACTTTGGGAGATGTAAAAGCTTTCTATTAAATGTTGAAATAATCTTATATTCTCAAACTCTTTCCTTGTAGTGAGGCTGAAAGCAATGTCACTAAAACTTTCCATATTTACCCTACCCCCCTGTCGTGGTTTCAAGCTAGTAATAAAAACTTATTTATCTTTTGCTAGAGATATGGATTAAAATAAGAGCAAAACAGGCTTAAAACTTAAAAGGAATAAAGACAGTTTATTAACAAACTACTAGAATAAAAATACCAAAATAAACTTTCAGAGAACCCTTTTACTTTTCACTACTTGATCATTTCTTTGTACACATAACAACATAGAGACAAAAAAAGTTTTACAATCTTGGTGGTCAAAAACAGTTTCAATTTTAGAGTCTTTTCATCAGTCCCCGTAGAGAAACAGAAGTCTCTTTCTGCTAATCCATGGAGTTTCTAGAGTCCACTCTTCCCATCTCACACCACTCTGAGGTGTGCAATGGGTCAAATTGAATCTAGGGATGCTATTTTTAAGGATAAGTGATTCAAAGCAGAAATCTTTTTCAGTTGTCCCTGTGAGCCCTCCTGGAAAACAGCCATCTCCCTGGCTCCTTTAAGGCTTTAAAATCTTCACTTCACTCGCAAGTTCCAGCAACTCACAGGATCATAATTATTTTTCTTTTCTTTAAAGTCCACACTTTGAATACTCTATTCCTCCCATACTCTAGCCATGAATTAAAGGAGTCTTTAAACTACTGTCCATCTCCATAGCTGCAACAGAAAGACTTTTCAGCAACAAGCATCTTCTTTTTCTCTCTTTCTTATTTAAACTTAACTCTTTTCTTCACTGTTTCTGGTAGGTTTATGATGTCTTACATGTTAATTGTCTCTCTTTTCTCTGTCTGTTCTAAGAAAAAGGAGTAATCTGTTGTTTATCTAGGTAATAAAGGAGTTAAAAGAAGAAAGCTACAAAAGTTCATAGTGTCCGGTTTCAGTCTAGCAACAGACTTTGAAAACTAAACAAAACTGCTAAACTGCTTTTCTCTCCTTAGTAAAAGGGTTCTCTGAAAGTTTATTTTGGTATTTTTATTCTAGTAGTTTGTTAATAAACTGTCTTTATTCCTTTTAAGTTTTAAGCCTGTTTTGCTCTTATTTTAATCCGTATCTCTAGCAAAAAATAAATAAGTTTTTATTACTAGCTTGAAACCACGACACCCCCCATATTTTCAGGGCTCTTTTTGGTCATGGTTGCCATAAGTGGTTAAACGACACTTATTTTAGAAACAGGAATTTTCAAATTGACAATGTCCCATGTATTCTCACCTTAGTGATTTTATTGTTGCAGTGCATGACTGGCTGTGCGCTACTATCTTGGGAAACATTACGCTGAAGGAAATAAAATTTGCCACAGAGAATCAAGGTAAAGCTAGGTCTTGTGGGCCTGATGTTTCTGTTTTTCAAAGGCAAGAACCTTCAACATAAGTTTCACTCCAGGACAGGGACTGAAGAGCTCACCTCAGGGTTGCAAATCCAAAGGCCACATTCTTCAGAACAATCCAACTTCTCCCTCTTATTCTTCCTCACATCCACCAACATGGTGGCTGGGGAAGCTCCTTGTCCCTTTATATCTTTTTATTATTGTAGCATCTGAACATGCATGGTAAGTTCAAGGACACATGGTAACATAATTAACAGCTCATTTTCAGAAAGGCAGCAAAAAAAAAAATCCCTTAAAACCACAAAGAATTTTCATCTTTTTCTGTTTCTGTTCTTTTGGGGGTGAGGGGATTTTTTCTTTTTTTTGGCTTTTTGTTTGTTTTTGAGAGTCAAGGAAGCTATGGAGTAGGCTCCAGACTCTGTAAAATAATGGACTCATAGTTTCCACTGGAAACAGTCCCACTGCAGTGCCTTGGTCAGGAGGATGTGCCAAGAGCTGTGAACTCTCACCTCTCATAGATTTGCCCTCCTGAGTTTGGATTGTAGCACAATGCCTGTCATTTTAGGACAACCCTTTTAAACTTCTCCTTGAATTTCTGGCACAAACCCTTTTTTCTTGCCTTCACAAGAGTGGTGCAGTTCCTAGTTAATTATTAAGATATAAGGATATGGGAAACAAATGTTCAAATTCCTCCTGATAGATAGCACATCTGCCATCTCCCAAGAGCCAGCCCTAAACAGCAAGTCATAAATTATTTGAAGCACCCAGTGTCCCTGTGAAAGCTGTTCCACTTAATGTAAAATATTCTAATCCTAAATACATTCACTAGGAAATGGAACCCAGATTCTGTGCCTGCCTCCACCTCTCTTTTTTTTTTAATCTTACACCCCCATGACCCAAGTCACCCCTCAGGTGTTTCTGCTTACCCCAAAACTGGTCAGTTTTCTAACCTGTGGAAAATCAAGCAGAAGACAACAGCTCTCCCAAGCCTTGTTTCAGCAGCACAACTGGTATCAGACACATCAGGAATTGTGTCTTCTTAGCATGCTGTCCTTAGGTGTTTTTTCAATGTTTTAGAGTATAATCTCAAACACTGGTTGAGAAAAGTATTAGTTTAGAGAAGCACAGCTGCCTCCACTCAATAATCCTTTTTGTGAAACAATTACAAAAAAAAAAAAAAGCAAACCTAAAAAATCTGCCTTACTTCTTTATCTGAGCCTAGAGCAGCTCTAGTGCTCTCTATCTGTGCAATGTCAATCTTGCAGCTCCTCTCCAGTCAAGGCACAGCACTGGCAGGTGCATGGGTACCTGCAGCCTGCCCACACTGGAGCCTAAGTCACAGATGCAACCGTGAGCACCATGCCTGCAGGGTCACAGCAACTTTTTCACCTGGAAACAGCCTGGGAATTATTTATCCCTTGGGGAATGCAGAAAGTGAATTTAAGACTCAGATGCTTGCCAGTTTGAATCTGCCAGCTGAATCCAGCTGTCTGATCTGTGCAGTGGGGAAAGGGGAAGCTTAAAAGAGGGTAGCAGGTCACTGTGCAACACAGTAACTTGTTTTGAAAATGAAGTGATTCAGTCAATTGTTTTAATTTCTCTACTTTGGAAAACACCCATAACTGGGACTTAAAATTCAATTGTTATTTCAGATTTTTATTTAAAGAATTGACTTATCTTGCTACATTGACATGATAATTTGCTGATTGGCTGCACTCATTTTATGACCCATATAATTAATTTTGAATCATTAGGTTCAATTTTAATTGACATTGATTTGATAATTAAATGTATTTCTTAGCTACTTTAGTCCAGTCCTAGCAGCACGTTTGGTTCTTTGTTATTAATAAATTTCACAGATTTGTTTTCTTTTTTCAGACTATCAACTCAGACTAAATGTCTGAAGAATATAAGATAAATTAGATGGTTAAGGTAATTACCTACTTACTTCAATCTCAACTTTTTGTCTCCTTTTCAAAGGGAAATCAAATGGTGTAATGATCTGCAAAGATTTAAGAATTCCAAGGCATCCATCATGAGATAAAACTTGTTTCTAACCCAAAATAAAAAGTTAACTTAATCTTCAAATGAACACATCTCATTTTCTGCTTACAGATCTGATTTTACCCCTACTACAGCCAGTGTGATTTTGATACAGATAATACAGATGGCCCTAAGTCCCCCAGTCGCTCCACACACCTCAATCTTTCCTATGCAAGAGCTGTGTTTGATGTGCACTTTATGCTTTGTTAAAGTTACTTTATGAAAACAAAATAATACAGGAAACACACGTTACTTTATATATTATATTTATGCTGTATTAGTAAATCCTGCGTCTGTATGAGACTGTACCTCCCTGAATTCATTGGCCTGTCTTTTGGTTTTTTTATTTCCACAGTGTCTCTTAATAATGTAGAGGCCACAAAATATTCCATATGTTCTATCTTGTATCAACCCGAACTACATTTAAATAGGCTACTCTAAGTTCCAGAAACATACAGAATCTGGTGATGAAAATCACACCCTAATAAATGTATTACATACCAAAGGTGCCATGTCTGACCTGTAAATCAAGGTACTTGTATACAAGAGAGCTCCTCTGGTGATCAGTCATGCCTCAAAAATGCAGTCATGAAGCAGATAGATGATTTCATTAATAATGGCACTGCACTAGGAAAAGCGTGCTGCCTCCCTGCTAATTTAAGTAAGATTTATTTAAATCTTTGTGAGTACTTGAGGCTGAGCAGGTGACTTGTCTTAAGGTCAGCTCTTATGGAAACAAAGCAAGACCAAAAAGGGCTACCAAGACTAATCCTAGTAACTGGCATTGGATTAAAACCTGAAATAACAGGAAAAAGCAAAAAATAAATATAGCATAAGTTTAACAATATGGGCAAGCCTAGGCTTCTGCTGAATAGAATGAGCTTGTAAGGTCAAAGAAAATGAAGGTTCTTTCAGTGTGATTAGGCTGGATGTGTTCAAATGTAAACTGCAGTACAGATGATTACTTATCTTGTCCAAGATAGGGGCTCAATTTAAACATTTTGGTATGCTTAAATGCTATTTAGAATTCATTTATATTAAGGGCAGTCAAGACAGCCTGCCACTGACAGATAACAACTTTTTGAGATGCTTGAATGAGCCACACCTGGTCTTCTCTGACTGGCCAAGCTGCAAATGTGGATCTTTTGTAAGAACTTACCAGGAGAAATGTCAAAGCTCTAATAAAGATACGCAACAGTTATTCGGGCATACACCCCTTCTTTCAGTGGCATAAATATTCAACATGTTATTAAGATGAATGTTTTTAGGTTTAGGCCCATATCTTTACATAAAAAAAGGGGAATATCACTTCCATTTGCTTTAGCATCATCTATCTGAGAAAGACATTCTAGAATATTCCAGAGAGAGCAGGGTGACTTTTCACCAGCTCAATTATCTTTTACATTGCTCTGGCAATGTAAAAATTCTCTAGTATTAAAAAGAACCCAGACTCACACATTAATTTTGCTGCCTATTTAAAGCACTAAACCCCACTACAGTTTAGCATTATTAGTAGCAAGAATCCTGTCGGCCTGAACTAGCAACTGTATAATCCAACAGTACAGTTGCCTATGCAACACATTCTTCAGCTTCATCAGACACTTTCAGGCCCGATTACTGACAACAAAGCTTATTAACTGGGCTTAATTTGGAAAATTGGTGTCTTTTGTACTGGATTAATTATTATACGTGTCAGTAACAACATACTTGAAAGGTTAAAATTCCTAGGTTGAGCCTGATAATCTGGCAGGAATTGGTTCCACAGCTGGAGACTGCTTATTAATAAATCTGTGCATAGCTGCAACTGTAGTTATCACTGAAACTTGAAGAAAGGAGCAGTTTTCTATCCTGTGCAAGACTCAGACTGGTGACAGCCATGGATTTCCAATGTGCTTTGTCAAAAAGGTAACTGTCACAATCATCATTTCTGCTTCAAAGGCAGAGAGGAAGGGATGCACAAGGATGTGGTGTCCCAAGGTGCTGATACAAACAAACACAGTCAGGCAGAGAATTGGGTTTCTGATTACTGGCCACTGGTTCCCAGTAAGATCTATATTTCTGCTGCTTCTCTGGAGACCAGCAGACATCAGCACAGCACTGAACACATGGTTGCTGACACATATATATTAGCCTGTTCTACTCCATAGGTTGGCCATGTATCTGTACCAATGACAGAATACTTGGATTCTGGACTTCCTTGGTCAGGCTTCAGCAAAGTGCACCACAGTAGTCAAGACTGAAAATGAATGGATCAAAGGCCCTAAATTCTCCTTTAGCAGGGAGGAGTGCACTGTAAGACTGCAATATGTCCTCAGGAAGACCTGTTTAAACAGTTGTTAAAAAGAGGCACATCACCAGCACATGGTTTTGATGCGGTTTGTGGGTATCAGAGTCCAGTAGGTGAGCATTTTGTTTGTCCAGTGGGCAGAGCACTTAGTGCACAGCTGTCTGCAGTGACTGTGCGCACTACGCAGAGCCTTTGGAGGAAATTGAGCCTGGACTGGGCTACGGCAGCACTCAGACAACACCTGCAGTCACAATCCAGCTGTTCTTCACAGTGCTTTAGGGCAGCTTTCCTCTCCTGGAGCCTACACACCCACTCTGTGTGGGCCAGGCCAGGGTGAGGGGCTGCGGAATGCCTGGCTCTGCCAGCTGCTTTTAGGTGAATTGTTTCATTCCTGCCTGACCAAGGGCAACTTTCCTGCCTCATGGTGGGCTTCAGATAATGGAAGAAATAGTAAGAGGTGTTTGGAGAAACACGAGGGAAGAAGAGTCTCATGGAAAGGGACCCTATTGATCTTTTCAACTCCCTAACAGGAGGTTGTAGCCAGCGAAGACTGATTTCACATCCCAAGTAGCAAGTGATGGGACCAGAGGAAACAGCCTCAAGTTGCACCAAAGGAGATGTAGGTCAGTTTTTTGGGAAAATTTCTTCATGGAAAGGTTGTCAAACATTGGCACAGGCTGCCCAGGGCAACGGTGGAATCACCTTTCTGAAGCGTTCAAAGCCCATGTGGATGTGAACCTCGGGGACACGGTTTAGTGGCGACCTTGGCACTCCTGGGGGAACGGTTGGCCTCAAAGATCCTAGAGGTCTTTTCCAATATAAATGATTCTGTGATCTCCAGATACATACTTTTTTTAAAACATGAGCGTTAGTGACCTACGATATTTTAACAGTTAAAAAACCCAAACGTAACAACCCAAACGCACGCATACAAGCGCATACACACGAGTCCAGCTGGACCGCCACGCTCGAGGGGAAAGAGGGAAGAGGCGGGGCGGAGAGGGAAGGGCAGAGCTCCCCAGCCCGCCCTCCCTTCCTCCCGCCTTCGGGCGGCCGGGTGCGGCGCTGCGTCTTCTCGCAGCCGATCCGGGCCGTCCCCGCGGCGGCCTTCACCTTCCTCCCCTTCCCGGCGGCAGGGCTGGGGCCTGCCCGCGACCCCGGGAGGAAATGGAGGCGGCGGCGGCGGCCGTGCCGGGCGGCGGCGGCGGCAGGGGCTGAGCGGGGCCGGGGAGGCGCCGCCGCCGCCCGCAGCCGGGCGGGGGGATGCGCCGGCAGCCGGGGCCGCCCGAGCGGGCCGGCCGTGCCGCCGAGTGAGGCGGGACCCCGCCGCCGCGGGCCGGGGCTGCGGGCAACGGCGCTGGAGGGCCGGTAAGCCGGGGAGGGGCCGGGCAGGGCCACGGGGGGAGGCCTGGCGGCCGCCAGCCCCGGGAAGACGCTCCCCCGGCACCCCGGGTCCGGCGGGGAAGCCAGCGGACGCTGCGGGCTTGTGTTGTGCGTCTCTGCCGGGTGAGGGGAAGCCCGCCCAGCTTCGTCTTGCTTCTCCAGAACGGGAAAAGTTTATGTCTGTTCATCCCGGGTCCTTGCGCCCGGAGCCGGGCTAGGACTGGGGCTGAGCATTGCCTCGGCTCGTCCCCTGCCCGTCAGAGCACGGCCCTGTTCCCTCCTCTTGGCGGGGACCGCTCTGGTCTTACGGAATGCAGGGAGCACCCATGAAGCCTGGCCGCAGGGGAGAGAGGAGCCGCTGCCGTTCCCAGCTGTGAAGAGCGTGGGGTGCCCGCTGGAGTGGGAGCTGGTGTCTGTCAGACAGGGCAGGGAGGGGAGGCAGCGTCCCGGCCTCAGCCCGGGGCCGCGGGATGGGCGCACGCCGGGCCTGTCCCGGGCCGAGGCGGTCACGGAGCTGCTGCCGGCATTGCTGCTGTCCCGGGCCGAGGCGGTCACGGAGCTGCTGCCGGCATTGCTGCTGTCCCGGGCCGAGGCGGTCACGGAGCTGCTGCCGGCATTGCTGCTGTCCCGGGCCGAGGCGGTCACGGAGCTCCGGCCGGCATTGCTGCTGCCCTGGTCCTTGGGTCACATCCCGCTGACAGGTGAACTGCGTGCTCGGGGAGCGCTTCGGGCCCCAGCAGGAGCTGGAAGAGCAGACACATGGGCCTGTCACTTAGTGCCCTCGGAAGGAGGAGAGCTTTGAGAAGGAACCAGCCTGTTATGATGTATGTTCAACGTTTAGTAGCACCACACTACTTGCCAAAGGAGAGTCTGTGATACATATTAGTCTGAAATTTCAAGTATAACAAATTGGCCAGATTTTCCTACCTGTAAGATAACACAAAGGAAGCATTGATGAAAATGGATTAGTTAGCTTTTGCTTGGCCTTCCTTACCAGTTCCATTTCCAGTGATGTCAGCCATCCTGTGCTGATGAGCAAGCAGTTGGGAGTTTGAACCTCCTGGTGTCACCGCCATTGACGATGTGTGCAGGGACTGTCCTGCCAAGGAGCTCCTGTGCAAGCAACATAAGCTGCAGAGCAGAGACTGTGCACTGGGTTTTAATGGTGCTTACATATTTCATACTTTGTCCCATCATTCAGTTGAAGACATCAGTCTTGTGCAAAGAATGTTTATTCGCGGTAGCAGGTTACTTGTGGGCCACCAGTCAAGCCTGCAACTCTGTGTCTTGATCTTTGGTTCACGTTTGTGTTGGGTGTTGGTGTGTGTGATTGGTGATCCCATTTTTTCTCATGCAAAACCCTTAATCTGGCTAATCTTAAGGTTATGTGACAGTTTGTCTTTGTAGCAGCCCTGAGAGGGAAGGACAGAGGAATGGGTGGGGACAGGAGTTGTGAGACCTTGTGCTCCTAAAGTGTAGAATTGCAGTAAGAGGGAGAAAGTAACCAGAAAGCTGTGTATTTCATTGTGAGAAAATGGACTAAATCTTCAACATTTTTCTTGATTTTGTCTACTTGTAAAGAAAAATTGTGTTTTAGACAACCAGAAGATTGTTGTGGACGCTAAAGGAGCCTTTTAAAGAGAAGAAACAGAAGCTAGTATATGTATTTACTAGAAAATAAGTGCAGAAGAGGCAACAGAAATGCAACAAGGTTAGAGATAAAATAGGAAATGCAATTGCCCTATGAGAACAATAAAAACATTAAGAGAAACAACATAAGCACATTATTTTTTTTTAAAAGTACTGACCATTGCATGTAAGTGAGCATAATGGTTGAGGTACTCCTGTCTGTAATTTTGAATAGTTCTGCTTCTTGAAATCAGTGATGAGCTCCTGATACAGATGTACTTTAGGATGCTAGAATGAGTAACAGTGTAGTAACATCATAATTACATTATGACAGAACCTCTGACAAGATTCTTACATTCATGAGTATGGTTGCAGGTTTCCTGTACACATTAAAAAAAAAAAAAAAGTAGACAAAACTGCTTAATGTTTTCCTCTCAGCTTCCAGGTCTTGAAGGGTAAAAGTGATGGTTTTTTCAGTTGTTGCTGCAGTTCTGACCCCTTACTGCTCTCTGAACCCTGTCCTTAAGGTGAGAATTGTACTGCTTGTAGGTGACTGGCTGAAATGCTCTCCTGTCCCTACTGCACAGGACCTGGCAGCAGATCTCTCCACTAACCGCATTTCAGGTCAGAGCACACAGGAACTGCATTTCCCATGTGATTTAACACAAATTCATAGAAATCCAATACATAAATTATATAAGGGGATATAGATCAATAATCCTTACTGAACGCTGTGCGTCCATCACTGTTACAGAAGTGGGAAGACTAGCAGGGATGCTATGAATGTTGGAGGCCATTTCTACCCTGCTTTATGTAGAACAAATAGACTGAGTTGGGCAGAGAGGTTTGGCCCAGACTTTTCATTATACCTCTGAAAAGCCCATAGCTGATGGCTAAAGATTTTCCTCCTGCAGAGCATTCTCTGCAAGTTTCTGTCAGTCTGCTGCATTCAGTGTCTTGAATGTTGAATGGTTCTCATGGTTTTAGCAGAGCTACCTAAAAAGTAAAAAATGTCATTGCTAACAGTTCTGTGTCTTGATATCTGATCTTAATTTTTGTCTTCTGTGAGAGCTGGAAATGAATGTGATGTCTGAGAGTAAAGGTAACAAATCTCAGCGCTTAGGTGGAAGATGGTGCATTTCATGGCAGACTGAAAAATGAGGACCTTTGAGACCTGGTGGTTTTCAGCATGAATCCTAGGGTACGTTTGCACTAGTGCAGTGGTAGGATGGGAATAACTTTTGAACTATTTAGCTGAAAAGAGGCCAATCTGATGGAATTCCTACGATATTTGCCTTTCCTGGTCAACGGTTTTCCAGATCATGAAGAATAAACATTTTGGATGTTGTGTGATCAGTTGTCAGACAGGGAATTGCGGCAAAAAAACAGGAGATGACAAACATTGTCTTAATGGAGGTCACAGCATCTGTAACTGTCCAAAATACAGTTGATACCAAGGTATGGTGTTTTTGGAAGTACTTAAAAACAGACTCATGAAAGAAGAGGGGGAAAGAAAGGAACTCCCAGAAGCCAAGCTGAAAAATGCCGCACTGAGAAGATAAAAGTAGGCCTGAACACTGCCATCCTAGCTATTTTTTTTCCCCTTTACCTGGAGATACTCAGTTATTTTCCTCCTCTTACCCATTTTGCATATATTGTTTAGGTCCCAAGTCTGTTTTGAACTCCTTGACTGCCTGCACATGCACCGACTTTCAGCATATCCCGAAGATGGTCCACTACTGTCAGCTATGGAGAGAATTCTTCCTGGAAACATTTGCATTGCTGGAAGGCAAAAGCTTGTTGGAAAAGCAATTGGCACCTGTGGTAGTAGTAGTGATGTTGCAGGTGGACATGCTGAAACAACATCAAAACCAGGCTTACTTCTGTTATTGAAGCTTTGTGGGAATGAGGAAGGTGGAATACTGGTATATAAGTGAAAAATTTAATAAACACTTCCTTAGAAGTATTAACTAACATTTTTTTTGCACCATAACTGGCAATGAGGGTATTTCTTGTATTCCTTGTCAGTTGATTTAAATGGCTGAATAGAAATTGTGGTCACAAACTGTGCAGATGTGACTCATAGAAGTTGCGTGTGCCTGCTTTAGGACAGAGTTTGATCCTACTGCTAGTTATAGAATTGTTGTGAGGGTGTCATTGTATGAGATTTTTGTATTAGATCCTGTTTGGTTAAATGTTCAGATGTTATACTGCATGTGACCTTAAAAGGAAGCATTCACTCTTTTCAGCACCTGAGTTCAGCCCTTCATGTGTCTTATCTCTCCAGCGACAGTAGCGACAATAGTGCTGTATTTTTGTATGTTTTAGATGTGGAGTTTTTTTATTTGCAGTGGAGCTTTCACAGATAGCTGGTGTCCACCCCCATGTATATTGCCATCACAAGTTGGATATTGAGCTAAAGATACAGCTTAAAAATTTCCATTTCTCTTAGTGGCTGGGAACTTCAATCTTTTTTATTATTGGTTTCCTTTTATTTGATCTTCTAGTCATAGAAAACAATTTATTAAGATAGCCGTTTCAAAAATTAGGATAGTACTGCGTGTATTCAGTCAGTTCCTGTGAGTGTTTTCTTTGCACATTAAAACTGCAGTCTCAGTTGTTTGGGTGGCCCTTCCTGCACTCCTGAGGGAGTTCTGTCTTTGAGGCTTACCTGCAGGGATACAGCTACAGGTAGTAGGCTCTGCTGCAAGGAAATGAAAAAGTATTTGGCCAGCTTAAGCTTAGTGTTCCAACTTGGTAGCTTCCAGCCTGTAATTTCTGTAGGCTGGGCAGGGGAAGAATCCTTGTTATATGTCATTAATTGACTTGGGATAACCAAGCATAGTGCTAATGTTATGTCTGCCACTGAGAGCACAGCTTTCTTCATTCTCCCTTCCTTTCCTACAATGGGTTGTCTTGCTAAGCTGAATCAAAACACAAACTCTTCTTTTAAAAAATTGTGATTTTTGCTAATTGTCTAGACTCATTTTATGACAAGCCGTTAGTGCTATTCCCAGCACAAGCAGAGGGCTGCGTATGTGTACACGGGGGTGAAGGAATGAAGCCTTTGTTTGATAACAGCCAGTGGTTACATTGCCTCATCCTTAACATTGGTTAAAAATATGGCTGAACGGACAAAAAGTAAAAAGTGAAATCTACTGCTATGTTTTATGACACACATATTATTAAAGCTTTTTCTTTTTGGTTATGGAAAGTATTTTTCTAAGCTTGTAACAAAAATAATTAATGTGTCAATCTTTTCTCTTTCAAACAGGAAGTGCCAACTTTATATGGCTCACATCTGACAACATGCACCACCAGTGGCTGCTGCTAGCTGCATGCTTTTGGGTGATATTCATGTTCATGGTTGCTAGCAAGTTTATCACATTGACTTTTAAAGACCCCGATGGTAAGTTTAGCTTTAATGTTTGATGTAAAACAGAAAATTGAATACTGCTTCACAGAAATACTCTTTACTATGAAAATTAGTTCTTGGCATGTTATCACTTCTTCAGTAGGACCGAGAACAGAACCACTAAATTTCTGGAAGTGACAGTGCTGATATCCAGCTCCTTTTCTTTCTAGAAGTCTGCAAACCTAACATCACGGGAAATTTTTTTTGTTGCTTAGGAGCTGAAGGGATCTTGTTTGGTAGTACTGTCTCGGTAGGTCTGCTTTTTCAAATACATTTAGTTCCAGTATTGTCATCTGCTAGGGGTAGAAGTTACGTGCAAAAACAAAAGAGCACTATTACCTGTTCTAAGTCAGAAGAGACTCAGAAGGTACTGAAGAGTTCATTTCACAATACTAATTTCGGTCTTTTTGTCACTGCTTGTCTTGTAGCTGAGGCATCATGTAAAACTTGTGGAAAGTTTTATTTCATTTGCAATGCACTTTGCCTAGCCACCTGTCCTGCTTCTTGCATTCAGTTTTATCCCCTGCTGTTTGACTTGTAAACAGCTTATAGGCTTTTGCTTAGCTTAAGTAGCTGAGATGTTGTTAAGATGATGAGGAATTTAAGCCATTTGATGACACCACACAGCATGTTAGTTTTGTGTCTGCTGGGGACCCACTCTTACAAAGCCATCCTACTGAGAGTTTTGGGTGAAGGTGATGATATAGCTTTGAGTCTTAAGAGATCTGTGTTTCTGCATCTTCATAAGACATGCAAGAAATATGTAGCTTTTGAAGCACTGACACTTGTGCCATATTTTTCAATAACTTGATAATGAGTAAATATATTAGGTGTACCTTTATAAATAGTATGTATCTATGTGAAGATTTATTCAGGAAGTCTTACAGAGGATAACTGTAGACTAACTTAGCTTTCCTTGGACCCAGCTGTTCTGTCCTGGTACATCTACAAGTCAGCTAGTCTTATGATAGGTAGTTCTATCTTCCAGTATTTCACTCTATGCCAACTCTTGTTTCCCAGCTCAGGTATTCTTTGGGTGGTTCTTTTCATCAGAATTTGTCAGGAAAATTAAAATGTAGTTTAAAAAGAATTACTAGAGCATACCCTCTGCATTTACTTGCTTTTTATTACCTTGGCTTGCCAAGTTTTTTTGTTTTGTTTTTTTTTTTCTGTGCTGAATCTTCCACTCCTTTTGAATAGTTCTCTGAGCAGATTATACATAAATTCTTAAGCTTGTCCTGCAAAGGCATGACTATGTAAGTGTATGTATGTGTTGGAGTGTTTTTAATAAAACCAATGAAGGGAAATACTTTGAATATATGAACAGAATTTTGGAGGAAGTCCAGACAGGATGGCAAATCCTGGAGAAGCTCTTCTAGACTTAATAAAATATGACTTGTCAGAAATCTTTCTTATTTGGATGTATCTTCTTAGCAGATAGAATAAAACCAGCAGATGCTCAATGAATCAATGTTCTTTTGTTTAAGCCTTTTACTGATGTCTTGGGTGCATGAGCAATAGCAACTTCTTAAGGAGTAGGTTTTTGTCCATCATTCCTAGTAGCATCTACAGGCATGCTTTTATACAATGATAATGAAAAAAATTTAGATACTCTTTCACTGAATCAGATTACTTGTATTTTACAGAACACCATGAAGTAAGTCTGTGCACAGCAATAATTGCCATTTCTGAATGCCTGAATGCCTACACTGCTTTCAGTTTTAACTTGCTTTTCTATGCATTCCCTTTGTTAAAATCCAGTGTAGGCAGAGTAGAGTGCTCCCTTAAGAAAAGGACATAGGCAGTGCACACATTTTCTCAACCATGAAACAGTAAGCCCCTGTGGATGCAGATGAGAAAACATTATTCATAGAAGAATCTATATGAAGGGAAAAGCAATCTAATATGGATGGAAATAAATTTTCAGGGAAAAAATCATGTTCTTTTTGCTTTGTAGTTAGGGAAAGCTGTTTCAAATTATTTTTGATCTTTCTGCACCGTGTAGGCTAAAGCTAAAACCTTGTGTTATTTTCTGTACCGTACTAAATGCAAAAGATGAAAAGGGTTCTTCTGTACATGCTTTAATTTGGTCTCAAACTATTAGCTGCCCTAAGATCACTAAAAAAGAACAAGAATATCAGCTGAGTTCATTGTTGTTGAGAGAATCTCTAAAGAAGGCCATTGGTCCAGTAAAAATGGAAGAGGGGATCTTTATTTTTGGTTATAGGTGCTTACTTAGAGCACCAGAGAAATAAAAGGGTGTTCATAATGACACTTTTCTTCCTGTAAGTTTAATAGTCTATAAAAGAAGAAACATTTCTACTAGTATAAGGAGAGAGAAGAACCTGCTAAGTTTATTTGGACATGGTTTGGCAAGTTCATTGAAAAATAGAAATCTCCTATGCAGAAGTCCACATAGTTATACCAAATCGTCTACCAGTTGTGGTATTTTGATTCAAGACTTTGGTGCCTCTCTGTACACTTTTTGGAAAAAACCAAAGCAAACAACAACAACAACAAAAAACCAAGTAAAATACAATGGGTATGTTTCTTTGATAAAACTCAAATGAAGTTGCATCCAAAATTCCCACAGAGTATATCCTTGAAAATATTCGTAGTCTGTCTATCTTCTCTGGTACCTTTCCATGTAGAAACAAATCCTAATGTTCTGTAAGCTTAAAACAGCAAGTAAAGTTCATGTTTTAGTTGTAAAGCAGAAATAGTTGCCTTCCCCTCACATTCTGTAATGCTATTATCTCTTCCTTCTTTAGGCTATGGTGCCAAGCAAGAGCCATTGATACTGACAGCTGTGACAAAAGTAGAGGAGGTACATGTGCCAGAGGAAAAACATTGGCCTGAAGAATTCCAGGTGCATACTGTTGAGATAAGGGTTATGTGTATTAAAGAGTAGAAGAAAATAAGAGATTAAGGAAGGGCTTCCTGTTGTTAAGATGAATTGCTAGACAGGAATTATTTATTCAGACGGTTCTCTTTAGATAGAGCTGGCAGAATTCATTTTAACTTCACAAAGCTGGTCTGTTATGGTAACCTGCTGTCTTGTTTCAACTGAATGATTCAACTTAATGTGTTTCCATTTCCAGGAGAAAATTGTTACAGTACTCCTTTATCAAGTCAGGACAGTCATTTTTGTTAGCCTTTTTAATATAATGGCCCAGTTTTGGATTACTTTGTGTTCTGTTTGCCACAGCAATCAGGTTTGTTGTTGTTGAGGCTAAGCCTGTGTCTTCTCTATTCTCTTAGATTTCTGCCCAATCTCTCTGTTTCTTTTTATCAGTGTCAATTTCTTTTTCATGTTTTGTGCTCTTTGTGTTTCACGTTTCAGCATTTTTCCAAAGTAGAACATGAACACAATAGTAGTCAATACCAGTTGATCTTTTAGATGCATGGTTCTGTGCTTTCAGCAAATTGACAATTAAACATTGAAAATCCTTTTGTACAAATGTGAATTTCAGACCAGTTGCAGAGTGGGCTAAATAAAAAAAAAAATTTTGCATTAGTACATAAGTCATCTGATGTTTAAAGTATTTTTGTGATGCAGCATGGAAGGTAGGTTAGCTGTATAACCATGACTCTTTTTGTTTTCATTTTTCAAAAACATGAAATTTAAGTTACCTTCAAAATGCTTGGGAAAAACACTTTGTTCAGTGGAAGGCTGGCAGATATATATAATGAGTTTTAATAGCTTTCTTTACTAGTATGGAAGAGGATAATAAGTTTTCTGATCTAAAATAATTCCCTCTTGACTTTCTGACAACGTGAAATGTAGAATAACAACTTTAACTTTGGTTGCATGCAGAAAGAATTGTTCGGACAGATAAAATAATCTGACAGTCTGTTCAGATTACATTCTGAGCAGGGGGTATTGGAGAGGAGTAACAAAGAGAAAAAGTAGAATTTTTTTCCCTTATGGAAGGTTGGGACAAAAAGTAAAATAATTCCTTTTTTTCATCTGTAGCTTGGACACTATACCTAAAACCATAGAATCACAGAATGGTTTGAGTTGGAAGGGGCCTTTGAAGATCATCTAGTTCCAAGCCCTGCCATGGACAGGGATACCTTTCATTAGGCCAGGTTGCTCAGAGCCCCATCCAACCTGGCCTTGAACATTTCTGGGGTGGGCCATCCCTAGCTGCCCTGGGTAACCTGTTCCAGTGCCTGACCCTCATAGGAAAAAATTCCTTCCTATTGTCTAAACCTATTTTTTTTCTTGAAAACCATCACCCATGCCTTGTCACTTCAGGCTTGGTAAGAAGTCTGTCTTTCTTACAAACCCCTTGCAAAAATTGAAAAACTGCAGTGAGGTTTTCCTGGAGCCTTTTCTTCTCTGGGCTGAAGAGCCACAGCTGTCTCCTTAGAAGGTGTTCCATCTTGGACCATCTTCATAGCCTCCTCTGGACCTTCCCTTAACAGGTCTATGTCTTTCCTGTGCTGGGTCTCCAGGGCTGCAGGCAGCACTCCAGGTGGCAGTAGAGCAGAGTACAGGGGGAGAATCACCTCCTTTGAACTGCTGTCCACAGTGCTTTTTTTATGCAGTCCGGGGTGCAGTTGGCTTTGTGGGCTGCAAGTACACACTGCCAGCACATACCAAATTTTTCACTCATCAGTATCCCCAAATCCTTGGTAGGGTTTGTGTTAATCAGTTCATACCGTAGTCTGTATTGATATTGGGGAATGCCGTTCAGTTAATGAAAAGGTGGAAATTTGTCAGTTGAAGTTTAAACTTTCCCATCACCTGCTAATTAGAGAAGCTCCTTTTTCCTCTCACTCCACTAGTTGTGAGGCAAGAGGTGGTTGTGGTTCCTGTCTTAGTGTCAGAAAAATGAGACATGTGAAGCAGCTCATCCATTTTTGGGGAGAGGTATCCTGCTGCTACTTTTATTTGTCACACTGATGCTCATTGTTCACATTTTTATTCACCTGATTTTATTTCAGCTTGGGTAAATGGATGCCTGCAGGTGCTAGAAAACAACACAACACCACAGAACTTTCATAATAATTTTTTTCCCAGCCAGATGAGTCACAAAATATTCTGAGTTGGAAGGGACTGACAAGGATCATCGAGTCCAACTTCAGACCACACAGGATGTTCCCAAGAATCATACCATGGGTCAGCCCCATCTTCTCAGAGCTTAAAGCATAATTTATGTTGAAACTCTTGTCCTAACCTCTCAGGATCTTTCTTACAGGTTGTTGAAACTCTGTGAGAGTTCCAGTATTTGATCAAGGCATGTTTTATCCACACAGATAAGACCTGTCTGCTGTGCAGCAGACTTAAATTGTTGTATGGAAAAGCTTTTACTACTGCATGCTACCATGTAACGTCTTAAGAGTAGGCTACTCCTTTAGTTAATACGTAGGTAGCAATGTTTTAATCATGAATCTGGGAGCCATTAGGGTGCATAGTTTGGGGATTTTTATACTTTAGAATTTGATCTGAAAAATTAAGTCTTTAACTTGTTTTTTCTTTCTTTTCTGCATTTCCTAAAGCCAACTGGAAAAGCTTTTTCAGGAAATCTGATCCACCAACCCCTGGTTCATATGGAAAGACTTGAGCTTCTCAGGAATGTCTGCAGAGACACTGCATTGAGAGATCTCTCTCATACCGCAGTTTCCAAATTCGTCTTGGACCGAATATTTGTGTGTGACAAGCACAAGATCCTGTTTTGTCAGACGCCAAAAGTGGGCAACACTCAGTGGAAAAAAGTCTTGATCGTTTTAAATGGTATCTACTTTTCTGTGGGTGTGTGGGTTTCTTTGAGGAGGAAACTGAATTGCTCTAACTGGGGCAACTAAAATGGATTCTTTCTGCATTTCTGTACACTGGTACTTAATTTCAATTTTTCATCTATCACAGTTGTTTCTAGTCCTTTCAAAACATCCCTTAAAAGGAGATCTGTTCTTTCTGTAAAAATAAGTATTGCTATTACTTGGCTTAAAAGTTATTTGAGTCATGACAGAGTACCCATATGCATGTGGTACATTGGTTTCTTTTCTTTGAAGGGGTGCACTAATTTATAGAATTTGAAAGTATCTGATGAGGTAAGTAACAATAATATGAAATTTCTGGCTAAAGGCCAGTGACTTGTAAGTAGAGATTTTTGCCATGAAGGAAGCCAGTTAAAATTTGGCAGCTACTGTTGGTCTATATTGCTGAAATCTTGTGTGTGTGTTCTATCATCTTAAGAGTTATGAAGATTCGGAGGTGCTTAACACAATAATTTGGTCACCAAAGGTATGTTAGAGAAGATGGTGAAAGAAGGAATAGAGGGACTAGTGTGTTTGAAAAATTAGCTAACGAACTGTGTCCCTCAGCAAGCTTTTCTAGCGAGGAGTGCTAACATTAAAAACTTCAATGTTAATTTCATCCTTGATCTATGAATGTGAGCTAAAAGTCTAGCAGAGATATGCCCATATGTGTGTGCATGTTACCCATGAAAGCCACACTCAAAGTACTAAATATGGAACTATATGAGGGCATTTGTAATACCTGCTCTTACCAGCATTTGAGAGATACCATGCAAAGAATGCCTCAGGATGGGCAGGGATGTATTTGCTATGCTGAGTGGAGGATAACTCACATCTTAACAGCAGGGAACTTTTCACCTTGAGTTTCCTAGTTCTGTCATGTTGGATAATGATAGAAAATTGCTTCCACATGAACACCGATCTCTTTTGCCTTAAGCTGCCAGTGCACTGGCACTTCAACCGCTGATGAAGGCTACTGCTGTGGTTGACCTAACTTTCTCCTTTTTGGGTAGTCTCAGAAGGCAGGGCTGATACTTGAGGGGGAATTATTTATGTCCAAATATCTAAGTGGTATTTGGAGGTTCAGGCTGGGGAAATGCAGCTGTGGCACTGTGGGGGAGCTAACCCTGCTACTGCTTCTACTGAATATGTTCTCTGAATGAACGCAAGGTATCAGTTTCTGAGGCTGTCTAATCTGACATCTGTTGTCCACATGCAATTCACCTATGGTACCAAAAAATACAATTGAAAACCTGAAACTGGTAAAATACAAACCCAGACCCCACCCCTCACCCCTTCCACCTCCAGGAAAAAAAATAATTGGAAAACTGAGCAGCTGATGGTGTGTATTATTCCAGAATTCAGTTCTGGAAATGAGAAGGCTGTAGAGGCTTTCACTTAATTGGTTTGTTTTGTAGCACCCTGTGCTTGTTGCAGGTTGATATTCTGAAATGATGCTGTTGTGTGAAGGCTTATGCCTAAAGCCCAAGGGGCCACATGAGATGTTTCTCAAGGTCATAAAACTTTCCAGGATCAGGATACTAAAATGAATGCAGCAGAGTTAAGTGACGTTATTTTTCTTGTCAGCTCATGTGCTTGCAGAAATAAATATCTGGAGACTTCTGTTGTTAATTTTAGTGCCTTTTAATCTGTGGAGTATTCTATGATTGGAATTTTTGTTTCAGCACAGCATACTTGTTAAAAAAAAAACTTTATGGATCCTGAAAGCAAAGTACTTGTGCATTGAAGCAGTTTCAGAAGCAGCTCATCGCATTTATTTTTGTTGGTGGTTGAAGCTCAGCCAAAAAGCTGGTTCCTTCTTCTGTGTTAGTCCTTAAAGTCTTCCTCCATTTGTATGTGCAGGCAGAGGGAAAGAGAATAGGGACACTGACATGTGAGGAGTTACAGGCTTAGACATAATTACTGAAGAAATTTGCAGAATATGCTTTTCTGAGAATTTTGGGGCCATTTGGTCTTGGACCTTGATGTCACATACCCTAAAGAATTTTAACAGTTTTCAGCTTTGCAATCAGAATTTAATAGTTTTAAACATAGTAACTTTAAATGGTAAAAATAAAGAAAAGAGAAAGACATAAAACTGTCAGCCAAAGGCACACATGCCTACTCATACTCACTGTTTTTTCCCTTGAATGAATCATTGCTCTCTCATTTTGATTTGTCTAGGAGCATTTTCTTCCATAGAAGACATCCCAGAAAACATTGTACATGATCATGAAAAGAATGGCCTTCCACGCTTGTCCTCTTTCAGTGACTCTGAAATTAAGAAACGGTAAGTGCCAGTGAGTGTGGGAGGGGTTTGAGGTCAGTGGTGTTATGAGCAATCAAGGATACAGATGAAGTCTGCATCTGAAACTGAGGGTAACAGGGTTTCTGCTCCACCACTTGTATCATGGCACTATTCTGTTATCCTCACAGATGTCGCTGTGTCTGCCTTCCTACTGGATTTGAAGGAGAACACCAGTGTAATTTGTGATATAGTTAGGTGAGCCAACCAGCTCCCTGGGATATAAGGTTTCTGTAATTCAGTGCATACCTAGTTGTTAGATAGCTGACTTTCAGAACTGAAGGTTTAATTGGATAGCCCATCCTGATGTATTATAAAACCATACTGCCTACAGGTAAGATTGTCATTGCAGCAGACTTACTGGGATTGAACTGGTTAGGTTTAAATTGTTAGTGCTTCTTAGCCCCAGAATATTTTCCATTTAGCTGAGCCACTTTATCTTCCTGTTTAAGTGCTTCTGGTTATTTTCAGAGCCAAAAAATATTCTACCATAGAACTTCTACATTACTTTGGCTAGATTTTTCACTGTGCCTACTCATCTCTACTAGAGCCTATGCCATATATAATCCCTGTAAGGGGTGGCAACATTCAGAGAACAGGACATAGGATGACAGTGGACTCTTGTAAGCGTGTGCTTGCATGGGTTTGTGTGCATTACACCACTCTGAAAAGCCAGCCCTTTATACATGTGTCACATGTCAGTAGAGCTCAGCCCAAGGTGTTTCGTTGTATGCGAGGGCACAAGGACATTTATCACAGCTGTGCCTGTAGAATTGGGGTCACTTGATTGTGTTGATATTGTGCAAAGGAAAATATTGTCACTGTGTTCTTGAGAATGTGGATCTGTTCTCCCTCCTTGTGAGCAGCCCTGCAGAAAAGGACTGTTCACCTGGTGGTGAGCCCTAGTTAGGATAAGTTGAATCTATTATTGCTTGGGTTGTTGCGTTCTGGTCAGCATGGAAGCTGTGCTGGAGGTGTGTAACATGGATTTGGTTGGGATCTGAAATTACTAGAGTTTTAGGTGTGGAAAGCAGGATGGTGTGGATCTGTTGATTTAGTTTGCTGACCTCATCTAGCCCTGCCAGGCTAGGAATAAGTCAGGAGTATGTGAAGTATGATTCAAGTGCTGTACAGGCTGAAGAGTCCATCCACATCCTGTCCATCCTGATTTCAGTGAGGGTTGGTATCTCAATCTCTTTTCATAGCTATTTATTGAAATAAACTTTGTTTTCAATGTATTCCTCATACACATAATCTGACTACATAATATTACATATTATGTATCACAGTAATACATGAAATTCTGTTGAAAACTGTGGTCTCATGTTTCAGTGGTGCTCTCAGCCATTATTGAAAGCATGACAAAACATCAAAATAAAATACCATTCTTAATTTTTTTTTGTGCTTAAGCAGCAATCTGCCTGACAGTGAAAAATGCAGCCTTCTATATGCATTTTGCTGCACCAATGCACTTTTCCCCATGTCCTTATGTATTTTGCTTTTTGAGCTTGATCACATGACATTACAAATATCTTTAACTTGGAGCTCTCAGTGTCTTTTGTTTCCTGTTTGTTGTGCATTGAGATAAAATAAGCTCCTCCAATGTGAATAAAATATGAAAACTAGGATAAACTATGTAAAAACTGCTAGTAAGAGGACAGAAATTGTATTTCATCCTATAATATTGATGCAGGTGTTCTAAGATTCACGTTGCTGTGTCTATGGTGAGAGTTTATGTACATTTTGTAAGTATATGCTAAACACTTTCCTTAATCTTTAATTCTTTTCTTCCTCTATTTAGACTGAATTTATACTTCAAGTTTTTTATTGTTAGAGATCCATTTGAAAGACTTATTTCTGCATTTAAAGACAAGTTTGTGCACAATCCTCGTTTTGAACCTTGGTACCGGCATGAAATTGCTCCCGGCATCATTCGTAAATACAGAAAGAATCGCACAGAGACCAAAGGGCTGCAGTTTGAGGATTTTGTGCGCTACCTGGGGGACCCTAATCACCGATGGCTGGATGTTCAGTTTGGTGACCACATCATTCACTGGGTAACATATGTGGAACTTTGTGCTCCCTGTGAAATCACATACAGTGTGATTGGACATCACGAAACCCTGGAGGATGATGCTCCGTATATCTTGAAAGCAGCTGGCATAGACCATTTGGTATCATACCCCACAATCCCACCAGGCATAACAGTGTACAACAGAACAAAAGTAGAGCGCTATTTTTCAGGAATTAGCAAGAGAGACATAAGACGCCTCTATGCACGATTTGAAGGCGATTTTAAACTCTTTGGTTATCGTGAGCCTGATTTCTTGCTTAACTGACTCCTGGGCTAAGATCTGAAAGTGTCTCATGGATTAATTTGAACCTGTGTGAATACCAGCTGCAACACTGGTAGAGCTGAGAATGACCATTTGTTTTCTAGCTTTTTGATGTTGCTCCACTTTCCAGTGAAATATTTGTCATATGAACAAGTAGGGGCTTATAGTTGTTGTTTCCTGACCATGTTTTCGGTACATGACATTGCAATCTGTTAGGAATTATGTCTCTGTTATCTAAAATACAGAATTTGACTTCTCCCCTCTTCCCTCCAGGAAAAAAGAGGGAGAACAAATGGGCTATGATCTTCCTCTCCTCCCAGACAGAATGCCATTTTTGAGATGTTGTGAAGTATTTATAAAGATAGCAGTTTCACTGTAGGTTAACCCTGACATGTGGATAAACATAATGATTCCTGCTCATGAGAGTCCTGTAATCTCCCATGAGCTTTGTAAATGAGAGGCCAGTACAAGACTAGAAATTAATTAAATGCTTGACAAATATAACCATCTAGGTACTGTCATGTGACTGCTACAATAACACTGATCTAATCTCATTCTTGTTTGTCAAAAAATGAACCTAATTAGAAGCTTTTAGAGATGTAAGAAAATGAACTGGCTCCACACCCCAGTTGTCTCTGTACTTTTGTCAAGTGTTTACTGTATTTACTACTGATGTATTGAGCCTCATAATTCTACTTTTGGTTTTCAAGAGATTATTTAACTCCTGGCTATGTAAGTTATGTGAAAACACCAGCTGCAAGTGGAGCATAGAAGAAATATGAAACTGCTAAGGAAACTGTTAAGGAAAATTAATTTAAAGTATCAGTTGTATTTGTGGGAGCACATACAATAATCACAAGATGCTCTCATACAGTTTAACTTGTCTTTTCTTCTAACAGTTAAGATTAATAAAGAAGTTACAAAAGCAAGATGTTATATTAAAGAGCTGCTTACTTGGATTAACAATCCACCTTTTTATGTCCAGCCTTGCTCAGTTCAGTACCTTGGAGAACAGAAAGTTTGTCCCCCTCTGAAAATTCATCTCCCTACTGCTAAAGGCGAGAAGGAGTCAAGATGAATCCCTGATTTTTCCAGTGATTCACTGCCATGGTGTCCCAAGTCAGAAATGACTGGTATTTATGGTATTGTCATGATAAATTGGCTATTTACCAAAAGTTTAAATGCTATCTAAATTTGGGTATCCATTATATGCATTAAAAAAAACAAAACTGAATTGATTGGATGCAGTCTTCATGCTTACTTGTGCTTGTATTGTGTTTTATAAAGAGCAGTCTCTTGTCTGAGTTCACCAGCAATAAAAACCACTGTGCTGCCACTTCATCTCACAGGCCATGGAAGAGAGAGATAGACCAAATATCTGAAATACAGGAATTGCTCTGTTGCAGTGGGCATGTGAACTGTATTTTTTAATCATAGTCCCAAAAGATTTATTTTCAGGTTGGCATAATGTTGCTGGCTAGAAATGCTAATGACAGCCAGTGCTATGGAATCTGCTGTTAAACCCAGCCACTGTGTGTTTTTGATAGCTTTCTGTATTAACACAAGGAAGCATCTTGCACTTGGGTTAAAGGAAAGCTGTGCCAACCTGACATGTGCTGCTACCCCCAAACAGGAAGCCCTGTTGTAGCTGGAAGTGATTTCTGAAAGATCTCGCAGATGAACTGAAATAAAGGAGAATCATTAACTGGGTACTGTTAGGAAGAGAATAATCCAGGGTGGTAAAGTTGGAAGGTAGGATATTTTTCAGGTTTGTTTGTTTTGTTTTTTTTTTAACAACAATTATAGTCCCCTAACTTGTTAGTTCTTAACCAATGATAAAAAGATGTTAACAGCTCCAGGTTTTTCTGTGGTTTTCTTAATATGGAAACTTAGCAAAATGCACTGATAAATGCATTTTGGAGCTAATAACCTGATGGATTACCTTGCTGTCAATTTAAAATGTAACAGTGAATAATGTATAGTAAATTCAGGCCTTAAAATTTAATAAAGTAGAATTGTTTTCCTCTGAAAGTATAAGCTACTGATCACACAGAACACCAATGTATGTTTTTCTTTTTCTTGGTAAATAACGTATTGATTGCTTAAAAATTTCCAGATAGAAAGTGCTACGTAAATATTAAGTACTCATAATTTTTTCTGATAGCTTTCTCTGCATTGAGTTCTCTCAGCCATCTATGAACAGAGCTATGGGCTGACCTAAGCAGAGGTGTATAATCCTCTTCTGTCTCTGTGTTCCCATGCTTTTCAGGCTGGAACTGGAATGCATGTTACCATTTCTTCAATTCAAATGTGAAGTTTCTCCTTTCAGTTATATGTTCCTGAGCTATATTTTCTTTCTAGAAGTGTGGGGGTTTTTTTCCCCTTAAATGGCTGAAGTAACAACGGTGCAATTTTGGCACATCTCTTGAGGAAACTTGTATACTATGATGGTCCTTGGCAAGGTGTGGTAGGGCTCTCCTTAAACTGGTGCAGTACAGGCAGGATGGTCAGAGTGTGCTGAGTTAGGGAAAAGGCTCTTGCCATGCTGATATGATAAATTAAATGCTTGTGGTTTTAGCTTGATTGTACTCTGCACAAGGCTTTTACAAATATAGTCTCAGTGGCATGCACAAACATCATTTGGCTGTTCAGATGTTATTTGCATACCACTTTCAAACTGCAGATGATACTTATGTCATATTTTTGGAACTGCTGGTCCAGATTATTCTTTCTCCTTTCTTATTATTGTTACAGCTTCAGAAAACAAATTCATATCCTTACTTTGTGTCTCTGTTGTCTCTCTTTAGCAGCTTTTGAACTTTTTGGCCCATTTTAACCGCATTTAGCAAAGGAAAGTCAAGAGGTAGTGATAGTGGTCAAGAAGCAATTTTCTTGAAAATAGGAGGAAAAACACTCCTTGTACATCAGAGAGTCCATGCTGTATGTCAGCTTTAGCAAAAGTACAGACAGTAAACAGTTTTACTGTACCTGCTTGTATGGAGGTCCTGGTTTCTAATAGACTTCCTTCCTTAGTGCTCCTTACAGTTTGGCCTCTTAGCTAACAAAGGCAAAAAATTAAATTAAAATGGATTCCATGGGTCTGATACCTATAATACATTCCTAATAAAATTGAGCTGACTGGGTTTTTTGAGATCTTGGGAGTAAGAGAGTTTGTCTTGTGAAAATGGATTAAGAATTCACTTGCTTGTGAAACAACTTTATGGTAATGCCTATCCCCTTTCCTTCTAACTTCAGCACACAGTGCATTGTCACTGCTGTGCTTTCTGATTGCGTGCCATGAAGATGTTTTTCTGTAGTTAAAAATACATGTGTGTCTTTTTTTTTTATTATTTTGGGAACTGTTCTGTCAAAGAAAATGTCTTGAAAATATGTATTCTTCCCAAAAAAAGCATGTTGTTTTCTGATTCATGCGCAGATGCTGCCCTGTTTGTACTGGGAGTAAGGCTCCCTGCTGCTCTGTGTGTCTCCATCCTCAGATTAGGAAAGCCATCAGACAGCTCTGGCTTTTGTGCAACATTACTTTTTTCTTGAGGTGCTAATAACTTTGTTGGCTGGGAAAGCAGCCTTTGATCTTATCTGTGCTCCAGAAAGTTTGCTGAGAAAAAGAGTAATTATATAGGGAGCGCTTAAGCTTATGTTCTCAGATGAAAAAGGATGTCTTGTCAGTGTGTCTGCTTGTATCTCATACCTCGTAATTGACAGAGAGGGGAAATGATCTTTCTGCTTAATGGCCTTGTAGTGATTTATGCTAAGACCCCATCCTATTTTTTGTTATAGCAACATGAAGGGGACCTGGAAGGAGGTGTGTAGTCAGCATGTGCTTATTGGAAATGTGAGGGTGCAAAGGAAACTTGACATGAGAGTTGGTTGCTGGAGATTTATCGTGTCAAATTACTTGTTACATATCATCTGCAGAGGCTGGTGTGGATTCTTTGTGGCCTGTGCTTGAGAAGATTTATGCAAGGTAGAAAGAGGCTTTGTGGGTGGTGGAAAATTCCCTTTCAGCCTAAGTTAGCTGTGCGTGTTCCTGGGCTGCTGCCGTGGGGAAGGTTTTAGAAGGAAATGATCCTATTAGCAGCAAAGCCTGCAGTGCTTGGGCTGGTGAACAGAGTGTCTCCCTCCTGGAGGAGGAGTGACTTCGGGCTCACACTGATGTGTGCAGCCAGCTTTGGTGCTGTCTTGTATAAATCTCTATTTTTGTGCTTTTAATGCAGTTGTGTGCAGCTGAGCTGTCAGCTTGGTTTCCTGCATGTGGCAGTAGCCCGAGGTGACTCATCTCTTTGCCACCAGAGCAGCTTTGAAAGGCCTGCAGCCTGTTTTGCTATGCAGCAGGAGACATTCCCCTTATGAAGAGAGCAGCATTAAGCCTGCAGCCATGCAGCTGGTGGTAACTGGCTGGTGTAAGCATGAAAATGGTGCTGTTTGGGGCTTCCTGCTGTAAAATCATCATTTTCTCTTTTAATCCAGGCAGGAGTGAAAGGGAACAAAAATAAGTGTTTGCTTTGAGTCACAAAAAGGAGCCATGCTGTTAAAATTCCAGACTGGTAAACCCAAGGAAGGCAAAGTCTGGGAGAGCAATGCTGAAAAAAGCTATGGGCAGTTTTTCTTAGGCTCCCAGAGATGCTGGACCTGTTGAAGGAGAGTTGCTGAAGCTTCCTGGGAGGTGTCAGAGGAGCAAGCATGCTTCGTGTAGCATGTATGTGCATGCCAGAGGAGCAGATGCTGATGGGACAGCATGCACATGACAGGCTGAAAGTGTGAAACATCTACTGTGGGTATCTGTTTGAAATCACAGAAAGGAGGAAATAATAAAAAAAAAAAAAGCAAGTGGGAAGGAAGTAATGAAAAAATAATCCTGAAGGCTGCACCCCTGGAAAGGCAGTGCTCATTCTTAACTGCTAGAAACATGCCAACTGCCCTGGATGTGTACCAGTAATTTCTGAGCAGTTTGCAGGACCAAAGCAAATCTGCGAGTGGGAGGGTAAACCGCGATCATAGGGCATCTGTATGTGCTCTGAAAAGTGATCTAATACTGAGAAGCTAGCCAAGGTTCCCAATTGTGCCGAAGTAAGTGGATCTCATATAGGAAAAATGCATAGCTATAGTGGAAGCATACAAGTAGAAAAAGCTCTTGTGGGATAACTTGCTCTCTCAACAACCAAGAGTTAGGCACCTGCTGTGATTTAAGAAATAGGAACATTTTCTCTTTAACATCTTTTTTTCCTCTTCTCTGCAACCTTTCTGTTTTATTCAGTTTACCTTCCTGTGTCCTGAGAAATCTTTGGATGATACACTGCAGTAGGACACAACATTCTTTTGTCAGAAGGGTGGAAGAGGCTGTAGAAAACACAAAATATTCTCCATAATTTTGAGAACCACAAGAAAAATACAGAGTTTCTATCAATCATGAAAAATTTAGTGAAACACTAAATCTGCTAGGCATTTCACTTCAGTTAAAGGCACAGAAACTTGTAGTGACTGAAACATTAAGATTGCATGGGTTGCTTCTTAGATGTTTCATGCGTTGGGCAGAAATCCACTTAGGGAAAAATGATTGCTGTTCTGTTTGGCATCTTTGTTCTTAAGTTTTGAATAACTCCCAGTAAGGTTTTACAACAAGTAAAATTTGAAGTTGGCCATAACACAAAGC
Source organism: Poecile atricapillus (assembly GCF_030490865.1). Taxonomy (NCBI): domain Eukaryota; kingdom Metazoa; phylum Chordata; class Aves; order Passeriformes; family Paridae; genus Poecile; species Poecile atricapillus. The sequence continues at coordinate 30,541,038 of NC_081249.1, forward strand.
TTCACTTTGAATCCACTTATTTTGCTCTCATTCCCCTCTAAGTATTTTGTAGAGTAAGATTTGAGTCTGTTCTTACTCCGTTTCTTTGATTTCTCACTGTTCTTTGCAATGTTGTAGCACTTGTGCTTGTGAAAAGGAAATGAGCAAGAAGAGTCACAAATACTCTGGAGAGAGTATTTTCTCTCTCTGGAAAGAGTATCTTTCCAAAGCAGACCTTTATTTGTGTGCTACTTCCATTTACAACATCTGCTTTCATTATCTTTTCAGTCTAGTTCTTTGCTGTAAAACCCATTGGGGTACATGTTTGTCGTTAAAGCTACAGATTTGGAAATGTGTAAGAGGAAAGGGATTAGGAAGAGTGTTGCAGCAGGAAAGAAAGAAGCAGCAGGAGGAGAGGGCTTCCACACCCCATTTTGCAGTTGCAAAGCTTTAGCTCCATCTTACTCTTGTTTGACAGCTTTTAGGACATAGGTTTTTGGCCTTACAGAAGAAGTAGTGTGTAGTGTAGCTGCGTGTCTCGGTTGCAAGCTTGCACACACTTGCTCTTCTCTGATAGAATCAGGAAACATTCTCATAGGTGAGACCTTTGTTCCATCAAGTGTTACGGTACTGCATAGCAAAGATGGAGCAAAGACGTTATTTGCCCTTTCTGAGCAGTAACAGTGTGTTCCTTAATTCTCTTGACTACCAGAGAGTATAAACATGATTTCACTTTTCTGGAAGATGACCAGTGATAACAACAGTGTTTTTATCAGGTTTTAATCTTAGAACACCATTTAAATACATCTCGGTGTGACAGAAAGGTACTGCAGTAAATTGTAATTGGTTTTTGTGGATTTAGAGTTGACTTAATAGGTCATTGGAAATGCCATTCTGGTGGAAAACAACTTAGGTGCATTGCTTTTGTCTCCATGTAAGGACCTGTCATATGACTGGTTACCAGTTAGAGGAAAATAACTTCATTAGATAGCGATACTTTTTTACTGTAATCCTCTTACTTGTGGATTTGGGTCTTAAAATACAGCATGATAGATTTGTCTTGTGTACATACTCCTCTCCTGTTCTAAAGTAGTATTGGCAGAAATTTCATACCTCTGTTATTTTGGCAACTCTTTTCTGTAGCTTCTAGTTGAAACTGTTTCAGGTTTAAGCACTTTGCTTTGGAGAGGGTGTAATTGGACTGTGGATACACCAGAAGAACTACAAGCCAGCAGTGTAACATGGCTGTGAGAAAGGTACTACCTGATTCTTCATGCATCCAGGTAAGTATTTCCAGTAGTGGCCATAAATATGAGTATTGTGACTAAAGCTGTGGAGAGGCCTGGCCTTGACCCCATTTCCAGTTCTCATCAGCTGTGACTCTGGGGAGCTGGCAGAGTTGCAGAACTGCTGGTCTTTGAGCAGAACGACCAGAACTTCTTCAGCCTAAAGAGAAGGGGGTATAATAGGTATCTGAACCTGTACTGGGACAAATGAAGTAGTGAGAGAATCTCACATCCAGAGAAGGAGGGGAGCCAGAAGACAATGTAGTCACAAAGACAAACCAGTCTGAGCTGGCCAGGAGCCAGCTGAGGCTGGAAAATAGGTGGAGGTTTCCTACCCTGGGGCTTTGTGTTGTCATTTTGGTATCTACAAAGGGAGCAAAATGATAATGGGCTGCTATGCCACTGCCTATTGAAGCAGCAGAGGCCTTGACTTTGTAGACTTGTTTAGGTTGGAAAAGACCTCTAAGGTCATGGAGTCCAACCATTAACCTAACACTGCCAGGTCACCACTAAACCATGTCTTGAGTGCCACAGCTTCATGGCTTTTAAAAATTTTCAGGGATGGTGGCTCTACTGTTCCCTTGGGCAGCCTGTTCCAGTGCTTGACAACCCTTTCAGTGAAGAATTTTTTTTTTCCTAAAATTTATTCTAAACCTCCTCTGTCAAATTTGAGGCAATTTTCTCGTGTTCTGTCACTTGTTACATAGGAGAAGAGACCAACACCCAGCTGCCTACAACCTCCTTTCAGGTAGATGTAGATAGCAAGATGGTCTCCCCTGACAACCCCAGCTCCCAGCTGTCCTTCAGGTCCTGCCCAGTGACCTGTGAGGACAGCAGAGCAGGGCTGGTGCTTGAGGGCTGGGTGATCTGACTGGGAGGAGAAGGCTCCACAGAGGCAAGGGGGGCCCATCTTGCAGAGCCACATACATTCAGCTCAGTCTTGTATGCCATGACATGGGTTATATATCTGGGGAGATGTTGCCATCTCCTGTCTCCTTCTTCAGCACTTCTTAATCACATTTGGAGATGGTGAAAGAAGTGTCAAATTTTGAAAGAAGCCAAGAGCACAGTGTAAATTACCTGACATTTTCTTTAGTGGAAAATTTATGGTTCCTGTGGAAAGCTTATGGTACTTCCCTGTCCATGTTTGAGTTGACGTTTGATACAAACAGAAATGATGATAGAAAATGTTATGAATGAAATTGGACAACTAGGTCCATTGAGCTAACAACAATTTAATTAAAAATTAATACAATTTAGTGAATTGAATAGCAATTTGGTATAAATTAATACAATTTAATAAATTGTAAAAGAATATGATTTAGTGAATATATTCAAGTATATATATGTGTGTGTGTATATATATATGTATGTAATTTGCCAGTAATTAAGTATGATTAAAACATAAGCAAAACCAACCGGGGCACGGAGAGGGCTTCTCACCCTACCTCACGTACAAAACAAAGCAATTCAAACTAAACTTATATACTGTATGTTATACATATTCATTAAGGTTTCCTGTAAGTTTCCTTCTAATTTCAATTCTGCAATTCTGCGTCACTATACTCCATGGCACATGCCTCACTTGTTGCCAGGGGTTCTTTGGATGAAGGCTTACACTCATCTTTGTTGTCCTCTGGATATCGTCACAGGTTGCACGTGCGTATTAAGCGTTGTGTTCTGTAAGTAAGCATTCTATTCCAATAATTAGCCTTGCATTTCATAGATAAAACCATCATTTCAGACCCTAAGCTTGAAGTTGTTCCAACTTTGTCCGTCTCAAGGTCGATTCTGTCTTGAGACATTACTTATCTTAAAACTACATCCTGTATCCTATTTTTAACATGTAACATGTGCAAAGGAGTCCATATGCCTTGTAACACTAATTCCCTGTATGGCTTTATAAAAATAACTTTCTAAATAGTTACAGTTTAGTTAGCACAAATAATCTCCGTTTATCACAGAAAATATGAGGGGAGGTAAAGAGTCTCATGGAGTAAATTCTTCATTTAAAGTTTTTGAGATCCCTGGCCTCTCTCCCTTCCTAATCCAAGGGAGACGTTGAACAGCATGCTGCAACCAGACTCCAAATTCAGATATCCCATCTCTAACTGGCCAGACTGACTTGACTGTCAGCATGGCAGAGTGCACACAGATGTCATTGCTCAGAAGGACCTGTGCAAGGCATCACTGCTGCAGGCTCTGCTGATCCCACTCATACAGGTATCTCCTCTAGAAAATGAATCATGAGTCTTCAATCCACCTCCCCTTTGCTTTCCCTGAAGAGGACATTAAAGAGCACTTCTCTGCAGCGGGGTTCTGCCGTCATCAGACATGAAGCTATTGCTGAGGGGGGCAGCACACCAAATAAGCTTTATTGATGACTGAACCCTATAAACAAAGCTTTTGCTATTAGGCAAAATCCTGAAGGTATTTGTAACATGTTTAGAAAAGGTGAAAAGTTCCTGTAGGAGACACAGCAGAACTAAAATGTTTATGGCTTTATTATCAGCAGATATCTGTAAAAGAGAATTGTAACCTCTGAGTTCAATCATGCAAAATGAACGTAGCATGTAGGCTGCCAGTGCTTAGAGCTAACACAGGGTATACAGAATACTGTCAAGCACTTATTTTGATACATGATTTTAATTTTTCCCTGACACAGAAATCATCAGGGGTGTCTTTGCAATCTGGAGCTAATGCTCCAGACTGTGAGCAGTACTTTGATTTGCCATCTGAAACTTTAACATGTATTTGAGGGCTTTCTTTGTAAAGTATTATTCTGAAACACACTGAATCTGCCAGGCATTTCACTTGAGCTAAAGGCACAGAAAGATCTAGTGTAGTCTCGACTCCAGCTGAGAGGGCAGAGTATCAGGGAACCTGGACTTCCATGCACGTTACTTGAGTTTACCCTGTTACTTGGGTGAGTTCTGCAAGGGCAGATCATCCCCTCTTCAACTTGGAGGAGCTTACAAGTAGTTTAGGGCATTTGGCTGATGTAGTTACTTTTACAGGCTGTAGAGCTGATACTGCTAGGTGGAATTAGGTTTCTGAAATGATTTCTTTATAAACCTCTGGCTTTGATTACTTCTAATTTTGCTGATGGTATGTAAGAGCTAAAGTGGTTATGTGATTTCTGAGAATACCCTTAAGTAAAGTTACTTAGGTTGTGTTGTGCCCTTGAGAGAAAAAAATCTTGTGCCACGCTGATCTCTTGCAAGGGATGAAGGATTTAAAACCCTGTAAGAAGGTAAGTCACTCTGGTGCTTGAAATGTCCCCTTGCTGTCTGTGGGATAGAACCACTGGAAAAATGACAAACTTTTGAAGAATACGGGCCATGCAACCTGGTAAAGTCCTAGAGCTTGCTGGCTAAATCCTTTATAGAGGGTATGTCCTGTCCTGGTCTGCACATGATGAAGAAGGCTCTTCCAACAATCACTGCTCCTCACTTCAGCAGCCTACTGCAACTTCAGGTGCTAGACCCACTGAGCCACTGGTGGGGCAAGGATTGTTCAGGGGAATTCAGCATATAGACTTGAATAAGGAGAACACTTAAGAATGTTTTTTGAGGGGAAGGATAATTGTAGTGAATTCCATCAAAGTGGGAGGTGGAGTAAAAGCCAAGGACTGACTGTGCAAGAAGTCTTGCAATATAAGAACTTGGAAAGGATCCTGAGGCTGATGGGACTTGCTTTGCTTTTTCCCTCTTTTTTTTTTGGCCGATGTCTAGAAATTTACATTCAGTAATTGCTGAGTTTGCAACAGTTGGTACAAAGGGCTGGGAAATACCAAAATTAGGGACTTTCCCCATGCTCTTCTCACCCACACTTCTTAGCACAGAAGTTATTCTCATGGCACTGTCACATGCTATTTTTTCCACAGAATTCATGTCTCATCTATTGTACTGGAGAAATGAGGCTCCTGGCTTGAGTAGGTCTTGAAGATGAGTAAAATGCCTGTGGTTCTGCTTTTTTACCTCTTGCAGAAAATAGAAGGTGGGTACTGAGAGAGGGGAGAACTGCATAAAGAAAAATAATCTTATAATCTGCGAGCAGTTGCCACAAAAGTTTTGCATAATGCAAATTATGTGACCAAACCATGAGTCTCACAAATCCTGCCACTGGTTACAGGTTCCTCATTCTTTAACTGCAAGCCTTCAGCTATGACTTGTACAAGCCCTGTTTGTTCACAGCTGCAACTGATGTCGAAAAGGCTGGAGCCTGAATAGGACGTTTAGGTACCTCAGCTGACAGTCCAAAATGGATTTGTATTTTTTCTTTAGGCTGCCATACAATAGCTGTTGACTTATAAACCCAGACTGTGCCCCATCTCAGAGTCTTACTTTTTGAGAAAGTAAGTACTGGCTAGAAAAAGAAAACATGGGGAGTTTCTCAGTCTTGCTCAGGACAGTGCCTTATAAATATGCCCTGGAGGACAAAGCTAAGAAGAGGAAAGCTGCTCAGCCATGAAGGAGAAGCACGCACAATACATAGATGTAAGGGGAGAAGTTAGGGAGCCAGGATTAGCAAGCACATTTCCTGAGAGACCAGGGTTTCTGGTCTTAATGTTGGCTATGAAATCATAGACTGTCCAGAGCATGCATTTGTAGAAGTTATGAGGCAGGCAGGAGCATTTCTGTGAAATAAAGCTCTTACTAGCCATTTCTTTGATGCTCTCCTTCAAATGTCTTGTTCGTGTGGTGTGAGGACTCCACACATGAATGTGGACACCTAACGAGTCCCGCTGAATAGAAACCTCTCAAGTGTGGATGTAGCATCCCCATTTAGTGACAGACTTTTTTGTCCACCTGATTAACATTACTTTCATCAACCCCTTGGCATGCAAGCAAGACACCTTGTAGAATTCCTTGCATTCCAAATCTCCTCTTTGAGACTCAAAGTTAGCTTGGCTGTACTCTTGACCTCCTTACCTTGTTCTCCACCAGCACCTTCGTACCCAGGCAATGTGATCTCCTGTCACACGCTCTTTTCCAAGTAACATAGACTGGGTGTGACAGGCTGGGCAGAACACAAACAGCAATTTCACTTGTCAGGGAGTTCCTCTGGCTTGACAGCTCATGCTGTTGACTCACTGGGAGGCTTTTAACCTGGAGCACTACTGCTATGGGCCCCAGTTTTACTGGAGGGCAGTCCCTCTGGCACACCTGAATGGCTCTGTGTGTGTACTGTGCCTTTCAAAGATACACAGTAAGTGTTTGATGGCTGCTATGCATTGCCTCGATTGAAGCCTGACACTCACGTAACAACTGGGATGTTCAGTGTATGGTGGGAAAGGAATCCACTGCTAGTAATCCTACAGCTGCAGAAGCCATAAGATATTTGTGTGAAGGTAATGAAATGTGCGTGGAGAAAGTGATTGTAAATGGGTAATGATTAGCTCGCATCATTTTTACTTATTTGGCCTATCATGAGGGGTTTTGGTCATTTTACAGTCTGGGAGGAGGCCAGGGTCAGACTTTAGAAACAAAGAGAGTATTTTCTGGTAATTAAGAAAAATTAAGCTTGAGTTCTAAATTAAATCAGAATATCCTTAAGCTGCCCTGCTGCGAATGCTTTTACGCAGATCTTCTGGCACCAAGTCAAGCATTGTCACCACTTCTGTGCCTACTATTTGTTATTTAGGCATGTATGTGGGGATTTCTGGTGAAGACAGGGCAATATTAATGCTGCTGTGCAAGCCCTGCGTGTAACTTCATCCAAACATGGGCAAGCAACTCCAAGAGAGATTTCTGAACCAGAATGAGCGCAGAGAAGCTTGGGAAAAGTTGTATTAGGGATCTGTGGCTTAAACTGATTCATAGGTTGTACAGAGACTTCGTAGTCATCTTTTCTGACTTTTTGTATTACACAGCCATTAAACTGTACTCCTGAGTGGACTCTGTTTTGACCACAGGTGCATGTTTAGGAAATAGGAGGAGGAAGGAATTCTGACCTGAATTTACAAAGGTTCATTAATGTAGAAGTCATCACAGCTCTTGGTAAAAGGTCTTAGTCTTTATTACCTTCCCAGGTAATTACCTTCCATTATCATTACCACAGTTAAATGTTTAATATTAATTTCTACTCTAAACTTTCTTTAAGCTTCATATGTTCAGATGTGGGATGCTTTAGTTTGCTACACGCAGGAGATTCGATGTGGTGTCTGTTCTGGCACAGATGCCAGTGAAGGATCCTGCACCTTACCAGAAGAATCATTAGAGGTGGGAAGAGCTGGGACTGACTTGTGCAGCCTAGTATTCTCATGTACGTCACCACTCCAGTAACCCTCATGGAATAAGGCTCTGTTCCTGGCATGCACTGCAGAAACACAGTCAGCTTTTCAACTTCTTTGACCTTGTATGTCAGCCCCATGATATGTGGGATCAAGAGAAATTTGCTTTAAGAATCAAATCAAGCTGATGGAGCCAGGAATTAACAAGAGAGGCATTAGGAGCTCGTTTATTTCCTCATGGTGTAAATGTAAACCCCTGGCATGGTATCCAGAAGACATTTAATTTTGTAGCTGCATAGCAGCAGTCTGTATCTTTCTGCAAATCACCTTCATCTATTCACACTTAACAGCACTGTTTTTTGTTCTCTTTGACCTGACAAACCAGAGATGAGAGGATTAGGTTTCCAGACACTGTGAGTCTTTTTCGTAGTGACCAATTTGAATTTCAGGCTTAAGTGAGCCAGTTGACTGCCTGGTGAGATATGGCACACCTTGGAACTAATGAGGCTTGACTATAGTGGTAATTCATCAGTGACACCTGCCTGTATTACTTTTCCTGGTTAGCTGGCATTGACTCTGTGGTATGTGAAATCTGCTGACTTTATTGAAGGATTGGGCAGGTTGCCCCAATTAGAAAACTAAAGACGCTGAAAGACACCATCTAAATAAGGTTTACAGAGGACCTAAGCCAAGCAGTCTGGAAAGAGGGCACTGCTGGAAGAGATCAGATTGGTGTGTAGTCTGCTGATTACTAGTTTAATAAAACCAGAAAATAGATGTGCGTGTGTATGCAGGGAGAATTAAAGTAGACTGTGTAGACTATGTATTGTGCACAGGTTGCTTGAGAGTAAGCTGGAAAAAGATTTATTTGTGTAATAATCAGTAAATTAATGGTCAGCTTTAGCAGTCAGCTGTAGCTATCCCATAACACTAGAAGGATCACCATTTAAAATAAACCTCCCTTATAGGTCTTAAAAGTACCATGTATTTCTGAGACTGAGAAACTACACATTTTTTGTTTATGTCATATGGATAGAAGAATGTGCTTTATATATAAGCTTCATATGCATTGCATTGAAAGCCATATTTGGTTCTGTATGATTCTACTAGCTGTTCAGAGGACATTTCACTGGAAACCTTAACAGCTTTCAGAGACCTCATTCTAAATATCTTGATGGAAGACATTCTTAATGCGTTCTTACTCATTCTAATCTGTTGCTTTTGATACACAGGGTTGTGTCCAGATATTTCATTAAAGGGGCTGATCCTTTGAAGTTTTACTATTGGCTTCCTTAGATCTGGATCAGTCTTAAAACTAATCGGTTCTTAGCTGGATTACACCCAATGAATCTGGATGGTGAATAAAGCAGCATAAAGGATATCTTTGTTGCAACTCAGACAACCTATGTGCACATAACCTTATTTTTGGCTGCCAGCTTCCTTAAGTGATCTTGTTTTCTTCAGTAATTAATGATGAATTCCATTGACATAGGTTAAAAAAAAAAAAATCTAAGCAAGCATTTTATCTTTTTCTCCTCTACTTTTTCCATCCTTCTAGTCCTGTGGCTGAATCCAATCTTTTTTGTTCAAAATGCTCTCCACTTGGAATCTTGCTCATTTCTTTAAGGCTAAAAGACATTTGAGAAGAGATCCCAGCTTTTTGAAACAGCCTTTTCTGTTTCATTATATTTAATGGGCTTCGTGGATGTTTCATCCTCCCACAGCTCTGCTGTTGTAGAAGCTTAAAACTTCTTGCCTTCTTCAGCCTCTCCTTCCTTAGAGACTGAAGCCTCTCATCTCCTGCTTTCTCTTACCCTTTCCTCATGCTTCCCTTCATCTTCTTACCAGCCTATGTGGAAAACATCACTTCTTGCAGCTGTCACACAACGTAGTGCTGCCCTTACTGCCTGCTGCCCCTCTCCTCCAAATGGCATCAATGTGCTACTCGAATTCTCCTTTAGGTGACTCCAGTATTTTTTTGTGTCCTACCCAATGTGTTTTTCAGTAACATCCTGTCCTTTGTGGAAACCTTGGGACCATTGCCTCCTGGTTCCCTTTCTTTCAGATCTTCAGGCAGAAGAGTGCTGTCCCTGAGAGCTTTCCTCTCCGATGCCCCTCCGAGCAATGTGAGCCCCAAACACAGCTTCAGCTCTTAGCTTTCTTCTGCCCACAGCTAACTCCCCAGAAACAAGATGCATGCTCCTTGGTGGGTACCTAGCCCTTGGCTAGCCCACTTGGTCACAATCATCAGTATCATTGTACATTTTATAGATCAGACCTGTAATCTTGGCTTCCTATGGTTAGATCCTAACGTTCTGGTTTTGTCTCAGTATTTTTATTCCTGCTCACCCTGCATTTTCCAAACGAGATCTTATGTCTCTTGTCTCTCCTGTGTTATTTTCCTGGTCTCAGCCATGCTATTCCCATATGACTGAATAGCCTGCTCTCCCTCTCTGGCCTTTTTTCAGATGATGCTCATTTGTCAGTTGTTCAAATATCCTTCCCTTCCTGTTTGTTATTCTCTTATTTCTCCTTCAGGTAATCTTACTGCCTCACGTCTACCTGAGAAGAAAACCCTCTCAGACTCCTCCAAAGATTTGTTCAGCCCTACTTGCCTGGCTTTTTGGCTTCTGAAGCAGTCTGCTCTGCTATGGTGACCCCAAATCAGCTTTTAATTAAAATATGAGAAGGTGTTGTAGTGCATCTAAAAATCTTGGTACCTCCCAAGGATTGCAACAAGAAACCACTATACTCTTCTTCCAATCCTTGCCTTCCCCAACTCCAAACCAACCAACCAAAATAAAAAGACAAACACTCACTGCTTAGGAGATGAAAACTTGCCTTGTCCTGTTTGCTTTTGGCTGGCAAAGAACAACAGACATTATAATTTTGCTCTCTCCAAATTTTATCATCCAACCTGCCTATGCATTTTGTAGACTTCCAGACTCCTAGTACCAGGGATGTCATTGAGAAGTTTCTAGTGCTTGAGCTGATAAGAGTAATGTGGCTCAAGGTGATTGGTCCTCTGTGAGGGATCCATGTTGAACACTTTATCAAGAATCACTGATAGCTGCAGCAGGGACTTCCAGAGCATTTCTTGAGTGACAACGTGAAGACAGCGATTAGCAGTTTCCAGGGGAAGCAAGGCATGGTACTGCTCCCCACCTGTGAGAACATGATCTCTCCTCTGCATTAACACTGTCAGCACTTCACAATGTTTTTCCCATCTGACCCACATTTAATTTTGCTAGCATAATGTCTGGGAGTTTTCATGAAAATGTGTCATAGGCTGACTCAGAGTTAAGAAGCAATAAAAACAGGATAAGAAAATCTCTTTCAGCAAAACTGTATCTCATGTATGCATCTAACTGATGTTATTTGATTTTTTCATACTAGATTGCCACTGAACAAGAATTGCAAAGTTAGGAAAGAAATTTGTGCTTGAGGTCCAGCTTTCCCTTCTGTGAATCCCAGGCATGGAAAATTAAAGCCCTCAAACCTCTGTTAATAAGGGTAGTACCTGGACCTCAGCACACAGAGCTCTGGGAACTGTGACCACAGGTAGGATGATCAAATGCAACACCAGGATGTTCTCTAGTCTCCTACAAACCTCATTCCAGAGTGCAGTATCAGAGAAGACTTGTTGGCATGTGGTGTCACGCCAACACTGTAAAACTATACGGGAATTGCCTATTACATGGATTAAAAGTGCTTTATGTCAATGGATACTTTTCCTACTAATAGTAGTAGCCAAAGGAAAAGATAAAAAAACACCATTTGAAAAGAGAGATATAAAATTATATGTACTGAAAAGTCAAGTGTGATATGAATGAGAGAAAACACCTGAGAACATAATGGTGTCCTGGCAGGACTGGGAGAGAAGCTTCTCCCCAATCATGTTTTTCTCTGTTGAGAAAAGCTTCTCCCCAGCCATATTTCCAAAGCAGACCATCTCCTTGAAAAATGTTTGTGCAAGGCTGCAGAAATGGAAGAGGCCCCTAAATGCCAATAGCTGTCTCTTGTCCCCATGGAGATGTCACTTGTGGTGCCTACCATCTGGCTGGATGACCACCCTTGTGGATGGCTGGCTCCAGAGGGGATTTGGGATGCCATGAACTGCAACATGCTATCCTGCTTTTTAAAACAAGCTAAATGCCAGATGCCAGGAGAGTCCCTTGCCAAGGTGTGTGTCATCTCACTGAAGTTCAGGATGCCCTGGTGCAGCATGTGGTGGAGTGACAGTGCTTTCCACCCATGCAGGGTAAATGCACCCTGACTGTTGCCTTTTAGCCTTGGCCAGGTGCTGCTGCACTTCAGCATCTGCAGCAGCCCAGAGGAATGTGAGATGTGCTTTGCTAAACTACAGCTCAAACAGGAATTGTAAGCAAGTCTAACTTCACCCAATTTCACCATGGATTTGTTTGCAGAACCCCCTCCCCTCAGTGGGAAAACTGCCCCCCAGGTATCAGAAGTTGGATGGAGATCAATCATCATGAGGACATCCTGCTTCAGCCCTGTGCCTGACAAAGGCCCTGATGGTGCCAGGAACAGAGAGAAACACAGACCTCGACATTTCTTCAGGTATGTGAACGTGCACAGTGGAAAATATCTGTGTATTCTGAAAATCCAAGCTGATGTTTACTGAACAAGACCAAAAAATTCCCTGATTCTATGCTGGGAGGAAGTAAAGCAGCTGGGACTGGGCTGTCCTTTAGTTTGTTTTACTTAAGCATGAACAATACCACCTCATTAGATTACAGTGTATAATGTGAACTAATACATAAATTGAAAAAGTTAATGCACTTACCATTCTATAAAGACTGATTGTTGTCATAGCTGGGGAAGGAGATTTTCTTAGCAGTGCTTATCTCAGGCGCTATTGGAAGGGAATCCAGTAGTACACTTTAATTGGCTGCTTTTGCATCATAAGATATGTTAATGATTTGTTGGACAATTATTAAGCAGTTTAATCTTCCCATCAGCCCATGCAGGATGTAGTTATGAATAACATCTTTTGTACACAACACACGTGTGACTCTGGAAAGCTGAGATCCATCTCCCTCTTTAAGATCTTGCAAAGAAACATGAAAATCTCCAGAAAGTCCTAGCTCCTGCAATTCACAGCAGCTGGATTAGTGTATTTCATGTCTTCTGAGGGAAAAAAAAAGATCTTTGTTATGTTTAACATTAGCAGATTTTAGCTGGCACCTTTTTCGTCACTGGCACTACCCTGCAACTTTCTTACAAAAATAGTTCTGAAAGAATGCTTTCTTGAAAAAAAAAAAAATTTACACTATTGCTATTTCAGTTGGGGTAAATTAATTAAACTGGCAAAGACTTCAGTAGTAATAATTATACACTGACCTTTTCTTTTGAAAGCTGGAAAGCTTGTAACAAATGAGTCAGTGATTAGGGAAGGAGAAAAGCAGTTGAGTGCTGTCTGGAAGGACTGAATTCAGCACTCTGCTGTGGGTTTTCTCTGTGCCAAAGTGTAAGACATTTACATCATGCCTCGGGAGGTGGTGGTGATGCTAATTGTATAGCTCTTGTTTTAGAGTGTTCTAGCTGAGGCCCAAACACAGCCTGAAGTCTCAGCACTTCTGTCCAATTGCAGCCCAACCAAAGGAAGATATACTTCTGAAATAATCTGCATATCTGAAAAATCATATTCTGAAATTTCATCCACTAAATCCAGTACCTCAGATTAGTGGGCACTCTGGACTTGCCTCAATTTCACAGCTATCAGAGGGTGAACTATTATTCCTTTTGACTTATACTCTTGTTGAAAATATAAATGTGTACATATTTGTGAATATTCCAGTGCTGTACCCTGAATTTTAAAGAAAAACACGCAAGGAAATTTATAATTCTGCTACTGCAGCAAAGTATGACCAATACAAATTAAAAGGTGCAAGGGGACTGCACAATGACCAGGGGGAACATTACAGTTTGGATGCCCATTAATTATCTTCTTTCCTGTGTCTAAACCAAGCCAGGCATGCATCCTGAAGAGAAAATAGTATGTCATTAATTAAAATCACATCAGGTTAATGCATGAAGGAGATATTTAATAACCCTACACAGAATTAATTATACTGTATCCCAATTTTCATGTCTTTGACTTTACAACTTCTGTAATGTTTTAGCATGGTACCTGTATGTGTGCCTATGCATTGATTATATCCTAATTAACTTACTCTGAAACAATAAAAAACAGATTTCCTTTGGGGGGGGGGGGGGAAAAAAAGTCTTCAAAACAAACTGGAGTTTAATACTTCAAACTACCTTGGAACCAAAAAGTGTTAGAGGAATTAAAAATGCCCTCCATATACGTACATGTTGTCCTTTCAAAGTTACGTCATCTTTTCCTTTCTCTTTAAAGCTCCAAGTAAATTCTACACTGGGGAAGACCCTGTGGAAGCTGGGCATCAGGAAGAAGTTGAAAATTAGGCTATGAACTTAAAGGAAACCTCATGACAACTGTAAAGTGTGTAACCATGACTCATTGGAGTAAGTACCTGTAATTCTTCTGTTGGGAAGTGATTGGACCTCTACACGTTGCTCGAGAGTGCGTGATGAAGCCAGTCATAAGGGGAAGCACAGTATTAACAGAAAAATATTGCTAACAGAGAGAACCTCTAACAGCCTTCCATGGAGTAGCCAATTCTCCATGATGGGGCTTTTTTAAAAATGGTGAAGCCATTTTTAAAAAATCATTTGCAGTGAGTACAAGAGGTGGTCCTTTATTTCCTGTGGTAGGTAACATTTCAGTCCTATGCAGTAGCTATATGCTAAAGCTTCATTATTTGAAGCTTTTCTTCAGATAAAAATAATAAATCAACTTGGTGTTTCTGTCAGCTTTCAGTTCCTTTATGGAAAATCCATTCTGTTTTGTGGTTGTTGCAATCAGTTGCTTATAGTTCATCCAGCAAGAAGCCATAAACCACATGACCACATCATGAGGCACCTGTTCCACTGGACTTTCTTGGCACGAGTCCCCGTGTCACGTTTGCTGTGTGACTTGTAGGCATAGTACTGATAATTTCAGTAAGAAGCATGAGCTTCTTAAGTATACATTTTTAATAATTTTACTTTTGTTTCGTTCCCCCGGTTCTTGCTGTTTCTTAGTCTATTATTCTTTCCTGAAAATTTTTAATACTTTGAGGTGGCTCAAGTTGTGAGTCCACATTTTCATTGTCTCTCCAAGATCTGCAGCTCAGTGAATTCTTATCAATTTTGCAAAAGGCAGCTGCATTAAAGTGGCTTTGTTGCTCAGATAAGGAGAAAGCAAATTTGTGCAGCCAGATGTACAAATGAACCATGTTCTGAAGCAAGAGGGTCTGTGAAAGAACATGGCCCCCAAAATAGGCATCGGGGAGAAGAGTGGCGCAGGTGTGCTCAGACACAGGTGGCAAGTAATTCTGCTCTTGGGAAGCAGGGAAAAGATGGCACACTGTGCCAGTTTGAACAGCAGTGAGGTAACTTTTTTCCCTTGCAAATAGACGTCTTGGAAAAAAGGAGAGGCTGCGTGCCAAGAGGCTATTGATCACATTGCTAAATAAAGTAGTACCCTCACTTCACGGGAAGTTCTTCTAGAAGCGCCTGCTAAGCACTGATGAGGAAAAGACTGGAGCCATCCCAGCACGCCGGCCTGGCACAACACATGCACAGCTGCAAATGGAGGCCAGGTCCAATACCAGCCCCTGAGCCAGAGCCTCCCAAATCACCACCCATCAGAAGGCACAGATGCAGCTGAAGGGCCATCACACAGCTGTCCAAAGACACGTGGGGAAAAGTGGCGTGACAGGATGGACTTGCCTGCTGTCTCCTTCCACAGGAAAGCAAGGAGGGCTGCTAGGGAGTTCCCAACCAAAGAGCCTAATCACCAGATGAGTGGGCAGTCAGCAAAAATGCTGCTGCTCCTTACTGGGGTCATAGGAATGAGAGAATAATGAGAGAATGAGAGACCCAGTGTGGGGTCAAGCAGTGAGTCTGCATTTTCATCATCTGTCCAAGATTCTATGGCTTGTCCTTGATACCACAGAATAGAATAAGCCACAGTGTTTCTGTTCTCTATGCTATGAGTAATGTCCCTAAGTGACTTAGGTAACATGCCATCCCATCTTAATTCCAAGTGAACATGTCAAGAAAGAGAATGATAAAGTACTAAAAGGATGCCAAGGTCATGTTCTGGGTAGAAACCTTGAGCCAAGGAGGATGGTACGATTGTTGGAGTAGTGAGCACTGCTCAAAGAATTGTTAGAAACACGAACAGTGCAAAAAGGGTAAATCATGGAGCAAACATACATTACTGTTCTGAAAACCAACAATACTTCTACAGCCATCATCCACCTGCTTCTTTATTGATCTAGACATCCTGGAGTCAGTCTTGCTACAGCTTTTAATCTATGATGAAAGGTAAGAGGAGGGTTTCACAGAGGTGCTGGAGGGACTAGTCAAGAGGTATCCTTTATCTGTCATAAATGGCTTTGAGGATCTGAAAAACAAAGGTCCTGTTCCTTGCTGTTAGCTGGGGTCCTTTGGTCATGCTTTGGTCACTCCACCATGAATACTGATGCTTACTTAAGCCCAACTATGCCATATGCTACATCAACCACATACATCTAAAGAAAGTTAACACCATACTATTTAGAAAATCGATACACTTTCATAGTATAAAGACTATTTGGTACAATAGTTAATGAAAGATTTTCCTGATGTGGGCTGAGGCCATTAGATGGGGACCGGAGGCCTAGCAAGAGAGAGGCAAAGCCAAAAATACCTCTGCTGTCCAGCTGCAGCCCAAAAAGCAGCTGGACGTGGGTATCTCCCCATTGGATTGACAGGCTTTCCGCTTCTCAGAGCGTTTGTTTACAGCTGTGTCTAAAATAAACGTTGCCTAACTTTTTTTTTCTGCTCCTGTTATTCCTGCGGAGCAAGTCGGATTCCTCGCTGACTCACGCATGATTAACTAACTTCCAGCTGCATTATCTTTATTGTTGCTGCCGATGCACAAGCCAGTGCTCAGCACGACTCGTGGATCCCAAGCTGTGCTGGCGAGGCTGCCACTTACAGAAGAGGATTTTTTTCCTAACAGTTGTGGGGTTTGGGAAATGTTACTATTTTTTATTTGTGTACTTATTGATTTAAGAGACAGCATGTACCGGCTTTCTCGGGGACCAGAGAACTAGAAATAAACAAGAGATAATGTTCTCCCCGACCCTCCCGGTGCGGTGCTGCTGGCGGAGGGGCCGCGCCCGGTGGCGGGGCGGCACCGAGGGGGTCCCGGCACACGGCGGGACGGGAGGGGATGGGACAGGAGGGTCCGGCAGCCCCGGCGAGGAAGCGGTTAAGGCCGGGCACCAGGAAGCGGGAAGGAAGAGGCTGAGCTCGGCAGGAGCCGCACGGCGGAAGCCTCCCCGGCCCCGCTCCCGCTGAGAGCCGCCGCCGGACCGGGCGCACGTGCGGGGCGGGCACGTGCGGCACCGGCACCTGGCAGCGGCGGCCGGGCGGACACGGAGGGAGGGGCGGAGGGAGGGAAGAGGAGCTCCCGCCGCGCCACCGCTGCCCCCGGGGAGGGCGGGCGCTCTGCTGGCCTCGGGTGGTTTTACCCAACCACTCGCCCCTTACATAAGCCGGGAGCCGGTCCGCCCCCCATCCCCGCCGCCGTTCCCCCTTCCCCCTCCCGGGAGCCGCCCCCCTGCTGCAGAGATGTGACACGCCCCCTCTCCATCCCTCCCTCCCTCCCTTCCGTCGCCGTCCCCTCCCAGGAAGAAGCCGGAGTCGGCAGCGCCGCGGGCCCAGCATGGAGTAGGGCGGCCCGGGGCCGGCGGCGCCGCGCGGGCATGGAGCTGGGCCCGGGGCCCTGCGCGCTGCCGCCCGCCGCCGGGGCCAGGGCGGCGGCGGCGGGCGGACCCTGCGCCGAGATGCTGCAGGTGGCGGAGGAGGCCTTCCGCGGCGGCAACTTCGAGCTGGCGGCCGAGATCTACGGCTCGGAGCTGGCGGGGCTGCCGCAGCCCGAGCGGGGCCTGTGCCTCCGCCGGGCCGACGCGCTGGCCAGGGCCGGCCGCATGGCCGAGGCGCTGGACGCCTACGGCGCGGCGGCGCGGCTGGCCCGGCTCCGGCCCGAGGAGCTGCGGGAGCTGGCGGAGAGCGTCGCCCATAGCATCCGCGACAAGGAGCTGCGCCTCCCGCCCTGGGGGAGCGGCGCGGGCGGCGGCGGCGGGGCGGAGGGCGAGAGTCTGGGCGACCCGGCGTGCTGCCGCCCGCCCGAGCTCTTCGCCTGCCCGCTGTGCCGGCGGCTGCTGTGCGAGCCGGTGACCCTGCACTGCGGGCACACCCACTGCCGCCGCTGTGCCGAGCCCGGCGACTGCGGCCGCTGCCACCGCCCGCGCCGCCCCGCCGAACCGACCCCTGCCACCGCCGCGCTGCCGCCGGCCGCCGGCCGCCCGCGGGTCAACGTGGTGCTGGGCAACCTGCTGCACAAGTGGTTCGGCGCCGAGAGCCGGGCGCGGCGGCTCCGCGCCGAGGGCGACGCGCTGCGGGAGCGCCAGGAGCTGCCGGCCGCCCTGGAGAAGTACAACCAGGCCCTAGAGATGGGTGAGTGGCGCCGGCGGGGAGGAGGAGGAGGAGGAGGAGGAGGAGGAGGGGGCGCGGCAGGGGCAGCGCTGCCCGCCGGCACCGGGCTGGCTCCCGCTGCCGGGAGGGGAGGGGGCTTGCGGTGAACGGTGGAAGAGGGCACCTGGGGGAGGTTACGAGCGGGAATCCTGCCAGCGGGTCTCCTCACGCCCGCCCCCCGCTCCAGTGAATGGCTATTTTTGTTCCACTGGTATTTCTGTCCTTGCTCTGAAGGTGCCTGGCGTTTAGCTGTTCGATGCCGATGACTCATTATGCAGTATTTCTAGAAAACCCGCTTTCCTATTTATGGGGAAGCCATCATTCAGTGTAGGATAGGCAGTAGTGGTCGTGTTGAGCCCCGCCGCGGCTTCGTGGAAGAAATGAGTATGTGGATCGGATTCATTCAGCTACGTGCAGCTGCACCTTCAGCAACATAAAAGCTTTGAAAACACCTAATGAAATATTAGTAGGTGTAAAGGCTCAGAAAATTTCCTTTATCTTGCACTCTGCAAAATCTTTGAGATTAATCTATGTTTAGCCTTGGAGAGATGGTCCGCCCGTGTTTTGAGCGTAGCCTCTTTGTTGACACGCAGGATTTCTGTGTGCAGGGTGTTCTCTGAAGAGCTTGGCTTTAAATAAAAATGCCTGCTTTCCTCCTCTGCCAAACCGATGGCAGCCTTAGTTTATCAAAACTAGCTTGTTTTCAGGCTCTGCGCCGAGTAGTAGGTGGATTCTGCTCGCTCGGTTGTAGCCTTGTAGTAGTGGATGTCTGCGTGCGTGCGCCCGGCTTGTTTGCCCTTGCGAGCGGTGGGGGTGGTACAACACCGTGAATGTCGGAGAGGCGTGGAGTGGGGGAGAGCTGCGATCTCGGCAAATCCCCCGGGATCTGCCGCTCCTCCGGGCTCAGCGTGATGGATGTCCGGTTTAATCGAGGAGGAAGCGGGGAGAAAGCCTCCGTCGTTTTAACGCAGACCAAATCCTGCGGGTAAATGTCTTTGAAAGGCAAGTGTAGGGAAAACTGTGCCTCTCCTCTGTCAATGAGCTCCGTCCCTGCATTGACTGAAAATCGTGTTCCTTGATCCTAGTTGTTACATGTAGGGATATACGGATCTGATTTTTTTTTTTTTTTTAATTTTGCTGTAGAGAGAAACAATTTCACCGTTGTGCCAGTATTGACTCACTTTCATTTTTTGCCACGGTTTCATGGTAGGCATTGGAGATAGAAGAGTTTGGGATGGGATAGCACAGCATACTATCTCCTCACAGCTGATGCTGGCTCTGGAAACCATTGCTTCTGCTATTTCTTTCACTTTTCCAGCTAGATGTGACAAGTTTTCAGTCCTAGCTGAGTGTCCCCATAAAACTATTATGTGGTTTAGCTGAAGTAATCCCTATTAAAGTAGGGCAGGATGGAGCCCAAGAAGGAAGGTGAAGCAGAGGGAGAGGAGAGGCTTAATGTAGGTCACTAGTGGATACGATGAGTTTTCAGTAGGGAAGCCTCCTAATATTTTGAGTTCAGGGTCCTATTGCTGGGGAAATTAGCATCTCATCAATGAAATTAATGTTTGAAGAGATTTTTAGAGAACTATTTCTCACTGTTGTCTCTGCTTCTTGCTATGTCTGCATGATGGGGGTGAAAGGAGAGAGAAGACTGGTGTGCTGCTTGTGTTCTCACACAGCATGTGTCTTTCTCCTTTCTGCCCCTGGAGTACAATCTCCAGCCATGGCTGTTGTGCATCGGGGTCTCAGCTCCTCTGCAGTGTCCTTATTTCTGTCTTCAGGTTTTTCCCAAGCAGCCTGGGAATCCATTCAGAAAGTCCTCACTCTGTCAGTAAAATTAATTTTTTTCTTTTTATTAAAATTGTAATTGGAAATAATAACAGGTATTTTGCTAGCTTTTGAAATCCAAAAGCCATAGGCTTACATGTTGTAACTTCCCTGTAGTGGTTCCAAATTCCTGCTGATGAAGGGCAGGCCCATGCCTATCATCTTTTTTGATGTTTTGTGCATGCTGGTGCTGTTTCTCACAAATTGAACTGCTGTATATGAGCCTCATGTTCTTAAATTCTTGCCACATGTTCATCAGGTACTGCTCTTCGGCATGCTGGAGTTGCCTTCTTGTTTTCCACCCAAGTATCATGGTAAATAAGGAAAAAAAACCAAACCTCACAGTTCTTCTCTAACTGTCCAGTATTTAAATGTTAGCATATGGGTGACTTAAATGCACAGGACAGCCCTAAGGATCACACCATGTGCCTGAGAGCGTTGTCTAAAAGTTTCCCAAGCTCTCTCAAGCTTGTGACCATTTCCCTGGGGAGCTTGTTCCAGTTCCCAGCCATCCTGGGTGAAAAATCTATTCCTAAACTCAAATCTAAACCTCCCCAGACTCAGTTTCATGCTGTTTTCCTCAGGTCCTGTGCCTGGTCACCAGAGAAGAGATCAGTGCCTGGCCCTGCACTTCCCCTCGTGAGGAAGCTGTAAATTGTGATGAGGTGTCCCCGCAATTTCCTCTACTCCTGGCTGAACACACATTTAATGTGTGAGAAGACAAGTGCTTTTTACAACCTCCAAATGCTTCTGTATTGCTGTTGAGTGTCAAGGACCTGGGTATCATTAAAATTTCTTTTTAGCGTCTGAAGGCACACGAACACATTGATTATACAACTGTGGTATAAAGTTAGGTAAAATTCCAGGTATCTTGGCACTGCACACACTTCTGGGATTTTTTTACTGGTGTTTTTTCTTACTCCATTTGTTACAAATAGCTTTGTGTGATGCAATATTAAAATAAGTTTTTCTAGTGCTTTGCTCATTCTGATTGTGACCTCCTGATTCACACTTCAGTTCTCGAGGTGCTTCAGTTCTTGAATTACTTTTCTGGCAATCTGGAATGTCTGGTACATATTTCAGGCCTGGGATGAGGAGGTCTACATGCCTTCAAGTTGTCAACTTTTTCTAGTTGAATTTGTTGGTCTTACAAACTTGTAATCTTAGGGAGTATGTTCATCTTTTCTCCTTAATGATCACATCTACAACAGCACTGCTGCTCCCACGTTCATGTCTGCTATGGATTCAGGGGTGGTTGAGTGGGGTTTTTTGTTCTTAAGAAAATCAGCTTTGCTATTTGATCCTTCCAGTCCTTTTGAGATGTGATCTCTGCTGTTTTATACAAAGTCACTGCCTTTTTTTTTTTTTTTTTTTTCTGCTGTAGACATTGTAATAGATCCTCCATTATTTTAAGGTATCTAATTACCACAGCTTCAAAGCAAGCACATGTCAAGCCGTTTGAAAGAAAGCATTTGTTTCCAGGTGGATCTTTTTTTGTGCCAAGCTTTATGCTGTTCAGCCATCATAATATTAAGTATTGTACAAATGTTGCTCTCATGGCTGTTAACCTAGCTTTCATTTGTGTGGGGATCAGAGGTGGGTTTCTCTCTGACATCCCTTCTCTTCTAATTAGTCTTCTAATTGTCTGGACTCCTAGGTTAATTAAACTGAAATACATGATATATGTGTGCAGGATTGTTTTGTTTGTGGGGTTGTTTTCTTTTTGTTTATTTGGGTTTGGGGCCTTTTTGTGCAGTATGTGCTTTCTGCACCCTTTTTTCTTTAATCTGCTGCTCTCCCTCTGATGGAGATACTCTCTAGAGGGACTGCTTGGGAGGAGTACAGTCATTTCCTTCTGTCCAGGCATACAGACTCTTTAAGCTGTGTGCCTGAAGTCAAAGTAAGCTGGATTTCCATGACAAATTAATGTAGTTTGAGGATGTGCTTTTGGGAATTTGTTTTGAGTTTGGTTTTTTTTTTTAATTTCTCCAAAGCAGTTCTCAGTTACAGAGACAACAGGTAGCTGTTGCTTCATTGGGAATATTGTGAATAGAGCTTTTCCCAAGTACAGCTCTAAAAGAGGTGGAGCTCTCTTTGGGATGAGGGTACATTCATTAGACAACATGCATGAAGAGTGTGAGAAGTTTGGGGTGGTCCTGGGTCATGCCTTAAGCCAGAAATTCTCTGTGCCCTTCTTTGTCCTGAGACAGCCTGTTAGCATCCTGTGCCTTTCCAATAAATAAACTTGAAGATGTCTGTTCAGGGATACAAAGCCCAGGGATGTAGGTCCGTGGCTCCTGTTGCTGCTGTTTTATAGCAGTTCTGTTTCCTGTGTCAGCAGTTGCAGGTCCTGGGTGGTCTCTCCAGCCTGCCCACAGTGCCGTGGCTCTGCTGGGAAGGGCTGTGACCTTGCTGTACCTACCTGACACCCTAATCTCAAATGAGCTTCTTCGGTTGTGGAGGGGTGACCCTGCCCTGGCTCCTGTGGTGTGATGGAGCAGCTTCTTGTTTACTTGCTGTGTGCTGTACCGCTGGGTCCCAACCCTGAGGGTGGCACACATCCTATCTGGACATTGGTGTTTCAGGACACCCTATTTCTGCATGAGACATGTTGGCTTTGGTGTGTAGTTACCCACTGCTGCAAGGTTTATCAGGCCTGAGAAGATCATTGTTTCTGGAGAGCTCTAAGAGCTTAGCAAACACTCAAAATGATTGTGTTTGCTTCTAGTGTGATGGACTCTTTCTGAGCAGAAGTGTGTTTGTCCTGGGGCAGAGGGGGATAGCTAATACATACAGCCGCTCACGTTGGCCAGGATTTTAGTTCCACCCCTGCCAAGGGTTCCAGAATGAGCATGTGGGACATAAAGCTCAACTGTATCATAGAGTTTTCAAAGCATATTGAAAGATTGAGGATTTAAGAAAAAAGGCTCCTTTGCACATACATGTATGTGGATCTTTGTTTCAAGTGGATAAAGGATGGTGTAGTAAAGGCCAAGGAAAGGAGGTAAGTTTGTACCAAGCCCAAAGTAGTGTCAGAGGTAGCAGTGCTGAGGGCAAGCAAGGGAGATGTTGCTGTGTGTGCTGGATGCTCAGTCTCCAGTCTCCTGAGATGCTGCTCTCCTGGAGAGCTGCTCACTGACCTCTGGCCCACGGGGTGGTGGTTGTGGTGTTGCTAGAAACAAAATGCAGAAGCTTTCCTGAGCTTTGGTGGAAAGAGGACAATCTGCTTCTCTTGGCCAGACCTTGGAGAACCTTCCCCCCACATCCATTGGATGATCACCATAAGTTGGTCTGATCCAAAAGAGAGCTTATTGTGGCCACTCAACACTAACTTACTTTTGTGGTCAAGTAATTAATGGAAATTTATCTGATGCCTTCCAAATTCTCCCTTTGTAGGAATTGAATTTAGGGGGTAGGGCAGGCCAGGAGGCAGGAGAAAAAAGACACAAATGAAAGCTACAGACCTTCAGTGTGAGTTGATTCAAGAGCAACTGCTGTAGATTTTCCTGCTAGGTAAATGACAGATTGTGGGATTGCACTCCTTCCTGGAGAGCATGACATGGGTAAACTTCCAGCCAAGCATTCTTGTGTTAGACTGAGTGCTTACAACCATGAGATGGGTGTGGAAAAGCATTCTGCCATGCCCCAGAAATAATTTGCTTGGGCATTTTTCTTCTGTGTCTGTGTCCAAGTTATTTCAGATAAGAAGGGGAAAGGATGATCAGAATTTCTTGGTGGACTGGTAGAACAGCCTTCAGGTGCTTTCCTACTGCAGCCCTGACCCCAGTGATGGATTTCTCTGTTAGTCCTGGGTCAGGGTCAGAAGAACCAAAGAAGAGTCACAGTCTGTAAAGGGGGTCTACTGAGCCCTCTTCAGAGACAGCTGTGCTAAAATTTTTGTAGAGGTGGCTGATGTCATTGTATGCATTTTATTAAATCTGCCATTTTCTAAGGTTGTACCTTTGTTAATGGTGCACTTGTACCAAAGTCTCATTCAAACAAAACTGCTAGAGAGCATCCATATGAACCTGTATGTGCTTTATATGTATTAGAACACTTTAATGGTCTCTTCTTTTGTACACCATTTCTAGAAGGCTGCTATTGGAAGATAAGGTCATTTGTCTTTTCCTGATATGGTAAAAAAGATGTTGTCGAAATCCTCCTTCCTCACAGGGTCTTGGGTACACTTTCCTGTTTGCATAGTAAAGAAGTAAGTCTTTGATATTGTACCAGCCATTTAGCAAAAACAACAAAAAATCCATGGTAGACAGCTGTCATGACTCCTGCAACAGCAACTGGTTCAGTCATTTTAATAATTTATCAGAAGAATATTTAATTTTGTAGCTCCTAAAGTAAGGTGACTTCAAGAGAAGAATGAGAGGTAGTGTTTCTGAAATTACCTGTGACAAAAAATAGTAGTTGCTTGCTGCTTAGAGGAGTTGTGCTAAAAAAGGAACTTTCCTATCCCTCTGTAAAATCATGTCTTGGAATTCGCTTAAAGTGTGTCTCCAAAACCTCTTGCTCTGTTCTACATGGACAGAAAAATGTGTAAAAGTAGGAGTCAGGGTTACCTGGAGACTGTTGCAATAATCCCAGAGTTATTTTTAAACTTGAAATATTTTGTAGAGTTCTGCCCCTCAGTGCCTCCTCCCTCCCCCGTTTTACTGTGAAGTAGTGCTTGAAAAATAGTAGCAAATACTTGGTGTATGTCACCACTGGAAACATGTCAAGCCTTTTGGACAAGAAGCTCCTGTTGCTCTTGGTTTGTACAGAGCTTTTGGTTGAATGCTCAGGTCCTGCAGTTTGAAAGTTTTTGCCTGTTGATTTCTGTTTTGTCTGTATTCTGATTTGCCTGTTGTTTTGCCTGTTGTTTTCTGCCTTTTGCAGATCCTTGCAGATCTCTGTTAAAGGCAGAGGGATTGCCAGGCTACAAGACCAGAGCCAAGGTGGTCAGGAGGGTTACACATTACTGGCAAAGGGAAGGAGGCATCATGCTGTACAGTGGACAGTCTTGCTGAGGGTTTTTGGGTGGTTTTCTTAAAAGTAATTATTATTGCTCATGTAACTTACCCCATCCTAAATGGTACAGTATTGTACAGTATTTTCCCCTCCCCCTTCATGTATGTAACCCAGATGTAATTTCCTATAAATAATTCAACTACTTCAGCAATCCTTGAGAATGAACTATACCTACTTATCAAAGTCTGAAGAATTTTTGAAGTCTCTTCAAACAGCATACTTTTATTTTTTTCTTTCGTAAAGTTTAATGGAAAGTCTTTTGCTTTTGAAAGAAGACATTTATAGAACTGACTTGTGCTTCCTTATCTTAAAATTACTAGGGTATTGCAGTACTCTTTCCTTTTTTGCAAATGTGTTGAGGGATCTGCTCTGTTTGAGGACAGAAGAAGTGAGGTAGTAACAGAGAAACAAGAGGGTCCTTTTTTGCAAAAGTCAGAAGTTCTGAAGCAAACTTTAGCTGGAAAAAGAGCTTATTACCTGAAGGGTAACTTCTAGAAATGTAGCCTTTAGTCTAATCATGTCAAAGAAGGCAACTATGTTGTCACTGGTAAAATAGTTTTATGATAGAATATCTAGCAGTAAGTTGTTGTTAAATAAACTGTGATCGTGAGAGACCTGCTTGGCTGGTCCTGCTGTGTCTTTGGAGTCTCCTTGCAATCACAGGTTCCTTTGCACTTAGCATCAGTCCCTGTTTCATTGGGAAGATCAGAACTTTTCCTTGGGTGTTTTGAAAATCTGGCAGGGGGTTGACCTCTTGATGTGTTTTGTTTTGGTTTTGAATCTTGCTTGTTATATCATACTTTGGTCTGTAGGTATCTTGATTTGGGGCAGTTTCTGTACCTGCTGTTTGAGAGGATAATTCTATTCTGACTGAGGCTTTGGTAGGAAACCTTTCCCAGCCTTGAACTAAATGCTGGGTGAATTAGTAAGCATTGAAAAATTAGTCACATTTGTGTACTTACTGCTTTTATTATACTAGTGCCAAGAGGCCATAGATGGACTTGGGGTACATCATGTGAAGCAGTCCAAATGTCCAAAGGGTAGAGTGGGAACGGAAAATAAGGGAGGGTGTGTTGTTTCATGCTGTATGACCTGGAAAGAGTGTAGACTTTTAGAAGATTAGGATTTGCATAGGAGGGAGTAATGATCTAATACATTATGCCTAGCTCTATGCCAGGACGTTCTTGAATTCAGAACTTTTGCAGCTGCTGCAATTCATGACTTATGGGTTTGGGAAGAAGGTCATCATTGGCTTTGGAGTTGTGGACATGCAAACTAAAATGTAGGTTAATGTAATTGGTAGTACATTAATTTGTAATAATGTAATGTAATGTAATTTGCATGCTCCTGCCTCATGAGGCCAGAGCTACAGCACAAAAGTGAGGGTGCAAAGTTAGCTGCATCATCTGGAGCAGCTCTTCTGGGTAGCATACAACTTCCTTTACAGTGTTTCTCCTGAGTAATGATGGAATAGTGATTAGCTGTGCTTAGCAGTGATGACAGTCCAGCTTTAAATAACATATGGGGCTTCCGAGCTGAGGACTTACTGCGCCTGAAATAAAACTGAGAATCTGCTGAGAATCTAAAGCGTTTTGTTCAGCACACTGCAAGAGCTGTGTTCTAAAGCCTGGGCTTCTGAACAGCAAAATACAGAGGCCTGAGAGAAATTAGTATCAATCTTTAAAATTACATCTTCCTAAAAACTGGTGGAACAGGCTTCAAGCAGAGGATGGTGGTGCCCCGTGCTCCTCATCCTCACCACAGCCTATTCCATGAGTACCTAAGGCCATACACTACTGTCTACCAGTGTTGGTCCCTTGGGTCCTCAGGGGAAATGGGTGTTCTGTTTGCCTGCAGAGTCCTGTTCACAAGTGCCTGCCTCCTAAGTGCTGTGGAAGGGTGCTGGGTTGCACAAGTAGACTTCTGGAAGAAGAGCCATCTTTTATTGCGTCCTCTGTCCACTGAAAGTGCTTGTGCATTTCCTCTGGCATCATTCAATCACTTCAGGAAGATGCCAGTGATGTAAATGCAAGGAAGAAAAAACATGATATTCAGAAAATATGTATACTTTTTAAAGTCCAGTTGTTGATCCAGTTAAGGTGGACTGATGATTTAGAAGACATGGGTTTGCTGATTGCAAATATACGGTCGTATTTGTTGTCTTAATCAGGTTTGGCAAGCTGACCCTGGTTTTCATCTTTGCTGTGAAATGAAGTTTTATTTTAAAGTCCTGAATGTCTTTACTACTTCTGCTAATTATTTTATCTAAACTGCACCTTTCTCTTTGTCACCTCCTGTTTCCCTGCCAAACAGCTCTGTGTATCCATTTTTTGTGTGTGGACTTGTCATGCTTACATGAAGTTGGAGGTGAAAAGCTAATTTTCTATTCATTTAATTACTGAAACTTGCTAATTTCTCACTGAAATGAAAATATATGTTTCATATTATTTTTCAAGCTTATTAAAAGGCTTTCAATACTGAATTGTTCAGAAGTAAATGCATAATGTAGCAAAACAAGCCAAGTTTCTTTCTCTCTCCAGGGCAGAAATTTCTTTAAAATGTGAGAGAAGTTTCTGCTGAAATACTGTACAGGCTCTTACAAACAAGACTGAAAGGTGCTTGTGATAATCTACTTCAGTTCTGCTCATGCCTTCAGGAAGCATGCTTAGTAGTGAAATAGGTGTGAATAAGAAGCAATTTTTTAGGAAGAATTATCAGATAAGGAGAGTTAAAGATTTCTACTAACTTTAAACTTGTTCTTTCTATTCTGAGTTCCTGGAAGAAATCACAGTGTAGTTTATTACAGTAACTTCTATCATCATCTACGGTCAGTTAGGAAAATTTTCATAATTCCTCTAACTGCCTTCCAGACACAAGGAGATTCTGGGCAGTCCTGTTCTCATACTAGCCTCCTGAGCTCAACGGAATAGTTTTTTCAAAAACTTGAATGCTTGGGCGTATCTAGACAACTAATTTTGGGTGATAGCTGCTGCATAAGTAAAAGCACAGTACAGCAAACATGCAGATGAGCACAAACATGGTGTGAGAGGAAAATTAAGGATTTTGAAGAAATCCCAGCTGACAATCACACGTAGGGTAGGCAATATTTGGTGGTCCAAAGGAGGGTTCAGTAGGCAAAGACCCAAACATACCTCTGCTCTGGGCCCTGTATAGGCTGGGGTTTTGTCTGGTACAGTGGGATTGTGGCTGGGGCGAAGGGAGATGCTTGGGAAGACTTCCAGGACTTGTATCTTGGAGGAAGTCCCTGTGTCCCAGCTGCCCGGAGACACAGATCCTGGGAGCCTCAGTACTGCGACCCTGATGCTGACAAGGACATAAATTTTGCTGTGCAGCTGTAGATTCCCAGGAGGAGCTGGATTCACAAAATGCCATCTGCTGGTATTGTGGAAACAGTAAAATTTTCTACACTTTTCTTTTTTAATTTGGCCTGAAATAATAAGTCATTTCATAAAATAAATCTTTTTTTTCTCTGCTCTTTATCTCCAGAAGAGAGAAAGAATGCATTATTTTAAAATAAACTTTTGACTATTGTGCAGCTTTTTCTTTTAGGGTTGTTTCTTTGGACTTGTTTTTTGTTGTTGTTGTTGTAATTGCAAAAATAAACTTGACAGTTATTATAGTGTAGAACCAAAATGTTAAGAGTTGGAAGTGTGATAAATGGAGATGATTTGTGCTAACTAAACTGTAACTATTTAGAAAGTTATTATTATAAAGCCATACAGGGAATTAGTGTTACAAGGCAGATGGACTCCTTTGCACATGTTACATGTTAAAAATAGGATACAGGATGTAGTTTTAAGATAAGTAATGTCTCAAGACAGAATCGACCTTGAGATGGACAAAGTTGGAACAACTTCAAGCTTAGGGTCTGAAATGATGGTTTTATCTATGAAATGCAAGGCTAATTATTGGAATAGAATGCTTACTTACAGAACACAACGCTTAATACGCACGTGCAACCTGTGAGGATATCCAGAGGACAACAAAGATGAGTGTAAGCCTTCATCCAAAGAACCCCTGGCAACAAGTGAGGCATGTGCCATGGAGTATAGTGACGCAGAATTGCAGAATTGAAATTAGGAGGAAACTTACAGGAAACCTTAATGAATATGTATAACATACAGTATATAAGTTTAGTTTGAATTGCTTTGTTTTGTACGTGAGGTAGGGTGAGAAGCCCTCTCCGTGCCCCGGTTGGTTTTGCTTATGTTTTAATCATACTTAATTACTGGCAAATTACATACATATATATATATACATACACATATATATACTTGAATATATTCACTAAATCATATTCTTTTACTAAATTGTATTAATTTATACCAAATTGCTATTCAATTCACTAAATTGTATTAATTTTTAATTAAATTGCTGTTAGCTCAATGGACCTAGTTGTCTAATTTCATTCTTAACAGAAGGGACCTTAAAGATCATCTAGTCCCATGGGCTGGGACACTTTCCACTAGACCACTACATTGGGGTACTCAAGGCATTGTCCAGCCTGGCCTTGAACACTGGTATACTAGTATACTGGCATCTAGCAGTGTTCACAAACTCTGTACATCCTCAAGCCCTCTCTTTCCACTGTCTGTGACTAGTTATTTTCAACGCAGCATTTGCTGTGGCATGGAACAACTCACTATCATGATGCTCACAAGAAACCCTGTAGTTATTTAGGCTACAGCTGAGTATACACTTTTTCATCCCACTTCCACGTGGACCCTGGAGTCAGCCAGCTGATACCTCAGTTCCACTGACAAAGAATGAGGTTTCAGTCCATTTACCTTTGCCCTGGTGAGACGCAGACCTTCCTGGGACAATCCTGCTGATAGCAGGAGGCTGGGAATTAGGGATGCATAGGTTGGGTGTAGAGCCAACAAGATTTCAGTCTGCGCTGCTTGCTCTGTGAGTGAGGTGAGCATGAATGGAGGTGGCTGGGCAGCACTCCAGCTATGGCATCTAGTCTAGATGCTTTATCTCTCTATAGAAGAGATTTTACACTGTGGCCTTGTAAATACTGTTCTCTTTAGCAAAGCCGTTTGGTTTGGTGGGTTTTTTTATCCTTTCTCTCAGTTAACTAAACATTCCTTGCCAGTTACTCATTAAGATGGGCCACACCTTATGCTTTCTGACTGAGTCTCAGTGAGCGAAAGGTACAAACTGTGAATACAAGTAGCTTTTTCTGGCTTGCCTCCAAGTTGGTTTATTTTCCTTTCATATTGTGAGACCCTTTGGACTGTGCTTCAGGAGGATCTGCAGCCTTTGCCACACTGTTATTCTCTGCAGTGGCATTTTTTTTGCTTAAAACTTTTGCAGTGAAGACAAGTTCCTGGGAAAGAGCTGATTAACCTGTTCTTTCTCTGAATCTGTTGGGTATGTGAACTGTTCTGAAGAGTGCTGGAAAGCATCAGTGTGGTCAAAATGTGCAGTAGTGAACAGAAGCAGCAAGTTGTCTTGTTTTGCCCCCTGATCTCACACTGCTTCCTTTCCCTGTGGTGCCAGAAATACCCCACCCTGCACCCTGCTTTCCTGTGGAGCTTCCTAACTCTGCTTGCTGCTTCTACCCTCCTCAGCATACCCTGCACATGGGTACTCTAGAACAGATACAAAGATGGAAATACAAAGTATGAATTCCTTACTGTTCAAATGCAGCTAATTAAATAATTTAATATCTGACATCTGCTAAAAGAAACAAAAAAACTTACTTGAAGATCTTGGGTTAATTGCTTTTCAATTTCATTTAATTTGCAGTCTTTTTAAAAACTATCAGGTAGAAAAGTGGATCACTGCCTGCAGCAGTCTGCATGTGTAATAGTTAAAAAAAAACCCCACAACAAACTGTCAAAACCACACAAACAAATAACAGCACAGAACCCCACTGTGTGAGCTTTTGCAGAGCTCTGTAAGTGTAGTCTCTAGCTGTCACTGTCTGAGACCAGCAGAGAAGCATCAGCCCTGATATGTCATGCTGCAGTTAGTATATCTGGCGTCAGTCCACACTCCAGCCATAAAAGGCAGCACTTCTTGCTGCTTCTTTCCTTCTCATCCGGTGTCCTGGCACTTAAGTTTGTGTGGCTGTACAGTGAACTAGTTGAGGGGACACCAATCCTCTTAAACATTTCTATTTATTTGTTGCTGTTGAATTAACTTTTGGTCAGTTGATTCTTTGCTGATCTCGGTGCAACCACGCAAGCCTGGTTTGCTGCACAAGCAGTAGAATCAGCCCAAAAGAGGGGAGGAGATGGGAGGGGGATGTGATGTTGGGCCATCTCTCCTGCTGTGTCTTTGAACTTAGAGTGGTGGCATCTGCTGCACTTGTGCTTGCTCTGTGTCCATGCACATGTGTCTGTACCTGGGCTGTGCATGGGCAATGTGTTCTTACTGAGGGCGTGTTCAGAATGTTGGTGTTTAAGTGAGATCCGAACAGTGAAGCCCAAACAGACTGAAGAGAGCATGAGAAATATGGAGGAAGGAGCCCTGTGTGAACATGTGTAAGGTGACACTTGGTGGAAAAGTTTGGACGTGAAGTTTAAAATTTGTGGAAACGTGTCTCTCAGCACACCTTGGAGCCTTTGTAAAGTTAATTACCAGTTCTGACAGCTCATGTTTGGGAAAGGATTACTGCACCACTTAGCTGCCAGCAGCCATCTTCCATCCTTCCAGAGGCCTTTCCCAGTACACAAAGGTCAACAGTGGCCAAAAGTAAATCTCACATAAATCTCATCACGTATGATGATATAACTCTTCTAGTGACCAAAAGCAGAGCGTTTTTTGGGACTTAGTGTGTGTTTTGCAAGGATGCTGTCGCAGCCTGCTGCCTTCTTGCCAAGCTGGGGATGTTGTGGCAGGGAGGTGGAGAATTGACTGGACCATGGGACATGAGGTGGTCGCTAATGGCTTGAGAGCTACTGGGCGGATGGCTGCCAGTGGTGGTGTCCAGGGGTTGGTAATGGAGTTGACACAGTTTAGCACCTTACTAACAGTTTCCAATCACAGGCAAGTACATTCTGCCAGCAGGTTTGTCCCTGACACCAAACTGGAAGAGGAGGAAGCAGTTGCTGGGGGGCAGGTTTAAACTGACAACCTGGGGCATGGGCTGACCAGCCTTGCCTACTTCTGCAAAGGAAATACGCCTGGGACTCAATAACTCTCTACAACAGGATGGGCTGGACTAGATAGCAGATCTGCAGAAAAGAGCTGGAGGTCCTGGTCAACAGGCTGAACATGGACCAGCCAGTTTTTCTGTGGTTCTATGAAATTAAAATGTGTTCTAGAGACCTTAAGAAAGGACAGAATAATAATGCTTGGGAAGTTCATAATCCATGTGAACTGAATGATTCATGAATTTGTGGAGGCAAGGTGTGTGATCATGAGAGGTTTGCTTGCCCTGGGGAAGGCAAGCAGATATGAAGTGTAAAGGCTGCATGCATTCTTGTTATTTAATGGCTTCCAGGAGCGTTTTAGCTGAAGTCCTGCACTGGTGATTTCTTTCTCCACACTGAGAGTAGAAACACTTGCGGCTTTTTTCTTTTTGCTTTCTGCAGTGTCCTGTAAGCAAGATGGGGAAAAGAGTAGTGGCATCCTGTTTGGATATTAAATATGTCCTGCTAGATAAAACACAGAGGTTGCTTCTTCAGGATGAGAAGAACATACTTTAAGCAGGAAGAAATGAAGGAATTGCCTTTTTTTCCATTACAGGAGAGTAATGGAATTGGTGTGAAGTAGTGATTTTTTTGGTTACGGTGGCTGGATACGAGGTTATAGTATTTAACATGTTCTAGTACTTTCTTCAGTTAAATTCATTGCATCTGTTTTTGTTTTCCAGCTCCTTGCAAGTGTTCATTAATAGCACAGCGGGCAGAGCTCTGTACCTTGATGAAAAACTACCAGCAAGCTCTTCACGACGCGGACATCCTGTGCCGGAACAAGCCCCACTGGCCCGCGGTACGGTGCTTGCCTCTTGTAAAGACCAAAATGAATTGCTTCTTCTCGGGGCTTCTCTCTGTGCTGGGAACAATGCTGCTGGGGGTGTTGTTGGAAGAATATTGTGGCGTTAACAGGGCCAAAAACGTCTTAAGTTCTTCAAAGAACAAGTCTGGAAGGTCCTCAGAATCTCTCCAGCTGGTGGGATTTTGGTGGTGGGCAGCTGGTGGTGTGGTTTTGTTCATGCTGGTTTCTGTTACCTGTTAGAATTTGTGCTGCACCTAGGCAGCAGAATCAGTCCGTAAGGCTCCAGCAGCCCAGGATGGCCTGCATGTCTCTCTTGAATGATGTGTCCTTCAGGAAGCAGGTGGCTTTGACAGCCTGCTGGCCAATGTGTGTTTCTGAGGAGCTACCCAGACTGTATTTCAGGATTGTTTTCTTTCCCTCTTTAATCCTAAGATTTCATGTCTGTGATGTCTACCTGTGTCATGGTGTTTTATAGAGGAGTTGGGATTTTTTTCATAACCAAAGGGTGTGCCACAAGGAGCAGTGGGCAGTTTGAAGCAAGTATTAGACATTACGTTAGGAGAGAGAAATGGAAGAAGCACATGGTGTCCGTCATTACTACTGGTTGCCTCAGGCTGGACTGAGTGTCCAGCAGTTCATCCCACGTAGGATTATACCTTCAGTCAGTCTCTCAATTTATGAATTAGTATTTGCTATCAGTAGCAAAACTGCAGCACAGGTTTGAGCGGATAAAGCCTCTGGCTGCTTTCTGGGGAGAGTGTAGTGTGGGGAATTGGGGAAGGATTTTAGCCAGACATTGTTTTCCTGTGGAGACTAAGGAGGTGTTGCATAAATGCCTCGGCTTCTTGCCTGAGCAAGCAGCTAATGCTCCATTCCCAGCCAGGGATGATGTAGGGCAGGCAGAGAGGTGCTGTCCGAAACACTGTGTCTCTGGCGAGCAAACTAATTGTCTCTGAAGGCTATCTGTCCTGTCACCTATTAAAACATTTCATGATGGAAGGCAGTTCATAATCTTCCCTTGCATCCAGTTTGCTTCTCTATCCCAGATAATTTCTCATCAAGTCAGGAATCCCATCTCTGGTAATGGTGGCTGGATTTCTTTGCAGAGGGAGAAAAATTAATTACGCACGTTCAGATGTTTGCTTGAACTGTCTTCTGTTTGCCTGAATCCATGGAAATGTGATGCGTGTCAGTCGTAGGCGGATAAAGGTTTCATTAATCACATCTCTGAAGAATGTTAATTGAAAATGAAATTTGTCATCATGGCGTAACCAGCAGTGGTTCAGACGTACTTCACTTGTGCTTTCATGTTTGTGAGGACATCGACATAAGCTGTGCTGACCCAGAATCCATGTTCTGCAAGAGTTCTGGGCATCTGCTTTGTTTTGTGTATTGCAGCATCTCATCCAGCAGCAGAAATTAACTCAAACATTTGCTGTGTAGTTTAAAAAGAAACAAACCCAACATAAAATTAAACTTAATTCTGGGAGTAGCTCCTAGGATGCAAGTGTTCACCTGCTGGTATCTTTTGGCTTATTGATAATAGATGTAGTGGCTTGCTGAGTTACTGGTGAAACTCCTTGGTGTGCTGTAGTCATTGGAGCATGACCAACTTGATTAGTTGCTTTCTTTTCAGTTGCTATGAAAACTGGTTCCTTGGACTCTAAAGCAGGGAGAAGTTTCCAGTTGTGTTTTTATATGGAGGGTAGACAGAGGTGCCCTCCTGCCTGCTGCTCGTGTTTCTGTTTGGATCTCCCCTTCACTCCAGTGCTTGTCAGGGCATGTGTAGTATATGAAAATAGGAATGGGAAGGTGGCAGTCTCTGAAGTATAGGGGCCTCTAGTCCCTGGGCCTAACCCCTGGTGTTGGATCTTTAGGTACTTTGTCTGTGGACAGCCCAGCACATTCCTCCCTTGCAGGTCAGATAAGGACATTGCTCTTACGGCCCTGAAGGACGAGTCCAAACAAGCTTGCAGGCTCCCCAGTGCAGTGCAGTAATGCTGACAGTGATGGCAGGCATGTAAAAGGTTTTATGGAGGCTGTGCAAGCATCCAGGTAAGAAGGTCAGGGTCAGGCCTCACAGTATCTCTCTTCTTACTGCATTGAGGAAAAGAAAAATGTGTCTTGCCTGGAGAGAATCGATGTGTACTGAGACTTCTTGTACAGGTCACCAAATTATAATTGTGTTAATTAATCGGGCCTGTGCAGTGCTTGCTACTTGCTTTTGGCATGAGTGTCCTTCTTCCAATTCCAGTGGAATGGTAAAGATCTTAACAGGTCTCAGCTTGGATTGCAGTATTGAAAGAATGAGGGAGTTACCTGCTCAGGAAGATTATGTGATACTGCATCTTTCAGCATTATGATGAAGGAAGAAAAGTGGATCTGCTTATCTAGCCAGTCTCTTAGATGAATGAAGCTATACGTTCAGTACAGCCTAGAGCTGTTCATGTGGTCAGAAGTGTGGACTTGTAGAGCATGTTTCTGTCTAATATACAAGAGGGAAGTGTTTAAATGCACACTTAGTTTCTTTTCATTGTAAAGGAAGATATTTCCATAGTCAGATTAGAATTGTAGTTTGTTATCTGCAGGTAAGTTCAGAGGCAAGGCATTCCACTTTTGCTACTAGTAACAAGTAAAGTAGGATTTATTCCCAAGCTGGCTACGATAGCTGTTGGCCATGGATGTGTTACTCTAGAACATGGGAGAGATAGGGTGGGCTAAAATGCTTCAGTTTAAGCATTGGTACATTGCCCTAAATTCATTATGGTTTTGGGACAAATAAAACAGGTGAAAAATTATCTCTGTTCTAGTAAGACACCCAGGAGAAGTGACTTATCATGGACTCTCTCAGCTGCCACTTCCAGACTGCCCTGTGCCACTTCCTTTTCCGTGCAGGTGCATTGCATTTTAAGTGTGTCCTGGTATGTTGAACTGTTCTCTGGTGTATCCAAGCACAGTGGGATGTGTAGTAGACTTAGTCCCTGGTGGAGGAAAACACCCCTCCTTATTCCCAGCTCTTCTCTCAGGAATTGAGCAATGTCTTTGGCAAGGGATGATGAAGCAGAGGGTTCCTGGGGAATCTTTCTTCACCAGAAGGGACTGAATTTCTTTCAGTCACTCATGTCAAAGAGGTTGTTACCCAAAAAGCATCTTATTCTTCACCTGCAGAATGACTTGAACTTTCAGGTTTGTTTTCAGGTGTCTTGCTGCCACTTCAGAAATGATCTCTAGATTTGTATGTTTCCTTTGTGTGAACAGGGCCATTATGTGAAAGCAAAAGCTCTCTCTGGATTGGAAAGGACTGAGGAAGCATTGAAGGAGTTTCTTTATTGTGTTGCCTTAAATCCTGAATGGAGCTCAATGAAGAAAGAAGCCCAAAAGGTATAAAATGTATTTACTGGCTGCTTGGCCACTGTGCTGCTTTTAATCCCACAGACAAGCAAAATCCATGGTATTTCAGGTGATTGTAAACACCCAAAGGATAGTTTGATTCAGTAGGTTCTCCAGTAAACCTTCTCAGCATTATGCTATGTAAGGCACCTCTTGGGTTTGGTTGATGCCTCAGCCAGAGGGATTATATATTTGTGAATTCCACTGCGTAGGCTTGAGCCTGCTAATTTAAGTACCCATCAAAAAATGACTTCTATGTGGGAAGTGACAGAGGATTGAGAAGAGGAAGCTGTGTGCTGCCCTGTCCTGGAAAAATCCTGCAGTCTTTGTGGCATTTTGTTCTTGCTAACAGCCCATCATCAGGTTCTCTGTGACCATCCATATGGGCAGCTTTTTATAAAAATAAAACAAGGATTTGGCAAGATGTTTGGTGGGGACTGGTCAAAGGGAAAGCAGGCTCTACACAGCTTTAAGCTAGGGGTTAAATCTGCTTGAGCATGGAGGAGATGGATAAGGAACACAAGGAATGTTTAAACACATCTCTGTTAACTGGTTTTGATGGGAGAGCATAGTCTGAAGACTTCTGGAGTCTGGAGGCAGGGTCTGAGTGTCAAAATAGAGATGCGTAGGATCAGGAGAAGGATGCAACAAACTGCTGTCCTGGATGCTCTTGGGGAACAGAAGCCTTTGTTAAGAAAGGTGAGCAGCAGAAGAGCACCTTGGAATGTGACTGTGCTTGTGGTGGGCACTGCCATTCAGGTTTCCCGTGAGCATTGGGGAATGCAGGATGTCTTGGATGTTGCAAGCTTTCTGGCATCTAGAAACCGTGTTTGTGCATCTGTATTCACAAAAACAGAAATATCTATGTTGTAATTATTACTTTTTCTTCTTTTTTTTCCTCTCTAATTGGCTAGATAATGTGTGAGATGTTTTTCCCAGCCTTTGAAAATGTGCACGATAGTCTAACAGCACCTTTCTCTAGTCGAACATCCCATACAAGATTGAAACCTGCATTTCTGAGTAGCATAAATACACAGTCAGCTGTGGAAGATAACTCTGTTGCTGGGTCCTCAAAGGTAAAGCAAAAAGTGTTCAACATCAAAATATCAAAAATAGCACATGGATTTTTCTCTGATCTGTGTGACACTGTCTTTACACTTACTTTCATGGTAAGCCTGTTCTCTCCATTACTGTTGGATGTCTTACTGGGATGTACTTCCTCAGAAAAATAAGAGAGTGAACCTTTTTCTTCAAAAAACAATGTGATGCCTTCATGTGGGGGTCAGTTGTGTTTGTGTTTTTTTCTACTGAAGATTTTAGTATGACAGGAACATAATTTCTAGAGACAGGAGCTGTAGGGAGAGGCATGGGCCTACTTCATGCAATTGGGAAGTAACCTTTGATACAGACCTTTCTCCATTGCTAGGCCCCTTGTGGGTACATTGATTTATTGCTGATGAAACTAATAGATAAAATTAAATCAAAATGGTCTCATGCTGGATATAACTGTTCTTATTTTTTTAGGATACCATGTTCAGGTTAACAAAAACCCCGTCCCAAGAATCTGACGTATTCAGAAGCACTGATTCTTCTGTTACCCATCATGTTCTGGATCTCTACTTTGATGACAACAAGAAGTCTTTGGGAGCTATTCTCTCCAGTTTACCTGGGGTTGGCTTAAAAAGAAAGCTGTCCAGTGATATGAGGGATTTGCAG
Source organism: Poecile atricapillus (assembly GCF_030490865.1). Lineage (NCBI taxonomy): Eukaryota > Metazoa > Chordata > Aves > Passeriformes > Paridae > Poecile > Poecile atricapillus. The sequence continues at coordinate 30,579,081 of NC_081249.1, forward strand.
AGCTTGGATGTCCCCAATAAGATTCTTAAAAAAGGTTTGTGTTGTAGCTTAGAAAAGCAAATTTATCTTGCACATACTGAAAAACTGTAAACTTTTTTACTCCTCCCTTTTTATAGGTATCAATAGAACATTCTCTACAGGAACTGGGATAATATTTTTTCTGCTCTAACAACCTATTTACATTATTCCGGAGCAGTTTAAATTCATTGGATGACAACTGTATTTTTCATTTTCCAATGTAATGTGTGTGCAATCCACTCACCGTTTAGTCTTCATGTTGGCAGTGCCATTTCCATTTTCTAGATCTCAGCTATAGCTGAAGTTCATTGTCTTTCTATATGATTGAAAGATGAAGTAAGCCTGGAAACTAATCTTTAACTAGCATTAGAAACTGTCACATGCAACTTTACATGAAATTTTCCAAGCAAACAAAGAAGCCTTTTAAAGGGTAATAAGTCCCCACCCCCCAGTTTTCTGTTACTTGATATAGCTGTGCTTACAATTTGTATGCTTCTCAAGCTTCTAACAAAGACCTCCAGACTGGCTTTAGTAATCAGGGCTAAAAATGCTGAAGGCAATACTTCACTGTGTAGTGAAGAATTAATTGGTTAACATAGACTTTGAAAATGTTACTATGCTGGTGGGAATTTTTTCCCTTAAAGAAAAAAAAAAAAACAACCCACACCTTGACAAGTTTGACTTCTGCCTGAAAATATTACAAGTCTTCAAGTACCACTGGCTGTCTGCAACCCCTACAAAAGATCAATATATGGCCAGTTTCTGATCACGTTGCTGTGGAGGAAAAAAACCTGTACTTGCCTGTAAACTGCAGACTCAGTAAATAGATTGTGAAATCTGACCCACCTGTATCTTCACAGGGAAGGCCAGAGATCGTGTTTTACCCATAAGCACTAATTTCTGGTCTCTGCTAGGTCCCAGTGCCATGTTACTATTTGCAGAATTAACACAGCCAGGTTCTTGCAATTACTAAAGGCTAACATGTGAGATGTAGGTTAAAGATAGCACTGTTTTTCTTTGTAGGCCACACACTACCTATCCTATCTGTGCTTGAGATAAACCAGATGCTGAGCATAAGTTACTCTTTAACAAAGCATCCTAGTGTTTTAACTTAATATAAAAAGCAGAGCTTTTTAACAGTCAAGAATTTGGTTAATAAAAAACATGTGGAGGCAGCAGTCATGGCCGTGTTGCAACTCATCACAAAGATGCAAATTGTAAAACAAATTGCAGAATTTGCTTGTGTAAATGTCTACAAAAGCTGGAGCTGATAGCTTTTGAGCCTGAATAGTGCTGCTGTGAAGTTTGAAGTGCATACCCTTAAAGTCAGTTTAACCCAGAGATATAAATCACCCCCAGAAATCAATCTGGGTAGAATTTTAAGAGAAGTGTTTTGCCTCTCTGTTTGCAGATTGTTGAGCTAGTAGAAGCTGTGTTAGCTAATACAGCTCCAGTAGCCCTTTCAAATTTAAGCTGTTTGAAATTTGGGATTTCTACAACAGCCTAGTCTAGAAAAATGTAAGCCTTTTTATATTTGTAAGAAAAATTACCCCTGCTGAGAAATCTGTAATAAACAGTGATGAAATATTTTGACTGTGTGTAAACAAGTTAAATTTTGGACTTAATGTACTTGAAAACATCTGGCTTGGCTGATGTGGGGGTGGTGGGAAAGGAATAGCAGAATATTTTGAAAACTAGTCTAGAAAAACCCACAGCACAATCATTTTTAGAGAAGTAAATAATAAGTATTCAGCTGTAAAGTGTATTCTCTGGCCACAGACATCATCCTCTGCTCTCTAGAAGATCTCCTGCCAAAAATCTAAAACTTACATGAGAAGTATGTTTGTTAGAAACAAAACTTCAGGAAAGAAAATATATGAATTAGTTTTTTTTGTGGAAAAGTCTACAGCGTAAAGAACATTGGAAAATGCAGTAAGGCTTACATTTTTACTATAATCTTCTTGGCTACTTAGATGGAGATGTTTTACCTGAAAACACCACTGACCCTTCAAGTGAAATACCAACAACTCTGGTGGATGCGTCAGACTTCGAGTGTTCCCTCTGCATGAGGTATGTCTGACTGTGCTGACCTGGAATTAACATAACAAAGCCTCTCTAGCTTCTGAAAAAGTTGTCATGGTGTGAGAAATCTGCTGGAGCGTGTCTAAATCATTGCCCTGTTCCTTTTTGCTAAACTTTACATCTGGTGAATCTTTATAGATGTGGCTTTCTCCATTATGTATGCAGTTTTTTGTTGTTTACCACTTGTAAAAATGAAAACTCTTTTTGTATCCTTGGATAATGCTGTCACCTGTGCTTTATACAAAAGCAGAAGAGAAAGAAAGAGCTAGGACTAGTTACTCCTTTCCACACACTGGGAATTGTTTTTGTTGGCAGCTTAGTTTTTCTGTTCCATGTTTTCATGTTAAGGTTGTTCTACGAACCTGTTACCACACCCTGTGGACACACCTTTTGCCTCAAATGCCTTGAGCGTTGCCTTGACCATAATCCACTTTGCCCACTCTGCAAGGAAAAACTGTCAGAAGTAAGTATGTCCTTGCCCCAATTAACAAAACTGCACGAACTTGAGTTCTTCTGAAAACATCTATGTGGAGATTTTCTGTGCTCTTGTGAGCTTCATCCAAAGCAGCATGGCCAGCAGGGTGAGGGAGGGGATTCTGCCCCTCTACTCCTCTCTGGTGAGACCCCCACCTGGAGTGTTGCATCACCTCTGGGGTCCCCAGCACAGCAGGGAGCAAGTCCAGAAAAGGGCCATGAACATGGTGTGGGGCTGGAGCTTGTCTCCTGTGAAGAAAGGCTGAGAGTTGTGATTGTTCAGCCTGGTCAGGAGAAGGCTCTGGGAAGACCTGATCTCAGCCTTACAGTACTACAAGGGGGGTTATAAGAAAGATAGGGACAGGCATTTTAGTAGAGGGGGAATGCTTTTGAAGTGAAAGAGAGTTGATTTGAAGAGATTAGATGTAAGTAAGAAATTTTTTACTATGAGGGTGATGAAACACTGGAAGAGGTTTCCTAGGGAGTTGGCAGATACTCCATCAGTGGAAATATTAAAGGTCATGTTGAATGGGGGGCTCTGAGAAATCTGGTCCATTTGAAGATGTCCCTGCTCACTGAAAGGGTTGGACTAGATGACATTCAAAGGTCCCTTCCAACCCAAACTTCTATGCTTCTATGAAACTGGAACAAGGCAGTACTGACAGCATCAAGCTATGCACAGACCTCATTTGCTTAAGGATATGTTTAGCATTCATTGGAAGCAAGTGATTTTTCTGGTTCTTAAAGAAATGGAGGCTTCCACTATCACATCAGGCTTGTGCCTGGGGACCCCAGCCATAGCAGTTCATATCAAATTTCCAGTTTGTGTGGAAACTGTGGTGTATGAGGAGTGGCTGCTCCTTGGTCAACACTTGTCAGCATCAGACATAAGGTATCCCATACATTGTACTTCTTGCATAGTACTTCAGTAAGCTGACAGCTGTAGATAAAAAAGATACATGTATCTTTGCAGAAGTGAGGATAAACTGCCTTTTCTTCCTGGTAGTACAGCCTCTGCCACAAAAGGGTATGGGGTTAGAGTTTAAAAGGACAGGGAGGTGAACCACATAGGCTGAAGTGGAAGTTGTGGTGCCTGGAGGCTGAAAAGGGTGAGGAATCTATACAGTCCTAGTTGATGTGCACTTTGGCCTCAGGGAAGAATGGGCTGGGAGGAAGAGATATTACTTGTCTTGTTACCAGACTTAAGAGTTGACTCTTCTTTGTAGTTTCTGGCAAGCAGAACTTACAAGAAGACCGTCCTTACAGAAGAGCTGATAGTCCGTTACTTGCCAGAGGAATTATCTGAAAGGAAGAAAGTTTATGAGGAAGAAATGAAGGAATTGTCAAAGTAGGCTCCCTTTATACTACTGACAGCTGTTACAAAAATGTGTTTTTCAGTCTAAATTACTGAGGAAAATTAACTTGCTTTATGAAAATGCACCAAAGGAATGAATTTGTAAATGAACCTGCCAGATGTTTTGTATTTTTGACATGTATCTTGCAGATAAACAAGTAACAATGTGCTTGGATGGTAGAGAGGCACAACAGTATTCTTAAAAAAAGATAATTGCTTTTTTCTCTGAAACATAATAGCTTTAGAAGTTACAGTGTGGGTTTTCTGGGAGTGGAATTCAAATTATCAATGGGTTATACTTCAGGTCAGGAGAAGTTCAAGGATCCAGTTTTGTCAGTGACTTGTGAATGTTGTGCTATAACTGAGCAAAAAAGTAAAACAAAACATGCAGTTAATCCTGAGAAAATTAAGTGGATTAATGGGCTTTGAAATCAGAGGGGTATACTGAGTTTGGGGATTCTCTGCCATCTTGCTTTGGACATAGCTAATTCTTAAGTACTTTGTTACTATGAAAAGTTGTCACCAAAATCTTGCCATGTGTATGTAAGATGTATTGCTATGCATGTTTTTGGGAAATTGGCTATTTCTTGACTTTTTTCCTGTATGGAAGTAGGTTAGAGAGATTGTTTACTTAATGTATTAAGGAAAAGAGTCCTGAAATATTTTTTGTATTGTGAAAATGGGAAACCTTGAAGAGATATGCATTTACAAAGATTGAGTCTAAGGAAGTAATTTGTCTTGTATTAAGGATATATGATGAATATACCAGCACCCAGAAAAAAAGGTGATTTTTTTTTTTAAACAATTTTCTTACAGTTTGAATAAAGATGTTCCCATCTTCGTATGTACCATGGCCTTTCCTACCATCCCTTGTCCACTCCATGTCTTTGAACCTCGTTATCGCCTAATGATAAGAAGATGCATGGAAACTGGTACCAAGCAGTTTGGCATGTGCTTAGCTGATGAATTAAAAGGGTAAGGAGATGAGCTGAGAATGTCCTGTTGTTGCAGAGGCTGCTGTGAGCTAATGGAATACTGCAGCACAGTATACTTGTCTCCCCAAACCACTGTGTTTTCTTCCAGCCCTGTATGAACCAATACTAAAGTTGCTTACTTCTTAGTTTTGAACTTTAAACATTCCTTTTTACACAAAGATGTAATTTTATTACTCCCCTGTTGGATAATAGCAAGAATGCAACTCATCCTGCTACTACAGGCTCCAAAAATAGCATTTAATTGGCTGTGTGTTTGGAAAGCTTGCTGGCCTGTTTGTTCCAGTGAAAACTGACTGTCTGGGTAAGGTTTCCCCCCCCCATCTACTCAGTTTAAAACAAAACAAAAATAAGTCAAAACATTCAGACCTCCCATAGTTTTCCTGAAGGAGTGGTATCATTTTAATGAGACAAAGTATACCCTTGGCTGAGAAGTCTGTTTTGCTGCTGAATGTTGAATTTGAGTGTTTGTCTTTACTGCTGTGTTGCAATGTCTAAACTACCTGCAGTGAGTGGGTTGCATTGTCTTTCTATATGATCATACCTTTCATCCATTTTTGTGAATTCTGACACTGGTGTGTTTCCAGCTCCCTATGCAGAGACTGACTAGATTGAAGGTCCCTTACAACACAAAACTATTCTCTGATTCTACAAAAGCCTTCAAGTTTAAGTATTTCACAGCTAATGGGGTTTTGAGACCACGCTCATGGGAGAAACATGAGGTGATCTTGAGAGGTCTGCTTTATGAGATGCAATAGTTGCTGACTTCAGAAGCTACCTTGGCAGGCTGTAGAATGGATGACGAACATGGGAGTTTTTAAGAATGCATTAGACAGGCATCCTCAGGGGAAATATTTTTGTATGTGATCATCATTGGAGCTGAGAGGGGGGCAGTCATTACTGAGGCTTGGCAGCCTTCTCTTGTCCGCTCCATGCTTCTTTGGGGGGAAGTTTTATTTTTCTCCCAGACTGGACAGTAAGAATACTTAGCTGTAAGAATACAGGAGGTGCTGCAGCTTCCAGTCAGCTGTGGCTGTGCTGCAGTGCCATTTGGCATGCTGTCAGTACTGCACTCAGTGGAGTTCAGACTCCAGCAGCAGCTGATGTACCACAGTCCTTTTCAGGCCTATTACCAATTTTCTGAAAGTGAATATTTGTGAGAGTGAGGACAGAATTACCGTAGAACTTCAGTGATAACTCTTCTTACAAACCTGCATGCTTGTGGAAGAGCCAAACTTATCTGGAATCAGGTATAGTAATACAGAGGTCCAAGGCATTGCAATCCCCAAAACACAATAATTGGTTTGTTAGGTAACTTTATGAAAGGTATTTTAAAATGCAACAGTATGGTTAGATTTCTATGTCCTGTCTGGTTTGAGTTACTAAAATAATTAAACTTTTTGAGCATGATGACTTAAACCAAACATTGAGGTGCAGGAAACCTTCACCTGCAGACACCTGGCAGGCTGTTCCAGCTTCTTACACAAGTGAAGAAGTTATGTTTATTCAAAGTTGCGAAATCAACTAGGGAATGCGAGAAGTGGGGAAACTTGTTTTGCCTCGTCTACTGAGACATGGATACATACCTCCCTTGAAAACACAGTGACAAAGCATATTTATAGTTCATTACCTTCCTCTGTTTTATTTCTCCATTTTAACTTATAATTGGTAAAAGAATATAAGGTCTTAATGTTGGCAGCTCATTTTATGCCTGTCTGCAGGTGCTTTATTGTCTCTCTGATATAGGTCCCTGTCTACCCAGAAGTAAATCCTCTAAGACCAAAAAAGAAAAAATCATCACTTCTACAATAATTTCTAAATCCAGTATGAATATCACTAAAATCATTCATTAAAAACAATTTTTATGTAGCTGTTTAAATAGTGTATAGTGTAATATTGCTATAATAAACTAACAGACTTGCTTTTTTTAATCAGTCCTATTGGTAGAGCACCAGGACTTACCTGTCTGCAGCTCTGCTCCTCCTGCTCTTCCTGATTTTTTCCTGTACACTGGCTGGGAGAGAGCAGTTGTTCACAGTGGTGAGCTTCCCTCCCACCCCTTCCAAACCCATGATTTCTGGTAGACCAGAAACAGGAGTCATTTCTTCATCACTCCACTGTAAGAAATGGCCAAGCCCTAGTAAAACAAGCATATCCATGATAAAGAATTTATCAGACCCTGCAGGGTTTGGTATCTTGACATGAGACTAGATACAGTGCTTTCTCCTGCTTAACAGTAGGCTGAGGTGTAGACCTGCAGATGTATTGTGGTGAAGAGTCATTGTGCAATCAGCCTGTCTAGTCAAGCCACTGCACCACAAAGGTAGAATTAAGTAAGCTTGATAAAGTAAAAGTTTATTGTATGCCTATTTCCAGGTTGAGATTAAAACCTGTGCCTACTTTAAATATAAAGGATATAAATGTGCTTTTGTGAAGAGGATATTTTGGGTCTGATTTGACTTTTTTTTTTAAAAAAAAGAAAACAAATGCAAGAAAAGACTTGCTATATAGAAAATCTTTTTCTTCTAAACCTGCAGTCTTCTGCTTACAGCTTGGAGTAGGGGGATATCCCTCACAGCCATGCATTTGTTCTTCAGTTTCTGTATTTCCTTACAGTATCTTTACCTATCTTGTTTTCTTTGCAAACCAGATGAATTACCACCAGCAGCTGGCAACTCCCAGCATGAAACATGCTTCATGTAGTTTTCTGTCCCTTTCCAAACCTCCCACCCCACAAACCTGCCCTGAAAATGCTGCTGCCCAGGTCCTCTGAGGGAAGGCAGAAAGGGTGGGGGTTGTGTGGCTTATGTGAATAAGCAGAAATGTATTGTCACCAAAGCAGAATCCTCTTTCAAATAAGAAATGGTGAATTAGGCCCAGTATTTGTCCTGATGTCTATAAACACATGTTGATGACTTCCGCTTTTATGCCCTTCTGTCATTTCAGATTTGCAGATCATGGCTGTATATTAGAGATCAGGGACGTAAAGTTTTTTCCTGATGGACGCTCAGTTGTTGATACAGTTGGTGTCCGTCGTTTTAGGGTCTTAAGCCATGGCCAGCGAGATGGATATAACACAGCAAACATCGAGTATCTTGAAGATAAAAAGGTGATCTATGGTGCAAAGTTATTCATACCCATGTATTGCTGGATTCACTTAAATAGCCTTTCCTTGTTGCATTTCAAGCTAGCTGTGCATTATTTTTAAGCCAATATCATTACAAATACACTCAAGCTCTGTTTTAAAAACCATGGAACAAACTCTGTATCTTCTTTCCCTTTCTTCCTTTCTTCCTTTATAATTATCTTTGCTTAATGTGTTACACTCCTTTCATGGATCTCAAAGTAGCTTCTAGGATGCTGAGGTCATGGTACGTAGTTGAGGTTAAAGTAACATTTTAAAACTGGTACAGAATTTAAAGCCTTCTAAAAGCACATGGTCCTATTGGTAGAGAACTGAGTGTTGTCTTGCACTGAACAGACAGTTGGCACACTTCATATGTCCTCCAGGTTCTCATTTACAGAACAGGTCCTCAAATAAATGTGGGAGTCTGCTCTTAAAATTATTTCTTAGGGACATGTAGTTAACCATGCCCTGTACAAGCATCCATTAGAGCTGACTGAGAGCAGAGAAATGCAGAGAGGGGAGTAGCTTTTAAAAGCAAGTCCTCTTAGCAAACCTGCATCGAGGCAGGTGTTTGTGATGGGTGTTGGCCAAAGGCTGAATTTTTGGCCATGCTTTCTGGATCATCTTCAGACCGTGTCTATAAAATCTCGGTAGCTGTTAACATTGAGCTGAGCGGTAATCTCCTGCCACTTGATGAAGTCAGTTTGGTCATACAGCTCTAGCACACTCTCACAGTTAAAGTCTGTAAAGCCTTAGCAGTGCTATTCTAACCTGTGCAGGGTGATGCAGTTGTTTGCCAGGGCACAAAAAGTTGAGCTCATGGAGGTGGCCCTGCCGGTGAAAGACTGGAATAGGCAGTCTGCTCAGAGTGAGGTATGTGCTCTGTTTAAATCCCTAGTGAAGAGTAGTGGAACTCAGGTGTACAGGCATTGTTTATAGATGCTGCCAGAGATCCATCTCTTCAAAAAATAGAGTAAGATTTACCTTGTCTCACATTGGAGGCTAGTATCTGTTCAGTGCCCTACATCCATGATTTGTCTGATGGTCAAAAATCTCAGTCCAATGATACCCGTTTTATATGCTCTTAGATACTTACCTTATGATGAGATTAATTGCTCTCTAGAACTGCTTCTTCTCAACTGTGAAGGGCATCTAGAGCAGCTAGATCAGAAGTGTATCTGAGTGAGTAGCATAGGTGAAACCATCTAAGTGATGTGCACATGTTAAAGGGGAAAAAACCCCAAACAATCCCAAACAAAAATCCAGAATCAAATTCCCCTCAAACCCCCCATAAATCACCAATTTGTAGTGTTTTTTGCTTATGCTTTTTTTTTTCCCCCCCTAATAGCTAATAGTAGGCCTGTGCAACTAAAACACTCTGCTTCAATGAGGGTGTTTCTCTATGGCTGTTTCTGGGAAAGCATCACTTTACCTGCTTCCTGCCTGCTCGGGTGTCTACCCTTCTCCTTCTCCTTGGCTGTCCTACCATGGCCTTAACACTTCTATAAAATAGTGCTGGTCTCTTAAGTGCTGTAGCCCCCCTGTCTCTGTGCTCGGTGACAGTAGTGTTTGTTTTGTTTTGCCAGATGATGGGCCACTGTCCAGAAGCCATTCTGTGACAGGGACTCGAGATTGTGGGTTTGAGATGATAAATGTCCCAGGATTAGAGAGCATATTCTTCTATTGTGCCAGAATTTAGGAATGGATACTAGTGAGGCAGTTACTGCTCTAAGAAATATCACTTCAGAACACCTAGGGGAGGGTAAAAACAATCCAGCATCACAGGTTTGAAATCTGAGACTTAGGCACAGTTGGCTTAGATAAGGACATTTGAACAGCTGTAGTCACTGCATTATTTTGCTTCGTTTGCTTCTAGGGAAGCATATGAATTCCACAGTATCAAACCTATTTTGTTCCATCTTTCTTCTTTTAACAATAAGGTTGAAGGACCAGAATACGAAGAACTTGTCCGCCTTCATGATTCAGTCTATGATCAAGCTGTTGCCTGGTTCACTTCTCTTAAAGACAATATGAAAGTGCAGATTCTCAATCATTTTGGATCTATGCCAGGAAAAGAACCAGAGCCACAGGTAATAAAACCTGCCTACTTACGCAGCCTTAGTCTACACATAATTTTAACACTAGACTTTTTTTCTGAGAGATTTTTGCTGTGGTTTTATATATTCTAGAGTCTTATTTACTCAATTTTGGTCTGTTGGTATGAAGCATGGTAAACAATATACCTGTGAAATTTGGTAGCTGAAAAGATAAGTCTTAATGGTGTATACAGATAAAGAGAACTGGTAGCTGAAAAGATAAGTCTTTTTTACAGATAAAGAGAACACCTGCAATTAAGTGTTCAGTTGTTGCTTGTTTGGTGGTGACTTTCTTAGCAAATAGAAGGTGAGAAGGAAGGTGATGTTCTTCATGGGGCTGGGCTGGTGAATGTATAACTGCATGCTTTTCCATCCTTTTGCAGAGCAACCCCAGTGGTCCTGCCTGGTACTGGTGGCTCTTGGCAGTGTTGCCTCTGGAAAACAGAGCTCAGCTGGCTATATTGGCTATGACCTCCCTGAAAGATCGTCTAATCGCCATCAGGCGCGTATTGATATTTGTGACTCGCAAAAGACCCAGATAACATGGACTTGTGTTGTGAGTGGGCACCAAAAACATCTCATGACAGGTTGTTCTGGGGGAGGGAAAAGGGGGAGGGGTTGTTTTTTTGTATTTTTTTAAGATTCCTTCAAGAAGGAACAGCCCTTTCTGACTGCATCCTGCATCCATCGATTGCATCGGTTTGTTGTCTGGGTATTCACCAAACCTTGCACACTCTCCTGTTGTCCTGGTGAAAACTGAGCCTCTACAGAGCTGTGCTACATTTAGAATGTAGCTGGTGGATGTGGATAATTTCTTCAAAGTACTTTGATAGAATTGATGTTTCTAGCCAAGAGAGTTAAGTACTAGAGTAGCGCCACTGGCCTGCATGTGATCTGGATTTTCACTCAATAGGAAAAGGAAACTGGACTGTGGATTGAAGAGGTGTTTCCCAGATATTCTTGAAGGTAGTGAACAGAAGAGGAGTTACACTGCCCAGCAGAAGTATGCACGAGGACTATAACCAGCAGTACTATCTGTTAGTGAATTGGAAGGCAGTCTGTCATACATCCACATCTCCCTCTCTCTCTCTCTTCAGCAAATAACAGTCTGAGGAAAAAACAGGTTAAGCCGTTTGTAGTCAAGGCATCTGAGGATGTTTGTCTCAAAGAATAATAGCTACTGAATAAGCACACTATTTGGTAGCCTTAGGTAATCCCTCCTTTGTGATTTACATGCTGTAGCAGAATAAGTATATACAAAATGTTTGGAAAGATGTGCTTTGGTTTCTTTGAGGAGAGAAAACCCAAAGTAATCCTAGCCAGTCTTACTGCTAAATTCAAACCAAGCCACTCACTAAAGTATGATAAACACTGCTGTGAAATAATGATTTCACCCCAAGTATGAGGGAGGCATGCTGCAGTTTACTCTGAACACCTGCTCTACGGAGTGGAACCAGTGAGGATGAAGGGTGGGGAGGTTTCCATCTCCCTCCTCCCGTGGTCAGTGTCATGCCGATGTCCCGTTACCTTGGGGTGGTCTCTACTGAACGTGTTTCAAACCTGAAAGTATTGTAGTTTAGTACCAGTTGCTGTATGTGATGGAAATCAGTCCACAGTAACGCCGTGAAAGGAGTCACAAACCGAACCTATAAAGGCAAGTCTCAATGCAAGCTTCAGTCAGGTGTTCACCTTCGTTTGTCTGTTTGATTATTTTTTATGTATTGTTTTGTTAATATCTAACTTTGATAGTTATTAAATTGATCGCTTGTCAGTCAAATGATCAAGGTATGCTCAACTGCCAATGAAATAACTCAGTGTTACCAATTCAATTGGCATAGTTTCCTGTAACTAGAACTGATACTACCAACAGGGAAAAAAAGTTGACTTGAATCTCCATGTGCTGCAAGCATAGCAAGACCAATGTAAAGACTTGTTCTTAGGCAGAAGTCTGGTAAGAAGAAATGGCTGCTTACCTAAATGGTCAAAGTGCCTGGTTTCTTTTTTAGTTCTTTTCTCCTTATTTGTCAATGAAGAGGTATTTAAACTTTTTTTTTTTTTCCACTTTGTACATGAATTCTGGAAGAAGACTGCATTAAAATGCAGTGATTGGGATATATTACCTGCTCTCTTTGGGTATTATAGTTATAACCTCTGTGGTCTGGGAAACAAAAATTCAGTTTCTTTCCTTTCAGCAAATGGCTACCACAAATGGTTTCTGTAACATACCCTGAATGTACTGTAACTGCCTCTACCTTGAACACGCCTTTTCTATTTAAGTAGTTTGTAAGTATATTCTCTGAATTGTGAAGTGCATAATGTACAACCAATGATGTCATAACCTCTACAGTAGCCTTCTGCAAGTTCTGCTACCACCACCAAAATACTCAAAATTCAAGTTGAGTGCATTTCCTCCAGGATTTGAAGATGATGAAGAGGAATTCACTGAAGTATAAATAAACTGTTGTGTTTGTGGGGAGGAAATGTTAGAAGTCAGTAGGTCTTCAGCCGACTGTCAGCTGAGCTACTGAAGGGTGATTCCACAAACTAATTCTCGGACCAGAAGATGGACTGTATTTGATCTTGCAATCCTTTCTATTTAGCTTCCTGTTCTTCCCATTCCTTTCCATGCTGTGTATTTCTTCAAGACTCATTCATCTTGCTTGTTTGTGTGTCTGGCCTAGTTTTGAGTATTACTAGTTTAGCTGAAAGAGGTTGCTGATGGTATTTGTGTATTGCTGGTTCCTGATCTTATATGTGCTTAATTTTACAGATAGTGCATTTAAGAAAAAAAAAAATCAAGGTGCTAGTTAGTGTCTTCTTGGCTTTGCCTCAGTAAATGTTAATGTTAATATTCTTCTCTGCAAAAGTGATTTTTTCAAGATAACTACTTTTGAGGTACTTCTGACAGAAAACCCTATGAAATGAGAGGTTGTTTACTGCTGTTTTGTAATGTGTAAAGACATTCTACATGGGAAGTGACATTGCTGTGTTCATGAAGGCCTGCATAGTAGAGTAATTGTTATTGAAAAGAAAGCTGAACTGTAGAGGGATTTTTTTTTAGTCAAGGTTTAAAGCGGTTTGTGAATATTTCAGTGACTGATGTTTTGGATAAATGATAACAACAAAGGAATTGTCTGTATGGATGCAAATAATGATATTAGCAGCCCAAAGCTGACATTTCTTCCAAAACATTGAATGCTGATCAAATAGCAAAGCTTTAATAAATAGATTAAATCACCACTGCCCTGTGGTACTTGCTTTTTAAGGGGAAGTACCAGTTTCATTTTTACCAAATCACCTCTGCCATATAATATCTGCAGCATCCAGTAGTACCTCACAGGAAAAGCTGTCTTGTTGCTTTTTAGAGGAAATGTCCACGTTACAGCCAGTCTGCGCTTAGGTGTAACTTGTTGCCAAGGTACATGTGGAAGCATTGGAGCTGAGCTCCTGGAAGAGATAGACAGGATTTGTTGCCTTTCTAGCTCATTACACTTTTCTTGCTTGCTGTCCAAGCAAGGATGCTGGGATATATGATGAGTCTTTTCACTGTGGTGAATGTGGCCCTTCTTTATACATCATAAAGAGGCCAAAAAGAAAAAAAAAAAAAAATCCCTCTACCTCTACACCTGTTGTTCACCTGTAAAATTTCAAGCTACAAAATTATATATATATATTTTAACTTTTTTTGTCTTTCAGAAGCATACTAATTGTTTGCCACTGAGGCCTTTTATCTACTGTATTTTAATATGTTCATTTGATAGTCATCGAGATATCTTTGTACTTCTAACCTGTAGAACTTGTCATGTTTCTTACTGCTCCTTTTTCCTTGTTCTCCAGTCCACTTTTAAATTGATAAATAGAAAGCTGTACACTCTATTCCTGTTACATTTTTCACTAGTGGAACTGGTATTTTGGTAGCGCCTTAATTTTGCAGTTGTGAAATGATTGTATCAACTCTTATCTGGGGCTTCTGACCAGATGTAAATGAGTATGTTTAATGTAGATAAACTTGAAACCATTTTTTACTGTTTTAAAGCTAGAAATGAAATGGAGTGTGTACATATGTATAAATATAAATTATTAATCTGCACCTTTTTGTATCTAGTAAATACAGGAGAAGTTCATGTTCTAACCACATTTGGCACTTCTTGTTGCATAAACAAAGCCAAAACTTTTTTTAAAAATTGCAGTGTTCATTTCATGTGTATTTGCAATATTCATGGGAAATGTGTTTAATTTATGTGATATTTGGAATAAACCAGGTTGAATTTATGAGAGTGTGAGTTCATGGGGAAAGCTTTATCACTCATGAGGCTTTAAGAAGCAGATGGCATCCCAGAAGCAGTGGTTAGATGTTGGGGTTCATAAGTTGCATGGCAATTGTTTTAGCCCCAGTGCAAGGAAGTTGGGGGAGGCTGCAGACGCTGTGGCACAGTGGGGTTTGCTGGGCACCCAGGGCAGACTGCAGCACTGGGTGTGAATGTGAGGGGTGGATTTGAAGGAGGGTTGGAGGGCCTCAAAATAAGGGAGACTGGAGGAGTTGAGGGGCCCTCAGCAAGGGCTGGGTTGGAGGAAGTGAACCTGTAGCTTTCTCAGGAGTGAGCTGTGACAAGGATGGGGCATGATCACGAAGCTGCCTCTTCCTTTTTGTAGCTTATTGGATTATTTAGTAGCCCTAAGCATGACCTGACTGGCCCAATAGACTAAGCTCAAAAAAATAAATGGCTACAATGAAGATCAACAAATGCTTTATTGTCTAAGCCCAGTGAAATAAAATACCTTCAGGGTGCTGGGAGAGAGGCAGTGTTCCAGAACAAGGCACTAGCACCAGTGTATCAGGGACACTGGTCAGCAGCAAAACTTTGATGATCCTCATAGGTTTCATCTGACTCAGGATGTTCTCTTCTAAAGCAGAGTTGTGTGAAGGCAAAAGCCAAGCCAGGCTGTGGAAAGCATATCGTATTCCTCAGTTGCATCTTCCTGCCAGCTAAGCTGTGGAGCAAAACTGCTGTGAAGGCTTTTTTGTAAATAAAAAGGGGCTTTTTTTCCCCCCCACCCCCTTTTGGTGTTGGATTGACTGACCTTTGTGTCTGTATTCACTAAATTTCTGAGCATGCAAACATCAGTTACAGGACTGCTCTTTTAGGTTGCACATGTGTGTGGGAGTGTCTGTAAATGCTGCTTGAGCTGCTTCAATACCCCAGACAACAGCTTTTTGAAACAACTTTCCTTTCACTGAAGAAAGGTTATCAAGGTTTCCTTTTTATTACCCAGATCCTTGTGCTCCTTGAGACTTGAGAACAATAAAGTAATTGCATGATGTTAGTAAAAAACTTTTTCCCCCCTTATTCTGCATGTCCTTTGCTAGTAGATAGATACCAAGCCCTGCAAAGGCAGCATCTCAGACTCTGCCTGCTTCCCTGCATAATGTCATTCCTAGAGTGTGGAAACCTTAGTGGTCTGTTGTCTCACATCACTAATCAAACCAGGAACCAAAAATAATGCTGCTTAACTCTGTCCAACAGCACTTGCTTGGAGCTGTTACCTATTGAATAATATAATAGAATAGGAATAAGAAAGATTGGGAGAAAATCTGATACTATCAAGTGAAAAAAAGAATAAAAAGAAAGTGAATCCATGCCAGCACTTTGCTTAGTTCTTCTAATGACTCTGCCTACTACACTTGTAGCTAAAAGACAAGCATGTTTTCCATTGCATTTACGTTACATGGTAGGAACAAGTTGTTTCTAAATGGAGATGAATATCACTTGCTGACAACTTTTATAGCTCTGTTCTGCCATATGTGGGGTTCTGCCTTGTCTGCTAAATTTGGGACTTCATGCATCCATGGAAGAAATGTCTTCACTTGTAAATGTTTCTTATATTTTTTCTCATAAACATCTGCTGCTCTTTTTGTGCACCAGCCATATTGGAGCCCTGCTTCTGGGAGGACCTGGATTTTGAACACACAAACTTTTGTTGGGGTCCAGCTAGTTAATCTCATGTCAGACAAAGTTAGAGAAATCACTCTTGTCCTCTTTTCCCTACCCAGTATACTCCAGAGGCAAAGTGGGAACTTTTATAGTCCTGTGTGCATCAAACCTGAGGATGGCATATTGAGAATGGTATACAGCAAGTGACCAAGAGAATAAGTTGTCTTTAACCATAACAAAAGCCAAAGGGAGGGACTTCTCTGTAGCCCCTTCTTATTCCTAACCTATTCCTGTTCACAACATCATAAAATCCTTCTACTCAGTTCAGCTCACAAAGCCCTCATGAGACCCACTGTCCATCATCCTGAATCTTGCCTGTGATTCCCTGCCCCTTCTCATCACATCTTGTTCTTCCCTTACTGACCCACTGGCTTTTCAAGGGAGAAAAAAGGTAAACAAACCAAAAGCCCAGGAAGGTTTTGCTGACTGGTGGCTTCAGTTGCCAGTTCTTTGGCCAAAGCTATAGTAAGAGAGCAGGTTCAGGCTGCAGGACTTCTTAAATCAGAGTAGATCTAGCAGGGAAAGGTTCCTTTAAAGCAAAAGGAGGGAAGAAATACAGTGTCCATCATACTAAGTGGAGAAATACCCAACTTCAAGCTCAGCCCTGCCCTGGAGCAAGTACCTCATGTTTTCTGCTAGTGCCCTGGAGCAGGTACCTCACAGTGCTGGCTGGTTGCCCCTGTTGGCTAAGAGAACACAGTCTTGTTGTAGCTAAGTAGTCATGGTACCAGAAAGTGCCCAATTGCCCTGTGCCAGCTTTGTTTTCTTTTGTCTGAAATTATTTGGTTTGGGCAGAAGGAGGAAGAACATCAGTTGCCTGAATGGAAGTCCACCTAGCAAGGGCCCAGCACCAATGTGATTTCCCCATTCCCTCTGTGTTCAAGGAAGATCTATCTCCATGAGGCTGCATGGAGATTTGAACTTGCCACCAACATGTCTTATCATCAGTTCCAGTTAAACCACCGGTGACAATGTGTGTTACAGAGAACGTCTTGTATCGAGAGGTGTAGCAAAAGTGGCAAGGTAAATTTGCTTTCTGCCACTTAGGTACATGTCAGCAGAGCCTAAGCTGCATCAGGGGCTTTCTAAAGGGTGACTTCATTTCTGATAACTTCATGCAAGTGCCTGGAGCCCTGGCCATACTTAGAGAAACAATGTGGAAAGGACACTGTTGTCTACAGGCACATCAAGAGGTGCTTCTTCATGTGGATCACTCTCAAATCAACTTTTTCAGTAAATCTTTGTCAGTGTTGTAGACCCAAAGCTCATTTGCCAGTGGAGACCAAGATTCAAATAGAGGTATTAAAAGAAAACAGAAGTTACTGACCCAGAGCCGGAAATCACTAAGTAATTTCCTGCTCCTCCTGGTTTTCTTTCCTTGGTCTCTACTGGAAGTGGAGGGCAGGAGGGCACATGAGGGAACATCCCAACCTCAGGCACTGAGCTCTGTGGTGGCACCAGAGCAATTCCAGAGGAAAGGTGAATGCTGAATATCCAGCCTGGTTTGCTTAAGGTGCAGTGTTCCCAAAGCTTATGTGTATTTGTGGAAAAACTGGAAGATAGGAACTTACTTTAGAGAAAGTTGTTATTATCCCTTGCTGGCTGTTATGAATCAACTCTCTGCCCCCACACCAGGTTTACCTATGAGGCTCAGGATTAAGCTCATTTACACCCAGGCAGAGTAAATCTCCCATAAGAATTGGATTATTTTCCTAGTAGTCTAATGTTCTTTCTCAATATAGAATACTAGCAGACACTTGAAAAGTACAAGAAATGCTTGAATGGGAAAATGAAAAGAATCTGGCAAGATGTTTCTCCTAAGTCCCTCAATTTGAGTCTTCTATATATCCTGGAAAACTTCTTATCCAAATTTATATATAGAATTTTAGGGAGGCTCTGAGTTTGAGCAAGTAATGAGCCATAATGATGGCATTAATAAAAACCCAATAAATTCCTTCTATAATTCTGCAGTATTGGGACCTCAGTACCACAGTATATCAACACTTTCCTCAGATTGATTGTGCATAAAAATCTTACATTTTTCCTCATTTTTGCATTGTTTGTCTAGACTCAGTTTCTGTTATTTCTGGTATGTTTTGTGTTGCTTAGAGAGGCCCAAATTGATCACGCTTTCCTAAATAAAGGAACTGTAAAAAAAAAGTGCCTCCCACTCTTCACACACTGAAGTGTTTTGTTTGCTGTGTAGACAGTTACAAGGTTGTGTTCAGAGCTCTTATCTGAATCACGAGCTTCTTGTTTCACAGAGGTGCCTCCTTACCAGATGGTGCTTTCAAGAAAGTAATTTTCTTGTTTACTCTGCAGCAATTGACTCTGCCTAAGTGCTGGCTTTGGCCAGATCTTTTCAAATATTTTCAGTATGTGCTAATTCTGTAGTGCAGAGGCTTCTTCATTTTATTGCTGAGAGTGTTAAGGGGTAATTTCTCTTGGAGAACGTGTACTAAAGCATCGGTAAGAGTTGATGTTCTTCCAGTTGTAAGACAGCCTGGGTTTACATCCCTTTTTTAGCAGCAATATCTGTTCCCCTTTAGACAGACAGCTGCTGATTGCAGTTTGCCTTTTGCTCAGCACTCTGTTCCTTCTGTGCCTGGTGCTGGAAAATCTCTTGGCACAGAGGAGTTAAATATTTCTGAGCTCTTGCTTGAGTCATCTGTCCCCGAGTGGGGAGTGGGTTTGCTTGCAAGCACGTATTGGTTTGGAGCTGCTCCTGGAACAGGAGCGCAGGGCTCACGTCCGACATGCGCTGCCTGGGCAGGGAGCAAGGCCAGTGCCCAGCACTGCAAACCAGAACACAGCAGCGAGGAGGGGCAGCACAGGGCTCGGGCAGCATTAGCACTGTCACTGTGCCTCCATTCATTCCAGGTGGGAGAAGGAATACAGGGAAAGCAGGGACGCTTTTGGCTCTGCCTCTGTTCATAAGCTGCGTGTGAGATTGTTCTCTGGCACAGGCAGTGCTTGGCACAGAAGAGATGTGTGTGTGTCCGCAGTGTGAAATCCTCTTTCCCACCCAAAATACACAGCTTCACACAAACTACCTGTTGGGAATGGTTCCTGAATTGTACAGATTTGAGGAACTGGGGAGGAAGAGGGTGTAACATTATCTGGAGTCCAGGGAAATACTAATATTTCATCTTTCAGCCTCTAGCACTGAAGAGACTTCCTAAGCCAGATGTGTGTGTTCAGAGCGCTCAGTTCATCTCACACCTTTATTTTTTATGGCACCATTTTGAGACTTCTTTGGCAAGGATGTCCACAGGCTGACTGGAGGGTGTGTAAAGGACTGCTTTTCATTTTGGACTGGGATTTTACTAGCTTCCCTTTGCACTCCCTAGCTCTTGCATTGGAAGATTGGAGGTAAACAACAGGGACTTGATCTTTGGGGGGCTCAGGTGGGTGAGGATGGGCTTGTGAAGGCAGATTTTTGGAAGAAGACATGGGCAGGTGGCCTTAACATCTCATAATTTCTTCCAATAGAGGAATTAAGAGACACCAACAGGAGGCACCAGGAGCTGAACAAGGAAAGGGATTGTTCCTCCAAGCCAGTGATCTTTCTTTTTTTTTTTTTCCCACTTCTGCTGCGCTGCTAGAGCTCTGTCTGACCAGAGAGTCCAGGATTAGTCTCTCACTTAGATCCCTTCTGTAATTTCTCAAGATCAGCCTTCACTGGTGTAAGCCTGAATGACTCAGCATTATCAAGAGAGTCCTGTGAGGGGTGGCTGGGGGAGCTGATGTTGTTTAGCCTGGAGAAAGGGAGGATCAGAGGAGCCTCTTTAGCTCTACTCTCCCTCCACTTTCTATCTACAACTACTCAAAAAGAACTTGTGGTGAAGTGGGGGATGGCATCTTCTCACAAGTAATAAGCAATAGCACAAGAAAAAACAGCCTCAGTTTTACATCAAGGAAGGCTTATATTAGGAAAAATTTCTTCACCAGAAGGGTTGTCAAGCATTGAAATGGGCTGCTTAGGGAGGTGGTAGAGCTGCCATCCCTGGAGGTATTTGAAAGACCAGCAGATGTGGTACCTGGAGACATGGCTTAGTAGTGAAATTGGTGGTGCTGGGGGGGTAAGAGTTAGGCATGTTGACTTCAAGGGTAATCTCCAGCCTAAAAGATTCTATTGTTCTATGGTTCATCCAAATGCTTACTTTCTGAAATCTTCTAAGTCTAGCAAGTCTTTGCTGAGTTTTCCTGTTCTTCTTTGCCTATACCTTTTCTGTCTCTCTTTCCTTTACTGGGATACAAGGAGCTCATGAGTACAGAGGGGAGCAGAGGGAGCCAGAAAAGAAGCCAGAACTTGGGTGTTTTTAGTAAGCCACCTCTCTGAGATCCCAGCCTGACTCACTGAACTCCATCACTCACTCCAGCCCCTCCTGGACAATGCAGGAGGTCATGGAGTTGTGTGTAGCTGTTGTTACGGTGTGCTGGTTTTGGCTGGGATAGAGTTGGTTTTCTTTGCAGTAGCTCATTTGGGGCTGAGTTTTGGATTTGTGCTGGAAACAGTGGTGACAACACAGATGTTTTAATTGTTGCTGAGCTGTGCTTACGCAGAGTGAAGGCCTTTCTTTCTCCTCACCCCACCACACCAATGAACAGGCTGGGGGTGCACAAGGGGCTGGAAAGGGACACAGCCAGGACAGCTAACCCCAAGTGACCAAAGGGATATCCTACACCCTGTGAACTCAGGATATAAAACTGGGGGAAGAAGGAGAAAGGGGCAGTTCAGAGTAATGACATTTGTCTTCCCAAGTCATCGTTATGTGTGATGGGGCCCTGCTTTTCTAGAGCTGACTGAACACCTGCTTGTCTTGGGAAGGGGTGAATGAATTCCTTCCTTCACTTTGCTGATGTGCTCTTGCTTTACCTATTAAACTATCTTTATCTGAACCAAGTTTTCCCACCTCTACCCTTCTGATTCTCACCCCCATCCCACCAGGAGAAGGCAGTGAGTGGCTGTGTGGTGCTTCATTGCTGTCTGGGGTTGAGCCCTGTTACACAGTACGCACACAAAACCTTTATTTTGGTTACCACTGGTTACCCAGCTCCCCTCATTGCATAACGTCTGACAGGAGCACCAGGTGACTTGTCACCCTATCTTCTCCCACCTCCACTCACCTCTTGGCTCTTACTCAGGTGAAAAGGCAGCTGCCTGTGCTGCACTGAGCCAGCCCAAGGGCTGTACCCTGACCCTAGCACTTCCAGGCACTATGGAGAAGGGCCCTACAGCAATCCTGTGTGCCATGCCATGCCCCACCAGCTCTATTGACAATAACTTTATACCTTCAGGGCTGTACAGATGCAGGTATTCTTCCCAGGCACATTTGTGCAGGAAGTTATTGCTTGTATGTTCTACACGCCTCTGGGAATTTTAGTACAATATTTATACTTTGGGAAAATTAGTATCTTTACTCCTGGGAGTCAGGAGTTCCCTGCAAGTTCCCAGAAGAAAATTAGGAAGAGCCCTATGAACCTGTTTGTATCCACACATGCTGCTCAGAGAAACTTGGTTCCTAATTTCTTCTGGAAAGAGGCACAGAGACTCCTTTTAATGCCTCATTTCTCTCGTTAAATTTTTAGATAGAAAACCCTGCCTGAGTGCAAAGTTGTGCCTCTGCTGTCAGCCACACCAGCACAAGGTGACTGAAACCAGCTACCTCTCCCAAGAGCTACTGGGAGGTAATTACATTATCCTGCCCCTGCTGACTGCTGGGACTGAACCATGACAACCACTGACAGAGACAGTGTTATGTTGCAACCACTACTTATTATTGTGGTTAAAATATACCCAGAACACATAAAACATGAAGTAATCCTTCCCATCATTCTAGAGGGCTCCAAGTGCTGCTGCCAGCTGGGACAACAACAGTGGGACTCTGTAAGGTCTCATGGCTGGAGTAACAGTCCTTCTCTTCATAAAGTTTTAACCTGCTTGGTGATTTCAGTAAGATTTTCCAGCGAGAGAGAAGCCTCAGTTCTTGTAGCTTTAGTGAAAAGTGGTGGCCACACAGAGGCCAGAGGCACTAATTCCAATTCATGTTCCTGCTGAGGAAAAATCTGCATTTTTAGAGATTTATTGATCAAGCAGAAGAAACAAATATTGAGAAAATAAGACAGATGGTTCTGAGAGCCCTGGGAATGACTTGTTTTAGTATTTATCTGCTGTGTTGTCTTTCTCCCTCAGAGCATGACTAATCCTGCAGTACACTGCAGGGGTCTGGCTGTTGTTCTGCCCAAGTGTGACCAGAACAGTGTTTGGCCTCTGGACTTGTGACTAATTCAGGATTTATTTTTGTAGGCTTCCAGGCAGGAACCTGATGATCCTGCCGTTGTACCCCTCCTGCCCCCTTAGCCAGACTACCATGGGTTTCCCATTATCCTTCTGCTGTGGGACATGGTGGTGCTTCTCTGACCAGCCTGTCTTGCCTGGGGTGCAGTGCCCTGGTGCTGGCCCTGTGCTGGTGGAGCACTTTAGCCAAGGAATCACAGGGATGCCATGCCTCAGCTTCAAGGAGAAGCCCACGTCTCAGACACTGGCCAGGACAATTGCATTACTATAAATGACCATGCATCACTTCAAGGAAAGGTAATTAAAGACCTGGATTAATGGCAAGACAGCTCAATCAAAAGCTGTGGGAGTAGTGTCACTGCCTTGGTGAAATGCTGACCCCTGGCTGTGCTGCTACCAGTCTACTGTTTCTGAAACTCGAGAAAGAGGTTTTGAGACCTATGGAAATTTGGAAATCATATTAAGTGATGAATCTCAAGAAGTAATTACAGAAAAAGTAAAACAAGCAAGATGAACAGCATTTTTTTTCCCTTCCTCCCCCATGTGAAATGGAAATGGAATATGGTTTCCTGGTGTGAAGCTTTAAGTACTCTGTGTCCCAGTTTCACAGTGCTCAGTACAACGTGTACAAAAAATAATATGAGTATGTTGTGGTTAGGCTGTTTATCAGCTATCTGCTTTAAGTATGTATTTCTATAAAGGTGTTGTTTTCACTATGAATTAGCTATATAAGTAAAGAAAATGAAAAAATTGTTACCAGTAAATTAAATTTCACAGGATCCTGAAAAGAAGCTGCAGGGGACAGTCAATGTCAGGAAGGTAATTTCCTGGGTTTTTTTCCCCATCCCTTTTTAAAGTATGACATAGTTTGGGGTGTTTTGGGGTGTTGGGGGGGGGGAGGATTATGCTTGTTTTAATAAATGGTTCCTGCATAAAGAAAGCAACTACAGTGTCACCTTGCAAAACTTGCCATGTCTCCTATCCTCTGCTGTAAATCCTCTGAATATGAGGTTATTGTGTAAAGTTGGCATCATTCAGCCATCATTCCATGCTAATACCTGCAACTGACAGCATGTTCCAAAAGTCCATTAACAAACCCTGGTTCACATTTCTAATGACTGCTCATTTCAGCCAAGTGTACTCCTTTTTATTTGCTCTTCATGGAACAGCTTGTTTTCTTACAAGTAAATGTAAGTTGTTACGTCTCTTCCATGATGTATATGGAAGGGGTGTTTATTCTTCCTTTTGCTACACATTATTCTGTTTGCAGTCCCTTCAGGCTCCCTGTGTGGTGGGGGGACTTTGATCCTTCACCTACTGCAGACGCTGACTGGTCAAAGCAGAGACTGCAAAAGCTTCTAGGCTCAGTTGTTGGTGTATGCTCTGCAGATTTCCCCTTCCATGTCCTCCAGCCCAACTGGAACTGTGCAGAATAATCATAATTTTCTTCTCCTTTTGCTGGCAGGAACAGGATAGCTTTTTCCCCTTCTCTGATGGTCAAAGCATCCCATCTCTTCATTAGATCATCTTCCAAGTTCCTGTGTCCTTAATATACATGCCTAGGAATGCACACTGTATTATATTCCAATATTTCCCCACTTGGATGGGACACACTCCTCTCAAGACTGAATCTTCCCCTTAATGGATCCCAGTGCCACTGGGATCATCATAAGCTCACTCTTTCTCTCTCTCTCTCTCTCTCTCTCTCTCTCTCTTTTTTCAGCATTTCCAGGTTTTTCTTCCTATCTTCCAGATAATTTTTGTTGCTATTTCCAAAATGTATTTTGCATTACTGAGTTTAATTTCCATTCAGTTCAGTCCTGTGGGTGTTCAGGCACATTATCCTTTTCCTCCTCTGTGCCAATGTCTTTCAGCTTTGTAAAACAGTTCCATGTTATGTAAACCTCAGAAGTTATTGAACAGGAAGGATTTCTCCCAAGACTAGCCATTGGGAAAAAAAGCACTAGGTATCTTTTCCCCATCTCCAGCCACATAATTCCTTTTCAGCTTGAGGCAAGGCTGAGAGAGCTGGGTTTGTTCAACCTGGAAAGGCTTTGGGGTGATCAAATTGCATCTTTCCAGGTACCTGAAGGATCTTACAAGAGAGCTGGAGAGGGTCTTTTTACAGGGGTATGAAGTGACAGGACAAGGGGGAAAGGCTTTAAACCAACAGAGAGTGCATTTAGATTAGATATGAGGAAGAAATTCCTTTCTGTGAGGGTGGTGAGACACTGAAACAGGTTGCCCAGAGAGGTGTTCCCTGAAGTGTTCAAGGTTGAATGGGGCTCTGTGCAACCTGGTCTGGTGGAAAGTGTCCCTGTCCACTGCAGGGGGTTGAAACTAGCTGATCTCTAAGGTCCCTCCCAACCCAAACCATTCTGTGCTTCAATGGAAGAGATATTCATGTCCTGTGTTTATTAATCCAGTCTTCCTGCAAAAAACCTACCAGTGCTCTAGCAGAGTGTAGATGAGACTCAGCTGCTTTGGCATAAAACTCAGGCTCCTGGCTTCAAGCCCTGCTGAATGCTAACTGCAGACCATGTGTCTGTCTACGACTTTGAGAAGCCACAGCAAGGGCTAAGCCCAAATCTAAAGTGGCACAACATGCAGCTGGAAACCAGAAAGAGGTAAGGTGCATAACATCCTGTGACACTAGTCCAAAACCATGTTTTGTGTCTCAAGTCAAAAGACAAATTTGTTAGCCCAGGAGTAGTTACTACTGACTGATTTTGCTCAAACAGATGTAAGGTCTTTAATTGGAAATACCAAAATCTGTCCATGACTTCTAGTTAGAGTAGCACACTTAATTAGTAAACCTTGAGCCCATCCATTCATTTTTTAAATCAACTCTTCCTGTTCAATATATGTACTATTTTCCTTTCTAACTTAAAAGATCTGGTACACTAAAATCAGGGATCTAGTTATAAAATTTGTTAAGGGAGAAATTGTTTCTTCTTTTATTGAGTTACAAATGTATTAGAAATGCCTAAAAACAGATCCAAAATTACCAGGTTAAAACAATGTGAATTAGAAAAGATTTTAGAAATATCCACAAGAGGTCACTGTTATCATTAGCAATAGATAAACAGAACTTGAGGGCCGAGCATCCTTTCTCCCTTAGAGGAAACATAAGGTCGTTCAGAATAAATGTTCCCCCAATAATATCTCTTTCATCTATCTTACAAAACAAAACCACTGAGATAATAGTCTGATATTCCTAAATTAGTCCTAAGAACCCTAGATTTTTAAGAAACTAAAGCTATTCAACCTTTTCCTTGTCAAAAAATGACCTTTGCAAATCAATTAAAATATTGGAAGGTTTTACAGGGATGTGCACACTGTTTAGTTTATGGTTTCCCAGGGTACTAAAGCAGAAAATATAAAAAACTAAGCCTCAAAATTTTGTCTTTCTTACGTTGGTAGAGGATGGCAATCTCCCTTGGGGGAGAAAGGGGTGAAAAGCTGGGGCCTTATCTTAAAAGGCATGCAGACAGGGGAAAATGTGTGAAAATTCCAGCAGAAGTAAAAGCACCCATCTTTTAATCTTACAATACAAGATCCATAGATTTCTTTAGGTTATATGAAATAGTAACCTGATACCCTTAAATTTGGTAGTTAAATAAAGGACATTTTTGCACTGGGACTTCCAGAATGCCAAATTTTCAATCCCATAGAAATACAGGGGCTGCCTGTAAATTCCACCATGCCAAACACAAAGGGAGAATAGGATCCATGTTATTCAAGCATTCCTCTTTTTCAACAAAATTGCTTTCTCTTACCTTGAAAGAATCACTGAAAAGCACCATATTTGAATGATTACGATGCAGACAAAGGTGCCTTTCCTTTCTAGGTCCTCACATGAAATGGAAAAAGAAAGTAGAGAGGTCACCATAATGTGCTATAGACAGTAATTCATAGCAGCAGCGTTGCCTACTTAGCGTGATTGCTCCAAAGTATTCTGCTGTCCAATGGAGGCAGTCATTCCTCACAAAAACAGCAGTCTGCTTCCTCAGAGGGAAACAAACAGGATGGAAAGGGCAGAGGGATATTACTTTAGGACAGATGCAGATCAAATGAAGCAGTGCTTTGACTCGGGCCTTCTGCCCAAATGACAGTGTAACTGCTGTGTTAATGGAAACCCTGGAGGTGGAATGAATATGGGCCTTTCTCTGGGCAGGCAGTCGCTGGACCAGAGTAATTCTATACTGTGATTGAGGCGCAGATGACAAGAGACAAAAATAGACTTTGCTTTTTTTTCAGCATCAATTTTGAGCCTGCTTAAATAAAATCTTCCATTCTGCTCCTTATTGCTCCTTAATCTCTGGGCAAGTTGGTCCAAGAGCATTTCTAGTCCACACCTCTCCTGACCTTCTCTACCTGAGCAAATTTGCTATAATAACTGTTACAGAATACATCATCTCCCAATGGTTGCTTGGGAGTAGTTCTCACTAGGTCATGCTAGTT
The DNA here is from genome assembly GCF_030490865.1 of Poecile atricapillus. Lineage (NCBI taxonomy): Eukaryota > Metazoa > Chordata > Aves > Passeriformes > Paridae > Poecile > Poecile atricapillus. Next base: position 30,605,982 of record NC_081249.1, read on the forward strand.
GAAGGAAAGCCACTGTATTTCCAGAGGGTAGTGATTGGAAATTGGATTCATGGGAAATAATCTTTTCCAGGAAAGCAGAGACCCCTGATGAGCCATTCTAGAGCACCTATTGTGGGATGTTTGTTTTGGAACAGCTATTCTGGTCTAAAAAGGCCAGAGGATTACCAGATAACCTGTGGTGTTCACACACACCCACACCCTGCAGCTGGCTGGGAGTGTGCAGTTGTGCACCTATCTACACAATTATGTGGATGTATTACGTGGCCAGGCACTGTGGTGTGTGGCCCTTCTTGATCACAAAAGATGCATTCTGTATGCAAGGGGAAATGTTGGACAAATGTATTTTTTTCGTATCACATAATCATAGAATTGGTAAGATTGGAGAAGACCTTTAAATTCATCAAGTCAAACCACTACCCTTGCACCACCATGTTCACTAAACCACGTCCCTGCGTGTTATATCCATGTGTTTTTTGAATGCTTCCAGAGATAGTCATTCCACCACTTCCATAGGCAGCCCATTCCAATGCCTGGCAACTCTTCCGGTGAAGAAATTTTTTCAGATATCCAATATAAAGCTTGACTGGCACAACCTGAGGTTTTTTCCTCTTCTCCTGCGACTTGTTACTTGGGAGAAGATGTCAACCCCCACCTCAACACAGCCTCCTTCCAGGCAGTTGTAGAGAGTGGTAAAGTCTCCCCTGAGTCCCATTTTCTCCAGGCTAAACAGCCCCAGCTCCCTCAGCCACTCCTCACAGGTCTTGGGCTCCAGACCCTTCACCACCTCCATTGCCCTTCTCTGGATGTGTTCCAGCCCCTCAATGTTCCTCCTGAATTGAGGGGCCCAGAACTGGACACAGAATTTGAGGTGTGGCCTCAGCAGTGCTGTGTCCAGAGGGACAATCCCTGCCCTGCTCCTGCTGGCCACACTACTGCTGCTATAGGCCAGGGTGCCATTGGCCTTCTTGGCCACCTGGACACACCCTGGCTCGTGTTCAGCTGCTGTGGACCAGCACCTCCAGGTCTTTGTCCCCTGGACAGCTTCCCAGCCTTTCTTGCCCCCAGCCTGTAGTTCTTTCCATGGTTGTTTGTGACCCAAATGGAAGGCACAGCAACATACAATTTGGATCATCTCATGGCTAGAACTGGATCCTCTCAACCTGGGATGCAACACAGTCATGAAAGAGGGGGAAAAAAAAATAGGTTGTTAGCAGGCAATGCATTAAATAGACCAAAATAATTCACAGACAAGCTCTTTTCACATTATAGTTTCAAATAATTCAGGCAAAATTCAGGCATTATTGTCATTTCTCAACCCATTATGATTTGGCCCTTGGCTGTAAAATATAAGGCTGCCTTTGTGATTGAGGTGGGCAACTTCAATTTCTCCTCAAGTATCTTAAAATCTTTAAACCTCTCTTTTGACAAAGATTGTTGGTATATCTGACTTTTTCCTTTGTATAAAGCACTATTACAAACTGTCTGCCACTATAATTACTTGACAGTGGCATGAAGTATGGCTTGTTTGTGGCTTGCTTGTGAACAATTTTTGCAGTTGACGGAAAGCACAGCAGCATCTGAGCCCAGGCATTGAAGAGGTAGAACCTATGAGTGAGAGAGAAGCAGGGATGGAAGCACAGCAGAGAGCTGGAAATCTTTTTGTGGTGGTTTTCCTGTGGGAAGTGGAAAAAAAGTTCTCTTGAAACACAATTAAGTGAAAGGCAAATGCTAAAATTGGTGCTTTGAAAAATGAACGCAGACCTTTCTAGGCCATCTGTTTCCTAAATCTGGGAGGCAATCCAATCTGGAAGCATGTTCCCAAACACCTTTCATGATCAGCAAGGGGTTTCTCCCACCCAAAGCTGAAATTTTTTCCAGGAGTAGGTGCCCTGTAGTGTTCCCAAGCTAATCGTATTACCTTAGATGATATCTAAAGAACAAGAACTTGAGTGACTTTTTTTTCTGATTCAGCTTTAGTTACTATAAGGAAGGGTAATCTGTGGGGTGCACTCAGATATACCTTGTGATTGAAATCCACATCTGTGACACAGTTTGATTCACACTACTGAATATTAGAAAGGCAACATTCATGATAGTGATCAATATATGTGCTGCATATAACAATGGCAGTTCAGGTAATTAGGAAGGATGCCTAGAATGAAGCTGGCATTTGAAACCTGCAGGTTTCCCTTCAGAGAAAGGCATAAAGGAGTAAAGCAGGAGGAATTAGCACATTTGGCTTTCAAGCCCTGTGGAAAAATCCTCTTTGCCAGTGGCAGAGGTGCTATCAATCAGAGGAGGAAAAGGATGCTGCCTTTGAACCTCTTTGCTTTCTTACCTCATAGAGCTTTCAATCATATCAAATGAGGGACGTTGGCAAGGATGTGTGTGCACACAACAACAGCAGGTAAGGGCATTGTAGCCACCAGAAAGAAAGATTTCTTCATTCAGCCCTTGTAATCCTTGGGCAGGGCTTTATTTAGATGTTTCTAATTACCACAGTATGTTTAAATAGATACCCAGAGTAATCAGCAGGGAGCAACAGCTCTCCTCACTGCCTGGCAGGGCTGATGATGACAAGGGTCATGTAATGGCTTAATATGATGCCACTTAATATCCTACTTAAGCAGTGTAATTATGGAGTTTATTTGATAGAGCAAGAAGGTTTATCTCCTGCAGAAGGCATGAATGAGATTGCCAGATGCAGGTGCTGCTGCATTATAAGATTCATTTTTTATCTTATATAGTTTTTACAGCCTTGTCCACTTGGGTGATTTTCATTTTCTAAATCCAACGCAGTCTGTCTCTTCAGTCTGTCTCAGTGGTGCCCCTGTATAAATAAGCCACTTTCCTCTAGTAGTTGGCAGCTCTCATTACAAATATTTTCTGCCAGCTGCTCTTGGAAGATTTCTTTATTTTAGCTTTTCACCACAAAATGGAGATCTCAGACACTCATCCCATGTTTTAACGTAGTATGCCTCAAAGGAAGTGATTCAGTCTTTGTATACAGTCTTGGTCGACAGCAAAGTTTTCATGCAGAAACATAAAAAAGAGATTTATGTAACTAATATAACACTGAAAACAAACAAGCCCTCCAACCAAGTTCAAAGCACCAGGTTAACGCGTACTTTCTAAATAAATATGGTGCTTTCAAGTCCGTCTAGACCTCATGATCTAAATCTTGAGATGCTCAAAAGAACTGAGGGGGAGAGGGGGGAGGCTGTGCTAAAATTTCAGAGCCGTTGCGGATTTTCTGTAAGAATTCGCAAATGCTGAGCTCTTGCCACATCTTCTGAAGGACTGTAACAGGAGAGGAGGGTGCCTGGCATTGAGGGCAAGGGCAAGGCCCTCTGGGGAAGTGTACCCCCATCAGTGCAACACTGCTTCCTGCAAAAAATACTGAAACAAATAATCTGACACCTGGAAGGGAGCAGGGAAGGAGTAGCTGCCAATGTAGGCTTGTCAAGCCAGTCTTATTTCTTTATGTGACAGGGTGACAGATCTCGCTGACAGAAGCAAATGCATGTCTGGTCACGGCGTCTCCCGCAGAGCGCTCACAGGCAAGTGCAGCAAGTGTGTGGTCTAGACAGATCTACTGCATGGTGGGCACAAAACAGCCTGGAAAACATTACTCAGAAAGTAACAGCGATTAACTCATTATCAAAATGGAAGTTTTGATCAAGAAGGGCTCAGTGGGAGCCGCTGTGGCCCTGTGATTGCTCAGAGTCCTGGGCAGTGCAGCCAGCAGTGCCGATGAGGGACTCGAGAATGAGACTGGCACATTTACAGACAGCAGCAAGGAGTGAGCACCTCAGTGGTGCTTGGGGTAGGCTTCAAAAGGCTTGATGTATTTCAGAGGAAAAAAAAAAAAAAAAAAAGACAATTTAATGCAATCTAAAAGGAAAATGTCCAAAGTCTAAATGCCAGAGAGGGATCAGCTCTGCAAATAAACAAATCTATAAAAATAATTAAAAATCTAATGGACTGGTTGTTGAAAGTGAGTCTACTGTGTCATGCTGTAGTAAAAATGATAAATTCATGTTCCTACATGTATATAAGAATTTGTAAAATAATGCTTCCGCTCTGTTCAGCTCTGGCATGGGCTCAGCTGGAAGGCTATGTCAGGTTTGTGGTACTGCACTTGATGAAAGGTGAGACCCAAGAAGAAACAATGCAGAAGAGACCCCTGGAAAAGGAAGAGACAAAAAAGCAGGATCTGTTTCTCAGGTTTGAAAGACATGGGATTGGTTTAGCCTGAGGAGAGACAGATAATCCACCCTTCATGCCTCTCCTGGAGGAGACAACGGAACCAATGTTACAGCATAGATGGTAAGGTTAGACATAATATAAGCCTCCCTTGCTGAGGCAGGAGACATTGTCAGGCCTCATTACCAGTGGCTGAAGGAGAGCTGAGTCAGGAATCTTTGTGGAGCAGCCCCCATGCAGCAGACACGACGTGTCGGAGGGTGGTGGTAGGTGACCCTTCAAGGAGGGCAGCCAGATCTGCTGGAGTGACCCAGCTGCTGCCAGGACCCACACATGGGCTTAGACAGCCATAGCTTTGCTGAGACTGGTGGTCAAGGTGGTCACCCTTCTTCCAGCTCTTAAACTCCCCTTGCTCCCTCTGCTAAATGATGAGAAAAATAATGGAAAATGCTACTGAAAGGCATAAAGTCATTCTTGGAACCTGGGAAGTGTATGCAAGTGACCTTGATGTGCTGCCTGCCTGGCATGTGCCTATGTACACATGCCTTTACCTTGAGGTCAGTGGGACAGTAACCTGTGTTTGGGTCAGCACTTCTCTTCAAATTTCTGTGATATTTAGCTGTATGTTACTCAAATGGCACAGTTAAAACAAGGTGTTATTTTACCAATGCTATTTAAAGTACTGAGTCTTCTGGAAAAACCAGTGAGTTGTGGGCTGTATGGAGTCCCGTGGTTTGAAATTCTCAGAGATATGTAGGTATCTTGTGGTGAGCTGAAGTGCAGGGCACTAACATCTAACCTTTCTTTAAATAGGTAGTCTCTTGCTTTGCTTCCTGTCTTCCCTCTAGTACAAGGGCATGGCACAGTCACCAGACATCTTAGGCTTTAAAAGAAAATGAAATGAAATGAAATGGAAATGAAAATGAAAATCAATGAAAAGACCCTGCTACCATTCTTACCTCAAGGAGAAACAGCTTTTTGTCCCTGGGGAGAACACAGGTTTGTGACAAACTAAGGGGAAGGACATCCCGCTCTGCCTGCCAGCTTTTGAAAGCCGTATCATGACCTCTCAGCTGGCACAACCAAGGAACTGGCTCTCTTCATGTCCACGGGGAATTAAGGCTGGCTGAAGGAACGTAGAAAATCTGAAGTGATTCAGACAAGCATGACTCAGCCACCCTGTCACAGTAAGTTTATAATGCTGAGGAAGAAATTTACTCTTGAACATATTTTAATTGACACACCAGATAATATACACTGAAAGAATATCTTTCAAAATAAAAGATGACAGACTTTCAACATCTGGTCTAATTCCCTGCAACTATACTAGCAGATGTAAACTGTTATGTGTTCCATTAGCAAATATCCTTCCTTTATTTCCTTTTTCTAAGTATATGAATGCAGATGTATGTATTTTTATTGCAGCTATAATAATCTAACTTAATTTTATATATTCATGCTTGAATTCTGGATTTAAGCAAAAACTGCTCATGGTGCACAAAATTCTGCCTGCTGAAATGGCAACGAGTTTTGCTAATTGCTTATGTGAGGCTAGGATTTTGCTCAATGAGATTATTCATGTCTTGGGAGTTTCCAGAAGCAGTATAAACTGTGAGTCTGAAGCTTAAGTTGTGTTTATAGGCACCATAATTGCACCAGAAAAATTCTGGGGTTTTTGTTGTTGTTGTTGTGGAGCTTATTTGCATTTTTCCTTCTGGAGCTGATTGAATGAGGGCTGCTTATGAGCCCTTATTTTGGCTGTCTCACGGTGATCAGAGAATGACAGAGTAGAAGAGCTGTGCCAGCTTCACTCGCTGCATCCTGTCCCATGAGCCCTCAGGGAGGCTTTACAGGGATCCAAGAGGGGCTCCCAAGGCAAGGCACTCAGGCCAAGGAAGAAAACCTGCCAAACTGCTGGTTCAGATTTTTAATTTAATTTTAATTTTAATTTTATTTTTTCCTGCCTGCAGGAGTTCTTCACAAAGAAGATTCCCAGTTTTGGCTGCCCTTAGACCTGCCAGCTCGCTGGTCTGGTGCACACCACCTAATCCCTGTCAGTCCCAAAAGCTGACTTCGCACAGACCTACCATTTCTGGCTCATTTTCACATGGGTAGCTCAGCTGGTAAATTCAGGGGATAGTAACATCCAGCAAAACTGTACTGGCAAATAGTGGGGACTGGTTACCTTAGCCACTGGAGCAGAACCATCTGGGACAGGACGTATCACATCCTGTGATACCACTGCTCACTACAGCCAGTGTTAAAATCCCTGCTTTTATTGACCACACAGAATTGTTTTGGCAGGGCATTGCTCAAAGCGTCTAGCACAGCATCTTCCCAGACAAAGTGTGCTAATGGAGTGGGAGGGGGAAGCCAGCCTCCAAAACAGCAGTAGGCTGTCAACAGACACATCATAGTGCTCATTCATCCAACATCAGCCTCTCCAAATATCTGAGTTACAAAGTAAGCTTTGAAGCCAGCCAGGGAGGTAAAAATTGAAGGAGATGAGAAATTTGCATCTTTTTGTGCATTCAGTCAAAACTGCTCCTGAAAAAACACATAAAAGCCCCTAACCATTATGGATTTGTATATGTAGATTTAGTTCTTCAGCTGCTTTACAGTAAGACAGAGGAACCTGTCAGCAGAAGCACTGTCACTGTGTTCCATTACCATGTATTTATTTACATGACTATCAGAGACCAGCCACTTAAATAAATCATTGTTAGGGAAGTGGTCTACTTAAAGAATGTGCGGCCCATTCACCCATAAAACACTAATTATCACAGCAGCACCTCTCCAATGAATCACTGGTAATGAGACACCATTATGGAAAGTATCAATTTTCAGTGCAACTCAGCCACACTGTATATGGTCAAGTAATTGTACTGAAGTGCCTAACAAATAAAACTTCTCCATGAAAGTTCATCGCTCTCTGAGCAAAATCATTTTCCAAGGGGGCTTAGCAGGTTTTTTGTTATTCATAAGAGCAAATAACACTTTGGCCTATGTGTTGCTTGTTGGTCTTAGGAAACCTGGATAGATTACTTAAAACAAGAGAACATCTGTCCAAACCTGTCATCATCAGGTATGAGGTCACATTTGTGCTTCCTACCAGGAGGGAAGAAGATTTACAAGGCCTTTGAACAGAATGACAGAATGACAGCATGACAGAATGACAGAATGACAGAATGGGAAAGGTTGGAAGGGGTCACAGTGGGTCATCTGGTCCAATCTCCTGCTCAAGCAGCATCATCCCAGGGCATAGGATTGCCTCAAATGGTTCTTGAACATCTTCAGTGATGGGAAACTCCACAACCTCTCTGGACAATCTGTGGCAGTGCTTGGTCACACACTTAGTAAAGAAGTTCTTCCTCATGCAATGTGATTTTATGATGTGGATATGCAATTGAAAATACTGTCTGTTTGATATTTCTGTCCGCTTCTTGGTAGCATCTAGAGGCAGTGTACCTTTGTCATGAAGCAGACAAAACAGGTTTTTCAGACTTCCTGAAGGCCTTCATAAGACTCCCTCAGGAGCAAATTTCCGTACACTGAGGGGCAGAAGAGGCAGTTTCATATAGGTGTAAAATAAGGCAGGGCTTCCATTCATGCAAAAAAATCCCAAAATTGCTTTCTCTGAAAAGCAGGTATCTATCTCAGATGTTCTGTGAGTCAAGAGTCTCTTCTCTGAAGCAGATGCTCTACATCTCTGCCCTGACAGCTCGCATTACAGAGAATCAGGTCATTGCCAGAGCTCATTGAAACCTTCAGGTTCATTTTAGTGGAAGGAGATAGTGTCTCTTGCTGCAAAGTGTCTAGAAGAGCTAGAAGGAAATCTGCACAGCAACGTATCTCCCTATATTCCTTTGGAAAGAGAATAAGTGAGAGGACAAGTCATGTCTGTGCAGGGCTCAGGAGGTGACAGCCTCAGGCAGTAACAAGTTCTCAAAGCAGGTGCCTTGGCAGCGTATCAGGTAACCTCCAGTGCTGCTAGCAGAGCTTTCCAGGCTGTGGAAGTAGGCAGAAAGGGGAAAGTCAGTGCTGGTGTTAAGCCAGGGAGCTTTTTACACCATGTGAGGCTGTGGTGTCATGATGCCCAAAGCTGGACAAAGATACTGTTCTGCCAACAAGTTCTAGAGACTGGCTTCCTCCTAAGTACATCAGCTGATAATCATGGGTAGCACTTAGCATGGGGGCTCTGAATAAGAGAACATATACCACGGTTTTTCTCATTCTTGATCTCACTGAAGGCCTGTTGTAAAAGCTATTCAACGATGAGCACATGGCATCAGTCAATAGAAGGGATTAAATACTTCCTCCTGTCTGCTCCAGCTGCAGTGCCTGGTTTAATTTTGAATGCATTCTTGCAGGGGTATGGATGTGGGAGAAGCCCTCTGAGGACCACAGCTGCACACTCACACACATCACAGTTCTGTTTGTCTCACATATATAGATATATTTCCCAAAAAAACGCAGTTTTCCTGGTTGATCCCTGTGGGCTGTCACTAGCTAGACAATTTTACTCATTTTTGCATTTCCAAGAGAATCTCCTAGTGCCTGTGGGATGCATTTACATAGCCATGCACTACTTTTATCTTACAACATCTACATGAAGTAGATTATTTTGGAGGTTTGCTCTTGTGAGGGATCCACCGCTGCCTGGGATGTGGTTGGGAACAAGACAGCAGGGCATTTACATCCTTCTCTTTCCTTAAGCAGCTGTCTCTTCTTGGTTCTCTTGTGTGAACTCAAATCTCCCAGCTCAGGTGTTCACTGCAAAATAGCTTTTTGCTTTCTTCTCTGACATGTGACTGTGACAAGGATATAGGCATATCATAAGAGGATAGGTATTGCATATTTTCCAGTTGGAATGGGCACTTAGTGGGCATGCTGCCTGCTTCATGCCAGAACAGTGCAGGCTTGTGAGTGGGATTTTATGGGGCCTGATTTACTACAGATTTGTTTATCATGGATACAAGCAGCTGGCATGAGGCTGGAGTGGCGGGTGCTTGTTCTCCAGCGCTAAAGGCTCTGTGGCTGCAGGCAAAGCAGACCCACAACTCTCACCCAAGTCCTGTTCTTGGGTGCTGCCCTTATTGGCTGCTTAATTGCTGCTGCCAACGTGTAATTCAAAACCACTGGTAGGCAGCTCTGGTTTTGGCAGGACAGGAGCCTCCTCTGATCCATGAAACACTTCTGTCTGTTGACTCCACGCGTCAGGTTTCTCCCTGTGGAAAGCTCAAGGAGAAGCGGATGTGCACTTTGTGGGTTGGTGTATTTTGAACCTTCATTTCTCAAATAACTGCCCCTTGTCAAGTCTGGATCTGGTCCAGGGAACAAGACTTACCCCCACATTCTTAAAAAATATTGTATTCCTTTTTTTTTTTGAATTGTACACCCAAGTGAGCTATAAACAGAGAGTAACTGCCATCCACAAGAACAAAGGGTTTGCTAAGCAGTGATAAATAATAAATTGCCTGGGAAAAAATGCATCCTGTACCTTGGGTTTTATTTTGCTTTGGCTTAGCACAATTTCCACAAAATTTTTGCAATCATGCTGCCATTATCTTTTCATGATGGAGGCCCTAGGAACTTGTCCAGCCCACAGCGAGAGCCCTTTATGTACCTGCTAATGTGCTGGTTCACAGACAGACAGAGGAGGAGGCTGATCTGAATAGCAATCAGATGCCAGCGTACACCGCCTCTCTACAAGAACTGTGGACATTAATAATGTCTCTGGGGAGTGGCTGCAGCTGTAATAAAGAAAAGATATCTGCAGTGTTTGCACAGCTCTCTTCATTCATCCTGATATGTAGTGAAGTGTGATAATAAGGACTTTACAAAATCTGGCTGTCAGTCTGGGGGGGAGATTCGTCATGGGGGGAAAAAGACGGAAGAAACATTTGTTTCTGCAAAGCATAGTTGAAACACAGAGATATTCATAAAAATGACCCTCTTTTATTTTGTGCTTTTTGGTTTTTGGGGTTTTTTAGGGAGGGGTTGGTTATTTTTTGTACATAAAACAAGGGTCACAACACGGTCATTTCTGAGTATAACCTAAGAAGTTTTGATTTGGAGCTCTGACTGGAAAAATGTCACATCACAGGCCTGCATGCACACTTTAATTCTCCATCCACAGCAACAGTTGTGATTAAAGCAAGTTCAGAAAAAATAATTGCTTTTCCTCTGAAAGCCCAGATACAACAACAGATCAGTTACATGGTGAAAAACTGGCTATCTGGTAGTTTTGAAAATATTATAGACCAGTTTCTGTGAATGCAGCTTGTCCTGAATCAGGACAAAAAATCATTTGTGCTTCCTCCAAGCCATCAGGAGCTAAGTATGAGTGAGTACACACAGGATAAGCACGGTGAATTTGCACTGCTGCATAACCTCCCGGAGCTTCAGGAGCTGCTCACCTTCACAGAGCAAAGCAATGCTTCAGGTGCATTCCTGACAATCACAGGGCCTGAGCTTGGATGCAGTCCCCAGTGTTTCCCTCCCTAGGAAGTGCCAGCAGATGACCACGAGTCAGGTCAGAGCCAGGCTCCATGTCTCAGTGTTAAATCACACCTCATCAGAGCTAAGCAAACACAAGGGGAGACTCCAGGCACAGCAAGACTGACTTTGCATTATGTTTACAATCTAACATTTTTCTTTTGGTGGCTTTTAGGCACTTAACTTTTCATTTGTAATGTTGCAGCAGCATACAATCATCTCCTTGCTCCAAAAATGAGAGAGAAAATTCAGAAACACTCAGACAAAAATGTTGTGCCAACTTAGTGACTGTCTTAGTTTAGGGCAAATTAGGGAGGAAAACTCCAAATGGGGATTTCCCCAGGGAAATGCCTCTCCCCACCAACTGGTCCGGGAAAGGAAAAAAAAATAAAAATTCCTTGGAGAGAAGTGGAAAAAGCTGTTTATTTAACAGAAAATTGAATAATATTAAATAATAAAACCTCTTGCTGTTCGATGGGATGGCAAGTCTAGGAAGAAAAGTCCTTTTTATGTGGTGTAGCTCGGCTCGCTCAGTTTCTTATCAGTCCCTCCGGCGCTGGAAAGTGCCAAAGCCCAGGCCCCGGTGGGCCACAGGCGTGAGCTCCTGGGGTTTGTCTGGGTGTTCAGTCCAGAGCAGGTTTGAACAGATCCAAGAAAAGGAGAAAACAAAGGTCCAGGGAACTCCTCTGCCTCAGCTAGCTAAAACTAACTAAAAGCCAGAGAGAAGCTCTGTCCCACTGTCTGTCCGTGCTGCAGACACCACAGTCCAGGAGCGAGATGTGTGGGAGTGATGTTTTTCTTTAACACAAACTGCGGCTTCTTCTTCCCCCTCTCTTGCTCTCAAAGCCAGTCTTAAAGGTGCAGAACTTAATATATAACATAAACCAGACGATTGGGGATACCAGTATCATAAAGTCACCCCAGGACAGTGACTCACATCTGACTTGCACAGCAGGTCAGCCTGAGCCTCAGCAAAGAGGAGGAGATACATTTCTGCAGCTGTTGTCCAACAAAAGAGATTACAAGGTACCTCAAGGGGTTTGGAGCACAGTTTAAGCTGCCTCAACCGTGGTTTCAGTGCAAAGTCACATTTCCACCAGCAGTATCACTGGGAACCATTAAGAACCTGGGGCAACTCTATGCTCTCTGTCACAGGAGTGGTTTTGGTGACAGTAAAATGCAAGATGGGAAAGTACCTGTGGATGACAGAAGTGCCACTAAAATTAAATGCAAGAAAACTTACATAAATACAAGTGTAAACAGCCACAGTGTCAAAAAATGGAAAACTTAATGTCTCATATCAGAATTGACAGGTCTTTTTACAAGCTTCTGGCTAACTGAGCTTTAAAAAATATCTCTGTTGCTGGAGTGTTTTGATTGTGGAAGGATCTCATCTTCCACTTCAAATACCAGTTGGACTGCTAGTCCTTTTGGCTGAATATAAATACCCTGAAATTATGACTTAGGGACTCAGAAACTAAAAGACAAATTAAAAGAGCTCCACATTTATTAATTTTAAAACACTTTTGACTCTTAATTCAACTGACACTTTAAAGGCTCACATTGCATTTTGTGAAGGCTTCAATTTTAGCTCATCTGAGCATCTTACACATGCTCAATGTAAGATATTTCTCCACATAGCAAATACATGACAGGCATAAGGGTAGGAGTAATCCCATATGCACATATTAATCCATCCCTACATTCTCTGAAGATATCAGGAATGTGGATGTTGAGAAAGAAAGTCCCTAAGTATAAAGATGTCAGTGGTCTCTTACAGGGGGTTTGTTGTTCTGGGTTTTTTTTTTTAGTTTATGACAAGCTGAGATATAGCGCTGGGCACATCCTCACTGCAAGTCCCCAGTCTGCCTTTGTGCTGCCTCGGGGTAGTCTGGGGCAAGAGGAGCCTCACAAAGCCACTTTGAGACAAAAACTGATGCTCTCTCCAAACTGAGTGGCTCTACTGGCCAATGCTCCTGTCTGGATGGCAGCAGCGCTCCACAGCAAATGCTTTTCTTCACTGTCAACGGGCAATTCAGAGAAAAACAAGATCCCTCGTCTGCTGGCTCATGTTTGAGCTGGTTCCAGCTCCCAATTATCCAGGCTTGGCTTAGCTCAGAAAGTATGTCCGAAGCGCTTCAGCAGCCGCAGTAACAGCAGCTGGGCAGCCGTGCTGGGGGAGCGCTGTCAGCCCACGGCTTGGCTGTGTGCTGGGGGCCGTGCCCCCTATCCCTGTCAAACATCACCTCCCTCTCCACCACACTGAGGGACTTCAGAAGATGCCCAGCATCAGGGCAGCACGGGGTGGGGATATCTAAGCAGCGGCAAAGAGAGCTCTCAGTAGGGCGCCATTGGCAGTGAGAATTAATGAAAAGTCAGCTATGAACCCATCCATCTTTGTTTCACGTTTCCCAGCCTTGGAGACAGGAACTGCTCTAGTGGCAAGAAAGGGTTTGCAGCATGTGTGGCAGAATGGTTGGTGTTTGCTTACAGTTATTTTTTTTAGCAGGTGAAAGGAGACTGTGCAAAGTTTCAGAATCCCCCTAGTTCCACTTAAACCCAGGAAGATCACAGTGTCTCACTCCAGCTAAATATACCTGTGCCTGTGCAGGTCAGACAGTCACCTTTGTGCGTTCACAGCAGAGCAGGCATCTGTCAATCCTCCAATATGTGCTTCAGGCCTGGCTTATATATGTCTAAGTGATTAATTAATCTCTGTGCAGCAACTGGAAAATGTAAAGTGCTACATAAAAGATAAGTATTACTATTACTAAATCTGTATTCGACGAGTGTGACTTGACATAAAGTGGCAGGTTTTATCTTACTCATTGCCACTATCTGAGAGAGGCCATTGACAGGAAATTTCTGGAGCATAATTTATTCCACAGACAGAGTGGGGTAAGTGGTGCACGCGAGCAACTTGCGCGGCGGGGAGCGCTCTGCCGGCAGAATACGTGATGGGGTTTTCACACATTGCTCCACTACCTGTGACTCAGAGGCCCAAGCGCGGGGGCATCAGATGGGTACGCCGTGCTCCCTCGGGAAATTTGGACTAATAAATCAATTGCGGCATATGGTAGCAGAGCCCCCAGCTAGGGGAGGAGGCTGGGGGTTTGCAGAGTGTGGCAGACTCTAATGGCAGAGGCGTGACTGGAAAGCGGTGACGCCAGGGGGGTGCTGAAGGGGTGCGGGAGAGGATGAAAGGAGAGGGACGGCAGCTGACAGTGTGGATGGAGAGTGGTGGTGCTTAACCCTCCCTGGCTGCTGGGCACTTCATACACCACTCATTGGCTGGGGAGAAGCAGCAAGGGGGGGTCAAGAAAGCAAGACTGGTAAATACATCTCTAAATTTATGTCTGGTGCACTTGCGGGGAGCCTGGTGCCCTGGGGAGTTGATTTTGACTATTCTCTCTGGGCCCCATGGTAACATAAATATTTAATATTAATGATAATAATAGTAAAGAGCTTTGAAAACTGAGAACCCTGTAGGAAGTTATTTTTATTAATAGTATGGCCTATTTGTGACTTAATGGCTGCCAAATTTCAATCGTTGCTTTTCAATTGATTTGAGTCTATGAAGCCAACCTGAGCACATGATGGAGGCTAGCAGCTTAGTGCCTCACTTAATTTCTCTGAATTTGGTCTTCATTAAAGAAAAATATCTGCTAGTGTTGCTGGCTTTCCTTTGATTTTTTTCAGTCTTTCACGCCTCTTGACATCTTTTTTCCAAAATAATGAAGGGACCGATCCTGATGCTTGTGCATGGAGAAACTGCTCACATGAGCATGACCTCTGCCTTCAGCCCTTGACCTGGCTGTGGTCTGTGGCCACAGCCTAACAGCATGCACATGTTTGACTGATGGAATGTATGCTGGAGGGTGTAAATCCACCCTGGTTAGTGGTTCAAACCTCACTTTCTTAGTAAGTCAGGTGATACAAGGCTCTGCTTGAGATCAAGATCCCCCCATAACAGTTGCAATCTTTTGTTTCAGCCTTCAGCCTAGCATTCCCTCTGGTCATTTCTGGTTTCCTGGAGTTGTATAGGAAGTGCCTCACTTTTAAAGGGGTTTAAGTTAATAACTGGCAAATATGGCCCCTGTCAGGTAATGTGTCATAGCTTAAGGAAAAGAGAAAGGTCATGAGCAAACCTCAGACGCAAAATATGTGGTTTCCTTGAAAAACCTCAAATGCACCAGGAGAAATTTTTCTTCTTGTGCCAAGCAAGGTTTCTGGATAAGTTCCCAAGCATCACTTTCTTATAGATCTCTTGCAAAGTCCCCAACCCTGCACTTAAAAAAATTTAGCTGACCTCTGAATTTGCAGGAGAAACAAAATTAAAGTAGTTGTAAGGAGAAGGGTAAAGAAAAGACCTCTGAGTTTGGTTGTTTGGTTTTTTTTTTAATTCTTGTTGAAAGCTACCAGGGGTGTGAGGAAGTCCTTGCAAAAATGCACTGAGGACAGAGAGAGTGCCAAATGGAGGCAAATGCAGGGGAAGCATGAGGAGGAAACAAATCTGGGCTGCCAGCATCAGACTGGTATGCTACTTCTCACCATATTCCAATTTTTTCCCCCTCATAATAGCTTATTTGGCTATCATCCTAGTTTTCAGCAGCAATCCCACACAAGCAGACAAAGCTGGCTACACCAGAGAAAACTGTAAAGAAATTTTGTGTGATCCAAAGTTAGCTGATGCATCAAAAAGCATGTGGTGAATATGGTGACCTGGAGTCACTCTAGGGCCTTTTCAGAAAAGATGCTAGTTTAACCTCGTGAAGGTCAAAAGAAAAATGGGACTTCAAGCAGAACCTAATCAATTATCTCATTCTCATATCTCATTCTGCAAGATTTTGGACACAATCCTGAAGTTCATGATAGGATTTAATACAAAACTCACTAAGTCACCTTCAATTTTAGGTGAAATTTGTGCTATGGGTCTCTCATTCTCTTGGGAGATGTGGCTTCAAGCTTCCCAGCCACTGAGCTGGACTGTTGTCCCCAGGTGGAGCTATGTTTGGCCAGGACACTTCTTTAGAAGGAAATGGGGTAATGCAAGATGGAAATCAAGAATAGAACCCTGAATGAGGAGGGGATGGAGAAATTGGGCAACTTCTTTTGTTGGACGTCTGTTTTTGACTCTGGTGGCAAAATTCCAGTTTTGACCCCTTTTCCCTCCTATCTACAACATGTCCACTTTTCCAGTTCTTGGATCAGGAGAGGTGATGGGCTGAGGGAGATCACAGTGGGTCTGCTGTCCTTGGCAGCCTCTTGCCTGTGCCCATGCCTGCAGCTCATTGCTGCCAGCACTGCCTCCTGTGATGGAGCAGGGGGGAATGCTAAACTCTGCCTGCAAGCTGCTTACTTGTTCCACAGCCCTGCAACTTCACATCTCTTCAGATGCTGCCCAGGCTTGCACACAGGGGCGAGATTTTTAGCCATCTCAGCATCTCAGAAGATGTTTGGGTTGTGTTTTTTTTTTTTTTTAATTAGTATTTCAGAAAGTTATTTTTCCACTTCTTATTTCATTGTTTTGTATCCAGTCTCTGCAAGTACACCACTAGCTCTCCATTTGCAGTGGACTGTGAGTGCTGTAAAGTTATTTGATTGAGTATCAAACCACGCAATACAAAATTTTTGAGTAGTCTTGCTATTGAAATAATCCTTTGGTGTCTCTTACATTCCAATACTGGACCTATTCCATTTATTTCTGTTTAGTCCTGCATTTGGAAGTAATTTGGATCTTGGAACAGCAACCTGAAATTATTGGCTAGCTTTGTGTGTAATGTAATGAGTGCTAGACATTTATAAGCTTAGCAAGTTTGTCAAGAGAATATCAGCTTCCGCTCCTCACCCTATTACCAAAGGTGTTCTGGCTGACCCTACAGTTGCCCCAGAGTTTTAGTCATCTAGAAGTTTTGGCTTGAAAATCAATACAAGTTTCAATGATGTTCATATATTTTCAGGCATAGTAGAAATCAGTGGTCTCTGCAGCCATCTGATCCTGGAAGCAATGTTATCTAATAAATGAGAGAGCAGACAGGAGCTGGGCATGCTCTGCTGAAATGGATTTTGAGACCTTGAATAAAGCATTTCGTTTTTGTGCTTCTTTTGTGGTCTGTAAAGTGTGGGTGGGTGTGTGGGGTGTGTGTGTCTGTGCGTGTGTGTGTGTGTGTGTGAGAAGAGGATGGAGGAAGGAAGCAGGGATAAACATTTATTCTTCTTGAAAAGTTTCATTATTTTGCACAAATCTCTATATGGGGTGCAGTTGCGCACACAGCAAATAGATGCTGCTATAACAGCACACCTGAAAGAGGTTCTGCCCAGAGGTAGTGCTTTGTAGCACTCTTGGAGACTTTTCTGATGGCAGATGAGAGGCCAGAATCTGTTGTAATATATACTGAACAGACATGCACAAATTTTTATAAAAAAGTTAAGAGAAGCTATGCCATTTGCTCAAATTCCCACTGAGGACCATGTAGCTGAAGGATTCAAGCAGGAATCTTGCTTTAGCTGAGCTGCTTCCAGTGATTTAGTGTGCATATGTTTCATGGGCACCACTTATTTAAAAAAAAAAATAAAGTAAACAAATGCATGAAAAATAAGCATGATAATTGGTTCACTTCTCTGGTGTGGTTTATTCAAACTAAACAGATGTGCCTCACTTTTCAAAGAAATCATCATTCCTCATTTTCTCAGTTTGAGAGGTAATTTGAACATACACCCAAACCACTTGACGTAGAAATGTTATCAGTGAAACAGATTGGACAGTGTTTTGTTATAATTCTCTAAATATGTGGTAGTCCTTGATCTACAAGCACA
This sequence comes from Poecile atricapillus, assembly GCF_030490865.1. Taxonomy (NCBI): domain Eukaryota; kingdom Metazoa; phylum Chordata; class Aves; order Passeriformes; family Paridae; genus Poecile; species Poecile atricapillus. The sequence goes on from NC_081249.1 coordinate 30,623,502, forward strand.
ACAGCTATTGCCTCAATAAGGTTTTTCAGTAACGCAGATAAACACTGCAAGTGAAGACTTGGCTTCCACGCTAGGTTCTGTTCCGTTTCCTGGACAGATGATGGCATTGCAGTCCTGCTGTATTCTGCAAACCCAGCCAAGGTATTCCCAGAGCGAGATCTTGATTTGATTGTGCTGTGCACGCTTTAGCAGCTTAAGATTTTGCCTTTTTGCTTTTCATGTCTTCAGTGAAACAGATGAATGCTATAATAGCGGTACTTTCTAAAAGGAAGACATGAAATTCCTACATTTATAATAAAAAAGTGTTACCAACCTCATTGTAATTCAGACTTGAACTGTTCACCCTGTGCACGTCCAGAAACTCATTCTCTAATACTAGATGCAATGATCTCTGGAGGGAAGTTTTCCATCTGTTTCCTTATGATGTTAAGCTGTTAGTGCTGTTCATTATTTATTACATCTACTGGAGTATGTTAAGCTATGATTTTCTTCTTGTCTGGTATTAAGAATTTGACTTGGTTAGTGTAAAAAAAAACAACCCCAAGGATTTGCATATTACACATTGATATTTAGTATATTTGGGGGGGGTGGGGGGAAAGATAGGGGGCTGTAATTGCTCCCAAGCTGCTTTTGTGCTTGCAGATAATTTATATTTAATTCACCAATACAGAACTAAATTAACCACTTTAAATGGAGATAAATATAGATGTGCTATATATAGGTGGAATCTGCCACCCATACTCTTATTAAGGAGCGTTATCTCTGCTTGACTTCAGTAGGACTACTGCAGGGTAAGGTGCTTCTCATTATGAGCAAGGTAGGCAGAATTGGGCCCATCATAAATACAGATGAGTGTATATTTCACCTATATGAATGAATGTGAGGGAGTGGGATTTATAAAATACGAGCATGCAGTTACCAACATGCACATTAAGCAAAAGCTCACAGGAATACGGTCTGTTCTCTGTATTTTCACGTCTTCTATTATGAGAAGGTGTGGCAGACTTTGGTTATTATATTGTTCCATGCAGAATAAATGATACATAATAAATAATTCTCTCTTGGGGGTGAGGGATGGTTCAGCCTGATTTTCCATTTCTTCACAAAAATTATTATGTATTTCTGGAGGTAGGATTCTTATTAAGTTTATTCTATTTTTCCACTGGTTCCATTAAATCATAACAACAGTTTAGGTGTCCCAACTTAGCCAGAAGGGACAGTGTTTGTGCTATTAGTTGTATCTTTACATGCAGCATCTTGCTCACAGAAATATCTTTGAAGATGTACAGAAATTAGATCAGTATCTTATTACACTGTAATTAAAGTATCAATTCAGGCTGTGAAACACTATCTAGATCAACCATTGAGGTTACTCTTAACAATACTGGTTCTGTTGGAATAAATACATGTGTTTCCAAACTGCATAATGGGAAGTTTTTGCATATCATTCTCACAAGTAGTGTCTTTTGATGTGATGGAGAATTGTAGATGAACTGAAATGTTCGCTTTCCTGTCATGTAGCTGGTTCTTTATCATAATATAGATGTTATTAAGATAAAATCTGTCTCTCCATATTGTAGTATTATAAAACTCAGAATTAGAAACGCTTTATCATTTCTGAAGAACAAAGACTATGACTACTTTAAGCAATATCAAAGTCATACTACCTTTATCAGGGGGGAGCATGAAGGAAAGCACCAATATTTGCAAAGCATAAATTAATTCTTGTCAGACTTAACACAGGATGTTTGCAATTACCAGGCAGAATAATTGCCAAATGATAAAAAAAAATCTTTCCTAGTTATTTTTTAAGTGGTAGCAGCACCCGTAGCACCTACATGGGAACAGGGTTGCTTGATTATGTATCTGCTCTTTGGACTGTTGAGTCAGATGCTTATGTGGAGTAAATCAATTCTGCTTTGGCATACCAGTGGAGCTACGTTGACCAACACCTTCTAGGGTGTATCTATAAGATACTGTGTTGGTAAATATAAAGGTCCTATTAAGGTATTCTGAGCACTGGAAAAATTCTCGGCTTTGCACCCATTGAAGATCACTTGTATAATACTGAACTCATCAGAGTGACTTTGGAAAGAAAGTTTGCATGCAGTCATTGATAGATTGTAATCTGTCTTCTCACAGTGACATCATCCAGTGCTTTATTTGAAAAGGACCTGGAAAAGTGTGGATAATCACCATACAGCCATAAGGCTCTCCTGTAGTCCTCAGAATCTATCTTCCGTGCTCAAGATCTGGAGATCATCTTTGTAACGTGTCTCTTACAAAGACCAGCTCCCCTCCCCACTTTCCAGACAGTTTTAAATGGAAGTTGTGGTACTAAATGAACACTGTTGGTATTCCTCCTCATACATATTATGGCCTTACTGCACTGGCATTCTGCAAGAAGCATGTTTGGTCCACCAAGCCAGTTAGTCGTGCAGTTGTCTTCTTCAGGTATCCTTCCACCTATTTTCTCTCTAAGGTGGACACATTCTTTAGTCCTGTCTGGGTATTGCCACACCCTTTCAAGAGTTGTCAGACCAACAACAGATGCCCTGAGGTTGTTTCTCCATGCTGTCAGGGGACTATATCAATGGATAGTCCTATGTGATTATCTGGGTAGTGCTCAGAGGTGGTTCAGACATCTCTGGGCCAGACATCCCCACTGTCCAGGCACTCAGGCAACTGCAGTGTTCATATAATTTCAATCATGGTCAGTTTCTGGATGCCTTACAAAGAATCCTTTGTATCAAACTAAGTCAGGTTCTAGCTAAAATATTTTTCAGTTCTGTTTATATTTTGATAGTCAGTTAGACAGACGAATGTGAATGTCCAAAATAATTAAAATAGCACAGATTTTATTCTATGGTTGGTAAGCTTCTCTTTTTTCACAGAAGTATATCTGTTGAGCCTCACTGAGTTTACCCAAAAAGCTTTTAGAATATTTGATGTCAGGAAATGATGTATAAAAGTGTGGAAGTTGCTTCCCTACTTCTAACAGATTTATAATATAACCTATGGCAATTGCTGCATATTGTCCTGTATTAAAATGGATATGAAGCAATGCGGACTAACCACAAATTAAGTAATTTTGGTATTGGTTTGGAGGGATTCTTAACTGCTGATAGAGTTTTTCATTCTTTTTTACAGTCTGTTCTTTAGTATTTTAAGTTTATCCAAAACATTAGCTCCCAGAGTCATGGTCTCTTGTAAAACCCCACATGACAGTGAAAGAGAGAGGGAGAGAGAACGAACAGGAGAGAGAATTCTAGCACTTATTATTTCAGGTGTAAATTGAATGTATAATTCAAAATGTTCCAAAACAGAAGAGTTCTTAATGGAATCCAAAAAAAAATTAAGATTTTTGACTCTTAGAGCTTGCAGTGCTGCAGGCTATACCACTAGGGGACTACACCATTAGATTATTAGGGAACATACCATTTGGGATCAGGCCCAGATAGCATGGGTTTAGGAAAAGCACATCCTGCTTAACTAGCCTGATCTCCTCTTATGACCAGGTGACCCACCCAGTGGATGAGGGAAGGGCTGTGGATGTTTTTGAAACATCCTAGTCTGCCCAGACTTCAGCAAAACCATTGATACTGTTGTCCTGGAGAAGCTGGGAGCCCATGGTCTAGATGCTTGTTCTCTTCCCTGTGTTAAAAACTGGCTGGATGGTGGGGTCCAGAGCATGAGGGTGAATGGTGTTACATCCAGGTGACATCTGGTCACTGGTGGGCTCCCCAAGGCTCATTATTGTTGACAGTCCTGTTTAATATCTTCATTGATGATTTGGATGGTGGGAGCAGCTCCACCCTCAGAAGAGTTCACAGATGACAGTAAGTCGGGCAGTTGTTGATCTGCAGAGGGATCCGGACAGGTTGGATTGATGGGCTGAGGCCAATTTGTGTGGTTCAGTAAGGCAAAGTGATGGGTCTTGATCTTGGGTCACAACAAACCCATGCAGTGCTACAGGCTGGGGACAGAGTGGCTGGAAAGCTGCCCAGGGGACAAAGACCTGGAGGTGCTGGCCAACTGAACGTGAGCCAGGGTGTGCCCAGGTGGCCAAGAAGGCCGATGGCATCCTGGCCTGTAGCAGCAGTAGTGTGGCCAGCAGGAGCAGGGCAGGGATTGTCCCCCTGGACTCAGCACTGGTGAGGCCACAGCTCAAATCCTCTGTTCAGTTCTGGGTCCCTTCAAGAAAAACAATGAGGTGCTGGGGCATGTCCAGGGAAGGACAAGGAGCTGATGAAGGGTCTGAAGCACAAGTCCTGTGAGGAATGTCTGAGGGAGCTGGGGCTGTTTAGCCTGGAGAAAAAGAGGCTCAGCTGGGATCTTATTGGTCTCTACAACTACCTGAAAGGAGTTTGTGGCCATGTGGGGGTTGACCTCTTCTCTCAGGCATTTCTATTTCTTCAAAAAGACATCTGGGAAAACACAGAAATGAAAAGCCTGAAAATTGAACCCCCCAACTCACCCTTTTCTCTCTTGTTTTCTATGCAGAGAGCATGGCAGAGCACAAATACCATCTCTGCTCAGGCAAAAAGGTATGATAATTCACAAAATTATGTGAGAAACCTGAATGACCTCTGCGAGTACTCCAAGCCTCCCAGAAAAGTACACTCTAAGAACTAATAGCAGTGGATTTGTTAACTATATATTTATGCATATATAAAAAAAGTTTATTTATTTTATCTTGTTAAATATGCTTTTAGCAGGTGGATTGCACAGTCATAACAGTAACACTCTGAAACCACAACTAACATGGCACTTGCATTCTGAACCCTTATTTTCAGTCAGTTACAACTTTCTGAGAAAAGTAGCTTTCACATTGATTTATCATACTCCACCTGGGACCAGACACAATCATTTTGTCGAGGAAAGGGAAGTTTTATTAACATCCATCCAGCCACTTAGCCAATTTGGAGTTGTCTGACTGAGAAAAAGCCTTTTTCACTTTTAAATCCAGCACATAAATTCTGAGGGAAGTCTGAGATAACTCCAGACTTCTTTGTTTTAAAAAATCCACCAGCAATCTCAAACCATTTTCACTTGGCTTGAGTAGAGTCTTCATCTGTCCCCTTTCTGAAGAAGAAATACCAAACTTAAAAAAAAACATAATAACCTTCTGTGTGTGTCCATGCTCACACATCTTTATGTGTGCATATGTAAGCGAACGTATGGACTGCTTTCAAAACCAAACTGCCACAGGCAAAATCTTCAACACGGGTGCCAGGTATTGAAAGGGTCAAAAACACGTGCCAGTCTTTAATCTTATCCTCTAAACTGCCCACACACAGAAAGTGCTTAAGTCTGTGCTAAACAGGAGTCCTGATAACTTAAAAGAAAGGAGATATTAATTATGGGGGTTGACAAATCTCCTTAGCTTTTTGACTGTTACCTGCACAGTGGTTGATAAAATGTTCAAGCTAATGGTATTAAGAAGTCAAATAATGATACTGCAGACTTAAAGGTTTATCCTGGGATTAATAAATTGCAGGAGTCCACAGTGAGTTGTGTTTGAAGGGATAGCAGCTGGATCCTTGAAAACAGATGGCCTTCCTTGTCAAAGTAGTCTTGATCTTGTCTAATCTTAAAAGCTAAGCAGGTTTGGGTCAGAAAGATCCACCAGAGAATATCTGACGCTCTAGGTTGTTACTTCTATAGCAGAAATTGCTGCTCATAATTTGATAAGAAATTAAATGATAATTTTGTGAAAATAAATAAATTAATGCAAGAATTATAGCTTGATTTTATGGTTTTTGTATTATTCTCAAGAGCATATTGCTAGAAATTTTCTGTGGAAATTAAACTCTAGGAATTTAATACAAGCTTCTTTTGCCTTAATACATAATACTTTGTTCAAATGAGAAAACATTACCAGCCGATTGCTGTGACCTGCACTGTAAGTTTGAGAAAGATTGTTTGTGAAATAGAGAAAACTGAGAATTCCTGAAAACTCTAGATCCCCTGCATTTACAGGATTTTTTTTTTTATGAGCATTTTGGCTGCAGCTTGGTTGGTTGGTTGGTTGCATTTTAATTGTATTGAATGTGATTTTTTTGCAGATTTGCTTAAAAATTGGTGCTGTTAACAAACTACATGACCTCAGAATACAGCAGCATGACAATTCAATCCCGATCATTTAACTTCTATGTGTATAATAGTCCTGTTTGAAGTTACTTATTGGTACCCTTGACAAAGGTGGGTATGTCCCCAGGAGACTGCAAGTCTTTGAGCCCATTTCGTGCATGCCAAGGAAGTCACAGGAGGTCAGGTTCCACCTCTGGCTCCCAAACCATCCCTGGGAGGGCAGATGCTGCCAAAATGACATGCACTCATCATTGGGAACCCAGTGATTCAGCTGTTGAGGAGCAAATTCCCAGCTTACCACTTTGTTTCTGTGGGAAAGCAGCAGGTACTGAGCTGGTGCTGCTTGATTTTCTAAAAGCTGGGATCAGTAAAGATTTTGCCTTTGGCTTTGGTGAGAGCAGCATGAAGCCCTGGGGTAACTAGGGAGCATTTGTAAGTGACCACTGAAGCTGGCAAACACTGGTATTCAAGACTGATCAGATTAATTAGTATGTCAGCATGGAAGGGTCTGGTTTATAGCCACTTGACTATTTGTTATAGGGCTTTTTCTCTGAGCACTGTTAACCAAATATAAATGCTTGAAAATTGCACTATTCATGAATCAAGTGAACATGGAGAGAGTAATTGTCACCTTCTTAAAATGCAACAATTCAAAATGCTTTATATAAGCATCTAGGATTAGAAAAATGCTGTTCTTTTCTGGTAATTTATTTTATATTGTACTGTATGATAGTCAGTGTGGTAAAGACCTATATCAATTATAGCATTTCATTACACAATTGCACAAAACATAATGTTGTATAATAGTTTGCTTGCTCGAGAATAGGCAACTCTATCTCAGACAGTAAAACGCCCCTCAGAAATCCACAGTTAAATTACATCAAACATCTCATACTGTTGCAATCAAAAAGAGCATTTTTATAAAATCCAATTGAGCAAAATTAATTATTTCTACACAAGCCAGGTTTCAACAACAGAAAATTTTACAGCGGAGCTAAAATTTTGTGAATGATTATTTTATGCATGTCATAGAATTTCTGATGACAAAAGGAAACCGTTATCTTATAGTAGTTTCATACTGAACTCTTAAAAAAGACAGGCTTACAAGCAAGGATATTATACAAGTATTTAAATAAATGCAATTCCAGACTTCCCAAGTACATAAGTGCAGATAGATGCTCATGCACAACACAACTATGTTTGACTGCTTTCCCACTGACTGCACTGTCCCTCATAACCCATTTGCCCCACAACATCAGTTCAAAAGCTTTCTAGGAATTGTGAGTCTCTGCAGATGGTGATGGCATTATTCTAGCTACTAGTCAGTCACAAGACCTCATACTTGACTTGCACGGGCCTTTATTTTTGTAATTTTCTTGCTCTAACAGAAGCAGTTTTTGCTAAACGTCAGTACTCATAAAACTCATTAGATCCTGCTGCCTGAGGTAATGTGGATTAATTTTGTAATTTTGATATGATTAGATAAATGGGCAAACAATAAACTAGTGGCAAACATTAAATACTCTAAGACAGAATGTCTTATAACTATTGCTCATCTAGGTTTCCATTATAGAAATGCTTTCACAAGTTTTAGACAAACTACTAGATATGAAAATTGAGTAAAGAAAACCGCACATTTAATGGCATGGATAAGTCATTACTGGAATATCAAAATAATTCCTCAAAAATAAAATCTTTAGTGATTTTCTGAATTTTCATCTTTATGGCAATACTCAGTAATATGGCCAGCTACAGTTATGACTAGTTACTAAATTTTCATCTGATTACATGGCAAATTTATAAAGAAAATGTTTAATAACAACATGTTCATGTCTTCTCTGTGGGTAAAATGTGACAACAGTCTTTGCAGGAGCCACAAGAAAAACCAAATCACAGCTGTGTTTTTTGCCTCAAAGCAGAAAGACAGGTGACCCTGCTGCTTCTGAGAAAAGCCCTGACTGTAGCACTTTGCATTTCTACAGTGCTCCTCACATCACAGTTTTAAGGGGGAAATAAAAAAGCGCTGCTTAATGTATCATCCCCTTGGGAACTAAGTCTTGTTGCCCCTATTTATGTTTGAGGAAATTTTTGAGTGCTCTTTGGAGAGATTAAACTCCTTTGTTTTTTGGGAGCCCAGCTTAAGCTGGACCAGCCCCTATGTTGCAAGGCATCAAAGGGGACTCCACCCCCTTCTACCCATGAGAAATGGCAAGTTAAGCACTGCTAAAATTCAGTTTTCCGGAACGAAGATAAAACTAAGGAAAATTACATCTCTAGTCAATTACTAGAAGCAATAAGCAGTGAAAGGAAATACACTGAACCCCCCCTTTTTAAAATTAATTTTTGAGACTTTCTCCAGTGCATCATTAGTACACTTTGGAGACTGGTGGAAAAGGATTTCAGAAAGTATTCTAGACATTTATTGGTCCATAAACTTTTCTATGAGACCAGAACGAGTCCCAGCTCGCTGAGGCAGCAATGTCAAGTCTTGTCAGGACAAAGACAAGGAGGAGGGTGAAGGAGAGAGAGAAATGAGTAATCTGAGGGAGCACGAAAGTTTATCAGCCTGAGCTGAGCTACCCAGCGCTGTGTGGTACAGCATCAACAGCTGCATTTGCTGCTTCCCCAAAGGCAGACCTTGATATACTTGTTTGTGTATTGGTGAAGAAGTCAAATATTAAAATTGACACACTGTAAGAGGGTTTTCTCAACTGTACTGAATAAAAGGGAAAAAAAACCTGAAGGTTTGTCAGGTTGAATAAACCACTAGGATAAAAAGAGCAAAGTGATAAAGACTTAGATCCAAGCTACAGAAACAAGCATGAAAACACTATTTTTTTTTTTTTAAGTAAATGAAGTGTTGGGTCAGCCAGCTAGTGTGTCTGAACTATGCTTTTGAATGAATGTCAGATCTTACAAAAAGAGCTTCCCTGATGGGAAAACAGGGAAAAGCTGTTGCACTTCCTAATGCAAAACAACTTTGAATGGTAACACCAGTATTGGCATTTTCATTTTATCATAGTTCACTGCAGGGGCTTTTCCTTTCTTAAAAATAATTGACGCAAAAGAGTACAATAAATGTTTTAAAAACCAGATCTGTACCTAAATAAGACTATTCAAAAACGTATGCAGCATCATAAAAACATGACTGAATTTGAATAATGATCCTGTGAAATAGAATCTTGCTATTGTTTACTTACTTTAGAAGGAGAAGCATATTGGTATAGATATATAGATATATAGATATATAGATAGATATAGATAATTCAACCTGTCATTTATGTAACAATTAATCTCATATATATATACCATTTTAAAATGAAAATATGTATTACCTTCCTTAGTTAAATTAATAGATTAATATTAGTAAAATTAATTGATTAATTTTAAAATTTCAACTGGAAACACTGAAACATTTTTCTGAAAATTATTTACCAGATAGTAGTAAAGAGTAGCATAGAACAGTTATATTTTCATAGTCTCTTTCTATGCCCTTCTACCTCATAGATTAATTATTTTCTAATACTTTCACAAGAATTGTAACTGTTGAGATAAACTTTGTGGAAAGTAAGGGAAAAAGTTTATTTCAATTGGAGAAAGTCAGTGCAATTTCAAAAAAACCCAAGAAATCCAAACTAAACGACAACCCCAAACTGCCAAATCCCGAATATTTCAGAACCTTGTAAAACTTACATGGTTATTTTTCTTTAATGTTCATGGAATTATACTGTAGCTCTTTGAGATGTAAATTTAGCCTGATGACTCCCTTCTCTGGCTATGTATCATGGCTTTTCCATTCTGCTTTAAGATTATAATTGGCTCAACTTGTACAATGAACTCTTTTAAAAATTATTTGACTTCATAAAAAACCCTCAGTATGTAGCATTGTTTTTTTTTTTTTTTTTGCTAGAGCTAAATAAATTTCAGAATGTGTTCCAATGAACCATTTAAGTGGGTTCACACCTTGAAATACTTGAAGAACCTTATGGGCTTCTCCTGTTGAGGTTTTATTCATCACTGTGATATTTAAATGCTAAACAAATTTATTTAACAATTTTGCTTTCCCTTTCCATCTTTCCTACCCACCTTCTTCTCCTTCCCCTCACACAGAGAATGATAGAACCATTTTGGTTGGAAAGGACACCTAAGATCACTGTTCATAGTACTATGTCTGTTCACACTGCAAAACAGTCTATTAGCCAACACAAAATCCAGTTCATTCGTAGAAGATATTTTGGATCCACAGCTTGGTTTGCTAGAGCTTCCTGCGCTTTACTAGAGGCAATCTCAATCCAAAAGTGCATTTTGTTTGAAGAGCAGCTGAATTCATGTGGTAATCTCAGTGGGGACACTGCAGGTGTAGAGTGTATGGTGTACCAAGGAGAGGTTGTAGGGGGAGCTGCTGCCTTTTACTGCACGTCACAAACACAGCTGGGAAAAGTGGGCAAGCTTCCAGTCTCTCTCAAGATCCCTGAGACCTCTGCCCACCTTTCCAGTGACAGTTCCCTGTTCAACAGGGGCAATCCATTTTCTCTGTGAGCCCTGCATTAGTTAAATTTGAGGTTGTTCTGGTATCTCTGAATTCTGCCAAGCTGGGCCAGCCACTGAGATCCAGGCTAGTACGGGTCTCAAACGCCAAGCAAAACTTTGAGCTGAGGTTAAGATGAGCCAGTGCTGTGACAGAAGAGGCTCCTCTAGGCCTAGTTTTCCTTGTGGTACTCAAAGAAGCAACAATAAGGATGGAGATTTGACACATAATGTATCTCCAAAGGTGTTAAGGCACCCTAATATGATATTACTTTCATAGTGTTCCCTGGAGTTATTATTGGTTCCACCTACACTAATTCACTCCCATAGAGCCTGACTCAGAAAAGAACTTGTGCTTGTTTCATCTGACAATATCCTAAAAATTAACAAAAATGAGTGAAAAATAGCTGAAGAGGTTATTTTCTGATGTCTACTTTCAATAGGAAAAGGAAATTCCACTTTTTTTAAACTACATATGGTATTTTGTCAGGTATAATTCTCAAACCTGTTCATTGAAAAAAAGGATATACATTTTAAAAAAGAATACTGCAGTATTTGGACAAAAATTTGCAGAGTGGAAGAACCACATGCAGCAGTCTTTACTTGGCCTTGATACAAAGGTCCTTGTTAAAATGTCAGTGGGGTGATACTAAAAGAACCTATTGAGGGACTGGGTCAAGTTAAGGTACTGTGGCATCCACAAAATAGAACAGTACTCTTAAAGCTCAAAAAAGGCTGTTGAAACTTAACAACCAGCAAGATGTTGTGTAGGTGTGTTTGTGAAAGAGAGAAGCATGCAAGAAAGTGTCCAAGGAAGATGCTTGCCTGGAACTGGAAGCAGATTTAAAACCATGTGGGGCTGACAGACTCAGCATGATCTCAATAACCTTAATAAGCCAGAAAAATACTTGCTGTACTTATCAAGCCAAATTGACCCCCATTAACTCTTGGTTTATTCTTGTGTACCCGTTATAAAATCTAAGTTTTTCACCCTCACTTCACTGTTAGGATGGAGACATGCTTTATGACAAATTCTCAGCAGCAGCTATAGTACACTTCTTTTCTCTGGCTGCACAGAGTGGTCACAACCTTGCTGCCTATCCACAATGGCTAAAGATAGATTATGTCTGCTGCAGAAAAATCAAATCAGGATCAAAGCAGGTTATTGATTTATTAACAGCACCTAATTAACCAGCAATGAGCGAACAATATTTTAGGGATCAATATCAGCGCAACAACAGATAAACCACATATGACATAGCATTTACATGACTTCAAGCATGATACATGAATACATCAATACATGAAACCAAGTCTGTTGCTACATCAAGGCCACATAGAACTGCTTTTCCACACAATTTACTTTTAACTCAGAAAGACGTATCAATTCATGGAAGAGTTATAACCTTGTGGTAAGTCAATCCAGAATTATGAAGATATGCAGAGATGCTTAGAAGATACTTAGATTCAACTTGGGGTTGAATCTGGATATGGAAGCAAAACTTTTGGTGCTGTGGTCAGCTCTTTCTGAGAGGGAACTACAGTCCTGACCTGCAATTCCTCTGCCCACTTTCAGCCCATTCAAAATGTAGTGTGAGAAGCCAGCATGAGCAAGGGTTGCTTTGTCAGAGAAGCTGGTACAGAAACTTCTTTTGCTATTTTTGCTTTTCATTGCAAGAGCGACCTTTCAAAGATACTGACCTGTAAAATTCCAAGTGCAAGCCACTGGCATTTTTTTGAGGGGTGAGGAATTTTTGTAGGGTTCGAGGTAGGATTTCTCTGGAACTGATTTCTGCAGAGCAAAGGGTCAAAGGATGCAAACAATATGGGGAAATTTTGATTGCATTTTCTTTCATCTTTTTCCCAACAATACCACAGGTAACTGAATGATACATCTCAATTTCTTTCTGCATTGGTATTAAACCTCTTTACCCCTGCTTTTTGCAGTCATTTTCTTTTAGTCATGATGAATGTTGTACAAATAGCACAAGCATAATAAATTGGTTCTTAATTTCTTCTAGCTGATCTTGGATTTGGCTGGTGGCTATAAGTGAAGCAAATGTACTAGAAAAATAAATGGTAGGTTTTGATTGTCATAGCTGAATATAGTCATTATGAGTGTTAATCACCAAAAGTGAATTCCAGTGTATACTTAACTGCACACCTGTCTGACATCTGGAAAATTGAACTAATCCATTTTCTGAAAGGAACTCCAACTTGGAAATCGCATTTGCGTTTGGCAGCGTTATGCCTACTATTGTTACAAATAGCCCTGAAGAAGATTAGAATGGAAGGAAATAAAGGCAATCTCCTTTGTTTTGTGGGTTGTGTATTTTGTGGTTTTGACAGCACCGGGGGGGAGATTTGCCTTGTTTATCAGCACAGAGCTCACATGCAGCACCAATGCTTGCCCCAGGGTCTGCAAGGGAAGAGTTACACAGCAGAGATTTTGGGAAGGCAAAGCTGCAGGAGGATGGGCACCAGGGCTGGGGAAGGGGTGCAACTTGGGATGAAGGAGTGAACCCCATTGTTTGGTGTGTTTCTCCACCCCTTACAACTGCCTTGTGAAAGCAGAGCAAACTAAGGGAAGGTTTCATGCTGTGCCTTCCAAAAGTGTTGAAAACTCCTTTGGAAGATTTTCCATATTAAAATTGCCAGTTTGTTAGTGGGACTGTTTCAAAATCTTCAGAATGACCAGGTGAGTTTGTTTCTCTTGAGCAAAAAGGGGAGAACTATGTCTTGTGCATCACCCATAGCTTTTCCTTAAGCCCACCAGCATCTAAATACAGGTTTTGCTAGCAAACCATAAAAGTGAGTGTCCAAGAATCAATGTGCCAGAGGTTAAATGACCACATTTATCCTAATATAAAATTATTTTATATCAGCCACTTTTTAGTTTTTGTAGCTTTTAATTCATCTAGCTGTAAATAAAAGGTTATACCTTCTATCATTGGGAGTGACAGTTATTATGCCATAATTTTGTATTTTCTTTCTTAAAAAAATACAGAGAATTTTATGGGCCAATATATTTCTTCCATATGTCTTAGTTGTTTTGTCATAACAGCAATACCTAAAAAAAAATAAAATTACACATTACAGAAAATGAATCAAGCAACTGATTTTAATTTTGGATTTTTTTAGTCCTCTATGTCTGTGTGATTGAAAGTTTGTGAGGTGCTCAGTGTGGTTTATAAAACCCTGTCAAGCTTGTAACTTTGGCAAAGAAAGACTTCTTAATACACAGTTTTTAATGTGAAATTACCATATTCTCTCTTAGCAAGAGAGGTCTTTTTCAGCAGCTAAAATTAACTGTTGAAAAACGTTGGAAATGTGCATGGTAATGAGTTCATTCCTGTCAAAATGAAATCATTAATATTAATTTTTATCCTCCTCTGAGTGACTCCTGCACCATTTTTCAAGTTAGGAAAGAAGTTAGAAAATTTGCAAGACCATTTCCAGCAATGCAGGGGTAGGAGGTCTTCCACCATCATCAAAAGACTATTTTAATGTCTTGGCTTCTCCTCTGAAAACTTCTTACTTCACCGTTTAACTTTTCCTCTGATTATTTACATATTTACATATATAACTGTAAGGCTGTTAACTTATAAAACACATAGGATGTACAGACCTTGAGACTGCCATAAGATGGTCTTCCAAAAGGTTTTGGGGTTTTTTTTAGCAGCTAAGTAGAGCATTACATCTCAGTTCAGACTGTTCCCACAGGACCTGTTTCCACTGAAGTCAATGGAAAGATTCCCATTGATTTCAGCATGCCGGGATGAAGTCCAAAGTTCAGACATTTACGAGAGGTCTCTGAGTACAGCAAAAAATAGGAGGATTCAGAGGCTCTTGATTCTTTGGAAAATTTGAGCAGATATTTAATCTCTGCTGCTTTTATTACACTTAAGCATGAAACCAAAATTTTAGTTTAGCATGAAACTAAACATAAAATAAATATAAGCATGAACTCAAATGCATTTTTTAAAAAGTTCTACTTATTTTTAAAAACCCCACCCCATATTACAGCTGTGCTTACCAAGCAGGCAAGTGACATGGAGTCTCAATGACAATAGCTTTTAACAATAAAAAGGTTTAATTTCTGTGTTAAAATTACAATTTTCACTCCACAGTACATCATAAAACTTTTAAAAGAAGGCATTAACAGCAGAATCTTTTCGATTTAAAAATGTCCTGGTATTTTTAACTGGATGTACCTTGTTGGCTTTTGTTTTAATTTGGGGGGAAGGGGAAGTGATCAACTTTTATCCTCGTTTAATGCCAACTAAATATTCCTTAGCTACTGAAGTGACTTAATGACATGAGTATGTGGTCTTATCAAAGTCCCATTATTGTTCTGACAGTATCTCATTTGTATGCAAATCCACTTGCATGCAACTTATTCTTTGGCAAACGGTGCTAGCAAGCCAGCGAGCGTCGTTTTAATTATGTGCATGTCTGTGCACAGTATATTTGTTACTGCACAGGAACATTATGCTGCTGTAACAACTATGGCACCTTATATCACGCTCATGAAGGATGCTGCAGACCATCCTGCAATCTTTATTGTGAGTGATAGACATGCTCTGTCAGTCTCTGTCACCCAAGGGTAATCGCAATACATAAGGCAACCTTCTAGATAAAATATTAATGGGGCACTTTTTTGTGTATTCCCATCTTTTTCATAATGATGCCCACTGGATATCTGCTCAATTGGTGCCTTGCCTTCTCTTATTTTGCAAATTCTTGACAATTAAGAAAAATTAATCCTGTTAGACACAAACCAAGAGGGAGAATCCTACGCACTTGTATGGTGGAGGACAGCTTCTGCTTAGCAGATGTAGGTTAGTGTCAGAGGACGACTGGTGTTAGTAAATGTACAGGGGGGAGAGGGATGGAGTGTACATGTATACCTGATAGGGGCTATCAACCCAAAAATGAAGGGAATCTGCCAGGTGATTTCCAGGGCCCCTTTCTGGCACCCCTGAGAAGGGCCTCCTGGGAGATCTGGCTCCTCGTTGTGTTTCTGCAATCTCTAAAAATGCTGTCCAGAGGATGGTGGGGGGGACACTCTCTCTCCTTGAGGCCTTATGGACAAACCCATCCTTCTCTGCACTTCATCTGGCTTGCAAGATAAAGATACCTCTGCATTGTGCCATGGAGCCAGCCCCATTACTTGTGATACAATCCATGCTAGCAGAATGCGCTTTGGGGACAAATATCATCCTGTTTGGAAAGATGACTTCAGAATTGCATGATTCCAGAAAAGAAAGGACAGTGTCTATGTCCCAGCTTTGAGGCAGCTGAGTTTCATCATGAATCTTCAGAGGAAAAAAGTGACTCTATCAGGAGAAGCATAATAATGCAAAATCAGTCAGCAGAAGCGCAGAGGCACAGACAAAGTGCAACATCCCTCTCTGAATGTAGCCTTAGCTTATACGGTTAAATAAAGGTGGATGTGACTGTGCAGTGCATCTACGTGCGGTGCTGCGGTTTGATCTATCTAGGAAGACAGGGCTGGAGGAGCTGTCTAGGTCATTATCTGCAGTGCTCTGCAATTGCATACGCCCCTGTATATGTTTATGTACATCCCTGTTCATGGGAAGCATAAAATCTGCACACCTGCAAAGTAACCAGCATTTAGAGAAACATTTTCTCTCTGATAGGAAAGAGAGGCTCTAGTTGATCCAGACAACAAAACTTCTGCATTTACTAATAAACCTGACAAACTGATTTATGGCTGTTTTCCTTGCTGTGATTTGTTGACAGATTGTTCTTTATGCAAAAATTACCAAGGTTTAAATCTGTATCATATGGCCTCTAATTCAACTGACAATATGTTACCAATTAAATTCCGCTTAAGCTATCATCAACTAGCAAACCACAGACTGTGTTAAAGAGAATGACAGTCAGATAGCCAGTAAAATCATTTGTGCCATTATTCTGAAGGCTGGCCTATAAAGGAGGGACATTAAGTAACTATATGGAAGATAAAAAGATTTTTTTTTGTAGTGAAAATGAAACTGCTGCTGTTTTTTTAATTTAATGCATCTCCTGTTGGAGATAAAGAGATGGGATTCCTGTCCTTGGCATCCCATAGTGTTCTCTCATGCAGAAGGAGAGGCACAGCAGGGTCAGTGGTTACTGGGAGGAGTATTAATGAAACTTTACTATTTGCCCTTTAATTTGATCTTCAGTTACTCTTTGGCTTAATTCTGGCCCCACCTCTCCAGTATTGTTGTTTTCATTTGTAGGAAGAGAATGCATTTTCTGCCAGCAAAAGTGTAGATCCTGCAGTAAAAAAGAAGGTGTTTCTAAATGAGTTTAATTAACCAAGTAAATTTCTCTTTCACCAAGGTGAAAAAACGACTCAGCACACAGAATGACATTGAATATCATAAGGAAGAATACAGGTCTTCCCTCCCAGTACTGATCTAGGCAGCACATGGAATTGGGTAGGGCATTGATAACCTTCCTTTGCAAATTCACGTAGGCAACCTCACCTGCGAAAGACGTATTTCAAATGTTGCTGTGAGATAAAAGCTTCTACACGCCAAGGTCTGTGAGAGCTAAAAAAAAAAAACCACAAAAACAAAAGTGCTTTTTTGAGCAGCCATTTGCTGGATTTGTTCCAGGAGAGGTGAGAACTTCCTCAGAGCCAGAGCTGTGCAGTGCAAAGTGGGCTGAGGTTCACTTAGGTGTGGAGGTGGCCTGGCCGGCTTTCTTGGCTTAGACACCGAAAGTGCCAAAGCCCAGGATTTAAACAGTATGGTGGGAGCTTGTCTGTAAATGCTGCATTGTACAGAGCTTCCTGCTGTGAGTATTATCTACCTCCTTATCTCAGCTTTAATGTTGCAGTTGAGTATTTAAGTGTATGTGTGCTCCGGAGAATGGGTAGTAATCTTTGTTTAGAAAATAGACTATCACTATTAACCCTAGTGAATTGAAATGTTACTCCTTTCCCCATTATATCATCATTGCAGTCATTATTTACTCAAGAGCTTTTTAAAGGTTTGCTGTTTGTACTGATGACTGCAGTGTCCTAGGCAGGGACTAGGATTTGGGGACTATGATTTCGGGATCTAATCGTGAGGCATCTCTAATGAATGCTGAACTCCCCTTCATTTCTGTATGTTGCAATACAGTAACATGAGCCAAAAAAACCCCACTGAGAAGCAACTAAAATCATAACACTTTCAAAAATAAAAACATCCCTCTTACCGAAGATTACAACGTAAATCAGGCATCTATTATTTCTGTGTCAGTATAATAACTTAAAAAGAATTTGCACATGATAAGAGGCATCCTCTAAGGATGACAAATTAGGTATAATAAAACAGTTAGAAGAGAACATAAATAAGAAGGCATTTGGGGAAAATCCTCTTCTGCCTCTGCAGTCATACAAATAAACAGTTTGGAGGATATACTTCTCTGCTTACAAAATGATAGCCAGTCCCCGAGGCTCTTACAGATCCCATCAAATCCCTTCTCCAGCTGTCCTCCATGGAAAGGAAGGAGGGGAGCAGCAAAGTCTTTGGTCCTTGCCTTGCATCATGACCTTGTGGTCACAAATGTAAAGATTACACTGCTATCTCACACCTCTGCACACAGCTGTGCCTGCTCTACAGGGAGCTAAGACAGAAAGACCCAGGGCAGAACAGGCTGCACCTCTAGTCAGCACACCAAGATAATGGTTGCACATAAAACTAGATCTATGTATCTGTAATGTCTATATGCATATCAGTGAGGTCTTCATCAGCTCTTGAGCGTACAAGAAATGTAGGAATATTCTGGTGTAAACTTAATTGAACTATGTGTGTGCTCCTACATGAACTAAGAGTCAGTCCCTGTGCTACTCACTTTAACAGCATTGCCAGGATGTAATGTTTTTCCTGGCTTTTTAATCTCACTGGGGCATCTGTGTGTGGTGCTGGAGAAAAAGGCAGTCCTGCAACAACCTCTTGCCGACAGCTCTGCTATGCTACATTTGTCAGTGTTTTCTGCTGCTCTGACATCTCCTTTGGATTTTTTCTGGCTTATTTTACAGCCTGCCCTGCAGACCATGTGGGAATGCAGATCGCTTCTGCTGAAAAAGATAGTCATGAGGGATGTCACACCAGGAGCAAGGATAGCTTTCTCTTCTCCATTTGCTCTTTGAGAAGCTGACACTGCAGAAGCCCTGTGAGCCTCAGGTCCCTGCAGCCCTACTCTACCAAGTCTGGCAGTCTGCACATTGCCTCGAGATTTCTGTATCTGAGCTGCTGGGTGGGCAGGAGTAAGATCCAGGATCCTACCGTTCAGATTCCCTCCCACCCTCCAATTTCCCTGCCCACAGAGAAACTCCACCTCATTTAGAGCAGAGGAAAGAGGAAAAGTCATCTCACTTCAGTGCAGACAGTGTTTTATTGTAAGCAAGAGGACAGGATGGAGAAGTCATAGACCATTTCCTCCAAAGAGCTGGGTGATCATGAGCAGCTGACGTAAGTCATGACAGACTTCGCTGTAAATCAGCAGATCCTGGCCCCGGGATTAGCCATAATGGTCCTTCTCTTGACCTCTGTCTCAGCACAGCATGGGCCAGGTACAGCTCCCCACTTGGGCTCTGGAGAGGAATGTGTATTTTGGAGTGCTGCTGCAGTGGGGTATATTTGTAAAGCCCCAGTGAGAATCTCCCTCCTTGGCTGTTGAACTCCATGCAAGGGGTTCTGCTTGTTGTAGCAGAGACTGCCATGGTTCTTCCCACTCCAGGTCACCTAGAAGATGGAAGAGCACCACTTTTCATAAGCTGGTTTAGTAGTGGTCAGTATTACAATTTAATTTGAATATTTGGGAATACAAAATTACCATCCCTCATTGTGATTATGGAATAACGATATAAATTAGCAAAACTTCATTAATACCTTGCTGTCTTCCATTGTAGCTTTTTTACTCCTCGCTTGATTTTTCAGATGAAACTTGATTTTTTCAGAGGCTCTCTGATAGTGAATGCATGTTTTAGTTAGATATAATGAAGAGCAAGGCTGCATGATACTTTGCAAGATTTCCATTCCAGCTCTACCAGCAAACAACAGAGATAACTGCTGCCTCCCAGATTTCCATGCTCTGTTTCTTTCTGGGCCTGGTCCAACTTGTACTCAAGCTAGTTCAGAAATTTTCACTGATTTTCATGGACTTTGGTCTCATCCTTTTTTAGAGAAATAAGTTAATTTAAACCAGAAATGCACACTTACCTAGTGGTGTCAAAGATGCATGTGGACGCAGGAAAGATATAGGGAAAACAGGCTCTGCACCATGGAACAGTGGCACCATCTAGTCCCCAGTTACTGTGTTTGATACATTTCCTAATTTCTGCAGTGATTTAACATTAGAGTGGGTCCAGCTCATTGAAGCAAATTTATATGCAGAAGCACTATTTTAATCTTAGTCTTAAAATAATTTTAATTAGTAATAGCTTCCTTTTCCAGTCTGTCAACATACCTCCACCTCTTGGCTTTTTAAGAAATAAGGTAAATATAGAAATAAAAGTATTAAATTATTACCAGGCAACCAGAACAAGGAAAACATCAGAACTGTCAAACCTAGAGATGTGAAAAATGACCTAGACTTTCCAATTCCGACCTGTCTCCTCAACACAACTCTTCCTGGCTCCATCTTATTTAAGACTTGATAATTTGACTAAATATTGAAATGAAATAATGAAAATACTATAATAGACCATCTCATCCTTTATTCTTTCAGTCACACAGGTGCCAGGTTTCTTTCTCAACCTGCAACTCCTAACAAATATCACCTTCATGACTTTGCCTGCAGTGTTTATCCTGCTGCTACTATAATTTTGCTTCCTCTTTGCAGGAGACAGCTGCTCTACACGGGTAGCTCTTCTGCAGCACGGTAAGGCATTATCGAAAAGCTTACTGCTGATGCTAATGGAGCTGGTCTAGCTGCTGACACAGAACATATGGCTTTACTGAATTTCAGTTCCAAAATGCTGACCCCCTCTTTCAGGAGGATGGAGCATGGTGATCTGGAGGACACGGCTCAGCCACCTCCTCACTGTAGGAGACTGAGAGATGTATGGGCTATTTCACCCCCCTTGGTTTGGAAGGGAAAGTTAGCATGCTTACGCTTCCCTCATCCAATCTAAAGAAAACAAACCAAAAATGCCGTGTTCAGAAACCATCATGCGGGTAGCAATAGGGTTAAAATTTCTCCAGCAGTGTGCCTTTTGGAGGTTTGGAATTTTTTGCTATTACTTGGATTAAAACAATAATAAAGATAAGACATGTATTTTTCTTTTTCTAAGGCTGAACTCATTTAATGGTTAAACGTGAAAAGAGGATACTAGAAACATCCTGAATACAGTTTAAATGAGTTTAAAACTCCAATTGCTTATAGCTTACGAAAAAAGTGTCTTAAACCAAATGGTCTCAGTGGGGTGATGCATGTGCAAAATGTAAAATGACACATAATGAAATAAAGTAATTTTATTTGCAAACCTGTTTGAAAGGCTGGTACAGAATGTAACAATCAAGAAGAAGCAGTCTGGCATTTCTCTTGGTGTACTTTTGCAAAATTATGTGACCCAAGAAAGAAAACATTAAGATGTTCTGATTTTACCCTATAGGACAGAGAAATACACTTTGGTTAATGCTAACCATAATTCTATCTACTTGGCTCAGACAGTTATATTTTTATGAATCTTACGTTACTTTCTGTCACCCTCTAGGCAACAATATAGAGTTATTACAGTATAAAGGAAAATGCTTCCTGTTGAGCTTATACTTGAACAAGTCTTAACCAAGTGGAAGCTCTTAATAAAAGGGTAAATATACTAAGGAATAAACAGGTAGAGTGAATAAAAAAGGAATACAGGCTTTATGGATGCTCAGGTTGATGGCACAGACCAGCAAAACACAGAAAACTCCAAGGTAAAGCTAAGCTACATCAGAAATCTGAGGGGGTTAGAATTTTGTTAAGTGAATTTAGTGCTCATTAAGGGATTTGCGGTGTCAGCATTATAAAGCAAAGTCCTCTCTCGCCCTCAGAATTGGAACAGCACAGTGCAGCAATATTAATTCCACGGCCGTTCCCTTCTTGGCCTTGCCAATAAAATTATTACCCAGGGACCCAATTGTTCGGCACTGCTCGGCGAGTGCCTCCTCACGAGAAATTGAGCTGAGATCACCAGCTCTTTTAATGTGGCAGACAGATTGTAGCGCTCTGTGCCATGCCAGGCTTGAAACACAGACAGCTTCTGCCTTTAGTTTAAAGGAAAATATTGTGAATTACTCTTGTTTTCTGTGTGTGTCTCCCTGAAATACCCACACAAATTGTTTCCTTCTGCTTTACGTCTCTCATAATTTCCTTTGTTCTCAGCCCAGTTATTTTGACTAGAAGTTTATTTTGTGCAGCATAGGAAATAGAGATCCACAAATACTAACCAGACATAGGAAAAAAACATCAGTGTGTAGGTTTTTAAATCAGTTGTGTGGAGCAGAGGTCTACTGGTGCAGAAAACACTGGTGATGTTGAAAAAACTGCACTTGCTTTCTCTGTTTTGTTTTGGGTTTTTTTGTTTGTTTTTGTTTTTGTTTTCTGAAAGTCAGCTAGATATAGTTTTCATTCCATGGAAACTCTTCATAATGAGTACACATTTATATTGCAAACCCTTATTCCCTGTGGCCCCATGTGGCTTTTTAAGACCAAATATAAAACCTTCTTCAGCATTAACTTATCCCTTCATCCAGACATCATTCAGAGCTACAGCTGATTTTCTAAATTACATCATACGTAAGTAGATTTATTTTTCCTTTTCTGCAGATATAGTTTAATTTCCTTTTCCAATTTGCATGGGTGCACACTCATAAATTTTAAATATATTTAACCTCTTTTCAAAGAATCCCTTTAATTTCTCTAAGGTCCATGACCTTTAACTTTGATACACAACATTTTGTAGATTAAAAGCCCACAAAGAGATCCAGAAATAATGCTTAAAACACCTTACTATCTTTCCAAAGGTCCTCTTTACCCCTCATGAAACAAAACATTCCCCTGTATTGTGCTCCTGGTAGCCCAGAAACAAGGGTTTCAGCTGAGAGGCATTTGCAGTGGTTTTGCTGATCACAGAGTTCATCAAGTATCAAATTAATGAGGGAAGATTGGATGGGCCACCCTGGATCCAAACAGGAATCTTGCAGACCCAGGAACTGACCAGCACCTCTGGCTGCTACAGGAAGGCAGAGAACACATTTCCACATGGCAGTGATAGGTTGACTTGCACCCATGGCAAGTCCTTTGTCACCTCCTGAGATGTTACCAGTGATGAAAGGGTCCCACCTTAAACTGTAAGGTTTTCTTTTAAAAAAAGAAATTTCTGCTATTTCTGAAGTCACCTTGTCACCCAGGCAGATGATAACCACTGTCATATCCTTTTCCTCATCATTAGATGTCCCTTTCTAAGTGTAGTTTCCCTGGGAAGTCCACACCCACACCTGCTAGGGGATGATGCTGGACTATTTCCTTGACTCTAATAAACCTTTGCCATGAAAGGCAAGGAGCAGGAAGCAAAGGATCTGCCCCCCAAGCTGAGCATCTTTGCTTAGTTCTGGAGAAGAGTAAGTACAACCTCCAAGCCTAGTCTGGGTGACCTGTGTAGGACGGCGAGAAGGGACAGCCTGTTTCAAATGCCAGAGAAAATGACCAGGGGATCACAACTAGCCAGCATGGGAATGTCATGTGGGCTATAACTCCATTCCAAACTCATGCTCCTGGCTGCTGGTACACAACCCCAGCTCTCAGCAGTACCTGAGATCCCCAGAAAGAACACAAAAGATTCTGTGATTGTTCAGTGAGGATAACCTGCTTCCTCCTTGTTTTGGTTTGCAAATGCAATTATTCCCAATATATCTGTTTGTACACACACACACACACACACATATATATATATATATTAATGTTACTGTAATCTTTCTCAGATTTCTCGGTACTGGCACTGCTCAGGGCTTGCCTGTAAGGTGTAGGCAGTGGAACAAGCACAGCCTCTGGCACAGTGTGGAGGCAGGCAGGGATTGTGCTGTGCACCACTGCCTTTGTCTCAGGCTTGCTCTGTTCAGCGAAGGCTGCCAGGCAGCAACCTCGGTCACATGGAGGTTTTCTTCAGGGAGCCACTGCTCCAAGAGATACTCTGAAAAGATGCAACCTTAAAGTGGTGCAGTCACTGAGAATTGTAATTATGGCATTTATTAAAGCCGTTTACAAGGCATGAATGTAAGACAAAAGGAAATATGTAGTAGTCGCTTAACAGAATCTGACAACACTCACAAATTCAGAAATCTTTGGAGAAGAGATGGGGGATAGGTTAATAACCTTTCTCTTTTGGGTCCAAGGGGCATTGTGTGCTGCCAGCAGCGGTGACCAGCTTGAGTGTCCATCCACCGATCCTTTGGCCATTTTGTGAGCTGGCCCCTGACATCTGTTGGGGGGTGACTGGCTGGCATGTGTAATTGGGAGCTGTCACTGGGGACACCCTCTCTGCTGCCCCCCTGCCCCCGTGCCTGACCCCAGCCTGCAGACCCCTCGATGGGCTCTGGTTCGGAGGGTGGCGTGTACCTGCCATGCTCATTGCCAGCAGGTCGTGTCCTCCCCATTGCCACAAAGCCACCATCCAGCAAAAGGGCTTTGTTTGACCTGGACCCCAGGGAAAGCCCACTCATAGCACTGGGTTCAGTCCTTTTGTTTCCAGGTTAAAAACTTGACCTTCCCCTCCCCTGAGCCTGAAACAGCCCTCACAGCACTTCTGCTCAGCAATTACATTTTCTTTTTAAATCTTTCTTTGGGGCTCAGGTGACAAAAAGACTTTGATAATATAAATAGGTCTCCAAACCTTTTGTGTGAGTAAAAAATTATAGGAAAGAGAAAAACAAGAGGGAAAAAAAAATCTGTGTCTCTCTAATTGGCATAATTCCATCAGCCCTGGTTTATAATTTAAGATGGATCAATTCTGCAGCTGACATGATAGATGTTGTCATCAATACTTGGAAACAGCAATTTATATTTCTTTGTTTGGGGACACGGGCATCCACCTACCTCCATGGGGGTATTATGTGGGAATCAAGAGAAATATGTGACCAGTAGACTAAGACTTGACTTAGACTTCCAGCCATGCACCTTATTAAAATAATAAATATTTTCATTATCCAGAGAATCCATTATAGTTCTCTGTTTTAGCTATTGTTAACTAATAATTTGGATTAATTACCAACTTAAATTGTTAAAAATTAAATCCATATATTTTGCTTCTTTAAAAGAGTGATAGCTTGCAACCATTTGTGTATTATGCATGTTAAGTGGGAGAGTGATGAAATATGTTGTGTTAACTTAACTTTGACAGCATCTGTATCCATGCCATATTACACCCTGGTCTTATCAAATCTCAGAAGCTACAGTGTATAAATAGACTGTGATGATATTTACAGGAGAGAAATCATTCACAATATTTTTGGCATCTTTTGTAGTGACTAGAGAAGAGCAACCTAACAAATACAATATACAGTAATGCAATAAAGGGGTGTATAAGAGCATAGAATCAAGGAGCACTTGCACCTGCTGAGTCAGTTAAGGTTAGCCATCAGGCATAAACACAAGTTTCGTCCTAAGGAATTTCAAAGCAGATTGCAAGTTTAAATAAACAGGAAAACACAATTCAGAGCTCATTTCTCTCTCTGCTGAAGCAACTCCAGCCACTGTGCTGGAACTTAGCACTGATTTAATGAAACATTATCTGGTTGAAGACATACAGATACAGGGAGAAAGCAAAGTTATTTAGAGAGAAAAAATGTTGCCAAATGTACACTTCATTATGTTAAGAGTACTAAACTATGGACTGTGCAACTGCTCAAACTGCAAGTTACTGAGCTCAATATGGGAAGAATAGTGACACTGGATAGGCTGTGGCTAGACTAGATAATCCAGTGGGTTTGCCTTTGCTGTAAACTATGAGGTTATGAAAACCCACTACTACATTGAAAACTCTTTACACTTAAATGTGTGTCTGCAGCGAAACACTGCATTTGAATTTAAATAGCAAACCTATTTTAAAGTATACTCATTAGACTACTTTAGAGACCCCTGGAAAAACAAAACACATTCGAAAGCACTGAGGGACCGATTCATCAAAACTGGCTCTAATTTAGGATCCCCCTCCCCTGTGGAGCTGGTGCCCAGCAGAAATAGGTACTGCTCAGAATGGTGGTGAGATTCTAAAGCAAGACTAAATAATGCTTCTTGGCTTTTCATCTCATGGAAGAGATTCATGTCGAGGCGTTATGTAAACACTCACCAAGTGACACTACATGTGTCCTGTCACTGCCTGTACAAGGGCTCAGAGCAGTTACCAGAGCTGCCCTGGGAGCACTGCCTTGCAGTGAGAGGTGGAAGTGCATCACACACCAAGAAATGTGTGACTGTGCTTGGTAACCCTCCCTGCCAAGCAACGCAGCAGTCTGCCCTCTGAAGGAATTGCTGATGGATTAGGCTGTTGGGACAAGAGCAGGCATGGATTTACAGAAGAGATGTGGTGAGGTGTAACAGCTCCCACTTTGTCCCTGAAACCACAAGATGTGACATGCGCTGTCTAATCCAGGACCATGCTGCATGCACACACCTGTGAGGCTGCCCCCAGCAACCACTGAAATTCACAGGCAAAAAGAGGTTCTGCCTGTGTCCTAGCACTCTGCACTGGTGTGTCACAAGTGGGGCAAGATGTAGAAATTCTTGTTCTTGAGATATACTGCACTAATGCTAAAGCATTTCCTACACCGGCCACCTCCAGAATTTCTCTCTTCTGTTCTTCGAAAGCATTCCACCAAGGTCTTATGAATTCGTTGGGAATTTATTTCATGCTGGGTAGATGTTTTAAAGGTAGGTCATACTAAAGAGATACTATGGTGGCATTTTGCGTACAGGATGTTGACTAAGAATGTAGTATTTCTCACCTCCCCCTTATTTTATGTTACATTAAAATTATCTTTACTCTTCCTCAGGCAGTTGCTATGCCATGCTTTAGACAGAGAGTCTGAGAAGAGGGAAATGTCAACTTTTAAGATGATGTTCAGCTTTCCTGTTACAGGCAATCTTTATGTAAGGGATTTGAATTACATATTGTTCCTAGGCCTTCAGCTCTTCTTACAAAGTCTGCTTGACTGGGCACAGTTGCTTGCTTATTCTTAATGAAGAGTTGTTAACAGAGGAAAGAGCACAATAAAGGGGCAAGTAATGTCTATATGAATCATTAAAAATATATGTATAATGAGCAGGATTAGAAAGCACATGGCATATTTTTATTTATATGATGCCAAGCTTTCATAAAAAGGCAGGTTTTGTTCCCTACAGGAGTTGAAAATATGTTGACAAGTCACACAGCAAGGGATGACAGGGGATTGCTGGTGGCTGCAGGAAAGCTGTGGGTTGCAACAGGCAGTGGGGATGGACTTTCTTCATTCACCATCCTGAAATTCTTTCAAACAGTCCGTGTCAATTTACTGTATGTTATGGTTTCGATCATGGAACCCACTGGAGATAGATGGGACACTTCTAAGTAAGAAAGCAGCAGGTGAGGTTACTGTTCACTGGCTGGAAAGAGGGAAGGATTTGAATGAATAAGATATGCAGCACAGAGGATGCTCCAGCCACAGGGACCAACCACAGTGTTACACTGAGGAGCCAGCAGAGGAGCCCAGCCAGGCACATCACAGAGGATGTAAAATTAGGGGTGGAAGGTTAACCTGTAGGTGAGTGCTCACATACAAGGAGTTTCAAAAATGCTACCAGGGTCAGAGGAAACATCGACCACCTGGCAGATAGCCAAAGCAGTTGGGATTTTGAATTGACATTAATTTCAATGCAATTAGTCTTGATGTTCTCTGTTCTGCATGAGAGGAGAATCACAGCCATGATGGGAAAGAAAAGAACATCACAATAATGGTACACATTCAAGAAATGTAAAAGAAAAATATTTTTTTGGGCTACAACATACTAAAAACATAAAACATACTGCCTTGTCATTATGTATTACTCTTTGAAATGTAATTCACTCAGTGCTGTTCATGCTCTTTGTTTACATTTTCTATTGATCTCAGTTTGGATGATTAATTTAGCCTATGGAATTTTGCTTCCAAGTTGCCACACTTGAGCTACCACTTGTGAGCATTGCAGTCCACCTTGCTCTTTACAGAATGACCTGGGGTAAATTCCAGCACTGGTGTAAAGGGGGTCCCACTTCTAGTGATTTAGTCCATAAAGGCAGCCTAAGCCTGCCTTGCTGTATGAACCATTTCAGAGGTGATTTAAGCACTTCTGCAAATCACTACTTAAGCTGGTTCTCAGGGAAAAGAATCGGGGCAATGCTGTAATGGGGGTTGCACAACCTCCCTTAAAATAAGACGAGTGAGGCAGCACAGGCTGTAGCTTGAAAAGGTCAGCATAAATATGCTGCCCTTCACTCCTTCACACATAAGTAATTGCTGAGAATGTTATCTGCTTTCCAGGCTCAACCTGTCGTGGTTAGCTTTACCCCAGCCGACAGAAAATCTGTTTTGAGGTGGGTTTATATGTCCATTAATACAGTACCAAGCCTGGCATCTGAACTGGCATGACTTTTTTTTTTTTTTTTCACTTTCATCTTCATTTGCTCTGGTTAGGCAGGGGGTGCCACAAGCCTTCCCAACCGGGACACATCTTTCTCCATCCCACTGGGGAAAGTGAGAGGACAGGCGTTACAGGAGCCGGCTCCCGTGTGTCACTCCAGGCTGAAGATGTGCCACATCCAGAGGGTCGGGGGACTTCTGGCAGTAGGAGGCAGCACCACCTTGGCTGTGCAAGGGAACAGAAGCAGCTGTGGAGTGGCTTGGGACTTTCAGACGACTTGCCCAAAGCAGCGTGCAAACTGTAACAGGTTTTCAAACCTTTCCCTTGGAGTGTGCCTATGCTGCAGCCAAAGCTGCGCCGCAGGCTGTGCAAGGTTACCAACCCTAAATTAAATCAAGCTAACTCAGGAACGAATAATATAGTCACAAAACCAGACGAGAAGGCTGCATAAATACTTGAGCCTGAGCACTGCTCTGGTCTGCCAGGGTGTCATGCACGTCAGGGTGCCCTAGCCAGCTGCCAGCTGAGTTGGCTCGGTCTCCAAGAGCAGGGAATCTCCCAGTGTGGGATTGCTCTGCAGATATTCGCGTTGGTGCTGTTGCATGAATAGCCCCCTCTTTTCGTCACGGATTTTGCACATTTCTTCTCCCTGTCTGCGATGACATGGCACTTCTCTGGCAGCTTACTCACTGCTTAGCTGAAAAGCCCAGTATTCTGGAAAGTATTTAATGTGTGTTAACCTCTCTTAATGTGATTCAGCAACTACAAATCAGAAGCGCCTGCCTCCCCTGGCCAGCCAGATATCACAGCTGGTGCCTCCTCACGCAGGCTGGATGGCAGCGCAAGGCGTCTTACTCGCTTTGGGTGGCAAGTGCTGATGATTGGTACTTTTATTTTTAACCAGAGATCACTCGTTTTTAAAGGCTTTGTGCAATCCAGGGACCTTTAATTGGCCGTGCAGGTCTAGGTGGACCTGTACAGACATGAAGACTTGCACAGGTGCAGTTTATTACACATCTAAGGAGGAATTGGTGCGAAAAGGCCTTAACCCAGCCTAACCTCTGGACAGCAGAGACAGCCCCTGGGAGCACCCCGGGCTGCTGGCTCCAGCACAGAGAACCACGGCCACGTCCTCGGCCCCGTCCCACAATAAATGTCACAATTTCTCCCCAGTGTTTCTCTGCCAAACATCATGGTGCTTACCACGCGTGAGGTGCTGGTGAGCCGGGGTGCTGTGGCCCACCCCAGGGTAACTGGCCAGCAGGAGGAGGAGGAGGAGGAAAGGGAAGGGGGGGGGGGAAACCCCCACCCCAAACCCAACTTCGGCGGGCCAAACCCCCCACCGGGGTGCAAGTTCCCAGCAAGTCCCCCTGCCCGCCGGGCTGTGCCGCCCCCCGCGCCGAGCGGGCGCTGCGCGGACGCGGGCGCTGCGTGCGCGGGGCGGGCGCCGCCTCGGCCGCGCTCCCGGCGGCGGGAGGGAGGGAGGGAGGGAGGGAGAGAGAGAGAGAGAGAGAGGGAGGGAGGAGGCGCGGGGGAGCGGGGCGGGAGCGGAGCGCGGCGGCGGCGGCGGCCGAGCCGAGCCCAGCCGAGCCCAGCCGCGCCGCTCGCACACGAGCGGTGGCACCGTGTGCTTTCTTTTGGGGGCACGGTGCTCGCTTCTTTCCTAGGGGGCAGCGGGAGGAAGGTGGCCGTGGGGGTCCGTCCCCTCCCGCGCGTGTGCGGAGAGGGGCCGGCGGCGGCGCCGGGGGTGCTCCGCGCCCTCGCCCTGCCCGCGGTGCAGTTACGATGCGCCCCGGACGCCGTGTGGTTGCAGCGCGGCGGCGCTGACATCGCTCACCATGGACAGCTTCGACTTAGCTCTCCTTCAGGAGTGGGACCTGGACTCTCTATGGTGAGTGGTGCCTCTGCTTCCCCCGGGCGCGGGGACACGGGGGCTGCGGGGGATGTGCGGTAACTGGAGGGGTTCCGATAACTGGGGGATGTGCAGTAATTTGGAGTGGGTGTGCGCTTACCTGGAGAGGTGTAGTAAATTTGGGGTGCAGTAATAGTGGGCGTGCAATAAGGGGGGTGCTTTGGCCCGAGGGTACAATAACTGGGGCAGCGGGTGCATTAGCAGAGGGTGAAGCCCAGAGAGGTGTCTCCTCTGCCACTTGCTTTGCCAGCATTGCTGGTTCGGCAGGGGCAGAGGGACGGGTGCCCCACTCCCCTGACTGCCAGGGTGGATCTGGGAGGTGAGTGTGGTGTTTGGCTGGAGGGGTCAACTGCACTCGTCCCTCCGCTCCCCCGCTCTCACCTCCCTCCCCCGCCCCCCCCAATAATACCTTGTGCTCATCCACCTCTGGTACCTCGGGTTGGACTCATCCCCCTTCCTTCTTGCACGCCCCTTTCACACCCCCCCCTCCCACCCCCCACCTTCGCTCTGCAACTCCCTCCCGGGCCGTCTTTATTGCGCCCCCCCCCATTGCATGCCCTTGACCTCCCCCTGCGCACCCCCGTCCCTGCCCGCCCCGGCGGCGGGTGCGGGGCTGCCAGGGAGGAGGGGAAACAATTTCTAGAAATGTCATTAGCGGCTGGAGGTGGGAAGCGCTGCCCTCCCCCCTGCACCACCCTCCCCAAGCTGCTGCCTCTGCCAAGTCCCGGAGTTTGCTGCGGGAGTCACGCTGCCCCCGGGCGGCCGCCGCTCCCCGCCGCCGACCCCGGGGCGGCGGTCCCCCGTCGGGTCCAGCCGGGGTCCGCGGGGTGGGGAGGAAGCGCTCCGCTCCCCGCCAGAGCCCCCCGGTGTGCGGGGAAGCGCCCCCGGGTCGCGGCGGCACCCGCGGGGCGATGCCGCGATGGGAGCCCGCGGTGGGACGCGCTGCCGGGGCCGCCCCGGTGGGACGCGAGTGCGGTGCCGCGGAGCCCCGGCTGGCAGCCCCGGAGCGGACAGGCCGTGCCTGCCTTCCCCTGCGCGCCGGGCCGGGCCGGGCGGGGTGCGCTCCAACGCGGGTGCGCTCCGCGGAGCAGCGGCGGCACTGCGAGCCCGCCCGCCGCGCCTGGAGCGCGGGGAGCTGAGGTTCCTTCGCCTGGAGTCAGTTACCGGTGTGCGTTTTGTTTTAAACCGTGTTAGGTGATCTATGGCTTCTGTCAGTAGGGTGCGCGTTCGACAGCGCCGGCTTATCTCCTCGGTGCCAGGTGTAGCAAAAGAAGCTGGACCACCGAGTCCCGTTAGTTGAGCCGCTTCTCACAAAAGACCTCGGGATGATGAGAACAGCTTGCGCTGCATAATGTGGGTGCTAATAAATGCATACATTGATAACATGGAGCCCAATAAAACTTTTACATTGCTGTGGGAACTTTAAAGAGCACATATAATACAAAATTAGTTATTATCCCATAAAAGTTTTTAATTATAGTGTTTCTGTCTGTGACACAAGTTAAGGCTATGCCCTCGTTTCAATTATAAATACCAATATTCAGTTTATATCCAAACCATAACATTTATCTCTGGCCTGATTTTAAGTTTACAGTCCATATGCACGGTTTTACAACTAAATTACGTTTTTTTTCTATTAAACAAGAGTGGGAGAAATAATACATTTACACATTTGAATGCTTTTCTCTTTCTCCTTGAATGAGGACAAACTTTGGGCAAATGTCCTTTTTTAGCAAAAGTGGGCTGTCCATTACTCTCTTTTCTGAGCTGGCTATTTGAGTTAATAATAATTTGAAAAACTAACAACATAACTCCTGGGACATTAGGGATCTAGGCTGTGTCTGGCCATTGATTCTTCTCATAACCTTTTTAGCACGCTTTTTGGCTGTTGTGGAGCCACTTTCAAATGCCTGTGGTTGCCATAAGACTTCTGTATGGGTCCAAAAAGACATCAACTGTTTTCCAGCTAAATTACCTGCTTAAAAATATCTGTATTTGCATTACTTGCAATCTTGCGGTTTCATAGCTCTAGTTACTTGTTTTCCTCTATAGCTGTTGCAGTTTAGAAGGTGAGTTCATCAGAAAGGCTCCAAAAAGCACATTAAAAGCCATTGCATAGTGTCAGGCCTGCATTCATTGCTAAACTTTCATCCCTTTGTAGGGATTGAACCCCACAAATGCCCAGAGCAGTGGCTAGTGAGGGGAGCAAGGGCATTGCTGTTGTGTTTCTGAGTCCTTTTGGGGCACCAGGTTTTGCCACCAGCTTTAGCTTGGAGCATCAGATCATGGGCTGAAAGCTTATCATGAAGCAGCTGTTGACAAGTGGTTTGGAATAGTCAGTTTTGAAAAGTCATACAAACAGTAATATATAAAAGCTTACTTTGGTTTGGTGAAAGCTTCCAAAGTCTGTTGTGAAGGTCAGTGGTGCCTTGGGGCCCTGGGTCATTCTCCCATTTGCAGGCAGGGGTGGCTGTTGCGTGCTGCCCTCCTGCCTGCTCACCAAGGGGCAAGTTATGGACATTCTCAAGAAACCTGGTGTGAATTCTGTACTAAACTAACCAAAACAAAGCTGGTATGGTAATGTTCAGCTATGAAGACTTATGAGAATGTCTTCAAAGTTGCGCAGTTGTTGCCAAAAAGGGAAATAAAATACACCACATAGATAGGATGTACTTCATGGCAAAGAGCAACACTTAATGAGACTTAATTTTCTCTGCAGCAAGAATGAATGTTGTCCTTTATTCTTTTGAATGTAGCCATAATGGCAATTTGCGCACTTAATTTATGACTGAAAATCCACTTTTTGAAGTATTTGGTGAACATTTTGCTTAGAAGTGCAGTAATTAAATATTAATGTGCTGTTCTAAAGTGGTTTTATTTTTTTTTATTTGAGATGTTCTTGGAAAATCAAAAGGAGTTTCCAAATGAACAGGGGCATGCTAATCAATTCTCATTGATTTTTGCTATTATACTATTAATGAATTTTCTTTCCAATTAATACATGCTATGTCTTTTGCTTTGCTGTAACACAGAAAATGTAATGATATATCATGTTGTGATTATAAGACAGTATTTAGCTAGTAAACTGCAATGGTAAAATATTGTGAGCTATTTTCTACTAAACAGTAGTTTTCCCAGGTTGTATGGATGCCAATAACACTTCTGCTTTCCAGAAAACTACTATAATTCAAATAGTGAAAGCTGAGCACAAACTCAAATAGGAATTTTAAGAAAACATACCAATCTGTGGTGTAAACAAAACTTGTGCCCATTTGGTAAGCTTTTTCTGGAACATTTTAGGGTGTTCAGCCCAGCTTAACTCAAGGTGTTTTTACTGCTGACCAGCAGAGTTATCCTGAACACAGGGCACTGATGACTTCAAACTGCAGCTCTGTCTCCTGTTTTTCTTTCTCCATGTGTAGTTTTACTTGTCCAGACTCAAGGATGTGGATTCTCTAGTACATTACAGGTTTGCATTTGTTTACACTGGACAAAAAGAGATGGAAAATCTCACTTGGAGGTGTTTTATATGCCTGTTGTACATCAGTAAACATACTATAAATGATGGAAAGCAGCAAATGAGCAGACCAAAGGACCTAATCAGAGTGCCTGGACAAGTTCTGAATTACAGGCATTTGTTTTGTTATTTGTTTTATTTAACAAAGGAAGATCAAAATGCAGCCAGGTCCTTAACTCCGTGCTTAGCTTTGGGCACAGCAACAGCCCCAGTGAAGACCAGCTAGTAAAGGTTCTCCTCACGTGCTGATGTAAGGTACATGCATAGGCAGAGTCGTTCCCCATTCATTAAAAGCAATTAGCAGATTTATTAAAGCACTGACTCTGTTGTACCAAACAAGAAAATAGTTTTGAATGTAAGATGTTTGTTAGCCACAAACAAAACAGTGTTTGTTTAGGTAAAAGAAGCTAAGTATGTAATTGGTTTATTTGGTAGTTACCTGATACTTCTGCGCGTTTTTAGTTAACATCAGTTTGGTAGGGGTGGGATATTCCTGTAAAAAATGTATAGCTGTATAGCTTCCAAGCTAAGATCAATATCAAATGCCACAGTATAAGATGGCCCAGTGTGTTTTACAGACCTTGTACTGAATTATTAGTTCATTTGCTATCTTTGGGTCTGTTCCTGCTCCATTTGAAGTCAATGAGAGTTTTGTTTGGAAGTTGCTATTAACAAAAAGTGGTCAGACATCCAGCAGTCTTATAAATGAACCTTTTGTAACTTCTTGATTCCAGGTTGCCTGGCTTTTAGTCTCTACATTTTATATTTGTGTAAGACAAGATTTTTTTCTTATGTTCCTTGGTGCTGACTTGAGACAGTTTTAGAAAGCTAATTCTACACATCTTCAGTCGAAGTAGATCACAATGTTTATTTTCAGATAACATTAAGCAGCTACTTTGGGGTGAGAGGGGTCACTCTCTCAGTATGGTAACAGGTTGGATCAGCTTGACCTTTCCACAGAAAATGCTCAGCAATAGTAACTCCCTCTCACAAAAAAAAAAAAAAAAAAAAGAAAAATAAGTAAAAAAAAAAAAAAATTAAGTTAGTGTCTTCTTTTATCTCACATCTCCTTTACAGCTCTATTCCAGCCTGTGTCTTGGACTTTGCTAATTTTTTTTTTCTTTTTAGCTCTTGCCCCTTTTCAACCAATAATGTTTGAAATCATCTTTGTCTCTTTATTTCTCTCTGTGTGGTGTTTCCTATTCTCCCTTCCTCCCAGTGTCAACTCACAGTTACCACCTGTCTCTCATTGAGATCTCATCTAAAAATTTGCTCTTTCTGCGATGATTATAAGTTGCAAGCAAACAATAGACAAGTAATAACTATAGATTGTTCCCTTCTCCTGCTTTCACAGCATGTTCTCTCTTCCTTGATGCCTGTTTTTTAGGCTGGAAGCCCTTTGGGTCAGGAACTGCTTTCATTGGTTGAGCTTTTTTTTCTTACAGCACTGAACAAATTGTATGCGTTAAAACATTATAAATAATAATAAGAGCAAGCTTTTCATGGTCAAAATACTTTATAAACATCAGCTGAATAATAATATTTTAAAAACATGTCTGCTGTGCCGTGTGAGTGCTCATTTGCTGGATGTAATATACCACATCCTCCTCATTTGAGTCTCCACTGAGTCCAGAGGCTTTGCCAGTTTACATCAGATGAGAATCTGGACTATTATCTCTAATTCACAGTACTTAGTACTTTTTTTTTTTTAAAAAAGAAAAAGTAGGTTTTTAAGCTTGTGATTTGTTTTTGCCTAATAAGTAAAATTCTGTTACAACAGTAGGACAATGGATGTGCTTTCATCTGTCTCCCTGAGGACTGTTTGAGTACCCATGCCTGATTGTGTGTTGCAAGAGATGAACAACCCTTTGGGCTTGCATTCTGACTCTCAGACCTGTAGATTTGTCATCCTCTGGGATGTATTCATCAAAAGTTGAAGTAAAACCCTTACTAGGTTGTTGGAGAAGGGTTCAAAAGAGGTCATGAGATGCATGCAACATTTCCTATTCTTTGTGAATATTCTAAGGAAAATAACGGGTTTCTTAAAACAAGTGGACAATTATTAATGGGCCATTATAAAAACAGCATACCAAAAAATACTGGCTGTGGGAGCATCTTGTCATCCATATATTAGCAATAATTTTCATACTCAACTCCATGACACTGTCATTAAAGGAAGCAACTGTTTAATTACAGGGGTTTCTAACTTCATATAACAAATTAATCCATTAACTTCATATTTATGACTAGGAAACGACAAAACATGAATAAAAAGAGAGATGCTTTATAGTCTGGTTATAATTTTTTTAACAGTAGGAGTAATACAGTAAAATCTATAGAAATGAAGAAAATCTGACATCACGTACAGGTAAAAATCAGGGAGGTTAAATTCTGTATAACATGTTGTCTCATCTGACAGACTGATCAGGTTCTAACTGTGAAGTCGCCATGTCACAAAATGAGATTTCCAAAAGGATGATATTTTCTAGGAAATCCATGGAAGCTTCCTTTGTATATGGCTGGTTAGCTGCAAGGGTAATTCCAGGGAAAACCTACAAGTTCTTTGGGAAAAGCTGGAAGTAGGAAAAGGAAAAGCTGTAATCAAACTTTCTTGGTTTTGAACAGAACTAGCTCTTTGTAAACCCTGCCCTGCTGGGGAGTGGGAATTCCCGTCTTGGTGCTGCTGCTGGGCACTGGATTTGCTCTCTGACTGCTCCCAGGGAGCCCACTGGTCCCTGCTATGGTCAACTACGTTGGATTCACATAATTCTCATTAGGGCTACTCTTCTGTCTCTTGAAATCAGTATTAAGACACTGGTTATACTTGCTGGTTGTGCCTCAAGCCCCAGGAGAGCAAATAATGGATACTTATGGTTGAATACTCAGGTAATACTCTACATAATTTCTGAATAATTTGTGGGTAACTACAAATTTATACTTAGGAGAAAGAATGAATGAACTGTAGTGACAGTTAAATGAACATAATGACAATTATTATTAATATTCTGTGCTAAACGTTTTCTGTATCTTTTCAAAGGTAAAAATGCATAACTTGTGTTCTTCTCTTACAGCTTGATAGCTCAACTTTTCCTAGTACCTTAAGCAAACAAAAAGTAGTGTTAGTGACTTGAGGGGACTGCATTTTATCCTCTTAGGAAGATTTAAACCTGAATGTATGTACCAAGGACCTGGATACAAATGTATCTTGGGAAATATGACAGTAGGAATGCAATTTAAGCTTAGCCTCAGAGACCCTTTATGTATTTCTTAAAAAATAAATTAGTTCCAATGCAGCAGTGGTGGTCTCAGCAGGCAGGAAACACTTAAAATTATGCAGAAGGGACCAGAAATCTTTGCTAAGAAGCTTTTTGTTGCTATGTTTTGTTTCTCAATAAAGATGATCCACAACTGTAAGTACTTAAAACTAAAATCAAGAGGGTTGTATCTGACAAAGCTGCACAACTTCTTAATGTAACCCAGTCCTTCTGTGTGGTTGTTTGCACATGTTTTGGACCAGAGAAAGAGTCCTTTGTGGCTCAGCCTGGTTTGACTACATGGCAGGAGTGTACAAGTAGAGGATGAAGGTGGTGTCTTCTTACACTGATGTATGTTTTGATTGCTTTGAGCTGTGATCACTTCTTACTGCACATATTACTTTTGAAATCTGTTGTGGAGAAACTCATGACTTCCCTGGCTCATGCATTGCCATGATGGTGCAGCCTAGATGCCAGGTATTATGATGACGTATGGTGGTAAGAAAAATGCAAATATGACAGACAGATGGATCAGAAGGAAAAAAGGTTTGGTGAAGTATCCATTTGCAGAGTTCAGATTCAAAAGCTATCCCAGCAATGGTCTTTCCAACCATGCATCTCACTGTTTCTATCCTTGCCTTCTTTGTTTTGGTCACTGTGAAGGTTTTGGGGAGCCTGTTCTCATGCATTGGTGTTGGCAGATGTCCGAAACCTCATCTGGGGGGATGTTAGCTTTTTTTTTCTGATGATGCCAAATGGTGTCTACATCCTAGTGATGCACCAAGAGAAAATTGATTCCTTCTGTCATTGACCACTGGTGACCCAGAAGGGTTCATCTCTCAGGTCTGTCAATTTTTCGAGAGAATGATGTAGCTTTAATGTTTTTGTGCTCCTTTGCTTTAGAACAGCAAGTGCTGTAGGTGCTTGTACCTTAGCTTAGAAAAAATTAACAGACTGAGTTGACAGAGACTCTGGAGAAGATAATTACATTGATATGCATGTGAAGACACTTTTTAGTATTTTTTGTTTCTGACATAGGGAGGGAACTTGTCATGTCATCAACTGTTTTTAAAGGACAAAGTAACAATAAAAGCTAAGAATGCATTTCTTCATTTGTGTTTGGCAAAGAGAGTGTAACATTTTCTCCAGGATGATGACCTTGAATTAAATAAATGTCACCAGTGTAAAGAGTAAATTAATGTCACAATGTGCTTTATTTGTGGTTAGGCCTGAAGAGTGTCAGGAATTTCTTAATACAAAAGGTGTCTGTGTGCTAGTCCATTTACCAAGGCTTCCTACAAGAAGACCACCATGATCCTGACTGCTCTGAATTTATGTCACCACATTGCCTTTCATGTTTGTGTGCACCAGCATGTTTGCAGCTTGTGGAGCTCAGCCTTTCAAAGCATATCACAGAATCACAGAATGGCTTGTGTTGGGAGGGACTTAAAGATCACTTAATGCCAACCCCCCTGCCTTGGACAGGGACAGCTTCCACTAGACCAGTTTGCTCAGAGCCCCATCCAGCCTGGCCTTGAACACTTCCAGACAAGGCATCCACAGCTTCTTTGGGCAACCATTTCCAGTGTCTCAGCAGTGTCTTTATCCTCACAGTAAAGAATTTCTTCCTAGTATCTAATCTAAACCTACCCTCTTTCAGTTTGAAGCTGTTCCTCCTTGTCCTATCACTAGATGCCCTTGTAATAAGACTCTCCCCAGCTTTCCTCTCAGGCCCCTTTAGGTCCTGGAAGGTGCTAAAAAGTCTTCCCTGAGACTTCTTGTTTCCTTTTTCTAAGGAGTGAATCCCATTCAGAACCTGGTCACTCTCTAACATAAAACAGGCAAGGATTTTAGTTTGGTTTCGTTGTGGTTTTTGGTAACTGCCACTGGCTATGAAAATCTGTTCCAAACCGATAGCAGTGGTAGCAAAAATGTAGGCATTACCAAAATCTGTGGTAATGTATACCTGTTAATGTATCCCTGGCCATTTAATACAGATTCTTCTGCAACATCTGAGGTGAAATGGTGTTGAGATAAACCCCAACAAAGGAAAGCACAGATAAATGCTTTTGCTGCTGGAGCTGAACCGACTTTTGTAGATCCAAGCAAACTATCTCTTTATGGCGCTCTTCAAGGCTTCACACTTCACAAGACCTTGCCAACTTGGGTGCATGGCTGCGTGAACATGATTACATAGCAAGTGGTATAAATGCAACCCTTTTTTTTGTTGTTGTTCTTAGAAGTATATAAGTAGCAGTATCTTGAACTAATTACAGCTGATGTAAAGCACATTTAAGGAAACCCATTAGCAAAGAATTAGAACTAGAGCAGATTAGCTATTCTTTAATGGCCTTGACTGTAGATCTTTTGATGCCTTGGTAGCTTTTCTAACACTCATTGCTCATCTGTCTTTATTCAATGACTGAGAAGCTTCTTTCAAGTCAGTCTGATTCTAATGTGAAAAATTTGCTGGTTTTTGCTGAAAAAATTATTACCTGGAAACGTAAATTCTGTGGAGTTCTATGCTGGTTTTGTTGAAATTTAAAGCATTTTTCTGCTCGATGTGTCTGTATAATAGAATGAGCAATCCCTAATATGCTACCTCGGAGTTATTAATTATTTACTTTCCTGAAATGCAGATCATAGACAATTTTACATGACTTCCCTTCATACAGACTTTCTTGTCTCTCTCTTTATTTTTGTATGCTTTGCAAATGCCTATAAATTCCTTTTCACTGAAAGGGGAAATAAGTAATTTAGATGATTGCAGCTGTTTCATAATTAATTAATTTCAGTTTAAAATAATCAAGTAGTGTCCATCCATTGTTCTGTGTGCTTTTCTGAGGCATTAAGATTCACAATGTCAAAATAAGTTCCAGATGGAAGTGCGTACTTTATAATCAGAGAAAAAATATCTGGTTTTGTCAAAAACCTGAAGAGTTCTGCCCTGATTTAAATAGAAAGTATTATGCTTACGCACATTTTTCAGGTTTTGAGCCATTGCTTTAGGAATTAATTAAAAGTCCCAATTTGAAAAGTTTTATAGGGTAATAACTTATAAACAGAGCTATAGTGTAAGAGCAGTAGTGATGTATGACTATAGATTAATTTGTTTCCTCAAGTACTTCTGGCGTCTGTTAAAATGTAACAAGTAACAAGGCTTAGCACATTTCCCCCTTTTTGGCACTCTTCTGTGATAAAGAGAAATATTAGCAATGATAGATCATCTCTTTGCTAATAATCAATAAATAACACATTCTCTTGATAAAAAATTAATGGTAAAATGAAATAAAAAATTTTGAGCAGAAGGAAGAATAGTTGAAATGGTGTGCTGAGAACGTCAGTATATTCTTATACTTTAATGAATGCTAGGGTTAATGGAAGGACTTTCAATGTGGCAGTTTGCAATAAGAATAAAAAATCTTTTTTGAACATGAAAGACTCTTAAGCAAGAGGTTTACATTATGTAAATGTTAGTGTTATTGGCAATAGCCCATTATAAAGGAAAACTTCATATTCAGAAAAGCATTTGCAAATAATGGGATAGATGCAGCAATCTCTAGTCCTCACTTGGACAACTTTCTCTTTGAAGTCAATGGAAGTTTTGCCTGAATTAGGTGGAAGGAATTAGCCCATTCGTTATTATCTGAATTACATCAAGAGCTGACTGCTAAACAATAAAATCATGATTCATAACGTAACGGCTTCACTTAATTCTTTTGTAGTCTTAATATATCTCATTATATGGTACTTCTGTTCTTTCCTCTCTGTGCAGTATTCAAATTAATAACAACCACCTTTACATAACTGATGGTTCGACATGTTTTGCTGCCTTAGCAAGATCAAAGGATTTTATATACCCTTTTTGGATAGATATCAAGAGTGGGGTGATCAATCTCTTCAGTAACCATTAAGCACATTGTAAATATCTCAAGGTACCCAATTAGACACAAGTGGTTTGCCAGATGCTGAGAGCATCACCAGTTGTCAGAAGATCCCCAAATCTGTGGGACAGTCCAGAATTTATTAGGGATTAGTGGTGGTTCGAGTTGTCACTCCACTGATTTGTGGTCATTCAGCTGTGCCCTGCCATAAGCAGCCTGCATGATATGTGGAGATAAGGTTCAAGTGACAGATACTTTGTCTTGCCCCCCAGGCACCTTTGGGTGGGAAGGAGGCAGGGATGGGTGGACACTGGTGTTTCAGTTCCTCTCTCGTGACCAGAGAGGAATGTGAGTTATAGTAAGTGAAATAGCAAAACTAGAAGGGCATAAGAGAAGCAGACTGAAGAGAACAGCCTAAGAAAAGGGACCCCCAAAAAGGCTTTATTACAAAGCTAGAGTTAACCCATTAACCCCTCACCAGGAAGCCATCTGCAGCCTTCAGGGTTTAAGAATTCTTTTTATCTAGAGATGTAATCGACACAAGATGTGTAACAGCTGCAAGCTGTCAGGTTTGTCAAAGTAACTAGAAAAATTTGTTCTATGACACACACAGAGCAAAGTAATGCATAGCTAAAAAAAGGAAAGGAATAAATTATCATAAGGGTTAAAAAGAGGAAGAAAAATAGTCAAATAATGAAAGTTGCTGGTAATTCTGGAGCTTTGATGATTTGAAATTAAACTACAGCGAAGGTTTCCAAGAGTCAACATCCTAACTATTTACCTAACTATTAGTCAACATCCTAACTATTTTTATTTTTAATAGAAAAAACAGTGAAACTCCTCATGTTCCCATTATAACCATGCTTCACTGAGGGGCTGGAATGGTCAGTGTTCTGCACTGACTCCAGAATAGGGTGGCTGTTGCATTATTTTACCCTTCTGCCTGTTGGCTGTTGTTGTTCAGGTGCATTACCATTGCACTTTGCATCTGCAGAGAGACCCAGATTTGCTGTAATAAGAGCTGCTGAGGCTTGGGACAAAAAGCCAGTTGCAGTACCAAAAACTCTGTAGACAAACTGAAAAACAGAGGAAAATTCTGGATAAAAGGCAAAACTGGTCAGGAGGAAAAGACTGGAGTATTTTAATAATCCGAATAAACAGCAGTTGCAGAAAACCGCCAGCCTGACAGTGCTGCCAAATCCGTGAGTGTGAGCATGATGGGAAAACAGAACTTTCTTTTTAAGAAGCTCAAAAGGAACAATGCAATGATTTTGGGCATGTTTATGAGGACTCCTCCCAAGAATGAGTGACAGCACAGGGATACCCTGAGGGGATTAGTTGGAAACTTGGAAAGCTTTAATGGGTCAAGAGAAGACTAGAAAGCCTTATTGTAATAACTTTTGGTAATGACTTTTCATAATGATGGCGACAGGCCACAAAGGGCTTTCATGGTGAGGAAAGTGGGAACCAGTGAAGAGCTGTGAAGAAATAGGGCTCATAGTCAAAGCGCCCTGACTGGAAAATGCTGTTTGCTGTGGCATCTCAGCTGGAGCTGGCTCTCATCTGTGAAATCCAAGGCATTTGGATATGCAATATAAGGCATGTGCAAACTAAGGCATTTATATTAGCAGAAAAATGCCCGTGCCCAAAGAAGTCAGTAGATGGGTCTCAGTAACACATTACAGTTTACGGCTCCCATCATCCCAGTGTGTTAGATTCTGATACTGAAATGCTGATAACTGTTGGGTCTTCTGTAAGGTACTTCAGCACCTCATCAGACTACATGTGGCACCACTGGGAACTAATTAAATATACCTACTACTGTACTGCTATGGAGTACTGCTATAGTACTCCTGCTTTGGATCAGACTGAGTCTTGGAACACTGACCTGGATGCCAGTCAGATATACCTGATTCCCCCTTTCCAGAATTACTTGGAAATGTACCTCTTACTGAGAGCCTTAAAGAAAACGGAATTCTGATTTTTTTAACAAATACGTAGCTCGAGTGTTTTCCTTTGTTCAACTCACATTCATGTGCCAAAACAACTAATAAAATTTCA
This sequence comes from Poecile atricapillus, assembly GCF_030490865.1. Classification (NCBI taxonomy): domain Eukaryota; kingdom Metazoa; phylum Chordata; class Aves; order Passeriformes; family Paridae; genus Poecile; species Poecile atricapillus. The sequence goes on from NC_081249.1 coordinate 30,666,390, forward strand.
GACTTGCTTATATGGTAATTTTGTTGGTGGAAGAAAGTCATCTATTAAATCTGAAGCCATCACAACTCATTAGGTGCTAATGTATCTGCTGTGTGGTAGAGCAGCAGGCCAGCTCTGTTGAAACGCTGCTAGTTCGCCCTCATCCGCTCACATTTGTCTCTGGAGAATTGGGAAGTACAAACAAGTTTTCCAACAATACGCGCTAAGGGTATGCTAAAGTAGCTGCGTTTACTTTATCCCAGAAGTCTGTCTCTGTCTGCAGACAAGCAGAGAACCAAAGCGAATGCAGAAGTTTGGGAATGGTTCCTGTATTTCCTCCTAGGAAGTCTCAGGAGAATAGGAGATTGTGTGTGCTCACAGATGTCCTGGGTACGTGCAGTAAATCCAACATTTTCTGAACATGCTGCCGGCCTTGCTGCACCTGGTAATAAACCCTGGCAATAAATCAGGTGATCTGCACATGCATAATAAATCCGATGCACCTGAATGCCGGCATACAGGATGGACATGCTGTGCACAAACTGGCTCTTTTCCAGGTCTTCTGGATGTCAGGTTTCCACTGTGACGGGCTTGCCTGGGAGTTCTGGCAAAAATGCTGACATTCTCTTTTTATATCAGCGTTTCCAGGGCACGTCCAGGGGGAGGGGGACATATGGGGGGTACTAAAGCTTGAGCATCATTTTTCAGTGTGCCTGTACTCATTCAAGCCATGATACAAGCCTGGAAATATAAACAACCTCATACCTGTAAAGATACTCTTTCTGTCAACTTAGGCATTTTTTGAAAATAATACCCCAATTTCTTCCAAGTTCAAATCTATTTTCCAACTCCTTTACATTAAGATTTTGTATGTATCAGATGAATGCTCTTACAGCATCAAGGCATCAGCATCCTGAATACCCTCTCAGTATTCATCAATATATTTATTTTTGTAGGAGAATTTTAGTTTAAGAACTGTTATACTGTTAAGTGTGTGAGGGCCTTCCTGAGGGCCATGGATATCAGAGCATCTCAGGCAGGGAGAGATTTGAGCCTGTAGTTGTACACTGTGATTCTGCCACCTCAGAGGATGTTCAAAAGTGGTAAACTTCAAGCCACAGATGGGTCATGGGTTGCTCCCTGCCCTGTAGGCCAACTGACTTGGCACAAAATACCTTCACATGCTGGAAAACCGTAGAATTATAGAGTCACAGAGTGGTTTGGGTCAGAAGTGACTTCAAAGATCACCTAGTTCCAACGCTCCTGCCAGGGCAGGGATGCTGTTCACAAGACCAGGTTGTTCAGGGCCCCATCCAACCAGGCCTTGAGTGCTTGCAGGGATGGAGCATCCACAGCTTCTCTGGGCAACCTGTTGCAGTGCTTCACTGCCCTCTGGCTAAAGAATTTTTTCCTAGCATCTAATTTAAACCCATCTTCTTTCAGTTTAAAAACATTGTCCCTTGTCCTGTCACTGTCTGCCTGTTTGAAAAGTCCCTCTCCTCCTTTTTATAAGCCCCTTTTCAGTACTGGAAGGCCATGGTGAGGTCTCCCTGGAGCCTTCTCTTCTCTATGGTAAACAACCCCAGCTCTCTTAACTTGTCTTCTTAGGAGAGGATCTCTGATCATCTCTGTGGCTTTCCTTTAGGCCTTCTCTAAGAGGTTCATGTCCTGTGTGGAGGACTCCAGAGCTCCAGAGCATGCAGTATTCTGGGTGGGGTCTTCTGCTTGGTTATATGACAGCAGAGTAGAGGTGGAGGATTACCTCCCCTGACCTGCTGGCCACTCATCTTTTGATGCAGCTGAGGATGCTGTTGGCCTTCTGGGCTTTGAGTACACACCACTGTCTGATGTTCAGCATTTCATCCACCAGAGCCCCCCAAGTCCTCTGCAGGGCTGCTCTCAATGACTTACTTTCCCAATCTACTCATACCTGGAATTGCCCTAACCCAGGTGCAGCACCTTGCACTTGGATTTGTTGACACATCACATCATGAGGTTCTGGTGTGTCCGCTTCTCAAGCTTGCCCAGGTTCCTCTACATGGCATCCTGCCCTTCTGTTGTGTCACCTGCATCGCTCAGCTTTGTTCCATCTGCAGACTTGCTGTGGGTGCAATCAATTCCAGAGATGGTGTCTTTGCTGAGGGCACTGAAAAGCAGCAGTCCCAAGGCAGGGCCCTGGGGGATACCACTCATTACCCACCTCCCCCTGGACATAGACATGGACTCCAACGCTTTGTCTGCATCCATCCAGCCAGTTCCTTACCACTGAACAGTCCATCCATCAAATCCATGTCTCTCCAATATGAAGGATGTTATGTGGGACCATATAAAAGATATTACAAGAGGCCAAGTAGATGAAATCTGTCCTCTTCCCATGTCAACCATTGCTATAACTCCCTCATAGAAGGCCATCAGATTGGACAGGCGTGATTTGCCCTTAGTAAGTAGGAGCAGCTAGGTTTTATATTATTAAGGTAAAAAAAGGTATCCACATGCAACCTATTTATTGAAAATTCTTCCTTACCACGTGGTTATTGGAAGCCCCAGGTGTGTACACTAGGGTTTGATTTAATTTTGCTCTGAGTGGTAGAGGTAACAAGCCCCATTGAGAAATGGTAGCAGAGAATCCTAACAGTGACCAGATTGGTACTTCCTTCATCCTCACTTCTGCATTCATTTGGGAAATGAGGGAAAGGACCTCAGAGCTATGAGAGTAGGTGACTGATTTTGTAAAAATAAAAGCATCTTCTTCTTTCTGTTCTCTGGTAAATGAGCCTTCTTTGCCATCATGATATGGGCTGCATAGAAATGAAGCAGGGGACTTTACTGGACTGTATGTCACTGCACTTGTGTTTAAATAAGGAGTATATTCAGAGCAAAAGAGCTAACTTGATTTCAATAAACTAGAAAACATGTAAAATACTACTAGACCCTGTTGAGTTACAGCATTGTGTCTCCTTTAGACTTTCTCATAGTGGTTTTCTGTGCCAATTTAGGACACTGCCTTTGAGCTAATTAGAAATTCTGAGCAAAGTTGGAGGGAATTTTTGTGTTTCTTCATCTGGATGACATGCTTATCAAGTCAGCTACCCCCAGTCTGATACAGCAGGCTGCCAACAGACTTGTCACAGCTTATGAAGAGTGTTTGTGGTGGAGAGAGAAAGTATAATGAAAACCACATCCACCAATTAAACACCTACATTTCCTTTTAGACTCCAAACAATGGACGTCTTTCCTTTTGCAAAAGAGATTTCTCAAATCAAAGCAACTCACAGAAGAAATATAAATGAGGAAGGAAGCTCTGAGTAGATCTTTAATGAGTCTCTGGCACAATGACACAGTGAGGTGTGACACATTCATGAATATGATGTAATTGAAAAGATTTAGGTTTGCAAAGGTTTGCTCAGCAATCAGGCAAAAGTAAAGCAGCCAAATATGGGACGTGTTCAGGTCAAGTTTTTGGTACCTGTAATACCAGTCTTTTACTGATAGGAAAAGAGTACACTTGATGCTTTTCTTAGTCTGTGATACATACTTTTAACACCAGAAAAATAGCATCAGTTTTATTTTTACTCAAGTGAACAGAAATTGACCTTCTTATAATAATGACAGGACATAGAAGAGGATCTTTGAAAATAACTGTGGACTAGTTAAGCAGAGGATGGAGTAGAGACTGGATGTGACACATTCAGCAATGCTGTAGATAGAGAGGTAGGAGCAGGAGCTTGGGGAGCTATTTTCTCTGAAGAAAATCTCTGGTATAAAAAATTTATTGCAAGGACACAGAAGAGCAGAACCGATACTTCAGGGAAAGGGTGTAAAAATTAACACTCAATTATCATGCAGTTGATATGGACCAGATGAATTGAAAGATACTGCAAAAATATACTGGGTGATGATAAAAACAAATTGCACTATTAATATTAACAGTGGGCTTGTATTTACCTGAGGTAACACTGTGTGATGCCTGGCACCAGTTGCATTGAACATCACATCTATAGATCTATAAACAGTTCTGCTGTAGAACTGTATGTTTCTATAGAGAAAAAACATCTGAATTGATCAGCTTTGTCCATGGTTGTTTTTCTTCAGGAGAAAAGAGTAACTATTTTGGGCTTAGAATCATGTGGGTACATCTATGCTGCTCCTAGAACAAAGCTGTAGGGCTGCATGGTGCTGTATGTGAAAGCCCTCCTCTGGTCTCTATTAGCTTGAGGATCTCTGCCCTGCTGTGCTGTGTACGTGTAAGCTTCCCAGAGGATATGAGCCAGATGACCCCTGTCTTTGTGGGCATGGGCACCTTATAGGCTTAAAAAGAGAGGGGTGAGCCAGGCTTATTTGTGAGACTGTGTTTCCTAAGTGTGATAGAATGTCAGCAGATTGCTCGTTGTACAGTACTTCATACAGTGATGCATCTAAACCTGCAGTCTGTAATCTAAGATGTGTGATTACTGAGAAATTCAGTCAGTTCAGGCAAGAGACATTGCTTATGGGGAGTACAGGCTAAGGGAGCACAGAAGAACCTTAGGTCTTTCAGTGGAAATCAAAACTAGGCAGTTCTGGAAGGTCAGAGTACAGGAGTAATCCACAAAGGGTGCTTGTTAGCAGGCTGGAGACATACCTACATTGGAAGCTGAATGCAGGACTAACATACTAGTGGTCTGTGTATCCAAACCACTGAAAATCACTTTGATTTTATCTCTCATTTAATGTGCCTAGCAATTGCAACATCAGGCAGAAATTCCTCTGGCTTATTTGGAGACTGGATTTTGATTTTGTTCACTGAACCAGGCAGTGCAAGTTTATGCCAGGAGATTAATTTAGCTGATGATGTGCCACCAAAGCAGGTCCTTACTTGAGTTTTACCACTTTTAGGGAAGGTGCCACATAGTGGTTTATGTGCACAGTTTTGCCAGAATTAACATAGCAAACCCCACAGCCTAGGAACCCCACACAGCCCAACTGGACACACAAGATGATGTTTTCTGGAAGAAGCACATTTAGACTTAGCTCCAGCTTTGCTACTACACATGCCTAGAAGCAATTTGGGGATTAGCAGACTCATTAGCCCAGTACATAAGGGCCTGGAGAAGTCCAAGATACGCTATGGCCACATGACTGTCCGTGCTGTTTGCATGCCACACATTATGAGTCTTTGGGATGATAGCACCCAGGGAAGTCAGGACTCCTCTTTTCCAGCTGAATGTTTCATCCACTTTACTCCTGGCCCCATGATCCCTCCATTCCCAGATCAGGTTCCAGGGAGTGTGGTGAAGGGCTTTGAAGGTCATCCAGGCCTTTGACCTAGTAAATAGAGCATGTTCTTTGAGACTGAATCTTTGGATGTGAAATTCATGCTAGAGAGATACTTGAATCTGGGCTTCCATTTTCTTGTGCTGCTGCTTTAACCACTGGAATTGTTAGCAAAATAGTGTTCTCTGCTGTGTCCTTTGGTTTTCTTTTGAAATAGGTGACATTCAAGCTGTGAGTCCTGCTTCGAGTGGGAAGTCTAATCACAGCAAAACCTGAAAGTTCTCTTTGACATTTTCCTTTGGCCAGCATAAGGTTTGGTTCCCAATGTAGCATCTGGGTGTTAAGAGCTGGCTCTTGGATGCTGGCTTCTTCCCATTTTCCCAATGGGCAGCTTTGGCACCCAGTGCAGCACACTGAGATCCATTTTGAGAGTTGGGTGCCAAACTCTGCACACAGCTGTGCAGCTCATCCCTGTACCCAAGTATTTTAGAAGAAGGTTTAGATTTTAATGTCATTACATTTATTAAGTTTATTGTTATCCCACCAAATTAACTGAAGCCAGCTGCTTCTCTCTAGCAAGAGGTGGTAAATGTTATTTCAGAGGAGAGAGGAACATTTGTCCTATCTTTCAATTTTTCAGAGAAAGCATGTTTGCCTGGAAAATATATCCAGCTTTTTTGTTAATGCCAAGATGGTCTAAAAAGACAGAAGATAATTCCAATCTAATCTAATCTATTTAGAGTATTTCTGGAGAGCCCATTACTGGTGTCTGAGTGACAAATGAAGGTCTGGATTGCACCTGCCAGGTATGTGCCTGGGGAAAAGGCATGTGCAGTACACAAGGGTAAAGGCATGTGCGTCCTCATCTTCACATGCAGGATTTATCCTCTTTCCAGCATTTTCTGGTGAGATGTATAATAATTCCCACTAGACAGCAGGTCAGATTTCTAAAAGAATATCAGTAACTACGGCCTTACCTATATGTGAGCAGGCAAAATACATGAGGATTTAAACTGAGTAGCCTGCTCTACAGTCTGCAGGATACTGGCATTGATATGTGGAAAATTGCACACACACGAGCAGCTACTTAACCGAATTCGCTTGTATAGATTTAAAATATAGCTAATGTAATGCCTATACCAAATTCTGTGGGTTTCTTTTAAGAGTGAGAAGTACTTCTCTAAGGTAGAACAGTCAAAATGAGCAGCTTCTATCCAAATTTTGAAGATAGCCTCTACCTGTAATTGGCAGTTTCTCTTATGCTCAACCTGGTGCAGATACAAACATGATGCACAGATTTCAGCATTAGCAGTAGCAGATAATTTCCCTCCAGAAAGAAAATGGGACAAATAAGCATCCTGTTCTGTTCCTGTCAGCAGGAACATTTCTGTCTGTTCCTGCTGCAGTTGCTCACTCCTTAGGGCCACTGACACCAAACAACACCAAGCAAACAGTACGAGATTTCACACCTAAGGCTTCAGCTGTGCCTTTGCAACACTTCTGGGCTGTCTTACAGAAGTCACTGGCTGGTCCAGCATTCTGCTTCCTGTCTCTGTCTTTTACATGAGCTGCACTGACCACAAAGGTCTAGGACCAAGTCTAGGGCTGGGTTGTGCTGGTTAGATATGGCCATAGGAGAAAGGGTGATGTGGTATACAGGAAAGTGACAGTAGGAAATCGGGGTTGCTTGAGGCCAGGCCGCCACATAACTGGCTCTGAGAGGCTGGCAACCTGCCCTCCTTAAGGGAGATGCTGACAGCTTCTCAGAGCAAATGAACTCAGCTCCTCTCCTGCTGTCCCTGACCATGCAGGAATGTCATGGTAGCAGAAAGGGATTTATTCAGGGGAATGAGAAAGAGAAAAGGCTCCCCACACCCTTCAGGATGCTGGCAAGCATCACTTGTCTGACAGCCGGAGAAAACGGGGGAGTTAAGGGCACTTCAGATTTTGCACCTCATCTCTATTCACTTAGAACGGAGAGGGGTGAGAGGATGGCTGCCTGCAGAAGATTGGTTGCTTCTCTTGTCCCTCAGCTATTTGGTTCCAGCAAAAATGAGTTTCATGAGGATGATGGGAGCTCAGTGGAAGATCTTGCCCACTGCTGCTGTGCTGCAGTGGGGTCCTTGCCTCCCACCCCCAGTATTTGGTATTTTCTCATTGGTGAGAAACAGGTCGGGAGCTGGGCAGCAGCAGAGCTTTGTGTCAGAGGGTTTCTTAGTTGCAGCAGTCTTTTTTTGCTGGTTGTGTCTGGCCTCTCCGAGTGCAAAGAAAAATAGGGAATCCGGCTGTTAGCATGTATCCTCCCTAGACCCCAGCCTGCATTCAGGGATGCAGGTTATTTCTGGAACTGGGTACAGTGCAACATGTATACATTAGCAAAATCAAGTCCTTATGCTGTTCAGGAAAATTTGGCTCTGAACTGAATAGCTAAAAAAGCTATCTGTCTGAGCTGCTTAGAATACTGCACAGCTTCTGCCAGCTGAATAAAACCAATAGCATTTCTATGAACAGAAAGCTTTTGACAACAACCTTTGAATTATGAGTGGCAAAAACCATTCTCTTCATTTTTAACTTCTAACCCATGATGTATAGCATAGCTCTCATTTGAGGATAAGAGGTTACTATCTTATTGACTTGGCTTTAAATTGCATTTCATTGTATTAAAGAGCATCTATCTTTTTTTTTTTTTTTTTTTTTTTTTTTTCGTATGGAGCAAGATATACTATAATGTATGAAGTATTTGACTTTCATGTAGCTGTAAGGCTAAACTTCCAAAAACATTCAGCCTCAAAGCTAAGATGGTATTTAGTGGAAAACATCCCAGAAAATTATGATTTTACAATTACCTTATTGGTAGTTTGATTTTAATATAGTTTTGCTGATAGCTACCTTTGTACTTAAGGATTGTAAATTAATTAGACATACTGCTTCATCTACTCAGGAGGCAGGAGAAGAGCTGAGCTAATAGCTATGGGAGTGCTGTACCAATTTGAGACTGAGGCTAAAATGACATGATAGAGGGAGAGGTTAGTCCTCTCCCAAGGTTGTCACTCCTGGTCACATTTTAATGTGAATTTATTGGACTGAAAGAGGTTAAAGAGGTAATTCTGGAAAGAAGAGAGAAATTTCTTACATAAAATGGAACTCATCAATAGTCCTGGTGTCTGTGGGGAGTTGTCAGATTCCATAATATTAACCATGTAATTAACAGGATATATAAAGTGATGTGCTTTCAAATAATTTATATTTCAGATGCCTTTCGATGTGCTAATAATACCTCTCTTTTTTTTCCTTCAGTCTCTTGAAATCACTGCATTCCTTTTTTTCCCCTCTCATCTGTATAAAACCCTTCGCATCTATCAGAGAGTTCTAACTAGCGCTTGTTCCCAAGGGTGACTTAATGGACAAAGTATAGATAAATCCACATGACAAATCCACTTTACAATATGGCACAGCTGGCATTCCCTGCTCAAGTTCAGCTCACAAATAAACTTGTAGGGGAACTGCATTGTTGCAGAGTGCAGGGCAGTGCTTATTGCCTCACTCTGTCCTGGAAATGACCTCTCACAGGCATGGTGGTGCTGCACCAAGATTTGCATCTCTCTTTCAGACAAATTGGGGTGCAAGGGGTCGTTTGCACTGTACTTTGCAAGAGGTTGTGTGCTTTTGTTGGCGTTTCTGTTGCTCTTCAAAACCTAATTTTTGTTTTTTTGATTGGGCTTTGAATACCAAAAGGGTAATTAATAACAATTGCTAGGAGTCAGTTGTTATTGTTATTATTATTATTATCTTTAATCTAGATAGGAAAAGAAAAAGCATCCCTGAGCAGTGGAATTACCAAAAATACACCATAGTTTTGTGTCTTGTAATGCAGGAGCCCTGCAGCATAAACTCCTTGCCAGTGATGGCATCTTCTCTCGTGCTCCTCTCCAGTGACATGGGGAGGAAACGGGTCTGGGGCTGTTTCAGAGCTGTGCTTGGACTCAGCAGGGGTCATGGACAATCATGGGCTGATGGACAACTGGCTGTCATCAGCTGGCACGGGTAAGGACCAAGTTATTAGCACTGCATAAACTGCTGCTGATTTCAGTGGGACTTTTTGGAAGCTTCTGTCAGATTTGGCTGAAATTAATTAGCAGGTTCAACATAACAACCGTGGAAGAGGGAATAGAGGGCAGGGAGACACCACAGTCTAGATGCTTTGCTTTCCAAGGAAACCTTGTTGACCATGCAGTACATGTCAATTTGTGAAACAAACCTGGGTTTGGAAAAAAAAAAATCTTTCTTCTTTCAAAACCATATTTATTGTTAGATGGAAGAAAAAGGTGCAGGTTGAATATCTGGTACAGAGTCCAAAAGAAATACTTGCAGGAAATGTCTTTATGGAGTAATTTAGGTCTTTCAGGAAGGATGGTGTGGGAGGCAGCTAGAGTCTGTGAAGGGCAGCCACTGTCCCTGAACAGGACATGGGCCTGAACATAGACCCATGTAAGAACATATGTCCACACAGAGTAGGGTGTCAAATTGCTGTATATAATCAACATATGGGCAAAATTCCATTTCCATGATCACTTACACTAGAAACATTTTTCTCTTATATCCATGATACTTATAACTGATCAACATAATGTAATGGCCTTCTAGACATATTCTAGTGACTGTGTGTGTTTCTATCAAGAGTTGTCAAAGAGCAATATTGTATACTAACATTTGAAGCATATCAGAAATTGAAGCATTTCCTTCTCCTATGCCCTGGCCATACTATTGTGAAAGTTCACTCATACAACCACTTCCAGCAACTGAACAATAAAACATTTCCAGGCAACCTGCAAATTCATTTTATAGTAATTTAAAACTGCCCATTACAACCAATAACTGGTGCTGGAAACCAGTACAGCAGTTATAAAGTCCTGGTATGTAACTTCTTATGGAAAGCAGTGGCTTTATCACAGCTGTGAACACTCAAGTGACCCAAGGCATAAAATTGCTGCCCAAAAAAAAGAGATCTCATCTCCAGAAAATGCTCAGATATCTACTTATGACAGTTACAACAATGATGATTTCACATATGTTCAGCAGACAGTTTTGATCTGTAAAAGGTTAAGTATTTGACAGTTCTTACATACAGATTAGCTGCCTGAAGGTTTAACCTTTAGATGTACTTAAGCAACTACTCTTTAAAATTTATTGTGTAAAACTACCCAAATAAAAACTGTCTCATCACTTGTAACTCAGAAATACAGAATGTTCCTTAGGTTCAGGATATTTTCACCTTCCTTCTTACCAAATTACTTAGCTGGCCTTTCTTCTTCCTTTGTGCCTGAAAATATTTAGAAGCAACGCTGCTTTAATTTGAACAGGCACCACTTCATAATTAAAGGATAAAAGAAGGATTCTGTGATTAAATGTGTGGAATCTGTTATTTTGACTCAGTAAAGAAGGCTGCTGAAGAACATGATTATTCCTTCACATTGAATTGTCCTGAAAACCTGGGTAGGGGGAGAGTGAAAGAGGGAATGAATCTTCATGTGGCCTTTGCACTTAGCTAGGAGTGGAGGCAGAGGAATTATTTATGTAGTAGCAGACAGATTTCCAGATTTCTGTAGGCTTTTGTTGATATTTCCTAAGCATCATAAAACATGGGATGTTTTAAACCTCTTGCATGGAGATGAAATAAATTTAAAATTATCATATGGAACTCCGATTTTCTTTTTCTTTTCATTTATACAGCTACAGTGAGTCATTGGGAAGGGTTTTCTCATTCACAGTAACAAAGCTGCCCAGTTCTCATTTTTCCTTGAACAGGGGTATCAGGTTATCAGTGCCCATATCTGTTGGGTGAGCGTTCCATATGGGCAGCAGCTACGGTGGGCATGCCACTCATGGATGCAAGGAAGCCCCAGCACACACACTGGGCATCTCCTCTCTCCTCTCCCCTCCTCTCCTCCCCTCCCCTCCCCTCTCCTCCCCTCTCCTCTCCTCTTCTCTCCTCTCTCCTCTCTCCTCTCTCCTCTCTCCTCTCTCCTCTCTCCTCTCTCCTCTCTCCTCTCTCCTCTCTCCTCTCTCCTCTCTCCTCTCTCCTCTCTCCTCTCTCCTCTCTCCTCTCTCCTCTCTCCTCTCTCCTCTCTCCTCTCTCCTCTCTCCTCTCCTCTGGAGCTGGGGAAAGTGTTGTTTTTTTTAATGCTTGCAGTGGCATTAACCATTGTGTCTTTATGCCCCACTTACCTTGCATCGTTCTAAATGGGACTGCAGTAGCTCTGCCAGCCCTGTAATACTATAGACCATTTCAAACCCATTAAAGACTAATGGATATCTAGTGACAGAAAGTTTGCTGTGTGCCAATTAGAATATTTAAACGGTGTAATAAAAAGGAGTTAATAAAATCACATTATAAGTTTAAAGTATGATGGAAGGTAATGTGCTGTTTTTCTTCAGGTATTTGAACAATAAGAATGTTTTTAAAAGAAAATTGATCTGTCATTTTTTAAAGGCCAAAGAACATGCAGAAATATGTGTTCTTTCCCTATTTTCTCCATGTATTTTAATGTATATTTAGTAACCTGGAGTTTTTTCCCCCTCCATGTTGTAATGAACTCTTTACCATGGCTGGTAGATTCATGTCCTTAACTATAGGTTTCATTCCATATACAGAGCAAGAACTTCACTGAAGGTACAGAATGCCAGTGGCATGAATATTTAATAATTGCACTTTTAAAGTTTTTTCATCCTTTGTCTCTCTGGGATTGCCAAACCCATCTGTCTGGCCTCTAAATCTGTTTACAGGTATCTAAATTTAAAAATAAAAAATTCCTTAGCTGCAATTTCAGAATTTTGTGATGAAAATGGTCACCTTATTTGTGAACAACAAAGTAAATAGTACAGTTGGGTTTGGTTTTTTTTCCTTTTGTGTTTCTGGTGATGAGCAGTATATTATGTTTCATTTCACTTGGTGGGGAGTTACAGGCCAGACACACAATGGTGTAAGTTGGTAGAGCTACATTGACTTCCATGGAATTAGACCAGTTGGCTGATGGTAGCTATGGCTGTGGCTGTCACAAATCATGCAATTCATATATTAGCTATAGCTGTCATGTGTGGAAGCTATTATTTAGGTTAATTGAATTAATTAAAATAAATATTTATGTTTAAAGCAAAACAGTTTATGTTCTAATAAGATAACAGACACATTTTACGCATCCTTTTCTTTGCTGGATTTTCTTCCCTACAGATAATGATCTTTCAATCTCTGTTCCATAAATATGCATGTCATGTTCAGGTTTCTATTCAATGCATGCATGAGTAAGTACCACTGAATTTGATTAACTTCATTAATGATAAATAATGAAGAACGCTATTTTAACTATTTTAGGACAAACAGTCACCTGGATAATGTTACTTGGTTGAGTAACCTTCTTCATCCTAATAAGATTGCACACAAGGGTAAAGTTACTCAGATATGTATGTGTAGGTTCAGTCTTTTATTATGTAGCAACCTTTAGAGCTTTTACTATCTGGCAAGCAATCATTTATATCCTTTTTAAAAAATATTTATGGCTTCCTTGACTAATTGCTTCTTACATGACTTAGAGCCTTTTGCATTGGTATCATTTGTTAAAACACATCCAGAAGCAGGCAGAGCAGAATCATTTTTCAACTTTTTAGTGTCATTTTTATAGACAAATAACACTTGTAAATGATGGATAATAGCCAGCAGAATGCTGTGTTGTATAAAATGGGCATGAGTTATATGTGCTGGGAGATAGAAGGTTAACTTGGCTATGAACTAATTGAGGAGCCTCATGGTAAATGCAAAGTGGTGCGTGCACATTATAAACAGAACTTGAACTAGCTTAAAGGAGGATTTAGGTTAATTCAGTGTTTTATTTATTTTCTTGCACAGTACCTGGTGTTTTCTTAAAAAAACCCAAAACTCAAAAGCCATATTGAGTCCTAATGAGCTTGTAAAAAGTCCAGAAGAAAAGACACAGACAGCATGTTTAAAAAGATGAGATGTTAACCTGTCAGAGTATTGGGGGTGGATCTTGTGCTCCTTCAAGTCCCCTGCAGGCATGGGCACTTCCATTTGCAGTTTTGTCTTGAGCATTTGTTTCTTGTCTCATAAAATACTGCTTACTTGGCCAGTATTTGAAAAAGTCATTACATTTTTTTTGTGTTCTGCAGTTCATAGTTTACACTTAGTCTGTATTTTATGGCAGAATTCAAAATAACTGCCTTTTCTTTACCCGAGAAATATATGCAGTTGCATATTACAAATGTGTGCAAGTAACTTTTTTATAGGAGAGTACTTGACAGATGCCAGTTAACGTCAAGGGATACAAATGCTCAGTGCCAAGCGACGGCAGGATATACAAATCAACCTGGTACCTTTTTTTTTTTTTTTTCTGCATAAACAGCACGAGGCTGTGACCTAAATGGACCCTGTGCAAATGTTTAACTTGATGCACAGGAGGAGTTGCAGTGATTTAAATGGAATTATTCAAGTATTTTAAATGTGTGTGCTTATGTGCTCACAAAATGGGGGCTACATGAAATAAAATGAGAGTTTGAGCTTTCAGGTTCTATAGAGCCCTGTATAAATGTTCTTTCACTCACCCTAAAATTCCAAATAGAATCACTTTATTTCTTGTTAGAGGGGCTGGATCCAATTTGTCAGTGCTACCTGACACTTTCGGGGACATTGCTGCAGAGCAGATGTGGTCAACCTTTCATCTGTTCACTGATGAGATACTCTTCAGTTGCTTTTGGGGTTTGTTTTCTTTGCACCTCGTTACTGGCAGGCCGCTTGCCTGCCTCATTGCATTGGCTTCTTCGGCTGTGAGAACTGAGAAAGCTGTAGACCATCTAAACTGTTCTGGTGGTCTGTCTCAGGGGTGGTCAGCATCTCCTCCCTGATAGCATCAGATCAAACAGGCCTCCAGCATGGCCAAAACAAAGGCATTGTTCTTGCTGGGCACCCCGTGCCAGCTCAGCTTTCTTGCCCCAGTCCACAGATAGGTGCAAATCATTGTGTGATGGGGGTCAGCCCCATGCCCTCTGCCTGGAGGGAGGGAAGCCGGGTAGAGTCCTCCTGTTCCCACCCTGGCTGCAGGGCAGGCACCACTTCTGTAAACTCAGTCATCACAAACCTGTCCTCAGGGCCTCCAAGTGCTCTCTGAAGCCCAGCTCAAGCAGGGAGTTTGGGATGACCTTTTTAATTTGTGTTCCCAGAGGTTTTTCCAGTACTTTAGTAGGGCTAGTTTGCCCTCCTGGGTCATTGTAAATACTTAACATTGTATTTACTCATCCTGTCTTTAATTTTTGCAATGGTTTCAATTTGACTTTTAAATAAATATTTAGGGTGGGGATAGAAATTAAACAGTTGAACTCTTGCCAGCATCCCTTTTTTGTCCTTTTTCAAAGGCACTCATGAGACTCAGATGTAAAACTCTGGATAATATCCTTCCAGTTATGGCATCTGGCTTCTTGGCAGTCTCTTTGAGAAGTTGGCAGGCTTGGTGTTGCCTTTAAATCCAAAACTAGCTCTCTTGTAATTTTTTTAAGATGCTTTCTCCTTCTGCTTGTCATTTTTACTTGCTTTACCTTTGATTCAGATGAACTCTTGCTTTATTAATCATTTGATTCTACCATCTTGCCCAGTTTTCCATCTAGCCAGAATCTCATGGTAAAAAGAGATTTTTTAAATGGTTTTAAGATGGGTACATGTATCTGTTTTAAAGTGAGCTCCAGCTGTGTTGCAGGAATCTGGTTTTGGTTTTTTGGGTGGGGTGATGGGTTGAGTGAATCAGGAATAAAGGTAATTTTTACTGGACTGGGTAGCCTGAATGCCGTGTGTCGGCAGCTTCTTTATTGCTACAGTAGCACTCAGGTGCGTGTTTCTGAAGTGTTAGGTCTTTAGAAGGTAATTTAACAGCTTTAGTAAAAAAGCAGTTTGTGTAGGGAATATTTGAATACAGCTACCTTTCGGATATTCCCCCTCCTTTTTTTTTTCCTTGCAATTTCCTTTGGATTTCAGGGTCCATGTGAAACCTGAGTATGTCTCAGTATCTTGTAACTCCCAGTTTGCTGTATTTTTTTCCCATGTTGTACATAACGTGCAGCTGCCTATGTGTGAGTAGGTGTCTGTGTGCGAGCATGAGTAGGAAGCAGCATTGCCTCAAGGTAGCTGGCAGGCCTGCAGAGGGGAGCATGCCTGGGCACACTCAGTGCCGTGCAGTTCCCTGCATTGCAAATAGTCAAGAAATTAGTTTCTTTGTTTTAGTTGGTATTACACTGCTGCTCCATGATACTCCAAGTGGGTCTGGGGGAGGTGAATCCTCCCTGGCACAGTTTCACCCCAGTCCCAGAGAGAAGGGCACTGAGTCTGTGATACTTCTTTGTCACCCAGGGCGAAATATTCCATGCTGAGGTCAGTACTAATTGAAGCCTTTTGCACAGCAGCCGCAGGAGCGGGCACCAGACAGGCTCCCCGGGAAGCAGCCTTGCCTTTTAGATAGTGTTAGATCACAGGCATGGCTTAATGGAGTTGTTGCTTATCCATCAGCCCTGAATTGAGGATGGATGCATTTTCCTTGTGCTCTCTGTGTCTGGGACATTGGGTTAAAATCATGTTGCTTTCTACTAGGAGTAATAAACAACATATGATTTGTGTCGTGTGTTGTTTGCCTGTTTGCACTAGTAGGTTTCCTCTGCATGCAGTATCTTTGGATCATCCCCTTACTCTTTTGGAAAAGTCTTTGTTTGAGGGACAAGAGAAGAAGAACAAGAGGAGTGTAAATGCCGTGTTCCGTATCCAGCTGGTTCTCAGCCGCACTGGCAAGGCAGAGTTCCCCCCGGCTGGCCAGGCAGGGCTGAGGCTGATGTGCTGCTCCTTCACACTTAGCAAGCTTATTACCTGGTGGATGCAGGCTAAAAGTAATCAAAAAGCTCTGAGGTGGGTCAGCATTGCAAGCAGTGAAGAAAATACCAGGCTTCTCTGTGGGGTTTTTTTGTGTCAAAATAGGCTGTGGACTGGCTGTGAGCAAAAAGAATTAGATCAAGGTGAACAGTTGGTAGGAAAAGCATATATCATTGCTTTTAGTCAATTGTTGCAGATAAGAAAACCCCTTTTGGGGGTTGGAGGATGCATATTGAACAAGCCTAAAAAGATCCAGACCATGGTTACAAGAAGGCATATGTCAGTGGGAAAATATTAGAGTAAATCAATATACTTCTCTTACAACTCGTATTCTTCTGAAGTCTGCTTAATATAATAACTACAGGCCTCTTTTAAAAGGCATGAACCTGCTTTGCAGGTATATATCCTAAAGATAAAAAGGTATAAACCTTTAGAACTCAAATTCATTACAACTGTTTGTACCATACAAGTACATGTATTCCTGACTTCAATGAAATAGCACTACCACCTTCATTTCAGTTTTAATTGCTCATTCCAGAAGTTGCTTGTGTACTGGCTTGATTTTGTTACAAAACATGGATTTCTCCATTTTAATTACAAAATCTAAAATAAAGACACTGACCAGATTTTTTTACTAGTTACATTCATTTTCAATTCCCATTTATTTTAATTAGTTGTGACTCAGACTAGATTTGGTATCCTGCACTTCATTATTAAAGATAGTTAGCTATTAGAAATTTCCAGTGCACTTTGTATAACCTTTTGTCCCCATGCCCCTTATGTAAATAAAAGAGAAGATGCTATTAGTGTAAGGTCAGAGATGGGGTCCATTAAGTCAGCCTTTGCTACCAGTGACCACACAGGGTGGATAAAGGTGACACCAGGCCAGAGGAGGCACTAAATACTTGAAGTAAGCTTGTGTACATTAAAGTGTGTTAAACCCCTGCATGAACATGCTTGGTCTATCCTCAAAGGGATCTTACATCAGTGCAGTTGATCTCTTTTCCTCTTGGCAGAAGGATAAGCTGCCATAATATATGTTCATCTGACTGGGAACTGACTTCATTCCCTCAGTTGATTTGCGTTGACTTTCCTGAGAACCCCTGTGAAGATGAATCTTCAATTGCAGCAGTATCTCTCTCCTCTTAACCTACAAAATAATTGCCTCGGCTGAGATATGTCTCTGTTAGCTTTTTTAAAATGCTGACTTTTTAATAGCAGCTTTTTCTGAATTACATCAGGCTTTCTATTTATATACTGTTTTCTGTGTTGCAGTGGGTTAGGAGAAGGGAGGTCTGTGATCTTGGTCCACATAAGATAATGGCTTAATTCTTATTAGAAGTTTGGATTTTCATCAGCTTTTTACACATTGTATGTTAAAGAGAAATTTAACTAGGAACAAATTCCCTTTGTGAGGGAGGTATCAAATGAAGCCCAAGCAGCCCAGGGCATGATGGTTAGATTCACATATTTGAGTGTTATGGGTAGCACTGCTGCTAGACACAGTTGTTGCACATCATTCCAGAGGCAGCCACTGCCCCTGTTTGGGGAGCTGTAGCCCTGTGGGAGCCACTTGGATCAGCTCATCGGCAGCAGCCTTTGAGTGCCGTGCGGCCGCTGTGACGGTGGGATAGTAAAAATGTTAACCTTGATGGCTGAATGGAACAGAGCACCTTGTGACAACTCAATGAGTTCATTGAGGCTTCATCCCCAGTTTGTACAATTTTACCCGCAGTTTTATTTTTCAGAGCACTGAATTTTGTTGCAAGTACTGAAATTATGTTATTCGAAAGCAACATTATGTTGTACTACATGCCAATATCATTTTCATAGCATAGGAGCAGCAACTGTCAATTAGAAACATAACTCTTTTTTTAATCCTCACTTCAGGTTTAAAACATAATGCTAGGAATGAGCTTCAGGGAAGTAATTTGTAAAGAATTTTTATGACTCTTTTTCTTTTTAATCTGTGTGAGTGGATAGTACAACTTCAGCTAGAAAAGCTCAAAGAATCATATTTGTAAAGGATAAAGACATTAACTTTCTGTTCCCAAGAAGTTTAAATTGCACTCAATTTGCAAATTTATAAAGCACTTTGTAATACATGAGACTAACTCTAGGTATCAGTGGATGAGTATCAGTAATAGTTTCACAGTGTGCAGATATCTGAATGAGCTGAGGGCTTATCTTCTATTGATCCTGAGTTTATGAATGCTAAAGATGGTGCACCATGTCAGTGGTTTAAGATCTTTGATTAAAACAGTTGTGCTTGTTGTTTAAACAGAATGTCGTTCTGGTTATCTGCAGTTACTGAATACACATTAGCAAAAATCAGAGAAAGCAGTGAGGTCACATAAAAAGTGATACCCAGTCACCATATGTATTTATTAGTGTCACATAAGAAATTTATGACGCAAAGTAGCGCTGACAGAATTTGCTGTCTTTCTAAGCAATACTCATTTGAGGAATTGCCCAAGATAAATGGGTTTGGCTAATTGAATCATACACTTTCATAGTGTGCTACATATAAAACTAGACTAGGAAATAAATATAATTAAAGTAAACATGCCCTTCTAATTAGTAATTGTTTCTGCTGTTTTAAGCAAATTTCAGTGGCACGAAGTAGCTGTTCCAGTGCAAACCTAATAATGAAGGCTGTAATAACAGGTGTAAATTAACACAATGGAAAACATTTACAGTGTAACATTCTAAATTAAAAATGACATTAACAAGCTCGATTTTTAAAAAGCTGTATAATTAACATTTATTCAACCCCTGACAAATTAGTGCAATACAAATACTAGATGATTTTATTTATAGCTTATAACATGTTTTCATTTTATTTTTGTTAGACAGTAAATGGAGCAAATGTGGTTCATTTTTTCTGAGAACATGTCATATAAGGGCACTGTCAAAGGAAAGGCAGAGAAAAAGAGAAAGCAAAGATATTTACCCAAAGGCATAATTTTTTTGGTAAGTAATGTGCAGGAATTGTTTGAATACTTAACAATATCACTCAGTCAGTGTTCGTGGTTATGTATACTCCGAAATAAAATGTTGCGAATGGTTTTAGCTGGAGAAATACAAGTGCAAACAGAATAATATCTATTGTGCAATAAAATACTTTGATTCCCCCAAGTGCATCCTCAAAAAACATAACATACAGCTAAGTGCTTAGCATTGATGTCTGTCTCTGCAAGAAAATATCACCAACAGTTTTTTTCTTTTTATGATGGACGTAATGGAATGCCATGAATAGTTAAGCAAAAATATCCAAACTTGTTAAAAAAAAAGAAGGCTTTAATTTGTGACAAAACATGCCATATTTTCACATTATAGAAAATGTTTAATCAGATCCCAAAGTAGAATATAATATATCTTCACCTTACAGACAATTTCTCTTCTTTCTTGATTTTTTTGCTAAACTTGTAAGAGTAGAAAAATAGTTTTCTGGCAGGATTAGAGGCAGTTGTTACTTTTTTTCAGCTTGCCTATCAATGGAAAATCATTGTTTAATTTACTATTTTTTTACAATGTCTTCTTGATATGTCATAAATTGCAGCACATGGTAGGCAAATTCAAATATCATGACTTCTTATTCCCAAAGTGAATTTGTTAGACTATATTTACCCCACAATTGCAAATCCTGACAGAAAGTGAAAAAATAGCGTTGTAGTGTACAGTCTACAGTGAACTTAAGCTCTGGGACTCAGCTTTAGAGGCAGATAGCTTCTTGCTAGCCATGATTTTCTGCCACATTTTGTGGATGTTCCCAAAGCCCACACTGAAGAGGATCTTCCTGAGTTGGTTTTGAATAGCTGGTGTTTAGTGTTTGGCTTTGCATGTGTACTGTTGGGCATATTTAAGATGTCAGGGGTTTGAGTTTGGTCGCAAAATCATCTTGCTTGTCCCTTGCCTTTCCTGTTGTTGTGAGATGGGATTCAGATCTTTCATGCATCAGAGAGTTTTAGAAATGAAAAGTAAATTTCTAATAGCAAATAAGCTGCTCTGAGTAGAATCCCTTCTGGAATTTTTAGTGTCAGAGATAATTTTAACTTCTTTGTAACCAAGATATTTTAGAAAACCTCTTGTTTTTTGCATGTCACTTCTTGCATGCCTTACATGTCTCCGTAGCAGCTAAGCATGGTTGATTTGGAGGTGGTGGAAAAGATGTTCCTACTCTCACATCTTACAGATCAGTTTCTGAATTGAATTACTGAAAAAAGGAAAATGTCTCTGTCTTTTAACCCATATATTAAAAAAAAAAAAAAAAAAGAAAAAGCACAAATTATTCCAAATAAAAATTACTGCAAATGTTCAGCTGCATAAAACCTTTATTCCACCCCTTGGCTCTAAGTCAGGAGAAGTGCACCTAGGCCAGCCTGACAGATGAGAATCTAACCTTTATAGCACCTGTGGGTCCCTCAGGATTGTGGAATAGCCACCTAGGGACCTATAGGTCCCTACTCCAGAAATAATCTTTTTGATGTATGTTCCTCCCAGAAGAGTGTCTTCGTTGTTGTGGAGAGCAAGTCTTTGGTAAATGATAACAGGCAGGTATCTATGAAGGAGGAGCATCCCTGTAATAATGTCAGGGGGCAGCTTTGCTCATCTGGAAGGAAGATAGGATGTTGTGTTGTTCAGTGGATAAAGATTTCCCATTCTTGTTTATTTTTTATATTAAACCTGTCTAAGGAACAATCTTAACAATAACTGTCTGCTGGTGAGGACAGGGTTGTGAGGAGAACTGAGATAAAGAAGCCAAGGAGGCTGTGGAGTTGATAGCCAGCCTCTTCCAGTCCTTCCTTTTAAAGTTAGATAGTATTTCTGAAATAATATCTAAATCTCCTCTTCTGCAAATTAAGTTGCATATGACTTAACAGACAGAGAACACAATTCATCATTGTCTGCTCTGCAACAAGTTTTTATAGGTGGGTAGATCATTATCATGTGTCTCCCAGTCTTCTCTTTTCTAAACCAAACAAGCTCAATTTGTCCTTTTTCATACCTCACTCCTTTATCCATCTGTCTCTTTTCTGGGCTACATCATATCTTTCCTACAGCAGAGGTCCTCAGGCCAGAGTGTGATTTCCTCAGTGCCCAACTGCAGGTCAGTTTGGGGTGAATCACAGAATCACAGAATGGGTGAGGTTGGAAGGGACCACTGTTGGTCATCTGGTCTGGCCTCCCTGCTCAAGCAGGATCATTCTAGGGCACATTGCACATGAAGTTTTTTACCTCAGCTTTAAGAGATGTTACTTTTAGCTTGATACTTAGGTCTTCCCAACCATTAAATTCTTTTTGATTTAGTGGAACATATCAGGAGCAGCAAAATGTTCTCTAGAACCATGTGAAAAATTCAGAAATCTTTATTGAGTTACTAAGATACTGTCTTGGTTCACAACAAAATAGATCCATGTGTATTACAGTTATTTCACAGTTTTTTTTTAAAGAAACAACTCCAAATAGAAACTTTAACAAATCCACTGAGTTTATTTTCTTTTACATGTATTAAAAAAACACCAAAATAGATTATCGTAAGTTTTTTGCTTTCCATAACCTAGAAGGAAATAATTTTCCACCATTCCCTTTGTCACTGAGAAACTCTGTCAGCATTGCTGCCGTGGAAATTTTAAGGAAGGCTAAATGTAGTAGCAGTTTTCTGCTTAACATGGCATGTTAGCAACAAAATATTGTCTTGTTAATAACAGCTTCTGGTTATTTTTTGCACTGGGATATTCCAGTTACCAAGTGTGACTTTTACCTTGGTTTGTTTGGTTTCAAACAAAAATCAGGTTCACTGGTGATGGTCTAGTTTTGTGCTCTCTCTCACCCTCACCTCTGTAATTTTTTCCTCACTGTGGGCCCATCCATCAGGGTTAGGAAGGAACAGCAAGCAGGTCCCTCATCTTTCTGTTCAGTGCTGCTGCAGGTTTCTGCAAGCAAGTAACACTGTGGAATACTGCCACTGTTCACTTGTCTTACAGCCCACTCCAGGAACCAACCGGCTTTTAGTGGGAAAAAAAATGTTATTAGATTTTCCAGAGTCATTCTACCAGTGTCCATGAGGTTCAAATGTTATTTCTTGACAAGAATTTCGGTATCTACTGTGGGGGTTTTGAATGTCATCACTTTTAGGACTAGACAGCCTGAGAGCATGTGAGCAGCTAAATCCAAACTGTGATTAGCCTTCTTCTAAGTGCTGGATTTTTTAGCATGGTGAACATGAGTTTGAGTGAGCTGAAAGTTGTTAGGGATCAGGGCAGAGCTTGCCTTGTTTTCAGAGTCCGTTCTATTTCAGTCCTGTCCCATCCCCAGAGAACTGTGGGATCGTGGGTTGATAATCTGCCAATACAAAGAGGGAGGATGGGTTCCTCCTGTGTGGATTTTTTTTTTAACATTGCAGATAACCTATCTTAGGCATCAGCATTTTGTTGGCTTTTCTGAAGTGGAAAATGAGGAGAATTTCATTCAGTCTTGTTTCCTGGTTTTCTTTAACTCCTTTTGGTTATATTCTATTATCCTAGCGAAACAGGACAAGAATTAAATTCTGTCCCTTTTTTTTAATGCACCACCTGCCAGAGAATTATTTCAGTCCTTCTACGTTGTTCCCTTGAAACCAGCTTCAGTGAGCTTACTGACAGGTCACACAAATTTGATATTCTTGAGCACTGTACTGAGAGAAGGTCAAACTGAAGTCAAATGTTTTGAAACATTTAAAAATTTTGTAGAAAAAATTACCCGAAGATTTCTAAGCTTCCTAACACAACAAAAAGGGATCTTTGCTATGGAAGATTCAAATAAAAATGTTACAGATGTCTCCCAAATATATGTTTTTAGAATAATACATACAATTTAGATCCTTCCTCATGTTTTTGCAAATACATATAGAATTTAGATACCTCTTAACACTTTCAAAATGAAACACTGAATAATTTTACACCTTATACTATACAGGTAAATAATATCCTTGTAATTTACTCTGACACAAATATACATTTATGAACTCAGGCTTCAAGTAGAGTATGCAGTAAAAATAAAACATTTCTCTCTTACAAGCTTTTGTTGTTCTTGCTAAAGCTAAAATTTGCTGAGAAAAAGTAGTCAGGGCAAGGCAGCTGTTAGAGAGTGAGGGAACAATATATCCAACTTCATCAGATCTCTGGCTTCCTTGCTTTGGCCTGGAACCAGGCTGATTTCCCCAACAGACAGCATCTGCCTCTGGCACCATCCTTGCATGGGCATCTCTGACTTCTGCATCTATCACAACCATTGAAGCTTCTGGGTGATTTTTTGTCATTTTCATGTCATTTCTTTCAGATTTTGAAATATTTAAATGCATTTTAACCTACTTGAAAGTGAGGCACTTGAACAGGCACACTGTTTCTGCAAGTTAAAAATAGGAGATTTTTTTTGCACTTATACTTTGTTTAGCCTTTTTTATTTCTGACATGTTTAAATTCTGGGTTGGATTTGTGGCATGGCCATTCTTCTTAAGCAGAAGCAGAGTGTTAAGGAAGGCACAAACTGAAGATGTAACTCAAATTCTGGGGGTTTTTTTCCTATAATGAGAGATACGATACCTCACTTCCCATTGCATGTGTCTTAAGGGAGGAAGGACATGGATGCTTCTCTGTGCATCTCTGAAGGTGTGCATGAGTTATGTGATACCATCATCTCTGTAGTCAGAATGAATTGGGACTAGCACGTGTAAGAAGCTTACATGAATTATACCAGTCACAGGGCATAGAAGTTTTAACTTTGTCATCATTTTAACATATATGCATCTCTATTCGTGTATGGACGTAAATTACTCTTTTATTCACTGAGTAAATTTATTTATTTACTCTTTTATTCTGTGCTGGTTTTGACTAACTACTTTTCCTAATTTTGATTGCATAACCCTTGGGGTTAATGTGTCAAAATATGACAGAGCAAGCAGGATATAATGAGTAAGATACTAAAAAAGTCGTATGGTTTGTGTGGCAGGTGGTTTTCTTAGGCAGGTTCCAACGACATGTGGGATACAATTATTTGGTAAAGCATAAACCTCAGGCCCAGTTCACATTTTCCATTTTCACAAGAAAGAACTGGGAAGGAATTTGCATTTTTCTTAGTTTAAATGTATACAATGTCTTTTAGAGAAGTTGGTTAGCTTTATGGTACAGTCCAATATGTTTGGCTATTACTAGTGTCTCATGAGAGGAGAGTGAAACATCCTCTATATAAGCATTTTTTTTCACTGTATCTTAAAGTTATATATAAACCACAGCTTTCTTAGGTTCTTGAACTCAGATTTATTACAGTGGTCCTTTTAGTTCTGTGAAAGCAAGCTGCCTACATAGGTTCTGGAGAGATAGATTTAGGAATAAATTTATATATATAGCTATCTTTATAAATAAATGTAGGTATCTCATTCCGTTTCAGTTGAGCAGAATGAAGATGGAATTTCATAATTCCCTGTAATTAGATTTTATGCTTAAATACACTGATACAAGCAAATGTTTGCTAAAAACAATCACAGTTTCTCCCTATAGTGAGCTACATTTGTGTGCTCATACAAGCAGAAGTACAGATCTTAGTGGATTTATTATTTGAGCATTTACAGAGGATGATTTTTTTTAAATCTCTATGATTAGCATAGGGTTTAACTTCTTTGGTTGCTTTGTCTGCAGTTATTAACATCATCCAAAAACATCATCCAAATTTATTTTTATCATGTAGATATGCTAGCACAGATCTGTTTAAAATTTAGTTCAGCCTTACCTGTATGGAGTGATGGTTTCTCTGCAATATATAAAATGCTATAATAAGATTTCCATCTAGCTATAAGATCTGAAGGAAAGATAAATTAAAACAAGGCATCTCAAAACATATCGATTCTATTTTTACAAAAAGCAAACTCAGTGCTTGTTCGCTGAAGATCCTAAGAAGTGATTTTCTGTGAAAAAATAAAATCTGATGACTTATGCACTGACTTGTTAATAACTTTTTTTTTCACAATGGGCTGTTGTGTGGTTTCCATAATGCTGTAAATCATGATTAAACACATAAAAAAGATTGTCGCTCAAGATCCATTTTAAGCCAAGTGAAACATAATGCAGTATAAAATTTACATCATCTTCTTGATTAACCCTGATGAACCTTCAGTCATTATCCATTGTGGTAAAAGTAAATTGGAAATGTTGCTTTGTTAATAAAACATGTATAGACGTTTTCATGAGTCATAGATTTGATGGTTATTAACAGCTGACACATTCATAATGAAATACTGTGCTTTGGCTTTCCATGAAAGTATAACATTGTGTAAGGCTGCAATCCTGTGTCCTGTACTTCAGGACTGTATTTTGGTGTGCTTTGGATATCAGATAATTTTGAATGTTGATCTATAACCAGAACATAAATACAGGGAAGAGTTACCAGAATCTGTGCATTGAGATGCTGAATTTGTGTATCTTAGCAGCACCAAAATCATTTAACAACTTAAAGCTACTTGTACTTGTCACCCTGTGAAGTTTTGCTCCTTTTGCTTGTATGTCAGGAATGTTTTCTAAACACACTCAGTTACCTCTGTACTGGTTACGTGCTCTTAGATCTGGCTTAATGATTTAAACTAGATTTGAAGTGGGAAGGGGATAAAATCAGGCTCAGTAGAGATGAGCCATGGGGAGGCATTCCAAGGTTGGTGTGAAATCAGTAGCCCAGCTGAAGTGCAGCTGCACCAGTGCAGCAGTATGGGGAGCAAACCTGAGGAGCTGGAAGCCATTGTGCATCAGGAAAAGTACGGCATAGGTGCTGTCACGGAGACCTGGTGGGATGACTTGTACAGCTGAGTGCTGCAGTGGATGGCTACAAGCACTTCAGAAGGGACAGGCAAGGAAGGACAGGCAGTGGGGTGGCTCTGTACATTAAGGGAGAGTTTTACCTGTAGGGAACTCAAGAGATGATAAGGTTGAATGCCTGTGGGTGAGAAACGGGGGGAAGGCTAACAAGGCAGACATCCTGCTGGGAGCCTGTTACAGACCACCCAACCGGGATGAAGAGGCAGATGAAAGCTTCTGTGAGTGACTGGCTGGCATGTCATGATCTCTACCCCCTGTTCTTGTGGGAGACTTTAACTTGCAGGATGTCTGCTGGAAGCACAGCACAGCAGAGAGAAGGCAGTCTAAGAGGTTCCTGGAGTATGTGGAAGATAACTTCCTGACACAGCTGGCAAACAAGCCTACTGTGGCAGTGTCCCTCTGTGCACATTGCTAATGGGCTGTTCATGAGCAGAGCAGGGCTGGTGGGAGAGGAGCTGGTCAGAGCTAGTAATCACAAAATTATATTGTTTTCAGTTCTTGGGGAAGTAAAGAAGGTGGTCAAGGAAGCCTCTCCCCTGGACTTTCTGAGGACAGACTTCAGCCTGCTCAGGAGACTGTTCAGAGAGTCCCTTGGGAAACAGCGAAGGAGGGATGAGTATACATTAGGACAAAAATCTTAAAGGCACAGAAGCAGGCCATCCCAATGTGCTTAAAGACAAACTGGCAGGGAAGAAGAATGGCCAGGCTGGATAGGGAACTTCTGCTGGAGCTCAGGAAAAGAATGAGAGTATGACCTTTGGAAGAAGGGGCAGGCAACTCAGGGAGAGTACAAAGATGTCTTTAGATCATATAGAGAGAAAATTAGAAAGGTGAAAGCTCAGCTAGAATTCAATCTGACCACCACTGTGGAAGATAATAAAATATGATTTTATAAACACATTAACAAAAAAAACGAGGGCTGAGAAAAATCTTCATCCTTTCCTGGATGTGGAGGGGAACACTGTAACCAAGGATGAGGAAAAGGCTGAGGTACTGTTCCCCAGGGCTCAGTCTTGGGGCCAGCACAGTTTAATATCTTAGTTGATGATCTGGACAAGAGAATTGAATGCACCCTCAGTCAGTTGCAAATGACACCAAGTTGGGAAGGAGTGTTGAGGGAGAGCAGGAAGGCTCTGCAGAGGTGATGGATCAATGGGCCAAGGCCAATTGTATGACGATCAGTAAAACAAAGTGTTGGGTCACAACAACCTCAGGCAGTGCTACAGACTGGGGCAGAGTGCCCAGTGAAAAAGGATCTGAGAGTGCTGGTTGACAGAGGCTGAACATGAGCCAGTGTGTGTGCCCAGGTGGCCATGAAGGCCAATGACATCCTGGCCTGTATCAGCAGTAGTGTGGCCAGCAGGAGCAGGGCAGGGATTGTCCCCCTGGACTCAGCACTGGTGAGGCCACACCTCAAGTGCTGTGTCCAGTTCTTGGTCACTTTACTATACAAGGAACAATGAGG
Source organism: Poecile atricapillus (assembly GCF_030490865.1). NCBI lineage: Eukaryota > Metazoa > Chordata > Aves > Passeriformes > Paridae > Poecile > Poecile atricapillus. The sequence goes on from NC_081249.1 coordinate 30,693,844, forward strand.
TGCTGAAGCATGTCCAGAGAAGGGCAGTGGAGCAGAAGTGAGGAAGTGAGCTGGGACTGTTTAGCCCTGGAGAAAAGGAGAGTCAGAAGTGACCATATCACTCTCCACAACCACCTGAAAAGAGGCTATATCCAGGCGGGGATTGGGCTCTACTCCCAGACAGCTGGGAACAGAGCAAAAGGAACCTTCTTCAAGCTGTGACAGGGGAGCTTCAGGTTGGATTATCAGGAAGAATTTTTTCATTGAAAGGGTAGTTAAGCATTGGAAAAAAGTTTCCAGGGAGGTGGTGGAGTCAAATGTTCAAGAAATGATTGGATGTGGTATTTAGCAATGTGATTTGGTAGGCGTGCTGGTATTTGGTGAAAACTTGGACTTGATCTTGAAGGTCTTTTCCAACCTTAGTGATTCTGTGGTTTTCTAATTCTGTGATTATAATATTTGCTTTTGCTATTATGAGTCAAGTTGTACCAGGATGAATTGCATGGTAAAATTCTTTTACCAGTTGCAGAGCTTTTTGTGCATGCCATGTGAAGTATACCTTGGAGTAGTTAACAGTCCTGCAAATAGCTGTGGTAGATGGATCACTGTACAGAGCCCCCTGGAAGGAAAAGGCTACTTAAGTAGCTTTAAAAAAAGTAGTGGGACCAAGGAGGGATTTTTTTTTCTCTAAAAGACCTAGAGGCAAAACATATCTTTTCACAATTTTCAGGGCATTTTTAAATTTATTTAGATTTTATAAAGTTTCAGGAAACCTTCAAACTTTTATTAGGTTAATTTTTATGAGTTTTAATTTTTTTATTACTGAAACTAACACTGAAAATCTTTATTGACTGAAATCCAGTTTTCAGCAAACATCAAAAGGAAGTTCAACAAACATTTTAAATAAAGTATTAAACACTTACTGCAAAATGTCAAATAGATTTTTAAAAGGCCAGAATTTTTTCATTACATTTTAAAAGTTCAGAGCATCCCTAGAAATCAGGCAGTGGTAAGAGTAAATTCAGTTTATTGCACCATTCAGTCTGACCAAGACTGTATGAATAATTTACCTATGTGTGCACATTCTCTACAGAGATGAGCCAGTAGGAAAAAAAAAAAACAAACCAAACTATATTTTTGGACTAATTATGACTGTAAGGAGCCTAAATAAGAAATGCAAAGGAGAAAAAAAAAGGACGCAAGCGTGGCAGTTCGTAACTGGAAGAGTTTCCCCGTGCATAAGGATATAGGGGAAAGCAGAAATCATTGTGGAGGAAAATAGGCAGAGGGGTGTTGTGCCTGACATCTTTGGCAGGGAAGCAGTGTGAGAGAAAACAGATCAGATAGGGGTATTGCCAAATTAGGTAAGGCCTTGTGTTGCAGCAGGCCAGGGATTTTGACACTGCTAGGTTAGGCAGAAAAATTATAGTTCCTCTCAGTTGAGAGCAGGCCTGAGGAGGAGGATTGGGGGTGCTGATGGATGAGAAGCTCAACGTGGCCTGGCTATGGGCACTCAGAGTCCTCAAGGCCAACTGTACTCTGGGCTGCACTGAAAGCAGCGTGGCCAGCAGGGCAAGGGATGGGATTCTGCCCCTCTGTTCCCCTCTGGTAAGACCCCACCAAGGTATGGCACCCAGCTCTGGGGTCCTCAGCACAGGTAGGATGTGGACTTGTTGAGTTGAGTCCAGAGGAGGCCATGAAGATGATCAGAGGGCTGGAGCACCTCTGCTGTGAAGACAGGCTGGCAGAGTTGGGGGTTTTCTGCCTGGAGAAGAGAAGGCGCCTGGGAGACCATATGCCACCATCCAGGACCTGGAGGGAGCCAGCAACAGAGCTGGGGATGGGCTTTTCGCAAGGGCATGTAGTGATAGGACAAGGAGGAAAGGCTTCAACCTGAAATAGGGTGGGTTTAGGTTAGAAATAAGGAGGAAGTTCTTCACTGTGAAGATAGCAAGACAGTTGATCAGAGTCATGGATGCCCCATCCCTGGACGTGTTCAAGGCCAGGTTGAATAGAGTTTTGAGCAGTCTGATCTAGTGGAAGGTGTCCTTGCCCAGGAACATGGGGTTGGGTCGCTTAAAGGTTGCTTTCAACCCACACCTTTCTGTGATTCTGTGGTTGTATGAGCTGTTGTATTTTTAAAATACAACATAAAAGTAACATTTAAAAAATTAAATAAAGGGGTGTCATTGTGATTTGTCAGGTTTGTGCTCTTCAGTTATGTTTTTTTTATCTCTACCTGGGAAATATGAGTGAGGATAGAGAAGGAATACTTTGCCACATCTACATTATCTGTTTTTTTGCAGCCAAGGTTTTCATTCAGTTTCTGGAGGTTTTAAATTTAATTCTGAATTGCGAAGAAAAATGTACTCATTCCAGGTGTAAGATTATTAGCAGTGGTGAATTTTACACTTGTGAATATACTTTCAAGGAATATATTGTTAGAGCAGTGCAAAATTAAAGCTGTTGTATGTTTTGTTTCTAGCTTGGCTCAGTGTTGTTTTAAGATCTTCATCCATCTTAGGCACTTCCGCTAGCAGATTTTGGGTATTAAAAGAAAATAAGGTATTGAAAATAGGATTACTGATTAATAAAGAGTGGTTAATTTTTGAATATCTATGTGTAATATAAGCATGGACTTGTAAATTTTTATCATATGATGAAGTTATTTTTCCTGAAACTGAAAATAAATTATAATTATATCTCAATTTTTTTCACTGAGCAAAACTTCACAGAGGGAAGAATATGTGCATGTTTTATCTGTAGCGAGGCTGGAAGAGGTACTCTAATAAAAGCAGGTGTTGAGCTAAATAGGATTTTTTTTAATGTTCCTCTGTTGTCATTCTCTGACTCAACAACCTAGGTCCCAGTCTTAACTGCAGCCCTAGGTTTTCTTAGCATTTTGATGCATGTTTAAAATTCAGTCAGGTTGCACCTGAAGCACTTATATTTTGTGAATGTCAGGTATGAGTGCCTGTAAGGTAATAACTACACCCACAATTAGCCTTTCCTTGGTTCCTTCCAGTTGCCCGGTGTTAACCCTCAGAAGACCTGACCTGAATGCTCCGATGCTGATTTTGCAGATATGATATGTATATATATTCATTTGTTTGGTGGATACAATATATCTGCCCCTGAAAATACAGCTCCCTGTTTTGGACTTGGAATTTCCAGGCAGATAATTAAAGTAATCTCACACCTTCCAGCCTGCACCTGCCACCGTGCAAGCGGCTGCCCTAGCTCAGCTCCCCCTGATCATATTCATGTTTGGTCGGTAGTGTTTCATGGCTAATACAAATCATAAACAGGCTGTAAAAGCTGAAGCATCAATGAAGCCTAGCTTTAAAATTGCTGGAAGCTAAAGTTTTAAAACTGATACTGCAAAGTGAAAAATGAAATTTAACCAGGCACTTTGGTGAAGGAAAAATAATTTATTGGATGTAAGATGAAAAGCTGTGAGAGTAAACATCAATCTCATCTTAGACACATGTCATTGATTGATGTTTGCTCTGTGCTGCTGCCTGGAGGTAAACTCTTTGAAATAGCAAAATAGGTACTTTATCTGTCTGTGGATAGGAGCACAGTTTGTTAAGTTACTGCTTTTTTGAGACCCTGCTACATCTTTATGTTCAATCAAAGTGAAAACAGTAAATCAGAGTAATTGCTTTACCCCATGGCATTCCTGTTTGTAAATGGGTAAAAATACTGTAAAAATCCTCAAATTAACTTCTGCTGTTTAGGATAGATAAACAGTCTAAAAAAAGCCAGTTGTAACCTTGGAAGGTATTTTACTGATTATGTAAACTTGTTCATCAAAGGCAGCCCCTTTGTTATAATTTAATCGATAGTTCAAATACCATTAGGGAAAATATTTAATGCTCAAAGATGTAAGGTTGCCGTGTCTTGGAGTTCCCTGCCCTGTTAGCAATGAGTTTCCAAACAGATACCATTTATGCTTATCTAGAAATGGAACTTGGACCTAGAAATTGGCCAACAAAAACCATGGATATGAACAGTGACATAAAAAATACTACTATGTTAAGCACAGCAATTCAGCAACCAAGACAATATCAATTGTAATTAAATCTTTAAAGTTAAGATTATTTTCTAAAAATGTTCAGGGCTGTTGCCTTTACAGGGTCTCAGTCTGACTCATCCTTTTGAGTTTTAAAATATGGCAGAGACACAGGAATGATGGGACATTAAAATCCAGAATCCAGTTTCCATTCTAAATTGAATTATATAATCACTGTCCTGCATCAGGGTTGGACTGCTTTTTTATGGTGTTAAGTTTTTGCTTTGACTTACTCTATTTAGCTACTTTGGCATAAATGTAGTAATTCAGGGGAGAATTAGACTATTAAATATTGAAGAAAATGTCCTCACTTCAGCCTGAAACTTAGTATATTGATTTTTGTGCCAGATTAAAATTGGTGGGGAAATGCTGAGAATAATCAGTAAACCATTTTAAAATTTATTTTCTTGAAATATTGCCTGTTTCCCATGGCTTTGAAACAGTTATAACTTTGTTCATAATTCAAAAATGACCGTGTGCTAAAATTTAATTTCAAAGATATATATGTCCTCGCAGAAAAGTTGCTCATGGGTCTAGGTTTATTCTTGAAATGCACATATCTTTTAGTCACTTACAGTATGAGTTGTGTTTTTGAGGTGGGTTTTTTTTTGGTTTTTTGGAGCATGATCAGCCCCTGTAGTGATATGGACTGTACCTACCAGCTTGGGGATGGTGTCACTCCCTGGAGGCCAGGAGTGAGTGTTGTAGTCTGATGACGTTTTGGTGGAGCTTTTTAATTTCATGATGGAAGAAGAAGGGTCAGTTTAAGAACAGATGGGAAGGTTGACAAAATCTGGGAAAGGAGCTCAGCCCCAGGAACTACGTCTTCCCTAGGAAAGGTCTGCCAGGAACCCACAGGAACTGTGGGTTTGCCAGGTTAAGAAATAGCTGCCTGTTAGCATGAAGCATCAGCTCTGCTTTTGTAATTAATATGTCTAGACTTCAGGTTCTGAATGTTTTGAGCTAAGTGCCACAGGTAGCTGCCAAGGTGAAGGAGATCAGCCTCCTGGGTAAACATTAACTGCAAACAAACAAGCTACTCCTGCTAAATTTATATCGCAATATTTATGTGTGTGGGGAGGTAGAAGGAAAATGAGTGTATATGTGGGTGTTGCAAAGCCCTCACAATTCAGAGAATAATGAACTAAGTCTGTGGACTGGAAAATTATATCGGAAAGTCTGGAAAAGCAAAGACAAGATTGCAGGGTGCTGCAAATGATAAGTTCAGAAACTGTGGGTGGGTCTCTGTATACATGTGGTAGCACCTTCCTCTGTCATGCTGGTACAGGTGGCTGGGTCACAGCCCCCTTCCTTTTCCAGAATATAAACTGATGCCAAGAACAGCAATCTCACCCTTAGTTTATCTCCCTGTGTCTTTAACAGCCTCAAAGATGCCAGCTGTGAGGAGGATGGTGATCTTGTAACAGAATAACAGAACCCTTCCAGAATCTCCCCTTCATGATGCAGCAATTTTGTGGTTTCTGAAAAGGTCAAGCAGCATCATTAATGCACACCATGTAATTCCTCTGTGAAGGTGCAGTGCTTCGTTTGTGGAAAAGGACATCTTCCTCTGAATGCAAATTTGGGTGTTCCCAAACTGAAGGACAGGAGGATATGTTGGTGCGCTGTTGCCACATTGTTCATCATGGAGATGAGACCTTTTTATTTGAGTTGCTCCAAAACGTGATGTCTGAGGGAGGCAAAGCAAGTCAGGAATAGTGTGCTTTAAAAAAAAAAAAAAAAATTAAAAAAAAGGAAAGAAAAGGAGATTTATCAATACCTAAAACTTTAGGCTTTTTATATGATTTCTTTCAGCCTAGCCTGAGACAACATAACTCTTTGGACTTTGTAGGAGATTAAATCCAGCCCTAGGTTTTTCAGGTAAAATTATTGCTCCGCTCCTAGGTTGTCCCCTGAGCCATCTCTGCCTATTTCTAATTAAGGACTAAAGGAAATGGTTCCTCCTGATGGCAGGAGTAGCATGAAGAAAGCTGCGAGTGTTTCTGTGGGGAGGGTGGTGCCACCACCACCCTGCCATCAGGAACCAGCGTGCCTGGGCTCTCCTCTGCAAGCTGGTCTCACAGGGAGCCACACTCACCTTGGGCATGGCCAAACGCTGGAGACCATCCAGGTGATCTGCCAAAATGTACCACAACAGATCAGAATTCATTAAAATACCTACTCTGAGAAGTTTAGCAATCCACTGGAAATCTGATCTGGCAAATATCTGGGAGTGAAATTATTCTGCATATCCTGGAAGAAGCAGAGAAGGTAGGGGTGTTGTGACCAGGGTGGTGGTGGTGTGCTGAAAGCTATTTGAGCCTGAGACACTGTCACTTAAGCACAATTTGTTGGTATATCCAGTGTGTGCCTTGGCAGATCTTAGGGCTGAGATAAATCAAAAAAATCAATGTGCCAAATTTGAGATAATTTAATTTCTATAATGCAACCTTTATTCATATATAATTTTGCAAGTGGTTGACTTGTTGCTCATGTTCTGGTTCATGTCCTTTAAGCATGAATTTGAAACAGATGCAACTTTTTGAAAAATAGCATTTAAAAACTGTTTAAATTCAACCTTTTGGAATTTGACCTGCATGAAATAAATATAAATGACACTGACTTTTGAGAGGTGAACATTTGCATGTTCTTTGGTGCCAGGTCTTACAAAACTGAGCATGCATACTGCACATATATTGCTCACATATGTACACATGCCCCAATGAGGAAAAAATCATGAGGTTTTCATGAGCTTGTTCTTCATGGCTTAGCTATTGAAACAAGACACACGTTAAACCATTAAAAGGTACCTCTGGGATTGTTTTAAATTGCAAATTAAAAAAAAATAAAGAAGAAATCTATTAAAAAGAATCATTTTCCATTAGCTGAAGTGTTTGCAATAAAGGCAATTATAGCAGTTGGCACTATTCTCCTTGAACCAAAACAAATAAATACATTTGGTGACATACGTTCAAGGAAATGTGATTGCTGCAATGTTCATGCAAATAAGGAGCAGCTTCGCAAATGCTAGACATTTTGCCATCTGGTATAACCAAAGGAACACAACTCTCAACTTGTAGCTTTTCCTAACTTACTGCTTATAGATGGCGAATTAGGCATTGTCACACGGTTCTGACATTTGCATAATCATTCTGAATTACTGCAGGTTGTGCATTGCATTGCCAGCAGTGAACTCATTTGAGAATGGGGTTCAGAGACCTGATGACTTGTATGTCTTCATCAAATATATCTGTCCAATAAAGGGATAAAAATGTTCTCCCACTTTAGGAGTATCACACCAGTGAATTTTTAAATTAGTGTGAGGCCTAGTGAAGAATGTTGTACTTGTTTACTTCCTAGAAATTGGGTAGAGACCAGTATTATAATTAATCTCAGGGAAGCTGTTCATCTCTATTTGACTGCAGGCTAGAGTACAGATGGAAAGCATCTCACAGAGTCAAGAGATGCTGGATGGGGACATGTAGCTGAGGATGAAGTTATAACCTGATCTCTTAAAACTCCAGAAAAAGCCAACCTAGCAACAGTTATTAAGCGTGGCAGAAAGTCTGGTTTAGACACAGGTGGTTGTTAACTGGCTGAGCTGATAGGAGTAGGCTCCATGGCACAGTGAAGACCTCTGCTCTCACACCAGTCAATGACAAGTGCTCTGCCTCTGGTCTTTGCAGCATGTGCAGCAGGTGATCTCACTCCCAGGAACCCATGGGGAAGCCTTCACCATCCCCTTCTTTCTGGAGGAAGGCATTTTCCATGCCCAAAACTCCATTGCTATGGTTGCCTCCTCATTACCTGCTTTTCAGGGAGAAGGTGTTGGCATGAATAACATGCATTGCTCATGAATAGTGTGGTATAAAAACCCAAAAACCCTCAACCACCTGTAGGTGATTGTAATGTGGTGTTTGGGTGCTGCCTCCAAGCTGCTGTACTGAAACGCTGTTTCACAATGATCCCCTGTCTGAGAGCTGTGCTCGGCCCCTGGCATCTGCCCTCAGACCCATCAGGAGGCTACTCTGCAGTCCAATTCCAGTTAGCAGCATCAACAAGCAAACAGAAGATTCTCTGTTCATTTAGTGACTGTTGAGTCATTGTTTTTAAATACTAATAGCATCTAACGTATCCTGTGTATTTTCAGCTCTCTCAGGTCTGGAGTTAGAATCAGATAGCTGTTGGCCTTTTGACTGCCTTGCCTGAGGCATACTAGGTAGCATCACGTGGGTAGCCAATGCAACATATGTTTTGCTAACTGGGAAGCTGGTTAGCAAGACAATGTTTATCTTATTAACACATGGTGCACTTACATGACATTAATATATATTCCTGCTTTACAGATTTACTGTGCCAGAAGAAAATCATTAGCTGAGCTAAGCAAAATAGGAATCAGCATACTTGTCACATTGTCCTGAAATAACATGTGAACTTTGTTAGACATGTTGGCTTCCTTTGTGAGGAGAATAAAACATTATCAACTGAAGTGTGTAAACCTGAAAGATGGTGCTCTGTAGAAATTCAGGATAAGACTTCTGTGGTTTATGTTGTCATGTATTAAGCTAGAATTCTGAAAAAAAAAGTTAATTTTTATTCTGAATGTTTATATTGGAGCTAAAGTTGTTAATTGCTAATAATTACTGCTGTTGTGTAGTGCACTGATTTTATTCTCTCTCCAACTACACCCTACTAGCTGTACATACATTGTTGTGCCACTATTCATTTATTCATGTTCTGTGGTTGTGATAGTGTCAAATCCATCAGAAAGAGGAATTGTTTCAGTAGTAGTTTCACGACTTGGCTGATTAGCAGAGATCAGAAGAAGCAACCTAACTGTGGAAACCACTACAGCATATAGTTTTAACAGCTCTTTAGGGAGCTAGTTAATGAAGAATCACTACAGAAACACATCCATGTGAAAAAAGGAGCATTTTCATACAACACTCAGAGGATATGTCATAAGTGGGAACATGTTCATAATTTCTATTTACTCACAGATGTAATTACCATCTGTCTTAAGAGAACTTCTAGTCTTTGTCAAAGTTGCTTAGATATTTCCTTTGTCTTGTTTCAAGCAGAGAAGTTCTGTACAGACTAGATCCTGCCATGTGATTTCTTTTATAGTTTTCTGTAAGAATTTAATTATCTATTCTCTATGTGAAGAAAGCGCCAGCACGCCCGGAGACCTGAACCTCTCCAGCCTACTTGAACTGGCTGAAACTGATTCATGTTTGTGCTTATTTTTGCCACCTGTCTGCAAAACAGAGTTCTTAACTTTTAAATGCATGCTGGTTTATATGTTGCCCTCTAATTTTGAACTCTAAAAAACCAATTTCTCTCTTTTTTTTTTTCCCCCCCCTCTAACTCCAGTGTGTATGAACCAGATAGAAACGTGCTGCGAAGGAAAGAATGGGAAAGGAGAAATCAGGAGGCCCAGCAGGACAATGGCGCATTTAACACAAGCTATTCCCTCTTCAGTGAACCCTACAAGGTAGATGCTTCCCAGCTGGGTCAATCTTTGTTTATTTATTTATTCCACAGTGCAAAAATGTAGCCTGCAGAAGGCACTGTCCAGGTTTCGTCACCCTCCCACGAGTGCTAACTTCCCAAAATTCACGGAGAACATGCATAATTCACTGAGAGTTGGATTTTATATATATTTATGTATGTGTAAAAAGCTTCTTCTAGTGTTCAGCAGCACACAAGAGTGCAATGAACTAGAAATATCCCAGCAATATTTGAGATGGAATTAAAACTAGGAGGTGAAGGTGAAGGTAACCTCTTTTTGCAATACTTAGAAGAAAACAATTGTGTAAGACTAGTGTGTGAAAGTTAAGCAATACTGTAAACATTGTGCCCTGGTCAAGGTTAATGTACTAAAATACCTTTTTTTCCCCTATAAGGATTACCAAGATAATAAGAAAATTTGTCTGCTATACATGTTTCTCCTCCACCAAAGGCAGAAGTAGCTTAGGAGTCTCAACTCCCTGTGTTGTTCCTCATGATAACAGCAGTTTGATAAGGCACAACTGTCTTTCATCACTCCCTGTTAGAAGGTCAAGCAGGGCCTTCTACCCTCTGTAGAAGCTTGAAAATGGTGAACAGGACCAGAGAGCAGTGTCCCATGAGGGCTGCTCCTCTCCCTCAATTTAACCAATGACTGCCTGTATGTATCAAGCCATCATCATGTATTTTCTGCTGTTCCTTTCCAGAAATGTCCAAGTTATTGTAACAGCTACCACACTGTGAAGCCTTTCCCTCCATGCAGCATCACTTGCCCTTGATGCTTAGGGTGCTTTAGTGCCTCTTTCCAGGAAACCTATTTGGGACCTGGCACCTGGCTTCTGCTTTGACTTCCGTGCTTGCGTTTTAATTCTTGTGCTTCAGGGTCAGCTTTTAGCTTGCCCTTCTTCCAGACTGTTGCTTGTATTTAGTCCCTAATAAAAAAGAAAGATCTACCACGTTCAAACCATGTCCCTTGAAGGAACACAGCTCTGTCTGCCTTGCAGCTGACCTCCAGCTGCCTGGATTTCAGATTCATTACAAAGACGTTTAGAAACCATGTCAAATGTCTTGAACTCCTCAATGACCTACTTGAAAATGTCTACCATGAGAGCAGTCAAGGGCTAATCCATGGAAGAAGGACTGGAAAGCCTAAGTCAGCTGTGTCTTGGCATCTCTTAAGGGCTGTGCTCCAGTGAAGACTTAAGGGTTTTCCATTTGGTCCAGTCAAATAGACCACACACAAAAAGAACTTGGCCTTTTGTTGGGTCCCCAGTACTATTTTGTCTGTGGTGCCTCAAGTTGGTGATACTGAAGCTCAAATCACTTACAGAAGTTCTGTCACTTCCATTATTACTTCTGTGCCAGTGTACTGCTTGTCATGACACAGACATGATGTGCCATGGACACACCAGTAGTGTCTGAGTTAGGATGTCAGAAGGCACCTCTGTGCAACCACATTATAATTCCATCAGCTTTAATAGGAGCGGATGAAAAATCATTGCTGTCTCTAGAAGCGAAAAGGATACTGAGTGGATAATCCTATGAGGCAGCCAGAATAATGGCTCCATTCCTGCTTCTTTCCTTTAAACACATTGTGTCCCTATTTTGAACAAACATGTAAAGAGGGTGCTGCAGAAATACATCCTGCTGCTAACTTTGTCAAGGAAACATGGGGAAAGGCAAAGCCCAGGACAGCAGTATAACTCACAGCTGTGTTAGTGTGACAGAGTTCCTTGGGGTGATCAGTCATTCTGATAGTGTTGAACATCAAAACTTTTATCAGTGGCATACTCTGAATGTCATGTATACACTGGCAATGGACCATTGGGCTCTCTGAACTCAGCCAAGCTTTTGTGAACCTTCAGTGTGGGGGGGAAAAACTGTGGCTTGGGCATTTTGATCTTACTGTGGAGAGAGCCTAACTGCAAAAGAGGAAACCTTTCTGCAAAAGCAGAACTGAAACCCACTTGTAGTCCCTTTAAAGATCATGTTCACCTTCTAGGGGTTTCCAGAGGGGAATGAAGTTATAACAGATATTCACTGCAAGCTCTGATTAAATTCAGTGTTCCTCTGTGCAGCTTGAGAAGCACGAGCTAAAGCCAAAGGATATGCCATTCAGAAGACCATATCTGAAAATCAAAGGCAAACCGGAAATCTCTTAAATCATATGTCCTCTCTCACCTTGACATGTATCACTCCTACTGTAACATTGAATTTTCTCAAAAATCCTGACTCTTCAGGTTGCCCCTTATCCTGTTCAAAGTATCCATAGCAACCCTCTATGAAGGATTACAGGAAATCCAGTATCTTTTACATAAAATCTCTTTTACAGGGGAGTGCAAAAGCAGGAAATTAGTTCTGGATATTTTCTGGACAGAATATCTTGCCCCATTAACTATGTAAGTATTTTTAGTGAAGAAAAAATTCTGATGGCCTTCCATGCAGCCATCGGGTTTATTTTTAGAAGTACTATATGTTACCATCTTCAACTGCTTGGATTTGTCTTGCATTGCAGAAGAATATCAGAGCACCATAAGTCAGACATGTTTGCACAGAATGGTTTTTCTCCTTACACATTTTGTGATCATGTTTTCCCTGCGGGAATACTTAAATAAGGCCAGCAATATTTCAGAGAAGATAATAGGACAAACTAAAGCTCCTAACAAGTTACCTCAGATCCCATCATGTTCCCAAGAGGATGTAGGTGAACTCCCCTGTATGAGATCAGCTCAACGCAAAATCTCACCTGAAGCTGTCCCCAGTGCATCTTGAAGGAATAAACAGCACAGACCAGTTGTCAGCATATGCCATGATACCAGTTTGCTGCAGTTATTCTTGTGGCTGTCTGGGATCTCTCAATACAAGATGTCGATGTGTGACCTTCACATCACATCCATGTAGAAGAAAACCTGATGACTTCTCTGAGCTATTGACGGTCTACATATAATCTGTAATTAGGCTTTTGTTTCCTTTCATCCACAGAGCAGCCATCAGAAAAAAACAGACCTTCTTTTAGGGAAGCTGGACATCCTAAGGGCCAAACCTGCACACAAATTTGTTTACGTCCATGGAGCTAGAGGCAGACAGGTGGAGACCTGTCCTCACAAGATGTCCATGATATGGGAGACTTGTAAGTGTCAGGGGCCCCATACCATTTGGTGGTCATTGTTGCCATGCTCCTGGCAGGGAAAGAAATAGACATAGACACTCATAGACACTCATAGACACTCTGGATGAATAATAATGAGTACAGGCCCAACAGCAGATTTCTTGCTATTGAGGGAAGCTGAAAAAACACTTCTCTACAAGCTATCTACACAAGGTGGAGGATCCAGTGAAGCATAAAGAGATGCACTGGGTAAAAGGAAATTTTCCTATATGTTCTGGAACACAATTCTGCTGGCCAAGGAGATGCTCAAGTGTAGAAATTATTTCACTGACTTCAGGAAACATGTGAGTGTATCTCGAGCCTTCTTTCTTTTCAGATGTATGTGATGCCTCCCATATCATTAGCCTCATTAATAGTTTCCTCTTCTTTAGGACATTGATGTGATTCCTGTTAAGTGAAGGAACACCTTTTTTTAAAAGTGGTTTGCTATCTGTGAGTCAATGCTTCAGACTTCTTTCCAGGTTATTATCTTTGTGACAGTAACAGCCTCATGTGCAGAGGGAAGATCAGCCTGTAGTGGTTGAGCCTTGAGCCATCTTACTCCAAGTTTTCAGTGTAATGGCTTCAGATGTGAGACTTTCATTTTCTTCCCTTCCTACCCCCTTTGGTGTATATTATTGATATATATATTTAGCTCTGTTAGCACAGTAATAAAAACATATCAGAAAGCTAGGTGTAATGCGTTTTACAGGTACAAGGTAGTGTCCTTGAAATTTGAGGGGAAACATTTGAAGCAAAACAGGACTGCTTCTACTGTTAGACATATGAATGCTTCCACTGTAGACCTCTAAAAGTTTGCATGTGGAAATCATAGCACTCATTTACTGTACAATTTTGCCTGGGTTCAGGTTTTCTACTAGGAAACCCCCCCAAAAAGATTCCAAACTGGGGAGTTTCCCTTGAATACCTTCTCTTACATACCCCAGGTTTCCAGAGTTTTCCAGATGTGGTTGCCACATCTTTCGTGTTTTTTAATGGAACTTTAAGGGGATCTTCTCCACTTCCTTTACTCTCTTCTTTCTCCTTCTTTCTGTTTTCCTCTAAAACAGAGAATCTTGAGATGAAAGCTTAGCCTTCTGAAACCAATAGAAGTTTTCCCATTCAGACTCCATGTCTGGAAAAGAGAAAGGAGAACTCCGCTGCCTCATTACTGTCATCCTCTGAAAATGTAAAGCAAAGGACATCACACTCCTGCATCTTGGCAGGGTTCAAAAAATCTCTGCTGTAAAAATGCTAATGATACACCCTTTTGCTTACAGTGGCTTTTTAAAGCAAGAATTTTCAATCTTTTCCAGTATGTTTTATTTGCTTGTTTTATTTCTTTGTGAAGCTTCTGCCTTTTCAGTCAGGAAGTAAATGGATCATTTTTAAGACAGTAATTAATCTTAAAGGGGAGGAAGGGTGGCTGTATTCCCCCCGCTATGCACAGCAAGCACTGAGAAATGTGAAGAATTTGGCGAGGGCTCTGTTCACCTTTTTTTTTTTTTTTTTTTACAAGAGGAGAGTGCCCTGGAATGAGCATCCTGTCAGAGCATTTTCAAAGAAGGGACATAATCTGTACTTTTCCCATTTCCCACAAGCTGTTTTTAAGTCACCTCAGAGCATTTGGCTGGCTTAGACTGACAAATTCATTCAGTGCTTGCATGGGATGTTGTGTGGCTTCCCAGATGGTTATGAAAACTTAGGCAGGCAGAGGAAGAAATTTGGAATGCAGTGTTTTCATTCATGACTGAAGGAGAGCTTGCATTGGGCTACAGGAAAAGTTTTATCATGGTCAGATTTAATCCAAACCACTCTGTGCAGTTGCAATAATAAATTTTCCAGTTTCCAGGTAATATACTTTAACTACAGCGTGATATCAGTGATAGATTTCTTTTTTTATATACTCTAAGGCCCTTTATAGCTTTTCCAGTTCAGGGTAGATTTAAGATGTTGACAAGCGTCTTCAGAGACAATAAGGATTTTCGATTTCATCCCTCAACGCTGCTGCTGAATAAGACAGTCTTACTTCAGTAAGGATTTCAGCAGAAGCATGCAGGGAGTCTTGTTTTTCTTATGTTGACTGTAGCAGAACACTCAATTTTTGTTTTGCAGACTAACAAGGGGGATGAGCTTTCCAATCGCATCCAGAATACGTTGGGCAACTATGATGAAATGAAAGACTTGTTAACTGACCGGTCAAACCAGAGCCATCTCGTTGGGGTTCCAAAACCTGGGGTTCCTCAGACATCTCTCCCCAAGACTGATGAACATCTTATCACAGACTCAAGACCACCACCTCCTCCTCCTATTTCCAGCACTACTTCTTCCACACCAGCATCCCTAGCTGCCCAGCAGAGCAAAAGTACCACGATGGGCTGGCAGAAGGCTGGGCATAATGCCGCTTCAGATGGCCAGCAGAGAGCAAGCAAACACGGACACCGGTCGCTGGAGTCACACAAGGGTGACTTCAAACTGGCGAACCAAAAATCCAATTTGGAGAAACTAAAACGCTATGCATCGAGTCCCACCTCCTCCTCTTCTTCCTCCTCTTCTTCCTCCTCTTCCACCTCCTCTTCCACCTCCTCTTCCACCTCCTCTTCCTCCTCCTCCTCCAATACTTCCCAGCAAAGCTCGCTGAGGTCCACATTAGGAGACAACATCAACAGAGGCCAGCAGCCAGCAAAGCTCAGTTGTAGCTCAGAAGGAGGAACTCAAGTCCAAGAGAGGCCAGCAAAGCACGGTGGGGGGCACTGTGTCCAAAACTTCCCACCTTCTCTTGCTTCAAAGCCCAGTCTGGGTCAGCAGAAGCCAACAGCTTATGTGAGGCCAATGGACGGTCAAGACCAGGCTCCTGATGAGTCACCAAAGCTGAAGTTGCCAGCAGAGACGACCAAGTCATATCGGGGAGTGCCTTCCAGCAAGCCTGATTCAGCCAGGACCAAGTCAAAGATCACCAAGTTCAGCATTCCTAAGCAAGCAGAAGTAAGTGTTTTTATATTTCTTATGACACACCCCCACACATGGGTGGATGGATGGATGAACCTATTGCACCTGTTTCTTTAGATATTTTTAACATACTGGTTTGCATGTTGACTCTTTTGGTAACATTGATATAGTATATTGCAAATAGCAGCCTCACAATAATTTAAAGATACCTCAACAGCAAAATGCTTATTGTCTTCAGGACCAAATACTTCCTGCAGTAGCACATTTTCTAATAGTGTATATTATTTCACTGACTCTTTCCTGAGTGTTCATCTATAAAGCCTGGATGGTTTTTTTTCTAGGCAGGTGTATTGCTTCTTACTGTTCATATTTCATTGATTTCTTTCTCTTTGTCAAAGATTAAATGAAGTGAATGTGACCAGAAATAGTTCTGCCATCCTCAATGTCAAAGTAGTTTTACAAACTAAATAAATTACTTACACAATATGAAATCTGCAGAAGAGATGAGAATACAGCTATGAGACTCTCCTTTTAGTTAATAGTATCTGTTTATTTCAAGCCAATTTCTGAGACTGAGGTTTCCTTCTTAAAAGATTTCCATCTGTAGAGACCTGGTGTAGTAGGTTGACCCAATACATCTGGCCATGCTACCAAGTATGAGAAGGTGTCTGGAAAAGCTTTTAGACAATATTTATTTATCAGCAATAGATAAAAAATATGTCTGCTTGGACTTATTGTAAATTCATTTATTTCACATTCCTTTTATGCCAGGAGGACACTTTGCTTTACCACTTTGACTGTGATTGTCTCTTTTTTGTCTTTTTTGATGAGAGGGAAGTGATTAGTTTTGGCAGAATAAAGGGTGGGGTTTTTTCCAAGGGTGTATTCAAAGGCCTGTATGTCAGTACAAAGATGGTCACATCATCCCTTGTGCAAATTGATAGATGTCCTATGACTTTAAAAATTAAAGTATTTATAGGACTCTATTTGACTGAATCACTGTGACTTTCTCAGACAAGAGGCAATGATTGTTTACTCTTTTTTGACAGCTGTGATGTGTCTTGAGATGTTTTAAGTCTTAAAATTTTGTTTCTGGCATTGTTAAATGACAGGAAAAATCTAATTTTTGGTGGAGTTCTATGGCTTCTTAATGTCTGCTTTTCAGAAATGGAGTTGACTCTTGTATTCCCCTTGGGTTTGGTTTGGGAAAGAAATCTCTCTGGAAGCAATTATTTCTGTGATTTTTCTCCAAGTGAAAGTTCCATCAGTTACAAACACCATGTAGGTGATATGTTGTTCCTAAAAAGGGGTTGTTTTAGGCTCTTAAGCCAGATCTTATAAGCAAATACAGCATTCACAAACTGCTGTAATTGTGCAGATAGATCAGGTAACGGCAGATAGTAATATCCATTTAGCTATTATTACCTCTTTCAGATTTGTGCTTCTATCTGCAAGTGGGAAGTGTTGTTAGAATTAAGGATGCCTGTGGCAATTATCTGACTCTTTCAAATTTCTCCCCTTTACATGTATGCAATACTCTAAGGACTACTATGGAAAGGAGTTCTGATAGGCAATCATTTGTTTGTCTGAAATTCAGAATTTTCCATCTGCATTCCAAATTTGTCTACCTCTGAAAAAAAAGATTTAATTTGTTGTATGTAATCTGTGCTGCTGCATAAGCGTAAGTTTATACTGCAGTTTCTAGATGAGGATACATAGCTGAGATCACTTTAAACTAACTTGTTTAGATACTAATGGCTATGTAAACTATAGTAGGAGAGAGTGGACTGCAAGATACATACTAAAATATTCACCAATTTCTCACAGATTTTGTGCGATGCCGTATTAATGAAATAGTATTTGATAACAGAATATAAACATTCAACTGAAGTTGAAGGAGGTGGACCAAAAGCAGTGTCTGGTGGTTTAAAAAATATTTTTATTAAAAATGATGGACAAACTTCTAAGAAGAGAAATAGTAGGTGCTATAGATGTTGGAGTTTGAAACTGGAGCTAATGAAAGTTAATGTTTAGATCTGAAAAACCAATGAAAGACAATGGACCAGCTGTTTTTAATTTATCCTGATATTTTCTTTGTTCTTTTTCCATCCCAAGTGGCACAAGCTGAAACTTGTAACCCACTGGTATTGCTACAGGGAGAAATATTGACCAAGACTGAAGGTTTTTTATTCAGTGTTGCTTAATCTACCCGCCCTTTGATTTTCAGTTGGACTTCTTTAATTTCAAAATATTTTTTCCATTCCTATTATTTCTATCATAAGTCTTCTGGTAGAATTGTGTAAGAATTCCCATCCTTTTTTAAAGCTTCTGCTATTAAACTCATAAATTTTCTTCTTTACGTCAAATGTTTGTCATCTCCTCTTAGGGCCAGATGTTTTAAGGTGCTTGCAGCCATGGTGCTGTGAATATTTGAAGGCAAAATGAGGCTTCTTGCTCAGAGTGAGGCTAAAGGTGTTGACCAGGACAGACCTAGTATCCCAAGTGGCTGTGGGAAGAGTAGAGATGTCATACAGGATGATTGTGAGGGAAAGCAGGCTGACAAGTAGGCTACAGGAGTGCCTGGAAGCTACATGGAAACAGGAATGAGAATGGCAGAAAGCTGCTTAAGAGCAGCCAGGAAAGAAGGAGAGGGGCAGAGGGCTTGAGGTAGGGCATCAAGGGCTGGTAGTGAAATGAACCTGTCTGCTAAAAAAAATGGTGCATGGCTGAGATGGGCTAGGTAGGGCAGGCACTGTGCTCTAGGGTTCATGTAGGCAGCACTGTGAGGTCTTCCTGGCTCCTGGTCAGCTTGCTGTCCACCAGAACCCCCAGGTCCTTCACTGCAGAGCTCATGTCCTGCCAATTAGAACCCAGTCTGTGTTGTTGCTGAGATTATCCCTCCCCTTACTCAGGAGCTGGTATTTCTCCTTACCAGAGTCTTACCTATCTAATACCAGTTCTGGGGCCCCCAACCCAAGAAGGATGTGGATCTGCTGGAGCAAGTCCAGAGGATGGATGCTGAGCTGATCACAGGGCTGGAGCACCTCTCATATGAAGACAGGCTGGGAGAGTTCAGGGTTGTTCTGCCTGGAGAAAGGGAAGAAAGAAGAAAGGCCCAGTGAGACCTTAGGGCACCAGGACCCAAAGGGAGCCTGCAAGAAAGCTGGGAAGGGACTTTGGGACTTTTTACAAGGGCATGTAGTGATCGAACAAGAGGTGATGACTTGAAGCTGAAAGAGGGTGGATTTAGATTAGATCTCAGGAAGAAATTCTTTACTCTAAGCATGGTGAAACACTAGAAAGGGCTTCCCAGAGAAGCTGTGGATGCCCCATCTCTGGAAGTGTTCAAGGCCAGGTTGGATGGGGCTTTGAGCAATGTGGTCTAGTGGAAGGTGTCTCTGCCCACAGTACTGGGACTGAAGTTAGATTATCTTTAACATCCCTTCAAACCCAAACCATTTTATGATACCTGTGCACTTCCATTTGTGTTTACCAGTTTGAAATAACCATCAGTGGAAAAATAAACACATAATGAAACAAACTTAAGCTTCTCTGTAAGGACTGGAGAATAAGAAGAGTCACACAACGTGTGTGAGTGTGTCATCAGCAGGATACAAAACCCTCTTCTGTACATCCCATGAGGTTTTCAGAGAAACAGGGCACAGAGTTGGCTGCAGTACAATTATTATTCACTGGAAATAAAATCTCCTGAACACAAATTATAGACCATTACTTTTCAATAGATGAAAAAGGTTGATTTTTAATGCAGTTCAATAACTCATTTTATATTTTTAATCAGTTTTGGAAAGCCTTCAATGCCTTGACACAGACTGAAGCTTATAAATTTTTTTAATTGTTTTAATGAGAATAATTTGGATAGACCTGTGTGTAGAAAGGTAGCATTTACTCATTTGGGAATTTAATCTTTAGTAGCCGGGTTCATCAGTGTTAATTAGAATCCATACCAAACTTCCTGGTCATTCCAAAATTATCATACTGCTCTGTAGAGATGATAGCTCGTCATCTCAAGTACAGGTATTTCACATTTTGAACTACTTAGAAATTATATTGCTGTACGTAAAAACCCACTTTATTGGATAAAAGGGAAGAAAAATTTGATACCAGGGTATAGAGGAAAAGAGGCAGGGAAATCAAGTGCCTCTCTTTTTTAAAATGTTCTTGAGTGAAACAATAAGAAAAACCTAGGGTGGAAAATCATGTTCTTTATATCCAAGTTCTGTTTTTGAATTTCATCTCACAGGCTGCATGCTGCCTTTTTATTACATTGAAGAAGCCTCATCTATTGTCCTTTGCTTACTTCTCTTAAGGGTTATGGAGCAAAGAGGTTGTATTCAAGAATGACTATGAGTCTAATGGTAAAAAAGAAGATTTGCTTTTGTTAAATTTGGAAACACGTTTATGTGAAATGTAGGCAAGGTCATCATGAGGACATACTCTTTCTTATTCACTTCACGGAGCACTTACACAACTTCTGCAGCAGAAGTAATGCAGCATAGATTAAAGGTTGAGTTTGGGGTTGCTTTTTTTTTTTTTGGCAGTGATCTTAGGCAAATTCCTATTTGCCTGGGTAAGATACTCTCTGCAGTCACTCTCCTTTGAGTGGCTATGTATAGCTATCAGCATCTGGCACACACAGATCTTGAATCTGCAATCTTTTTTTTTTTTTTTTGCCTATTAGCTCTATCCTCACATATTAATGGAAAGCAAGACCACCCCACAACTCTTTCCTCTGCCTGAAAAAACTTCACAATTCAGCCTCAGTGTTGATAATTTGATCCAAGTCAGTCTATTTGAAGAAGATGCATGTATGATAAGAAGTTTCATTCCAGTTTAGAATTGAAGATGTAAGTTCATGTGCTGCTGCATTTCATTTGAGAACAGAAGGTCCAGTGAAAACTAAATAGGGAAGACAGTCATTATCAGTTCATGCTTCCTCTGGAAATATCACATACCTGGATCTGTGGGACAGTAGAGGGGAAACAGTATCTCATGAGGAAGGATAAGGGTTTAAAGGGGATCTGAGTAAGTGCTTTTCCTCAGAGGCACAACACTACATCCCCCTGACTGCAGTGGAGCTTGTTGAAGTGTTGCAGGACTAAGAGTAGAATTCAAGTCTTTCTTCTCTACTTCCCAGGGTGTTCAGTTCTGGCCCAGAAAGGCAGAAATGAAAATAAAAGCACAGTCAAAGATGCTTTTAGATAAAAAGGGAGGGAGAGATTGAATGCATTAGCAAAAGGGTCCAGACTTCTTCCGGCACTGTTTCAGGATGCGCCCAAAGAGGCTGGAGACATAAGCGCAGAATTAAGTGTGTTGATACTCCTCTACCATTTATTGACTTCACTGAAGAATTGCAGTGCCTGAGAAGCCAGTTAGCAATCACAGCACTTGAGTACTTGTAAGTGTGAGCCAGTTGTAGATGTTTTCTTTCCCAGATGTTCATGCTGCATTTACAAGGAAACACAGATCAATTTATCCCTGTAATGGTAGCCCTGACCTTCCCCACAAATAAAGAATGTTTTCCCATGTTAAACAGGAAGAACTGCACAACAAGAGCAATGTGGTGCAGGGATCCCTGCTAGTGGTGAGTTATTCAGGACCTTCATGTGTGTCTGTGGGAGGGCTGTGTGTTACTGCCTGTATTTATGTAGCAGGGTTCAACAGAGTAGGACTGTGAAGAAAGAGTGTATTAAATAGAGTGGTATTGGACATGCTCTTAACAAACACAGTTGAGACCACAATATGAAGGGTTTGGGGTTTTTTTGGTATAGTTTTCAAATCCTGACAAGCCTTTGCCTTTCTCACATTCTGCAGTCTCCAGGGCACAGAACAACTGTGTGTGAAGGCAGCTTCAGTGAGCACAGTGGGCCTAATCTCTCTGGTTATTCTTCCATGACAGCTCTTGTAGAAGGGAAATGCTATTTAGACACCTTTACTTTACTTTTAGAGCTCCCTACTTTTACTGTTTCTAGCCTCAGTGAAACAAGATTCTTTCTCTTTTGAATTTATTGTCAATATTTATTTTTTTGGGGGGAGACAGCACTGGATAAACTTATCTATAGATTTTTTGAAAAGAAATAATTTAATAAAATAATAGCCTTTAAAGTTTTCTGTATGGATTGATTACCATATGGTATGTATTGTGTATTTTGTGAGTCACTTGTTCCACATTGTTTTTCATTGGCAAAATGACTATGATCAGAGAAAAATATCTTGAAATTAGATGTAAACTTATGATTTTCAAGGATATTGCTTAATGTTTTCACCTGTTTTTTTTTTCCAAGTTCTCTCTGAGGTTGTTTTTTTCTTACTATTGTAAACATACTTGAGCAGCTTACTGGGGTGTCTCATCAGTCAGAGCCTTCCTTTGCTAAAACTGGTTTTTCCATCTTTTCAAAAGTTGGAAAAGTAGCCACTTTTGTAGTAAAGAAATCTCAGTGGATGTAAGAGTATGATTAATTGCAAGAAACTTGTCTTGCCTTTTAGTTTTTAACCCCCCCGAGTGGATGGCTTGGTTTATGAATCAGCTCTGGAGCTGATACAAGAGTGCATGCATAAAAATGTCCACAGCCCTGTTTAATTGCTTCTTCAGTTCCCTGTGGTAAGCACTAAAATTATTGATGAAGGAAATAAGATTTCTGGAATTACAAACCCCAGATTTTAATTGCACATTTTGTCTGATTTTTTTTAATCCATTGTAGTGCTTATGATGATAACTGCCTGTAATAAAAGTCCTCCTGACCAGAAACAAAGTAGTCTAATAGATGTTCTTTGTAAAATGTGCCTGAAAAGATACACGGTATTGCTATCACTTTTCCACCTTTGGCCCCATTAGCATGGATTGCTCCCAGGCCTGTAAGGTATTCAGCAGCTGGAGAAAGCAACCTTTCTGGATGTGGATGTGGTTGCAGGAGCTGTGTGCTGGACGTGGCGCTCTCACCGACACAAGAAATTGTCCTCCATGTGAAGTTTTGGCTGAGCATCTTCTCCCCATGTGCTTCATGGCTTCTTAAACAAAAGAGAGGGTCAGGGTACAGAGAGAAAAGGTGGGCTTGCTGTGAAGTTCAGATTACCAGTGAAATACTAAGGTGGATTTTATTTCCCAGACCTCCCATTGCACAGCACTCGAGCACTGTGTCAGTATGCAGTCAGGTGAGGAGTCCAAGCCCTTGATGCTTCTACAGAGTACTTACATTAATACCAGCTCACATTGTCCTTTCCAATAATTATAGCAAAGCAGAGCATTTTTGTCTATTCTTCATCTTCACAGCAATCTATAAGGGATCATGTAAGATGTAAAGGTGGTTGGATATTTTAAATTAAAAAAAAAAAAATCCATGAAAATTATTTATCTTCTTTGTTCTGTAGTTTCCTAGTCTTTCATGAATCAGAATGACATGAAAATGCTACCACTGAACATACTGATAGGGGTCAGGTATGACTAATGAGAAAGAGAGCTAAAGGAAACTACAGTGAGCTTCACAGATGACTGTTAATTCCAGCTAAATAAATAATGTATATGTACTGCTTGATGTATAAGGTTAAAGAGGTCAGATCTCCAGCAACTCATCCAGCCAGGCCAGAAGCAGTTAAATTCTTTATTACTGGTCACATATTTGCGTAACAATAAATGAAGACAAATAGACTTTTAAATATCTGTATGTTTTATTTTATACATTTTATTTCATGCATACTTTATTCACACTGTGTGTTGTAAAGTTTTCATTTCTGTAACACTTATGAATATGGAAGATCTATCCCTGTGGTATCACAAAACAGCCTCCTAGAAAAGTAATTAACAGGAGGGTGGGGTTTTTTTTCAAGTTCAGAAAAGATATATCACGTAAGCTTCTGATTTCCTGTCACTCTTGGTTAACTTTGTATGAAAATGGATAGTTTCCAAATTAAAGCAGGCACCGGACTGTCTGGAGAAAAATGCATCTGTAAAGAAATGCATACATTATATATTCATGTCTTTCCAAATCTCTTAATTGTAATTTATATGTTACAGTCGCGTGTTCTGAAATATGGTGCCTTTTTTATTTCACGGGTCAAAACCAGCATGCCAGAAAGGCTGAGGTTGCCCCTTACATGGTTTAGGACAAGTGTTTCCTTTCTGAAATTCCCTCATACATTCCCCACTTTCTTCCCTTCCCACCAGCATGTTTCTCTGTGAAATGGAGGCATGATGTTTTCACCACGTTTTATTCAGAAGATAAATATACAAAAATAGTTCAAGACAGTGAGCCACAAGGTCAGGAATATTGAGAACCAACATTTTCTCTCAGAACCAAAAATTGCTGTTCATACTCCTCTGCATTTACTGCAAATGACTGCAAGGGAAGCTTATGTAGCTAGAAAGAAAGCAAACCCAAGAACATTTCTTGTTAGCTCTTATCACTAACAGATGTTTAGGGAGAGATGGGATGGAAGACTGGGTTGTAACTTCTTTGAAGTGAGATATTGAAGGTGATTTTTTTTTCTTGCACATGCTAGAGATTATTATTATTCAAATACCAGAAGATAATCGATTGCTAATCAAATCTTGCATTTATTTAAAGGTAGTTGTACAACTGCAGTCAAATACAGAGGCAGGTACAACTTAATGTGGCTGCTGGTACTTTGAGATCAGAAGTAGAAAAGGGGAATATAGCTGCGAGATTATTGATCACAAATTCTTGTGTGTCAAACCAAGTATTAATACAAAGTGTATAAAATGACCATGATTTGGCAGTTCTGTAATATTTTCCAAGAGGCCTTTCCTGATTTTAATTATAATCTTAGGGACATCTGATATAAGAAAGCATATTATCAGAGACATCTGATACAATAAAACATATTAGTTGCTTAAATTCTGATTTCATGGAAATAGCAGTTCAGAGCAGAAGTATGCTGTGTAGAAAAAAGGCATGGGCTGAAGGACCAACTGTAGTGTGAGAAGGACAGTTGGGAAAATGCCATTACCAGATTATTAATTGTCTTCCTTACACCAAATCATTAATGTTTAGTATGCAGGAAGAGTTAAAAATATATCGATGGAGAGGACATAAAAATTAACTGGGCTGCATAACAGTGAAGGAATCTGAGAAAAGAATTATGTGGGAAACTGAAGAGAAAAGAATGAAATTATGCTTTGGGAAACTCACTGAAAAGGAGTTAGTCATGGTCTAAATTTTTGTCCTCATGGGAGGATCAAGTGCAATGTGAGACAGTTTGAAAAATACTGTAAGCAGCAATCAAAATTTATGATAAAGTCTGCATGCAAGATCTTTCAGTAGCTCAGAGATGGATGAGCAGGGCCCAAAACTTTATTGTTTTTCTGTAGTTTGTTTGTTCCCACGAGGAAGCCTTAGGACAGCCTTCCTTCCCATGCAGTTTCTCCTCTCAGGTAGGAATGGACCTATGTCCAGACTACGCCCCTGAAAAAGAATCAAACTTCATGGCTGTGGTTATTTCTAAAGAAGCTTGTCCTCTCCTATGAGAAGAAAAATTTAGACCGTGAGGCATCACTGCCTTCACAGATTGGCTGTCACTGTCTCGGGGGGAAAATGCGTTACCCCGTTTTGCCCCCAGAAGTGGTACTGCAAAAGGCACAAAAATGGGCCTGTGGGTACACATAGCTTCTGTGGGAGGTGGAAGAGGCAAAACTTTATGCTCAAACAGGGTTTCTAAATATATATGAAGAACCTCTACACAGAGCTGACATCTGAAACAGAGAAGGTACTTTTTTTTCCTACCACACCTACTCACAGGGAATATAGCTTTTGATAAAAGCCAGCTGCATTCATATCAATAAACAAAAAATTGTGTGTTTTTTACTACTGTAAGCTAATGCATTCAGGAGTTTCAAAGCTCTTAATAAGCATTAATGACATCTCTGAAAATAATATTTTGCATTTGGTTACAAAGGGGATTAGCTGAGGTGAAGGCAGATGGGGACATTGTGATGGTGCTGCTGCCAGAACAGGCCTGCTTCCCTTGGCCCCACTTGCTGGTGGTCCCAGTGGAGGGATCAGATGGAAAATTAAGTGGGGCGCTGGTAGAGGACAGGATGGCACACCTGGATCATGCAGCTTACTCCATTCCCAGACCAAGGCTGGACAGAGTCGTGGCTGGCCACAGGCCCAGAGTAAGCAGAGCCAGGGGTGACTTGGTGTCAAAGCTGAGTGCAAAAGTGCAAAGACTGAACCCCCAGCTCTGTGTTTTGATGTCTGTGCCACAGTTGACCCCATACATAGTGACACATGAAATTCTTCCATAACTTCACGCTGGAGATTGAAGTTAACACAGAAGCATAACTAAAGGCTTCTTATTAAACTCAGATTAATGTTTCTCACTGTATTTCTTCCTGTCATTTAGGTCACTTGAGGGAGAGACAGTTCCTGAGTGATTATGTCACTTATGGTTTACCACTTCCATCTGAGTTATTCACTGCACATCCTCCACTAGAAATTAATAGGAGTTTTGCCATTGCATTCACTGGTAGCAAGAGCAGGGTTTGACAGGGAGGAATATTTCTCTTCTACATTGTATGAACTTCCTTTGGTCAAGAAGATATTGCTTGAGGGAGGATGGTCTTTTGTCTTCAGTCTTCTTTGTTTTGTTCCAGAAGTGCAGATGTAATGCACTTGTGGTTGTTTTTTGACATCGTTATTACATTGAAGAAAGTCAGCAATAGCAATACAGAATAAAAATTGGGGCAGAAGCCAGCATTTGAATTCAGAAACACTATGCTGCATTAATCTGTTAACTTCAGGTCATGTCTTTAGAGCATCAAAGGAGCTTCTTGACCAGTCAGAGGTGCTTCAGTAATTTTTTTCTCTCGTGTAATTAAAGTTTCTAGCTCCCTGCTCAAAATCAGTTTCCTCACCAACTGTTCAGTGAATAAATCTATGTGAGTGATTTCCTGACAGTTGTACATTAGGAATTATAGCATATCTGTGCTCATAACTTACAGAACTATCTCAATACAGAGAAGAGACCATAAAACATGCCGAATGGGTATTTCTCAGATATGCTAATTGCTGCTATATAAAGAGCATGGGATGAGGAGCTGCCACAGAGGAAGTTCAGCTAAAAAGTACCCGCCACAAATCTTTGAAGGTCCACAGTGAAGCAAATCCTTCTGCTGACACTTCTTGGCAGCATTCTTCTGAGCAAAGCCTTTGTAGCTGAGTGAGGTCGGGCAGGGAGGGCTGGTGGCTCCCTGCAGGCCAGACAGGAGCTGGGACAGGGGTCTGCCTCTCCAGGAGCTGCTGCCAGCATCTGGGGCCTGTGGGATTGGCACAGCACCAGTACAGGAAACCTTGGTTGTGGTGCCCAAGCAAGGTTCTCACCTGTTCTAAAATATATCCAAATGCAGGCCTAATTAATTTCTCTTGAAATGGACTGGACCACATTTCCCACTCCCATCTTCTCATCCATGAGCTTGGCTCTCAAACTAAAACTGCTGTTTTCTTCATATTGAATTTTTGTGTGTACAGAACAAGGGCTAAACTAATGGGCATCCACTGCCTCTTCTGAGATGCTTAGGTTTGCTATTCAGTGACAGGAAGATGCTGTCCACGTAAATAATTTTCCCATTTTTTTTCAAAATTTATACGGAATTGAAATCCATGCCAAACTTTGCAAATGAACTCCTTATCTGTAGAGTACCACAAAAGAATTTACAGCATGGAAGGGAAGATACAGTTCAGCAAATCTGCTGTAGCCAGGTGTGAGTTTCACTCCTGTAGCTTTTCTATATTGTACATTTTATGCATTGACTACAGATAGGTATTTTTGCACTCAGTGGAGTGGGGCTGGATCACTGAACTCATTTTAAGTAGGCCATAAAAGCATCATTGTTTAATACTGATTTTTAGCCATTGCACTTGAATCTTTTGCCTCAGGTTGACCTAGTAGACAAAAATCAAAATTTCTGTGCCCCAGCAACTAACTGCAGCTCTGCTACTTCTACGGATGCACCTATACACTTTTGTTTTGTTTTGTAAATAAGTTTTCTGTACTGTGAAATACATATCTTATAAAGGATTATAATTAATGTGGAAAAATGAAACCACATAGCTATTATTTAATAATCTTAATATAGACTACTTCTTTTAAAATAAGTCAGCTAGACAAATCAAACAGTATAGAAATGGAATGTGCCTTTGTAGGCCTTGTGGGAAACTCAGCTAATGAA
Source organism: Poecile atricapillus (assembly GCF_030490865.1). Taxonomy (NCBI): domain Eukaryota; kingdom Metazoa; phylum Chordata; class Aves; order Passeriformes; family Paridae; genus Poecile; species Poecile atricapillus. The sequence continues at coordinate 30,721,705 of NC_081249.1, forward strand.
CTGAGGAATATCAGTTTCCAGGCAGGAAGGAAAGTCTGCTTAATTTAAAGAAATAAGTTAAACTCTTTGCTTCCTCATTCTAAAATCATGGTTTTGGGCATGATCACACAATATGAAAAAAGTAACTTTCAGTGCAGCCTTGTGTGTTTTGAACACCAAGCGAAATACAATTAACTTTAAAGTGGTAAATGGTAATGCTTAAAAAAACCAGAAATCTTCTGCCTTCCGGGTGTGACTGTCTTTTTAATTTGATGATGTCACCCTGTGAGCCATTAGAGCATTATCAATGAGCAGGCTGTGCATTTTCTAATGATTACTGTGGAGTTGAAAAAGACTCTATAATGTTCCTGCAGTTTGTTCATCATTTTTGTTTGATAATTGTCCTGAAAATCAATGACAGCTACTGAGTACAGAAATTTGATTGAACCAAGTATAAATATAGGCAGCAATTTAGACTGTTCTGACTCAATAGGAAAATGTCTTTGGCTAATAAGTGGATTCCTATCTAAATTCATGAGTTCTTTTATGACATTTTGGGTTAAGCCTGAAATAGATTAATCTTTTTCTGATAAAGTTGCATAAGCTGTGATTTCTCTGGTGACCACATTTAATTGGATATTAAATAAAGTGCTTATCTTTACACCAACAGGTTTTATAGGCTGGATTTCACAGATTAAATAACAAGTAGCAGGCACACACAAAATTTTTCTGATTAAACCGTGATAGGCTCAGATTAAAAATTAGACTGTCCTGATTCAGGTAGGCTTTTGAGGTGCATGATTACAACTGAGGGTTAAATGCACAGGATAGAGGGAAACTGCAGGATGGTGCAAAGAGCTGTGAGAACAGGTCAGCTCTATATCTTCTTTCCTGCTTATTCTTCAGCAAATGTACAGCAGGGTGGTTTTCTGTTGGGTTTGACAAGAAGCTTGAATTCTTGATAATGTGTTTGAAAAGCCTGAGGTTGGGATTCATTATGCAAGGTGCTGTACAAGCACACAGCTAGAAGTATCCTGTGATAGAGCCTATCAGCCCTGGAAAGGCAGAGGAAAGGTTAACAGGAGCCTGGAAAGTAAATTAACCTATCGCACCTGAAGAAAGGAGATAGCGACTAGGCTGAGAGAAGTACCCAAACAGAAAAACATAGATGGAGTTAGGGAGGAGGAATTCTTAATAGGGTGAACAAAGACCACACTTGGGAGGAAGAGTGAGGTAAGAAGGAGGGGATGGAGAAGGTGAAGCTGAAAGCACAGCCTGGCTGTTACAGGAGGCATTTGTCTGGTACTCCACTTGCTGGAGAAGGCAGACTGACAAAAGGGCTCCAAAGGGGCAGAAGATAGTTAGGACTCGCTGCATTTCCTCTAATGATAATGAAGGACACTCTTCGGAGCTGAAAGGACACTTCTGTCCCAGAAAAGTGCAGGACATTGAAGGAATTCAGCTGGATGGCTCGAGCGCATGTGTGAGATCAGTGGAAAGGAATAGAGCAGCTGTGCAGAATAAGACAGGAGAGGAACCACCAGTGTGAGCCAGAGGCTTTACATGGGGAGGAAATAAATGAAGACATTTGCATTGAGTAGGCTGTGCTAAACCAAATGATGTGGAGCTCATGCTAATTACATTTTTTTCCCTCACTGGTATGACATATTGTGAATGTGAAAAGAAACTGATGCGTCCCTATGTAACCAAGTCTTCTTTTGACTTTCTGTGCATGGAGCTGGCAGCCCTCTGATAGTGTTTTGTTGATTTTGTTCTCATATATGGATGAGAGAATTGCCATAGCACTAAGCAGCACTAAGCTCAGGAGCTTGGACAGCCCTCTCCTGATGGATGCTTTTTGACTCTCACAAGATCAGCCAGAAAGTTACAGTGTGAACTCGTTGGGTGGTTTTTTCCCCTAAATAAAATTGACCCATCGCACACAGCATGTCATTGTTCCCGAGCTAATGCCAGACTTGCAGATGGTAATTTCTCACTGGAGATAGCTTACTTCTACAGCAAGTCAGCAAGGCTGGCAGTGCTACAGGTGGCATTGTTGCCCAGGCTCCGGTGACTCCAAGCCACTGGCATCATTTGGCTGAGACTCAAGGCAGAAGGTGTTAAACATCCCAACTGTGTTAATGATAAAAATGGAAAATAGTTCCATTGAGTAATGGGAACAAGCATAATGGCCTTGTGCTGTGCTTCAGTCTGGGGTCACTGGGCCCTGTCTTTTTGCATAGTTGAAATAGCTGGTGTCCAGATGATGAAGATGTTGACAATTATCTTCTCCCATCCTCCAGAGTACCACACAAAGCTAAGCCTTTTTATTTTACTTTCACCTAATTTTCTTTTATTTTGGCTCATCATAACTTTTGACATTGGCATGAGGATGTTTTCTGAAGGAATTTCCTTCGCCTTCTTGGCATTTGCTAATGCAAAGCATTTTGTTAATAATGTTTTCTTTGAAGCCACATTTTTTGTTAAGACCTTTCATGGTGTTCTGTTTGCTGCTTCTCACAGAAGTCAGCTAATAAATTAGCAGCCATTATTTCCCCCTAGGCTTCAGAAAAATGGTAAATTACTCAAAGGTTTTCTCTGACTTGTTTTATTTCCAGTAAAAGAAGTATTTCCAATGAAACATCAGGAAAGGGATGACAAGCTTCAGAGCTCATGTTGGTTTTGGAGGCCAGCAGCTGGTTGAAGAGCTGCATCAGCCCACAAACACATAGATTGGTTTCTGTGGAGAGGAAGGCAGCACAGGGCTGTCTGGTGGCAGCCACAGCCTGCCCTTAGAGACAAGGCAGGATGCATCTCAGTGCCCAGCTAGGAATTCCCAGGGATGTCTGCAACCTCTGCTGTTAGCAAGCAGGTGGCCTGTTCCCTTTGCAGCTGGGGCAGGGATAAACTCTTATGTGACTAGCTTGGAGACTTTGTGACTTTTCTTAGCAGAGTTGCATCTGTTTTTAAACAGATGTGCAAAAACATGAGTACCTAAGTTAGCACATAGTGTACCCATAGAGATGTGGTTTGCAAGGGAGCTCTTTGTGTGTAGATCTCATTTCTTCCCTACTAAATTGGGAAGACTTATGATAACCTGTGGAATTGTTCAAGGGGAAGCAGATCTCTGCAAAAGTCTCTGCTCTGTCAGGGTGTCTGTGCTGATACTGAAAACGTGGTATCTAGATCAGTGCAAAAGATAGGCATGTTTCATTTGTATGTAACAGGAACCAAGGCCTCTACAGGTATAAATTGGTCTCATGCTATCAACACTGGACATTTACCTCTTTGCTGGTCTAGATGCAAATAAGTTTCCAGTGTACCTGCACCCTAACAGTAATTTAATTGGTGATTTAACAGAGGGTCTTTGTAAAATTCATGTACACAAATAGAGTGTTTCTAAATTGCCAACACAACAGCAGAAGCTTAAGTGCAATTTTTATTCCAATAAAGATGTGATGAAATTATGCCTAATGGTCTGCAGACTGCACTTTTATATGCACTTGCAATGCTCCCATTGACTTCAACTGCTGTTGTCAAGGTATTTCAGTACTAGTGAGCTAAGGATCATTACCCTGTGCTATTATAATACATTAAACTAATGCTAGCATTTTTCCATTAAAACAACAATACCTGGAGACTGAAGGCTACCTCCGACCCAATAACTTGCAATCAAATGTTTGTTTCAGATTTCAAAATGCATATAAATTATGAGGCTTGACGAAAATGTTCAGATTAGACTAGCCCATATCTCCACCCTGGTCTTTAATTCTTTGCATGCAGACAAAGCAAGCTGGGAATTGATGAACAGTGTAGACATATTTTTAAGAACATGAGGATTTTAGTTTGTAAGTAAATTCAGTTCAATTACATTTGAACTAAGCTTTCACTGGCTTTCATGCAAACAGCATTGAAATGATATATCTATACTGTACATATCCCAAATCCCAAAGCTTGTGTCCTTCAAAAACAAAGCAATTCCCAGACTGCTGTTGATGCAGCATGCATTAGGGAATACTTATACAAGTGTCCTGGAGCTAATCTCAGTTGTCTGATTTCTGATATTAAAACCAACCCACCATTTTTTTGGTAAGTCCTGTTTGCTCTAATGCAACAAAAATACTGTACTGAAGTGTAAGGGGGAGATAGGTTTGCAGAGATTACTGATTCCTAAGAAATTAATAATTTTAAATATAGAAAGGAAAAGTAATTCACTAATTTTATAGCCTTTTCTTACTACTTTTATCTTTTTTTTACTGCCTAAAAAAGGAAAACAATAAAGAAAAGGAACTGAAAAATTCTTGAAGATCTAATTCATAGTACCTTTAAGATAAAGTGAACCACAGACTAGATAAAAAAAAAAAAAAAAGAAAGAAAACCATGACCCTGAGTTCCCTTGGAAACCTCTGCAAACTCATCTTAAAAATGTACACACAACATCTGCCAGACAAACAGGAATGAGGACTTGATAACCAAAACAGAATCCAGATGTGAACAAAAATAGGCTTCTTGCTGATACGCTTATGTCACTTGCACTGCACATCTAGGGCTAAGAGATCCACAAAAACATAGGTGGTTCATACAGCAGGTCCTTCTGCTATTGTTTTCTCCCCAAAATACAGTCTTTTTGTGTGTATTACTTTATGTAGTTTGCCATTGCAATGAAAAACACCCCTTAACCTTATCTAAATTTTTCTTTACCTTTTTCCTTTTAAGAACCTGCTTTTAAGAGCTATTCTTCAAGATGAAAATATTGTTACAAAATAACAAACAATAAAGTTATGCACAAAGCTGGAAAACTGTGTTCTTCAAGGCATTAGGCAACAAATTTCATTGCAAAAGTATTTCATGGTTCAAACTCAGGGCTTACTCTAATCTGCCTCAGACTTTTCTTTGTGGAACAGATTCAGCCTTGATTGCAGAAGTCCTAATTTGGCTTCTTTTTTCTGTGCATGCAAAGTTGCAGATACGGAATCACCTGCTCGTGCATTTTACTTTAAGTGACAGTTTATCAATGTGTAAGGTCCAGTATTGGCATTATAGATGTCTTCAAACATAACACTACCTGTACAGTGTGGCACCTCTCATCTCCTTTGCTGAAGGAACAAGTAAAACAGCGAAAAAAAAAAAAAAAGGATTGGCTGGTGCAGGATCATGTGCCAGAGGACACAGCTGCGGTGCTGGTTAGGTTCAGGAGATCTTGGTTTCTGGTACTGTTACATTCTCGTGGTTGTCTCCCACTGTCTGTGAAAAGCATGGCCAGCTCTCTGTATTTCCAAGAACAGCAACAGAAAGTGCTCATCTTATGTCATTGGGGCTGCACAAATCATCTCATCAGTGCTGCCACACTGGGTGAGAGTGGTAGAGACAGCTGGTTTCTTGTACTATCTGGAGGCCCTTCCTGCAAAACACAGACAAGCTGTACATGGAAAAAAAAGCATATACATATTAGCACTACTTTGCTTTCCTGGCTGTGTAGCCCCCCTCATTTTTAATGGAGATTTCATTTGAATTCTTTGCATGCTGGTTTGCTGTTAAAATCTTGTCATTTACCACTTGCAGATAGTTATGTACTTCTGTGAAACAGCATTCATGATGCTGTAATTATTTGCCTTATAATGGTGTCCACTGTCTAGAAACTGGTTCTCAAGCAATAACATTTTTTTGTAAGCATGCAAAGATGTGCATCCGTGCAGATATCTGCAGGAACACTTTACGAGTCCCAACCCCTCCACTTAAAGGTGAGTATCACTAAAATATGCAGATTTTATCACTAAAAAATGCAGATTTTAAATCCAGGCTCCTGCAGTACACAGCAAATCAGCTTCTGGAATGAGTACCTGAAGAGGAGGACGGAGGACACATCAGTTTGATGTCCTCCTACCATAAGAGATGTATTCAGCCTTCTTTGATCAGACATGCCTCTATCTGAAAAAAACTGTGCTCCAATTTAATCATCTAGTTCTGCACAATACTTAAAATAAACAAATTAATTCTACAGAGGGATTTAAATTGAACAAATGTATTCACCAGGGAAAGCATAGTGGCATGACTGAATGGCTTAAAATATATCTAAGGCGAAACTGTTCTTCAAATTATCAGCAGATCTGCAGATTTGCTCTTTAAACAATCTATAGACCTTGATAATCACATTCTTTCTTTAATTATCACAGATTTACAGACAGGAAACAATTCCAATAAACTGCTATGACAGTTTGCATAAAACCAATGAGGTTATTGAGCTATGAAATAGCCATGGCTAGGAAAGATGTGACTTTGGAGTGAGGAGAAGACAATGCAGAGACTCATTGTGTTGCAAGACAGTCTCTCAAGATACTGCAGCTTCTAAAGGACATACCACAATTGTGGGGGTCCAGGCATTGTTGCATTAATAATCCCACCCTGCTTTCACAGGCCACTTCTACTGTGAGAGGGTTGCATTTCGTCTCCACTGAATGAGGCTAGGTGACCTTTTAAAATGTGCAGATAAATGAAGGGGCAATAAATTTTGTGCTTGTCATGATTTAAAGAAGTAATTCTCATATTTCCCCCTTTTTTATCTTGCTTTTAAAGCATGTCATTTACAAATAGAAGTGCCCGAGGAAAGTTCAGAAAGCAATTCAAAATTGTATCTTATTGGACATAATAAAAAATTTTGGTATTGGATTGCATGACTGAAATGTGCACTTATTAGGTATTAGTGCTGCATTATATTTCATATACCGATTGAATGAGTTTGATGAGCAAAGATCGAGGATTATTATGCAAACCAACCCTATTGTTTCGTATTAAAAAGTGAATATTTAAGAGCTGAAAAAGCAAATTTGTTTCAGTTACACGGCACACATTTTTCAGTATGCAAATGTGCCACATCTGTGTATTTGTTTTGCTGCAGATACAACCAGCAAGAGTTTAGTGATGAAATCTGTTCTTAATTATGATAGCAGCTGTTGGAGCAGTAGCCATTTTTTTCCTCCTGATGTGAAGTTGCCTGATTTACTCATTTTTGTCTGCATTTGTCAGGGCTGCCAGTGCAGAGAGAGAACTCTTTGTGAGGGGTTGCAATTTGTTTTCTGTGCGAGAGCCAGTGAAAATTGACTAAATCTGCGCAGCGGGGTAGTTTTCTCTTTTCTTTTCCTGCATTGCAAGCTGTTGTACCTCTGCTCCAGCACAAGAGGCCTATAAAACTACCAAACAAATGAGGGAGCTGTTAAGTGTTCCAGCAAGTATCTTAAGCAGCAGTTCGTGTAAACGAACTATGCCTTAATGAAGAAGGAAGAAAGAAGTCTGACATCATAGCTCTGGGACAGATGGCATTAATATAATGAATTGATAAACACTTCGGAAGCTTATTTTTCCTTCCTCAATTATTTCATTTCCATATATGAGCATGAAGTTTGTAAATGCCAGACAGTTTAATACTCTATTTCCTCAATATTTTGATAATAGAGAGAAGGAGTGGGAAGGTTATAAAAGGATGATAAAATCCTCCTTTCTGAATACACGATCTCTTACAGTAATTCGTTAACGAGGCAATGCTGTTGCAAATCAAGACAGAAAACGACCAAGAATGCTTCACAGCATAATGAAAAATTGTCCAAAAATTGCAGTGCAAATGAAAACAGAATAAAGAGAAGACATAAGTTATTGATACTAAAACTTATGTGCTAAAAGCCTACTGAATGAAACATTTATCGTCTCCCTACAATCATAGACTAATCGTCTGTTTCACACTGGATTGTTTCCACACCAATATTTTATGCCTTGTTTTTCTTTTGATCTAGGCAACACTAAATTTAAACAGATTTCAGCCCTGCTTCTTTTGCAGTTAACTTCTTGATGCCTTATTCTGCATCACTGAAACCAGTGAAAACTTGGCCCCAGAATATAGTGAGAGCCTGTACCGTTCTTGAAAGAATATGCAAAATTTGCTGTTCTTTATTGAGAGAAGCAATCTGCTTTTGCTTCCACAAACAGAAAAGGGTTCAACAGATTGTGCAACTCTTCACTTAAGATCAAGATTCTCACTTTATTTTCTGCAATTCAACTCTTCCTCTTTCGCTTTTGACCTTTAAGTGTTGCATTTAACTGAAAGAAACATAAGATCGTGAGAAAATGAGGGAATGCAGGTAAACTATAGCTTATTTTTAAACAAAGGATATCTCAGAGCTAAGCTATTTGAAGTAGTAGATCTGTAAGTATGGAATGTTCCTCAGTAGAAGAATATGCTTATATAGCATGGACATGGTCCTAATAAGAATTGATGTTCAGAGTAAGAATATGGGTAGGATGGGACAGTCATCAGGAATTCCTGTCCACAAGGAGTTGTTTACTTTAAAAGAAACATAAAAGGAGAAAAAGGGTTGTACAGTGGATTCCAGTGGGGAGCTGGAATGGAATAAACACATGGTAGGTAGGCAGGAGGACACAGCACTTTGTCCAGTGATGCGCAGAGCATAGTGCCCGTGTGCAGGGCTTACCTTGGGTACTACTGCCTGTCTGCTGCCATGGCAGCTACCTTTGTGGGGAATGACAGCAGGGCTTCATCACTGTGATACATAGCATCCCTTACCATGTACAAACTCCTAGTTTGCTTTATTTTTCTGAGATGCCTGGGCATGGCCAATTTTACCCTTTTGAGCTGCATACATTGTTTCCATTAACCCATGTATTAGAATGCAGCCTTGGACCTCTGTGGTCATCCATATTTTTCTTTAAGCTTGACTTTCTTCAGGAAATTACTTTGTCTCCTGTTAAGAAGTCCAGGTGCTATTGCTGCTGGAATATAAAAAGGATTTTTTGGACTTCTGGTCTATATCACATGCATGTTTCCATGTCATATGCTTGTTTTCTTGAGAAGTATAGTTGTGAACTATAATGAAGTTACTGGAGAAGTGAGGAAGGTCTGTATTTTTCACTGAAGTTACATTTAAAATTTATCTTCTCTGACTGTTTATCTTGACGATTTCTTGTCTTCTGGCTGGACCTACCATTAGGTATTTCTAATACAGAAGTGACCTAGTGACTCAGGGCTCTAGCTGCACTAAGTTGAAATAAATAGGCTATTTTTAGGTGCAATTAATCTGGCCTTCCCAAATATCTATTTAGAATAAGATTAATCTTTAAAAGCCTGTAACCCTCTCCATCAACCACCAAGGGAACGTGGAGCAGTTAGCTTACATGCAGATGTCTACAGTTAGTCAAATAAATCCCTCACTTTCTCTGTCTGTTTTCTATTGCTGCTGTGCCAAGCATGTTGCATACCTAAATAATTACTGTAGTTTTGAACAGTAGTCACTGAGTCTGTAACTGTGAATTGCATATTATTCACTTAGTGGATTTTTTCTTCTCAAAAAAAGCCCCATTTACAAGAGGTTATAGGTTTTAGCAAGGTGTCTTCGCACTTTAGTATCGTGATTACAGTAATAAATATACAGAAATGTTGCTCTGTAGCATTATGTCACTGAAATTTGCTGACACAGTAAATTGTAAATGGGATTATTGTGATTTATTGCTTATGACTTCAGCATATGTTACAGAGGGTACTTTAATACAAGAGGGGCGTATGATACTAATTACCCTGTGAAATCACACTATGATAATACTTCAAGTAATCACACTTCAAAGTGACAGAATTTTCTTAAAAGGCATCTTCTCAGGAATGCTGCCTGTTCCAACTTCTTATACCTGTTCCTTATTATGTAAGAAAATTTACATTTGTGTTGGCAAATAATTTTAAATATATTCCCTATATAAACAAAGGTCTGATACTCCATTTGCATTCATGCATGGTGTTTCAAAGCACTTGGGCCAGCAAAATCTTTGCTCTTTCTGGATGACTTGATGTGAAAATAGAGGAGATGGGGTGTTCCCACTGAGGCAGAGAAAAGATTTAAAGATGTATTATCAATGTTACCTCATGCTGTTAGGTAACTTGCAGTCTTTCAGCCAAGATAAGGGGAAAAGATGCCCCAGACTCAACACCTCAAGACTTGGATGGTTAAGAAATGTGTTCTGTCAGGAATTTGGAGAGGAAACCATGCCCAGTCCTTGCAGATGTAAGTAGCAGCTTTGCAACAGTTCCCCAGGTCTAGGAAGGAAAAAGTGGGACATTTGATGCACTTCTTCTTCTCGACCCTACCACCCCACATTCCTGCAATTCCAGCACGTTTGAGGATGAAGTAGACAGCCTTGCTTCCTGATGGCGATCCACACAGAAGTACCTGAGGACTCAGCTCCAGTATCCCTCTCCATGTGGGATGTGCTTGTCCTTAGGATGTGAGCTATCTTGCAAACATCATTGCCTCTGCAAGATGTTTGTAGGGATTTATTTTTCCTTGGATAACATGAATTTTTCTTCCTCCCAGATGATTCACACACTGACTTCTGGAACTACAGTTCAAAAAATAATAGCTCATAGGCAAGTGCATAATGCATAATATCTATATCAGTATATCTTAAGTATCAGGTAGCAGGTTTGCTCATAGCCCAGTCTAGGAAAAGCACAATATCTTTATTCTGTAGATGAAGACAAAAGGAGAAGTCCTGACTCCATTGAAGGGAAAGGTAAATTTCTCATGAGCCTCAGTGTTTTTTGACTTTTTTTAAAATTTGGCATATTACTGATAGAGCTAGGTTAACTTTCTGATTCTTCAAAGCAGTTGGTGTAGAGACAATTAACAGCTTTAGCTGGAAAAAGTAAAAAAAACAGAGATGTTGAAATGGTTAGTTCCAAAATTTCAAAGTTAAATGTTTCAGATTTTTATGTGAAAGAACTCCCTAATTTAAAAAAAATTCCTTAGTTTCTTACTCCTTCAAGGGATAAAATTATCATAATATCAAAACATCTGGATTCAAATAAAATAAATTGTTTTGATGGATGTAGTGTAATTAATTAAGTATTCCTTCTTTCCTTTTTTGAAGGAAAAAACAAACCAAAAATATTCAGCTCAAATGAGAACAGTTTTTCTTACAATATTCACTTCAGCTACCAACCTGGAAAATCCATTATTTTCACATTTTTAATTCATGGTAAAGTCTTAGGAGCTATTTTGGCCTGTCACTTGATGGACGTGTTGCATAAAATACCTTAAATATTTATGATTGTATCAAACTCTATGACAGAAGTAGCTTGACTATCAAATTTGTTTTCTGAAGTAAACTTTGCAGATACAACTCTGTGTAATGAAGAAAGTCTTGCATAAACTGATGTAAGAAACATGTAATTATAAAACACAAGGTTTAAAATAGGGGTGGGGGAACCCAGAAGGTATTTTTTGTCTTTCTGTCTTGGGTCACTGTTGACTGAACTATACTAAATGTTTAATTCGTGGCCAAGAATATATGATTTTTGGTAGCTTTTCCTGCTGGAGTACAGCTCTCTGTGACTTAATTGGAAATTTAATTTAATTTAAATTGAAAAGTTTTTTTTTCATTTGTGAAGTATTCCCATCAGAAATCTACGATATCCTGCAGAATTAGACTCTGTATCATTGTTAAACCCTTAGTTGACTATTTCCCATCAATGTGTTCTCACAGTCAGAAATCTCTGTGTTGAATTTTGCATTGTATGTATTTGATGACACATTCTCTTCTTCAATGCATCAATTTTTTCCTAAAAAAAAAGTGACGATAAAATAATAAAATTTACAGAGAAGTTGTAAAGTAACTGAATTATTGATAATTGGCTGAGAAGGCATAGAAGTAGACCCACAGGTGTTTTGGATAAAGAACGAGGACAGACTAGCAGGGAAGATTGAAACAAACAAACAAAAAAAGCCAACTACTGCATTGCCGAGTGGCCCCAGTCTGACCCAGGTGATCATTTCTGTCCTCACTGGTGGCCGGGCTGCAGCTGCAGGAAATGCACTGGGGCTGTGCTGGTGTCCTGGTGTTAAAGTTCAGTGGCGGCTCCTGTAGCACTGCCTGGGGGAGCTGGAGAGAGCGGGCTTCACTCACGGGGTTTGTAGGTATAGGCTATATGTGTGTGTGTAGGTGGCGGCTGTATACCCATAGGCATTGACCTGTTCTTCTCTTCAGGCCTTGAAACCAAAACCCACCAGACCCTGCATACTTTGGCACTCTGATTTTTAAATTTCCTGACTCAGACTTTAAAAATAATGATCCTTGAAATCGTTTTCCTAAGCATGATGCGCAGAAAAAAACCCAAAAGGTGAGAAGTACGTAGATCAATATAAACTATATATGGCCTTATTTTTATTTATCATAAGGCCTCTTTATCTTGCTTTTTATCTCCATTATAAAGAAGCCTTAAAATTAGTGTAGAAATTGCAATTTAAAACCCATTACCCTCACTGTAAAGCAATTCACTGTCAGGATGAAGGAGGAGAGGCACGGTTTGGTGATAAAGAGAATCAGGCCCATTATTGCCAAGAAATTCAGTTTGCTTGAGTGAGAGAAGGGGAACTTCTAGGTCATTTCAGTAGTTATTTTATTTGGTGAAGAATAAATAAAGGAGACTCTGTACCACTGGCAAATTTGATCTATAATGCCTCATGCACAAATCAGATTTTTTAAATGAACCTTGATGGCTGCAGAGAAGTGTAAGATAAACTGACAGGCATTACTTGGCTTGAAGAAAATAAGTTTTTGTTCTGCAGCTGATTGACTTGCCCACCTCTCCTGTAGAGATGAGAAATGTATTTTACAGGTGGGTTTGTGGACACCATTCCCTACACTTAAGTAAGGATTTTTTACTGTGTGTATTAGACATTCAATATTTGTATGTGGATATCCATATACTTTGGGAAATACTGTGTTCTGTTCCTCAATGTGCTCTCTAAACCACTTTCACTGTAGTTTCCCCAAGTTAAAAGCACTCACTGTCACCAATAAAACTGCTCACTGTGTTTACCAGTGTTTCAAGGGCTTTCTCCCTTTTCAGAAAACAGTAGTAAACTATATTTACTCACTTTTGTTCGTGGCTTAAAGATGGCTTAAGGGATTTAACTGAAACAACTTATCAGATAAGGCCAAATGTGAACCATACTAACCAAAATGGTAAATATTTTGAAAAGCTGTAAGCTGACAAGAGGGAGAAATTGTTATAGAGACAGTCTTGATTAGATGCAAGTAGACGACCCTTATGAAATCAGGTGATAAAAATTTAGTTTTCCCCTCCCATTCATGACATACTGAGGTAAATTAATGGAATTTTTACTTCACCTATTGTAGATATGCTAGCACCTATTAAAAGATATAATCTTTGTATACACTAACCTAATCTAATGCTGATTATAACACTAATATGACATATTTCTGTTCTCATGCTCTTCTGGCTTTGGAAATAATGGCATGTAGGTCCAGAAAGACAAGGGATGCCTTTCTGAGTTGTCTAATCTTCACTTCCTTTTAATTCCATAAGGAATGTTAATACAATTGGTTGGTGAACATAGAAAGGGGAACTTGTGTTAATAGTTTGTAGATCAGGCTCTTGATCTCCCAGGAGGATTTTATCTTCTAGCTACAGTAGTATGATGAGGTATATGACTGGGTTTTGTTTTAATTAATGTTTTAGGCTTCTCATTTCAGAGAATGTGGATGGAGATGGTGTGATCATATTGCACCACTGTGTCAGAACTGTTGAATAACACACTTATTTTTCTGCTTGGAAAGACTTAACAATGAGTTCACAGATGTTAAACTAGAATTTTTTTATAAACTGAGGTGCCAATTAATTTCTCAGCATTGGTTTGAGCAAACTAAAGAACAATCAGGTAAAAGTCTTGTAGTAAATTGCTTCTTTACTTCAAGGCAATGCATTCTGATATCTAACAGGTTTGAATTTTTTTTCCTAAAGAAAGACTAGCCTTATAGATAGGAACCCAACTGGTATAAACCAGTAAGTTTGACTAACTATATATCTCTCTCACTGTAATACAGAAACACCCTCTTATCCCAAATCACTGCTAAGGTTCTATTCCTTTTGGAATAATACTCAAACATAATGCAGAAATAGCGACTTCTGGAATTAATGACTGTTTCTGCTGGTTTGGGTGTCTCTCGTGTTCTGATTACAGGACTTGACATGAAGCTCTTATTAAGAAAGCGTCTCATTAATACACTACTTCCAGAAGGGAAGAATCCTCAGCAGACATTTCCTCCCATTCAGTAGATCACAACACAAGGTCCTTGCCACAGCCATTTAAAAAGGAAATGGAACCAAGCAGCCTAATTTAAATAGTATCTGTTGAAACCCTGTGTGCCACCAAATACCCATACATGAAGTAATCATTTTCTGTTAAAGGTTTCCTAAATAGAAAATAAGCATCTAGTTTTAAAGAAAAGCAAAGAAGAAAAATTCCAAAGGAGGAAACACAGTGTTTATTTGTAATTAATAACATGTAAATTCAGTCTCATCAAAACTGCCTTTGGAGAATAAGATTGAAAGAGTGTCTTTTTTTGCAATACATGTTACCTCATATAGTGTTCTCAGAAAATATTGAATGATACAAAAGTGTCAAAGGCTATCCAGCAGCCTTGACAAGATTGAAACCTGTGAATACACACATAAACAAGGACTAAAAAGAAAAAAGGTTGATGAAATTCACCCTTCCCTGAGCAGAGTTGTGAGAAGGTTTTTTTAACATCATTTTAAACCTGTTTTAATCCCCCTGCAAAAGTACATGAGACTTGTACTGGATTCAGGCAAGGGTAAAATCGTCTAGTCTGAATTAACAGCATTAGCAGCACTTCAGCAGACAGAGGGGGAAATGATCCTTTCAGAGCTTGTTTTAAGAAAGTTGAACTCAGTGAATAAGTAGCTTCTGTTTTTAGGGCATCTATAAAAATCCTTCCTTTATCTATGTTAGCATTCAGTTAATACTAATGTAGAGATAAGCTGCAAAATAGTGGAGAGGGCTTACTTTTGAGAGTTGCTCATGTAGCTGATGACAAGAGATGATAGAAGTTCTGCCAGGGATGAACATGGGTGCAGGATGCTGAGAGGAGCAGGTTTTACTTCACCAAGCAATCAATATATGGCATCTGAAGGTCAAAGGAACTTGAGACTGTTCAAAAATATATGAGGTATGTCAAGAAACTTGAGGGGGTTGTAAACTGTACATCTCTCTTTTGGTCATTTTCTGGGCAGACAGGTAGCTGATGTGATTTTTTCACAGGATGCTTAACTGTGTATTTAGGTAATGATAGTATGGTCAGATATGATAGTCATTGCCATTTCTGAATAATGATGCAGGTGTACTGATACGTTGTGACAAAGCAATTGCAGGTGTTTTTTGACTTCTTTTGTGGCAGTAAATGTTCTGTTAATTGCAATTGATGTGATCAGCTTGGCCTTTTAAGGAATGATTTCTAAAGTCCACAGGCAGAAGAAGATCTGGAAATCTCAAGTCATTCCTCAAGAGCACAACAAAAATCCCCATCTCAAGGCAGACTCTTTTTACCTGGTTAAAGTACCAAATGTGTATCTGGATGAAGACAGGACTAGGTGAAACCACAAATTTCAAATTTGCAGAAAGTTTTGAAGTATCAAAAATGTGTTGTGTTTTCATTCAGGGTCCCCATCAATGTACATATTGTACTGGCATATCAGGGCTCCTCCAGCTGAGATAGAGGCAGCTCCCACAAGTCTCTGGCTCATCTGGAGGCCCAGTAGTGATCCCCAGCCCATGTGTCCAGTATCATCATTCCCCAGTTGGCAGAGCTCTCGGGGAATTACATGGGTTAGTAAAAAACCAGTCCAGCTTGAAGTGGGCTGGGGACCCCCACTTGGGAGATGAGTGCGTAAGGTTCCCATTTTTTTTTTTCAGAAGTAGTGTACAACTGCAAGACAGACTGCAGCACTCTGAAAACAGGGTCTCCTTTCAGATAGTCCCACAGCTGTAGCTGAAGCTCGAAATGTACATTATTAATTCAAGTTGCCTAGTTCCAGCTGGTATGTATAAAACTGGCTCCATAGTTATTATCAAATATGGATGTACTTCTAACAGCTTCCTCTTAAGTGAACTAATGTAATCTGAAACATGCTTATGTCTGTGTCAGATACCTGTGGTTGAAATAGATAATTTCACTGAATGTCCTAATGCATGGTATTTCAAGAAGTGTTTTCCAAAAAACACTTGCATTTTATGAAAGAGCCAAAGATTCATCAATACCCTTCGGAACCATCTGTTTCATTTCCTGATCACCTTTTCCACAGTAGTGTGGTTTCTGTCCAGTTCCTTTTTTCACTTCCTTTCTTCATGAAATGCAGACAATTCCCATGTATCAGACATTTGCTTGGCTTACAAAGGCAAGTGTTTTGGAGGATCATTATCTGTAAAGTTCAGTGCCAGGAAAAGGAAAAGCGTGCTTTGTGTGTGTACAGTGTATGTTATACAAGGTTATTATTTGAAGTAAATCTGTAAAAGAATAATGTAAATACATAGTAAGAATTTTAAAAGGTTCAGCACCGGCTTCAATTCCCACTGACTCAAATGTGAGCAGAGAGAGGTTGAATTCAGTAAGAGTGTTCTTGAAAATCACAGCCATGGTGGTTTTGGTTTTTTATTGTTTTTAGAAAAAAGCTGGTTTGGAGATGGGAAAACAATGAGCATGTTCTGGTCTCTGTCAAATTATGTTTGCTGTCACTGAGAGCAGAGAAAGTAGCAGAAGGGAGTATATTTAGAGGATGCTACAAATACACCTTCCTTCCCATCAGGACTTTGATAAATAGCGTGTGCTCTGCTGTTTTTCTATTGCAGGGCATCCAGAAGCAGTAGAATTAACACACACACACTCACTTTGTTTATATGACAAGCCTTCCATTTGGAAAAATTGATGAATGAAATGCCACATGGACAGCAGTGCAGGAGATCTCATTTCTTCAGGCTGGGAAGCATGTATTGCTCTGAAGTCACATAATGGGGTGTGTGTGTGTGTGTGTGTGTGTGTGTGTGTGTGTGTGTGTGTGTGTGTTTGTTTGTGCATACAAGCGACTGCTGCCTGGGATGGCTGTACCCACCTGACAGCTGTGCTGAGAGTGCAGCTCAGGCCTTTGCCAGGGCTGCCTGCTAACCCCTCCTGAAAGAGGGCAGTGGGGATGCACTTCCTTGGCCTTGCCTCCCCCCGCTGCAGTCTCATTTTGCCACTGCCCAGCCCCAGCAGCACCATTCCCTGCCAGAGCAATCCCTGTGGCCTTGCCAGCCCCCAGCTGCCCTGGGTAGTGTAAGAGAACAGTTTCACTGTAGCTGATGTGACACAGATGAAAGGATATACCCACTCTTGAGTTTGAATTCCTGTCCCTCCTTTGTGCCATCCCACCGCTGGTTAATTCTGACCCCAAGAGCAGTCTGCACGTGGCTCCCTGGTGGGAAAATATCCCATGGCACTCCCAAGACAAGTGCGAGCAAGGGGGGCAGAGGGGCAACACAAGAGGAGTTGCCCCACCACAGCCAGGTAGAGGCTTGGCTCTCTCAGCAGCTCCTGGTGTGTGTGGTATGTTCCTGGTGGGCCAGAGAGATATTTTGTAGATGGCCCAGAGAGGCAGGGAGGTTGATAGCACCATCACAGCTTAATGAGCACAGCACTGGGCTCTGCCTTTCATTTAGCAAGGCTCTGGCTCCAGCTTTGGCACATGGTGTCTTAAAAGCCCTGCCTGAGTATTCTGTGATGTTGTCTCACCACATTACAAACTAACCCTTTCTGGCCAAAGGATGCGGTCCTCTTTGCAAATGCTTGTCCTTCATCTGGCAAGCAGGCCCAGAAGTTCATGCTTCCCTCTGATTACTGTGATAGGGACTCTGCTCCTCACAGATCCTCTCCATGATTATCTTACTTCTCATGCCATCTCCTCAAATTGCTGCAGAGGCTAAGAGTCCTTGCCTTGCAGCTTTCTCCAAGATCCACATCTCTGTTTCACACAGAGAGCATGCATATGAAATAGTTTGATTCTTGCATCTCGGGAGACCCCTTCGTCTCCCGAGTTTGTGTTTCTCTGGGGCAGTGGTGCCAGCTCTGTCTTCCTCACAGTCCCCTTGGAGCGGTGTCATTGCCCCTCCATGATGATGCTTCTGAATTACACAAAATTATCTGCATTTTCTGTTTTTCAGTCTTCTATTTTAGTGCCTTCCCTGTCTGGTGTTTTTCTTTTGAAGAGATGCCATGTTGTATGCATGATTGTGGTAGAATTCTCCAGCCTTACTCCTGTTTTCTGTTAATACCCATGTAATCACACAGCACATGTGCAGATGTACAGTTTTCTTTTCTTTGCTTTATGTGTACCTCTTGCATCAGGTGCAGTAGGAGGTGGATGAGCTTTTTAACTGGGAATGATCACAAGGTATTGCCTGTAGAAGTTTTGAAACCTGTAAACCATCTCAGCAATGTTTGAGAGGATGTGTTCATGCTATCTGCCTCATAAAAGCTTACATTCATGCAGTCATGCTATTTACCAGTGGCAAAGGTGTGGGGTCAGTGAAGGGGGAAAGCAGAAACACCAGGCAATTTCTTCCTACACCGCACGTGCTCTGCCGCAGAAAGGCAGTGGGTTTTGTATTTCAGGAGCTTCAGGTGTCCTTCAACATTGGCTTATGTTGTCCCCACTCTGTAGAACAAGCTCTTATGATCAATCCATAACTCGCAGGATGAGGCCCCTCCTGGGCAGCAACTTGAGGTACTGCTTGCTGGTTGCACACTACCACCATCATCCCACCTGTGCCTTTCTCTCCACACTGCTGGGAAGACTTCAGGTTCACAGTAAAGGAATGAGTGGTTTTCATATTTTCTCCTTGAAAATGCTTTAGTCTTATCCCTCGCTTGCATCCCTGTTTGCTTGGCCTCACAGCATCCAGCCAGATTCAAGCCAGCTAGGTGCAGCCTCCTCTTTTGCCACAAGAGGTTGTCTCTGTTACCCACAGCAAGTGTTTCTCTCTCCATCCAGCCTCCACATCACACCCTACCTGATCCTGCACATTTGTGGGGGCAAATGTAGAAATCACCTCCAGTGACTGTGACCTCCTGAACCCACTGGGAAATAGTCAGGATGGGGAATAGAGACCACCTCTTCTAGCAAAGGAGGAGGAGTCCCGAGCTGCTGAGCTTGGAACTGGCCAACCATGATCAGAGCTTTTGTTGAAATGGCACCATCTGACTGCTTATGGCTGTGCTGTGACTGAAATTACTTGTTTTGTTTTGTTTTCTTCAAGTGCTTGCTTATACCACAGGAAGGTTGGACTAGATTACATCCAGTGGTCCCTTCCAGCTTTAACCATTCTTAATTTTTAATTACCTGCCACCTCGTCCCTTGTTTGTCTTCCTGCCTTCAGTCTTTAGGAGTCGCAAATCCAGGCAGCATCTGCTTTTTGTTTGGAAAGTTCCTGTTGTATTGGAAATGCTCTTGAAGTAAACAAATGGAGACACTGGTGATGGCAGTGTAATGTAGACAACTTGTGAAGCTAAATTAGTGATTCCCCCAAAGGTCTGGGTCAAATTTGGCTCTTCTTACATCCATACAAGAGGAGAGAGTGGAATTTGCTTGGATTTGTGGGAAGGCAGAAATCTGATTTTTCTGGGCTCAGATGTAGATTGGAAGGGAAAGCAAGAGAATTCTGCTCCTGATTATGCTGTAAATCAAATTAACTTTACACGTCTGCTACATCTTTCAAGTTTAGCGTTCTCTGAATTACTGCCTTCATGTTTACACTGTTAAAAGTCTAATGCATTAGTAAGCAGCAATCACCACAGCTTTGCTCCACATTAGGGAAAAAAACCCCACTCTCTTTACCAAGAAGGACTGTCAGGGATTACTGCATGTGCACGTCCTGACAAACCAAACAGCCTCCAGGGTGCTTATCTCCGCTGCTGCTCACTTCATGTTTTATCCATTAAATGAACATGATGATGGTATTTTTTTTCTTATTTCTTGACATCACTTTTAGCATGCTGGCAAAACTTAACATGCAGTCATCTTGGCTCAGTATAAGCAGTAATGTCATATAAATTAGTTTTCAAGAAATCATTTTCTTGTTAATCATGGATTTAAAGACCTCCCTTGTTCATTGTGTGTGTTTTGAAAGGAAAGACTGAGGTTCAGCAGGTTTAAATTTGGAAGATTAAGACAGATATGCAAAGCTTTTCTCACATCACAAGGGTTTTATTATTGCTCTGTTTTTGTGGGAAGTATATACATTTTAAAATTATTTCAATTTTACAGTTAGGTTCATCACATAGAGAAGTCCACCACTAATATAGAACTGCTGTGATCTGTAGCTGTTTTTAACAGGTCTTTCCAAAAGAAGAGGAGTTGTTTGAGGAAATAGGTTTATTGTAAATGTGTTGGGATTACACTCAATAATGGAGTTGATGTTCCCTGGGAAAAAGCTTTTCCCTTTTTCTCTGTTGTATGTCAGTCCTTATTTGCATTTTTAAAACATTTTCATTGCACTCTGTGGAGTTTCCTCACGTCTTCTTTTAAGAATTTAACATAGCTGAAAGTGATATTTGTCTCCAGTTTCTCTGGGAAAAGAATAACAACTGCAGCCGAGAAGACAGAGAATTTCTGATTGTTGGGTTTTTCCACAGAACTAATTACAAAACTGTGTATTGCCTGGCACGATAGTCTTTGAGCTGTGGCCTCAGTTGGTTATGGCAGGATGAGAGGGCGTGCCATCATGCCTGGCCTGCCAGATGGGATTTGTATTGTCAGGAAAATTCTGGTTTTGACAGGGCTATCATAGTGTCCCGCTGCTCGCCTTCCTCAGTATTGTACGAACTGCTCTATTCTTCAAACACTGCCTCATCTCTTGTGCTTCTGATACAGAACACACATCAGACACAGCAAGAATTTCGTAGATCCTGAGGTGGATTTCCCCTGAAAATGATTTTGCCTGCTGCCTTTATCGTCTATAAATCTTGGCAGCCAGACAGCACAATCCGTTGCCACTCACATCTTTCCTTGTGTGAAAGTTAGCCTTAACCTAATGGGATCCATTTGATCCTTTTCAAACTGCAGGCTGTCTTTGGTGAGGTCCTGCTTTTCAAATACTGTGCTGCAGCTTCAAACAATTTTTTTGCCCTTGTCATCACCGTCATCATCCATTGTTCTTTTCTCCCCAGTTGTACTTAATCTCCTGTATCTAAATCTAGTCTTGCATGTAAATAAAAGCAGAAAAATTCTCTTCACTTGGTTGTGTATGATAATGTTTAATAAAAACAAAAGTAATGTTGTAGATAAATATTTAGGAATGATATAGGTGCATATTTAATCTGAGAATCATTTATTGAATGTAAAAAGGCTACAGTGCCTCCCTGACCACAGCATTCTGTAGAAGCTGTAAAAAAGAACTTTACTAAAAAATTATCTGTATCCCAGAGAAGAAACAAGCCAATTTGAAAAAAAAATAAAAAAATACTGCTTAATTTTGTGGTGTCTTTGTACATGTGTATATTGCTCATAACAAGATGATGCCCATAAGTAGGGCTGGTTTTATTGGGTTCTGCGCTCTAACCCTGGTGCATTTTTGTAGGTTAGAGAGAGTGCTCTCATTTCTCCTGTTAGTGTCCATCCCTCAGAGGCATGAAACACCCTTATGTTTTTGATAAAAAGATCCTGAAGTCAGAGCCCCTTACTCTGGAGAGCAGACTGGGCCTGTTGTGTCACCCAGAGCTTATTTCTTCTCTCCATCCACAGGTCCATGCTATGAACACACACCAGTTCACATCCAGCAAGGGCAAAAAGTGCTCCCATGTAGGTACCCCTGAAGTCATGTGAAGTGTCAGACAGGGAAGCCTCCCCAAGGGATGGTCAGATATGACACAGGTATGATCTGTGGTACCCCAGACAGTCTGGAACGAGAGCCAGAGGTTCCCCACAAGACCCCACTAGTGGTCAACCAGTGGCCCAGGAATTGCAGCTGCCACCAGATAATTTATAAGGTAAAAGTGTAATACACTCAGGAGGAGAGTTCTGCTTTAAATCTAGGTGAACAATGTGAACTCAAGTCATCTAACATTAGATTTTTCATTCTAAGTTTCAGAATTTTCAGACTTGTTTTGCTTTACCACTCTGTCTTCTCTCTATCAACAACAAAAGCAGTTCTGTTACTGCAGCTTCGTAATTCATAATTCATAATCACAGCCTTGATTTGCTTTTAATACAGGATTTGGAGACAGAGATGTAAAAAAACATTTTAAAATTAAGAACTAAAGCCTCAGTTTGAATTTAACCATGTCAGTCCAGACTGAAGTAATTGAGGATTGGCTCCATAGGCCAGTTTGTAATTGTTCTTGAGTTTTGTTATTTGGAAGAAGACAGTTAAAAAGCCAAGTCCATATCCAGTAGGAAAGAAACCTAAGAAAAAAATGGGTTTAAAACATTTTTCAATGAAAAAACATCAGGTTTTGCATAACATTGTGTTTTCTTCTTCAGACTTCTTTGATTCATTCTTTCTTTTTAGGCTGAAAGAGCCAAAGCCTGAAAAATACTTCAGGTATTATATAGGAATTGCTTGAATGTTTTAGCAGAAACTTTGCAAGCAGTTTGAGCAGCAACACTGAGACAATAAAGCTTGCTTGAAATTTTAGATCATTAATCAGGGTTCTTTATACAGAAATGTTGCTTGAATTGGCACAGTCCCACACATTGGTGGAAAAGAACTGCAGAATGAAGAAGTCCTTTTATTTAAAAGCAAAAAATAACACTGCAGAAGCATGACTAGCAATATTATACTAAAAATAGTTGCTTTCTTTGGCTTTTTAGCTGATTAATTGGTTATGTAAGAGGAATATTTATAGCATAGGAGCAGCTCAACCTGCTGCATGCCCAGAAAGCATAGCATGACATGCAAAATTTAGGAAGAATAGCTGAAAAAAAGGCTTGTCTTTCATTCTAATGGTATGTTTTGAAATATATTATTTGATTTGATGATTTGATATGATTTAGTACTTGGGCCAAGAAACAACCAAAATGAGGATTGATTAAGCCCCTTTAGTTGGTTCTTGGGGTGGCAGATTTTCTTTGAATGAAAGAATGAATGAAAGAATTTCCTACAGGCAGAACTGGTTGGTAGGTTTGATTGGTGGATTGTAGTAAATTGAACATAGCAATGTTAATGTCTCATAGTAATGACAGTTTCTCAGATGGCAGTGTCATTCCTTCACAATTTCAAGTGACTTTACCTTGCTATGTTTAGTATTTTTCTTGAAGAACGAGTGAAGGTGCCATATGCCAAATATGTTTCATGTCATGGCATCTCCACCAACCCTCAGTGATACATTACATCTGTCTTAAGAATTTGACTCCATTTTTGTCATTTTATGTAAGACTGCCAAGGTTTTCTCAAAGCGACCGAAGCCACTAACTTACCAATCTGTTGCCAACACACTAGGAGTAGAGAAGGAGTAAAGCCTAAGAAGTATGTGAAATGTGTTCTTTTTCCTCTTTCTAAAATTTTCAACACTTTTCATTTCATTGATTAAGGATAGGCTCATGAGAATGAACTTCTGTGCTCAGCATTTTGTCTGCTTCTGTTACAACTTTTATTCTATACATACTAGAACAAAACTTATTCCGAGTTAATAGAATGTATGAGATTAAATAAGAGGTGAGAAATGAACAGCCAAATGACAAGTAAATTTTGGCTGCAACCAAAGCAAAGGAGGAGAGAAGGCAACACAGAAGGAGGGAATAAGGACTCCCAGAATGAGAAGACATAGAAGTGCTGTCTGCAGTGTGTTGTTGTCACTTCTCTTTTCAAAAGAGACTCATGCAATCTTTATCATTATCTTTTGCTTCTGATTATGCCCTGCCATTAGCACTGCTCCTTATGCTAGAAGTGTTTTATGTAGACACTCAACTTTTATTTTCTGGAAGGCAAACTAAGACAACAAGTTGTCCACAAGGGAATGAAATACTGATCCTGTGCCTTAAAATAAAAAACATAAAACTGGTTTTTCTGGTGCAGCTACATTGGTGCTCTAGTTTTGATCAGGAGTTGCATCTGAAGTCAATCTCTTGGTCATCCTTGCTTACTAGATTTTGGTTCAGCTTGCAGAGCAGTCAGTGTGCAAACTAGGTTCCTTTCAGGTGAAAGGAGCCCAAAAATTTATTCCAGAAGCCAAGCTAACACACTAATGGGCATTCTAAGGAGCGGACTAGGTGTTAGTCTGCAGTAAGATACAGAAATTCAAGTAGGGGCCTCAGCACAAGCTGTTTCAGTCTACTGCTCCACTTTGTCCCCAGTAGTCAGTGAAATACTCTTCTTTATACAGGTTCTCATTCACTGACTGTAACCTTGGTTCTGTAACCAGTCTGTGTCTCTCCCCCAGTTCTGCCTGCACTGAGGCTAGTTCTTCACTGTTAAAAATCAGCAAAGCCTAAGGAAGTGAGTGAAGTGACACAGCTTCATACCAGCTGAAGATCTCAACTCTCCCACTTTCATCTGCCAGCTCTGCCTCTCTCATGCTCAAAAGATGAATAGAAAGAAAAGCTGATGGAAGAAGTAGGACTTGTTGGGACATACACAGCAGCATTTTTGTGAAAGATTCATCCAATTTTACTTCAAATCTACTTCAGGCAGCATTGCACCATTGGATTGATTTTTAAATGGTAATGTTTATTCCTTATTAATAACAAGACTGTCTCACAGTAGACAGTTTTGGACCAAGTCTGTAAAGTGCTCACATGTTTAAATAGTCACAAAAGAATTTTAACAGTTGCCTATAAATTTAATTGCTTCATACCAATTATTATACAGAATAGTATATGTTTTTTATTACCCTCAGGTCCGTTTTTAATAGGAGTGCTGTGCTTTGTACAAGTCAATTATTTTTGATAGTTACAGTAATTAATGTTTAATTATATTTTATTAGTCTCATTTTGTTCAACTATCTTGGAACCAATCCAAGCATTTCTAAATGCTATACTTTGTGTGTGCATGTGTGCACACATCTGCATACTCTTCTTACGTTGATAAATGCAACCTCTGAGTGCATTATTCTCACAGAGCGGGAAATATGAGACTCATCTCAGAAGACTACAGAAACACATGTGCTGTCCTCTTTCCCATGGCTATCAATGATATCCCTCATGCTCATCTCACAACTGCAAGACAATCTCCCAATTTTCTCCTACACAGATATATTTCTGATGTCTCCTAATAGATATTTCTCATGAGTTTAGAAATGTATTTTCAATGCCTTTCACTGTGCACGTGTGTGACTTTTTTCCTCTTGATTAATTTTCACTTTTTCTTCTTTGTTGGCTTCCTGCCTTTTTTCCTCTTTTATTCCTCTTTTTCCTAGGAATGACTTTTGCTACTATTTCTGAATCCTCTTAGTGCCTTTTTCTTTTTTTTCTGTAATGTTTTTTTTTTACTGTCTTTCTTTTCCACTTTAAAGGGAGTAGAAAACTTCTGTCTTCCTCTGAAATCTTTTTTCCCAACTCTCATGTTACACCAGATGTATAGCCTATCTCAGAAGTAAAACAGCTCTAGCGTTTTATATTTTGTTACACTTTTTCTGTTTGGGTTGGTGATTCTTTCCTCTTTTCTCTCTCAATTTTGTGACTCTGTCATCTCTCCCCTCCTTCCTCAGTAAGCAAATTGTGTTTACTTTGTTCTTTCAAAAATTGCATCCTTTTTAATTTTGGCCTTTCATTGAATCTTTGTGCACTTCACGTATTTGTCAATTTTCCTGTGAAATGATAATTGCACGACAAAACTGTTAATAATTTGCTGGAACTTTTTCTTCTTGAAAGAAAATACCACCATTTGAATTGCAGTGACCAAGAATTTTTTCCCAGCAAGTTTAGGAGCTTGTGACCTTAAGGCTTCACAGAAAATCTGTTGGCTACACACACATTACTATCTGCTGTCTTTCTTGTTTGGTTTTTTCTAGGTTCCATGTTTGACCTTTCTCCATCAGTGCAGCAGCTGTGACTAGTTTTCTTCTGAGTACTATTTATGTTATGGGAGTAACCAAAGGCCTTAATCAGTCCTGGAGCTTCATAACCTGGGTGTCTTACATTTCTTCAGCTGGAGGCTCTACTGCTTAAATGGCTGCAATGAGAGTTTTTCTGTGTGCAGTTTTCAAAGCTAACCTTTCCAGCATATTTGCCCAGAACACAGTGCAGTAAAAGGCAGCTGCTCATGACTTCTTGAGGCCGTCATTCCATTGACAGGTGGTTTCTGTTTCCTTCAGTGATGATTGAGTTCAGCATAGTGAATTTTGCACAGAAATCAAGGATCAGAGTCACCAATGAAGTGTGGGAAGGGGCCTGAGTTGTCTCACTCATTAATTCCTTTCTATTGATATAACTATGGTAAACTAGTGTTGACATGTCAGATTTTGGGGACAGATATTTTGCATGTTGAAGGAGAGCCAGTGTTTCAAAGCTTTTTCTGCCTGCTGTTCCTTCCTGCTTCCTTCCACTTTGCTGTGAGTACTTGCAATGCAGTGTACTATTCAATATAATCTTTCTCACACTGGTTTAAGAATGCTCACTGGGCATGGGTTATGAGAAACACACTGGGAATAACAGGAATGGTTGTATACTGACCACATGTTAATGTTTTAGAACTTCTGAAAGAAAAACATCTTTACACAGTGTATTAGATAGAGTAATGGAAACTGAGGAAAACACTTTCTTCTGAGGGACAAGGAAAAGGTAAATAAAAAAATATTTCTCACAGTATAAAAACCATTGGTAAATGCTACAAAAAGGCAAGGCTCTAAAAGAGATCACAGAAAGACATCCAGGAGAAAAAAATGTGTGGACTACATGACTCATTGAATGCTCCTAGAGGTGGACAGGTCCTGCTGTCCTATATATACTGTGGCAGAATAATGGTACAGGTTTACTTTGAGACTTCTTAAAGATTTCTGAGTTGGAGTGGTCCTTGCCTCCCTCCAGGCAGAATGCTTTCGCTGGTACTCTATTATCAGATCAGACTAGATATTTTCTTAATATATAAATATTCAGATTCTTCCCAAGTAAATCAGAATGAGGCCCTGACTAAGTACCTAACTTATTCATCTACTCAAAAGAATTTCAGTTTTTTACCACTCTGCCCTAAGGAACCCATGCAAAGCCACTTAATCAAACCCAATGTGTTCCTATTAAAAGCTTGAGCAAATCAGCATTTCCCCTTGCTTATCATGAGAAGTTTACCAGCCGGCTCTAATTGTCAAATCTGAGTGCCAAATGCCAATAAGCATTTGTAGGGGGACTAAAAAGCATCGTTTATTCATCCTTAAACCTTTGCCTGAACAAAGACTGCAGAAGGCACAAACAGCCTTGGCAGACGCACTGCTTGTCCTTTCTACCAAAAACAACCCCAATGGCAGCCTGCTCAGAGATATTCACCGCCTCATAAGGATGTGCTGTGAAGTACTCAAGGGAGTTCTTCAGTCACATAACACTGTTCAGGAATTATTCAGCCGACTGAAATGGCTCCGTTCCTCACTTCTCTGCAGTAATGCTCACGGGCGTGACATTAAACAAACTCTTACCATGCATCTAATTAAATGGGGCCTGAGCACTGTATCCCTCAGTGTTCTAACGTGGTGTGGATTCTTGTGGCTAGCTCACATCAAGCCAGCGATGGCTGGTTTGTAATGAGATTACAAGATCTGATAATAGCTCTGCAGTTATTATCTCTATGCCAAGACATTTGTAGCTGTAAAAGGTATTATGAATAGGAGACTGGAGGCTGCACTCCTAAGCCTCTAACTAGTAGATGGGAAACAACTTTGCAAGTTGAGCAGATTTACTACTTCCCCCAAAGAAATCCCTGTCTTCCAGAACTGAGAAAGACAAATTGCTGGAGAATGCCCAGATGTGATTGTGTGCAGCCACTTTTGCTCCTGCCAGCTCCAGTCCTAGGCATCTGCTTGCAGGCTTGGACCCAAGCAGCATCAATCAGATGGACTGAAACAGCGTAAGAAGAAACACCCATTCTAAAAAATATGTGGGAATTTTGTATCTGGGGTTTCCCAGTAGAGGACTTAAAAAAAACCCAAAAAAACAAAGACTGAAAACTTTGACGTTTCCAGTGTGGTTGGTACTATCTTAAGGCAAATCCAAAGAGATCATTAATTCAAAGAGATAGCACTTAAAAACAGTGAAAATACCAAGCACTGTGCAAACTATTTCTTAATCTTAGTAATAAATGTAGACAGTAAAATATTAACAAAGATAATGACTAGCAGATTAGAATTTATTATGCAAGACTTCTTCACTATAACCAAGAGGGATTCATTAGAAATAGATTACAATGTACAGCAATAATAACAGACAATTATTGAACATAATAAATCTATGTAAAGAGAAGGATGAGTTAATGTCTGTCTTTTCTATTAGATGGAGAAAAAATTCATCTGATCATGTAAACTCAAGTCACTCTGTTCTAACTGTCCTCAGATTTCCCAGTGAGAGCAAGCAGGTCTATGTGACAGAAGAGAGGCATGAATATGCAGAAATGGACTCAAGGAGATGTTGTAGAAGAAGACATAAGCTCAAAATGCCCCACTCATTTTTAGTTTTTAGGAGGCTTTTTTCCATAGTTAAGTATAGCCCAATATAACAACCACAAATAAATGGATTGGGTAAGGATAAAATAAGTGACACTAGTAAATAGTACATTAATATTTTTTATCACAACCAATATATGCTATTTTTTAGTATTCTACATTCTTCTTTCTTACTCAGTTCGATTAGACTGTAAGAAAGGAGGATGTGGGGAGTTTTTATCACAGCTTTAATTAATATTCAGAGCACATTGTGGCATTATATTTTTAATACTGAAATTTTGATGTTATTTTAAGTGTTTTATCAAAAAATTCCAGTGGGAACTTGTTTTATAGTGCTTCAAATTATCAAATGTTATCTGTGGCAAACTTTCTACAATTCCACCTGCAGGAAACATCTGCTTTGCAAATTTTCCAAATGGTAAACACTTTTTTTTTTCTAGGTTCTGTTGTCTTTATTCTGGTTTTCTTCCTGCCTGTCAGTCCTTTGCCAAGCTCAACACAAGAGAGCTAATCTCAGAATGATCCAATGATCATGTTAGGTCATTTTTCTGACATGTTGGACTTACTCATGAAGCTTCATGGATCATAGAATCAGTTGTATTTTACATCCAACCCCTAGGTTACAAACAGGTGGACACTTTTCTCTGTCTTCTGCTGCAAAGAGCAGAACCTGTTCCACTGGCTGGTGACAAATGGCACTGTTCTTGTTATTGCTGTTATTACTGACAATAATTATGGTAATAAACGTCTCATCAAGAGTTACTTATTTAGACAAATGTGTTTCCTTCTCCTTTTTCACGAAATATGTACTCAGATGATGGTTTTTTTAAGAAGCTAAATGCTTTCATTTTAATGAAGCAGTCCAGAGCAGCTGGCAGATACTCACTGTTCTTCGGTATGATTGACCTTAAGCAGGATGGAATGTTCATAAATTTAAGATTAAAAAAAGCATGACTTTGAAAACAAGGCTCTTGATGCTATCCTGTGAATTTTAGCCCTAAATCTAAATTTCTGATCTCTGTTAAAAAATACAACTAAAAGCTGATAAGGCTAATAAATCACTCTCTGATTTGAACTGAGCTCCATTAGAAATAGAAATTTGTTGCTTATAAAGTATACCTCTTGGCTCTCATTAAATCCTTGTAGAAGTGATACGCTGCACTTGAAAATCATAGACTGGAAAATAAATACATTCAAACTGCATTGCTGGGCCAGTACTCTGTATCCCAGTGGTAAACTTAGCCTATTAATGGCTAATGCTTTAAAGAAACACAAAAGCCCTAAGGCTACACTTGTATTGCATTGTAGCTGCATAGTAGCTGCGAATATTAAAGCCTTTGAACTTGTGAAGTAGCACATTGTCCTTGATCATCTGTAACTGAATCTAGACCAACTTTTGAAACGGTTTGGCTAATTGCTCCTGCCTGAAAATGCATGGTATCCTTAATGAAACAGCTTTATTCTCCACTTAATTGCCCAAATAAAAGAGACATGCTCAACAGGTCAAGCAGCAATGTTAGGCATTGGATGTTGGGGACCTGATTTTGCATAGATGTCCATGCTCATCTGCTCCTTTGAGGTGACTTTAGGAAGCCCCACAAAAGTCTCTCATTTCCCCCCCCTGCCCCGCTGTCACATCTCCTTCCTTGCCTTGCAGTGAACAAAGACCCTCAGTACTGGACCTGTCTTTTTGACTTTCTTCCCTCTCTCCTTCCCTTGCCTTCCTCGTACCCTTCCAGTGCAGTCTTCATCCAAGGTCCCTTGAGACAGGGAGAAAGAATAATCTCTCTCACTGAGATTAGAGAAGAGTATTTGCAGCTACAGAGATCATAAGAACGTCCTCCTCTTCCTTTCTATCCTTGTCTCTCCCCTGCTAACAGAGCACAGGCCTCTGGGGGGTTTGCCAGAGAATTGGCTGTCCTGAGCAGCTCCATGCAAGGAGAGAAGACAAAATCTTCTCTTGGCTTTTCTTTTTTCTTGAGTCCAGTGGACACAGACACACTAGAGGAGTGTCTTTTCCTTCCATTCCGATGGTCTACATGAAGCACACCGTGCCAGCGGATACCATGCTGCCTCTTGACTGGCTCAGTGGTGCCAGGAACATCCATCAGTACTCTTGGTTCAGATCTGGGCTTGAAGGACCAAGTGTTTTAGCCTTGCAGGTAGCTGACACCTGTCTTATGCAGGATTCAGAGGACCAACACACAGAACCTGGTTCAGGTAAGTCCCAACATTTTATCCCTGTTTCTGTACTTTTACATGGCATAATTACATTGAAATCCTAACAAGCAGGAGGGTATGGGATGAGGCAGCCCCTGATTTCCAGAGCTTCCTCACAGGGGCACGCTTGCCTCCTTGTGTGTCATGAGTGGCTGCATCTAGTTCCTATGAATTAACACTGCAGCAACATGGAAAATTTGAGCTGTGTCACTGTGAAAAGAAACAGCTCAGTGACGTGAAGTGAGTCACCTTGGAGTGGCTAGCAGCTGACTGAAAGGCACAGTGTGCTTCTTGGGACAGTAGTTGCTCAAGGATTTGTTTTTCCCAATCTCTTATACGAGGAAGGAGCTAAAATAGGGTGTTCTGTGCATTTTTCAAACTCCAGTATCAGTCAATCTGACCTTTACCAATTTTGAAGACAAGCAAGCACAGTTGGGAAGAGTTGCGCTCCCACTGTGATCTGTTTGGGCAGACAGCAGACACAGGGTCTTTGAAAACAGACCTCTTGTTCTGAGTGTGGAAGCTGTTGGGCTTGGCTTAGATCTTTCACTGCCTGGTTTTGGTCTTGTTGCTTATTTCTTGATTTACATGTGGTTTATGGGACTAAATTGTTGGTGGTGTTGCACTGTGCATTCAAACTACAGCAATACCTTTCTTTTAATTTTGGTACTGCTTGCTTTCTGTTTATCTCAGGATGTACAGATCTGCAGTGTAATTTGTTCACAGCTAAGGATACACTTATTTTGAGAGCTGAGGAACTGAAGTTGCAGATTGTTGTCAGAAGATGTGACCACTATTTAAAATATTCTTTTTACAATGCCATTTTATTTTACACATCCAGTGTTACATGGGAGAGTGATCAGAAGGAAACTATGAGGGAACACAGTATAAATTCAACTTGAAACGGTTGCCTTTTGGTAATTACAAACAGTTATATAATTTCAGCACCTTGTTCTAGGTTCTTTTCCGAGATTTATTTGTTTAGATTATGCCATTTTGTGCAGACATGTGCAGCAGGAGCTTGTTGAAGATTCCTGTGGCTATGATGTTTGCAGTCTCAAGATGAAGAATTGGACAGTGAAAATGATGCACAAATTAAAGTTAATTTAAATCTATTAATTAGTTTTAAAAGAGCAAATAATAAATATTCATAATGATAAAATGTAACTAGAATCCCCAAAGGACTGAGCTTATATCCTGGATAAGTGACTTGCAAATATGCCTTTAAAGCAGGGGGTGGGGAGAGGACATAAAGCTATTTTTTAGTTTTAAGTTAAGAAGAAGAAGCAAGGTAAGCCAGGAAATACAGATAAGAGCACGTGGTTCTGGTCTTTTCCAGGTTTGTTTGAACTGATTAGGGAACAGAGGGAAACCTATTTCACAACTCAGAAAATGTGAATAAATGGGTTTTGAGAGCTGTAAAATTAAATATCAGTGATTCCTTCTCACATTCAAGCAGTAGCATCAGGCTTGAAAACAAACATAAGAATTAATAAAATTAGTTAGAGGACACACCATCATACTGAAGATTTTCACTGAGCAGAAATATTCTCAGCTGGTATAAATCAGTATGTCTCCATTGACGTCAAAGGCTCTGCAGCAATCTGCACTGGCTGGGGAAGCAGTCTTCTGTGGCTAAGAGTGTTTTTACCCAGGCCAGACCTGCTACTTTAAGGATATTAGAAAAAAACAGAAGAATGCCTCATGGTCTTGTGACAATTGCTTTTTGCTGTTGGAGAAAATATTGTACTCAGTGTGCATCAGCACAGGCTGCTGGAACAGAAAGACACCTTCATTTGTGAGAATTATATCTGAGCACTTTGGACATTATTCAGTTTTACTGGCCTGTATTTACTTTAACTGGGTTTATTTATTTTCCTTCCATACAAGAATTTACTGCATACACATAATACTTTCTCTCTTCTTTATGATTGGATTTGCTTTATCAACTTATCTCACTTAAATTTGTTTTGGTTATAACTGAGCTGTTACTTTTTACATATAAACACTGAGATGTATGAATTGCCATTCCAGGCAAGACCAGCAATCCCTGCAGTCCAGCATCCTGCTTTGGGCTCAGGGCAAGGCACTGAGGTTCAAAATAACCTGCTGATGGGGAGCACTGCTTCTTCAGTCTTGAGGTTTCTAGGTGCTTTTTACACTGGGATGTGAGGCTTCATACTTCTCATTAAGAAAGCTGTGTTTGCCAAGTAAGGTACCAGAAAGTGTTCTCATTACCTGTATAAAGATCCTGTCCCTTTTTAATCCTGCTATGCTTCAGGCTTTTCTCATTACTTTGTGACAGTGAATGCCACAGTTTAATTATGTTTCACCTAAAAAAAATTAGATCTGTCTTCAGTGTCTTCAGCTGTTCTCTTATGTTGGTATTGCAAGGAAAATCAAATGGCAGCATCCAATTGACTTCCGCAGAAATAATCTGTGACCCATTCTTCTCTCAGCTAAGACATTCAAGTCTTTTCCAACTGTGTTCATCTGGAAGTCCACCCGAAAAGATGCCTTCTATCATTTTTACCAGTTATGTCAACTCCTCTTTTCACTCTGTCCTCATTTGGTCTCTGTCCTAACTGTAGAACACTTGTGTTCCTTAAGGCTCAGGACTTCGCAATCCTGATCCCCCAGTGATCAGAGGGATTTCTGGAGCATATTGGTGCCACCTCTCTGCCTGCATGCCTACTTTCCTGCTAGAAGTCAAAGCACTGTGTGGTGCTTAAAAATCTAAGCAAAGGGTGTTAGACATCTGGGCATTCTTCTCCAGTTAAGACAGAACTGCTGAGTGGGACCTCGGAGCTGAGAAGTTCTCACACACCCCAGAATTAGACAGCACGAAGTAAACATCACATTTTTCAAGGCAGGTCATTAGCTTCAAGCAAACCAGCCTTGTCTCTTCCCACTAGGGGGATGGAAGGTATGAGAGATAAAGGATCTCACTAGATGTGACCTGTACCTTGTGAGAAGTGTCCTCCTACTTGAAATGTACCAAAACTGATGGTAGATTTGTGCTGTCATCTTGTTGTCTTCACAGCATGGTGACTTTGTCCAGGGTGTATTTAGCAGAGTACAGAGTACTCGACAGTGCAGAGATTAGAGTGTGCTAATCATACAACACATTCCATATGACACGTTTGACCCAGATGTGAAACAAAAACATATTGCCCTTACGATGAGATCAGTTTTAAAGCAGAAGACAGAAATTCAAAAATCTGTAAGATTGCCTAGGCAACATAAAAAACCATAAAATTACTTGCAGCAATTGGGGGGAAAAAAACCACAAATCACTATGTAAAATAAAAGATAACAGTGTAGCAGAATTATAGCCCTTTAGCCCATATAGTATTTATGCATATTGTTTTTATTTGTAGTCATGCAAAAGAGAATAAATGTAAATATTTCCTTCTTTTTGATAAAAGAAGGAAAATAATGTTTTAGTATTGCCTTAAATTTATAAACAACTTTTCGTCAGGAAGGATCCCTGGCTGACAAGGGAACTGAAAGGCAGTATTCAAAATGCATCCTCCAAAATGCTGTACTTCATATTTCTGGTAGTATTGTTCATTCATTTGAAACAAAAGCTTCTTAAAGCTCTCTCTGTCTTTTCTGTGTTCAATGTATGTTTTACATTTTTGGAGCTCAACAGATAAAAATACCTAGTTGAAGCAGATTTCTCTTCTAGTCTCAGTAACTAAACTGAAGCCCAGAAAAAAATACCTTTGCCTAAGCTAATGGCATCTACTGGTGTTCCTTGGTGTAATGACCTTCCTCTTTTTTGGAGGTCAGGGCAGTTACACAACAGAGTTTTTGCTATATTAGCAGCAGAGCTCTTTAAAATTATGACTCATTTATGTACCTTCTCTAAGAAGAAGAAGCATCTCTAGCATGTAGTCCTCTTCCCCTGAAGGTGATGCTGAACACAGCATCCGGAAAAGGAGAGTATTCTTGAGTGCCAGGTAGGGTTCCAGAGAAGGGCCTTTACACCCACACCCACAACAGAGTTGTTGCTGGTGAAGATATTTCTGAGGATTATGGCTAATGCCACTTGACAGGTGCAAAGGACTCTTCCTTGAGCAGTGACAATGGCTGCTGAATCATTAGGTCTCTATTAGGGATGTAGGTCTTTTTGCACAAGAAATAGTTCCATGCTGATTTTTGATTTTTCAAGTGCAATTTTTCAGTTAATTTTCTCACTCTGCCATGGGCTCTGAAATCTAGTGATATTTAGCAGTGTTTCAGCAAAAAACCTGGTTTTGAGAGTGCCTCTCTTTTTTTTCCGTTTTCTCTTTATTTTTCAATACTGTCAGCTCGTTCCTCTAAATTGCTAACCTGTGCTTTATGAGCATCTCAAATTTTGTTTTAACCAGTATTAATACAGACAGGCTGTCAGCAGCCTCATTGTGTAAATACTCCATTGGTTCCCTGAGGGAGCCATCTTGCTTTGAGCTACTTAGCACTTGGTCTACTGGTTGGCGGCTGTAAGGAGGCTGGTGTCCCTGAGGAGCAAGGTTAAACAAAACCCCACAGCTCCTCTTGTCTTCATTTTTCCCCTCCCGCCTTAATGAATGCAGAGTGCTTTTGTTGACAGCTGCAGAGTGGATCCCTTATCCAAAAAAGCAGCATTTTCTACCACTGATGGCCGTAAGGTTGAGTTTGACTGGGAGAAGGAGGACTGCAAAAGGAGTTGTTCAGAATAGTGGCCCTTAGTTTGCATGTCAGAAGTGTACAGCCTCATCAGGCTTCAGCCATGTCGTGCCTTCTCAGCACCTCTCCCAGTTTAGCGGCGAAGCAGAAGCAGCTGTCAAGATTGCCGAGAGAATATATTGAAAAGGCAAATTGAAGAGATAAACACATGCAGACCGTGCTGCTGGACTGGAGCAGCACATCCACAGTAGGTACGAGCAGCCTAGCACTGCATTTCATCTCACACTGTTGAGCAAGCTCTCCGTTGCCTGCAGCAAATGAACTCTCAAAGCCGTAATAGTGGAGAAAGTGACAGGATGAATTAAAAGAGCTGCAACAGCAAGGCAGTAGTGGAAGCACAGAAATGCTCATAGAGTATCAGAAGGGACATCCAGTAAGGCTGCAGCCAGGATTTGAGGACAAAAAGAGATGGCTAGGAGCTCTCTACAGCATTATGGTCATAAGGTGACATCCATGTAGTGTTACGTGGGAAACCCTAGTGAGCTTATCAGTCTCCTA
Organism: Poecile atricapillus; assembly: GCF_030490865.1. Classification (NCBI taxonomy): domain Eukaryota; kingdom Metazoa; phylum Chordata; class Aves; order Passeriformes; family Paridae; genus Poecile; species Poecile atricapillus. The sequence continues at coordinate 30,757,603 of NC_081249.1, forward strand.
GGATAGTTCAGGTGAATCTTTCCATATGGGTGCTGTCAAAAAGAAATCAAGCACTTGCTTCATTATATGTGATCATTATATGTGATCCTTGTGAACTACATCACTGACCATCAGTAGGACACAAGTCTGTGGGAGAAATCCTGGGATATTCCTTAGGTGCTTCAGAAAGGGCAAGGCTGACTAAAACTATTTGATTTTCACTACTGGGTAGCCAATTTTGTCAGAGGGTTCTATATCCACGTCTAATTTAAAAAAGATGCATTCTATCTACTTCAAAAAATCATGTAAGTGAATACATAAATTTATTTCTTATACATGCATGAATAGATATATGGAATCGTAAAATGGTTTGGATTAGAAGTGAACATTAAAGATCATCTGGTACAACCTTCCCTTGTAATGGACACCTTTCAGTAGACTGGGTTGTTTAAACCCCTATCCAGCCTGGTCTTGAATACTTCCAGTGATGGAGTATTTGCAGCCTGTCTGGGAAACCTGTTCCAGTATCTCACCACCCCCACAGGAAAAAATTTCTTCCTTATATCCAATCAAAACCTACCATCTTTCTGTTGAAAACCATTACTCCTTGTCCTGTCACTACAGGAACCGATAAAAAGTCTTTCTCCATCATTCATAAAGTCTCCTTTATATATTGACAGATGCATAAGGCCTTCCTAAGCCTCTTTTCCTGGCTGAACAACCTCAACTTTTCCAGCCTGTCTTCATATGAGAGGTGCTCCAGCCCTCTGATCATCTTCATGGCTCTCTGGACTCCAGCAGGTCCTTCCTATTCTGGGGACCCCAGAGCTGGATGCAGTGCTTCAGCTGGAGTCTCACCAGAACATAGTGGATCTGCTGGCCGCCATGCTTTTGATAAAGCCCAGGATACACATTTGGCTTTCTGTCTTTCTGTGCTGCAAGTGCATGTTGCCAGCTCATACCTAATTTTTTGTCTCTCACTATCCCCAAGTCTTTCTCCTCAGGGCTGCTCTCAATCCATTCTCAATCCATTTGTGTTTGTGTATACATAGGATATGTCAGGAAAAGCAAGAAAATGTGTTGCAGTCTCTGCTTTTGATCCTTTCATATAATCCATTGATTAATTGTTTGTTGGAAAGGAAATCAGAAACTGGAATTCTTCACTGGATGGGTGCCATGACCACCAAGCCACACAATTATTTTCATGTCATTAAATACAGGCTTTGTTGTATTGCATGTCTTGTCATGAGAACTTTGCTGAATAAGCACTACTTTTACGCTAGAAATTGTGTGATAACAAGAAATTTTCATCCCCTAAGAAAACATATTGAATATTTTTTAGGATACAGTTAATATTAGTATCTCTGTGTCAGTCTATTCAGTCTATATTTTGATGTTCTGTTTAGTCCCAAAAACAAGTGTTCCCTTTCTACCATACCCATATCATCAGTTCACAGAGCTGAATTTGGGATTTGACAACAGTTAGGTGGACGATTTTTCTGAAATTTCTAAAATAGAAGGGAAAAAAAGCACAAGAAAACAAGTCTAGCATTCAGGGAGCTGCATTATAAGTGTCACACTGCCACGCACTTTCTCTGGGGGAGGTCAAGCATCACTGACTGTGCTGGGATCTACTCAGAGCTGAGCACGTAAATATCAAATCCATGGAGGCTTATGCTGAGATGGCATCAGCCTCCAGGAACATACACTTTTCCTTTATAGAGGAGAATCCTGTGCATGTGGGTGCCTGTGAGTATGATCCTCAAGCATTTTCAAATATGCATAAGAACTTTAAATTATTTTTTTGATTGTCAGAGGAACCAGTGTTAACTCCTGCTGGTGATAAACAGACCTCTCTGGAATGTCTCAATCCCTTCCCTCCTCCCACTCCTCTAGAATTTATAATGCTCCTGGACTACTTTTAGCCAGTTGCTGTAGTGAATTGGAGGAAATCAATTCAGGAAATAACCATTAACTGATTTGTTTTGCTTAAAACTCAGAAGGTTCAGTTCCACTATCATCAGTCAGCAGCAGTAGGAAAGAAGAAAAGGAGGCACAGGGCCTTGAGTAAGTTATATGTGCTTTCTTTCAGTTCTCTAACCAAAGAAAAATACATTTAAAATGTATAAGAATTAGCTGAAAGTGAAAATACAAGGGGTGCTTTATTTTTTTCATTAAAATGAAAAACTAGAGGAATTGTTTCTAATGGAACAAAGCATCCTTCTCAAACCCAAAGGTAAAATGCTGCTGTTGAACACACCTGTGCTGTAAGCAAATGCACTGTCAAATTAGACTGATGGGATGAGGAAGAGATGGCACACATACCTCTACCTAAAAGCATTTGAAGGACAGTATGACTGCAAGCCTGCAGGATACTTGAGGACTGAGAAGGATTTTTCCACCCTTTCCTTTGACACTGTTCTACTTTCTCCTTGCAAACTGCATGGAGAGCAGAGCCCAGGTATTCTGTGTCCCGAATGAATTCCCCATAAAGCAAGGGAGGTATTTACTAGCTCCCTTTCTTATTGAGTATTCAGTGAAAAAAAAAAAAAAAGAAAGTGGAACAGATTTAACAGGAAGAAATTGCATATGTCCCGTCTTCACATTGCTGAGTGGGAGTTCAGCCTTGCTGTTACTGGGACCAGGATGGATCTAAATGTAGCACTCTGGTCTTCCTGAGGAGCATCTAGTGAGCACGCGACGTGCACAGCAGGGCCAGGCTCACTCAGTTACTTCTGTGGGAGATATTCCATTTTTGCACCCTACTTAAACATGCAGTGAACCAGAGAGAGAAAGTGTGATGACCCAGACTCAAATCCCTGCTTGCAATCAATCAAATTGCTGAAGTACATTTGCTGGTTCTCATACATCTCTGTGTGCTAAAAGTGGGGCTAATGGTAAATAGACTGCTGTCAATGTAAATGTATACCTGATTTTCTTTTCACCTTAGACAATTTATTAAGTTTATAAACAGTTCTTTGGAGACCAGCATTGAAATTTGAAGTTCAGTCAAATACTTCTACATTAAAATTTTGAATCTCTTGTCTTGGAAATATGATCCAGGCTTCCTAGGACTTCACAGATAAATTGCTGAATTTTCATGCAGAAACAGCAGGAATAGCCATAAGCCCTTGTGCAATATGGTCCAAAAGCATGATGTTCCTGCCAAAAAGCTGCAGAAAGCAAGTCCAGGTTTTTATTCTTAGAGAGAAAAATTGTGTTTTTTCAGGTGATGAAATTTATTACGCCTCCATTTCTATTGCTCTTCACCAACCTCCAGATCTAAACAAAGCAGTAATTCAAAGGTTCTATCCAACACTGTGACCTTGACCTGTGGTCTTATAGGCAGGCCACAAAACTGATCAGGAATTTAAACCACTACTGTGAGGATTTTACAATGTAATGGGGAAATCATTATCTAAATCTTGTATTGTATTCACTCCAGTACTAGCAGTAGGGTTTTGCTATATTCAGTCTGGAATTGGAATCGTGACACTGTGTTTTAGGGTGGTCACACATGTTATTTTTAAATTCCCCGATAGTCATTAAATTCTATTTTAGGGAGAGTTATCTTTCATTTCTCTCTTTAAATATTTTATGTAGTTATTTCAAAGTTTTAAGGGTCAACAGTTGAGTGTCAGCCCTCAAAATCATTCACAGGTCACTGTGTATTCATAACACTTTTAGTTGAAAATACATCAATGAACATACTGCAAATGTACCTAGAGACCATTTACCATGACCACGAGAGTCACCAGTGATCACTGGAGCAGAAATTGGAAAGAAATCACACCAAGAGCAAGGCCAACACAGAGAACATATTTAGATGAGAGTTTGATGCATCTTTCCCCATTTGAAAGGGATGCACCAGTATGGATACCTCTTCCGATCAAGTAACCATGATATTTTAAAACACTGTGACATCTGAGATTTGAATGCAGTTCAGAATTCCTCTGTGATACCAAAGACAGTAAATGAGTCACTTTGACATTGTCATTAAGAGATTTTAGGGGAAGGCTATATGGGTCATGCAGTTGTTCTCATGAGTTTTTAGGTTCACTGCTACATATCTGCTTGGGAAGAAACTTTACAGGTAAAACTGAAAAACTAAACTGGAAATCTGATCCTCTGAGCACTGTTCATTCTGCTAGTAAATACTGGCTTCTCCCCCACCAGTAAACTGGTATGAAAAAAGCAATTGAAAAGTAAAAATTAAATTTGTGTTTCTTAGGTGAAGACACCACTGATCAGGACAAGTGCTGTGTTATTTCATGCATTCATTTTCATTCTCATCTTTTCAGAATTATTCCTCAAATAATTTAAAGATGGAAACATTTGGGAAGGCAGTGTTTTTGTCTTCCTTAATTATAAATTAAGGCCTGTGTCCAGTAGAAACATTGTATTTTTTCTTAGAAATACTGGGACTTCTTCATTTGTGAAAATGTGAAAAAATCTGCTGTATGGAAGCATAAATGAAATACCTAGAACACTATGTCATTTCCTAAAAATGGAGGTACTTGAGTACTCATGGTTGTTCCTCTCTAAAAAGTCTTAGGTTGTGGGATGTTCTGGGGGGTGCTCTGTCCAGGGCAAGGAGAAACTTCTTTTCACATCTGGCAGTGGGTAGAGTGTCAGCAGGGTTGATGCTCTGCTGGCTCCCACTGTGTGATCCTCTTTTAAACATGGTCACCTCTAGTGTCAGCAAGGTGCTCCAACCTCTCTCTGCTGAGTTTCCTGGGAGGTAGTTTCCAGACAGCTGTGAGCCAGTTTGACATCACTCACTGCTGTTCAGTTATATTAAGAATCACAGAATTATGGAATGGTTTGGGTTGGAAGGGTCTTTAAAGACCATCTAGTGCCAACCCTCCTGCCATGGGCTGGGACGCTTTCCACCAGGCCAGGTTGCTCTAAGCCCTATCCAACCTTGCCTTGTTATGCATTAAGAATACATATGAGCCTGTATCTATATGCTGTATAGGGTTTTTTTTCGTGGGAAATGTGGAAATTGTGAACATTTACATTAAAATAAATCAGTGCAGCCCATACTGGTTTCAGAAATAAGAAAAATAAAATGTACACCTGAACTCTTCTTCAGCATCCTGTTGGTGAGCTCACTGGACCAAGGGTATCCTCTATGTGCTAAAAGAGGCAAAGGATTTTAAATGGTCAAATTGTAAACAAAGAATGCTTTATATGGTAAATGTGAAGTAGAATAAATTTTTTAAAATAATAGGAGAGAAGTACCAGATTGAACAAGCAGTAAATTATTTATTCCCTTTGGACAACTAAACTACTCTGAAAGAGAAAAGCTTTTATAAGAATTGATTGTGTACTAGCACATTATGACTGGAGCAATACCACACCATACTAGTTCTTCAGGGTTTTTATTTCTGTAATATTTTTATGTAATAGCCAAAACAATAAATAAACCCCAGAAATTTCTTTGTACTCTTTGTGTGGTGGGATAATGCAGCACCCTTGTCAGGCAAGAAACTACACAGTCTGTCATTCATTCTTATTATTGGCTAATATAGTATCTGATGTGGGGATGTTAGTTCATGAGAAATCTAGACAGGAAATAACACGAAAGGCTGTTAATCCCCATTAAGAAGAATAACAGTGTCATGAGAAATACGAGGACGCTGTTCCATTACGGGTGTTAAATGATGGGGAATGCACCGTCCTAAGAAGCTCTCACTAACATCCTTTCTATCTGCAGGTTTCCGTGAAAGTGCATTTATGACCCTTTGCACAGCATTTGTCATCATGAACATAACCTTTAGAAGGTTTCCCTAGTTAGCTCCTCTCTCCCCCTTTCTAACACCTGGCCTGGGTCACAGTGCATCTGGTCCTTCCCACCGCAGGCAGATGGAGGACACGGGAGATCTGTGTTTGCACACATCCAGTGCAAACACCGTGAGGATTACAGCCCCCAGCTATAGGGAGAGGACAGGGACTGCGTGGAGGAGCAGGTTGTGACCTTCTGCTTGGTTTTGTCACGGTCTCCAACTGCTCAAGAAGAGCTCCTGCATTTGAGACCAGTAGTTTAAATACCACAGTTTGATCATTAATTGCTGTGCAGGCGCTAACCCTAAATCAAAATCTATAAAATGACAGCCATAAACTTTGGAATACAGATTTTACTGCTGACCTCTTGGTGATATCATGCCCAATTAAAATTGTTAAGGTGTGTTCACTGTGCTCCCTGGAACCTGAAGTTCAGTTCTATTTCCAGTACATAATTTGCAAATGCTACTGCCCTGAAGACTATATGTGTAAGAGATTGAAAATGTCTGTAACCTCAGTATAATTAAGGAAAGCAGTTAAAATAGGACACTGGAATGCATAGCAATATATCACTATGGGCCCCTTTTTTCGGAAAGTACTGTTTCAAGCAATAAGTTTTAAAAAGCTTTTATAAAAAATGACCTTTAATTTTTTAGAGCTCGGTCAAATTTGTATTTTCAATCCAGCACCTTTTAGATTTATTCTGCTATCTTATATATCTAAAAACTTGATTTCTTGATGGATCCTGGTTGTTCTATGATTCTATATACATATTACTTTCTAACTGTTTAAAACACCAGTCTGTTATAAACCTTTGCCTCATTAGATAGTGCCTGCAAAACATAAACTCTATATTGTTAGAACAAAAAAGTTATTTTTCATATTTTTAACAGGATCATTAAGTTAAATAAAAATCTGAAAAACTTCTGAAGAAACTATTAATGTTTTTTTGCTGTGGCAAGACAGGCTTGTGACTCTTTGGTAATAATTTGTTCTAATCCAAATTATGAAATGACATTTATGAACTCTATTTGGCATAATACATAAAATTTTAGCTAAAGGTGGAACTACTGATTTGCACTTTGGCTGGAAAATACTTTTTTATTGGTCATAGTGGTTCCCACCCTAAAAATTTAATAACACCATGTTGTTGGGTTAAGTTAATAAATGGGAAGTTAAATTTTATAGACTAATCACTTCCACTTATCAAAGTTCACTTCTCTATAATAAGGAGAACACAGCACTTTTGTATACGTTGCACTTTCCATTTCTAATAACTGTTACCTTATAGTATGTTTTGTCAAGGTAGTATCAATATATTACATCTAGATAGCACATCCATGGAGAGTCCTATGGGTCAGGGAGTAGTGTCCAGAAGTCCTACCAAAGCTGTCCATGTGGAAATCCTACAAACAGGGCTGTATTTTCAGGCTGCTCTCCTCCCAAAGGCTTGTGCCTCTAACTCTGGGCTGCAGATAGGTGCACTTAGCTACTCCAAATTCACTTGCTCCAGCCACTAGGGCTGGCAAACTCCTCCAAGGCAAAGCCATCTGAGGTGCTGCCTGTTACTATCTTTCCCCTTCACTCCTTCAGCAACAGGTCAGCAGTGAGACACTCACCTGGAAAAGAGAAAGCCCATTTTCAGGCTCTCCTTAGTCTGACAGGTTTTCAGTCCATGTTGTCTGTCTGCTAGATGCTCTCAGCTTCTGCCAGCTGCCACTCCTTCCCTAAGGGCAGATGGCTCTGCATCTGTGCCTGCTAGTTTTTTTCCTGTGTAATAATGGCTCTTCAGACTGCTGGCACCATGTTCCTTAACCTTAGCAAAGCATCCTTGCCATGGAGGCCCTAGCTAAAAGGAGGCACCATTCTCCTGAAGGTCATGTGTTTCGCAGTACCAGCTCCATAGTTTGTTACTAAAAGGCTCCTCATGGTGAGATCAGCAGGCTGGGAAGATCATTGCAGGACTTTAACTCAGGGCATGGGATGTGCACATCTCCAGAGCCTGAATAAAAAGGGGTCTGAGCCACTTCAGTGCAATGCTGGTGCCCACGCTGGGTGATAACCAAATCCCATTACAGATCCAATCAGTATTTTCCCAACTGGGGAACATCCCCTTTCCCCAAGGCAAGGAACATGGAAATAGTTGTGACTGTGGTAGGAGGAAGAGGGGAACACAGCAGTCTGATTTTATTCATCTTGGCACATCTAGTGGTGTGCGCAGGGATAGGGAACTTCAAGGCGCAAAAAGTTCCCTCTAAAGATCCCAGGCTCCCACGTAGCTGAGAGACTGAAGTGCCTGTGGCGCAGTGGGCTGGGTCTAAGTGACAAACTGTTCTTTGTGGCTTGTGGATGGTTTGGATTCTCTCTGTTTTTACTATGGGGGCCTTCTTGGATCATTTGTGTCAGTTCCATTTGTATATTCTAATTTTTCCAGTTATTGTGCTTTGTTTTGGTCTGCTACACTTTGTTAAGTTATGCATTTTAATGGTTTTTTATCCTACTGCTAGTAGGCTTGATGGTATGTTTAAAAAATCATCATATAATTTGACTTAATTTTTTGTTGTTTGTGTACTTCACAGCAATGAGTCTGTTTGTATCTAATATAGTCAAAGATTAGAAAGAAAATAAAATTGAAGTAGTTGTTACTTTACAGAAAGGGGAAAACAACCCAGCCTAAATGGTTGCAAATTTACTTACCTTAGTAAAATAAAGGCAAGACTAGTGCCCAAAACATCTGACATAAAGGCTATAAAATCATGTTTATCAAGGGCACATGAAGGAGGCTGAAATTTAATCTAAACCTCTACAGATCCTTCAGAAGTGGCTGGCTTGTGATATAAAATTAATTAGCCATGATACAGGGGAGAAACAAGATGGACTGGAAACAGCTGCAAAGAGTTAGGAATATGCCATGTAGCCTACAATGCAATTATTCAGGCATTTCAGTCAGGTAAGAGGGAGGATATTCAGGAAGGTGTAGGCATGGCAGAGGTTGCAGAGTGCAGGGTAATCAAGGGAGGAGACACTTGTACCACAGATGGTGTGACTGTGTCTGGAGCTGACGGCAAGATGGGTTGTGTGGCTGGCAGGACCCATTCCTCTTGGTAAAGGGTTTGCTGTCCATCTCACCAGCTACTGATTCACCTCTGGGTCCCATTGTACATTATATGATAGACTCCAAGAAGACCCAGATGTCCCAGTTTGTAAATTGTTGAGCGTCTGAGCTTGAGTGGGTTCCATACAGGTGTCCATCTCAAGGGCCCTGGGAAATAAAATGTACCTCAGAGTGCCTCAGGATAGCACATGGCATCTATGCCAACTATGATCCATGCTGAAGTCCCAGGACATTGCCTCCTGCCTCTCAGCTCTCTGTAGTCTGGGTGGGGTATGCACCAATAGCCAGTATAGCACCCAGGAACACTGGTCCCACATGGTTCAGAAGGAAAGTCATACTTTTGAAAGGGGATAATAAGAGTTTTATGGTGGACCTGGACATATTTGTGCTATTCAACTTGTTTGGCAAAAGTTTGTGCAGATAATCTATCTGAAGTGCACATCTCATGATGGAATAGAGTCTTTTATGTCCATAATGCATGACCATTATTACAGGTACAGGCAGGACAAGGAAATAACAAATGGGAAGATAAGAGATTCGTGTAGTCTTTAAAAATGTCTATTATTATTCAAAACTCTATAACTGTCATTGTTGAAGACAAACTATATTATAAAAACACAGTGTAATATTACCTTGAATTATGGAATCATGGCTTCTAGAGGCATAAATACCATCGTTTTGGCATTTCTGCTATGGTGTCAGTACACAGTTCTGCTTGTTCCATAGAATGTGGAAAAGCTAAATTAAGATTTCCTGACAACTTCTGATTCAGCAATTTTTACTATAAGTGGAGGTTATATCTACCTGAAAGCCTGTTTAAAATATGGAAAAAAAAGAAAAATAAAGTAAAAGAGAAGAGGAGAAGGCAAAGAAAGAGACCAGAGACATTAGAGAGGTAAAGAAGCACCTACTGGATGCTTCATCCAGTTGGCAGCCAGTCACTAGTGGGGTTCCTCATGGCTCAGTATTGGGGCCAGTCCTGTTTAATTTTTTTATCCATTATGTGGAGAAGGGGATTGAGGGCACTCTCAATCAGTTTGCAGGTGACACCAAGCTGGCTGAGAGTGTTGATCTTCTGAAGGGCAGGAAGGCTCTGCAGAGGGATGTGGACAGGCTGGATCCATGGGCTGAAGGCAAAAGTCTGAGGTTCAGCAAGGCAAAGTGCTGGGTCCTGCCCCTGGGTCACAACAACCCCAGGCAGTGCTACAGGCTGGTGCAGAGAGGCTGGGAAGCTTCTGGTGGAAAAGAACCTGGGGATGCTGGTCCACAGCAGCTGAACGTGAGCCAGGGTGTGCCCAGGTGGCCAAGAAGGCCAATGGCACCTGGCCTGGATCAGCAGTAGTGTGGCCAGCAGGAGCAGGGCAGGGATTGTCCCCCTGGACTCAGCACTGGTGAGGCCACACCTCAAGTGCTGTGTCCAGTTCTGGGCTGCTCTCTGCAAGGACATTGAGGTGCTGCAGCATGTCCAGAGAAGAGCAACAGAGCTGGTGAAGGGTCTAGAGCACACATTTTACAAGGAGCAGTTAAGGGAGCTGGGAATGTTTAGCCTGGAGAAACAGAGGCTCAGGATGGGCCTTACAATTCTCTACAACCACCTGAAATGTTAGGCAGGGGTTGGCCTCATCTCCGAGATAACAAGTGACAGAATGAGAGGAAATGGGCTCAAATTGCATCATGGAAGGTTCAGATACGATAGTAGGAAAAACTTCTTCACTGGAAGGGTTGTCAAGCATTGAAACAGACTGCTCAGGAAAGTGGTTGAGTCACCATTCCTGAAGGTAAAGACATGCAGATGTGGAGCTTGGGGACATGGTTTAGTGACAGACTTGGGAGTTCCAGGTTAATGGTTTGAGTCAATGATCTTAAGGGTCTTTTTCAGCCTTAATGATTATGTTATTCTATGAATACCAGACTGAATGAAATCCAAGGCCAGCAAACATCATTAAAGTTTTTATATTTATTATCCAGTTATGTCAAATTGACTTGAACACACTTGGAAAAGGTGTTCAGCTGACCTGGTTAATGAATAGTTCATGAACTGAAGGTTTTCCTTCTCATGGAGAGAACAAGTAGGTGTGATTTGTACAGCTTAAACACCTGTGCAAAATGGATTCATTTCATTCAGCTTCTATTCAACTTGTGTAAATTATTTGGATTACTTAGATTGATCAATAAAGTTAATTTTCCCGTCATCTCTGCCCATCTTCTAAACAGATCAGAACACACAGAGGGGAGGCACAGTTTCTCAGCTCCACAGCAATACAGGGTGTCAGTCTGAATGTTGGCACATGCAGACAGATGCCTATGGAAGGCAGCAGGTTTACAAGTGGGATGTAAAAACCTGATGTCAGGTCAGGAGCCTGCATGGTTGGTGAGAGGGACATCTTGCAGCTTACAAAGAGTTTGGGCACACATGCTCCGGAAAAGACAAACTGTGATATTCAGGGCATCTTTTGAGTCTTTTTTACAGAGATGCTTTGCGTTTGTTGGCCAAAGCAAACTTCTGCTTATAGCCTAGTCTGTTCCCTCTGCATGAAAAGCTAAGGATACCAGTAAACTTCCTTTTCCATCAAATTATTAAGAAATATACTTATAACTGGTATTTTAATATGATATTGTGTACCTACCCACCAAATTTTTTTTAAACTATGGTTATTCACAGTATTTATTAAATATATGAATACCTTGCAGTGTCATATGGATTTCCTGGGGTTTGGATTAACAGTGACCAGTAAGTTGGTAAACCATCTTGTCCTGCATGGTGCTAGAGATTGATTTTCTTAACTTTTTGAAGTTATTGCCCAAATCTTTCCACACAAAGAACCAACTCATTCCCCCTTTTTCACTGTGGTTTGTAAAGATGGGATTCAACTGATCAGATTTCACTGCTGACATCTGAGCTAATTGTCTAGACTGTCCTTGCTGTCACATGAGAGAAAGGGGCCTCATCGGTCTCAGGTCACTTAAGGCAGACATTTAAAACAGACCAGATGAGTGACACATTCTCAGTACACGTTTCTCTCTGGTGATTCATGTAAGTCAAGATGATGTGAGTGTGGATATTTCAATGTGAGTCTTTACCACCTGTGAGTGACATCTGCAGGGGGAGGATGAACCCTTTAGCAAGGATTGCGGGTATAAGGGACCTTACTGAACAAAACAGGTTTTGATGATGAATTTCCTGCTGTATTTCTTATATATGAAAGTCTGGGTTTTGAGGAGGGAGGTATTTTGCTTTTCTTCTTGTTCTTCCCATGAAATGCCTAACTGTGGTTTGTTCAGCCAGAGTTTCTTGTATGTCTGTTGCACAAATGTTCATGTGCAAAGCACAGTAGTCCTTGAAGTCATGGCACTGACTTTCATTGCTTTTTAAAGACCTTTTAGGAGATTCCTAGAATCAGCTTGGGACCGGGAAGAAATAGTGCTGTGAATATTCACATTTTAACACAAGATGTCATTCAGTGGAGTAACATCTGCTACTTCCTTAATGTGCTGGTTTTTTACAGGAAACCAAATCAGTAACAGTTAAGTTTTATCTTGAATTTGTGCTGATAGTGTGATTCTTTGGATGAGAAGGGGAGAGTTTATCTGAATAGCCAGGAGCAGTGAAGAGCTCTTTAGTTTCTGGAGGTATTAGGAAAAAGTTAAGCAGCCTTTACATTGCTGCTAACTAAAAGAAAAGCAGCACCAACCATATCAAAGAAAGAGAGAGTCAAAATAAGCCCTACCTCTGGGTGGGCAGTTGAGTGGATCCAAGGAAGATTTCATCCTTGCTAAGTAGCTCAGATGCTTGCCATGGGTTTTGCAGTCTGTGTGTGCAAGAGCAAAATTCTGCCTTTGCTGTCCTACTGGTAAGCAGGCCCAGATCCTTAATGACCTTTTTATTATTTGGTAAAACAATATATATTCAGCAGGCTTCCCAATTAATTGATTTTCTGCTATTTGGCATAAAAGAATTCAAGCTGATAACATAGATGGTGTTCATGATGGTAACACAGGCAGATAATGCTGGAAGGGAATATTCAGGGATTTGGGGTTTTTAACTGATGCAGGGAAGTGTGTTCATTTGTTCATTAGAAGTGCATTTAAATTGGCTTAACCATATGTTCATTTAGCTCTTCATAATACTTTAGTACTGTCAGGAGTGAAGCCTCCCAAAGAACAATTCCCTTATGCTTCCAAACATGATGTCAAACAGGTCTGCTTTAATATTCTTTCACTGCAAAAAGTGAACGTATAAAACAAACTCATTTATCAAATGAAAAGAATACAAACACTGAAATACAATTACTTTTCTGATGGCAGTTGAACAGGTTATTGTAATGTTATTGTAATGTATGATAAACTACCAAACAGATTCATTATGGTTATAGCTCACCATTACAATAAAGGTAACCTTCTTTAGAATCTGATCCTTCAAGCATTTGTATACCTGCCTAACTTTGCAGATGACTTCAAAGCAACTGGTCCCAAGGGCATGTTTTCAGGACTGAGAATTTAATGCCTGGACTCTTAAATAATACATCACTTAAAGTGTAAGAAAGTGGATGAGTTAATTATTTAGCTTGTTTTTTTTCTTGTTGAAAACAGTTGCCAGCAAGTAGAACAGATAGGTAAGAGGAATCACAACCTGTAGAGATTTTTAAATACAGAGCAAAACAGCATTATGTTGCCATTTGCATATATTCCTAGAAGTAACAGAGAAGCTCAGCTCGCAAATCAGAAATTGTGAATGAATTCAGCAGATTTGTCAAACAACATGATTTAAAAATAACTGATGGGTATAGCATATGTCAAAACAAGCCAGGCAAGGCAGCTTCACTGCCCGTGCTCCTTCTTCTGTGGGAGTCAGCAGAAGCTCGCTATCAGCCTTGCTGAGGAGGGAGGTTTGCCTCCCATTGCTGGGAGAGGGCAATCTCCCTGGAGCCTGCCTGCACTCTTACCTCACCCCACCATTCCTCAGGACACATCTGCAGAGCTCTGAGCAGCAGTGGCCCTTCTATCCCCTTGCTAGCAGAATTTCTATTCTCTTTTGAGTCAGTCGGCTGTCCTATGTGTTTCGACTCAGAAACATTCTGCTTCTTCAAAGGTTTGCAACAACAAGGATTTGACAATCTGTTGGTGCTAAGCCAGGTTTATATCAAAGCACAGCAGTGAAGTAATATCACATATAGTGGCTGTGGGACTGACTTTTCCTCTCAGAGGTGTGGTTGATTTGCTGTCTTCCCCAAACATATGTAAGATCTTCACAGAACAGCATTACAGAAGGGGAAGAGTTTTATTGCTGTCCAGTTCATGAGCCAAAGCAGTATACCAGGCCAGAGGAAGCATACTCTATATGAAATACAAACCTGTGAGAAGTAAAAAAAATGAGGAAAGAAAGAAATTTATACTAAAATAAATTTATCCTGAATATATACTCTGATATCTGAAAAATATTTGTATATCATATATGAATATTGTTGCTGGAACATGGGAAGTGTCTCTATTGTTTGTTTCTGGTTACTGTTGGAAAATTAATGGTTTTCTGGAGCAAATAAATCACCATTTCACAGCTGTTACTGGCAGGACAGAAAGTAAAACACACATATGCTGTGCACAATATTTGTCTTCTTTTCTTTCTTATGAGTGTGAATGAAATAAAGTGCTGGAAGGTGTTTCCAACCAGCATTAAGCTGCTCTTTGTTAATCTCCAAACAGGATGAATACATAAAGATTGGTTGTAGTTGGTTTTCTTTTGTGCCCAGCTCTGGTTTATTCAACAAGTTGAAGTCATATGCAGTCTCGCCACATTCAGACACGTGAACAGTTTTCTTGAAGCATGTTTCACCAAGAAGGGTCTGGATGAGTGCCTGGAACGGACCCTAAAGCTGCAGACCCTCATCACTGAAATGTTAAGCATCATCTTCCCCCTCCTGAATTCCCAGTCTGGATTCATTTGTTGTCTGGTAGTCATGTCTGCTCGGTAAGGGAGGGTCACCTGTGCGCCAGTGAAGTTTGCCACTTGGTAGCCAAAAGCAGTAGCTATTTTCATGGGCTTTCATTAAGGTTCTGCTGTGTTAAAGCCTACACAGTAAGTTAGACTTTGTAGTCTCTCTTACCAAAGACAGAAATAAAACATAAAGTTACCTGGTAAACAGCTCCCAGGATTTTCTCTTAGGTGTCTGAGATGAATGGTATATGTCCTGTGTCTCTAGGTGGTCATCTAAGAAGCTGTGTGGCAGTGTCACAGGTGTCCTGATGTCATCAGGAGGAGCTTGGATGTCAGCTCTCATTGCCCTGACTTGCCCATGGCATGCCTACACAAGACTGTAAGATATGTAAGGGCTGCCTTACTTTGACCTTAGGCAGCAGGGCTGGAAGGACTCAAGAAGACCATAAGGGCTATCTTGCAAGACTGAGGTACAGTGGTACTTCTCAAGTATAAATTGATATTTATATTTTTTTTTCTTTTTCATGCAGATTAAAAAGCATGGCCCTGGACCGTGTCAGTGTATTTCTTTCAATAGAATTTTACATACTTAAACCAAAAGGAAACCTGCTTGTTTATTAAGTTCTGTCAGCTTTTGTCAGCTCTCTTTCTTCATGCCCTTCAGTTTCCTTGCATTAACCACCTAACACAATCCTTTTTCCTTCTATTTAGCTAGCTGTGCTTTTGTAGTCCTTCAGACTTTGAAAAGCCCCCGTGTCTAACCTCTTTCTTTTACAAGAAAATACCTCTGGCATTTACAGACTTCTGCAGCCATTCATGGTGAAGTTTTCATAAAGTTCCCTTTCCTTCTTTCTCTGTCTCCCAGTGTCTCCCCTGTAGCTGCAGTACCTTAGATAAGGAGTCCTTGGAATGCTTGCTCGTCAAGGC
Source organism: Poecile atricapillus (assembly GCF_030490865.1). Classification (NCBI taxonomy): domain Eukaryota; kingdom Metazoa; phylum Chordata; class Aves; order Passeriformes; family Paridae; genus Poecile; species Poecile atricapillus. The sequence continues at coordinate 30,773,343 of NC_081249.1, forward strand.
AGAGCAGGGCACTGCCTTGTGAGGTTTATAGAATTAGTATGCTGCCTGAGGTGAAATCAAGCCCTTTACTTTTCTGAGCAACCCTGTGCTTTCTGACTGCCAAAAAGGTGGTAGCCTCTTCAGCTGCTCTTCCATGGGTTTCTTGCAAGCCCACTGAGGAGTTATAAACCTGGATTTGAAGAAAAAACAGATACTGAGAGATTTGTTCCAGCATCATCACTGATCTCTTCATTTAATCTCATGGAACCATTTAAATTCCTCAAAGTGTTAAACCATCAGTATGTCCCTGTTTTGTTGGGTGTTGAGAGACCGCCAGCTCTTCACCACTCTTCACAGAAGTAATCGTGAATGCCAGTTTATTTCTATCTTTAGCACACTTTTATAGGGTTCTACAGGGTCTGCAGGCAGAACAAGCTACTATTGGCTAACACACACAGTTTACATTTTTTCTCTTACACACAAGGATATTGTTTTGCTTTACTCTCTCTTCTGCATGAAGGTTTCAAGGACTTTAGCCCTTAATATTACGACTTAGTTCAAAGGCTGGTTTGTGCATACAGGCCTTTACTAATATATAAAATATAGCAACAAATCCCCCTTTCTCTTTTTGCACAAACCAGGCTTTGGATAAGATAACATACAACTTAGACTGTCGTCCCAATTAACATTATAAGTAAAGTCCGTCTCCCTTCTAGCACAAGAGATTTCTACCATCCAGTGATGCCTCAGCTGGCGAACCAATTTCCAATGGGATCACTATCTTCTTTCAGGGCATGCAACCCATCCTGTAGCTGTTGTAGTTGCTCATGGATGGAAGCTGAATGATCAGTAAGATCCAAGCAGCACATGCCTTCAAGCTCTCCACAACCATGTCCTTGTGCTAAGAGCAAAAAGTCAATTGCAACTTGATTTCATAGTACTGCATGATATACACTACTCACATCGGCTGAAAGCTCACTTAACATTGTGGATGTTAAGTTTAATTCTTTCTTAGTCTAACAAGCGAGCCTTTTTAGAGTTGCTAAACTTTAATTCATTCAGGCTTCGCTTTGACTGTTTGATGTTCTTCACTTTGCTAGCTATATTCAACAATTGATGTAAGCTTGGGTGGAACAAAGTAAGTTTCCCAAGATAACAGGGTCTTCCATGTGGATTAGCAAGAATCTAATTCCATGCTCTATCTCCACAGATTAGGAATATGGAACTAGGTGATCATTTTGGCAATTGTCCTGTGAGATTGCACCACAAATAAAGGCTTTACTTACAGTGGTAGTAACGAGATCAGCTATAGGGTTGACTGCAGCCCAGTGCTGTATTACTTTGTTAGAATGACTTTTTGTCGTGGGTTCAAACATTATCCATCCACCCGAGGTATTGGTGGAACATAACAAATCCAATTCTTCTGAGGGTTGTAACATTAAGAACTTTGGTAATTTTTGCTTGCTAACAGGCTTCAAGTTGTCTTAATGTGAAGCCAACAGTGCGACTGCACTCTTGCAACATTGCCAATCGATTCAGTCAAGTCTCGTTACTAATTAAACTTTTAAATGCCGGAGGATCCCATTCAGGGACTCCTGTGAGAGAGGTGCGAAAGGATCTCCAGGGGTGGCTAGGCTCAAACACATTGACCTTTGGCCAGTTCAATGTGCCAGAGTGACCCATATGTTCTGTCGCTTTTGGATGTTAGTTAGCAGACAGTTGGTCATGACTATACACAACACAATTACCATAAGCATTTTACCATGTAAATGACACCATATTTGCAAACTCATAGATAGAACTTCAGTCGTTAAATGAACTTTCAAAGATGCTTACACTACCTCTTGAAGAGGGAATACTTATACTTTATACTAACATAACAATTACTACACAAGCTAAACACTTAAACTATTGTCTAACTACTTTTAACACACGTGCTCTGGTATATATGTAGTCTAAGCGTGAAAGCAATTTGCTAAAAGGGTAAACACACAACTACAATTTGCCTTATATACAATTAGATGGAGTCTCTACACTTCTTAGATCTTCTACAGAATTTCTCCAGCACGATTCAGTCCTGGAATGTTCACTGCTCCCATGATGTCAGCTGGCAGCTGATCGGTGACTGAGGGCTTTGATGTTCAAGTTGTTCTTCAGATCCTTCTAAATCTTAAAACAAAGGATACCTGAAAAATTGGTAGAGACACAACATCATAATAACAACACAAAATCTCTGTTGGCAACTGTCTATATAGTGTTCAGACACAACTGTGTCCTGACAGGTCCACTTCTGATCCATGTCTGGAGTACCAAGGTTGTGTGATGACATCTCTGTTCACTGGATCTCATGTGTTCAGAGGCACACAGTCTGGTCAGATGGACAGGTGACCTTTTTGAACCTGCCAACAAAACACAGACACTTCTCTCCTTGAAGTTAATAAATTATACTAATTAAATGCTTGTGGGGCATCCATTTTCCCCCGTTTTTCTTAAAAAAAAAATAAAAATGAGATGTATTTCTGTTCAACATTAACACAAAACCATATACACAATTAATAAGAACTTATACTAGTTAAAAATCAATTAAATCTTAAACATTATTAATAACATATATAATATAAAACTGCTATTAATTACTAAAATACTGCACTAGCATCCCATAGTTAGCAAACAAACAGAAACAAAAATCAGTGAAGGATTGGATCATCACCTCCGGAAAATGACTCTCCAAGCCCACTTCAAAATTGATCCAGCTGTCATATTAATAGGGTCAAATTGTTGAGTCAAAAAGTGACTCAAATACTGATTTGGGACAGAAAATATCTGGATCTGTTGGCAAACATTCTGTCCAGGTAAAGTCAAGGCTTGGCCAGGGCCTGGCTTTAAACTGGAAAGATGCCTCTTAACTCATTTCTAAAACAAAGTTCTCAATAGTAGCAGCTATGAGATGCTTACAGCATAGCAAACTGTTAAAATGCATTTGTACAAAGCAAATGATCAGGAGCCTCAGGTACCAGACCAATTAAACCATGCAGCAGTTGGTTTAATCTGAAGCCTCTCCTATGGCAGCTGATCCTCAGCAATGGTACATCTTCTTAAAATTCTGGAAACACTGAAAATAAGAAAGCTATGACAAACAAAACTGCAAAGATTGCAACAACCAATAGAACTCCTGATGAAGTCAAGGGTGTCACAGACTGCATTCACTTTTATCCACAAGCAGGTGTTCACCAGTGCTCCATCACAGCTGTCTCAGCTGTGGCTGTCCTCCTCTCTCTAGGAAAACAACTATACTTTGCAGTTTAAACAAGTGTCTCCAAAAAAACATAAAACAATTTCAATTAAACAATATCTAAACCCAACAATAATTATATATGACAAAAGGAAATAACAAACTTAACCTTAAAAGAATATCTAAGTTAGGAAACTTAACTTAAAAACATTCAAGCCTAAACATTATAAAACTTGACTATCCTTAATTCTATTAACACTTAATCTATATTAAATGAAAACATAACTTAATCTTATTCTGTTACTACAAAAGAGCAACTAAAAGTTTAATATATACCTTTTAAACACAATATAACAATAACATAAATTCACTATAAAGATTATAAAGATGTAGCAAACACATCACAATTCTATGTCATCTAGCTTTGAAAATAACCCACAATAACTGCAAATGTTACTAAAAATACTTATTCATAATAGAAATTTGCCTAGTATATGCTTAAATTGGTTAGGATGTTAAAGTGCAGTTTTTCTGAAGAAAAACCACCACAACAACACAGGATTTGGCAAGTTGCCATCCAGCTTTTGTAACACTTTTCAAAAACATTAAGTCTAATTTTTAAACTAAAATCTAAAATCCAAATTGGTATATATGCAGTTATATGTGTTTTATAACAAAAAAACTTACATTAAAATTCCCTTATTAAAATTGTGGAAAAAACAAGCAAATAGATAATATATACCTTAACTTAACTTTGTCTTGTACAGTAAAGTTCTCTTAACTAATTATTTTTTAAACCACAAATCTCTTCTGTAGATAACATTAATTGGAAGAAGGTTTTCCTAGAAGCTGTAAATCACACCATATTTTAACCTTGGGTTCTAAAACCAATTATTGCAAGGCAACTTCTGTTAAGCACTTTTTTCCCCTTTTTTTTTTTTTTTTTTTTTTTTTTTTTTTTTTTTTTTTTTTTAAACCTTCAAAGAACCACAATAATTTCTCTAGTAAAACTCTAAAAACTGCAATTGCATAAACTCATAATTACTTAAAACACAAAATTAACTCTAAAAGGGTATACAAAAACACTCCGAAAACCCAATAAATCACGACCGTGCAACAAACCAGGCACCATCCCAGTGCCCCCCCCGAGAGAGGGAACGGGGGGGTGGACGGCCCACTCTGCTGCTGCTGCAGCTCTGCTCTTATCTTTCTTCACATTCTCCACATACTCTCGCAGCGAGGAAAAACGGAGAGAAAGAAAAAAAAAGCCTCACAAAGTTAACTTTAACAAATGCAGTTTTTCTCTCAATCTCTCTTGTTGTTTGCTGATAGAGGAAGAAGGCATACTTTTGCAAAAGCAGGTGATTTTACACGAAAAGTCTCTCACGGCCAGGTGCTAACAACGGTGATCATTGCGGTTTATCAGCTTCTAATTACAAGGATGAATTTTGAACTAGATACCATATAGTTTGAGATTTTTTTTGACTAGTTTGTCTCTCTTTGAAGCTGTCTGAGCCACCTGTTTCTGCTCAGCTCTTTCTGTAATTGTTCAGAGTGGCCTTGGAACTTTTCTTGCGCTCACCTCGCTCCCTCATATCTTCCTGGTTCGGGTGGAAACCAGTCTAAATCTGGCTTCTTTTCTTTCAGGGTGGTAAAGATGGAACTTAAATAAGGTTGTAGTGCTAAAAGTGACTTCAAAAAATGAAGCAAATAGTTCCGGATGTATCACATCCTGCCATAACTGAACAGATTCTGTTCGTTGTTTCAGCGTTCCCTGTGGAACTTTTTTCTCATTATTTTCTTTTCCCTAACTCTCCCTCCCTCTCTCCATGGGCAGTATAGATAGGAGAGCTTGCCCAGCAGTGGGAGGTAAAGGCATCTGCCGCTGTGACGCAGGTAGAATTACAGGGCTCACATCCTCAGCATATCTCACTTTTCTGTTTTTTAAGGTATTAATTACAATCTGCCAAGTTCGACCGAGAAACACAGTGTCCTTGCTCTTTTCCGTAATTGCCGTTTCCCATATCAGAGCCGATATATCAGTCCGTTCTTGCCCCGCAAGAAGCAGTGAGCACTGCAAATGCTCATGACAATTAGCCCATATAATGAGCATATTCAGGTCCTTTTCCCTGGCTGCTCCGCCTCGTTTAACGAGGATGCAGAGAAGCAGTTTTTCTGCCGCTACAAATTCCACATCCATGTTAGCGGCTCGGCGGCAGGGGGGAAGGGTGCGACCCTTCTACCACGCCCCTGCCTTCGGACTCCCCCAGCGACTCACCCCCGTTGATTCGTGAGCCGCCTATCTGGTACCGATCCAAGGCAGCATCTATCTGCACTCAGATCCGCTCCACCAACCTCGGTCCAAGGCTCCGTCCCACCGTGTGTGGATCCACTGAAGCCCCCCTGCCCGCAGGGTGTCCCGTTCAGAGCGCCAAATGTTGAGAGACCGCCAGCTCTTCACCACTCTTCACAGAAGTAATCGTGAATGCCAGTTTATTTCTATCTTTAGCACACTTTTATAGGGTTCTACAGGGTCTGCAGGCAGAACAAGCTACTATTGGCTAACACACACAGTTTACATTTTTTCTCTTACACACAAGGATATTGTTTTGCTTTACTCTCTCTTCTGCATGAAGGTTTCAAGGACTTTAGCCCTTAATATTACGACTTAGTTCAAAGGCTGGTTTGTGCATACAGGCCTTTACTAATATATAAAATATAGCAACAGTTGGGTTTGAGTTTTTGGGAGACTTTTGGTGGGTTTTTGGTGAGTTGTTTTTTTATTGGTGTTTTGGTTGGTTGGTTGGTTTTTCTTGGTTGGTTGGCTTGGGGTTTTTTTGTGGGGGTTTTTTTGTTGTTGTTGTTGATTGTTTTGCTTTGGGACTTTTTTTCTTTTTTTGTTTGGTTTGGTTTGGATTTGGGGATTTGGGTTTGGGTTTTTTCTGATTTGATGACTACAGGAAAGGTAACTTCATTTGTTGAACAACTACCTACTGCTCTTTCACTTGGGTGAATTTCGGATGTCATTCTTATCACTGATACTCTGCATAAGATTCATTTCCCTTCACTTGCAATGTTTAAAATTTACATGTTCAAGGCTACTTTGGACTCTTTTTATAGTCAAAGACCAGAACAGGTGCCTCCAAAAGGTGATTTTTCTGGTCTTTCTTAGGCAAAGACCCTGGAGGAGGAACTGGTTGCAGAGAAAGTGTCTGATTCTTTCCATGGACTGTGAGCAGAGCAGAGAGTGTGCCATGACCATAGGTGTCTATATTCTAACAAGTTTAATTTAGATGGATAGCATCCACCTATTACTTAGGTATCATATAAAAAAGTGCCATATAAAAAGTGATGCACACCTTCTCTGTCATTTTACCTTGATAACATTGCATTTCTCTTATTTTTCTTTGCATATATAGCTTTGCAAAAGTAGACTCATAGTTTCTCACAAAGGCAACAGTTCCTTATGTCTCATACAAACCTTGTATTTGTCCTAATAGTCTCGTACCACTTTAAGTTCACATCATAATCACAATGTAGTGGGCTCTGCATGACTTTTGTACTGTAATTTTTGTAATATTCTTGTGGCTTCTTGAAGTAGCTATTATCCTACTTGCAATTAAAGCTGCATAAAGTCACTTCAGAGCTTTCTCATTACTTATTACTTGAATATATTGGCTGTTACCACATGTCTTTTTTTTCTTTTAAAAGCAGAATGCATCAGTACAACTGTGATTCAGATTCATTGCAAATACAAAAATAAAGGCTTTTCTCCCTTTTATTTTCCTATCATGTGTTTCCTATCTTGTGGTATATTCCACTTTTTGTATTTCCACACGGTAACACTCATCCTAATTCACCAAGCCACATTTAGAATCACAAATGAGGCATTGTGCATCAATGGTGGAAAGTCATATTTTGTCCTCCTTGTTGATACTCAAAGCAGCATAAATATAATCCTGATTTTTCAGCTTAATGCTGGCAGTCTAAATATGTTCCCATTGTTCCTAAAATCTTCATATGGATAGTATTTCTTCATGATAACATTTATTTATCAAAGTTTATGCTGCTTTGACTTCTTATAAAATAACAGCAAAGATAAATGAATCGATTGACCCCAAGAGCAGTTTATTTATCCCTTTAGTCACACTTCAGTGGCAAAATCAATACTCTTCTGAAATATCTGATATTACAGTGGTTCCAGTAAATACTGACATTCCTGAGCTATGTGAAGAGGGAACAAAAATTTATTATCAACTTAGATTTTTAGTACCTTTATTGATTTTTCTGGGGATGCTTGAATTTTTATTTATCTATTGCTAAGTAAGTGACCTTTGTTTCAAAAAAAACCCCAAAACCTGCAAAGCAAAACCAAAAAGCCTTAAGTTTAAATGCTGTAAAAAGCAAAAGGGGAAAACCCCACACATCTAACACTGTCAGTGACAACAATCTTTGCAGAAGAGTGTATCTCGTTTTAAATGATGCATAGCACATCACTGTGTGTTCTTTTTCATGCCATCTCTGCATTTGAAAGAGCATAACATGTAATTTTTTTTACACTGATACTGTTGACATCCACTTTGTGTGACAGCAAAGATGTTTCTGAGGCATGCATTGCTACCAATTATTTTGATACAAGGGTGAAAGAGATAAGTGACCTGAAAGAAATTAAAATAGTACACAACAGGTTACATATTTCATCCAATAAACAGATCTAATTCCTGTAAGCATTAACAGGATGTGTGTACATGTAAAGAAGAAAATTTTCTCCCTCTTACCCTGGAAGCTTTTAAAATATAAAAAACTGGATGAAAAAGGTAAGATTTGAGGCAGTTCCTGAGAACAATGGGGAGTTTCCAGTCTGGGGAATCTCACTGAAACAGTTTTTGGGCAGTATAGCAGAGAACATCTCATTTTCTCACTTGTGCTAAACTGAAAGGAACCCACTGTATCAGAATTTGGAAGAGAGGTTTAACTAAACCAGTTTGGGGCAGACATGATTGGAAAAGCCTAAAAGTGCAGGTTCATCCTAGGCAGGCACAAGAGGACAGGAGGAGTCCATCAGGGGTCTATAGCAGCCTTGCCATACCGTGCTTACGTGCTCTGAGTTATGGAATAGTTGTCCCAAGATTTGTCAAAGTTGGACTAACAGACACAACATTGCTTGTGTGACTCTGCTGTCCCTTTGGAGCATAAGGAGGATAGGTGGAAAAATCAAAGTATAAATCAGCTTTCCCACTGTTTTGTGTGCTGGTCAAATGCTGAATATTGCCCATGTTACTTGCCTGGGTAGAAAAAATTGAATGTAAATTTGAAATGCATGTACAGGGTGTGCCTGCCTCTGCATGTTTACATAAAAAAGCAAAGCTCCTTAGGGAAGTTATCTTGGAAGAAGAATGACCTTTCCAGTAGCAGAATATTTGAGACCTGAATAAAATTTGTAGAAACTGGCAGAAAAACAAGCCGTAGTTTGAAATTTGAAAAGTTACTATTTCCTCTGCCAGTTCCTTTTCTTGCTGGGATAAATGTGCTCATTTCTGAACTGCCTTGATGTTCTTGAAACCACATCTAGATTTAAATCTTGAACATTCTTCACCAAAATTCATCCAAAAAAAGAGCTAATATTGAGTGCTTTAACTTGGTTTGTCACTCCTTCAGCTGTCACTCTGTTCAGTCCTTACCTCACACAAGTCTGTCCTGCTTTCCATTGGCATCACTCAGAAACACAATCTCACCAGAAAGGACTAATGGTATCTGTTTATGGTTCCTTGATGGAAGTGTAGTTCTCTGCAGCACTCCTAGTAAGGGCAAAAATGAAAAAGCCTGTAAATTTTTGTTATATAGGCAAAAAAGCATGGAAACCCAGCACAAGCTCGGGCCATTGCTTGGTAGGTTCCGTGTTTAGTCTCAGTAAGGCAGAGATCATCTGTGAATAAAATTCTCTCCAAGGGGTTTTCACTGTTTCCTGGTACTGAAGTGTTCAACAAGCCCATCTAATATTAAAAAAAAAAATCCCCAAAATTTTCTATGGGGTTTTTTCATTCCTTTCTAGCTACATCCCTTGATAATTATTAAATCATCCAGAGAGAACTATCTCACTGAACATTTCCTCCTCCTTTAGACCTGCCAAAAGATTAATTTTCTCCACAGAAAGGGAATTGCATAGCTTCATTCCATCTGTGTATACCAGAAAATCACTTCCCTTCAAAAGACAGAGTAATTAAAATACATTTGCAGAATTTGTATACAAACTGGAAATGTTTTAAGTAAAAGTTCTGATCTAGACAAAAACTAAACTACCTGTGTGGTTTTAAACTTGTCATTGCATAAACTTCATGTAGAGGACAGGTTAATCATGACCTTCACTTCTTTGCATAGTCAGGGATATATAATATTGAAGCAAACAAACAAACAAACAACAACAACAAAAAAAAAACACAACAAAAAAACTCCACCCAAAAACAAAAACCAGAAAAAAAACAACCCCAAACCACCAGCCTATTTCAAGCTGTAAAGCTAAAAGAGAACTGACTTACTGAAGAAAGATCTGGGAGCAGATAACTTTCCAGAAGTTTCAAAAACATTGTGACAGTGATTGTAATGTCCTGGAGCTATAAACAAGAGAGTACATGAGGCCAGCCTACAAGTATTTTTATGCTGAATCTAATATTGAGAAAAAACTTGCCAGAGGACAAAAGAGAGAAAATAGACTGAAAAATGTTCAGAATGGCTGTTACATGATGGAGATTTTCTCTCCAAATGTTGCAATACTCTTTCTCAGAGGCCTTTCCTGCTGTGCTGCTCCTCCAAAGAACTGATAAGTTCTGTCTTACTTGCTTGTCTTATATCTCTAATGTCATAGTTATAAATCTGCTGAGAATCAGGTATATTTTGAAATTTTTAAATGAAGTACCACCAGAAATTACTGCATACATTTCAGATCTGGAGTAAATTTTCCGCCAGGAGCATTTCTCACAGTTTCTCTTAAGTCTTGTTTCACAAAGTTCATGCCTATAGACTGACTATTGATTGCTTAATTCCCCAAAACAAAAGAAAAATCTATTTACTAATGGATTCAAAATCGTCTGAAATTTTGAAACATGGTGCTTTTTATAAACGAATGGGTTTCTCCACTTTCAGTTAAAATCACAATGTCTGACCAAGCAGAACCACAGCATAATTAGTAAGTGTAAGACTACTCAGTTTTATTTCAAAATAGCCCTGGACACAAAATGGTTTAGAGGCTGGCTGAGTGAAGAAGGTTCCCCTTGCAGCTTAGTGTGTCAGGTGCTGAAAGGTTGTATTAGAGCAAGTTGTTGTGTATGCCGTTCTCCGTTAAATATAGGAAATAAAAGGATGTTAACAGATGTATGGGGAGGGAGACTTAGAAATCTCTGCATGCTTTTCATTTCTAACCCCCTCCCTCTGTGGCAAGTGCCAGCATATGTGTTTGGAGCACCAGCAAGGGTTCCTGCCATATGCCAGCCCATTTCAGTGTTTTTGCCTGTATGTGTTTGCATGTGTATTCATATGCATATATGCATACAGGTGCAAATGACATAAGGTCAGTGTTCAGTGCCAGATACTGAAAGCAGTCAGTGTGGAGGAGGGGGAGAATCATAACTTTGACTGCTTTGAACTCAAATTAAATGTGAAAATGAGTAGCTACTTGAAATGGATTTGTCAAAATAGCCAAAGGGAGTTTTGACCTCATCACTCGTATATGAATGGCTTATGGACAACTAAATCCCTGGGCTTCTTGAAAATCCTAAATCTAAAGGATATTTTTTAGAGCTAGCAACAAGACTCAGTGCCACTGACATACTTCTGAGAAATTGGCATCATGAACCTTCAATCTGATTAGTTACACAGGTACTTGTGAAATTGCTTTATACCAAAGCCTTAAAAAAAATTTACAGGAGATATTCCAGTGCTCAGAGAAATCATCACTGTAAGAAATACATGGTGCCAACGGGAAAAAACAAGTCAATATCCCTCTGCCTTCATATCTGGCCAATCTGCCTATCCAAGTATTTTCTGTAAATTTAGTATAAATTTAAAAGGTTTAAGGGCATGCAGTTGTATCATCATTTTTAAGGCAGCCAAATTAATTCTTTCATGCAGTGCTTGAACTTAATGGAGATTGACTGTCCTGTTTTCCTATTGTAATGATGTGTACCAGCTCAAAAATGAAGACGTTGGAGGATAAAAAATAGTGCTGTGACTGCTATTGATTAGCTGTCTTGTTTGCTTCATTGTTCAGGCTCTGCTGGCCTCTTGGGCAGAAGGACACCCAAGTATAACATCCCTGACATTTTCCTGAAAAGATGCATGCCTTGAAAGTGACAGCCTTACTTAAAAAATACAGTTTTGATGTATAAATGCGGTAGTTTTACCTGAAAGGATTCTGATGGATTAGAGCAGACAAAGAGAAAGATTTCTATAACATACCTCAGGTCAGCCTTGTATTGAGAATAGATTTAATAGCAAGTGTCTTACATGATGATGACACTTCTAGTGTCTCTGCATTTCCGCGTGTATGGGACTGAGCAAGAAAAGCGGAGTTTATCTTCAAAGACAGAGCGATTAGGTATTCTGACTAATGTGCTCAAGTTTCATTAAAGGCTTTGAGTGGTCATGAATTCCAGAAGACTTGACTGTGTGTGCTGAAGAAGAAAAGTGGCCCTTGATCTGGCACATAATTTTATCAAAAATACTGTCTGTATTTTTAAAAGTCTCTGTATAGATTGCTTTTTACAGCCTTCAGGCAGTGGGCTATTTGATACCATTTTGTTTATTCTCTTGCCTATTTTTCATGCAAAATATTTAGTACAAGAGTCACATAATTAAATTTGTAAAAACAGTCATTTGTAATTGCATACATACGAATTTGATGCCACATGAGTGTGTATATTCAGATATGGCTCTTTTTTATACAGAAAAACAACTCATAATTTCCTTAACTCTCTGTCAGTGTATTTAAAGGAGTCAAGTACATTAAGTGATTTCATGCATCACCTTTAATGAAATGCATGAACATATGAGCATGCCTGTAGGACTGGGTTGCAGCCAAAGTTAGAAATGCCTCTGATTTTATCAGTGTTAGGTTACAAAGGGCCAGCTTCTGTCACGTGTACTGTCATGTCTGGGAGAAAATGGATTTTCCCAATGAATGACCTGTCGCTCAACAGGGGTGGAGATAGTAGAGGCTCAGTTTGCTAATGGCTCTGTGGCAAAACTTTGCTTTTTATTAAATCATGTGACTACTTTGCAAAAACCTGGACAATCAAGCAGTAAGTGGAAATCAGCCAGGAAAAAAATGAGGTTTCTGGTGTGCTTCAGCTGGAGGTATTGCAGCACCAATCTGACTCTTCCCTTCCTCTCACCCTGTGCACCTGAGAGCAAGCCTCCTACTACTGCTTCTCTTGATTCATGCTTTATGAGGGTCCTGCCTTCACAGAGCACATCTAGCCCTACCAGTTTCTTGGCTTAGTGTGTCTCATCTCCTGGTGCATGGCAAGGAATTTTCATTCTGCTCTTGAAAAACCCCTCTCACAAAGACCACTGGCAGTCTCAACCCATTTCCTATCTACCAGATCAAAGTTACATTTCTTCTTTTCCCCTTCAGAGCCACTGAGAAGCCTTTCCTGTCCTCTTCTTCCCTCGTCCCTGGTGAGCTGAATCCCCTGCTCCAGTGGGGATGGTGTGTCTCCTGCCCTTCTACCTGTCATTGTGGACAGTGGAGCTCTGATGAAGTGACCCTCAAGGTCACACTTCTTTCCTTATTCAGGATCTCCAAGGAATACATCTAGCCTGCAGCATCCACTGAGATGTTTATTTATTAAAAGTAAACTCTAGGAAGGCTGACAAATCTGAGCCAGTCCTCTGGTATGTTTTTTTCCTGTCCATGCGTGATGTTCCTTGAGTCCATTTTAATGGCAAAATATTTTGAGGACAGAACCTGCCTCTTGCCTTCTGCTTGCTTATCTGTTTTGAACAAAAATTACTTGAAAATGAAGACCTCAAAATTGAGCTGCTCCTCAGAACTGAGGAGCAGCTCAATTTTGGCAATGGCAATCTTAATGACAATCTTAATTTTCTTCCCATGCGCTGTGATTTGATGTTTCATTTTATGGTCGTGAACTATTTCTCAAATAATACAGCATTTTTTTTGGCTGAACTAAGAATCATTAGCACATATTTGCAGATTCTTACAAGCATTACCGTGCATATATGCATGCATACAATTACTTGACATACAGAAAATCTTCAATAAAGCGTAGATACAGTGCAAATGGCATGTACAGACAGAAAGCATATTAAAATTATTTAAAGGAATATATTATCAGGTGTAATTTTTCACTGAATTAACTATATGCATGTTACTTGAAGCAGAATCCATGTTTCTAATTCTGTGAGTACCCATTTCAAAACATGCATAGGGTGGAAAGTGAGGAGAGTACAATGTCAACTGTAGTAAGGAAAAAAGGGTTATCTGACATATTCAGTGTTCATTTGCATCTTTCAGCACTCTCCCAATCTGTTTCTTCTTCAGCATTCACATTTTACCCATTCTTGATAGGCTTTGTTTCTACCTCCCTTGTGCTCTGCAAGGATATTCGGAGGAGGTTTGTGGCTTCCAAGACAGCAAAAGCTGCTAAACACACTATATAAAAGATTTTTCCTTCTCACTCCTTCTCTTTTCTGCCCAATTCCCTTTGTAATAGTCATTTTTTGGAGTCTGTACAGTCTAGAAAACCCTTGAATGAAATGGAGGAGCCATAGCTGATGCTGCCAGAGTCAGACTTAAAACCAGCTCCCATGTAGCAAGCAGCAGCACATGAAACCAGCTGAGGAGCAGGACACATGAGCTCAGGGAACATGGGAGCATTTTCCACAGATAAGCTTAATTCGACTACTTCTTTCGTGTTTTGAACTATTTCACTTCCCTCATTGTTGTCAACGTTGTAATCATTGCCAACAAGATGAATCCTGCATAACAGCCCATTCTTTGTCAGGACCATACCTGGGCCCCAAATGCCAATACTTGCTTCACGGTGTGTTTTAAATGGCTGCAGGTGCCAAGGAAGAGCAGAGGTTTAAAGTTCTGTGCAGCACCAATGGCTAATTTTCATGTAGCCTCTCCATCTGCTGCAGGCAGCATTGAGGCTTCCCTGATACTGAAGAAAGCCAGAATCTTTGGGAGCAAGCCTCAAGGGAAGATCAGATCTGTTAACTTTTCCTTTGTTGCTATTTCTGTTAGATTTTACAAGAATGGAAAGGAAAGGAAAGGAAAGGAAAGGAAAGGAAAGGAAAGGAAAGGAAAGGAAAGGAAAGGAAAGGAAAGGAAAGGAAAGGAAAGGAAAGGAAAGGAAAGGAAAGGAAAGGAAAGGAAAGGAAAGGAAAGGAAAGGAAAGGAAAGGAAAGGAAAGGAAAGGAAAGGAAAGGAAAGGAAAGGGAAGGGAAGGGAAGGGAAGGGAAGGGAAGGGAAGGGAAGGGAAGGGAAGGGAAGGGAAGGGAAGGGAAGGGAAGGGAAGGGAAGGGAAGGGAAGGGAAGGATAAAGCTGTTACATCCTGTTCTTTTCTAACTATGCCATTAAAATTGTGGTATTGTGGATGAGCTTTAAAATAGTAAATCTACAGTATTCTTATAATATCATAATGAAATACACTATTTATTGGCTGACAGAGAGACTAAAGGGTTTTCATTTTTTTATTTTCTCTTCTGGCTTCTCTGGTGTACCAGAGTCTAAGAAGAAGATTTTTCTGGAGTCTTTGTAGCTTTGTGCTTTGATTTTGGATAGTTGGCTGGAAAGACTCTATTTTGACACAGTATATAGTATCCAAGGATCGGTGTTTTGACTATAGTGTTAAAAAAATTAGGTAGTAAGAGATACTTAAATGCATCAATGTCCATGAAGAGGGTAGTAGGTAAAAATACAGGAAGTGTACCTAGGTGTATCATATGTGCACAAAGATGTGACAGGCAGGCTTTTCATCTAGTAGATACTCTTGAGTTTGAAGATTAGTTGTGCAAAGTATAAACTCAGATAGCTGCTGCATCATGCGCCTCTTTGCGACATGTTGAGTATGTTTGAAGTATCTTGAAATATATTTTCAGCTTCAGCAGCTTATTCTGCAGGCATAAAGTCTTTACTTAATTTGTAAATTACTGTCTTCATTTATAAATTACTATACTGTATGCATTTATTTTAATCAATCACTGCAGTTGTGAATGCCAGTCTGATTTCTGAATCAGCACTCAAAGATAAATGATAGATGGTTTATTAAGCTCTCTCAGCTAGGGTTCATGGTGCTTAATTTTCTTAAGTGATAATATTTCATGCCATAATACTGATCTTTTTTTATTCTTCTTTCTGCTTAGTGGAGTTTAACCTAATTACATGTATGGTCTCTTTAACAGTTGCAGTACGGAGCCTTCACTGAACTTTCATAAATCACCATTTTAACTTTTTCAGAAGAAACCCTTCAAAAGGTCACCTGTCATTGAAGATATTCTAGCTAAAAGTTGTAACACTTAGTCCCATCTCTAAGCTCTCTTAACTCAATTACGCCAGTGCATCACTCATCGCTCTTTGTTGTTTGCAATAAAAGGGGAATTGGTCTAGGGCCATTTTTTGGATCCCTGGTAGCAAGACACTGTACATGTACTTACCTCATTCACAGCTGGATGGTTTCATTGTAACCCCTCGTGTCTCACTCCGACATTTCGACCTCATAAAAGCATAATGTCACTAGATGCTGAGATTTGATGTAATTTATTCTGAAGATTGTGGGGTTAAAGTCTTACATATGCAGTTTACTAACAGCATTCTTGTCATCTGGAAAACTTTGCTCCCTCTATTAATAGTTTCATCTGCATTTTGTACACACAGAAACATATATACACCCAAATTAAGCTGAAGATGATTTTCAGAAGCATTAGAGGAAGAGAGAGAAGGGAAGAGGCAAAGAACAAGATAACTGAAGACTAATCATACCAAAACCAGGCATGCTTTTGCTGTGGTTTTTTCCATTCCTGTTACATTTTTGTTTGGATTGGCTCCAGAGAAGCCCTGTTCCTTGTCTCTCTTGTTGTGTGCGTGCTCATGCATAAATTCAGGTCAAGTATGAAAACTCTTTTCTGCATTCCTGGTAAGAATGTGTAATGTCCTTATCAACAGATAACAAGAAATCTGAACTAATTTAGCTCATGACCCTGGATTCTTTTATTTTTTCTGCCATTAGCAAAAATATAGTGTTTGCATAGGTGTTACTGTATTTGGTTCAGTAAATTAGAGCTGCTTGAAATTTCTACTAATCCTTTTTCCATTGAGGGTTTCCCTGTACTAAGTGATGCTCAATAAAACAAAAAATACATGCACACACAGGTTTCTGAAATTTTCTGGATCAAATATAATTTAAGGAGCACAAAATTTTAAAATGGGGTGTTGTATTTTTGTTTTCTTTTTTTTGTGTTTTTTTTATTTATTTTTGTTGGTTTTGTTTGTTTGTTTGTTTTGGTGGGTTTTTTGTTGGTGGGGGTTTGTTGTTTTTTGTTTTAATTACTGTACCAAAAGCAGCAATGAATAAACAGTGTTTAGTGAAAATATGCTTTGCTTGAAGTTGGTCATTAAAGCATACAAGGGCTGAGGGGTTATTTTGCAATGAAAGAATGGACCAATATATGAGGATAAAAGTAGAAAAAAGGTTTAACACACAGCACAAAGATGTTTTTGAATGAATCAGTCTTTGCTATTTAATTTACATTTTGAGGGCTCATTAGGATGATGAATGACACTGCTAGAGAATAAAACATACTTCCTGAACAAAAGAAAATCTCTGTAGCCTAATAACATTTTATGCCAGCACTTACATTTGTCAGAAGTGGATGCTATTTATCCCTATGATTATTTAAAAATCATTTTTATTGTCCTTTGTGCTGTGTCCTCTTCTGGGAATTTTAATTCAGAGTTTGACACGTACTTATTAACTTCCATGAAGTATGGAGTACAAAGGCTTATACTATATAAATGATTCTAACCAGCCATGTTTATATTGCCTGGAGCTGTATACAAATTAGCCAAGTTTGGATTCATTTCTATTAGAAATGGAAAAAAAAATTGAGTTGTGTAACCTTTACTCATCAGCAAAGTAAATGTGAGTTGAGCAGGGCTGACCTGGGATTACCAAGATATGCCAGTGAGTCAAAAGAGCAAAGAGGAGGAATTTATGGCATTAATGCCATGAATTAGGAATCTCTGTGAGTTGAGAACACTCTGTTTCATGTCTTCGTTTTCCTCCTCGGGAAGGATGAGGGTGAAATAGGAATGCTGATGTTTGAAACTTCAAGCCCATCCACTTCTTAATCAGTAAATAATTACTTGCTGCCTTGTCTTCTTCCGTGTCATTTATACATGACTATACTCTGGAGTCAAAGGTATGCAAATATCAGAAAAGAGACTATCTCTGGGAAAATGTCAAAATATTTTAGTAAATTATACACTATTATAATGTATTTTTATGTTTTGTTTCAGAAGATGCTCTGCTTTTGTATCAAATATTAGATTTTAGACCCCTATTGAGCACAAACCATTCTTTCACCTACATTTCCTCTTCCACTCTCCCTGTAGCAGATCTGCTTGGCAGCAGTGATATCTGACCTTAAGAGTGAAACAAGTCAAAGATTTTGTTTGCTTTGCCTGGGAGAGCGCACTTGTTACTCAGTTAACTTTTTGTGAGAGCATGTAAAACAGGATGACATACAGATGACATATATTTGTTTGGTCATTATGATAGGATGGGGGAATGTTAGATCTTATTTTCCTTCCCCTTTTCAAAGCCACCCTCTATGCCTTTCAAGAAGTCCAGCTGCCACTAAAGCAGGTATCAGCATGCAAGAAAAATTATTTTCTTACATCTAATTCTACGGTATTTCATACAGATTTTTGAGGTGGTGCTAATCATCTGGAACATGAGATCCCAAATTTAGCTATTATTTTTATTTCTTAAGAAATTGCTCATCAACCACCAATATATTCCATAGATTCTAGCTATTTCATGTTTTGTGGGCAAATAAATTATGAGAACGTTTTGTAACACCATGTACAGGCATTACATGATTCTGTGCAGGTGAGCAGACAGAAACATTTGGCTGCTTTTCATCCCCAAATGTGGCAGAAGTATTTCTGAGCATCAGCGGCAGACTGCTGTTTGGAGAGTTCCTATGGAGCTCTTGCAAACCTCCTGCCCTTGGCTGGGCCCAGATGCTGTGAGTGAAAGCCCTGGGAATATTGCTCCAGGATGCACTGTGCCCTGACTCCCATCTGAGTCTGAGAAAGCTTGATGTCTTCAGACTTGATTTTGAAAAGCTGAGATCTTGTGGACAGGCCTTGTGTTTGTTTTCAGAAAACCCACTGTAGATTTTTAGGAGTGTGTGTGTGTTAATTTGTTTAGGACTTCTCTTGTTTCTCTTGGTACTGTTACTTTCAGGGGGAGTTGCATTCTGCCTACCTAAAATGCTTCCAACCATTTATGCTGCACAATGTACTCTTTGTTATCCTTCCTAAAAATATATAGTGTTGCTCATATAGAACTGTAGCTATATTCCTGTATTTAAAGTTATGTATACCAGTGTATATCTAGATTGGGAAGTGCCTTCATGGTAATGTGCATGCATGCAAAATGCAGATTATTGCAGACCATTTTCAGTCAAGACAAGTTTAACATTTCTGTTGGTGACATGGACAGTGGGATTGAGTGTACCCTCAGCAAGTTTGCTGACAGCACCAAGTTGTGTGCTGGCAGCAATGTGCTGGAGGGAACAGATACCATCCAAAAGGACCTTGACAGGCTTGGGAGGTGGGCCTGTGCAAACTTGGGTCAGGGCAATCCCAAGCACAACTACAGGTGGAGAGATGAATGGGTTGACAGCAGCCCTGAGGAGAGGACTTGGGGGAGTTGGTTGGAAAGAAGCCCAAAGTGACCTGGCAAGCTTGCAGCCCAGAGAGCCAATCATACCCTGGGCTGCATCCAAAGCAGCCTGGCCAGCAGGTCAAGGGAGGGGATTCTGCCCCTCTGCCCCACCCTGGTGAGCCCCCACCTGGAACCCTGCATCCAGCTCTGGGCTCCCAGCACAGGAAGCACACAGGCCTGTTGGAGCAAGTCCAGAGGAAGACCATGATGATCAGAGGGCTGGCTGTGATTCTGTGATTCAATCTTTACCTTCTGGTCAAATAGCAGGACATACTACTTTCAAAAGTCTCATCTTTTGTGTTGGTAGGTTTGACTGAGCTCTGAGCCCTAACGAGACACAATGGTTGACTTTGGGTAGGTTCACACGGCAGTCTCTGCCATGGTTAGTGCTTGTACAGGCTGAGAGGTCTGATGCACAGGTGGGCACAGATGAAGAGCTTCTGTCTCTGCTGTAGAGATCCATCAACTATTTATGCAAATTGCCAAAATCAGTGCTAGTTTATTTTAATATGCTAGACAGTAAACTGTAGCAATTCAGCATCTGCTATGCAAGCAGGAACCTCTGAGAGACTATCGGTACAGAGAGACAAGAATGGAAGTGTAAGCTTGGCTTCTGTCTCATTTTTGCGGTTTTTTTCTTCTTTAGCTTAGAGGTACAGTTATTCTGGGTAGCAACTGAACCGATATCACACCTTTTCAAAGGCAGTTGTTTGGTTTTGCAGTTATTTTCTAGGAATGAGCAATCCTATTGTATCTTGAATTTATATATAAGTGCTGTCAACAAGGCAGCTGGGGCAGTGAGTGCGGAGTAACACCCTACAGAGCCTGAGACCCATGTGGGTGGTCTGTGCAGAGGGGCTGCTGTGTCTATAGAGTCCCTATGGATAAAGTGATACAGGTATTCAGCCCATAGCTGTTGACTGTTTTCCCAATTGCAGGTATTTAAAATCCTGTTGTGTTTCTAGCATAAATGTATATAAAATTTGTATTAGGCAGGAGCTGCTCTTTAGTGGGGATTTTCCCAGTAACCCCCTAAGGCAGAGGCAACAGTGACCAGCCAGTTCTTGACTGCCAGGTCTGTGCCTTCCCTGCACAGAAACAGTTAAAAGTCTTTGCCTGCAACCCTTGTTAGAGTATCTTGTTTCATAGTTGTATTTCTCCAGAAGAAAAAGAGTCATGAAAGAGAGGGGGTTTTGCCAAGAACATTGTATTCTGTTCTTCACAAAATACCTGTTACTGCAAATGGTGCAGGACAATCCATGTTCTGGAGTGGCTTCCCTGTCTCCTACCTGCCCTAATATATAACTGGGCTACAAGGAACTTGGAGTGACATCTGCACATAAAGCATTCTGGAAGTGCTGCTGGAAGTATGGCTGGGGAAAGGGAGCCAGAAAGCTTAAGGAAGCCTTTAGAGTATAGGTAGCCTTCTGCGTCTTCATTTTTCTCTGGTATTGTTTCCTGATGTCCTTATGTGGCAATATTGGCACACAAATAAAAATCGGGGCCCAGGTGTAGTTTTGCCTTTCCCTCCTTTCCAAGAAGGACCAGGACTGGAAACTACAAACCCTTCAACAAATAGTTAATTCTCAAGAGAATGAGCCACTCATCATTCCCTTCATAAACAAACAAATAAATAAAAGATACAAGGATCTGATCTGTTTAATACACACTCTCTAAAAAAAAAAAACAGTGCAGACTAAACATAGTAATCTGATGATTACAAATTATTCAGTCCTATAAACAAAGCATGACAATTGATGACAATGTGGTATCATATGTCATAAATGCAGAGCATCCTTTCTCATCCATAACAAATAATTTGGAGTATTTCAGACCCATAACAAATATATTTAATGTAGTTCACTGTAAAACAATGTGTTTCTCTGTTTCTAATGCTATATTCAAAAGCCAGCCAAGAGCTTTTTGTGTTTTATTCATTATATTCATTTATGCTGCCAATTCTACTTACTATTCCAGTATTCTGATTTGAAAAATCAAAATTTAATGTATTTCAGGCAACACTTAATGCATGTGTGTCTTCAAATTATAGGAGATGGTTTATAAAGTAAATGATGAGACCACAATATAATTCCTGAGTTTCAGAGAGATTTTTATCTTGCTAGTTAAAGTATTGATCATAGCCCTTGCATTCTATTGGTAGCTTTTATGTGAGGCAAATCAGCTGCCATTGTTACCAATGCTGAAAATCTCGCTGAGTAACCTATGATAGGTTTATTACATAGGAAGCTTTGATCCTCAGGACTCGAGTAAGATATTCAAAGTTCTTATAAAGGTGTCTTAGAGACTGTGATACAAATTCAGATGTCTGCTGTCAAACGACTCCTATTCAGCAAACCCCTATGAGCCACCTTTGAAAGTGAAACAGCAAGATGACACCATTCATAGTTTGGCTTTTGGAGAGGTCTTTGTGCTCCCCTGCCTTTCCGTACCTGACAACTCGTTCCAGGCCCTATCAAAGTTGCATAACAGAATTTGTAAAAAGCTACACAGAAGGGTTTAATGTGTTGAGAACAAATAACTTCTTTGTTGATATCCACTGCCAGATCAAAGTGACTGAGGGTAATAGGCCCAGGACTGCATTACCTTCGGTTACACCGGGGAACAAAAGAATAAAATAAAACAGCAAAAGGCGGCAGAGAACAATAAAAAAGGGAAAATACTAACAAGTTTAAAGGATTCAATGCCCTGAAACATGAATAAAAGCCACAGAAATAAATTCATCAAGATCACATAACAAAAGGGGAGCATGTGGCTTCTCAGCTCAAAGGCTTTCTAACTGCACTCCTGTTTTCTGTATGTGTTGGTATAATTCAGGATGCCACAAGACCTGCCATTTTCAACAGGGACAGAGAGCTGGCTCTGCTGCTCAAAAATGCAGATTTGTTGTACTTGACCTAGATGGAAATGTCTGTAAGCAGTATTAGGGATTTTTCTCTCCATTTAGCTTCCATTTAAAATGGAATGGGGCTACACTGAACATTTATTTCTCCAGAGACCAAATAACCTGTTTTTAACTGGAGGATTGTTAAAAAAAAAAAAAAAAAAAAAAAAAAAAGGTACAAATCCAAAAGGCTTTTTGGAGCTTTCCAGTGAAAGTTTTGAAAATCAACCCAAACCAAACCTAAGGACAATATAACCTTTCTGTGAAAACTTGAAAACCCCTTTAAGACATAGTGGTCCATTAGCTGTGTGGGAGAACCCAATGAATGACAGCAGGTGGGAAATGTGTGCTTACTGGAAGGACAAACATACTTTTCCAGACAGAAAATCTGGGAAAGCTGAGGCCGGTTTTTTCTTTCTACTTTCTTTCTGAATTTCACTGTTACTTGTAAAACAGACAGCAAAAAGAAAATCAGAAAGCATTGTGACATTCATATGCAATATCCCCTTTAAAAGCAGATACCTTGAGGGAATGTGGAAAAGGGAAAGCCAAAAGAAAAAGAACTGGGATCATTTAAAGCAAACCTTTTGTCCTCCAAGACTGCAGCACCAGTGTGGCTTCCATCAAAAAGTGTTAAAAAGTGCCATACAACTGCTTGGGAACTACCTGCAATCCTTCCCCAAACCTAGGACATAATTTATTCTGCTTCCAGTCTTTGTGATGGCCCAAAAAGAAGGGTGCTGTCATGAAGCCTACAAGAAAGCAGGGATGAGTGTTTGGAACCACTCCTTGGGATAGATAGTTTTACATACAGAGATATCTTCACTCTGGAGGTAAGAGAGCAGAGGATGGTGCCTGGCTCCTGCTACCTCCCAACAAAGAGGATTGATACTGGTCTGCAGTGAATCAGTGGTAAAAAATCTTTTTCAATGGGATTTAGGAAAGAGAGGGCAGGAAAAAATAAGGAAGGCATTTCTCTATTCTGCAAGTTTACACATGTGCTGAATTTATTGGTTCCCATATTAAGGCTGCTGTTGATAAGATTTGACACTTGTTTGGTTAATAAGGGCATTTCCAAGAAACTTTTGCAGAGTTTTTTTGTGTAGCATGTACATGCATGTGTACGTATACCTTGGTATATATATTTATACCTTGATGTGTACATGGTGCCATGTACATTCCTAACTGGAAGGAACTTACTTCTGTGAGGTCTAAGACATCCAGCCCTGACATTTTAGTTGAAATATTATGTGTCCTATTAACTGCAATACATTTAGAAAGTACTGGTTTCAGTAGTTTTGCAGTGAATGTGTTCCCATCTGTCAGTGACCACAGTAGGGCTGAATTTTTCTTTTGACTTTCAGGAATGCTGAAAGCACAATAAAACTCTGCCAAGATTTTCACTGCAAGTTGAAGAATTGTGCTATTTTTCAGCCTCCATGTGGATTTTACGAGAATCCACCTGAGCTGACCAGAGGCATCAATGGACTGATTTAAAGATGCAGATGCAAATAATTGTTTTTCTTCATTGGTAATGCTTTGGGTTTTCAATAGCAAATTATTTTCACTCTTGGGCAAATAGGTGTCCAGGCCATAATTGCCATCACCAGAATATGTTTTTTTGTGTATTTAGCAATGAGAATGAGCTATCATTGTCAAAACCGTGTGAGGCTCTCTTCCTGACACATAATAGACTTTTTTTCAAACCCAATTCTGATCAATATATTCTGTGAAGCAGTTGTATTCTGTGCAAATCAGGGAAAGCAGTGTAATGGAAGTGTTCTAAATTACAATCCAGACAGGAAAGGAAATATGCACCCCCCTATGCCCAGACAAGGTAGAAAAATGGTCTAGCTCTGGATTTGCAAATTGGTTGACTCTGCTGGCTTTATCACCAGATTCTCACTGGTCAGACCTGCTCAGTCAAGAGTTCTTGATGCTTGTTGTCCTCACAGTCCTGGGGAGGAGACACTGTCAAAGCAAAAACTGCCAGGTGTTGGTGACATCTTTAGACTAGCAAAAGCCATTAGCAGAAAGCCTCAGGTCTCCAGATGATGGAAGTTTTTCACCTGTTGAGTTTAGATCAGTCTCAGTCTCTAGAAGTGAGAAGGCTGCTGTCAGTATTAGGGATTAGTGAGAGATTGTTTCTCCCCAGGGAAGTTTTTTCATCTCTGTGTGTTATGGGAAGTAATTTAGTGTTACCTTCTGAAGTTACAGGCTGCTGCTCAGTGTTTTGGGTTTCTGGCTGCTGCTTGAAGGTCCTGTAGTCCTCTTTTAGCCCTCTGTGAAAGCCTTTGGTCTTAATCTTTGAA
Organism: Poecile atricapillus; assembly: GCF_030490865.1. NCBI lineage: Eukaryota > Metazoa > Chordata > Aves > Passeriformes > Paridae > Poecile > Poecile atricapillus. The sequence goes on from NC_081249.1 coordinate 30,797,743, forward strand.
GGAGGTATTGGGTAGAGTGACATCGTTGTCACTCCTTGTCTTTTCCATCATGAGAGAAAACACCCCTGAGTCCTTTGTCCTGTCTTCATCTTTGTTAACAGGATGGTCATCCAGATTTTTGGTAGCATTTCAGTGTTAATATCTTTCCTTTAGACTTTGTAGAAATGTTGTTTGGATGATGAATTTTATTAATATTGAATTTCTTGTACAAGGTTCCATTTCTTATTGCCTCCACCACTGCCAAAGAGTAGATTTTTTTTTCCCCCATGAAATGTTTCCTAAATGGATGTAAATAGGCCTTAAGGAACACCTGCTGGATGTTGCTCTTCCCATCAGCCCCAGTACAGGGGCATTCTTCCATCAGGGGCCTTCTGTGGGAAAGACTTCTCCAGAGCTGTTCACTGTAAAACCTTCTATCTGCAAGAGGTTTAACCCTTTCTGCACAACAGTTTGTAATCACATAACCTTTAGCTCAGTGGGAATGAATACCAATTATCATTTATAAACAGTTCCTCTCATTATGCGCCTATTTATGGCATCTTTTATAGCTTGCTAATTACAAGCACACAAAACAGAAATGTTTGGAGTTAAATAATGTAAACAGGGATGTAATTGATTTTCATGTTGAATAGTTTTTATTGATTTATCGTTAATTAACACTTTTAAAGGATCTCTTGGCAAAGTAATCCATTTAATTTATTCAGTGTTATACTAGCTGATGCTAAATTCATGTTAAAATTCACAAAAATATCAACAGTTCCATAATACCTGTTTTTCCAACTGTTGCTATTATACAGATGTTATATATTCTTCCCAAACACAGACAATATATTAAATGCAATCAATCAGGCTCAGTCCCAGTCCCAGCCGACAAATGTCCACATCACTGAAAACATCACATTCCAGTTGACACTAATTGGCCATCTGTGCAGAAAGGAGGACAGGCATTAATGGGGAGAAGAGCTGATCTCTGTTGGTCTCAGGGCAGGGTCCTTGGGCGGGCTGTTGAAGGATGCACGGACTGGGGGAAGAGCTCTTGACTCGACTAAAAAGTCTTTTGTGCTGCAAAACCAAAAGACTCTGGTGTCCACAATGGAAACTTTCTGATAAATACACCACTGTGTCAAGCAGCAATCACTTGATATGTTTTGGGCATGCATATAGTGCTGCAGAAAATGTAGCACGCTGAAGACTTTTCCAGAGATCTCCAATGGCTTTTTCCAGTTTTTTGGTGGGAAGCAGGGAAATGTGGAGTCCAGTCAGGCGGGTTTTGACAGAATTTTTGTATATGTTAGTTGCCTTCCTCTCCTGCTGACTTTTCTGGAAGCACAGGTGACTTACTCAGTACCTCCCCAGGATCAAGCATCTAGCAAAGAGTAAAACTGCAAGGTGCAATTTTCATTATCACCAGCCCATTATATTTTTCAAATGGGTAGTAAGAGAGTGTAATCACATCAGGGCCTGTTTTTTCATTAGTGAAGAAAAACATTAATATACTGTGACATGGTATTGATTTGATGCAATCAATCTTTCCCAATAACAATAAAACCTTTATATTTTATTAATAGAACAATGCACTTTGTCTCCATTACAGCTCTGCTTTATTGTTCTGGGTCACGGTGTAATTCTGGCATGTTTGGAATTTTATTTTTATTAATATAATATAAAAGCCTGTAAAATCACTCCACTGTTATGTCAGTAGGTTTCATTTGAGGCTCCCAAGCATCTTTTACTGGATGAAATGTTACCGGTGCAGCTCCAGTCATTGATTGTTCAATGACCCTTAGGGGTGGAGAGAGTGGGGAGGGTTAAGAAGGCTTCTTGGCCTTTAGATGTCTTGATTTTTTTTATGGTGTGGACACTGAGACTTGGACTCAGACCATCTCATCAGTTTGATGACCTCTCAACACATGGCCAGACCCAGCCCTTCCAAATCCCCTCCCACCTGGGCGGTAGGAGTCTAGCTGAAGTTCCCAGCAGACATCCAGGTGGGAGCCCTTCAGCATCATTTCACTTTCTGGCCCAGGCTTTTCAACATTTACTTCAGGCCAGGCACTACATGGACAGGAGATGTCTCAAGTTCTGGGACAGGCCATGGGCACATATTGGAGGAGTTACCCTCTAACATAATTTCCTTGCTCTTCTAAAAACAATACAATATGGTGAATGGCTTTACTTACACACCCACACTACATCCATCTTCACCTAGACTCAGAACTGCATGTAAGACCAGCACAGCCTAAGGCTTTTGATACTCTGGGTTATGGCTCAGTGAACTCCTCTCTATTCTTTCTTCTGGAGGGTCTTGCTCTCCAAAAGCTGCTGTTCTGCCTCAGTTGTGGGGAAGCTGCTGAACACACTGCTCTGAGAGTGTCATTCATCAAGAGCAAAATGGGCTCTTTCCTAGTGTGCATGGCAAATCTGTTGGATCATTTGGCATTTCTCTCTATCTACAGATATTTTTGATTAATCTCCTTGGATTAGCCAGAACATATTCCTGGTCCTGGTACAAGACTGGGGTGTCATGATATTCCAGTTGCAGTGAGGCTCCCAATTAGTACAGATACTTTCATTAAAGCAAAGCTGGATGATTTTCATCCCTTCCTCTCTTTCTTTTTTTTTTTTCTTGAAATAAAATCTTTTTTAAAGCTACTCCTCTTCCCTTTTGAACCAAGAGTAGTGTTGCAAGATCCCTTGGCAGGAAAAATAATCCCCATAAAAAATTTGATGGCTCCATTTCAAAAGAGATGGGTTTATTAAAGGTAACAGTTTATTAACAGTGACTGTGAAATAGATGAATTTAATGACTTTAATTAGTACAACACTTTGTAACACAGACCTTGAGGAGAATTTAGCTCCTTTTTCCCATGTCCCTCCTGCACTTCTCTGTGTCTAAAGAAGTGTCAGAAATTCCTCACAGTAAAAGTAAAACAGCTCCTACTTACAGCAATGAAAAGCACAGGAGAAAACTACTGTATCAACAGACCGTGGCCACTGGCGCTCCAATTAGTGGTGAGGCATAGCATGAGTGCAAAGTAAAGCTTTCAAATATCAGGAACAGAAAATGAAGCTTCCTGAGCTGTCCCTTTATATCTCTTTCCTTGCTGTAACCTTACACAGCTCAGCCCTGCTTGCCCACATCCTCAGGGAGAGATTAGGAGTCTTCTTCACAGAAGGCACAAGCATTATTAATGCCATCCAGTGAAATGAGGGTGACTGCAGTGTGCCATGGCTCCCTGAAGTCTATCCCTCTCAAGGTAGGTCAAAACATTGCTGGTTGGTCTCACATCACCCATCAAGAGTAAAATGCCATCATTGTTAGAGAGAGAATAAAAGAAAAAAGATAAATATAATTTTTAATTCTGTTCTGTTCTTTCCTACTCAGTCCTTTTTCTATGGGATATCTCAGATTATCAGAACTGAAAATGTCTGCATCCATGTTGATTTTGACCAAACTCATTTTCATTCTTGTTTGAAAAAAAACGTTTCCTTAAAGTAAAAAATTCCCAAATTTGGAGAGAAACATTTGATATTTTGGTTTAATGCCTTGTTGATTTAGGTCATATCTTATTCTGTGATTACAGATTATATTTCTTAAAATTTTCATTGGAGTATTTTGACCTGATCAAATTTTGATTCAAATGAAGAATGGTTCATAAAATTTCATTTTTAAGGAAATGATGTGACACAACTGCATTTTGAATGGAAGCATAGCCAAAAGGATAAAATCAACAAGTAGGTAGATTGCCCCCAGGTGCCCATTCAGAATGAAAATACTACAAAAAGTGGGTATTTCCTGAGGGGCAAAAAGGTAAGTTTTTAATGAGCTTGAGGTCTACTCTTTATATCAGCCCACCTTTCCTTAGGTTCAAAGTCCTGCCTATTCTTTCCAGGAGCCATGTGGGTTCAGCACAACCACTCCATAAAGAGCATTTTGGAGGATGTAGCACATGTAAAGAAGTCAGTAACAAGTTAAGCCCTGAATGTCTAAAAACCCTTCCTGGGAATCTGCAAATGACACCTCCCCAGAATTCCTTTCCACAGCCTGGCTGTATTTCTACAGAACCCCAGAAATCACTTGTCCGATCTCAGGCATGAAACCCTATTAAATTCCAGCAAATTCTGCAACTTGAATGTTAGAGAAATGATTGAAGGGAAACTTTGAGAGTAATGGTTCTCCTGAGCCCAACAGACAGAAGCCACACTTAGGGATAAGTAAAAATACAAGGACTTTACTTCATCATTTTTAGCAAATGGATTGCACAGAAAATGTTGTATATGTGCATGTGTGTGTGTGCGTGTGTGTGTGTTGTCTGGCAAAGAAGCATTTCTAATATGCTTTTAGATTAAGGTCCATCAATCTTTTGGGATTTTTTTCCCCCTTTTTTCCTATTTTGTTTCATCGCAGATTTAGGTTATTGCCTGCCTATATTCAGTGCCTGAAGCATCCTTTCAGGCCCCTGGGAAATCGTGCAGCCCCACAGTGAGCAGTGCTGTGCTGTATCTGTGCAGCGTGGGGAGGACATGGGGTGGCTGCTGTCATGCGTGGGGAGGACATGGGGTGGCTGCTGTCATGCTGCTGGCTGGGGGTGACACAACCAGCCTGGTTCCATCTGAGGGGAAGAGGATGAGTATGTACCTCAGGCTTCTGGAGATCATACTCATACCTAATTTGTACAGGAGACAAAAATCCAGTACCTTCTTTACACTTTGTAGAAACACCTAGCACAGTGCAAATAATGACAACACCAAAAGCTTGCATCATAAAAATCTTTTGGGCTAAAATGGAAATAGATACTTGCAGAATATTTTCCTTTCTTTCCTCAACATAAAGATTTGAAAGGAGGGAGAAGTATCACAAGATAGGCAATTCCTTTCAGAGAGGTTTCTTTATATATTTCCATGTGAATGCTCTTGGTAAGAGAAGCAAAAATAAAGTAATGCTCTGAAATAAAATGTGTACAGAGGTAGCTTTTTTTTGAAATGACATCCTGTTTCCCAAGAATGCTATGTAGCCTTTAGTCAGCCTTGTTTCTTACAGTTCTCTGTGCTTTGCATGGTAATTAGCTGCTCGTGTTATCAGCAGCACGACGCTCCCGGCTATTTCTCGAGCAGCCGCTGCCGTTATCCTCGGCGGCAGCTCCTCGCATCCTCCTGCCAGAGCGCGTTTGGCGTTCTGCGGGCTCTGCTGGGGGACCGAGCTGACGGCCGCAGCATCCGAGGGGAGGAGGCTGAGCCCACTTTCCCTGACAGGTCCCCAAGACTTGCCAGAATTTCGCTGATGGTCCGCTGGAGTTTCAGTGAGGCAAGTTTGTTATGACAGATTGCAAAACAGAAAGGGAGACAAACGAGACGGGATCATCAGTGTCAGAACAAACACAGGGGAACAGCTTCCTCAGCTTAGCTTGCAGCAGCAGCCTCAAAATCTTTATTTGGTTTTAATTTGAATTTAAAAAATAAATAATTGAAATCGAAAAAAATAATAATTGAAAGGTTTATTGCACAAATGTCCTGTGGCTGTTGAGACTTTGCAGAGCCTGCCAGCAGTGCCGACATCAGCCTTACGCAGAGGCTGCGTCACACAGCCGGCACCAACGCAATAGTGCTCGCGTGGGGATGTCCACCGAAGCAAATAGCGTGACAAGGGCTCCGTGCTGTTTGTTCCCTGCAGCTAATGCAGTCCCTTCTTTTAATTCAGATTTCGAGAAACATTTGCCAGCCTTTATATATACTTTTTTTTATTTTTCAAGTTAAAAAAATGGCCACGAGGTTTGCTGGATTCCATGACAGCGCATGCTCCTCTGTAACGCCAGTAGAGATGTAGTGGATGTTCTAGAAAGTTTGATACCAACAGTAGTGTTAAGATCTTTGTCAGTATTCAAAGCAAAAATAAAACAAGGCATTTATATTTGACACTTAAAAGATGAAAAACAAAGAGGAAGATGAAAAACAAAGAGGAAAATGTAGAAATTGAGGGGGGTTTCCCCAAATATTGTGTCAGTTTTACATATCTTGTCTTGGGCTTTGTGTTTCCAAGCTTATTTTTCACCCTTTGAAGGGCTGCATGATGATATTGAGAGAGAGATGTGAGAAGTTTTTACTTCCTGCCCAGACAGATGATGGGCTAGAAAGAAAGACTAAAGTTTTAGTTCTGGGGTAATAGAAAGCAAAATTTCTTACTGATGCGTATTTGCAGACTTACTTCACTACACTTCTAGGAGAGTTATTTAATTTTGTAACAGACACTTGTTCCTAATCCCAGTCTGAAATAGCCTGTTGCCAAATTCACATTCAGTATTTTTATCCCCACAGAGAGAGATCATCTTTTTATCATATGTTCAATGCATTTTATACAGCATAAGAGCATATGGTCATCTCGTCCCTTCTTCTGTAAGATAGCAATAGACTAGAACAGAGAACTTAAGGATGGCAGTGAATTTGATACTCTGTAAACAAGGGACTCAGGATGAGGGCTTTACACTCTCCACTGTTAGTGGGATAACAAGTGAAAAAACTGGGGCTTGGAGAAGGAAAGGGGGGGAAAATAGATGGAAACCCACAGAGAAGAGAGAAGTAGCAATTATCTAATATTAATTTTTAAATTATTAAATATACACAAGATTGTTGTTTCTCTCCATCTTGCTAGGTTCACTGGCAGCGTGAACACTTGTCCTCCTGCTCCTGTGACAGGGATATTACACATGGTGCTTTGCAGCTCCTCAGGGGCAGGGCTGAGGTTGGAGCACAGCTATCTGCTCAGGGCAGCAGCTTCTCTTCAGCATGCATATACCACATATGAGTAATTCTCCAAAGTCTGGCTTCACCACATGTTTAATACCTTTGCCTTTGAAATCAGGGGTGTAATTTGTAGTGAACTGTAAAGCTGATGGACTGTGTTTCACCAAGAAGAGTTAATGTGATTCATCTGTTTAACAATCAAGGGCTATATTCAGCAAAGATTTAGCAGGAGAGCAGACAATAAAGCACTTATGAATTTCTATGAATTGGCATGAAGCAATAGCCACAAAAAATTAGAAAACATAAATTGTTCTTTTGCATATGCATGGCTGTTGTTCTCCTGACCTTGGTTACAGCTGGTGGGCTTAGGCAGCTGAAGATCCAGACCTCTTCAGTCCCTCAGCTCAGACTGGGGAGTGGTGGTAAAAATGTCCAGGACTTGCACAGATTGGTCAGTGCAATCATTTGGCTTTAGTAAGCAGAGGTATCCATTTTTGAAAATGTCTCGTGATTTTTTGGGTGCACAAATACAGATGTGGTAGACAAGTCTGGTTTCCAGATGAGAAGAGCTCAGCAGTTTGGAAAAATGAATTGCTTTGATATATCTCCAGGTGCACGCTTGAAAATTCAGAGCATCCAGGGGTTTTTTGAAAACAAGGGAGGACCAAGCTCACCTCTCTGCTAGTTCTTTGGATACAGTAATAACCACATAGATTATTTTCTATCCCTCTTTCCCACATGGGAAGACCTCAAGCCCCAGTCCCCTGCTTCCTGAGTTAGTTCTGTTCTGCAAAAATAAGAAAACCTTTTTGGGGGAGATTGTCAGGGAGTGAAGCCACATCCATCTTGAAGGGGATTGTCAGTGTGGTGAAGGAAATCCCCAGACAGCTCGCTGGATGCAGCAGCCACCTGTATCTTGAGGAGAGTTGTAGGAGATGGGCATCTCCTTGGTACCAGCCCCTCCATCCAAGTGTGCCTCTCTTCCCTGTTGTGCTAGGCAGTATGAGCAAACTGTGGGCAGAGGGCAGGCAGGAGGGAGGGGAGTATGTGTCTCACGCTGCCTCGTCCTTGCTGGCAGAAGTTTGGGTCCCAGTGAACACCCAGGCTGAGCAGGTAGGTGAGGCACCATCTGGATGGTTCCTGCAGGGGAATAGCTGCCCTGCCAAATCTCTGATTTCCCCTCTGCGGAGTAGCTCTGGAGTGAGTCATACTGCTTGGGAGAGTGGAATTCTTCTGCGCCCTCAGTCCCACAGTGTATGGGTGGGCTTAGAGTTGGCGTTTTAGGAAATCACAGCTTCTCAGGACTGCTGTGCCATGCTCAATATTGCTGCCTGTGTTGCAATCTCTGCTCTCCCCTCGGCACCACAAAGGCCTCTACGCTATACATCCTCAGGCTTTACAGAAACAGTGTCACTGCAGAGCTTTGCTGCACAAAGGATGTGGAGAAATGTTATTTATTTAATATAAATAAATGCACATTGGATCCATGTACATGCAATAACTTCTTTGCTTCTGCTTACTCAAATGCAGTAGAGATGAAACTACAGGAACAGCACCCAAAAGTAGTGTGAAACAAGTCCATTGAATTTATAGAAATATGTTGCAATCATATGTAAACACTGTAAATATTGCATCTTCCTGTGGTGCTGATAGGGAATAATTTGAGAATTTTAAGCAGTGCAACTTTTCATATGCTGGAAAGACTTGGCCTCATTTTGAAACTGTAATAGAGGTTGGAATATATTTCATGTGACAAACATGTCCTCAGACCTATTTGTTAGTTCTTTTTAAAACATAAACAAACTGTCTTCTCATTTTGTTTACAGGACAGTGGAACAGGAGATAACAGCTGCATTGAAGAAATATTGCGGGTAGGAATCCTGAAAAATCATTTTTTCCAGTCCCATTTTGTTTTCTCTAAAAAGACAAGAGAATAACAAGAATATTGCAATGACTGCTGTTAAAATATTCCTCCTTTAGATTGTCATCTTTCTAAGGAAAAAGTAGGCAAAATTATTTCCTCATGAAAAATAATTGAAAAATCTGTGAGAACAACCTTTCAAAGCCTGTGGATTTCAGTGCTACTTTATGCCTGTACAGCTGACCTTCATGCATGGAGAAGCAGATAATGGGATAAATTATAAACTGAAATGTACAATGATGTTTCAGGTTTACAAACCATGCAAAGTGCATGTTTCCATTAATCATGACTGTCAAAAATCTTAATTTTGAAGGGAGGTCTAGGAAGGTCATTTTCCACCTGGATTTAATTATGTAATGTCATTATTTTCATTATGTCCATTATATAATGACAATGTGCAAAATTTGTAGTTATTTCCATATTTCATTACTATTTATTTTATCTTAGTAATTTCTAGTTTATTTTCATAGACCAAATTAATACACATCCAGACAGATCTTGGCTTGAATCGACTTGGATATTCATTATTTTCTGTGGCAGAAAAATTTATAAACAATGAAATTTTTCTGTAATATTTCAATTCATGTGGTTATTTTGGTTCTTTTTCAAAAATGACAATTCAATAATTCACAATGCTTAAAAATCTGATGCAATAGTGATTGAAACACAAAGCAAGGTAGATGAAATGATAAAACCTCCCTTTTACTGTATGTGTGTCTGCCTCTTGGATGTTCCACCACCCAAATATTTCTGATGATTTATAAACTACTTGGTTATAAATATTTGGTTTGGAGGTTACCAGTCCATTAAGCCTGTTGTTTCTCAAGGCATTCCTCCATTCTCCCTCAATATGTTAAATGCAGCTTTTAATTCTTAAACTGGACAAAGAGTTTATCGAAAGGTGATGATGATGTATTGCTTATGACTTCACTGACAGAGATTTTACTTAGCTAACATTTACAAAGTAGGCTTTGTTAGGACTCAGGTGCATAGTCAAAAAACCAAAGCCACAGTCCCTGCTGGTTTGTTACAAATTAGTGGCAGATACCATGAATTCATGATGTGATGTGATGCATAGACTCCCCTTTTCATGCAAGGCTTTCAAAATGTACCGTCAGAGAAACTGGTTTTCCTCCTTTAGTTTCTGTAGTTTGGCTCATGCAATTAAGCAAAAATATAGAAGAGGCACAATTCCTTCCATACAGAGAGAAATGGGTATATAAGAGACCCCATCTGGGAAGAAAAATGCACTGTATGACTAAAGATTGTAAGGTGTTTTCTCCAAAACCATGAACACAGCTCCTGCTCTCTTTTTTTTTTTCTTTTGGAATGTTCCTAAAGAAATACTTTAGTCAAGTTTCATGATGGGTAACCTCTGCCCTCACCAATCTGCCCATCTTCCATGTCTGCAAACCTAGGCATCACTTTCTATTCTGAGCTTCCCTTGTGTCTCTGTGTCTAAGACTACACCTAAATCTTCCAGGCTGTTACTCTATAGTATTTCTGACTGAAGCTCTTTATTCTCAAGGGTGTAAGTCTTTGGTCCAAAATTCTCATTACACACTTTGATTGCTGTTGTATCCTTTCCTACTTTTTGACAAATGCAATGATTCCCACCTCCATTCATGCTGCTGTGCAGATCATTTTCCTGGCTTGACATCTTGCCCAGAGACATTTGTCTTCACATCTTACCACTGTCATCTCCTTCTCTATCACATCAAGTACAGCTATTTGTCTCTGATTGTAAGGCCTCCAGTCCATGCTAACATACTAAATCCCACTTTAGCTTAGCTGGTGATGTCAAAATGTTGCTAAGTTTCACATCAATTAATTTTACCTTTTTTCCCAAGGATGGTGGAAAACCAGTGGTGAAGTCAGAGCTTTACCACTGTTTCTCATGCTTGAACATTTTTGTCCCAATTGTTTCCTGTAGTACTCTGTCAGGTCAGATATATCCATCTGCTCTCTTTTGTACTGAAAAGTGGATTTTCTGTGTCAAGGAACTGCTGTGTGTTACAAAAGCAGTGCTTATGTACTCCCGTAATACAAATCCAGATCTTCAGTGGTTGTTGTCACTGATAATTACTGACAACAGCAACAGTAATAATGTGCCTTTGCTGCTCACTGTGTAATTTACTGGCATCTAGACATTTCCATCCCTCTCCATTCCCACTTTTTGTCCTAAGAGGATCCATGAAGTTTTAACACAGATTTTCTACTTTTCTGAAAGAGACTGTTTATAAGGGATGCCATTCCCATGGTTTTTATGGAGGTGCTATTCATATCCTAAAGCCAAAGTTTAGTTTCTTTTAAAACAGAATATATGAAGTTGCTATACAGGGGTGCCCAAAGGCAGACAATGAAAAGCCACAGCAGCTGCAATTGTGTTCCTTCAGAAAAAGTGGCTGGCCTGCTGGAATGTGTTTATTATGAGAAGGGCCACTTGTAATGTATGGAGCATCAGCAAAAGGAAGACGATGTTTAAAGTTCATCCTTTTAAGGAATGTTTCACCCTATTTAAGATATCTCTTTCACAACACAAAGCAGAAAGCATCCTCCCTTTCTAGGTGATGTGTTCCCTGTATAAATCAGGCTGTGGCTTTTCCATGAAACAGATACTGGCATGTCCATGTTTCCTCAGTCAAGACCGAGGGCAGTAATAAGTGTGCCCCAGGTCTGCTCCATTTGCTTCCCTGTGTTCCCTTCCCCCAGGGGAAGAGGCAGGCAGAAGAGGCAGTTTTGTGCATGGATCTTGTCATCCTCTGGTTCCAGGATGTGGCCATGGCCAGAGCTAACATCTGGACCTGGGCTGCAAATCAATTTAGGCGTGGCTTTAAAATCACCAAATCTGATGTCGCACTAACTGTGACAAGATTTTATAGTTCTTTTGCTGTCTGCTGCAGCACAGGTTGCCACAGCTTAAGTCTAGCCTCCTTGGATGTTGTTTTAGCAAATGTATCAAAGCTCTATAGATTTTGTAAACAGACAGATCCTTCTGCACAAAACTGCAGCTTCCAGAGAATGCCCCCAAGTACTGAAACACAGAACCTCTTCCAGTCCTGAAGGAGGTTGATTAGCAAGACAGTAACCCTGTCGAGATTGGAGCTGTTGTAAGGTCTCCTGTAGAGTTTATAATCACTGCAGGAATCCTGAACCTCATCTAACCCCATGCACTAATTTATAGCAGCTTCTTCAAAGTGTACTGGCTTCTCTGTCCAGCTGCAGGCACACACTTTGAGGATAGAGAAACTTTTAAGAGACCCTTCAATGTAAATAACTCCAGTAAGACCAGGTTACAGATGTAATGTCAAAACATGAGAGAAAAGCCTTATTTCTTGATAGTAGAATTAAAAGGCAATTCCTTGTAAGTTTTGTATTGTTCGTGGAGGACATGATAGAAAACTTTGAAGTGGAAAATAAAAGCTAAGTACACAAATACCCTTTGTTCCACCGTGCATGGAGCAGTTGCTGTGTGAGTTCCTGAGACACTGCCAAAGCCAACCTATTCTCTTCCTTGCTAGAACACAGGCTGGCTAAGCAAGATTACTTCAGTTCTGGGGTCCCCAGTACAGGAAGGATATCAGCCTGTTGGAGTAAGTCCAGAGGAGACAACCAAAGGTGATTAGAGGGAAGGAGCATCTCTCCTGTGAGTAAAGGCTGAGACAATTGGAATTGTTCAGCCTGGAAAAGAGATGGCTTAGGGGTGACCTAATTACAGCCTTCCAGTACCTGAAGGAGGCTGACAAGAAGGAGGGAAAAATACTTTGCACAAGAACATGTAGTGACAGGACAAGGGGGGGTGGATTCAAACTAAAAGAGATTAGTTTTAGATCAGATACTAGGAAGAAATTCTTTACTCTGAGAGTGTGGAGGCCCTGTAACAGGTTGTCCAGAGAAGCTGTGGATGTCCTATCCCTGGAGATGTTTAAGGCTAGGTTGGGTGAGGCCCTGAGCAGCCTGGTCTCGTGAAAGGTGTCCCTGCCCTTGTTAGGAGGGCTGGAACTGGAAGATCTGGAAGGTGCCTTCTGACCCAAACCATTCTATAATGAGTCTATGATTCTATGATAGTAATTTGGATGATTTCTGTTTGACTTCATAGTGTGTGGAATTGTGTATTTTGTTATTACTAGTGGAGTTTAAAGTAGACATTTATTTTACTGTAGTACCTTCAAAGAATGGGAGCAACAAGAGTCCTGCCTCTCCACTAAGTTAACTGTTGCAGCCAATACAGGATGCACTCTGAGAGTATTTGTTATGGATTTAAGAGGTAAGGGAGTGTGTTGAGTGCAGGCAGTTCTTGATTTGTAAGGTAAGTGGAGATTGATCTGGCTATTCTTACAGTCTTAGCTGTGATTTCCTAGAGCTGTGGTAGCTTTGTTGGATAGAAACACACAGGCAAGCTGAGCTTTTGATTATTGAAGAGGTTCCTTGTGAATTCCCTGGATTTTTTTGTGTTGACATGAGCGGTGTCATTGAACTGGGTAGAGAGAGGCATAGTTTGAGTGTTTGGCCTGCAAACAGTGTTTGGCTGCAGAATACAAAGACAGCAGGAAGCTGGAGGAGAAACAGGAATGCAGAGAAAGGGCTGGAGAAAAACCAAGCCAGTTAACGCAGGAAAAGCCACTTCCTTTGAAATGGCATGGAGCAGTGGGGAGATAGGCTGGGGTCTGCAGTGGAGGACAGATATTTTCCTTCAGAGGCAATAGAAAAAGCCATTGGGAGGCAGTGAAAAACATGGACTCCAGCTGTGAACATCCGCCCCAGTGAAGGACAACTCTTCTTGGTGCCATGAACCTCCTGTGCAGGGAGATAAGCACCCACAGATGGCCTTGAAATAGGTTGTGACTCCTCATGGCCACAGGACATCCACTTATGAAAATTACATTTTAAGTGTGATGGCTTTGATAAGTGATTTACTTGACTCTCTCTACCCTGTGAATCTAATCAGAGTGTGTAAAGCACTGAACTTCTTATTTGAGCAACATTAAAAAAAAAAAAAGAACGTAAACAGAATCTAATTCTGTATTTTCTTCCTTCCCCACTTGGGATCCCTTGGCTCATTAGCAGTCTTACTAATTCTTTAGCAGAAAGCATTAAGGATCGACCCATCAAATATTCAGGGCCTTTTTTCAAATGTGAACAGCCATATGTGCCATGAGATCAGCTGCACTCCATCAGCTGATTGAATTAAAACAAGAGCAGAGGTAAATTAGAAACTGTCTGCACAAGACAAATCCTGTGAAAACATGAAATTCTACCAAACACACTGTCACTGTGAATAAGCATCACAGTCAGTGGAGCACGTGTCAATACTTAGAGGGGAGAAAAATCAGTTTCTTAGAGGTAGGTTGTTAGTTCAACAACTGTGAACTGCTGCCTTGTAAATGTTAATGACTGTAAGATCCCACTGGCTGCAGTTAAGCTCCTGGTGGAGTCGGACACGTGAAGAATTACAGAACACAAATATGGTAATCAGTGGTATATTTCTAAACACTCCTGTTGCTTTCCAAAGCAGAGAGAAAACCCTGCAGGTGGAATGAGACCCACTTTGCTGCACAGCACTCATGCAATAGCTGCCTCTGCACTAGCAGAGCATTTCTTTGCAGTCTCACTGCTGGGAAGAAACTGCTGGGCAGCATTAAGAGGGAGGAGAGAAGGCCAGCCTCACACCAGCACCTTTGTGGAGAAATTCGGATTAGCTGTTGTGACTGAACCTGGTGGGAAAATCCCGGAAAAGTTTCTGGGACTTCTGGGACACAACAACTTCAGGCAAAAGAGAGATGGTGGAGGAGAGAGAAGGTATGAAGGCTTATAAGCAGCTCCAGTTTGCAGACACTTGATTAGTCTCATTGAATACAGAAGTACTCCAAAGTGTCAGAATCATGTTAAATAATTTATCAGATGCATAAAATATCACTTTTTTCACTGCAGTCTTTCAGAAGAACTTCCACACATGGCTTTGCTTTTAGTATCCTAAATTCCAGAGCAATTAAAGCATTATTTTGGCTGATGTAGACCATTTGTTGCATTTCTTCAGTATTGTTCTTTATGTCTTTCTTACTCAAATAAATAAAAAATCATACATACCCAAGAGTGTTTGGAAAATCCTGCATTTCACTCAAAGCACGAAATCCCAGAAACATTAAGACACATTTCAAGCTGTTTAATCCAACCTGCAGCACTCACCTATAAACGTTGCCCTTCTTACCACATGCACAGCCAGCTCATCTGTACAGTAGCTTTTCTGAGCAATCACTTTGTCAGCTTTCTCCAGCCAGCCTGGGTACTGCTAGTGGTGTGGACAGCAGCACCATAGAGCTTCAGCAGGCTCTGCCTGGAGCTTCTCCAGCTTCTCAGTGAGAATGAGCAGTCCATACAGTACCTTGTGCTGTTAGAGCAAAATTAGCGGCAGTACCAGAGCTAAAGATACTTTGTCTTTGCCCACATAAGCTGCAGTGATTACAGAGAGCCATACCTGTGTACACCACCATCCTCTTGACCCACACCATGAAAATTTCAGGACATACCCTCTATGTGGTACCTAGGACTATCTCTGTGTATCTGCTTAAGCCAGGGTCTTTCTCCATCCAAAAGTCTTGAGGGAGATTGCTTACTTGTCAGACATTTTATCCCTTTTTGTGCTTTCTCAGATCATCAGAGTCCTGCTCCAGGTGATTTGTTACTTACTGTTAGCTTGTCTGAATGGAACCCACTCCTAGTTTTGCCACCATGCATGTCACATCCTTTATATTGCCCACATTGTGGTTTCCAACTGTCAATAAACCTTCACAGCCAACATTTTAAACCTAGACATGTAAATATTTCTTCCCTGACCCTTAGCAGATAGAATCTGAGGTACAGAACACCATGTAAAATGCACAAAATGCTACACTAACAGTGGTAATGTCAGTCAACCATAAATTAGTTGTACATCAGCTGTTCCCCTGAATTGTCACTCTTGGATTTTTGCTGCTTCCACTGTTTTTGTTGAAAATACTGTCTCAAAGGAATCTGAGGTTTGAAGTATGCTGTATATTTAAAACTTCTACATAGTAAATCTTGATGTCAGTTAATAAATACCACCTCAAAAAGACAAAAACTCTAAATCTTTTAGCAGAAATAGGAGATCAAGCTAGAAACTTGTAAGTGGGACTATAACTTAGAGCTACCACTCAAAGGTAATCTGTCTTTCAGTCTTCAGGTGCCAGTGCAGGATGTGGAGGCACACTCTGTGCCATTAGCCACCCATGTGCTGGGGCACTGACATTTTCAAATACAGCAAAGCCTTTTCTGAACTGAATAGGGTGCTACAAACAAAAGAGACACGTATTCCTTTTAGAACTCAAATAGCTGGTGTGCAAAGCCTTTGTGTTAGGGAAAGTCAGGTCTGTATCAAAATGAAACATTACAGTGCTAATTTGGCTGAATTAATTGTAAAAATTTCTGGTTTGTAGCAACTGTATATAGCCTGTTATTTGACAAAGCAAGAGAGAATCCAGAATGCATTCTCCAGCTTCTCTGCCATGCAAAAATAATACAATAAAATACTTACTAATTTTTCCCTCTGTTTATAGTGTTTCACAAAGCTGGGGGGATATGCACAATCACCATCTTGTTCCAATACAGAGAAATGTTTCCTTGTTATTAAGGGCAAAGGGCCAGATAGATCCTCATTTTGTATAGGCCGGCCACAGCTCCTCTGAGGCCAACAAAATTAATACCAAAATAATACCAGAAAGGATCTGTATTATCAGTTCTAATAAAATAAGAATAAAATCTGGCAATAGCAGGTGTCTGCACTACTGTGAGCTTGGGGCTTGAGCCTTCAGCTGCTGTCTTTCGAGAACAACTGACTTTCTAGCCCCTTGGTAAGACTGACACAAACTGAAACCACAGGGAGGTGTGACTTGAGATGACAGAGCCCTTCAGTAAACCCTGTGGTGACACTGGTTTCCTCCTTGATTAAACACGCATTAAGGAACTGACCAGAGAATGTAACTAGATGCTGTTAAATTGTCTGTCTATCCCAAGTAGCAATCCTATTTGCTCTGCCATGTTTCCAGGGATGGCTATGGAGTAATGGAGAGGCAGAGCCCATACTCCCTGTGCTCTGGGCTGCAGAGCCAGGCAGTCATTGCCCCAGAGTCCCTGACACCTACACACTTAGCCCTGGTTTGCCCTGTGAGCCTACAGGGTGACAGACCTACTGCCATCCCCTCCTTGAGCTGTGTCTCTGAAGACCTGCCTTAGTTTGAGGTGGGGATTTCACTGGCCGACACTGCACAAGTTGCTTTGGCCATGCACCTTTTCCTGTCTCCTACACTGATATTTTCAGTAGACATTTACTTATATCTAGGAAATACCTCTGTGGTGCCTGATTTTCCACAACTGGAGATGATCAGTGGGAACCCTCCCACCACTGTCACATTTTGGTCTGACCCAGGTCGCACAAGCTCTCTGTTTATGTCTGAGAGGCAGCTTTCTTAATTTTGGAGCTGAGACAAGTATTCTTTTGTTAATCTTATTTAATCATATTTAGGAGCAGCACATGAGTTAGCAGTTAGCTTCACATGGCAGAAAGACTTTAAGGAAATTGTGGGAGAAAAGAGGAGTCTAATAAAAGGAAATTAAATCACTTTCAAGAATATTCTATTGCAATGTCTGTACTAATAAGTAAAATGGACTAATAAGTGTTCTCTTTGCCTGAGGCTAATCAGCATTGCATGGCTCGTGCCCAAAAAGCTAAGCTCTCTTACAGCCATGCAGCAGAGTGGCTTCACCCATGCTCCCTGTTGGGAGAGACCCCAGGCACGCAAGGTTTTTCTTTGCAAGAGCTGGCCCCAGTTAAAACCTGCTGTCAGTGATTGAATGATATGAATGGCTGTGGGCCAGCACTCAGGTGTGATCCCCTCACTGTGTTAGGAGGGATGCAGTCTAACATTCCATGTTTTCTTCCTGACTTGTGCAAAAATGCAAAGACTTTGGACAATACAGTACTAGCCACACTGCAAAAAAAAATGTGGTTGAAGATCTCTAACATTTTAAATTCTATGTCTATTTTGGCATATTTTTGCCATTGTAGTTGTCTGCCCTTGAGACATACTGTGTGGGGTTTTTCTTTGAAAATATGAGAGGTAAAATTTGGTTTTGAAGGAAATACAAGAACATACACAACCACTTGTTGGCAGTAATGTTAATAGCATACTTTAAGAGAGACTGAATACCAATCAAGTTTTGACCAACCAGAATGACAAAGTATCTGTCCTTTATGATTAGTGCTAAATGCCATTTACTGTGTATGGTGCATCGTGTCATTCTTAAAGTTATTTAGGATTAGTAATTTAGGAAGTAACGTGCTATCAAGTGGGCTTCAAAAGTGAGATACTTGGAAATTATGCAGTTATTTAATGTACAAATTTTTAATGTTTTCTGAAATTATGGGCCTCTGAGTTGTCCAAACAGTCCCACTTTACAGATTATAATGAAGATGGTGATAAAAAAATCACATTTCTGACAGTTTCTGAAAATTTAATTTTTGCCAACAAAATTAATTTAATTAAAAAATGTAATTTTTGCAGTAATGTTGACTATACTTAAAGTCACCCAGACATAAAAGGGCTTTCATACAAGCTTGTGTTAAAAACTGTGACATTTTATACAGAAATTGCAAGCCTGTCACTTTACCCTTGGAGGGAAAAAAAGTGATTCAGAGTAATGACAATAGCTTGGTGGGAGAGAAAGTGGGCTTCATGCAATAAAAAAGTTCCTCTCCAGCTGTGTGGGTTTTCCACAGGATATTTTTTTTCATTAATATTATCAAGTTATTTGTTATTTACTCATGAATGCTGAATAAATACTGAGCAAATCCAAGACATTATTAATTTTTCTCATACTGCATATATGCATACGTAATGGTTCATTATAGGCCTGAATTTTCAGAGTATTCCAATGTAAATTAAAAGAGCCCAATTAAAAAAATTGTAGACCCTGATCCAACCTTTGTTGACTTCAGATCCTGGTTTTGAATTGAGCACCAAAAGAGAAAATCATTCCTATTAAATTGAGTAAACATTTTCTTCATTTATCTGGGTGGCTTTTTTCTGTCACTGAAAACTATTTTTTGCTAAAAATGCCAGCCCTTAAAAACTTAATGAGTATTAATGAAAAGCTGGAATAATCAAGCGTGGACAAAAAGAGGGTAATTTTCCTCAGAAATTTGGTTAATATGAACTGAATCCTGAAAGGCCTGTTCTCCTTGTGGTTTGTCAGAATAATTCTCGTTGTAGGCAATGGATACCAGGTATATGTGCATCAATAGCAGAATAAACTGCTAAATATAGTTGCTGCTGCAGCAGCTGGTTCTCTCTCATGTTCATCAGATGAGAAACCTCGAAGCTGCAGCCGCCTCATAGCATAAGAAGGACAATGCTTGAAGAAAATTTTTCCTGGGAGCAGAGACATGAGCTTGGTTTTTTACTTCAGCCACTTCAGGCTTTTTCCAAGCACATGGACAATGTTCATCCTGCTGTCTGTGGGCCTACCTCACCTACCTCACAGGGGCAAGCAGCATGCAGGCTTGCCTTAGCCTGAGGAGGCTGTGTGCACACACACTGTGTGCACCACTTTGTCCAGGCTCTGTGACCACTGTAGGTTCTGCAGGCTTTCCAGAAAGATAGGTGGTTGGGCCTTTTCCCCATTAGAGAGAGAAGCAGTGTATATCTCTGCACAACGCAATAAAAGATCTGCGCACTTTTCCCTATCTAAATTTTCCCATCCTTTTTGCTGTCACTCCTCAGCTCCCTTGCATCTGAAGATGACATTTCCACCCTGTCTTCCAGCCTCAGCCTGGCTTTCCCTCTCTCTCCCCTCCCAGGCAGCAGCATCTTTCATCCTCCCTGGTGTCTCTCTGCTCAGAGAGCTGCCTCCAGGCTCTCTTCTCCTAAACAAACTGCCTTTGTCTCTGGGCCCTTGGAGTCTCACAGGAGTCACTTAGGCTCTGTGATTTTTTTTTTTTTAAGACCCAGGATTAGTATCTGATATCTTTTTTCACTGGTCTGGGATTTTCCACTATTCACATCTAGACCCCTCTGGAGAGGCAGGGAAAAAACATGGCCCTTAACCTTTTATTTTCCTTGGGTAAAATCTATTCAGGTGTTGATAATCTTTAGCTATCAACCTTCTCATGCACAGACATTAACTTCTTTTCCTTGTCTTCTTAGCATACGGAGTATAAAGCATTACATAGTAAAAAACAGCCATAAGGAATTCATAAATTATACATAGGCAGATTCCCCAAATCATCAAACATTCCCTTCTGCTAAAGATGTTCCCTATCAGTTATTTTTTCTGTGGTGTATGTACCTTTCCATATCTTGTCATCTAAGCTTTCACGGATTTTTTTTTCTTCTTTCTAGTTTTTCTTGTTTTTCTTGTTTGTTTGTTTTGGGTTTTTTGGGGGGGGGGGGGTTTGTGGTGCTTGGGTTTTTGTTTGGGTCTTTTGTTAGTTTGGTTTTTTGTTTTTTTTTTTTTTTTGGGGGGGGGGGAGTTGTTTGGTTTTTGGTTTTGTTTTTGCTTTGATAATTTCAGTGAGTTCAGATTTAAAACAAACCAGCAGGAGTCTGGTTTCTTACATGTGTATCTGTCCGTCTTTGCCAGCAGAGACCATGGCTTGGATGAGCAAGTGAAGGGATTTCTCAGCTTAGATAGACACAGACCTGGGGTGTTTGGTTTTGGTGTCCTTTCTCACATGTTTCACCTGGAAAAAGATAATTCAAAAGCCATGCCAGCTAAACAGTGAGTACTAGTAACCTCAACACAAGCAGAAGTGGGTTGATCCACAATTGCATCTTGTTCTGCTGTTCAAGTGCCTGTATTTTGGATGAGAGCCATTGAACTATTACGCAGAGTACACCACAGGAAACATTCAGGATTTAGGGCCAGCAAGAAGTACTTAGTTGTGGTGAAACCATAATTATGCGATCTATTGCTATGTATCCTCAATTTTTCCACAAAAGATGCCACTCTTGCTAAATTTTTAGGGCCATTTTTCAAGTCAAATCTTACAAGTACAAACTTAGGTGTCTTTAAAATACAAACCAAGGATTTTAAAGCATTGTTGGCTTGCCTGATGCATTTTTATGAAGCTCATATCCCAAAATAAAAGCACTTTAAGAATCCTCCAATTTAAAGTGTGTTAAAGTAAATGAAAATGAAGCATTTTTTTTTGAGATGAAGATAAGGAAAATCAAGTGTTGAAGCCAACAGAAGTAAAAGGGAAAATATAGCTGATCATACACCCATCCACCCTAGCCATTCCTCACCAGCTCTCTCCATTGCTCTGTTGCTGTTTCTGTATCCAGGTGGGACGGGTGGAGGGTCAGGCCAGCCAAGCACTGCAGTTTTTTTGTGTGGAACAAGTCAGGCTCCTGCTGTGAGTCACGCTCATGCTGCTGCCTCCTCCTGTTTGCTGAGTCCTGTGAGAACTGAGAGGGAGCAGGAACCCAGCCCCAAGTTCAGGGTCAGACACAGCCAGTGGGAGCACCTCGTGCAAAACAGACTCAGCACTGACAGCTGAACGCTTTGTGTTAGTTCTGAGCTGGAGGGATTTGAGCAAGAACCTCAAATCTAAGATGTGAAATGTTACAAAGGTCTGCAAAATGAGATGCTTGTTGTATGAGAGCACTGTTGTTCATCTGACTCCATCTAAACTGGTGGTGGCCAAGAGGTGCTTCTGATCTCACATATCTAGATGGGTCCTGTCCATACAGCAGGGCAGCAGACCTGCATAAATCAGTCCACACAACTTTCCTGCACCCTAGTTTCAACCCCAAATCCCCTGGATGTATAGGTTGAAGAGAGTCCCAGTGTAGTTCAGCTGGGTTATGGATCTAAGCAGTGGGAGGACAAGGATCATGGAAAGCAAAGTACAGCTCTGCAGGGGAATTCAGACTAAGCCAGAAGGAAATTATTCTGTTCCTGAACTATCCAATGTTTAAGTCATTTATCTCAAAACAGAATTAAGGTGTGAGAAAGCCTACAAAATACACAACTGCATTTCTCTGTAAAATTATAGGGTTTCTTCTTTTTGGAATAATGACTGTAAATTCCTTGGTATCATAGAGACTACTTAAGGTCACATTTACCAAAGCATGTTTAAGAAAGTTCAGACCTTTTGTGTCTGACACATTCTGATTATCTGTCTGGAGGCAAGGCTCCTCATTTTGATATGTAATGAATAAAATGCACAAGTGGAAGGAATGAGGATAATGAATTTGCAGGATAATTTTACTAATTATCTTGTTGCTGATCATAAAACTAAGGCTCTGCAAGTCAATCCTACTACAGCTATTAATATGCAATGCCTAAAGCTGTTCTTGTAACATTTATTACACATCTCTCTGGTTCTGCACAAGTTGATAGTTTACTATTAAATTTGTAAAAGTGAGGTTAGTAATATGTTCATTGTTCTAAGCATGACATGTAGAATTACACAGGTTTACCTAAGTCTAAAGTAAATTAAAGCATATAAAATAAGATTTTGTTTTACTGTGTGGATATTACATGATGAGTTGAGATGGAATTTATCTCATCTTGTTATCTGAAGATAAGCATCTAATCTAAGTTAGGAATTTACTCTCCCTACATAGTTGCAGGAGAGAGAATGGGACAAATTAGCCTCTGAGGATGCCTTTCTCCTCACTGACTACAAAGGGATCTCAGTCTCTTTGCTAAACTTAATTTCTTAACTAAAGCTAAAATGGATTAAATTTTGTTGTTGAGAAGTGGTGAATAGGAAAATTTTCAACAAGGAAGACAGCCAGAAACAAGTAATAGTATGACAAGGTTATGATTGACCACGAACCATTTGGATGACAATGTTTAAAAGGTACTTGGAGGACGTAAACACAGAGTCAATCCACAGTGATGATCTGCCTTTGGGAACAAATCAAGAACATGAAAAACTGTCTGTCAAAGTGAGTGAGACAAACTCGGGAGCCATAATGGCATGCTCAATTTTGACTTTAGGAATAGGAACCGATGAGTGAGGGTGAAAAATTACTGGCCTAAAAATATGCGCAAGAAAGACAAAAGCAAACACAATACTGGAGAAGTGAAAAGTGGGAGGAAGCAGGTGGATCCTGGCACCTATTTCTTCTATATCCAGAGAACCAGAACAAGCTCAATCTCTTCCTTCCCCAGAGCAGTGCAGAATTGTCTCCCCCCCCCGTGTAATCAACACAAATCTCCTAAACTATTCCTGTGACCTTTACTGCTTTTCTCTCCCCTGTACAAAATATTAGATAGTGCCCAGTATTTCTCCCATGTAGAAAAGTCTGGTGTTTAATTCATTATGGTGCAAAAGGGAATCAAAAGAGAAAATCTTTAGGCACTAGAAATGCAGAATTTTGTAGGATGACTCTATGGACTCTCTGGGAAAGTGGCATGGTAGATCTTAACCCTGTGACCTCAGTTCTGTGTCATTCTGTCTGGGCTCTGTAGGCACCTTGTCTCCTCCTCACTCAGTATTTGTTTAAGCAAAGTTGGCACTGCCCATGTGATGGAGTGCATTGTAATGGGTATACAGTTTTTTCTTAGAACAAAATACAAATCCTCCCAAGAAGATCTATTCAGACTACTCCTGCAGGAAGCTAAGATACCATAAAGTTTTTGATAACTAAATCCATTTGGTGTTTTATCTCTCACCTCAAATCATTTCCTTCTGATATTAGACAAAACTACAGCACAATAAAAACCAATAATGATCCGGCACTTGGCTTAATAAAAGAGTCTTTTGAACTGCTATAACAACATAGAAAAGAGGTCATCCATTTCAGCATAGATCTTAAAGTTAGCTGGAAATATTTGTATTACTAACAGAAGAATCAAAGCTGCTTCTCTACCAACCATGCCACAAATAAGAATTCTGCAAGTAAGGACTTTGGAAGCCCCACAGGACTCTGCTTTAATAAGCAAGTCATCTAAAAGCACTGTTACAGACAGCCATGGGGTACAAAATAACCCAGACCAGAAATGATCTGGCTGCAGAGAGACATTGGAAGCAACAGGTTGTCTCCAGATGACAGGATAAAAAAACAAGACAGTTCTGAAAAATAAGTATTTTTCATGTTGCCTTTTTATTTTCTGTTTCATGTCTTGCTTGGACTTTTCTTTCCCCAAAAAGTTCATCAGAAACATTGAAACAAGAAATGGAGTGCTATTTGCAGATTTTGGTTTTGTTGTTGTATGAAATGGAGAGCATACTGTGCTATAAATAAAAACTTGTAAGCAAATTAAAACCTGCCTAACAGGAGATTAAGATGGTCTGAAGTCACTGACTCAGATCATGAACAGTGCCGCTGTTAGCTGAAACTATTAATCACTGCGGGACGAAATAAAAGAGGAAATTTGTTAAAAAATAAGCAGGGGCAGGATGCTAACTCCAGGGGCATGCTGTTTGGCTCGTTAATAATGTATAACGAAGCGTATGCCAGATCAAAAGCAAATCACATGCAGCTGGCAGAAAATGAAATGGCATTAGGCAAAGTATTTGTCTAGCTATGAGGCTATTTAAGAAACTGCTGTCTATTAATGTGATGTTGATTAAAGCTTTTCAAATTAAGCTTTCCAAATTAATTTTTGCTGATAGAAACCCCATCAATAAAACATGGTATATGCCTTTTCTATATATGCATGTACGCATGTGGGGATACCCATATGTATGTATTATATATTATAAATACCACAAATATTTAGTCACAACTTTGCAAAATTACCTTAGCAGCAGCTAATTAAATCATCCTCAAATTCTTATTGCAATTGATACTCTCTGTGTGTGTGTGTGTGTGTGTGTGTGTGTGTGTGCGTGTGTGTGTGTGTTTGTGTGTAGTGGATAATTGTTATTTGTCTGTGTTATGATGCTATTTTTGATATGACAGACTTTGATGAAAATCTATGGCAGAGGAAAAAAATGAGTGCTGATGTCACATCCCTGTTCCTCACACGTTACATTGTTGGCTTCAAAAATCTAGAAGGGACACATCTGTACGCTGGGCTTCTTCATCTTTGAATGTGTTGGCTGAGCAAGGGGTCAGGAAGCTGGTGCGCAGTACTTACATAGACAGGTGCTTTTCCACCAGCATTCTGTTTTTAAGACTGTTTTATGGCTGAGGGTAGGCTCGTGCAGGAGGCCAGAGGCATGCTTCTTCATCTGGGTGTGGTGTGGACCTGTTTTCAATCCAGTGAAAGCCTGAAGCACAAGGCCTGGCCTAAAACACCCGTGGTCTTGCCCGTAGGCTGGAAACGTGACCCTTGGTCATGCCTGTTGGGCTGGCTTGGGCTTTTCTACCTTTGGCAGAGGTCCAGATTCAACAGGAGTGAGTGGGAAGTGTTTCTTCCCAAAACTCAGCATGGTCTGAAAGTCTCCTGAGAAGCAGGAGCCCCTTGAGGCTGGCGAGAGCTTGCCAAGTCCCCAGCGTTGCGGTTGATGCGAGTAGCGGAGCGCCAGGCAGCCGCTCTGCCATCCATCCGCTCTCCGCACCACCAGGTGCGTGAAGGGCAGCGCTGCTCTGCGCTGCTGCTCGGGGAGTGGCACGGCGCTGGCGTCAGACGGGCCCACGCGTGTCCCCGCGAGCAGAACCCATCAGCTGCCCTGAGCGGCTCGGCTCGGGGAAAACAGCTCCCGCAGTCTGGCAGCCCTGCGCCCTTCTGCAATTACCAACAACACTTCGCTTCTGTCACCGCTTACTGAAAACATGGCACAGTTACCGAAATAAGTGAGCACTTAAGGGAAACCCAGACCTTTTATGTCTGCCACTTATTTCCTGATTATCTTCCTGGAGGTCAGGCCCTTCGTTTTGACACTTAATGAATAAAATGCCCACGTTGCAGGAAATCGGATAATGAATTGTGAAAAGACATAATCAGCAATGACTAAATAATTAAGGGAATTGAAATGTAGAGTCATGTGGGAATGTATTAATAATAACATGATTTTTCCATATGCTAAAAAATTCTGTCTGTTTTTAGAAAATCAGTCATCACACATGCTCTGTGGAAAAAAAAAATTAATGTAGACTAATATGAACTGTAATTAGATGTTCTGCTTTTAAACAGCTGAATAAAAGATGAAATCATATAGAAAGTATATTTAGATACAAGCCAGAAAGTAAACTGATTATTATTCATAGGGCTGTTAATAGGAGCTGTAATTTATGCATCTAGTGGGAATCATGTTAGGCAATTAGGAAAGGGAGTCACACTTGACTTCCCTTTATGCATTTACATATTTATATATTTTTCTATATCTTGACAATGTCTCCATCTTTCCAGTTACCTCTAATCCACAAAACTGCTTAGAATAAGACCTTTTACACTGAAATTCTCTGTTGGAGCTCAAAAGTTGGCCTTCACTTAGATTAAAGGAAACCACACAAGCTTATCTTTGATCTTATTTGTCCCCTGACACTGGACTTTTGCAGGTCCTCAGTACTGCATGAAGAATGGGACTTTATAATTTTCCTCCATACTTCACCTTCAAAGGCTTGCAGCAGAAATTACCCTGGCAGTAGATCGGGGTCATGCTCGCTTGTGCTCCCCTCTGCCTGTGCTACCCTCTCCCTGCTTACCCAACAACCAGGCTCTCAATTGCTTGGTCCCTGTAGTCTGCACCTAACAAATCCTGGAATCCTATAATTCACCACACTCCTGGCACTGAAATCCCAATGATTTGGATTTTTCTTGCTGGTGGCATTGCTGAGTTCATAGAATACACAATCCATTATGAGTATATAATACTTTCAGAAGTTCAATGCAAGAATGCCTTATGCTTATCTTGTGCAATAATGTGGTTAATGTTTTTGTCTGAAAGTGTCCTGGGATCTAGTCACATGCTAATGCAGACTTGCAGCAATCCCATAAAATATGGGTCAGCTGGAGAGGGTCACATCACCAGATATGTTTGAACAGATGGGTGGGCTGAGGTACAGAGAGCTGTTGTGGTTTGCTCAAGGTAAAAAAGCAAGTGGCAGAGCAAAGATTAAAATTCAAGGCATTAGATCAGCAAAGGATTAAGTGCCGTGTTCATCTGCTTCATTTCCAGACATATATAACATGTATCTCAATTAATCTGCACATTTGGAAATATTCCAGCATTTGGAAATATTCAGCCCATAACTTTCAAAAAGAAAAAGAGGCAGAGAGACATGACAGAGACTGGGAAGGGATGACAAGGGACTAGAGGATGGGGTGGACCTGTGGACTTTCTCCCACAGGAGCTGTGCTGCCACTGGGTTACAGGGCAATTTCATAGGTAGCCTGTCCCCATGAGTATGCAGGAACAATGCAAGGTGATAACCTGAGCCGAGTCCTCGCTCACAGCAGATGAGAAAAGTCTCGTTTTTCCTCTTTGTGTAATGCTGAACTGAGCCAAACAACCCCATAAGCCTGACACTGGCTGCTACCAGATATGTCTGACATGAGTTCTTGATGAGCCTTGTAATACATTACCAGTCCTAAACCTTAGGTTATTGTGCTCTGCTTTCACTTGCTGTGTTTTGCTCAGGCTGTTCTTCTCATCACTTTGCTGGGTGTGATGCTTCAGAACGAAAAGTGAGACCCCCCCCCCAAGGCATGGGGCACTTCCCCACTCTCTGTTCCCCCACAAGCTCTCCTAGAGATGAGGACCTGGTGTCTTGGCACGGCCCTCTGGCTGCAGGGTTTGCATTTTGGCTGTGGACCATCTTTTGTAATTGGGCTGGCGAAGTCTGCCTCTGCTTCTGCTTGGGGCTGCTGGTACCAGCTGCTTCCCCTCCATCCAGGCTGCAGATTGCCCCACCAGCACCCAGCACCTCACCCTCTGACAGTCCCCTCTTTCACCCTGTCCTGTGCAACCATCTTCACAGTACTACTTTTAGCAGACATTATGCAGTCACGACCCACTCCTTGGCACACCCTGACACCCTCCTCGCCTCTCCCATTCCAGTGCCAGGAAGCAGGAGGTACTCTATGAGCAATATGATGTTAAGCTACAAGGCACAGAAGGGAAAAAAAGCAATAAATGCTTTCCCATGCATTCCAATAATGCTATTTTTTTATCAGACAGAAGGTGATTTTAATTCGCCCCCCATAAATGCATCTCTCTCCCAGGCGTTGCACGGGTCTGGCTCATTGCATTTGTTCTCTGTCAAAGTGTGATATCTTGGGATGGATCCTGCAGGCTTAAAATAGAAATGTTCCTGCTTGCTGCTGCTGATGTATCATTGGGTAATCATTAAATAAATTCAGTGTTTTACTGCATTAACAAAAACACATGATTGTTTAACAGAGTATATTACAGAAGATGGAGGCTTTAATGGTCTCTATGGATTTTTAGTTTGTAAGAGTACGTTATGAAGCTGTCTTGGTAGGGTGCTGTTTTCATATGTGAAAGAAGTTACTGGCGTTATACATCATTTTTATATCTTGTTGCTAGGCAACATATCATAGTGCAGTTATTGCAAAGGTGTCTGCTTCCTCGTTAAAAATCTTCATGTTGCTCCTTAATTCTGCAAAATTAGCCCTGTTCTTGATCCTATCCTGCTTCCTCAGATATCTTTTGATTGAGGTTTCATCCGTTAAGTTTTGGAGAAATATAACAGATCTTTTATTACCTGGATTTGGAGTTGAAGCTTAAAGCATATGCATTAGTGCTAATCTTTAGTTTCCACCTTCATGGCAATTTGTTTTCATGCGGGGACCCATGCATTTCCATTCACTTGGGATTCAAAATCAGAGGAGTAATTTGAGCGGTGGTATATTTAATATATGTTCTATGACAGCTAGGGTTAAAAAAGCAGCAACAACAAGATATAGGGACTACCTAGGGCGTTCTGGGAAACTTATAAAATTCCCTTTCAAACTCATTTCTTCTGCTCTTCAACACAATCTGCAGCTCCTGCTTCAGCATAGTATTGTTGCAAACTCCTAGTATATTAGCATTTTTCAAATCTAGGGACAGTTTTGCCTCAGCTTGGGTCAGGTTGTGCAAGATTTGGGGCTTTACAGGACTGAGCTGACTTCATCACCTCACTTCATTCTCACCTGGAGAAGGCAAATCTATTTCAGAAAAATGCAGTTGGTAATAACAGACAGTATCACTCACAAATATCCTCCACACAACAAAATAACACTTTTTTTTTCTGAGTGCCAGCATTTATTCCCTTCATTACCACTTCTCCCAATCTTCTTTGACTTGGAGAGCTGTCTGCTAAGGCTGTACGTGCTCCCCAGGCACAGGGGTGTCTCTGGCACGTGTACCCCTCAGATGCTTTTCCAGGCTCACGTGGATCCACGGCACATGAAGGGGCTGTCAGCACTAGGCAAGGGGGAACTGGGGGCTTCCACAGACCTCAGCATGCAGCAAATGGCTCTTTATTATCCTCATCCCTCATACCTTTGTTAGGAGTGTATTATAAGTCCTTTCATTAACCAAACTTAATGCACTGGCAGTTAGTATACCTACTGTTCATTTTGGGGCAAATGGTACTGTTATAATATCTGGTTTTAATTAAGCTGTTCTGGATAAAAGCTGGCATGCTAAAAGCTTTTTAAACTGCTGTTCCTTAGTACACACCCACACAACAACAACAACCAGTAAGTCAATGGGATTTTGTCTAACATCTCCCTTGGAAGATATAATTTGAGGTGTAGTATCAGGGCAGTTATTTCTAAAGGCGTGTGCACCAGAGGCGGGGAGAAGTGAAAGAAACATAAAAGAAGTTAATTCTTTTATTCTTTTTAAGATGTAGAAGATTTAAGAATAGATATAAGACTTATGCTCTAAAGCCTACTTTTTTAATGGAATATGTGCAAATAATTAATTTATAACAGGACTAATTTCACAATTCTGTGAAATTTTAATAGATGAAATTGCAAATGAAAGAAAAGAAATTGCAAAGGCCAAAATGTTTAACTTTATGATGAATCAATGTACTTTACTAAAAAATACATGCAAATAATTTTGACAATGTTTTAAAGCTGATAGTTACCTTTTCACTCTGAAATAACGTATTAATGGATAAACATATTAACAAATAAGTACCTGCAGATTTCACCCCAGAAACACACTGGACTATTCCTGAATAACCACATGGCTCCACTTGCACCCTACCTACTTCCCTGAAACTTGCAAGGAAAGGGGTAGGGTGCACTCACACTACTCTTCCATTCCTTCTAACCACAGAATTTACCTTTAATGTTTGGGCACCTGGATAGTACAACAGCTGTAACTCTGTTCCTCCAACATAATTAATGAAAACATTAGCACTGTTTTCCCACTAACAATTCCTCTGCTCTTCACCCCTGGCAGATCCTGCTAGAAGTGAGTAATGAATATCCAACCCAAGCAGCTTGGTCTAATTTCTTTCCTGCCCTATCTCCCATCAATTTGAGGAGACATTGTTAAAATGCATGCAACTCACTGTAGTCTAAGAAGTGTTGTTAGCATCCAGGGGAACTTTCCTTCAGTTTCAGAGAGGAAAGGAGAATCAGCATCACCTTTAGTATCTGTTTATCCATAAAGTCATATTTTGTTTGAGCTTTACCATTTGATCTCTTGAAACTTCTTTGGTCTATATAGAAATCCCTGCAAAAGCGATTACATCCCCTCATGACCGATGAACTCAGTTATCAGTCAGAATCACCTTAACAGGATCACTGTTTGATTCATGGGAAATTTCTAACATAGGTAGCTGACTTGGCTCAGGTAATTACTTGTCTTTTCTTTGTGCAAAAGGCAGAGGAGAATTCTCTCTTAACCCATATTCAGATTCAAGAATTAACCAAGACAGTGCCACAGGAAAATAAGAGTGCACTTGTGAGCACTGAAAAAGCTGTTGCTTCTCACTCAACAACTCCAAAACAAAATGGAAAGCACTCCAGAACAAGATAAGTGGTGAGACTCCAACTCACACACCACATCATGCCCCATACCTATGTTGCACATTTCACTGGTTTATAAAAAATTCAGCTCTGTTTTCCAGTGACACTGTAGTTCCATGGGCTCCCCTTGCTTCATAGAGGCTATCCTTGCTGATCAGCAGGCCAGATGTGCAGCAGGATTGCCTTTTCTTCTATCTACTGCAGTGTCTCCCATCATGTTCACGTGCAGGTTGTCAGCTCAGGAGGTGAAGTGACAGCCTACTTCTTGGACTCAGTGGCAGACATGAAACTGCACACTGCCCCGTCCAGGGATATACTGCCCCACTCCAGGACTGTGCAGGTGATGACAGGCAACCTTGCCCTCTGCCGTTACACTGGTGAAACACTTCATCTGGGGCCTGGGGAATGAGGGGGTTTTCTATATTATTGTCAAGTAGACGATGCTTATTTCTGTCTGCCACCAGCTGGCATAGTCTGCAAAATGCCCTACCCCTGCAACTCAGCTTTTCAGGGCTCTATAGGGATTTGTGGATTAAAAAATAGCTGTGACCAGGAAGAGGCGTGTTACCAGCTTCTATTTGCTATGCACTTCATTAAAAAACCCTTGATGTTTTACTTCAGTAAATTCTCTACGTTTCCACTGACTCTCTATTTAATGCCTGTAATTTTTAGAACACTCAAATAACATCATCAAGACAATTTTTTGTCCAGTGTGACGAATCTGCCGGCCCTGTCTGTTGCCTTTCTCTGAATCTTAGTCTCCCAGGACCAGAGCCAAATTTGACACCTGGTGCCAGACAACACCTGATAGTACAGGTTTTTTTTGGCCAACACTTTTCAAAACATGTTAGTGCCAGAACCCTCTACAAAGCTGATCGTCAGAATTGTATGGACTGGTTTGCTTCACAGCAACTCTCTGATCAGCTCAGTCATGATACATCTTTCATCTTGAAGCCCAACAGCAGCATCTCACCATCTCATGTCACCATAAGTGGTCTTGCCATTTCCATTTCATCCTAGTTACCAGGGAAAAATAATAAACCAAAACAGAAGGAATGCTGAGCCAGTCAGCATCTTCAACCATAGAGCAATTTTTCTGACATCTACTTTCTCATATTTTCAAACATGCATGTCTTAACCCTTGCTGGTTTTCCCCCAACTTAGTTACTGTCTCTTGGTTAGGATACTGAGGTAAATGATGCCTTTGATAAGCCCACTTGTTAAATGTGTTGTGGTACTTCTAGAGTAAAAAAAGAAAATAATATGCCTAGTAGCATATTTGAACTATAAAAAGTAGCCTTGGACTTTAAAAATACTGTTACACAATCTTAGTATGCTAAAGTCTATTTGGTAGTAAAAATTAAGTCACTGTTTCCATGTATTGCTTCCTTTGTCTGCATCCATCTTGAATTTCATCTCATATTTGGACTGCCAGTGTTTAGGGGCAGGAACTGCTCTTTCAGTGTCTCTGTGGGGCACTGCTGAGTGGATCCAGACCAGGACTCAAGAAAACAACTGTGTGTTTACACTTCCCATCCACAATCATCAGATTGATGCAGATTCACAATTCAAAAGCAGATTATTTCCAAGGGCCTTGTGTTCCTAACTGGAAGGGACCCTTCCTCTTAGCATTTCAGCATGGTTTGCAACAGCCTGAAAGGACCCTTTCCTAGAGAATGGGGATCCAGAACATGACAGTTCACCCCTCCACTGCTTTATGCTTTGAAGGACAAGTTTCAGCCTCATCTGAAATTGTCTCCTAAATTTAAAAGATTCTGGAAGGTCCCATATCTTGGATTCTTTTGACAATAATTATGTGTCCATAGCTTTACTTGTCATGAGGCATTGCTCCCAAAGGCGCCTCCACCTTAACTAGGACATTCCAACTTCAGGCTCTTGCTATGCCTTATGAAGGTGAAGAGATGAATCTGTTAAACCTGCACATCTGGAAGAAAAAAATTATAATCCCTTCACTACCTTATAGCACTAATTCTTCTGACAGCTTTCAATAAAGTCCTTCCAAAATACAAGTTCAACACTGGAAATATGTTTATCTTATGTCAGGACCTGCAGATAGTTTTGGAAACTTTCGAAGATTTCACATCTATCTCCAACTCCATCAGTTCAGCCTTCTACTTGTTTTCTTTCCAAAATCTCAGTGCAGTCTTAAAAAAGGTCATTTAACATGTATAGGATTGACACTTTTAAGTGTTCCTCCAAAAATGCTCAGATGTCCAGTCTGAAAGGGTTAGAAACCAATTTATACTTGTCCAGATAGATTTTGTACTATATTGCTATTTCCCATGAGGATCCTCCAGAGGATACTCTTTAGGCTTTGGGACCCCTCTTGACTCTGTTTGCTGAGTCAAAACTTCAACTCCTCACTCTAGTTGGAAAATCAGAGTGCTGATCAACTTGTCCCCCTGTTGCTCTTTGGGTAAGATTTCTCCTCCTGCATCTCTATTTAGAAGCAGTTGTTCATTACCAAGATTTCTTGGTCTCTGTGGACCAGCACTTGGAAGATAGGAACAGCTTCCTCAACACTAACTCTGGTTTTCTGCGAAAGATTTTCCACACAAACTAAATGACCCATATCCCCTCACTGCTGTCACTGCTAACTTAGACCCCAGTGCTCTGACACACCTCACTGATAAGGTACCAAGTGGAAAATGCCCTCCCTATCAGAACCTTGTTGTGGAAAGGGTCTGGTGGTGATGCACCTGGAGCCACCTCACGCTTGTCACTGCAGAGGAAGCCAGTGACTCCTGCACTGGAAACTTGCCCTTAAAGCAAAATCCCTGTGGAAGTTCCTCCTCAAAAAGCACAGTTAATGTCAGGTAAGTTACCTTTTTTCCCCCTCACTGTCTAATTAGACATCCCAATTATGCAGTTTAATCTAATTAAAGTAATGATGCAATTATACAATAATTGATACATAATCGACATGCAAAAACCTGTGTAAGTATTATTTAACCAAGAGAGCAAATTTTAGATGAACCTTTCTTAAGGATTTTTTTTCTTTAAAACTATATCATTTTAGCAACCAGCTTGAGGAAGGGATTTTGCCTGCTCAAGAATTTATAAATCCTTACTGCCACTGGTAAAATTACCTTTTCTTACTATTTATGGGCATTTAGTTTCCATTTACTTCAATGAGAGTTGTCTCTGAGCACCCACAGGCAGAAGTAGAGCTTAGAGCCTCCAAAAGGCTCACCACAATGATATCATCCAAAGATGGCAAAGTGCTATGAAGTCATTTTAGGAATGCCTAATACTGGATTGCCTGCTGCTAGAGATGATAAAAAAATAAAATAAATCTTATTGTAGATTGCAAGAGAAGACAGCTCTATGGTACCTGTACTGGTACTTTCTCAATAAACCATACCACTTAAGATAATTTTTTTTAATTAACTGCAAATTGCTTTCTCATTATCCAAAATAAATGTGCAAAATGTGCATAATACATATGTACCACACTTGCAGATGTATAAACTGAGCCTTAGCTGTGTATCTACCTAAGGTCTGATGCACCAAAATGGCTGTGAATGGGGATGCAGGAGTCCTGGCTGTAATGGTGTGGGCAAGAACCTGGTTTTCTTGACTCATTTTTCTGAAACAGATAAACTGAGAAGCATGTATTTCATTGCATGAGGATGTTAGCTGTATCTGCAATAGCCAAAGACCCATGTTCTGAAGTGACATCAGAGACCTGGGGGCTTGTCTGATAAAAAAATGGGATTTCTTATCATCCTTGGATAATACTTTCTTTAGCCTACTCCCCATCCCCTTTCTGTTGTGCAGTGAACTGTGCAGTCTATGTGGCTTTTTCCTACCCATGATGTGGCTGAATGTCAGCAGTATTTTACCCCTGTTTTCGGAAGCACGGTGGAATAAAACATGTCTACATTTGTATAATACTCCATAAGTAATCCAGCATGCCTGGATGTGTGAAGAAATGAGAATGTCCCTTTCTTTGTTGTATAACTTCTACTTTAAACTAGGTGTGTTGTATTGAGAGTTGTTATAAAGCGAGCTTGTTCAAAATACCCCAGTATCTGTGTCAGTAGAACTATTTACAAGCAGGGAAATTTCAGAGGAAAATGTGAATATTCCCTGACAAGCAGTCACTTCAATTTTTTGTTGTTGTTGTCATTTTTTGCACGATTTGCTGCTAAGGTTCTAGTTTTAAGTGTTATTTCCTATGTGTGTGGAAGAATAATTTTGATTTGATCCATATTCTCTTTAATGCCAAAATTGCTGAGAAAAGCCTTTTAAATTTGGGTTCAATTCAAATATGATGGGTTTACTGTCATTTTTTAATTGTCGGTATTCATATTGCTGGTATAAGTGTTTAATCCTTTTCATGATAGACACTGAAAATATGTTTTTAAAAAGCCTACAAATGAACAATTGTTCATTCCTGGTGATACAAATTCAGTTCTACATATGGAGCCAGTGTGAGCCTGCATATATGGCCCACAGTTTCCAAGCTTAAGAGGAAGTCACAGGTGCTTAGGTGACCCTCTGGTCACTGGTAAGGGTCACATAGGGAGAATTTTTGTCTTCGAACATTTATTTTCCTCCCACTTGATGGTTTCAAATGTAGGAGGACGGACTTGGCTAGGCAGTGTATAAAGAAAGTTTCCGGTGCATACCGATTCCTAGTTCTTTGACCTAAAGGATGCAGTTATTTCGAAGACGGGGGAAAAAAAGCTTTTCCCGTTCCTTTCTTGAGTGAAGTTCTCTTGTTGAGGGGCTACAGAACCTTGGTAAGTCCATCAGAAAAGACTGCCCAGGGAAGTAGTTGAGTCACCATCCCTGGAGATAGTTAGGAGACATGTAGATGCAGCACCTGGGGACTTGGTTTATTGGTGGACTTGGCAGTGCTTGATTAATTGTTGGACTTGATCTCAGAGTATTATTTACTCAGAGGTCTTTTGCAACCTAAACGATTCTGTGATTTAGTAACAGACATCTG
Organism: Poecile atricapillus; assembly: GCF_030490865.1. Lineage (NCBI taxonomy): Eukaryota > Metazoa > Chordata > Aves > Passeriformes > Paridae > Poecile > Poecile atricapillus. Next base: position 30,833,295 of record NC_081249.1, read on the forward strand.
GAGATGGGAAGAAAGCAAGGTAAGCGCAGCTAAAAGATATGAAAAAATTCAGCAGGCATACTACTGCACAAAGCCCCCCTGAACTCCAGCATGTTTATATTCCATGGAAAAAGTCAGTATGAAAACCTAATGTCCAGTTATTTCACAGCTCTGCTTACCTCTTGCTAACAGAAGTCTCATCAGTGTAGATCAAAGATAACATCATCATGTTAATTTTTCACCAGTCATTTTTTTTTTAGCAACAAACTCACCCATATTTGTTGTAGGAACTTGGCGTCAGAATCTGCCAACAGTTTGGTGATTCTGATAGGCCAGGGGCTGCTGTCTTTGGTCATGATATAATAACTAGAGGGAAATCTTTGAAAAAAGTATAACTGCCTGAATTACTACTCTTTTATATGTTTTTAAATGAGAATGTAAAGGCCAAGGGCATTTTTTCGTATTTAATACTATTAAATCCATCATTAAATCTCTCACTGAACACTGGGTGAATTTAATGGTGCCCTCAAGTGCCGATGCTGATGCTTGACTGTGTTAATATTGTTGTATATACAGATACAATAAATAACACTTAGCTAAGGTAGTGTTAGCAGCCTTATTGGGTATATCAATACAAATAGCTGCCCTAATGAGATTAAGCATCAGAAACCAACGACAATGTGAATCAAGGCACTGAGGCTAAAATATGGATAGGGATTCAACACATTGAACCTATCAATAAAACCGAACAGACTCTACTAAAAGCTTTACTGCTAGTTGGCATTAAAGGATTAATTTGAAAGTACAGTTTTTATCTTTTCTCATCTCACTTTATCGCATCCTCTGTCTTAAAACTCCTGTCTTTCTGGTGCACAAGTATTATGAGTGCTTCTCTTAGCTGAACAGTCTGCAAAGCCCTTGGCAGGTCACACTGCTTTGCCTTGCTGTAACACAAGTTCCCTTTGGTTGATGTAATTCAGCACTGGGAATGGGCTGGGATTTTACCACTGGTATTTTTTATGTCTGGTATTCTGAACAAGGAGTTGCACTAGTTGAGTCACCTCCAGATCACTGTTTCTTCTTTACACATACATCTTTTGGATGTAGCTGCCTTTCCCATCCAGATTATTTTAAGCCATCTTAATTGCAGGATCCCAAATGTTCATTATTACAGTACTCTTTTACCAGTGCAGAAATCTCCAACTGACCCCATTGCATTTTGAGGGTATTTCCAATTTATGGTTTTATTGCTAGTAGGGGAAAAAAGCTTTATGTTGTGGGCTTTCTTCTCATGGGCTTCTGTGTATGCTAAAGCTTTGAAGGATATATCCACTGCTTTGTTTTACTAAGAAAGTCTTTCAAAGTGAAGAAGAATGGACCTAAAGGACTAATTATAATCAACGGGGTGAAAACCTTGGTTGGGCAGAGAAGTCCCTGAAGGCTTAAGTGGATATTAATTGCTACATAGACATTATCTGAACCTTCTCATTACAATGAACTGCAGTTTGATGCTTCCTATAAAGAGAAATCAAAAGAAATTAATGTTTTCTGCCATGAAACAATCTTTTGTGACTTTTAATATTTTAAATTTCCAATGCTAAGGCAGTTATTTCTGATTCCCTGCACTCTAAAAAATAGGTGACATAAATAAATAGTGATAATGATATGTCCTGTTTCCTTTTTCTTTATGTATTACTTTAATTTTTCCACATGATTTCTGTGAGGTTTAAAAAAAAGATAACATATACATCCTCATTTTTTAAATGTCAGAGAAGGAATGTTAATTATATTGTAAAGTGGATAAGTAAATCATGTAGTTAAGAGCTAAAAAATAAACAAGCATTTGTAACCATCTTATTTCCTTGCATACCTCTATCATAATGTAGCTTATAATTTCATAATCTCCTACTGTTTGCTGGCAAACATGTTGAGGAATTTTTTAGGGAGTTGTAAAAACTTTCGCTTGCATAATTTTTCATATCATTCTAGCTGTAAAACCAAGCTGTCTTTGTGGTGAGCGTCTGTTACGGCATCGGCAGAGAATACTTAGAAATGGTGAGGCAGCACGACGTGCTGCTCCACATAGGTTTTCTGTGCCCCATACAGGGCCTTCAGCAGTTCAAGTTAAACAGTTAAAAACTGTTTCAAAGATCTGTTTATTTTTCTTTCTAATAATTTAATGTGATTCTAAATAATTTAGATAAATCTAAATGTGTTTCATTTTAGTTAAAATGGCTTTGAAATCATTGCCTTTTTTTAAAAAATAGATGCAAATTTCTTACGCAGACAATATCTACAGTGCTTAAGATACTGGTGTTAATCTACTTTTTAATGAAATAAGTGGTGTAATGGATGAACCCAGAACATGCTTTAACTCTTCAATGTGTATTTTCATACCTTGTGCTGTTTTTTCCATCTGGAATCACAGATTGGCATTGTCACCCTCAGTGCCATTTATGTCGAGACAAGTGTTTTCTTAGGGGACTTTCTGACTCGAGATTCTTTCAACCTTAGTTCCAATTTTATGAGTTGTAACTCATAATAATATTATGGTACTTACAGAGATTACGGGAGTGCTGGGCTGCCTAATTCAGGTTTGCAATTGCCTTGCAAATGAAAGCCAGTGCGTATAATAAGCACAAAATACTGTTTCAGGGCTTCAAACAGACAGAACTTGAGACAATAATAGCTTTGAGGAGCACAATATAAGCACGAGACAAATGTAAATTGCACAGCTACAGAATGGTCTCCTTCACTGCTCCATGGCTGTGTTTGCAGCTAGAGAGAAGCACGCACACAAAATGAGCTTTAACAAGAAATGCCGGATTGCCTAGGGACATCTGAGGCAAACAAAGGGGCTCTGCCTGCGTCTGGCAGCATGGCAAAGGCCACCCCATGTGTAGCAGGAGGAATGGTAAGTGCTGTTCATGCACATGGCACTGGCTCCTGAGAACAGGAGGGTGAGCAGAGCTCCCAGCCAGGCGGGCTCCCTGCTTGTGCACAATGCCCTCGCAAGGGCTCCCCACACTCCGTGCTGCTGGCAAGCCTAACATTTCTCTACACAGCAACAAGGGACTGGCCTCCAGCCCTCTCCCCACTCTTCTAGAGGATGGTCCAGGTCTTACGTCCAGTGATGTGCCCAAACTATCTTTCTGCTGACCATAGCAAGAGTGTTGGCCGAATGTTCATCCCCACCTCAAATCTCCAAGGTTTATTGTGGTGCTTATGAAATCAGGAGCTTATTAAATCAAAATCAGTAGAGGACATCCATGGACCATAGCTTACTAATGCATAAGAAAATAAGAAACTTCTGCTTCTATGTTTTCTAAAGCACAGTAGGACATCCCTTTCTCACAGTCACTCCTTTTGCGGTCAGTACCTAACAGTCACATGTAAATACAAATGTTTAATGTTTTTTCTTGGTTTATAAAGCATGTATTGATAACCATAAATGCTGAGGATTTTGATGAACTATAAACAAAATGTAAAATAAACAATAAAATCCCACTTAGCTAAGTTTTAGGTGTGAGTTTGAATGGTGTATCTTATCACCCAGAATGACTAGTTCTCTGACCTGTGTGACAAGCCAGATAACTTCAGCCACTCTCCCCTGTCTTGAACCTATTATCTTGTATTTGGCTGAAGCATATAATTCAGAAAAACATCTTTTATCTTATGATTTTAAGAGATGAAGATAGGCATTCCATAGCACTGAATCCCTAAAGTGAACCACCTCACCAGCTCATGAGAAATTGTTCTTTTTTTCCTACCTTCCTTCACCTTGCTTTTTTGTTCTTCTATCCATTGGCTCAGGATGCAAGAAGTATATGTATTGTAACCCTAAGGACGTTAGTGATTTTAGTCTTTCTCTGTAATTGTGAACTGGCAACAGTTTCCACTGATTTTTTAAGTCATCTCTTGAGAATGCTATTGAAGGTGTTGAGTAGAGGTTCTGCCTTTCCTTGGGACACCTAACAGTTAGCTACAATTAGGTTCTCCAGAAATCATTTTACAGGGGGTTTTCCCCCATGAAGATGCTTACACAAATCAAGCATAGTGGCTCTTAATGTAACTGAGCTGATTTCATCTGTGATTATGCTTTTTTTCCCACTTCCTCAGAATTCCCAGCATTTCTGAAGAAATGTGTTCAAGAAAACAAGCTATTACAGCATTATTGTAGCCAGTTCTGGTGCACTACCGTATTCAAATGCACCCTGATGGATTGAGCTGTTTGGGAAAGAGTATGAGATGTGGGATGTTTGTTTTTAGTTTCTTGTCCTCTGATGATCCCTAACTCCTTTCTGGGTTCACTATCCCAGTCTATGGTATTCTTAATTTCTGGACATGAACCTGTGTTCAGCTCTGTACACCTCTGTACCCTTTGCTGAACTAGTATGTGTTGTCTTCAGACATCACATTGTGCCATTGTGCTACTTCTAGAATACAAACCAGCAAGATTTAACATCTTTCTGTCAATTCAGATGTAGGAGGCACATGATGTAACCTTGAGAACAGATGGCTGAATTCACATACACTGAAGCACACAGTGCTACACTGATTTCTTAATCTCATTCTGAATAAATGACTTGTATATGAACAGATTCCCCAAGTTGTCAGAGCATCATAAACAAAATTGTTTGCTAATTGCAGTCAGCCACATCCATGCAAGGTTGTCCAGGAAGGATTTACAGGCTGCTTTGCCTTGCAGAACCTCTTTGTTTTATGGCAGGGAAAAGGGAAGGGGAGTCTCTGTCTTGATGCTCAGCTCTTCAGTCCAACGCTCCAGCCTGGTGTAATTTTCACCTGTAAATTGAACAGATTTCATCTAATTGCATTAAGAAACCACAAGTGCAAAACCTCTTGGAACTGTACTTTATAGAGCTACATTTGACAGTGTTTTAACTTCTAATACTTTAATTCTGACTTTTTTCTTTTTATGAATTTTTCTTACCCTCTCTATCATCTTGCCACACTGACCCAAGTTTGTTGTAGTAGCACAGAACAGAAGCTTCCTTGCTTCTTGTTATGGTTGGAAGCCTTCACAGGTATGTTAGCCAAAAGGCATTCTGGTAGCACTTTAAACTTTAACCCAGAGTACAAGGTATTTACTTCATGTAGTGTCTGCCCATAACTTGGGCACAGAGCACACAGGCATCACTGTGTTACCCCTAAGTTCATGAAAGTTGACATGCTCAATCAGTTGGCTAAACAAGCTGAGCTAAAAAAACCAATTCATACCCACTGGTGAATCTCCACTGTGGATGCACAGAAGAGCTCTTTGAGTGAGGCCCCGGGTTTCCAGGAACCAAGTAAGTCTTTGTGGTACTCCCACTCCTTTTAAAATGGCTTCAGGGATATGAAATTTGAACTAAGAACAAATTAGACCAAACCAATGACCTGTTATTCCATCTTCTGACCAGGGAGTGATCCAGGACGACTAATGCACCTATCACAAAGCTTCCAGCCTCCCACAACATAAGAAAATGAAAAAATTTGTCTAGTTTAATAAAAAAATTAGATTTTTTTTTCCCTCACAAAATTTGCTTCAGTGACCTCTCTGCATTTAGCAGTGTATTTTTGTCTGAATTAAAGGAGTGTTTATATTAGAACATTGCATGCATTTGTGGAAAAGATATTTCAGTATTGATAAATATTTACCATGATGGTATTTCTGTCTTCTCCACCCTGCAGATGTTTTCCTTACTAAATGTGTCTGGTTTTCAGCTTTGAACATTTTTTCCTCTGTTTTTTTGTCTGTATTAATACAATCATCCATCAAAAGAAGAGTGAGACCCTGACCAGTGTCCTGGTATTTTTTTTCCAATAGCCTTTGTTTTAATTTCTTGAAATGTTTCCAGAGCAATCCTGAAGCCACTACCATTGCCTAAGAATTAACATGCTTGTTACGGTCTCTGAAAATGCCAGCTATATGCACTTTTTCATTATTATCTGAAACCATGCAGAGATCTGGACCTTGAAGTATCCTAGGTCTTTTCCTTTCCTCTTTTGCCTCCCCCCACTCCCAAGAGGCAGCTATTCATCTTCATTAGCCACTTCTGTTAGCTTGCTGCCAACTGAGACTAGAAAACTAGCTGCATCAGTCTCGCATGGTAATTCAGGAATTAGAATCCATAGTCCTTGGGTACAGGAGGTTAATGCACTAATAAAGATTGTACCTTGATTAACCACATCATCTCAGCTTGCCCAAGCAAGGTTGGTTTTCAGACACTTTGTTGTTTCATATGGTTCAATGCATTCATCTAGAAACACAGCTTCTTAGCTAAAAAGAGCTCATCTTTGTGACTAAAAGAGAAATTTTATCTTTTTTTTTTTTTCATCTCACTGAAAAATATTTTTAAAATTTAAGGAAATTGTCTAAATGCTGTTCTGTGATATGGCTGTAAAAGAACACCTTTCTTTCCTAAGAGGGGGGAAGGAGGTTTGTCCTAAATTCTGATATGAGAGAGCATGACATGGTTTATAAGCTAATTAACTTGTTTTTAGAATGAAACCATATTTTTTTAGATACCCATAGCTTCTTCTAGGCCCACAGTCTCATTTATTCCCCCCAAAATGAATAAAAATTTGCAAGCATTTATGTTAAAGAATTATAATCATACAAATTAAGGACCTAAATAAGTCAGTTTTATAAGTAAGCAGCTATAGCCTTCTTTTACATTTGTCTGTCCTAGATTGCTGAACCTCGACTACGTGCTGCAGGTTATTTTCAGGATGGTCCCACTAAAGCAGAGATAATATATTCCAAACAGAAACTTATTGCACTGGTGTTTCTGATTTGCTGTAGGGTGAATTGATCCACAGATCACGTTGCAAATGCTCATGATTTGGAATGGTTTCGTTCTGTAGATACCAAATATCTGGATATTTAATGCTGAACACACTCTTTAGTGCTGCAGTCTGCAGAATCTCTTACCTTCTCCCTTTTCACGGGCCTAATTTCTTTTTTTTCCTTTCTTTCTTCCCAGTTCATGGGCATGTGCTTGCGCGCACACACACGCAGACACAGACACACACGCTCACAAATCCTGTTTCTCTCAAGCAGTTTCTGCTGATGACCATCTGTGCACGTCTGAAGAACCAAGCACAGCAAAAATGACACAGTCTCAAGCTACACAGTTACCTTCATTTCTTTGTTTAGAACAACAACAACAAAAAAATATTCCTTGACAAGCACTTGCCCCTGGATTGTCATGTATCTTTGGACGTTTTACCAATGAAGCCTAATGAAAGGAATTCATATTACAGAAAGCAACGGAGCATTTGGAGAGTCTCGGGACTGGTGCCAAAGGGGAAATGTGGTAGAATGTGTTTGCAGCAGATTGCTATGAAAAAAGTGACTCCTTGAAATCATTTTAGCAGGAGTAGGAGAGACAGAACTGCTGACTGAGGTTCAGAGCTGAACTGGCACCCAGCTCAGTGTCCTTACTGCAATTTCAGCACCATGATAGGGAGCTCACCATAGTTCTCTTATTTAATCCTTCAATTAGTATGTGTAACCATGTGTGCTGCTTATCTCAAGTTTAGAAAGCATTTTGCATCACACATGACAAATACTAACTATAAATTAAAACCCACCCAAATGAGTGGAGAGAAAGTAAGTAAAAAAGAAAACAGCAGAAGCTGGAAAACTACAAGGTATTTTGTCAGGTGGTGATGGTTCTGAATAACATGTTGTAAAATGATATCGACCATTAAGAGATACTCAAATGGAAAGCAGAAAATTATCAATTGCTCAAAGGAATTGCTCAATGGGGCTGATGAGGAACTAGAAAAATAGTTCTAAGTATGGATAAGTGACATAAAAAACCAAGATGAAACAGCTTTGTCTTTCCATTTTATAGGTGCATATTGGAAGTTTGGGTTGGAAAAGTTGCAACAATAACAGATACTACAGGAACCAATTTTGAAAAAAGGAGATTGGCTTTTCACATGATAGGAACCTTACCACAATGAAATACTGTCAGCTTCAACAGAGTCTCCAAAAGTTTCAGTGTCTAACTCTTTGCTTTGGATATTTGACACTAAAATCATAGCTGTGGTGTCGGCTAGTGGCGAGATAGCTTCATTGAATTGAAAGGGATATTTGCCAATTGACAGCAGTTAAAAAAAGAGACTTGTGTTTAAAAAAAAAATTTGAGGACAGAAGAGTAGCTAGATTAAAGGTTCTCGAACTGTGTATTGTGATCACTTGCTAAAGGGTCTTGGAAAGCTCTGCATTAGCTTTGCATGGCCTTGACTTCCAGCCAAATAAATATATCTAATGTTTCCCTAAAATGTGCATTTCAGTGTAGGTAACTACAAAGACAGATCCTCTCCAGTCCCCCTGAGCTAACCAGCAAGAGTATTTGCAAAGGAAAATTGTGTCTCACAAATCTCCTGTAATTCCTGTGACATGTCAGTAGAGCAGTGGATGAAGTTGAGTCAGCTAAAATAACTTTCAAAAGGTGTTTGACAGGGCCCTTTATGAGGTGCCACAAGTATTTCTTAAATCATCGTGTAGAGAGGCAAAATATTATGAATCAAAAATCAGCTAGGTGAGCACAAGCAGAGAGGAGGATTAAACAGTCAGTTTTCTTAATGACCCAATGATAAGTTCTGGTTTTGGCACTGAGCAAATAGCAAGATTATACATGTGGCAAGACTTTAAATCTAGATGATACCCATCTCCCTACTTGACATTAATTACGATTTTTCTGAATCAGTTCAACCATTCCTGGTATCATGTGCCACACAGCAAGACCGATGACACTAGATAAATAGCATTGCCTTAAATCTAGAGTGAATACTATTATTTACCTCTGCATGGTACTTCTCCTGAAAAATCATCTACAAGTTAGGGTTAAAAGCTCCAAACAAAACACTGCCAAGCAGTCATTAATCCCCAAGAAATGTCTGGTTACTTAATTGTTGCTGCAGAAACTGAAGTTGGAGCAAGGATATGCAATACTATAGATACCTTTTTTTCCTAGATTTTCCCTTCAGTGAGAAGAAAAGCCAATTTTCCATGTTGAGTGAGATTAACTAGGCTTGAACCTTTATAGCTTGTAAAACTGGACATTTATGTATGACTGCTGAAAACTGATTTATTACAGGTAGAGATGGGTAGAGTTGCAGGGCTGTAGAATTGCAGTATGCATGGGAATGAGATGTGCCATCACCAGCAGCACCACAAAGATGCCAGTGCAAAACAACATTGCTGCAACTCTCACAGGGAGAAGTGGGTGTTCCAAAACAAAGAGAGGGTCTCTGAGCTGCTCCTTGGACTTGTGCATCTGGCTGCAGGAGGACATGGACAGTCATTGTCATCTCAAAACAAGCTGTCCTCCAGTTGGGCAGGACATATCATTATCCACATATATTTTTTAAGCAGCCTGATCAGGGCTTCCTTCTTTGGTCTAGAAGTCTTTGTTTTCTCCACTTCTGGGCCCCAAATGTCTTCTCAGTACTTTCTTTAGTTGACATTGTTCAGGACTTTAGGATTAAGTTAATCAAGTTTGAAGAAGACTATAAATTGGTTTTAAATTGGACCATTATCTTGTAGTGGCTGGAGCATTTTTCTTGTGCCTGGTGTTTCTGACTTATTTTTTGATTCATGCTGCTTTTTTCCTCTTTTTAATTTCAAAAACTTTTTGTGTCAATCAATATTCTAAGCTGCTAAGGCTCTTAAATACATTTAAATTTTCATCAGTCCTTTTCAAACAGTTTTTGGCCCAGTGGATGCCTTTATGCCAGTACTGCCAATCCCAAATTCCAAAGACAGGCAAGTTACCTGAGAAGATGGGCATGAAAGTTCATTTTACAATAAAAGTTGAGTCCTTTCTGTTTCCTTGGTAAAATAGTTGCCATTTAGGCTTTCATTTTCAAACATTTCACACCATGTACCAAAAAAATAAAATATCTCAATATAATCATATGTCCCTACTAGTTCTTTGAATCTGTTTCAAATATCTTCAGCTAGCATCTAAAATCCTGAGAATTGGCACACTTGAACATATTCTGGATTTGTTTCTGCTTGATCTTGCAAAGTGTTGACATTTTCTGGACACCTAAATCCTTTCTCCTGATTTTTGAGGCTCTGTTCTTGGCAGCCAGAAAGGACACTGCACATAGTTTAATGTTTCTATCTTCAAAAAAATATTATACTAAATTTAAATCTTACCACTCCTCAAAGCTGACAGCCTGTAGTTTGGGACGCTTTTCATGGTGGCTTTCTGATTATTTTTTCCTAATTTTATTTAATTTTATAGTTGTCTGAATTTCAAAGGGTAGAGATAAATATGAAAAAACAATATGGTCACAACTCAGTGTATTATTCTAGTAAATTCACATTCAGATATTCATGTTAATGGCAGTTATTAACCCTGGCAGATATCAGTGGTCTTACTAAATCTTTGTGTCAGAAAGGGTTACATCAAATTTAAATAATGTAGAAAGCTTTATTATATACCACAAAGTAAAAAAAAAAAGAGAAGAGAAGCTAGTTGGGGGGGAGAAAAAAAAGACCATCAAGGCTCTTTGTCATTGAAGTGTGGATGAGAAATAATGTTGGTGAAAAGAAGAAAGGTCACCCTTATTTTTAATCAACCCACTGGTCCTTTTCCTGGATGAAGGCATCATTGTCAGACTCGGGCAGGCAAGGTGGGAGGAAGGAGCTCTGCTGCTGTAACAGATTGGTTTGTGCTGGCACAGAGCAGGCTCCTCAGGAGATGTTTCCCTGAAGGTGACAGTGGGGTCACTGATTGTATAACCTGGAAGAACTGCTTCTTGAGCAAATGGCAATCACAAGCACCAAATAGAGTGTTTCACAAGTAGCATAACTTTAGGTCAAAGCCACCAGATGTTCCCAGTCTGGCTGCCCCCGTTTTTAAATTGACAGAGATAACGTGAAGCATTGCCCTTGGGAAGAAAGGGACAGTAAGTCATTCTCACGTGCTGTTTCGGGCTCAGCGCCTCAACTTGGAGGGAAGAACACTTTGGTTGTGTACAGGGTTTTAGCAGTGGAAACACCTCTAGTCTATGTATGCAACATCACATTTCCCACAAAAGAAATGGTTCTCTGAGGGAAAAGTGAGAAAAGCAGGTGTGAAAGTGGTACTTTTTTAGATAACAGACTTAGGGTTAAATACCCATGTTGTAAATCTCCTTCTTGTCAATTTATAGTCATACACCTTTACTGTTAGAATATTTCTTAATACATAATTCCTTAATCTTTTGCAAACAGTAGCACATGTGCCAGATACTTGTAGCAAACAGAAATTTGATTGCCTATGTTTTTTGCTGCCTGAGTTTTAAGAAGTTACTGTATATTAAAAATTGCTATATACTGTTATTGCTGGCACTTATCAGATAAGGAAGTCATAAGATGAATGATCTGCCTCAAAGAAGTGAAAAGCAAAGCAATTCTGATACTGAAACTGCAAACCAGATGATGCTCTGATTAGAGGCACACACATAGATTAGAGAAGTATAATAAATCATGTAACTTTTTAGCCTCAAATAAAATAAAAGAATGCAATTTTTATTAGGAAATAAACTGTTTATCAAGAATGCTTTAAAAGTGACATTTATGGCTAATAAACTGTGTTGAAAGGGCTGGTCCTTTCATTGGCAGAACAGCCAGAGACTTTCCACAATGTGAAAAATGCAGCAGCTCAGCCCATGCCGGGTCAGGAAGCAGTTCCGTCAGCACTAATGAAGGATGGGAAAGAGACTCACACACACTTTTTTCAAACAAGAACATTTCTTTTCTCTTTAAAAAGGAATGAGTCATGGAAATATAACTCCAGTTATTTTGGGAGATTGTGGATCCCTGCATGGCTCCTTGGAATATCACTGAGAAACAATTCTACAGTCCGTTAATGGTAGCAAAACCCAGCAAAGCATCTGCCAGGCAGACTCTTGATAGTGTCAGCAATCCCCCTGCTTAGGCAGGATGTTATTTGCTCTTTAGTTCCTTTAACGTATGGGCCAGCTTTCAGGGTTGTCATGCTTGGCACTATTTCTCATATTCATTCTCTTAAGTTACCAAATACTGTGGCTCTTGGTGATGAACATGTCAAAAAAACATGTCCATCCCTTAAGATCCTGCACTAGAGAGGAACAAACTTCTTGGCTGAAGCATTTAATTTACCTCCCCTCAAAAGCAGTCTTGCTTTGGAGACCAACTCATTCAGACTTGAATCATAACAGTATTGAGTGTGTGCCTGCCTGCTACCTGAAGCTGTGTAAAGGATGGCTACATAAAAGTCAGGTTAAGCTACATCTGTCTCTTATGTATGAAAAAATGTCCCTCAAGACAAAACAGGGAAGAGAAAAAGGTGGAAAGCAGCACACCTCATTTGGGACTTGCCATATATGTGTCCTGCAAGACACAAACACTTTGGAGTAAGGAATTTACTCAACTCCTTTACAACTATAAAGGCAATTTTACAAATTAACTGTTAGCAAGTGATAAGCATTTACCATTCTGACCTTGCATGTGAAATCTGTTTTGTGATTAGTCCACGTGTACCCCATTGGTCATGAATTGAAATTTCTGTTCCTGTCTATAAAAAAATGCTCTTCTGTGAGTCTCACAGCCCGAATACATTGTGTGATTAAAATGTATTTGCAGATTGTCAGAAAAATCAAACTTTTTGCACTTAAGATACATTATCTATTCAGGAAAATGAGACGGTGCTTAGGAACTGCTCTCAAGAGTCTGTAAAAATCATTGTAGCTCATGTTCTGTCTAGATTATATGAAAACTGGGCATTTCCTAGAAGCTGCAGTAACTTAAATATTCCACTACCCAGGTACTTTTGCTACTGATATGCTATCATTATCTCCTTTTCTACTGACTTTCTAAATGCAGTTTGCTGAACAATATTGTTTTTCAGGAGATGACCCATTCATGGCCTCCACCACTGTCAGCTATTCACACACCAGGAAAGGCAGAACAAAGCAAGTTTCCCTTTCCAAACAAGGTAAGACATTCAGACACATTCCTCCTGCTCATCACAGTATGTCCTATGCAAGTGTGTGAGGTCTCTGGGCTGAGGCTGTGATGGTCTTCTTCATGTGTGTGTGCCAGTATTCCATCTTTTCCCTTCTTACAGCCTCAGCAGGGCTACACAGCCTGCATCTCTTGGCAGCAGAATTGATGGTGGTGTGGGGGCCACAGGCTAGGCAAAACCACAGATGTCTCTTGTGGGATCTCCAGGTGGGGTGGCTTCTGCTGAGGCTCCTGACTGATACCTTAGGGCACAGGCAGCAGTGGAAAGTCAGGGAGCTCCTCCTTGCATGCATTGCTCCTGCATTGTTTGGCTTCATCTTTTGTTGAAACCTGTGAGGTCTGAGGAGGCCTTCACTAGTACACTGGCCTCTAGTTGGGCCCAAGGAGTGAGCACACATCTTCTGCCACCAGCCTGGTTTCAAAGGGGTAGCTTTGCTAGAGAGGCAGTCAGCCCAGTGCCATGGTTCACAGAGGGGGCACAGAAGCATTTGCCACAGAAACATTTGATCCCCCAAGAGACCAAAGCCACTAGTCCTGCTGATACTTCCTTAAAACCAGCCCCTCTATTGGATATGTATCCAAGGGAGGATGCAGTGCAGCATGGTAAAGCTCATCAGCACAAGCTTGGGGAAACCACATTATTTATACATGGTAAGTCAAGAGGGAATGAAATCAGCTATCTTGTGCAAGAGCCAATAAATTTCATATTGTATCACCATATACTGTTTAGATGTCACAAGCATATTTCATGCAGCGTTCAAGCTTGAAAGATGGTATTGATACTGTTTATAGTCTTTCTCCTGTTAAAGCAAGCTCGTTTGGCAACTTTTAAGTCCATTCTGCAAAATTTAGTTCAGGGAATAATTATAACTACAAAGCCAAGAAAACTTCATTTTCCTACAGTAAAACAGCTTTTCTGTGGATGAGAGTGTCATGATTTTGAAGTTTCAGGGGTGTAAACTGAGATATCTCTGGCATGTTATGAAAGAAAAGGAAGGAAATAACTCACTATTTGTTTTTTGAAGGCAGACAAATGACTGAAGATGGTAGGTGAACTAGAGGTTTAAGTTAGAGCAAGTCCTGTAGAAGAGAGGTGGGTCAGCAGCTTACAAGCAGGTGAAGTGCCTGATAGGGATGACAGAGTGAAGTGGTGCTTGCAGTGCTGCAGTTTCTGCCGCAATTATCACCACACGATGTGTTTGTGTGGCACACGTGCAGATGTGGACGGGCAAGGCATGCATCTGTCAGTGGATCTGTGAGGCCATCGTGAATCCACATCCTCACAACTAAATGTACTATGATAAATATAGGAATAGGAGAACCACAGAGCAGGGAGCAAAGATACATGAATAATGGTTGATATTGACTTTCTCATCTTCTCTCTGCCTGCTCATTCATCTCTCTGGGAAATTTTCTATTATTTTGAATTGCAGAGCCGTTTCAGAGATCTACCACTCATTTTTAAAGATCTTTTTCGAGGTGGTTTCCTTTTCTTTTGCCAAAGTAGGATTTTTATTTTTTTTAAGCTTAGGATGGACAAGATTTCATATAGTAATATATGAGCATACTTTTGTACATCTAATAACATCACAACTGCATTGTGGCCTGGGTGGTCTGCATGGCCAGAAATTAGAGTGCTTTGTGTGAGATGGGAAAGAAGTATCTTAAAAAACTCACCGGAGTCCTGGAATAATTCTGTATTACTTGCCTTAGATTATGTTAATTTTAGACACCATTTCTATTGGAAAATATTTGAAAATAATTAAAAGATATTCTGTGGCTTAATCTGGTAATCTGTACAGTCAGAGACTTCAGAAAGCATCTGTTTTTCAGGCTCAAAAATGCAAAAAATGGTTTTCTAATTTTTCAAACATGTTTTTCAAACCTTCATAAGCTAGCTATTGCTTTTAAAAAAGCATAGTGTAAAATCTTTATTGGACCTCATAGGAAATGTCTCCATAGCTCTTAGAAAGCTTTCCCAGAGGTAAACTATGTAGCTGTCCCTACTTTTTAAAACCCGAAGGCTACACCAAACTTCCATTGATCTCACATTATTCAGATAAATGGTTTTGTCAGTTAAATAGTGACCAAGGCCAATAAAGAGACTGAAAGGCTAAAATCAGGGCAACAGCTTCATCTCTGAGTTCCAAGTCATGCATGGTAACATGAATTACTTTTCAGTCTTAATGGCAGTGTTGAGACATTAGTTCACTTCATTTGCAAAGAGTCTTCCAGCAAGAGAAACAAGTAGGCTGCACTCACTTTTAACAGAAGACAGTTCCCAAACATAGAAATTCTCATCATTTTGGGAATGGGAAAAAGAGAAGCTTGTAGGACTCCTGCCCTGTTACAAGGATGTAAATCATAACTACTTTTCTGTCTGTAAAAACTGAGTGTCAGCATCATTAGTTTGCATTCACGCCACACTGCTTTTAACCTGCAATTCAAGTAATTAGCAATCTGACAGCTTGAAACTTGAAATTTATTAATTAGGCTATTAAAGTTGCAAAGGCCACAGCAACTATACCTAGAGTGGTTTTGAAATCAGTCTAGTAATAAAAGTTAAATATCTGAGATTTATATATCACAAATATAACAGAATTGCACGTTTGAAACTGCACATGTGGATGTATTGATCAATATAACTAAATGCTCATTTGATGGAGGGGATGGATGTGCATAGGCTGTACTTCTATATAAATGTGCCTTATTAACATGGAAGGTCTGCATTGATTCACAAAAATGGGCGGAGAGCTGGGTCAGGTTTGACACGTGGCAGTGCCCAGTAGGTTTCCAAGTACTACGCTGCTGGAGAAACAGCACTAGGGATGTGTCCTTTATGTAATGGAGGGCATAAAGTTACATTTCATCCTTAACTTTGAATTTTCTTTCTCTCTGGAATTAATTTGTACTCTTGAATTTACTAGGAAAGGGCAATGACAGTCTCTTTATTTCTTGTTTTTCAAAGCTTAAGGATAATTGATTGAATGTGTGATGTGACCGTCTATGTATGCTTTCCTTTCTCCTCTCTGCCATACTTTGTTATGTACGAATGATCAGGCATTTCTTGATTTTAATTTTATTAAAAGCATCTTGATAAGTAAAGTTTAAATGAATAATTAAATTTGTAAATAAGAGCTCACTTGATGCTTGTGTGGATGAGCTTTCATGTTCAAGCATTAATTCTCTTGTGCAGGAAAAAATGCTGTTAATTCTGCTGCCTGATTTGCTCTCTTTCTTCGGTTTTTGTTTTTTTTTTGTGATTTCTTGTCTTGATAGTTTGATCAGGTGTGTGATTTCTGGTTATGCATATGTGATATTACAGGATCAGCCATTGTTTTATTATTTGAGAATTAATTTAGCCACTCCAAGAGAACTGGTTTCTTGTCACAAAGCTATTGGGTGATTACTCTTAGCAGACGCCAAGTTATCATAGTGATGTTGTTCCTTACAAGCGCAATTCATTTGCTTTTTCCTTTCTCGTTGATTTTAACAAGCTGGAGGAAATGCACTGGACAATAATCTTCAGAAATGAAGGCTTCACCTAGTTTTTAAAGTTGCATTCTTTTTGTCCCTCCATTAGTGGGAACGTTCTGTATTTGTCTATGAGTTATTTTTACTAGCCTTTGGCAGAGGCAAGATACTGTGCTCAGCAGTTAAAGGGGAGGGTGCATTCTTCCTGAGGTTAATGAAAAGGTAAAATAGGGAGCAAGATCCTTGTTCAGAAATTTCAAACAGTTTTACAAATACAAGGATATTTCCCACAAAAATATTGTATTTCCCTGAACTTCTCCAGGTACATAAATTCTCTGTTTTCAAAACTGAACATGCTCTAAAAGCAATTTTTATTGGGAGTGTGGTTGGCTACAAGAATAGCATTTAAATTCAAGTGTACATACCAGTACAGCACGGCTGCAAGCTGATCTTGACTTTTTAAGATTACATTCAGTCACTAGAAAAAAAACAGGCTTTAATCTCTCTTCATCAGAAACATTCACAAAAAGCTGATGCAATTTGTCAAAAGTACACAATTTCAAACTACTGAGAAATTATTCTTGGCATGTGAAACATGCTACAGATCTTTTCATATTGCTGTAGAAGGTAGAAACTCTTGGGGCTTGCCCAAAAATTTGACGTCTCACATTAAAGGTATTTAGGATGGAAGTGAGTTGCAGATGTGTATTATGGTATTAAAATTACAGATCAAAGCCATGCAGTCTGGACAGAGCAAAATGTGCAGATGGAGGGATTCTGATCAGCTGAGCCCTCAAGATGCCAGGGCCTGCTGTCCAGCCAACCTCTCTTTAGAGGGTCCAAGGAGCTCTTGGGTCCCCAAGGCCCTGAGGAATTCTCCTGAATGACTCAGCAGCACAATCCCAGACCAACAAAGTCAGAGCACCCTCGAATCTCTGGGGACCTACATTTTCCTCTCTCCATGAGCTGTGTGTTCGGCTCATCCCTCTGCCCCTATGGACCAGGGATCAAGTCCAGCGCCCAGCTTCTCACCAAAAATGATCGCACGTGTTCCTGTGGGTGCCTGGCCTCTCTGAACAGTCTTAACTGCAGCTCTAGCTGCAGCATGAATATGAGGTGGTATTCCTGTGTGTGTCTGGGTTATTCAGAAGCAGAGTTACATACAGGATACTCTTCCTGCTGCCGTTCCATGGCAAAGTGTTATTTTTTTTCCCTTGATTTAATTATCTTTTTGTTATGGTTTATATTTGAATTTATAGGCTTTTAAAAATATTTTTATGAATGCAAACAAATTCTGTGAGTAAAACACAGTGAACTAACATTTTCGCTTGAGGGAAAAGTGGTCTGATTTATTGCACCACATTCACAGGTATTGCTGTTGTCATATGAGGTCGACCTTGTAATCTCAGGGACCCAGAACTGGTCTGTATTTTCATTCTCTGATGCTGTCAATGTCAACATGGGAAAAGAAAAGACCAGCTGTGCTACTACCTCACGAATCCAATGGTCCATGAAACAATATTGGCCTTCCCTCTGTCTTATCATCTGAACTTGTAGAAGATAATAGATGAGTTTTGTCTGATCAATACATGAATAGTGAGCGGGAGAGTTGTAATAGCTATACAAGGAATTGCACCATTAAAGGGTTGTTGTGAAAAAAGTTTACAAGCCTAAGAATTAATGGATTTTCCAAGAAATTTTGGACTTATTCTTGTAAATGAAAATTACTTTGAAACCAAATGAACAATAATCAGTGTTGTTTGCACTGTTAAGGTAATGTCCAAGTAAGTATTGCGGCAAAAAAAAATGCTGAAAAAATAATTCACCTTCCCTTTTTTCTGTTATTACTGTAGGAGTCACAACAGGGATCTACAGGACACAGCAATACGAGTAAGTACCAACTCATTTTCTGGGTTCACTGGGTGGAGGGGTAGACAATGACTTTGAGAAAGAAGTGACTGATGAAGTAAGGGGTCAGTGGCAGACTGAGACAGCACAGAGCCTCAGCAGGCAGTACTCAGCTATGGACAAATATGGAGAACTGAAGAGTGACCATCAAAATGTCAGCTCTTTTGGTGGCCTGGGAGGAACAAAAAGTTTTCATTTCATCATGGCTGTTCCATTATGTAAATGAGAAAGACTGAAAGAGCAAAAGAGTGGTTTTTTTGGAAAGCCAGAAAAGAGCTGACCTACTTGCAGTCAGATCCAGACTGACAGAAAATTATGCAAGAAAACTTGTTATAATTTATCTTTCATATGCAATGGTATATTTGGTGGCCATTGCACAGTTATAAACTGCATAAATCTTGCCAAACTAACACTAGAAAGCGTTTCAAAGACCCTATGGCTCTTTTTGGCTAGCAGAGTGGGTAGGGGAGTGATGGGTGCTTGTGTGTCTCCTGCTCAGGGCTTTCCAGTGGATTCCAGTTTACAAATCATGGTGCAGATCAGTAGCACTTTAATTACATTTAGCTATGGTAAAAAAACTTAGCATCTGTATTGAACAAGAAGATTGAGTTGTTCTGTAAAACAAAATATTAATCCTCTCCCTTGACACCTCTGATGGTTGTTGATGTTGTCTTGCATATTAAAAATACATGATTCTACCCTGCTTTCCACATAAAATCATCACAGCCAAAAGAATTATTTTGCTAGCTTCCTGACCTGTCAGCCAGCACAGAGCCCAGTTTGCAAATTGCAGGGCTGTGACTGAAGATGAAAAATGCCCTGAGCTCATAGCTAGGGCTTTGAAAGGGTCTGGTCACCCACTGTATGAGGGAAAAGACATCCTGAGAGACAAGGCTGGGAGATGTAGGCTTTTAAAATGGTGTAGCTCTTCACCAAGGAAAGGTCAGCATGAGGAAGACAATGTTGTGAAGAAACGTGCAGTGGTGTCACTTAATTGCTGGCATTGATTTGATATTGCTGCAAGTACCAGCACTAAGGAAATAACAAAAGGCAAAGGGTATGAGGTTCTGTCAGAAAATAATGAATACAGTAATGAGAGAAAGAAGCACAAAAGAACCGTAATAGAGAGGGCTATGCAAACACAGGCAGAGGCACAAGCATGACAAACACACTGGCTGAGCTGAGAGCTTTGCAATGACATCAGAGGCCACAGTATTTGGCCAGCTTTGGTCCTAGCTGAGTATTTCCTTCTTCCAATACTTGAATAAAATAGGTTGTTCTGCATATTTAATGGAACCTGCATTCCCATGTATTACAAAATTGATCCTATGCCCTCACAACTTTTCCCTGCTTCTTACTCCTGTGGTCTCCGACCCCACTTCTGATTCCCCCATCCCTCCCATACCCCAATACCTCCAGTTTCTCCTCTCTTCATTCATCCTGCTTAGCAAAATCTGCAGCTGGGCAGAAGCTACACTTGGTACTGCCTAGGTGATGACAATCTAACCAAAGAACAGCTGGACCCATGCAGAAATATTACCTTCATTGGTGGCAAAAGTTAGGGTCACTGTCAGATGCCCAGACACTTTTTCTAACATCTCAGAGAGAGTTTGACTACCTCTGAGAGCTGTATCCATGAGAATTCCTGTTGAGGCGCTGCAATAAGATGTCAGACAAAACACAGTTAGAATGAGACATAGACTTTACCAGCCCTGTATGTCAAACTCAAAGGAAATTTGGGAAAAAATTATTCAGATGTGGGGTGGGTTGACCCTGACTGGACACCATGTGCTCACCAAAGCTGCTCTATTACTCTCCTGGACACAGAAGAGAAAATACAAGAGGATCATGGGTGGAGATAAAAACAGGGAGACATCATTCGCCAATTACTTTCATGGGCAAAACAGACTCAACTTGAGAAAATAAATTTAACTTATCACTAATCAAATCAGAGTAGGACAATGAGAAATCAAATCAGATCTTAAAAGCATCTTCTCACCCATCTCTTCATCCTGGGCTCAACTTCACTCCCAAATTCTCTACCTCCTCCCCACCAGCAGTGCAGGGAACCAAGGAATGGGGGCTGCAGTCAGGTAATCACACCTTGTCTCTGAAACTCCTTCCTCCTCAGGGAGGAGACTCCTCACATTCTTCCCTGCTCCAGTGTGTGGTCCCTCCCACAGGAGACAGTCCTCCATGAACTTCTTGTGAGCCCTTCCCACAGGCTCTGCTTCTTCATAAACTGCTCCAGCATGGGTCTCCTCCACAGGCTGCAGTCCTTCAGGAGCCGGCTACTCCAGCGTGGGTCCCACATGGGGTCACAGGTCCTGTCAGCAAACCTGCTCCAATGTGGGCTCCTCTCTCCATGAGTCCCCAGGTCCTGCCAGGAAATACTAGCAAATTACTCTGTGAAAAAGAACCCTA
Source organism: Poecile atricapillus (assembly GCF_030490865.1). NCBI lineage: Eukaryota > Metazoa > Chordata > Aves > Passeriformes > Paridae > Poecile > Poecile atricapillus. The sequence goes on from NC_081249.1 coordinate 30,854,095, forward strand.
ATGGTCAATGTATTGTGTTATCCAACTGCACATCTTCAGAGTCCCAGTTAGCTGTTTTTTCCCATTGCACCCTGACTTCTTTGGAGTGGCTCTTGAGCCTGTCATCTGCAATGGTTTTACTGCAGCTGCCAACATTGTCTTTCTCGTGGATTGCATTTGCATTTCTGTCATCCTTCCCCCACAAGGAAATCAAAGCATTTAAAAACTCATAATGGCTGAAATTATTCTACTCCATCACAATAAATATCATTTATCCCTGTTACCCAGAAAGGGAAACTTAATCGATTTGGTGATTCACCAAAATTCCAGCTAAGAGAAGAGAACTCCTTTTCTGGCCACCCACTATTCAACAGGGGAAATCCTACAAAAGTTCTTTTGAAATTTATTTTGAAATTCAAGAAATCTGTACACATCTTCTGTTTGTATCTAAAAAGGTCGGGAAAGAAGTCACATGAGATGAGGCAGAAACTAGGAAAGTCCTCCCAGTTCTGTGGCTAAGGATCTGTGGAGTGACACACCACTGTGTGTTTTCTGCATACACCCGCTGACACACACTCACCTGTTTCAGGAAACATACACAGTGCTTAGCATGTGAAACAAAGTGTGCTAACATCAATCCCATAGCAAGGTGGGTAGCATGTTCTTTGTTAAGAAAAAAGGCTAAGAAAAACAAAGGTTGGCACAAAGTTGCCCATAAAAAGAAGTCAAAACTAGAGAAGATTTAGCAGTTCAACAAATGCCAGCCTCCCACAATGGTATCTGCATGCATTTGACAGGTTACATGAAAAAATAAAAACTAAATCTTAATTTGGCCAAGAGTGAGGGTAAAATAGCCAAGTTATTGTAACAGGTAATTATATTTTACATTCCCTTATCCAAAAATACTATCTTTACCATGTCTCTGACATTCAACTATGCTTAGGCTAAACACATTTGTAAAATTTGTAAGATTCAGTCAAGTGAGAATGAAGTTGGTAAGAACTGATAAAGCATTAATGGCCAGATTTTCTACTCTGATAGGCTGGACTGATGCATTTCTACCATCTGTGCAGGCTTCATCCTTCCTCTCCAGACAGAAGTATGTTAACTGACAATTAGCATAAAAGCAGCTACAAATGCTTACGGTAGGGTAATCCATTAATATCCAGTTTGGCTAAATCACAGACATTCTGTTTCCTCACAGTACGTATGCTGTTTCCCTTGTTGCTGCATTAGCATACGTTGCTGAAAGTAGAACTGATGTGAACTCTGCTGGCAAAGCACTCAGGAATCCATATTCTCTCTCACACTCAAGCAAACCAGTGCTCATGGTAATAATTCATCACTTAGAAAAGACCTAAGTTACAGATAGAAAATCCTTGAATATATGCCAACTGTTACTGTTGGTTTCTTGTTCCAAATTTCCATAATGCAGATGAGCTCCAGGGCTCCAGGTTCCGGAAGGCTGACAAACGTATATTGTAGCAACAGCTTCCTAGCCAGCAAGTTCACCATCTGGATATACTTTCTGAGCTCTCTGCTGAAAGTGAAGGGTGACCTAGAGATTATGGAGTGGATGTATTCCATCCTGTGTGGATGCCCTGCTCATGCCTAAGTTTTAGGTGGCTTTAGCTACCCTCTTAAAGTGAATTCTGAGTTTCCCTAGAGGTCCATGAAGGCATTCGTGGCTTTGAAGTCATCCAGAGCCTTCCTCTTCCTGTTCAGTAAAATTTAGGCACCTGAGCTGGGTAGACACAAACCCTACCTGAGGGAAGGATGAGATCTAAAAGCACTGTGTCAAGGTGTTTGCGATACCGAGAACTTCCACTACAAGACAGCGACCTCCAGAAGGTCACTATCCAGAGCGTCCTTCAGCTTCCTTCTGTACAGCAGTGGAAGAACACTGGTAGCAGAATCCTGCCTCTTCTGAAGATAGCAGCAAGTTTTCCAGAGGTGTCCTTATAGCTGCTGCTCTGTGGAAACTGAGTGAGGTCTTTGTCAGCAGCAGACAGATGATGCGTAATGCTCATGTGCATGGACTAGGTTGGGACTGATCCAAAACCCACCCAACTCAATGAGCAGCATATCAGGCAACACCAAAACAGCAAAATTCTTATGACCAACATAAGAATTTCTCACATTTTTTTCAGAAGGAATAGGTGGATTTTTGGTTTAACACAGCTCATTAAAAGGTAATGGAGAAAAAGACACCCATCAGTAAAACAGTCACATTCAACCTCTGCGCCTCCTTGTCTGCTAGGCAACATAAACTCATGTGTAGACAGCTATTAGCATCCAGCGACACACAAGAGGAGCAGCATCTGCACACTCTCTAGGCCCAGAATTCAAGTTCAAGGTGATTCAAATTACTCTAAATCCATGGTAGAGCTACACAGAAGTCTTACACTGGACTGCAGCTCTCTCAGGTTACCCAGAGAACATTAATTACAGCAAACAACATCAGCCTTACTGGTTTTTGGCAGAGGGGGAGAAAGGAGGGTGAAGGACTAGGCCTGACTCAGCAGAAGCAGTGTCACCCCACCTGCAGGCAGCCTCCCTCCCACTGTCTGTGCTATGTAACTAAGTTGTGTTGGGAAAATACATTATTTTGGACCCAGGATGGGGATCATCACAAGCCAGCATGCCAGGACCCATATGAGTCATAAGGAAACGTGGAGAGGCATCCCTTGGGCCTCTGATGCTTCTCAAGCATTTGGGTACTTGACTTCTGGCACTGAGTGCCTAAGCCAACATAGCAAAGAGGGCTTCCCTAGCTCCCACTTACAGAAGCTAAAGATGAAATCCTTAACATGTCAAAATGAATGTGAACAAAAATATCCATTGGCAGAACTGTGCCCTGATCACTGCCTTACTGTCTGCTGCTGTTGCTGTTTTGCTTTTTCTGAAATAATTACTGTTCCTTGAGCAGGGTTTTGGAGAAAGCGCATGGTGTACGGAATACACTCTCGATAGCAGATCTGTAGGGCCCTAGAGAAATTTCCTTCCCTTTCCATTGCTCCAGGGTCTGCTGTCCCTGGTAAAGTCTGCATCCTCTAAGCATCTCCTCTTGTGGAGTTTCTCTGCCTGACATTTGTCACGTGTCAGTGACAAGAAAAGTCAAGTCAGGATTGACCCCCTGCTTGCAAATGCTCCAGCAGTGCCCCTGCAGCCCTGTGGTTGCCTCCACAGCTGTCTGTGTGTGTGGCAGGAGTGGTCAGTGTTAGCAGTGAATAAAGCATTGATGTGTCACATCCGAGCAGTTTCCATACTGACCCATTTCTGATGTCATTTTCTTCTTCTCTTTTAAAGGGAAAAGTGATGTAGAGCCAAAGACCCCAGAGAAAAGCGCAACCCATACATCGTAAGTCACATTTCCGTTTAAGATTGGAGAAGGCAGCTGTGTTTTTATCAGATTTGTTGGGGAAAATAGAATTTGTTTGTTTTCATTAAGATAAAGCTCTTTCACTGATGCTTTTCGTAAAACAGCTTTTTAGATAATGACTAAACATTAATTATTCCTAGAACTTCTGCATGCTAGTAAGTCAGCAATCTTTGCAAGTGAAATGGCTCCATATCACGCTGAATAGATATGAGATTATTTTTGTGGGTGTGCAAGGCTGGCCTTTAGAACCTTACTTCAGCATTACCTTAATGCTGCTGGAGTTTGTCACACTTGCTAAAAAACATCATGTCACATATGCCTTTGATGTACTGATGTAATTTTAAAAGACTGCAGTCTGCAGCTTCACCTCTGAATTACTTGAAATCCAATTACAGTTATCTCTGGTCTCTCACGATTTTGTTGATGTTTTTGAATTAACAAAAGAAGTCAAGAAATAGATAGGAACAGGCCCTTGTAATATATCAGTGTTCACCTTCACTTTACTGCAACAATAGAAGCTTTTACCATTTTTTTCTACTCTAGTATACAAAAGACTGAATTGTTTTGCCAACATAAACCAGTCTATGAAACAGATGGGCTGCAAGTTAAAAAAAAATTTAAAATAGCATCAGTCTTCCAAACTAAGCGAGATAAGTGAATTCTTTTAATAACTACCAGGCAGGAGCACTATGAATTTCTGAAAAATCATTCACCTTTTTAATCCCATTTGAGAGAGGGAAGTTCTTGTAGCAGTCAGTCATGTGAGTTTTAGAGTGCATCTGGCCCATAATTTATGTTTTCTGATTCCTGTTATTTAAATTCAGAGCATTATATCATGTAAATCTCACAAGGTGTCACCATTTGTTACATGGCCAAAAGTAGTCACAGAAGGAGGTACAATAACAATGATTTATTGTGGGACGTTTCGATTTCTGCTGCAAATACGCATTAAAAATCTTCTGGAAATTAATCTAGAAAAAGATTTGACACGGTGTAAGAAATGGCTTGTCCTGCAGATTGTGTTGTGGAATGTAATTATAGTATGCAAGCACATTTAGGCAAACTTATTAAATGAATTAAGCATTAGTAACCTTATGCCTTCTGATAGTATGATTGCTGGGAATGTTTAATAGAATTATTTCAATAATTACCATTTTTAAAAATAATATTGCAATAAAGACCAAAAGAAGAAGGGTTTTAATGCCATCTGGAGGTATTTTGGAGAAATGAACACATTTATTTTTACTGATATTTAGCAGTATGTGAAATATAAGCCATCCTCTACAGGTTGTTTTTTTTCTAGGTATTACTTTATTGATGAGGAATGCTCTTTTCTTCTCCTTCACTGGATTAAAATCCTGTAAGGTTTCTGAACCACAACAGTGGTATCCCTGAACCCAAAATACGAGTTCAGAGGTTCACCCCAATATGGCTATGGGTTGGATTTGAGACTACAGACTGATACAGTATGTCAGAATCTGGTTAGGTGTGAAAGGTTGCTTTGCTAATTAGAGATCTTGCTACCTTCTGAAACTGTGCTGTCTGCTAGATACAGTATATTTATAATGCTTAGCTTTAAATTGTTACTATAGTCTAAGGCTACAGCACAGCTTACATTGGTTCCCAGAACAATTTTTAGAGGCAGAAACAACTGGTTACTGTTGATAAATGACTGGATTCAGGAGCCAGAGGTCCGTCTAGTTAGAGAAATTCCACAGAAGCAGAGGCAGGAGAAAAAAGAGGAGATGAGAAGAAGGGAACCAACAAGTGTTGTGTCAAAAGGAAGAAAGTGAAAGGGATATAGTTAAGAAGTAGGAAAAGGAATTGCAAACATCAAGTTTTTGGAAAGAGATACAAAACTGAGAACAGTAGAAAAGAGAAACAGAGATCAAAAACTGAAGACGAGTAAAAGCCATTAGCAAACTAAAGATGTACGTGTTACTCAGCAGAGGGCTGGATCTGTGAGTGTTAGTGAAGGAAAGTAACTCACGCTGGTATATAGGCACACACCAATGCCCCAGTTCTCTTTATGCTACCCTGCTGCTGGCCTTTCATGGGTTTCTTCTCTTATCCACCATCATCTAGGACAGTTTTTTATCCCTGGTATCTCAGGCAGTCATGAATACAGAATTCCTCTGCTCTTTTGCGGCCGTAGAAACTTGCGCCTGTGCACACAATGCACAGCCAGGAGAACCTGCAGTGCACACCTGCACATGGATGTGTGAGCCTGTGTGCCTGGTCTGTCTGCAGATGGATGTTCTCTTCCCTGGTGCATGTGGAGAAGACCATACCTGGGCAAGAGCTCCAGCAGTGCCCAGCTGGGAACTTCAGGGGAGTGCAAAGGGCACGAATGCTGCCAGGGGTCCTTGTGGATAAAAAGGCTGTACCCTCTTGCAAGATGTCACTCCCCTCAGAGTGTCAAAGGAGCCCAGTTGGCATCTCCTGGCAGGGGTGCTAAAAAGGAGCAGCACTGATGTAGGAGCGAGATGGCACGTTCAAGCCTGACAAAGAGAAACTGTGGGTGCACCTCACTGTGAATCAGTGTTTCCCTGTGAAAATGGAACAAACAGCAACAAAAAAAACCCCCCGCAAAGTCATGTTTGCCTAGAGGAAAACTAGAGAAAAGATGGAGAGGATTAAATTAACGTTTTTTTTCTTGAAAATGTCTTTTTTATTTTCCTCAGGCATGTTACAAGCCTCACACTCTAGCCAAGTTTATATGATTCAATGGCAGTTAATTCATCCCTGGTGCAGATATACTACCTCCATCCAAACATTATTTATGCGGCTTCAAAGGACAGGTTGATTACCCTCCTGAATCAGGCAGTGAGGCATTTGTGAACCAAGCATTAACATGACATCTCCCCTCAAGATAACCCTCATGCCTTGCCCACTGGGCTCCAGGTCCTCAAAAACAAGCATGACCCTGAGACCTGGAGGTGCTATCAGAGGACCCAGGACCAGAGGTGCTATCTGTAACCTCTCAGAGAGTGCAGGATGTGTAGTGCTCTGTTCAGAGGCTTTGGGTACAGCATCATGCGTGGGGGCTTTTCCTGTATGTCTAATTCCCTAGATAGACTCTTTACAACACAACTCTCCACTGATTACAATATTAAACATTAAAAAAATAGTAGGCATTAGATGATGCACAGTAATTGATGTAGCATCCTAATGAGGCAGATGAATAAGGGCAGTTATTGCAGTGCTAAGGATAGTGGAGATGGATTTAGGAGAATAAAACTGATGCAAAAGTGGCAAGGAAAATCTAAGCAGAGCTCTATCGTTTTGTACAATATTCCTATGGCTTTCACTGCCATGGCATTCACAATAATCACCTGAACTGGTACTGAAAAATCGCAATAAAAGGTGCAAACAATACAAAAGTGTTAAGCTGTCTTGAGTCTTCCCAGGTTGATTCATGTTCCTTGTAATTGAATGCTTTTAAAGCCATGAGCATTCTGTATTTGAAGGGGTTTTATTGTCATTGTACTTAATATATATAGCTCTCTATGGGTCATATGGTTATAGCTTTGCTGAGCATTTCCAAACTTTTAGGACTGATCAGAAATATCTAGTGATGTTTTGTTCTTTTGGTTTTGTGATCAGAGGGTCAATTTTCAAGGGTCAGAAAATTTTCACAAATTTTGTTAAAAACATCTCATTTTTATTAAAATCCTTTCCCCCCTCCCAGTTTTACCACCAGAGTCTTGAGGGCTGCATTAAGACATGGGTGTGGATGAAGGAAGAGTGGTCTTTGGTTCTTCAATATTTGCAGTTACAGGATTTTAGTCTTTTTTGGGCAAATCTATATGTCCTTTCATTAAGCCTTAATTGTTGCAATTAAAACTTTTGATTTTATAAAACTTCTGTACAAGGCAAAGTGCTTACAAGCAGTGCACATGTTTCAGAGGACCTTGCAGGGTCACAGAAACTCCTCCCTGAGCTGGGGGTCTCGGATCTTCCACCTTCCCACGTGCAAAATATGACAATAATTAAAAAACTGCACAAATATACAAAGCGCTCAGCATGACTCCCGCTCTTGGAATGACTTTCGATGTACTGTCTGTTGCAATGTTCTTCAGTACCTTTGTGTTTGTAAATGATTTCCAGTTCAGACTACCCAAGGTTAATCATGCCTGACTGTGATTCACTGCTATGCATTTACCTCGACATTTCTAGTGCACTTACTTAATGATATCAGGGCTAGCAACTAGATACCTCAGTGCTGTCTCTTTATTAACCCTCCCACAATTATTTTCATGCTGAGCTGCTCCAGATTTTTCCCTCCCTTTTTACAAGAGAATTAACTAAGATTGAGGGAGGCTTTTATAATTTATGGCAGTTGTGCCGGTTTTGTCCTTTACTAATACTCTCTGGGAATCACAGTGATCACAGAGTGTGTGTGTGTGTGTGTGTGTGTGTGTGTGTGTGTGTGTGTGTGTGTGTGTGTTGTTTGCTTTTGCCAGGCAGAAAGAGATGTTGGCTATGTTCCTTCCCTGTACTGGTCCCCAGCATCATGTGCAGAATGATTTGCTTAGGGGGATCTTTATTAACAGCACTAAAGTCAGCAGCTTCTAAGCTGCCCATTTTGCAGACATTAGTGCTACAGTTTCTTGCCCATCCAACACCTGCTCATCATTCTCACCACCCTGATTCTCCTTCAGGAAGGAAACATCACGTTGGAGCAGCATCACTGTGGTTCTTGCTTGATGTGACACATTTTTATGGGCACAAGCATCGCATTTGGTTCTTTCTTCCTCTCTTCTGTCTTGCCCCTTGTATCTCCAGAGTTACAGTTAGTTATTCCACAGCCAAAATCACCTGCTGCTTTCCCCTTCTGCAGTGGGAAGACTGAGGCAGAGGGATTACAAGGTGCCTGCAGAGAACAGAGAGAACCAGTCTCAAATACAGGCAATCAGTTTGAGCAAGTGCTGCCAGGTCACCATCCAGCTCTTAGCCCTCAGGGAGCTTGTCCTCTCACACCTGGCTGACGTTTGGGCTTGACATTAAGTCTCTCAGGCAACAGCTGCAACCTGATGGGACTTTGGGAGTTGGAAGAGTAGCCTTAATCCCACCTCACTTCACTGAAAACCCTGGTGAAAGTTATTTTAAGTTAACCTTGGGCTTTTCCCCAGCTAAAATAATTAGACCACCTTGAAGACTGTCTCATTAATATTTGTACAAAGTGTTGAAAAATGTAATGTCCTGTAAAAAAGCTGAGGATTACTCACCCAGAACAGTAAAGGAAATGGGCAGTAGTTTAAATTTTCAAAGACAGACTTGGGTAGTAAGTGGTGAACGTCCTGAGGAGTGCCACATGTAGGAAAAAAAGGGAGAGCAGAAGCTGCTGCCTTTCCCAGGTACCTGCAGAGCTGATGATCAGTGGCAGCTCCTGCCTCATCATCATTCTCCCATCCTCTCCCCAGAGTTTCAATCCTGGGACAGGGGTCACACAGTTTAAATTAGAAGGATTTGGCTTTAGTCTTGCTGTTCTGGAGGGAGAGATGGCAAATAGAGAAAGGACAAAGCATGCAAGCTGCAGAGGAAAAAACCCTCCAGCAGTACATCTTCAATATCCTTCTTTTTGTTTGCCAAGAGGACCATGATGGATCAAGTCAATTGAACCAGAAAATAGCTAACAGATGGGCCTGGAGGACAATGGAAAGGGTGAAATCCATGCTAGTGAGGAAGCTGATTCAAAAAAAGGGCTGCACAAACTTTATGGGATATAATCCACTTTTTAGCTTTCAGATTAAGGCACTGGGGCAACTTCCTAATCTCTCACTGCTCAGTTTGTGGGCATTTTAGATGGCAAGGACGTCTGCAGCAGACACATCAGCCAGTGATTTGGTGAAAACTCTTTTAGTAACTCCACAGGCTCTATTCAGGGCTGTCCTGAAGCATATCAATCTGCTCATGAGCCACAGATGACCCTGCTCTGCTGAGAAGCACAACTTCCAAAGGATGGTATGAACATGAAGTAGCACCCTTTATGATAATTTTTGGGGTTTTTGTTTGTTTGTTTTTAAACTTCAATATGTCAATGGTTTTTAATGTATATCTGTGATGTTTCTCAGAGAAGTCCTGCAGTCCATGAAAAAATAAAAAAAAAAAAAAAGAGAAGAAAGAAAACAACCCCTTACTATGATGAATGAAGGCAGTGTTTTTCAGAGTGATGGAGGTCTTTAAAACTGCAGAAGTGAAAGTCTGGTGTTTATCCATGAACTAAGTCTCTGGCACAAGAAGAAGGCTGGCTTCATTGCACTATTCCACCTGTTTACTCGAGCCTCAGAGCTTGCAGAGCTAACCCCTAACACTGCCAGATTCTCACTCTGCTCAGCCAGTCCAGCAAGGGCAGCTAAAATTTTAAAACCCCCTCCTCAGCTCTCAAATTTCCATGAAAAAGTTCCTCTTTTCTGCCCTCTCCCCTGAAATATTACCCTTAGTCCATGTACAGAGTGTTTCTCCGTGTGTTAAATATATAGACTGTTAAGGACGTGATTTTACCAGAACTTCCCACTCTCAAAAACAAAGTGATTTCACCTATGGGATGCATCAGTCACTGTGGTATTGTCACAATGCTGATGTGAACCTTTCCTGCCAATTCCTAACCTTTTCTGAGCACAGATTTTTTGAGTTTACAGAGCACAATGCTGCTGATAGTTCACAAAAAAACCCTATTGTAAGTTGATACCAAGAAGTCTATTTTCTTCAAATGCTATAAAGACATTTTCTTGGAAGACATTTGCTCACACACAGCTTGACTTATTCTGTCTTTAAGGTCTACAAAGTTAAGGAAAAAGAATAATTTTGTACTATTTGTCATTTTTTTTTGCCATGTAAAAAGTATAGACACATAGTAGTCAAAGTTGATACGAATAAAAATAATCTTTAAATACCACCTGAAATCATAAAAATATCTCAAAAATTATCTTTCTGAAAGAAGATGAGTTGGAGCTGATTTGTTTGGTTTAGAAAGAAACCATATGGAAATCCAATCAGAACTTAATTGCAGCTGTGGTTTTCCTGGGAGATAATTGAGCTTCTGTTGATTTCAAGTCAGACCCAAAAAAACACTATGTGAGATATCAACAAAAATGGGGATGGTGAATGCTAAATAAAAGCATTACTGAGGTCTGGGGAAGTTTTGTTTGACTTAGATGGGCTGAGATAGGGCTTTCACCGTCCTATTTTTAAATGCTATCCCTCTCTTTTACCAGATATAACAAATAGCTTGCATTTACCACCCTTGTGGCTCAATGCAGAGTTTTATTTACAAAGTGCCCTTGATACAGGCCCTCTTGTGTAGCACCTTCACCTTTACTATCCACCTGTACTCTGCACACTGTAGAGAAAAATAGTTGCAGGAAGCTGCCCTTATTTTGATGCCACCCTTGGCTGATGGGGAAAGTGGTTTTATGCAAGAGAAACCTTCACTCCAAAACAGCAGCTTTTGTCCCATTGGAAAACTTACTATAATGCAGGTCATTATTTCTAATTTTATACCAAGTCAAAAAATGCTTCTCTATCACCAGTGTTCATTGAATGCCATTTAGAATAAAGCTGACCAACTTAACCAGATAAAATGTCATCATGCTTGAGGAAATGTTTTCCTGTATTAAATTGAAAACACATTATTTTTCTCTTAGGCGCTGTTTTCCTTGGACTTTGTGATTTGTAAGGGACTAATTAGGAACTTTGTATGTATTGTAAATTAGCTCGGAATACAGTGTCAAAGAGGGGTTTCTAGGAAAATCAGGAGATGCAAGTACCTGGGAAGAAGTCAGTTTCATTGGAAATTCCTCCAAGAAGGCAGACACCATCAACCCTGCTCCCTATTTCTTCTCTGAAGAAAATGACAAATGGAAGCTCAGCACATTGGAGTCATGGTGTGCGTGGTGGTGGTTTTTGCTGGGCTAAAATTCCTGGTTGCCAGGGTAACACATTTTGGAAATTCTCTACCCTGGGTGAAAGCTGCTGCAACTTGAAACCCGCCGTAGGTGATGCTTGGCGGGGGCACCACCACTGCTGGGTGTGGGGGGCTGCTGGCTTTGCCCAGGGGCTTGGGGCAGGGAAACAAAACCAAATGGGTCCAAAAGAAGAGAAGAGTGATTGGGAGCTTTTGATACTTCCAGACTTCCAGGATGTCATAAGCTGATTCTTTTCTCCACACCATGTCAGCCAGAAGATGTGGGGGGGTTACCTCATCTCAGGGCTGAATTGCTGGGTGATGGGAAGAGGAGAGGTGTGTGTGCGCCTGGAGGGTGGGGAGAGGAGGAGGGTGAGAGGGGAGGAAAGAGAGATACAGGGTTCTGGCCACCTGCCAAGAAAAATAACTAACATTTTGCAAAAGAGAAATCCTAAGACTGAGGTCATAGTATGGAAAAAGTCTGTTTCACAGACTCTTGAGCCTGAATACAGGCCAAGTTTTTTAGGTTTTTTTTTCCCCCTAAATGCAGGCATCCTATTAACATTTGAACACTAAAGCTCGTCCAGGAATGGAAAGATTTTGGAATCTGAAGTGCCTTAGTTTTATACTTTATTGGTACACAGATATAATTTTTTAATAACAAGAAAGTGAGTTTCTGAATGAGAAGCTCCCTCATTTTGCTGTTAACTTATTTTATGACTATGAAGAACAAATTAAAGGAATCTAAAGAAGCGTCTGTTTCTCCCAGAGAGTGACCAACTCGAAAAAAAAGAGACATTTCAAGCTTGGTGGACAACTTTTAATTTGCCATGCAAATTACAAAAAGATACTGAAACCAGAAATGATGATGAATTTTCCTGTGTGGAAGAGTCCGACTGTTCAGCCATGAATAGCTATGATTTTTTTAAACCTTTATAGTGGCAGGCTGGCAGTTTCATGACAAATTACTTTTCATACCTAACTAAACAAATTATTGAAGTTCTTCTGCCTTAATCTCGATTTGGATTAAAAGTCAGAGTGTGGATATTTTTTAACTGGGGAAAAAATAACCCTTGGATTTGTTAGGATGTTATTGCAAGCAAGTTTTCTGGTCTTTGATTTGCTAAGCTACAACTGGAGTCTGCCTTCCTCGGGGTAAGAATATTTCCACATTATCATTTCACCTGCGGTATTTTAAGAGGGAGAATATTATTTCTCAGCGTGTATCTTGGCTTAGTGCATTCTGTTCTTTGTTTAGCATTCAGACAAGCTTCATCTCCCAAAAGAGATGTGGAATATATTTATCAGCAATTTCAGAATTGATGATAGATTTGACAAGCAAGCAGGGTGACACACCGAAGCTATCAAAGCTGGAGATGAATCAGGACAAAGGTTTGGATGAGGTATATTGTTCCTGAGATTCAAAAGGGTTATACTTACTGATCATTCCAAAATCAGGGCAACTGTACCACTGACTTACAAAGATAAAAGCTAAGTTTTTCCAAAGAAAAAAAAAACAACCGCATGGTTTGATTGGCCCACAGACTTTTTATAGCAAAATGGTTCAATTACAGCTGGCATTTCTGCATGCTGATTTTTATTAGTTTTGTAAGATATTTTGTCAGGATTCATTTGTGCTGATTCCCCCTTTCATGGCATAAACTGTAAGCAATTGTTGGTAGAGAAAAGGAGTCTTGACATATTTCTTCAGAGACACACTCCAGGAGGTGGTGTGATAGATCAGGTATACTAAATTAAAACAGCACCAATCTGTTACCTGATAAACATGTGAGCTTACTGTATGTTTAATTGTATTAGAATTAGAACAATTCTGGGTAAAAATCCTATACGTTCTCCATCAGCTTTCCTTCTATCAAAGCAAAGCAGACAAATCAGCACAAATATCTTTAAAGTATTTAATAGCACAATACAAAGTAGAAGCAAATTATCCTTTTGTACCTGGCTTGATGACCAATTTTTGTGGCATTTAAGTGGGCATAGAGGGGGCCTTCTGTTCTGAAGTCCCCCAGGGAGATGAGGCAGGCATCCAGATGTGTGACCTGTCTTGATGTAGTTCTGAAGGTCAAATACAGCAATAGCAAGGAAAAGGTCTGGGGCGGGGAACCCCAGAACATCACAGAACATACCCTCAAAAAAAAAATTGTCATTACTCTGGTATTTACTGGTTTTAATTGTTGTTCTTAAGAAATTCAGGTCCCTGCTCACATAAAATCTGTGGTTTTTTTATGACATACAAAAATGTGATATGAGGCACAAACTTTAATACTTGTAATAACTGTAAGCAACAGCAATTTCTATACATGTATATAGAAGACACAGTGAAGCCTTTTGCCACAAACTGTTAAAAAAATTGTCAGGGAGACATTTTCCTCTGTCACATAGGAAGATTTTGAAAATCTTATAAATAATTATAGATAAGCATGATGCCTTTTAGTCGGACTTCTTTCAGTATTATTGTTTGAAAGACCTAGAATTCCTGTGGGTATAAATTTCTGCTTGTGCCGTGCTGCCCATCTTCAGGTCAGTTAAAAAAGCATTTCCCTGAGAGCAGCAGGCTTTACTGTGAGCAGCCTCAGTAATGCAGGATGACTTGCATGTGTAGAAAAAGGGCTTGCTACAAAAGTGACTGCACATGGAGTGATCAGGGGAAAAAAAGAGGAACCCGTGTTTGTCAGAGCAGAGGTCTGCTTCTCCTCCACGTCCCTCACAGCTGCCATCAGCACACTGAGCATCGCCTCCTGCAGCACAGCCATCCCAGCACGGCTCTGCTGAGCGAAAGGTCCAGCTCTGAGGCCAGGAAACGCACAGCTAGCTTAGGACAGATGTCCTGTCCTCTCCTGAGGAGTTTTACTCTTGCAGGCTTTGTATTCAAGAGAAAGAAACCCCTCCCTGAGCCTTATATTTCATTACTGTCTAGGAGTGGCTGGCTGATGCCACTCTTCAGCAGGCATGATCTTGTGAGGAGCCCCGCAGCACCCACAGCAGCATCCTGTGACTGATGCTGCGTATGCAGGAGTCAGGGACCAAATTGCCCCCTCTGAAGCCTGGGAGACAGTGGAATAAAGAGAGAAGGGGGAAGATTAGAGGTATGGGAACAGAAGATTTATCATCTGGGATTTTAGGAGTTTCATTACTATATGTAACACGTAAGACTTAACAAATATAAGGACATACATAATACATAAATAATGAGAGGTAGGCAGCAAGCTGGATGCTAAAGGTAAGACTTGTAGAAGGACCTATAATACTGATATTATTCCAAATTTGTATATTTCCCTCAGACCAAAGTAGGTGGATTATTAGTAGCCATCATCTCCAAACCTTGTGAAAAGATTATATAAAGCGACAGCCCTACTTTTAAAATTATTTTGATTTATTTTATCAACAGAAATGGCCAAGTATCGCTTTAGCATGATCTCATTTGGCTCAATGACATTGCAGAGCTATGAACCCAGTGTGAGAAGAACAACTCTTTCTGTGCACTGATGAACATAAAAGCCTGGGTGCCTAGCTGCAGAGCAAATACCTCCTGCTCAAGCCGCTTATGTTTTTCTGCTTGAAGGAAATTAAAATCTCATCTCATTTCTTTGCATGCTCTTGTCATCCACTTAGATTTTTATTCAAATAAATCTCTGGTTCTTTTCAAAGAATGTCTTCTGTATGAGTTGCATTAGCTTTAAAGACTCACCAAGAGCAGCACGATCCAGGCTGACATTCTCCCATCAGAGAAGGAACTCTATGAATCTTACCCTACAATTCTGCAGCTCAGTTAATTGAGTATTTGATGTCCTAAGAAACTGCTGCCTCCCAAAGCCAAGGAGAGGAAGCTGCCAAACCCCGTTTCCATCTTTGGCCACCAGACACAGTGACGTTCTTCCCCTCTCCCCAGCCCACACTGTTGATGAAATTAAGTAGCATGAGAAATTAACCCCACTGTTGTTGTTTTGCAGCTGGGTAATGTGTGGCCTCATTTGCTGATGCAGGAGAATGTGTTTGATGTTTTGGTAGTGTGGCTCTGTGAATGGGGCAGAGGGGATCCCAGCAGAACAAACACGGGGAACAGCCCCACAACCCTGCCCACTCTCCAGGTACCCCTGGGCACCTTAGGCCCAAGGCAGAATATGATTTCTGATTTTTCTCTTTCCCTGCCTTGTTACTTGCTGTCCATCCTCTGCTATCCACCACTTCTAGTTTTTTCCCTTCATTTTCTTCTTTGCTGCAACCTCTCTGCTGTTTTCCTACCATCATATTTCTGGTTTTGTCAAGATTCATCACCTGCAGCCTCATTTCTTACTGTTTTTCACCTCTGTGGGCCCTCCTGTTTTCTACTTCTGCCTTGCAAAACATGTCTCCTGAAAAACAGAAAAGGGATGAAGAGATCTATATAACAAGGGATGCAAATAAGACACCCACAGTAGCTCAGGCATCTGGATTAGTGCATATACTCATTTGTCTCCTTTCTCCCTTGATTTTTCCATCATATCATCTCTGTTTAATGGTAAAGACTAACTTCTAACTCCTTTGTCAGGTGCCCAGGTACTGCCCCAGTCTTCCTTTGGGACACAGTTTTTCATTACATCTCTTTTAAGAATCACACAAGTTAAATAAAATAATAAGAGAGAGAGAGAGAGAGAGAGAGAGAGATTAATATGGAGAAAAGTTTTACTTAGCTGGAAAATGTTTTCCTTTTCTAACTTTAGGCATGATTGACAGATAGGTTTATTTAATCAAATTGCCTTTTCTGGCAGTGTATTATTTAATGAGTGAGTTCTCTTTTTTGATTGCATAGGAAACGTGGAAGCATGTGGGAATTTCTGATGTGCTATTTACTCATCCATTATGTTGGGAATCAGCATAATTTCGATGTCAGCAGTGGAATTAGTAACCATAACTGTTATTTGTCACAGAATGATCTATTTGGGGATTTTCTCAGCAAACCAGGATATATCCCCACCCTTACAGCACTGAAGGAAGTTTGTAAAAATAAGTCAAATTTGAACATGTTTTTGTTTTGATTGTCCCTTCCAGCTTCCAGGCTAATGGTAAAGGTGAACATTTTCAGCCTTTAATTTTAGCATGGAGTCACTGATATGAAATCCTTGAGCTGCGTAAATTATCCCTACTTTTTTCCCACCATTTATTTCACTCAGTTTCTCAAAAACTTCTGTCAAGGATAGCTCTCCATTGAAGTGCACTCTCCCTTCCTTTAAAAAAAAAAAAAAAAAAAAAATCCCTGACAGTCTAGTTTTCAGAGATAATAAAAAAATCCCTTTTTGGCAGTAGTGTGAATTTGGGCTGACTTTATTCTGGTTTTGGTGTTGGACTTACCGTGTGAAAGCAGGGGAGTACCTGAGCAGACAAATGGAATTACATGAGGGAGGCAGACAGGGCCCAAATCTGGTTCTACTCTTTTTAGGTTATGTGCAGCCTTACATAAGTAAATAACTGCTAAATGAATAAAACCTTTCAACTGATACATTTGATAAGTACCAAGACTTTTTAAATTACTCCAAAGTAAGGGCAGTACCTGTTAAATTAATTGCTTTTTAAATAAAACACATAAGAGAAATTTTTTAATCCTTCATTGTTCCTAAAAGTGTTTTAGTGCCTCATTAATTCTTGATTAGCCTGGTTGTTAAGAGGCCATTATTATGTGGTAATAAGGTGTAGGAAATTACCTCTAGGACTATAGTCATGTCACACAGACCTGCTATAGTTAGCACCTCATCAGGTGCTCAGACCAAGATGGTGTAAATCAGGGGTGCCCTCCCTGGTGGTGGGGTTCACAGTGGTGGTCCTGTGTGATGGGCTGTTAGCTGAGATGAGGTGAGTCTCTGGACTGAGAAATCCTGATAAAATATAATCCTCTCAGCAGCCTCCTGTCCTTCAAGGGCTTGCCAGTCTTGCCCTTGGCAGAACAGGAAAACTGCTATAAAACAGTGGAATAAAATTATTTTGCAATTACACTCATTTAAGTAATTTAAAATATGCCTGAAGCTAGTGCAGATGAAAGTTCACTCTTTGCTGTATGATTTGTTAGGTAGTCAGAGATTTGGTGCTGGTCCAGGAGAATATCCCCAATGTAATAACCTCTTCAGGTCATTAGTATTTCTTTTGAACACACAACTCCCCTCAAAACCTGCTACAAACATTGGTAAAGCTAATCATTATTACCCTTTTACAAATAGGAAAATGAGCCTTGGGGGGCTATTTTATTGTGATTTGATGCAACATTAATCAGCATTCTACAGAAAATAAATATTTCTATGTCCAAATCTGCATCTATTTATTTTTCAGTGTTTATTATGATTTTTTTTCCCTTAAATCTCTTTGAGGTTGGTGATCTCATGCTCACAGCATACAGCTCCCATTTATTACCTGTACAGTGGGCTAATGTGATACAGCAGAATCACCACCTTTGAAGAGCGCTGAAGATGCTCCCAGCTAAAACCACAGAGTGAATTCTCACTAGTACCTTCCTCCTTATTCCTTCCTTGGGTTCAGTCTTTGCACAGCAGATGAAGCACAGTCCTCAGAGGAGGGAGAGCAGCTCAGGGCTGGCATGGCCACAGTGCCCAGGAGCGATGCCCTGCAGGGATGCCTGCTCCGATCTTCTCCTGCTGTTGGGTTGTCAGAGGGCACTCACACCTCGGGAGTGGTGTCAGAGCAAAGATGTGAGAGGCTCATGTTGTGCCTGAACCACCAGAATGGGGCTGTGACCTGGGTTTCAGTCCTAAATGTCCACGTTAGTTGTTAAATAGCTAGACACAAACTCCCTGTGTACTTTCACCCAGGTCTTCAACATTTCTAAGCCCCTGGTGTGGTTTCTTGGGGCATGTGTGACTGTGTCCCTCATCCTAGCCCTGAGTGCCATCCCAGACCTCCTATGGGACTGACTCTGAGCCACAAGCAGCTGGAGAAGGGCACCTCCTGTGTCTCCATTTAACCCTTTGTCAGCCTCAGAGTTGGGGCTGTGGGACAAAGTCTCCATACTTGGTGTTTCAGCTGCATCAGAAGCTAAAGTAGCCCCAAGACCTGTGCATGGGTAGCTGCTGCAGACTGGGGCACCACTCCCCCTCATTCCCAAGCCACCAGACCCCAGAGCACCCCAGAGGGCATGGCCATCTTTCCAAGCTTATTTTCACCCAGCCCTTCTGGCTGTGGTGAAGGACAGCCCTGAGAGTGGCACTGTGTTTGGCTGATTCCAGGTGTGCTTGCCTGCCTGCTGGGTCGCTGAGCCGTGGCAGTGCCAAGCTGGGACAGAGCCAGTCCCCCACAGAAAGCCATCCTGGCAGCAGACAGGCAGTCAGGGACAGTCACCCCAGCTGCAGTGATATCCCACACACAGCCCCAGTGGTCCCAAGCAGGGCTGCAGAAGGTCTCTCCCTGTTGCTCCTTCATACCTCTGCTGAAATGTATTTTTAATATCTCATAGTAATAATTAGCTGCCCAATTGTCATAGCTATTACAAGGATGGGGGGAAAACTCCACCAAAAAGACAAGTATTTAAAGGGCACTTCTGAGTGCAGTTTCAGAACTCACAGAAACTAATGGAAGAAGCTATTACAGCCCAAAGCAAAGAATTTTAAGAGTTAATAACTTCATGACTGTAGCAGTAAAGGACATAAGGAGTTAACAGTCCCAGTGTGATAAAAATTTATTTAATCCTACTCTAAACAAGCAATATAACAAATCCTTGTTAGGAATGAATGATCTCTCACATGTAGCTTAAAATAATCAAATTTTGATTTAAAATAGCAAAATAGGTCAAATGTTATGAGTTTTTCTGGAAGAAATTGAAATCATCCAGTCCAATTTTATTTTTTTTTTGCAACATTTTGCAGATGAATAAATGCATTCTTTACATAAAACCCACTTGCTCTGTCTCAAGTAGGAATGCCTGTTTGCCAGAGAATTAGAGACTCTCGAGTGTTGACATATTCTGCTCCCGTAGCTCTGCTGTGCTCTGATAGAAGAGATATTGCTATATGGAGAAAGATACAGTTTCAGCACCTCTTCACCTTCCCACCTTGTCTTTGGCTTTCTTCTACTTCAAATTTCCTCCTAATGAAGGCTCCAAAGATGGAGAATGAACAGCATAAGATGTTGGGTCACAGGTAAATCTGAAGTAGTGCCTCTGTCTTCCCAGCTGGACCTGGAGTTTCATTCTCAGCTCTGAATCTGACTGAAGAGTGTCGTGTGACTTTGTTTAAAAGCAATGAATCTCCTTGCCTCTATTTCCTCTTTCTCATTGAATGAGAATTATCATGGGTTTGCTTACTTTTGATTTCACAGGGTGTTGGGAAATGTACCTATGCAGAGATCTCTCACTAGAAAACAGTGCAATAAGATGAACCCAGTAGAAAAATGGTCTTGATAGGATGGATCCTATTTCATACTAGTTAATGATCCTTCCTGCTAATGAGGAGAGCGAGTCCTCACACTTGTGGTGTTCAGCTAGATGGAAGAGTGAGAGGAAGTATCAATAAGAAAATTCTGACAGACCTTTTTTTACTCTCTGTTCTTCTTTGGCACTCCTTTAAATTGCAAATAAACTTGAAGCATTTGAGACATTTATAAAAAGATGTAATGAGGGCTGGTTGCAGCATTTTTGGAACAGGAAAAACCTTTCTGTAGTACACTAAAAAATACACAATGATTTCTTTAGACTAATAAACACTCTGCTGGAGATAGTCTGAGGGTTTATAGAACTTCTGGAAAGTAATTTACATATTTCAAAGCTCTTTATTGTCAGTCTCCTACATTTTGCCTCTTTTATTTCTTATTTTTATCAGCCATCTCTGCTGTCATCAGCACTAAAAATATTTAAGTGCCTAATATAATATGTACATCTGAAGTTTTTTCTCTTATCAGTAAAAATCATTTGCCTTGAAGGTAATATAGTGAGCTAAATTAATTGCTGATGAAACTGGTTTTATTAGAATGACACTGATGATAAAAATAACCCAGTGTATTTAGTTCAGAAGATCTGCTTTTGACCATTAGCAGTGTTACTACTAAATTGAATTCTTCAAAAGTCAAGTGTCATTCCTTGTATATATATTGTGCAATATAGACATCATATTTGATCACAAATTATTTGCAGTTGTACTAAATTCATGTATGATTATCTGTAGGGTTTATTCTCACTCATATATTAAACAGATAATTATCCACAGCTCTGTCAGTATTAAGTCCAGCATATTTTATTTCCACACCCAAAAGTACTTCTGAAATAACAGTGATTGTTTTGCTTGGACTCAAGCTGACATCCATTAATAGCAAGTGATACTTAAAGCCATTTTTTTCACATGTGGAGGCCATAGGTAGATCCTGTTGAGCCTGCATAGAATTCTTTTCCTGGGTACTCAGTATCAGATAATCATAAATGTCAAACATACAAACCAAACAACCAGCTATATAATGGAGTAGATTTGAGTGAGTGGTCTTCATTTATATCTGATTTTGTAAAACAAACAAACAAAACTAAAAAGCCAGCAACACAAATCCTTCCACTTCAGTCACGTAGCAATCTGAGAATCCATCTCCTGTATGCTTGGTTCATAGCAACACTTGCTCACAACGCTGCTAAGGATGTTTGCATCTATTAATGTCAGTCTGACAACTGATGACAGAAAAAAATATTTCACTGAAAGTTTCAATTACCTGTCAATGAGAGAGGGAAAAAATGGAGGAAGCCAGTAAGTATTGTGGGCTCATATGAAACTCAAAACAAATCTAGGTTTAGAACTTTGTGAATGAATTAAATTAGCTTCTGAATCAGCATGGGTAATTGATATTTTGTTTAATACAATAAAAATTATGTGGGGTTACTGAAATTAAAACTAGTTGTGTTAATTTTCTCAGAAAATTAAAAAGCACTACATTCAGAGCTAATAATATCATTTAGGTTACTTTATTCCTGAAAGTGCTTGGGCAGCCTTGTTATAGTACTAGATACAAGCATATTTCAAAGTAATGTTTTTGAAAGAAGGGAACGAAAGCACACCATGTCAGAAATGTTGAAATTTATAATTTTATATAGAATTTAAACTTCTTTAGTTATACAGGGAGAATCATTGCTCAAATCTAGCAATTGCCAAGCATTTTGGCTGGTCCTCACACTGTTCTTGGTGATTAAACTATGTTAGAAAACTCCCCTCGGCTCTAAATCCCTCACACAGGACTCTAGTTAGTCTTATCTGTGCTTGAGCCTTTGTGAAAAATTATTGTTGACATTTTTCTCAAGATGATTCAACATTTCCAAAGATTTAGGATGGCAGAAAGCATTATCAGGCATCATTTAGACTTCCAAATGATTATTTTTTATGAGATGGTTGTGGTCTTTTGCAGCTGGGTGATAGAAGTTGCAGTGTGAATACAACTGTGTCTAATTAATTTTTATACTATTCCTGTTAGTTAAAAAAGGATATTTCTTTGCAAGGGACATTACAATCCTGACATAGGATTTTTGACTGTTTTTTTCTCAGAAACTGCCAGCGTGGTACTGCCAGCATTTCAAGCTGGTGTCCAGAAGAAAATTTAAGAACAGTGATAAAAGGAAAGGAGAAAATAGTAGCCCTTCTTGCAAACAAGGGTTTGTAATAGATATTCTGACATGATATGAATCATGAGGGATGGAAAATTCATAAGGTTGTGTGGAAGTGCAACACACACTCTGAGCATAGAAGACTGACCTATAACTCATCAGATAGTGTGTTTAGAGTGAGTTATGAGAGTTGTTCCCGGGTGTATATTTAAAAAGAGACGTTAGAAAGGAGATATAGTGTGGTTTACTGTTTGAGAGCTAAATTCATAATTTTTTCCAAAGAGTGTTTTTAAGAAAAAATACTTTTCTTTTTTTAATACATATATATTGGAGTGCAGGTGGTGTATTTCTGCACGGCATGTGCATCTGAATGCTAGGAATAAAATTCTTTTCCAAGGAGCAGCCCTCAGCTGATTATTTTTGCTGTTTCTAGATCCAAAGGCAATTATTTCTAAGAAAGAGGAATAGCCAATTTTGCATCCTGGAAAGGGTTATCTCAAAGTGAAACAAGCAGGCTAGAAGCACTTCAGACCCCAGGGCAGCTGAGGGTCTGTGCCAGGAAACCCCTGGAAAGCCCCACCCACACCTTGACCGGAGCTGCACAGAGCAATTTGAATTAATTAATGGGACTCTACATGATAACCATCCCTTCACTGCTGCTCCGTGGGAATTATCTGGCCACTTCAGGTTGCACATATTTTCTTCTCCCAGCAGTAAAGTTGATGGCCATGAACTTGTCCCAGGTGCCAGTGCCAGTCTCCACCTTCCCTGTCCCTGCAGAGCTTGTGCCCCATGTCCTGGTGCTCCCTTAGCAGCCCCCTCCCTCCCTCCCTGCCTCCTTCAGCCCATCCTCAAGCAAACCTGAGAGCTGTATTTTGGTGAGACTGCTGTCAGTTCAGAGATGTCTGCCTTGTTGGGATTGTCTTTTCCTCTTTCAGCATCTTGCAACATATCAAAAGCAGAGAGGAGTGAAAGAATGCTGTATCACTAGTGCACCGTCTCCTAATAAGTTAAGCTTGAGAAGCTAAGTAACCCTGTTGGAAACTCCCTGGCCATGGATGCAGCTTCAGGAGCAGTGCATTCCCTCTCTCTGAGCCGAGCACACGGGGTGCAGGTCTCATAAGGAGCAGCAATCCATTTGCCCCGTGGGGCAGAATCTGCCTGGTGTTGGGCAGAAAGCTTTGCTTTCCTTTTACAGTCTGCCTCAGAAAGAAAAAAATGCATTTTTCCCTGTGCCTATCTTGGCTGAAAATGAAAGGCTCTGAGAAATCTGCTCATGGGAGAGGTTTAAGCCTGTTCCCACAGGAATCTGAGGGCTGGAAATTTTGACAAAAGTCACAATGGCCCCTGCATGTTTAATGCATGGAACTCCCTATGGCTCACTCCTCAGCATCGAGTGATAGCACATCACCTTGGCCATATGTGAGCTTTCTGCCTCTTGTTTCGTTCTTCCCCCCCCTCTTGCTGCACACTGAAAAAGTTATTTGAAAATTTATTCTGACATTGTATTATTCCAATAGGGGAATGTAATGGTGTGTAATTAGGAGCCAGAATATAACAGTGGTATGAAGATGATTTTCACAGCGAGATTTCATTACTTGAAAAGTGTCATGCTTTTGCCCTTTCCAGTGTGTGAACAGTGTCCATGAATCAAAGGGATGACCCTCAGGGATGGATAGTATGATTTTCAGTCTCTTGCACTCCAGTTGGAGATTCTCCCAAGGCACTGCTCTTCCATCCTACATGAACCTATAAGGGCACAATATATTTTTAAGTCTCTGTAAAGCGTTGATTTTACAGTGAAACTCCTTCCAGTTTTGAGGGGGTGGAATTGTTTAGGGAGCTGTCTGTGTAGCATCTGGAGTTGTGAGAAGTCTGTAGCACTACAGACCCGTCAATTTTCTATAGATTATCCTCACAGCCCATATCTTTAAATAAAATGGTATGCTTCCTTTCACAGTAGCCAACTGGATTCTTGTCTGTTTATTTGCTTTTCTTAATCATTTTTTCTCCATCTAGTCAAATAAACCACTAAATTCAGTGTGTATGCTATGGAACTTCATCCAAAACTATACTGTCTCCTTCCTGACAAGGCTGACAGAGAGTATAATCACTTGTATTGTCCAGAGTACTGTTTACATAAAGGAGCAATAAATACCTGTTGAAATTTTTACTGGAGGCCTCCCAGATGGATGGTTCATTTATTATTACAGACAGGGTTTCATTTACTTAGTTATTAAAAAAAGCAGGCCGCTACAGCCCATTTATAACTATATTAAAACTAAATGAAGCTATAAGTATTGCAGACGGGACTGAGTAAAATACATTTAGTGACTTTCCAGGAAATGGCTAGGCAAAGTATTTGAAAGGAAATGCTGAAAACTTTGGGGGTCCTGGTGTGTCTTTCACAGATGTGCTTCTACTGGCTGGAGCTGCAGAGGGAATGGAGGAGGTATAGTTCCCATATGTTCCTGTGCCATTTATATATTTTGCAATAGCCTCTCTGTATCAGCCAGTCAGCCATGTGCCTTTGGGAATTGTTCCTTTTCTCCTCTAGCCTTTCTTGACGTGGAAAGCTCCTACTGAGGATGTCTAATAAACTTCTTCTTTATCCCAGAGACAGAATACCAACTGAATATCAACTCCAGTTACAAAAGGGGACGAAGGTGCTTCTTCAGCATCAATCTGTAAAGGAAAGGGATGTTAAGCAGGGGGATTCCAGAGGTCTTAGTTTGGAAGGTATCACCAAAGGTCCAGCACAGACAGCTGTGAAAGTGGAATGAGGATTGTAGATGGTCTCTGTGGCACTTTTCTAGCACTGATGACTTTTCACCAGACAGTCTCACCCCTCCTTTGAATAAAGATGAATTGGTCAGTGGATGGGAAGCACATGGTTGCCTGTGAACCAGACTGATTTTATTATGTCCAAGCTAGACAAATAAAGGACAGATCCAAAAGGGAAAGATGGGTGTCCCAAAGCTTAAGAAATTGTTGACCATAAATCGATGGGGTAGAAAAGCCTAGAAACTGGGCAGCTTGAATTTTTTTAAGCACAGTTTGTTTAGGTTAGAAAAGGGCTGCATTTCCACAATCAAGGCAAAAACCAACTTTACTGAAAGTTGTTTTGTTGTTTAGTTCAGCTTCAGTGGTCAAGTAAAAGTAGTAATTAGAAAGAAGAAGCAATTTGTACAATAGACATGGAATTTAAAGTGTATCTAATATGAATACATATGCATGAAACAACAGTCTGAAAAAGAAAATGTAAAATACTGAATATGGACAAAAGGAATGGATGATACTAGAGGAAAGCTCAAGGACAATGAGAATATGTGGTTTCTAAAGGTACATGAAAAACAACAACAATAAAGAAATTCTAGCAATAGTCCCTCATTATATGGAAGTATTAAAGCTGTAATAATGTTAGAGTCAATAATTTTTTTTTTACATGAGAAAAAGCAGATTTGCCTATTAGACAGGAAGCTGAACAGTGTCTAGAGACAGTAAGTTATTTAAAACCAGCTACCCTAGAGAGAAGTATCTATATGCCTCAGATCTTCTGTGTCACCATACAGACACTGGCTGGAAGACCACTGGCTAGCAAAATCTGAGGGTCATTTTTGATGTACCTTGAAATGTGGGGTAAACTTCACTCTCATGATGACTCCAGCATAAGAACAGATGCTTGTACTGCTGGGGATTAGGCAGTAAGAGATCATTTGGAAGGAAATAACCACTGAGTACAAAATCAGATGCTGCACATTCAGCGGGGAGACTTGGCAGTGGCAGCTCTGTCTCAGACACATTAAATTCCCCAATATTTCTGGCACAATGGCTGACTGCCATGCACTCTTACTTCATTTCACATTTGAAATGAATATTTTTTTAGGTGGCAGCATCAGCAATGGCTCAGAAATCAGAGGGAGAGTGTTAGTAAATAACTGCTAATCACACCTAGAGAAGCATGGGGGTTGCAGGGACAAGGAGGCAAGAAAAAGATTAGAAAATTGCAAGCAGCACATTCAAAACTATTTTTCCTCAAATGTGTTTCCTCCTGTCACACAGAGCTTGATTAGGCATGAAACTTTGGTAAGCCCTCAGACTGATTGGACTACTTAGGCGTGGGCTGCCAATATGTCGCTCATCACTCTTCCCTTTTTCTGAGTATTCATGCATTTTTTGGTGGCTTCCTTGCTCAGGGAGTGGCCTCACAGGGGTTTGTTACCTTGCTTTCCTGAATTTCTCTCATTTTTATGGAGCTATTCTGGGTCCTTCTGCCCAAATAGCATTCTCAGGAAATGCTGTGGTCTACCAGGCACTTTCTCACCACCCTGCCAAGGAATTAAAAAATTCAGGGTATGATTCAATTGCATTTGTTGTCCCTTTCTTTATAGGGGAAAGACATCACCAGGGCATCACAATTGCTCACAGGGGCAGCTGCTGCAGAAGAAACCTTATTTCAGCTTCTGCTCATGGGAGAGAGTGATGGCTGTATCCCTCGGAGAGGACTGCCTTGCATTTCTAATGAGGCCATCAGTGTAATGGGAATTTAGCAGAATATTTAGCTGGTTTAAATGGTTTTGAAGAGCAGTGTAGACCAGCCTAGATGGATTCAAGCCAAGGACAGAAAACTTTTCCTTCACAGTATCTATTTTTTATTGGAATTGCTAATTCTATTTCTATAGACTGAGTCCGTTTTTCAGGCATTTAAATTCTATGCTCTGGAATTAAATCTCACATTGATATATAGGTTTCATTCCAGCATTAAGTACATTAATATTTCACCAGCCTGATTTTACTGGCTTTCTCCCTCTGTTTTTAATTAGATTTGACAGTATTCTATATAATCATGTTTTTCTGCATGTTTCTGTGTAGCAGAACTTGCACAAACTGTTTGTTGGGGGATTTTTACAACTTAAACATCATATATTCAGAGTGAATTTTAGATGCTGCTAGCAGTGCTTGCAGAGGTCTTACAAGCCTGCTGAAAGCTCTATTACAGCACTTACAAAATATCCTCTTGATCTAGTTGTTTACCTTTATCCATAAGCTTTTGACTTTATTTTGTCTAAAACAGAAATAAATACTACACTTTTCAGATAATATAAATGCATGAGCTTTTCCAATGCAAAACATTTGCATCAGTTATAGCACTAGAGTGAAAAATAATTTCAGCAATCAGAATTTAATTAATTAAAAATTACTACTGTATAAAACCAACCACTCCTATATTTAGGATTAGTAAACAAAGATATTTGAAATACCTGTTCTGGCTGTAGATAAGTAGTGAATGTAACTGCCCATCTGTTATATGCAAGTAACCAAGGTTATAGCAACAACATTCGTTTCCCTTTCTCTCTGTGTCTCTCTCTCTTTCTTTTTTTTTTCTTTAAGAAAGGAAACATGTTCATCTGTTTCTTATGAATTCTCTGTACTTCTTACAAGCATATTTTTCTTAGCATTTCTCTTTTAGAAAGCAATGGAAGATAGCCAGAAACCGAAGGTACATTTGTCTTATTGGAGCTTAAGTCATATTATGTACGTGACCAGTTGTAGCTGAAACAATCCCAGTAACATAAGGGCACAGTGTGGGTAGGAACATCATATTCCCACCTGGCATTCTCTCTCATTTTGCTGAGGACAAGAGTTAAAGGTCTGACATAGTGCTGTGCCTATGGGAAGGTTTTGTTTTGCTTTTTTATAATGTGAAGGAATACTTTTCTTCTCCTATATCAGCGCATCAGTTGTGACTTTAAACATTTGGGGTCAGTCTGAAAGTCTTCTAGCATAACTCTACTTAGAATAATAGCTATTTTGGGCTTCTGGCAATATCAAAACTAATGTCCAGTTCTTGAAACATCACTCTGCATTTATGAGAAAGAAAATAAAATGCCAATAAGGTACACTGAAAAAGAAGATAATTTTCCAGAAGCATTCAGAATGAAACATTGTGGCATGAACTTGAATGAACACTTAGTTATTTGATTTTGGTATTTCATTACAACTCTTTGCTTAGTGGGGTTCCTCTTCAGCTAAAATCAAAGTATTTTTCCACTACTGAAGTTCCTTTCCTACATCATGAGCAGAAATCATAGAAGTCCATAATAAACACAGTATTCTGAGATACTGCCTAGAATTAAACTGGGACAATATACTTGATCAGATTAACACATTCAGGAATTCTTTTACACATTGCAAAGACAGCAACTTCTGAGTTTATTTAAATGACAATTGCAATATACATGTATTTGTGCCCTGGACTCACAAACCATTGGCATGTTCTCTCCTAAAGCATTAGTGTTAATGACTTAATTGCTATCAATATTTTTCCTTTCCCTTCTTGATTTTTTTTCTGGTCATATCAACTTTATCATGAAGAAAGACCATATCTTGTACAGTAACTTAGACCACCAGAGGGACATAGAGTTTTGTTCCTCATTTGTATAACCTCTCTTGAGGTGCCAAAACGGAATCTCTCCAATCACAAAAAAAAAACACAGAGGAATTTTTTGAGAGTTTTATTCCTCAATAAGTAATTTGCAGGGGGATGGAAAGAAGACATTAGGCCAAGGAACAAAGTGAAAAGGTTAAAGTGAAATACAAGGTGTGGTGCCTGCTGCTTCTTTCATGTGCACCAGCAGATGTGAAGAATAATTCCAGTCTTCAGGCATGTCTTCACTGTGGAAGAAAATAGACCTCCTTCTATATGGAAGCACCTCACAGTGGCTCTGCATGCCAGAAGTGACAACAGATTCTCAGCTGGCTCTTGAGGACAACCTCCTCCAGGTGCTGCTGTATTGACATCTCCTTCCCCAGCAGCTCCTTCTTCGCAGAAGGAGAATCTTCCAGCTCTGTCAGAAATCTTTGACATAAGGCCCTACTCTACCCTCACACTTGAAACTTGTTGTTACTTGGATGTTAATTCCCAGAGGGGAAACTTGATGTCTTCCTGCTACTCCCTGGACTCTGGCTGGGGCTGAAGATAACACTTGCTTGGGACTTAGCTTTCCTGCAGTGACAAATAAGGAAAAAAGGCAGACAAGCAAAACAGTGAAGTTGCAAGTCTCAACTATTCCATTTGAGCAAGATGGTTCCCTGGCAGCCTGTGATGACCTCCCATCCCAAATCCCCTGTAATTTTGATCAGGAGCAACTCCTGGCCCTTTGGCATGCTGGGATGAACAAGAGTTCCGCAGGTCTCTCTGCAGTGCACCACAGGGCTACCCCTAGCCCCAGTACCCTTCTGAACCAATGCAGTGAGTAACCCACAGATTAAAACAGATCAGATAATAATAATATTTCCTAATAATCTGTGTAGGAGATTTGGACACACAGTCACATTGAGGTTGGCAGGTGTTGTATATCAATGCCCACTAGGCCACTTTGTATTTTCCTGTTCATGTAAGTAAGCCTGCACACCCCCTCCTTTTCCCCTGTAAGTGAATGGCCCATCACCCCAGGCTGCAACCCCCTGGTTACTGGAGAATGAAACCAGCTGGCTTGCTGAGGCATTTCTCAATATCCCAAACCCATCTTTATTTCCTTTCATTATGTCCCTACCTGTCTCATTCCTTGTAGAGAAAGGAACAAATGCATTAATTAGAGTGCGGTGAGCACTGCCGCCTGCGCCCACCCCTCACTGCCTCCACAACCTCACAGAGATTTCACTAAAACGTATAATTAGGTTCTGCAAAGTGACTTCCTGACTGTATGTGCTCTTTTCAAGTGCAGGAGCCCTAAGTGGTGCTGTGTGTTTTTCAGAGCTTCTTTGAATACCACTTCATGTTTCTGGCTTTTGTTTACAAGGTTGTATTTACTTACCTCTTTAGCAGTGCCCAAATACATCAAAGCCAGGTTCATTTTAAAGAATCTGAAAGCCCATGGATGATGTCACTTACTGGCCTGAATTTTGCATGTTCTACAAAAAGCGTAAAGGCTGTGTTTGCACATGCACTTGTCTGTGCTTGTCTCTCCATCCTTACAATAAGTTTGCCAGAATATGTAAAGAAATCCCATCCTGAACAAGGGTTGTTTTAAACATAGTCTGAAGTGCTCTGCACACAGGGTGTACCAAAGCTCATTTTGTGTTGAATCTGTGTCAAAGTGTTTTTGAGATAAATTACAATTTAATGTAAAGCCTCTTTTGAGCTTGAAGTATTTTTCTTCTCTTCTGTTCTCACACTCTTCAAGTGGGGTCTGCTGGTCCAGTTGTGGAATTTTTCTTTCAGCCACCATTGTTTTCATGATGGAAATGAGCTGTTAAGGAGAAACATTCATCAAAAGCATCCATACTCAAACTGATACACCTTACTTGAGACACTTACTGCAAAATGGAATCCCCTGTAACATAAACATCCCCTCCTCACCCTGGGTGTGCTTCAGCCTGGGCTGTGAGAGCTGCCCTGGTGCCCAAGGAGCCTCTCTCCCCAGGCCAGCTTCAGCTTCACCTGCCAGGTGACAGTGTGTCCTGCTCTGGCTGTGGCTTTGTAGATGAGGGCTGAGGGCCCCATCTGACCTGACCTGAAAGCTGTCTGGGAGCCAGTGAAGACTTTCAGGCACAGAGGTTATACCTGCACAGCCCCTGCTTTACAAGGTAGACCTGTACACTGACAACCTGATACATACTTGTGACAAATACTTGGATCAGGCCAGCCAGATCTCTCTCTAGGGGGAAAAAAGCAAGCAAGCATTTTATGATGACCTGTTTTTTCCTATCCCCAGTGTTGGGAGTGTGTTTGTAGTCTGAAGGTAGTTCCAAAAGGGGCCACCAGCCCCAGGCAGGCAGTGCTTTTCTTGGAAAGCAGTGCTTCTGAAATGAAAAACAGACAGGGAAAATAAAGACAGGCTGAGATGTACAAGCAAGGAGAGATTGAAGGACCAGTGCTGCTGTTTGTTGTTCCTTTTGTGTGGATGGTACCAGATTGTAGTCCTTGTCTCACACCTCCACGCAACCCAAAGGCTTCAAAGTATCCTAGCTGCTTCTAATGATGAGCTCACAAAACACTTTTTTGTATGTTAATACAATAATCCAGGACACTAATAAATACACAGAGGTATCTAGAATGTTTCATTATATGCTTTTGATTTTTCAGCTTCCATTTAGGAGAAGAACTAAACTGCTAAACATAAAGTAAATGTACTTAACTACCACATCACTAGCAGAAATTCACACACTCAAGTGAGAGCATGCATTGACACCCTAAGAGTTCTCCTTTTCACACAAACATATCACCTTCTGGTTAAATCACTATCAGTGCAGATTTCATCACATAGGTGCCAAATCCCAGATCCGAGCTTTCTATTTTCGTGGGCTGTTTTCTTAGGGATGGCCTAAACAGATCTAATTAAAAGAATGAGCAATTATAAGATTGTTTGGATCCCTGTCAGTGACAGGATCCAAGGCCACTTTGGATCTTGTGGCGTTTACAGGAAGTTTTGCCTCTCTGACGTGGTTTAGCTCCTAAGAGCTGTATGCTGTGTCATCATACCTGTCCTGTTTGCTCAGTTCTCAACAGAGCTTGTTAGCTGGGTCAGTGCCTGCATTAATACAGCCATCAAAGGTTTTGCTGATTCGGGAGACGGAAGACAGAGCTTTTTCCTGACAATGAACATCGAGATAAAACACAGGCAAGTCCTGCTGGGAGATTGTCAAGTCCCTCCAACTCAATGAGTGTCCTGTATACTTGAGGTGTCTGCACTGCCAAGAGATCTTGCTGAGTTTGATACGTTGATTCTACAGATGAGAAATGTTGGCACAAGTAGAAGGAAATGTGAGAAAAAAGCAAGAGGAGAATCTTTAAGAAATTAACTAGCAAGAATTTCTGCTCTGACCCCCAGTCCTGTTCTTATACACCTACGTTCCCTGAAAGGTGCCATGGGGAAATAGGGAAGCAGCTGTGACAGCAGCAACAGGCAGGGACTGTACGTACAGCGAGGAGCTGAGGAGAGCGTGGTGAGGCTCTGCGCTCTTTTAAGACACAGCACACCATGTAAGAGTCATGCTTTTCAGGCACGCTCTTGGAAGATCTAGGCACAAGTACAAGGAGGTGGTTTGAAATTACTACATATGTCTTCTTGCAATACTTACACTCCAGGGACCACCCACGTCACAGGATGTGTTTGAATTGCTCACCAAGCTTTCTTCTGGAGCTGAGATGAAATTACAGACTCTCTTTTTTCCCAGAGTGCAAGAAAAATTAGCAACTTTCTGAATTATTACTATTATTACTGAGGCACTTTTTAAAAATAGGTCCTATTCTCTAAGAATGTTCAAGCACTGGGAAATCTTTGCACATCTTCAACTCCTTTAACTGCTGGTTACTTAACCTTAGATTGTAAAAAAAATGTATGGAGGTAAAACCAGATTCCTCTTCCTTGCAAACCAGTGTAAGCAAGTTGAGGAAAGGATACGGGAAGGGAAGATGAAGAAAAGATGTGTTATTTTCTATAATTTTCTATTTCTATATTTACATGACTGAAATTCTGTGGATACTCTTGTGCACTGAAACAATATATTTTAGTTTTAATTGTTTCAATCAATGTCAATTTTACATCAAACGTGCAATAAAATAAAAGTGGCCTTTCAGAAACATCACTGAACCTTATTTTGTGCTGCAGCATTGCCAGTGTAAACATCTACTTCTGTTTTGTAAGCCCAAAGCCAAATGGACAAAAATTTCCTCACAGGGAGACTACTGACCTGTCAGCATCAAAAATATTTTTAGCATATAAAAATTGTTTGTCAGTGATTGTAATAATAAGAATCTTTGCAAAATCCATTATTACTCTAATAAACATTTTCTTTTAGGCAGAAATAGGAGGAAATTAATTTAAAAGTTAGCTGATAGCAACTGGATAAGAGACTAAGTATCACAGCTATGAAGTTACCAGGATAAAATATATTTTCTTTCCATTTACATTATTAAATATTTACCATAGCTCTGAGAAAATGCCCAATGTGAAGCATTTTGATAAGTTATAATTTATTCTGCTTGCTTTCCAGAATGCTAGAAGATGACCTCAAGTTAAGCAGTGATGAGGAGGAGAATGACCAGGTAAGAGCCAGACAAGTAACGTGTCACTTGAAGCATGTTTCTTGTCGAGTCTGAGCTACTGCAAATATTTTGCTAATGTTTTTTCTAAACATACATAAAGGTTATCAAAATACATGGCAGCACTGTAACTGGAGTAACAGATGTTGCTGCTCAGAGCCAGCCTGCATGTGCTAACTGCTGGATTGGTAGGGAACAGGCTGCAGTGCTGTTGATTTATTACCTTGATGCGACCCAGAAGGTTTTTGTATCAGCTTCCTTCTGATTTGAATTTGTTTTCTTTAAAAGGGTGGCCAAGGAGGGGAGAAACAGGAATTCTGGATTAAGGGTTCAGGCCAACTTTGCAATCATGAGCTGGCCCCGGGGATTAGCTGTTGGGCTGCTTATCTCTTAACCTGCCTCCGGCATCTCCCCAGCCCTGGCCTCTCTGAGCATTTTTGGTCCTGACTTTGCATGGCTCATGCCTGCTAATAAAGCTAAAGAGAACTGAAGAAATCCTTGGCTGTGCATTTGATTCACTCTGTAACACAGTGATTATAGCAACTGCCTGTGTTTTAAACTCCCTAAACTACCTGACTGGCAGATACACCATCCAATGTTCTCAATGTGTCAGGAGAGCTGGGTTTTGTTGGCTGTAGGAGGTGTTTCCCAAGTTTTCCTTAAAATATTGCTGTGTTTTGTCTAAATAATTAAGGACTCAGTAGAATAAGGCTGGAGCTTGACTTTCCCATGACCAGCTGAGTGCTTTGTTGCCAAGCAGTGCTGCGCTGTTTTCTCTCCTTCTCAATATCCTGGCATGGATGATTTGGTTAGAAATGAGAAGCCAAAACCCCCTTCCCTTTCTTATTTCCCTAAAATGCACAAGCCATGCCTTCACCAGAGTATATGAGGGCAGTACTGCTCCTGGTTGCATCTCACAGATATAATGTGGTTTTCTGTCCTGGTTTTGGCTGGGATAGAGTAATTTTCTTCTTTCTAGCTGGTACAGTGCTGTGGTTTGATTCAATGTGAGAACAGCGTTGATAACTCCCTGATGTCTCAGATGTTGCTGAGCTTACCCCAAGTCAAGGACTTTTCAGTGTCTCCTGCTCTGCCAGAGAGCAGGTGCATCAAAAGCTGGGGGGGCCCATGGCCAGGACAGCTGCCCCAAACTGGCCAAAGGGATTTCCCTTCCACAGAACATTATTTCCAGTACATAATCTGGGGGGAGCTGGCTGCGAGGCACCAATCACTGCTTGGGAATGGGCTGGACATCAGTCATTGGATGCTGGGCAATTGTATTTTGCATCACTTGTCCTTTGGAATTTATTTCTCTTTTTGTTGTCTCCCTTCTCATTGCAGTTATTATTCTTATAATATTATTATTTTATTTATTTATTTTGACTGTTAAACTGTTCTTATATCAACTCACAAACTTTTGTTTACTTTTTTGTTTTGTTTTGTTTGGTTTTGTTTGGTTGTGTTTCCTGCCTCTCCTCCACATCCCACTGGGGTAGGGGGAATGAGCAAGTAGCTGCATGGTGCTGTTGCTGGCTGAGGCTAAACCATGTGAGCTTCAAATATTATTATTTCAGTCATGGGTAACTGGAGTATCAATGGGTAAGCTGGATGGACATCTAGACTTTTGAAATTCAGGGATTTAGACAAGTAATTCTAGGTTCATAGCATAGGCATGAAATTCTTCCAAGATTGTCTTTAACTCTTGTGATTATATGTCTTTATTTCACAATATAGTCCAAACAGCAGGTAAATCAAAACTTTTTAAATTTATACTAAACCATTGTTTCATCTATTTTGAGGAAAGCTTCTTGGTGTTGAGAAGATTCAGCACATAGATTCTATTATTTACATATTTATACAATTTATTTTTGTTTAACATATTTCATCCTGAAATGCTTCACATTTAATTACTCTTCCTGCTTGTCTGGATAGTTTAAAATACAGCTCACAGCATAAGACAAAGTGACATGAGGGATAGAAGGGGCTTCTGAAGAGTAACAAAAGCAGACCAAGGTGCCATGATGTTGCAGCCAGGGGCTGGGTGATAGGGGAGGCACCAGCTGCTGGCCAGGAGACATGTCCTGAGTAATGGATGTCACAGAAAAACAGGCTGGGAGAGCCAGAGAGAAAAAATTGTGGTTTGCTTCATAGCAAGCAGAAAAGGACGTGTGAAAGTGTTTATCGTGCATAAAGAACATGAGTAGGTTTAGGCAGAGAAGGGATTGTGGAAAAGCCCTGCCGATTGGGCAGGCACACATGGACTTCTGGTTTAGCACTATAATTTGTAATTGGAATGATTTGTAATTGTAATTATTAACATCTTCAGTGTGTTCGTGTGCTATACAAGGTTTCTGCTCAGTCACCAGGGCTCCAAGATGCAGTTGATACAGGCTGGGTCTTTTCACCTCGGTGCTCCAGCAAGCTCTGCAGGGCCAAGACAGAGCTCACCACCCAGGCGTCAAAGAGCAGGGCTGAGATCCCATGGCTCACTTCTAGTCATCACAGGCCCTAGCATGAACAACCTTTGGAGATTACTTAGTTATTTGGTCCCCTTTCCTAGTCACATTTTTTTCCTAACTTGACCCTATAGACAAAAATCTCCCAGAGGCACAGGCAGGCTCTTGCTGTATGAAATGCTTTGTAGAACCTTCGCTGAGATCTGCAGGTTTGCGTAATGAACAATCCTAAATAAATATACCAGCTGACAAAAACAAAACACTACCTTTCCATCCACCTTGCAGGAAATAGACACAAAAAAGAGTAACACAGTCTCTCTCTTCCAATAACTGCTCAGATGGACCTTTGTTTAAATGTCAGCAGAACTCGTTTCCTTTTACTTACTAGCTCAGAAGCTCTTTAATCTTACATCTCCTGAGCTCAGGAGCAGGAAAGAAAAAAATCAGAGGTGAATTAATAGGAACAGCACATGGGAGACTCCCAGATATTCCTCATGTAATAAATTAACCTTTGAGCAATCAGACTCATTCAAGTAGTCCAGTTTCTCAAAGAGCTGAAGGTGAGCTGTACAGAAGCTGGGAAGATTTTAATTTTGCTGATTTCTAAATGGGGAAGTTCAGGGGGAAAACTTTGGAGGAGATTTTGCATTTATGTCTGAAATTGCCAAGCAGTGAATGGGAAGTTTCTGAAGTGGTGCAAAGGGGGACAGGTGCTGCTGTGCTCCCAGGGCTGGTGTGTGGACTGCTGTGACCAAACCAAGGAATGTGAGCCATGGATGAAGGAGGCCAAATGCAAGACAGAGGCATGATTAAAAGCTTTGAGACTGCAGTGGGCAAAGCATTCCCAAGAATGCTTCCCTCAACACCAGCAATTAAGGTAGTGAGATTCACAGACCCAGGAGAAGCCAAAGAGGCTGAGTTTGAGCTGAGTACGTGTGCGCCCACAGTAATTATATTATCCACACATATTAGTCTCGTAATTTTAATTACATAAATGTATTTTTCCTCTTTAATGAGCATAGTTTATCCATTTAAACTGATCGTTTCAATTTTACAGGCAGTGATCATAGGATCTAATATGCAGAGAGAAAATTTCCTGTTGGCATATTTTACACCACACAGATTGAAGAAAAGATACTTTTTAATCCTCAATCAATATCTGAAGAGCATGCAATTAGCAGATACCAAGGTAGTTAACATAAATCTGCAAGTTAAAGAGCCAATTCATTCTGATTTATAACACATAGAGTAATAATTTCATCATCTCTCCCAGAAAGCATCTGAAGCTTTGTAGCATGAAGATGTCAAAATTGTACTTAAGATTGTTCAGAGTACTGAATTGTAGTGGTTATTGCCTTTTGGTTCTTTGAAGTGTGGCATAGCACATGAAACAGTCCCCATTATAATACCCTGCTCTTCTCCGTAGAGGTCACTGGATAACTTAAATCAGTCTTGGGTGAAATATTAAAAGGAGATTGTCAATTGTAATATGAACAATTCTCTTTTTCCCCCCCTCACTTGTCCTTTTGCAACATGAACATTTTGTAATAGAAAAAAATTCCTTTAAGGGGAGAAAGATCCCTGGCATCATTTGTGCAATTCATGTCAATCAATAGCCAAATAAATTAACTGCCTGGTACGCATACATGGAATAATAATCTAACATATTTTTGCAACCCAAGTCTGCTTCCTCATATGCATTTTTTTTGCACAGGATCAGGTTGGTTGCCGCTGAAGTTTTGTGGCTGTGAAAATTTATTACCCACAGAGTCAATCTGCATTCTGGCTGCCAAGTCTGAATAAATAGAGTCATTGTGCTTGTCTGGAATATGTAACCAAAGTTCATCGAGTCAGCTTGACTTTCACATCCCACGAGATTCATAAA
The DNA here is from genome assembly GCF_030490865.1 of Poecile atricapillus. Classification (NCBI taxonomy): domain Eukaryota; kingdom Metazoa; phylum Chordata; class Aves; order Passeriformes; family Paridae; genus Poecile; species Poecile atricapillus. The sequence goes on from NC_081249.1 coordinate 30,891,323, forward strand.
AGCCAACACCCTGGTATGTGCTCTTGATTCCTGCCAAAATTTTGTGAAATTGTATAAACAGAAGTTGAAGAAGCAATCAGAACACACTCCCAGGGACATGGCTCCGTACTCTAGCCCCAGCTGATTCGAAATGGAAGACACAAGATTTTTCTTTTCAAAGAAAAAATAGTATGACTACTCTCCTGTGGTGGCAGGTAACCGCAGGGGCTTAAGATGCCCCCCCTCGCAGAGTGCACAGGGAGGCAGCCATCAATCCTCTCAGGTTCCTTAATTTTGCTCATGTGTCCTGCACTGAAGGAAGAGATCAGGCAGCATTTGCCTGCAAGTGGCCACCCTCCTCAAGAGAGGACAAGGACAGACTGGCCCTGCAGGGTGTGAGCAGTGTAAGCGAAACCAGCCCCTCCACAGGCAAGCCAAGACAAACAGAAAGTCTTGTCATTTCACAGGAGACCTCGGAGGAAGAGCAGCCTCAGAAAGTTCATAGCTTTAGCACAGTAAAATAAAAATCTTGTCAGCCTGATCTAGCTGGCCACCCAAGCCCCAAAGGGTGATGGAAGCCCACCCAGCCTGGCACCTTCCTGGGCATCTTGGGGTTGCCTCCCACTCACGGCAGCCTAGGGACAGTCAGGGTGGGCTGCTGGCCCTGGGGGACTTGTCCATGCTTCAGCATCACCCTGTTCATGGCCAAGCCATAAAAACTGATGCTGATTTGAGTTACATTTGTAGCTCCCATGGGAACATACATGCCTACGTTTTGTTCCCATCATGTGTGGATGAGGGTTACCAGGGCGCATTGCTGGAAATGCATCTTTCTGGTAGGACTGTCTGCAGCACAGGCATTTAGGACAAGCCAAATCTGTCACAACACTGCAACAGGACAAAAGTCCAACTATGTGCTTGATGGCAATTGGTGTGGGACTTTTCCCTTTCACATCTGGATATGGAGTGAAAATCAACAAAAAGAGGAAAATCAACCTGAAATGAACAGTCACACATCTACCTTCTTCCAGAAGGAATAATTTTTAGTAGAGTCTTTATAAACAGTACTTCTACATATAAATTGTAGTATTTCAGCTAATTTGAAGCAGAATGAAAGAATGAAACAAATTGGTAAAGGATCAAAGCTTTCTTTCTGTAAGACCTGTTAGGAAAGCACTTTCCAAAGTCGAAGATTAACTGAGCAGAGCACCAAGGCAGGAACATCTAGAGGGAAGAGTTTCTTTGGGCAAATTGCAGCACAACACTGCATAGCCCTGTTCAGTGTTAGAACCAATTTTAGACAGTGCTAATTGTGTTCACATATGCCATGTCCAAGTATTTTAACCACATTAAATCATTTTAGTGCTGTGTTCCCTTTTATTCACCTCTTCATCAGTGCAGTACTTGATGCTTGATCAGAAAGGAAAATGAGTGAAAAAGGAGAATCAGGTCTGGAAAAAAAGCACAGAGCCTGCATCATTTCTGCAAATGAACTTCTCTCAAAAAAAATGCCTTGATAAACTTGGAGGAAAATATCTTTCTGATGAGAAGTTTCTCACTCCACTGAGCACAGAAAACTTATTTCATGAAGTCTGGCTACATGCGAGTCTGACTGCAACCAAAACCTCACAAATCAGAGATAAGCAAAAGTGGTAAAAAATTAAGTTTTGGATAAAGGAATGGCTGGAACCTCAGGTGGTTTTTTTTGACTTAATCCAAATGCTCTGTTCAGCCCCCTGTCACTATAATGTGAGTGGGTTTTTAGACTGGAGGAATAGGCACTGTAACAGCCTTACTTAATTTTGGTAAGTCCATTAGTTCCTGTGTATTAGACAAGCAATTCTTTTGGTATCCAACTCAACTAGAATCCAGAGTAAGATTTAAGCCAGCTGAGCCAAGGGTTTTTTTTTGTGGTTTGCCAGCTCTGATTTTAAAATCTCCGTGACATCTAAATTTGCACTTCCACAAGGCATGACAAGAAGACCGAGATTGCCTCACTGAAACTGTCAGATGAAACAAAATAAGAGCTCGGTCTTGTCCTGCCAAACTTGGCTCACATCACTGCCTATCTTACAAAATCAGATTCTATGGCTGGCAGGCAGGATCAAGCTCTAAATTTGAATGCCACAACCATAAATGACAGTGAAAAAAAGTTAGAGATCTTCTTGGATCTTGGACATGAACAAAATCTGGGGACATTTGAACATGGCACTTTGATCTGCATGCTCCTCGGTGGCAAAACTCCAAAATAGACAGGAAATTAAATTTAAAGTGTGAGGGCATCTTCCTTGTCTATTCATGTGTAAGCTGTGACTAAGCTGTTATAGCTTGGTAAATCTCCAAAGCCTGCCCTTTTCCACTCATATCACTTTTTTCCAAGACTTCTTTCTGTATCTGAGGTAACATTCTTAACCTCATCTTCTTGAAATATTTCATTAGAACTTTTTCCCCCTTGTGAAGTAGAATTACTGTATGAACATCTGTTTTGACTAGCGTGGGAACATACCCTACTGCAATCAGTTCAGCAGTGTTGGCTAACTTGAGGCATAAAGAAGGATTAGATCCAACATTTCCAGATTGGGTTTTGCTTGTCCCTGTCTCTCATAAGCCTTCCAGCCTGTGCACTTTTCCTCCTGCTGCAGAGAGCCCTCGCTGAAGCCAGACACTGTGCCTGAGTCTTGGTCCTGCTGAAGCCTGGCCACCATTCCAGCATGGCTGCATGAGAATGGTTAAATAACCAGCAGTCACAAATAACCAGCGCTCTTTGTAACGTCACCGCAATTAAAAGCGGTAAGAGGAGAACACACCCACTTGTGTCTCTCTCACAGGTGTGCACACACTCACAGGTGTGCACACAGACGCAGTCTCACAGCCCCTCTAGGAGCTGCCTGTAGCTCCCTGCAAGGCAGAAGGTCAAGATCATTTCTCTCCCCTTGGCCTTTGAGCTCGGGCAGGGGTGATGTCAGCATGAGGAGCAGTATTGAGGAGATGTGCACAGAGGTGGAAGACAACAAAAATAGAGGGAGGCAGCTGAGAGCATGTCAGAAAACAAAATGAACACAAAAGGGGAAAGGGATTAAGGGACAAAAATTAATGAAGAAAATAAATAAGGGGGAGAAGGACGTAATAAAGGGAATAGAAGCTATATTAGAACATGATGAGAAATAAGTAAAAAGATTCAGAAGCCAATCCATCAAAACTACCATTTAAGAAAAAGAGACTGAGGAACCATTGCTACAATTTCTCCTGCACCTAGGATGAAAACTGTCTCCTCTGAAGTAAGTGAGAGTTTAACCACTGGTTTCAATCAGCCTAGGGTGTTACCCCTGTCTTCTTTTTTATTTCCTTGCACAATCCAAGCAGATACTTGGGTAGTAGAAAAATGCATCACAGTTGATTGACATAGCGCATCCCTGGGAGGTGTTACCACTATTTGGGGAATTTAGGCTTGTCTTTCCCCTATTTTCACATATATAGACTTCTTGAAAAAAAATCTGATTTCTGAGCTTTCAGACTTCCCAATAAATCTTTTAAAGCCTGTGGCACAACACTGACAATTCTTGTCTGCAACAGCCTAAGTGCAAGCAGCACTTCAACCAAGTTACTTTTTCCTGGATAAGGAGACAACTTCTGTGGGGACAGAGAAGGTTTTCCAAGGTGACTGCTGCTTTCTTTGCAGTGACTGAAACCTTCTTAACAGTAGCATTGGAAAATAACCATTTTATTAATGTAAAATAACAAGGATTTTTCTTCTGCTCATCTCCACTGAAAAAGATTAAAGTTAGCTCATCTGTGTTGAAACCTTGCATGGTTTTTGGGGCCAGACTGCAGGAAAAATCTGAGCAGATGCAGGACAGAAGACTCAGCATTTACAGATCTATAAAATTCTCTCTATGGTTAATACCCATGCTGATTATACAGCAATTTGGAGATCCAAATCACTTTACAAGTATTAACTACTTAATACAATGCCCCTGAGAGGTATTTAGGTAGAGCTAAGCAAGAATTATTATCTCTATAGAACTGACAGGGAGACTGTGACTGAGATGTGGCTTGTTTGAAGCCACACGGCAAGTTAGCTGCAAAGTCAGGATTAGCGCTTGGGTCTTTCACTCCCAGGTGCCATGTTCAAGTCACTAGACTGTGTTGCCCCTGAAGATTAATAAGGATTAATGGGCAAAGCAGAGGAGAAAGAACAATGTATGCCAAGAATATAATAATAAAACTCCAGGGTGAAAAATTAATACTGAGGTGTTGAAAGGCCTCAGAGAAATCATGAAATCCAGAAGGAGTTTTACAGTTTCTTTAAAGATGTGGCTCTGATGATAACCAACTCCAAAATGGGAAGAAAGTGAGACCCTTTTAAGTCTTACAGTCTGTAAATCTTAAATAAATATGAACCAGACAGTGAAAATCACATTCATACATTTATATTGCAAATTTACAGAGAAACACTCAAGCTGCAGTTTACAAGTGATTTTAAATCCCTCAGAAATCCACACTGGAAAGCAATCCTCAAACAAAGCCCCTAGGAACAGTGAGGAGTACAGAATAATGCAGTGAGAGAAGGCATGTTAGGAATCACTTACGATAAATTGCCTGATCTCCTCGGGCAACTTCTTGTGGCCACAAGATACTCACAGGCATTTAAACAGGGCAAGTCTGGGGGTGCAAGAGGTTTCCATTACCTCTGTTTTCAGCCCTGACGAGCAGCTCTGCACTCTTCAAGGAGAGCACTGAAAACTGGAGAGGGTTTCAAGACATGGCAGAAAGATGCTTAACACATGCCTTGGAGTGAGAGATCTGCATGATGAACTGAGCCTGTCTAGAGCAGGGCTGCAGGCTGGCTGGCTTGATCACAGTCTATAAACACCCGTGCAGGGAGAGGAGCTGGGAGGCTGCAGGGCAGCTCTTCTCACAGGCACAGGTCTAACCTCCAGCACAAGAAGGTATTTATAAACTCAACATGGAAGGTGGAAAACCTTGCATGTGGTTAGACTGAGGTGGGTTCACCGTAAGTTTTGCTCTGGTTCCACAACAGCACCCAGATTTAAAGCAGAAAAAAACCCCACTTTGTGGAGTCCCTTCACCCAAATTGCAGCATGCAATCAGGTTGTGCTCTTCACAAAAATTTCTTCCTGGCTTCACTAGCTTAAGAATAAACTGCATTTAAGCTAAAAACAAACAAAACCTTCAGAAATTAAAGCAGAATCGACATGGAAGACATGTGAAGAGTGAAATGTGAAAGAAGACAGATATAAAAGTGTTTTTGCTGGTTTGGTTCCCAAATGGCAGTATATATAGCAATGACATCTTTCCTTAACCCTGGCTTGGAAAAAGTGTGTCTACAGCTCATTAACTGCAGTCCAATACAGGGTGACATCCAGCACTCTGGGTGGTTGCTAATATGAGAGCTGCTGACTTAGAGATAAATGGTTCACTGCACAGTTCCAGGGCAGCACCTACCACCCAAGGAAGACAAACAAGATGCTCTGGAAGCTGTGCAATTTACTTGTGCACAGGCAGCATGTATTGCTCCACTGTCACCAAAAAATGGTTCAAATTCTCACTACATGTACGCCTGTGCCATCTCAGGGAGATCTCTGGTGTAGCTTGTGTAATTCCATACAATTGCTGTAACCGAGCACTCTCCCAAAAACAGCAGTTAATCCACAGGACAGGCAAGATGGAAAGCAAAATGCCTGCATCTGCCAACAGCCAATTTATTGGCTTTTATTTGCCAAAGGTTGCTGTGGGTGAGGTATAGGAAAATGCATCTACAGTCAACCCACAGTGCCTCCAAGACGGTCTTCCAAGCCCAGCAGAACATACTTCAGTAGTTTTCATTTGTTTCTTATCCAAAAATGCCTGTGAGCCCAGCAGTTTATGAAGCAATCCTTTTGCAACAAATTAAAAAAAGAGGGATTTCTGGGGAGCACTCTTAACACTCCTGTATCTCCATCTCAATAGCTGTATTCAACCCGTTCTGCTCACTGCTCAGTCCCAATTACAATGAGCTAGCTCACTGCTCAGTCCCAATTACAATAAAAGTATTTAATTTCCTCTCTGATTTCCCTTCAACAACAGATTGCAACTTGTCACACTTCAAGCTAATTTTGGTAGCTCATTTAACACACACTGAAACCTGAATATGTTCCCAAGCTCTGGCTCATTGCAATAAAGGATGGAAAAAGGAGATGGAATCTTTGGAGATTGAGAACCTGACCATGATTACTGCTGGCTGAAAACTTGTTTTGTCCCAGTAGTCTTGGGGTACAGCTAGAATCTTCCGTGAATGATTAATAGACTAGGGCAGATCAATGAAACTCTGGCCTAAATGTATCTGAACCAGCTCAGCTGGGGATCAAAGAAGTCTAAACAGCCACTGTCCTGTAATTTGCAATTCTTGATGTAGTGAAACAGCATAATTCATACTTGTTTACTGTGGCTGGTTTCTCTAGCTCAAGTACCTGAGACACCAGTGACTGGTTTGTTTCCTTCCCTGCTTCCTACTCAGCATTTAAGTTACTATGTGGAGAGCTGGCCTCCAATATCTGTGTTCATATTGAAGAGAACCTCCATTTAGTAACCCCACTGATTCCAAGGACTGAAAATTCAGGATTATGTTCTTTGCTAGTGAACACATTCTACCACTTATCAAGAGAATATTAAGCTTTCCATAAAGCACTTTTTAGTGCTAAGTCTTGGAGATATTTAAATTCTGTCAGCAATATCAAAATTATTTCTTATCCTCAATTTCTATAACCAGCATAGTAACTTACATCCAGGAATAATAAAGACTGTAGAACATATTCTCAGTTTTCTTGATGGATGATGAGTTGGCCTCAGTAAAGTTGTTAACGATGTAAAATAAAATGCAAATTAAATAGCACAATCAAAATGTAGCTATTAAAAAAATAGTCATGCAGGCATTATATGATACTAAGTACCACCCCTTTGCTTACATTGTTAGATAGATAATACCAGCATATTAGAAACATAATAAATCACAAAAAAACTGTTTCTATAGCTGTGAGTTCCTCAAACTATGGGTCATAACCCTTCATGGGGATTCCTGAATTAGTTTGAATGGGATCACAAACTATTAGCAAGAAGTGAGGGTAGATACTCCCCCTTAAATTTAGCAGCCCAGTCCTGTGGCAAGGTGGGGAACAGGAGAGCAGACTGTAATTAGTGGCTGCAAGTATTTATACTTGCTAGGGAACTGCTAACTACCTTTAATTACAACAGCTCACTTTCTCCAGGAGAGGGAAGCAATATAGAGTAGAATTAAAATTGCTGGATAGTTGCTAACTGCCTTTCATTGCAGGCAATAGATCTGTTTCTCCAGGGAGGAAGAATAAACTTGCGACTGGATCTTATTCCCCCATCGTTTAGAAATGGGGCCATTACCAGCTCAGGGGGTCGCACAAATAGGCAATCCAAGACAGCTGTATTTCCAGCCTGTGTAAGAAAGAAGTCAATAGTCTCATTTAGAGAATGTGTGACCACTAGGCAAAGGCTGAGGTGCCCCATGCAATCTGCATTGCACCTCAGTGAAGGATGTTTATTAAAGGACTTAAAATGAGAGAGTAATTGAAAAAGTAGAATTATCTCACTGAAACACACTTGTACCTTTCTTTCTGTGTCAGTGCCTGTCATCTGAACCCACTTTCTTGTCCAGAAGGGATCACCTTTTCAAAGCTTTCATCAACTGAATGCATCAAGATGGAAACTGAAGACTGGCACTTGAAGCTGCAATCCTACACAGTGTCTCATGGCTCAGTTAGTGCACCAAGTGGGTCAAGACAAGGGGCCTCTCCTCTTCCCTCCTGAGGGCAGCTTTCCTCAAGCCTGGAAGAGAAATTATCCAGCATGGCTTCCTCTCAAAATCAGGGATTTTAGGGAAATGCAACAGTGATATGAACCCCACATCCCGTATTAGGGGCTTTTAGCATCATTGAAGTTCACGTTTGCTTTTTTGCGGTCTCTTCAATATCCATGAGGCGTGTGGCTGCAGAGCAACCTGTCTCCTTCAATGCCTTCTGGCTACCACAGCTACCATGTACCTTTCTCCAGGAGTGTTCTGCAGCTCCAGAAAGGAGTGGAAGCAATGTCAGGTGGAAGTGACCTTGCTGGTGGACATGACCTTATGTCAGCAGCAAAGGTCTCCACTACCCGCCCAGTGCCATTCTGATTCTTACACTGCACTTGTGATGTGACACCATCTCCTGAGGGAAGCAGCAGAAAAGGGATATAGGTCACAAATAACATAGGGAAAATAAGGAGAGGAGGAAAAAATCTTAAAAAAATAAACAAAAAAATGAAGGAAAATTGTTAGTTTTTGATTGGATCCGTTTTCTAACCTGTTGTATTGCACAACCACATGAGCACCTGTGGTGGCCTGAGCCAAGAGTGAGAAACATGAGAAGTGTCTCAAACTGCACTGCCACGTAGTGGCTGCATGAGATGGAAAGACTGGCCCTGGCTGTTGTGGGGAGGAAAAGAGGAGGTGACCTGATGGTGTCTACACAACTTGGCCATGGAAAATGGCTCAGATAGGGAGAGAAGCTCCTGAGTTTTGCAGGCAAAGATGCAACATAGTGCAGGCCTCAGCATCAAAGCTGGGTAGCTTGAAACTCAAAATGGTCATAGCCTCCTGCTAGTGGAGTGATTAGGCATGGGAGCAGAGTTGTTGTGTTGGCCCTGGGTGTTAAAAAAGAATTTAAGCCGAAGTCATTCTTAAACCTAAGGTTTGGGTCTCCTCTGAGCTTGAACTTGAAAAATGTGTGAAATGATGTTGTCCTAACAAACCCCTTGCAGAGGAGAAGGAAAAATGATGCCAGCCCACAGGACTGGAGAGTGGCTGCACTCTTTAAAGCCTGTAGCCAGTGGCATAGATAGTTCTGCATCCAAAGAGCATGGAAATAGTATGACCTACTGGAAACAGTGAAAAATACCAGACTTGCCACATTTTCCTACCACTGAAAACAATGTGTTCGTGCCATAGGAAAACTCCCACTGAGCTGCTTGGACCTTCCAAGCCCTTCCCACAGGTTCTCTGCCCACTGAAGAAAGTCAGCACTAAGGAAAAACCCTTCTGTGAGCCGTGCCACTGTGTCTTCTGACAATCTGGTGGATGATACACATCAAGCTACATCTCTCCAGAAACCCAGCAGGCACAAGTTATTTTAGAAAGTCCAACGAGCAGAAATCCTGCTTCCAGAATCAAGTGGAAACACTTCCCACTCCTGTCAGATCTTCAGGGATCCATTCAGGGGATGTCTTCACATCTTTCTGTGAAATACAATGTAAATGCAGCCACAAATCAGGTTTTCTTGAGTTTTTCTTTGCAATTTATCAGCAGCATTTTTGCCAAGCCAGAATAGTCACGTCCATACTCTCTGGTGCTGAGCAGGATACCTGTAAGTCGTCCAACATGTTAGGAAATAGGGATGTGGCCCACAGCAGGCGGATAAGGAAGAGCAGTTTCAAGACATACTTACTGGTAACTGCAATGAGAAAATAAACTTTTCTTTCCCTGCCCCTTGACTCTCTGTACTGCTGAGCTCTGTGTGCCTTCTGTGCCATGTGAGACACAGCCTGGACAGGTGCTGCTGGGGATAGGACACTCTGGGCTTGTGTGTGGAATGGAGTCTTTAAGGCTTATGGAATTGAAATTACGGGTTTATTTCACCTTTGCTTAGAAGCTGGTTACTGTGCCAAAGCCCTGAATCACGCCACTTGAAGTGATTGAAGGAGGGGGAAAAATAATAATAGTAAAGTGGCAAACTAGCTCAGGGATAGGTTTGGCAGTCCTATTAAACTTGAGAGGCTACAATTTCTATTCCCAGACCTGGTGGTTAACACAAGAACAAGAACCATGTTTCCTCACCCTATCCAAAAAGTTGTGCTAGGCAAAAACTGAAGAGCAAACCAGAAAAAGGTCAATCCTGTACTGTCTAGGCAAATGTTGCCAGCAGATTAACATGGTAGTGTTCATGAAAAGTCTGCAGCAGCTCTGGCAAGCTTTGCAAAATTTATAATTCATCTCAAAGGAACCAAATATGTGATGTTTGTTTCTGTGGAAGAATGGGAGGAGACTAATGGTAAAGGAGAAGGAGTGGGAGTACAGAAGCAGGGAGAGGGGAAAGCAGAAAAACCGAGCCCTGGCAAGTTTTCAGGGACCTAGAGAAAAAAATTGTCTAAATACAGTAGTTCAGACCTCAAATACCGTGTGGTGCTTTGACAATCTTCCGGGTTTTGGCATTTTAAACAAAGTGTTCTTACATTTACTAGGCTGGAATGTCCATTTGACTATAGACTCTCTGCTACTTTGCTTGTACTTTAACATTTTGGACATGTGACAAAAATGTGTGTAACGCATTTTTTAAAGTGTTGATTGTGCTCGTAATTTTCAAGTCAGAATATAAAATAAACATCTCTGCCCTTTCTTCCAGCAGGCAGCACAGAGATCTGCTCTCCGCGTTCTATCTGACAGGTACATTTTGTCATTTTTATGAACTATAAATTGCTTTATGAAACGTTGAGCCCTATTTATTGTGGCATATAACTCATAATCGGATTTTGTCCCCAAAGTATCTGTGAACTGGGATGTTAAACATTTTGCATGCTTGGATTTGTCATGCATGTGTAGAGTTTATTACTGCAAAAATCACAGTCTTGTTGTATTTCATACAGAGTATGCAGAATCCCTTGTTGTGATACCAAACGAGAGATAAGAAACTTACTGGAGAAGGCATGAATGATGCAGTAAATTCTGAGCTTTAGAGTTTGCTGAGATATATCTGAGCTCATTTCTCAGCAATAAGTACTTCATTTATTCCGAGATGTTCTCTTTTGACTTTTTCCAAATCCTTTCCCTGGGAATTACTCTTCCTTTGATGAGATTCTCTGTATGTTTTATGCACAAAAACAATGCCCTTTTTTACCCCTTAAGTTTTAAGAGATTGGTATTTTGGAGGAATTTAATTAATTTTTCACTTCTTCTGGAACTGCAGCAGTGCTCCAGGCAGATAAGCAGGGGACCAAATCCTTAGCGTTCAGCTTTTGCTCAGCTCTTTTTCAAGCAAAAAAGTCTATTAACTTCAATGGGAAACTAGCCTGAGTGAGGAATTCAGGATTTGGGCCATAGTAAATGTTATAGTTGGGCTGTAGGTCTGCACAGGTATTTACCTTAAATGACTTTTATGAAAGAGGATTGATTGAAATATAAGGTAGCTTTCTAAGACGGTCCTGATTTCTTTTCCAGTTTTGGGAAAGAGGCTAGGGAAGGGGGAGGTGACACTGTACATTTTAGTGCCTGTGAAAAAGAACTAGCAGATTTACATTTTTCCACAAATGAGGTACTGTGTCATGCAGGCTGACACAGAGTAAATTTCCCCATGTCTTGTTGGCAGCCCCCTCTGCTCCGTCTGGCCCCCAGCCCCCCGCCTCCCTGGGAATAAGCGGTAATTGACTCTGGAAGCCAGCTCAGGCCAGGATTTCTCCAGAGCAGAGCCTGTCACTTAGGCTGAATTATATGTTGTGCATGGATGAATAACATTTCTCTCTGCTTGGAGGGTAAGACCGCCAAAATTATTGACCTTCCCTCCCCAAGTTTACAAACACCGTTTTGTTTAGAATTTTTTGCCCTGCTTTAAGGAAAAAAAAATCCTGAGTAGAATGTATGGGATGTGGGTGAAATTGCTGGCACAGTTATAGGGCTCAGATGTATTTGCTGTAACTGGAATGAATGCAAAAAGAAAGTGGAGTTGGAGTCAGCATTATGCCCCTCTCCCTGGAGGTGTGCAAGCTCACCCCCCAAGGCAAAGCAGATTTTGCGCTTGGTGGGGACAATGCTGTTACCAAAGGAAACATGGGGATTTTTTTCACAGCATCCTCTCCCTGGGCTGAATGTGGAACATTCCTGCAGGAGTGGCCCTGGAGGTAATTAACAAGCCCCAAATCCTGCAGTTTGATTTCTGTCTCCCTTGGAAAGAATAGTGGTGGTGATGAATAGATGTTTCCTACCTTGTCCAAGGTGGTGAGGTTGCTGGGTGCAGGCTGCCTTCATCCACAGAGCAGAAGGCCCTCAGTATTAATAACCATCACACCTCAGTTTAGGATTTATGTTCAAATATTTGCCTGTCTGCCCCTAAAAGCATGCTCAGGGACTACAGCTTTCCAACCTGCTCTGCAAAAATTTATCTGCCTCTTTCCCCCGCTTCTGGAGGGGGTGCTGGGAAGGCTGGGGATGCACCCTGGAGATTTGCCTCCCTGCCACCCATGGCCTCACTGCAGCGAGGCAAATGGGAGGGCAGGGAGCCAAAATCCCACACTGTGACAGCAGTTTCTTTCTCTTCTTGGCTGGTGTGAGGATGCCTGTGATACTGCTGCTCATTAGTTGTGTCCCAGTAGCAACTCGGAGCTCCCAGTCACACACCAGCACTTCCCAGCAACAAGAGAGGTGGCAGCTTACTATAAAGCTTTCAGTAATTTTGCCCTTTTTTTAAAATATTCTCCAGAAGTTCCTGTTGCAGTTCTTGCTTTCAGGTTCTATTAAAGACATAACAGTTATTTAAACTAAAAGATGAGGGAAAAATAAAACTAAACAAAAAAGAGAGAGTTTTTAAACCTAGCCATTTACTTCTGTAGTGTATCACACTCGGTCTTGTTTTCAGAATGACATGGTAACCCCCAGCAGATTTATGTGCAAACACAAAGATTAGTGACCCAGAAGCTTGACTGAAACAGCTTTTCTGCTTCTAGAAGACAGGTTGCTTTGCACATACACTGACTATTTTGTCAGCAAAGATGCACTGGCCCCATTAGCTTTTCATTCTCTCATGAAAAGCCCTCGGTGTTTATTCAGCACAGCTTGGTTTTAATTTTACTGTGCTCTTCAGTAAAGTGCTCAAACTATATAGATTACTCACTTTCTGGGACAGAGAAGAGCAAGAACTTAACTCATATACCTTAATGGTATAGTGCTGGCATATTTTCAATTGTCTGACTCCCATATCCACTGCCTGAATGGCTTTCAAGTGAAGAAAAATGCATGTAACTAAAATATTCAGTGTGTTCTGTTGTTATTTAACAGTAAGCAGTGTGGTTAAGCCAGGTCTTAAACTTGCTTAATCCCACTGAGCTAAATAGATTTTATTATTGACTCCCATGGTTCCAGAACTCTGACCTTAAGGCTGAAGTTAAAAGCTAATTTTTTTTTGCAGTCTGTTCCACTAACCCAGAAGCACTTGCTTGCTGGATACATTTGCAAAGGAGAGTGTCCAGCTGTAAATTACAGCTGTTTGCAATCCTACCCAAACACAACACTCATTATTATTCTTTTGTTCTTTTTAGGCTGAAAAGCCCACCATGAGGGAGACCGTACAGTACTTAATCCGCACATTAAATTTACTCACAGCTCATATTCATGTGCAAGATAAGATTTTCCATGAAATAAAGATTTATAGTGGTCCTAGGGCACTTTTATTCCCCTGGCTGCTTTTAATTCCCTGTGCTGGAGCGCAAGCCAAGTGGGTCTGCTGAAGAGTTTGGAACACTTAGAGAAAGTGTTGCACCACTGCTGAATTTCCTCTCTGGTTGTAACAAGGGAAAGACAGGTCCTTTGCTGAGTGCTTGGGTGGTACTTGGGAGACGTGCTGACTTCACAGCCACGATCTGCTCTCCGTTCTGTGTACTCGAGGAGGCAGGCAAAACCCACCAGCTCTGCCCATACAAACCTCAGTGCCAGCATGTGAGGTATAGGCAGAGCTGAACCCAGTCATCTCATCAGCCATATGGCTGTGCTGGCAGGCCTGCCATTCCCAGCTGATAAGCCCTGTAAAGAGTCCAACTCAATAGCTTACTCTCAGCACCTGGGTGATACAAATGTGTCGTCCAGACCTGAACTGTGAAGCATGGGCTGTGATAAACCTTTTAGATTTACCACCTCTTGCTGTTGACAGAGTAGGCATCTCAGCACTAGCATCCATTTGGCAGTGGAGACAAGCCCCATTCATGGTGGCTGGTGAGCTACACAGCCTGTCTTGACCTTCAGTCTGGGCAGAAGGGATAATGCTTTGCATTGTCTGTCCGTGTCTGATCATGGTCAAGACACCAAAATGCGGGCTGTACCAGACATGAGCTGGTTTACCCTAATGGGACTGGCCAGTAGCACGCAGGATCCTGAAGGGCAAATGAATTTTCCCACTTCCCAACGAGAGAAATTAAGAGTTTGGTCAACTGAGAGCAAGCAGTGGAGTCTCACATCTGTGTGGAGAGACATTTAGAAACAGAGCTGCTGCTGCTGCACTGCCTCTCATGGCTGCATGTATGCATTTAGCTCTCAGGTGCGAGAAAAATCAAAAAGGTTGACCTTGGACAACCCAGTGCCTTGCCCTGATATTGTAAGCAGACACAGAATTGATGATTAGCCCAGCGGGATGTGTAGCACAGCTCTTCTTCAGACAAAGCCACATCAAGATACACTGTGTTAGGAGGCCTGGGGAGGCACTGCCAGTAAACTATTAAAGCAACAATAAGCAACTTAGATTTTTTAATAGATCACTTAAGGCAGGCAAGGCAGCTATCCAAGCAGCCTTAAAACTTTTTGTGAAAAGAGACAAAGTTTTCTTGTTCTCAGGTATCTGCTTGATTGAGCTGTGATTATGCAAAGCAGTTCAACTTGTGATACCCTAAAGCAAGTAAAGTCCAGTGAGAGCTAGCAAAATCACTCATGTGCTTCATGTCACTCATGTACTTAAAGTTTGTGTTGGACCGATGTTCTTGATAACATCACCCTTCACACCATGGGAGTTCTCCACATCAGAAGCTACATGATCAGCTTATCAGTGAGTGACTCAGCTAGCTGGCTGGCCAGAAAAGCTTCATGTGGCAGCATTGTGCAATCAGTGACAGCCGAGGGGAAGCCTTGGCTTGGGACAGCTGATCTGGGACCCGGCAGAGAGTGACGGAACTGAGATCACAGGCTCCACAGGAGCCAAAAAGGTTGGCTGGAGAAAAGCGTACGAGCACAGGGCTCACTGCCACAGAGGCAGACATGTAGCTCTCAGTGTTAGCACACCACTTAAAATTTCTGGATTATCCTTGAGAGAAAAAAAAGAATACCTCTGTGAGGGAATATATGGATTTATCATTTATGTCTTACATGAAAGCCTGGCTGTTTGGAAATGCTGGTGTCTCACACTTACACCCTCCCTGGCCCCTGCCCAAATATAGGGTAGCAAAGGGCAGCTGCTCCTTGGAATGGTCTGGAGTTTCTCAGTCCTGCTAGTTAGAGGACATGAAGGTGGAAGAGTAATGATACATATTGTATATAGGATGGTATTTTCCACTATTGGAGAATGTTGTGAATTAGTGAAAAGGGGCTTTGGAAGAGGAGCCAGGAGTGAAAAGGAATAGGTATCTCTGTAAAACTTGTACTCCCTCTATTTAGTTTGTGAGCAAGACCTGTAACACTCACCTTTTTGCTGCTGGATGTTTTCTCATACCTTGACGATTGCTGATGTTTATTTAGAATTGTTCTACCATAGCAATAAAGGTGTGATGTGGGTATATTGTTGTGGGAGAGGGTGGAGCAGAGCTGTCCCAGGGAACTGTAACAGCTTTGAGCCCTACTAAATACTGGAATTCCTTTGATGTTTAAAGTTAGAAAGAAAAAGAGTTAAGATGTATTTTTTTCTTCAAGGAAGTGATAGTGTTTTGTTATTGTGACAGCCAAACATTTCCCACCTTCCTATGGGCAACCTTTGGGCATTTGCTCCCCAAAGATATTTGGGGGAAGTCAATCAGTTCTAGTTCCCAGAAACATCTGCATTTTGAAAAACAGCTGTCTGCTAGAAGAAAGATCTGACTAGCAATTTCTCACATATTTTCTTTGACTTCCTTGGTCTTTTAAGAAACAGTGTGAGGATAATTACAGCGTGAATGTGGAGGGTAAAAATGCAAGGTGTACGTCTGTGGTCTTTCATATATTAGTAAGGAGAAAACAGGTCCCATTGCTGGCTGGCAGCATGAAGAATATGCAAAGTGCTATTGGGAAGAAGAGTGTATATGTGTGCAGCATATGAAGTGCCTCAGCATATGATTAACCTCACTGGGTATGTAGTAAATAGTAGATAACTGTGATCAAAAAAGTATTCATGTGATTTATCAAACTGAGCAACTGTGCATTTTGCAGTGAAGCAGGAGGTCAATCCTGAAATCTAGGGCAAGTAGAGCAATAGGAAATTGCGGGGACTAAGAAGTTAATCATACTGTTGGACTGCTTCCATCTGGTTTTGAAAGACAGAGTCAGTACAGTGCTAGCGAGGACGCTTCACGGCAACAGATCAGGAATTAATTTTTTCAGAAAATCTTCAGCTATCATTTGTGGTAACAGAGGCTTATAAAAATGTAATTTAATTTCTTTGGAATAAATCAAATAGGACGAGAAGCGTGAGAGTGGTTTTTTTAATGTGTGTATCTGAGGCAAAAAATAAAAAGTGTGAGAGGAGAGCAGGAGAACAACAAAAATCCAGAAGGAAACAAACGTTAACAATATAAAACCTGGAAGGCATATATGCCCATCCAGTTAAATTGCTCACATAATTTTCTTCGAAAAATCAGTTTGCAATTGGGAAACTTCTACATTTTTATGACCCTTGGAGGCATAACTTTGTCTAACCTGTCCGTCTTCAGAAATGTGGATCAAAGGAGCACTGACCTAATGTTTTGTCACTGAACACCACTTACATATATCATGAGTACACAGTTATAGACAACGAGTTTGTTAATGAATTCTGTTTTCTTTATTATTGATACTACTTATGATATTTCAATGAGATTTGAAATCTGGGCGATAAAAGTCCACATAGACAATGAACCTGTTGTAAAACAAGGGATTTTAACTATCATAGTAATTCTGGTAGCTAAAACCTGCTTTCTTCAAAGAGGTAGGAGGACAGCTGATAACATTATGCCTTTCTTACTTCAGCAGTGGGATAAGAGAAGAGAGAGCCCTATACTAGGAGTAACGTGTTGTGCTATTTTTAGTGCTATGCTGCAAAAAGTGAAATGTTATAAATACATTTGTATCTATTTCCTGGCAGTCTGATGAAAGAGAGCTCAGGTTTACACAGCACCAAAAGCAGAAAACCAGCAGCCGCTCTGTTCACACAAATCACTACTTTCATTATCGCTTTATTTTAAGAAAAGGTGAAAATTCATAGCAAGCAGCAGCACCTCAGCCTGGTCCAGTTACATGACACAAGTTTGGGGCTTTTGACCCCTGTGTGCTTGTGAATTGCATCCTAGCTGTAGCTCAGGGAGTCTCCCGAGCAGGTGCAGCAATGCAAAGGAGGAATCTCAGCTCCCTCTGAGTGAGGCAGCAGTCCATGGAGCAGATGGAAGGAGATCCCCCCTTCAAGCTTTAATCGCTCGGTAATCAGCCAGGCACAACAGGGCTTTCTGGCATCAGCTCCATGGATGATGATGGCATGCTTGCTCCAGTCGGTTTTTCCTGCCTTCCTGCAAAGATGGTTTAGAAATCTCAGCTCAGTTTCTGGGTTTGCCTTTGTCACTGGTAAGGCTATCTGCCTTCTGTCCTCTATATCTTTTCATTTTAGATTCAAGAGCATTTCCTCCTTGCTCTTGCTCTTGCTCTGACCCTGGCAGCAGTGGAGGCAGAAAAGGAAGGGAAGACTGGCTTGCTCAGGGGAGAACAGTCAGGTTCTGCAGGAGGCCAGTCCCATGAAAAAGACATGCTTGTGCCCAGCGTGGGCAAGGGATTCCTCAGAACAGTGTCTTCATGAGGCCCCAGTGGGGACAACACAAAGCCTGTGCTTTGGCTGGCCCTTTGTTCTCTGAGGGCTGAAGAGGATACTACAGACATGCAGAACTGTGTCCAGTTTCTTTGCAGGCAGAAAAATAGGATGAGTTAGTACAAAGAATGAGGTACCCTGTGATTTCTCCATGAGGATTAGCTGTGGCTGAATCAGAACTGAAATGCTCCCTGCAAGGAGTCACATTGTTGTGATCTGTGATACTTTGCTCCTCCATGCACTCCCATCCAGATGTCTCCTCCCTTTTTTCACCACTGCCTCAATTTAGATGTAAGTTGCAGGAAACTTTTTATCCTTTCCTCTCTCTTGGAAAAGTATTGGATTTATTTTACTGTTGAGGAATGGTTCATTCTGTTTTAGGTTTCTTGCATTTCAGTGAAAGGAAATGTGCGATCTTCAAACAGCCTGGGTTTTCTCCCAAAGAAAAACTGGAGCATTTGTGAAATTAAACAAAGCTTTTATGGTGAAACAGCTTTTTACCACAGCTATTTCACATATGCCGGTGAGAAGGTACAGCAGCAGTCCAGTAAGGCACTACTAGCTCCCCCAGCCCTCTCATTGGCAACCTGAGGAGCAGGGAAAGTATTTGGGCTCTGGAACCATTGAAGCTTTTTTGATGTAAACTGAGATCAAAAAATCTCAAATGTCTCCTTTTCTAAAGTTACAAAGTTTTTGTTTTGTTTGTTTTGGGTTTTTTTTTTTTTCTCACTCAACATTTCCAGGGAGTCTGTCTGGTGACATTTTCTTTACAAGTTATCAGACCAAACACTTTCTGCTTTGTTTTTCATTATTACTGCTTTCTTTTGAGCTTCTGTTTCATGGGTAAATTTCAAATTGGAGGGCTTTGTTCCAAACAGGACTGGCATGAAATTTCAAATTCCTTCTCCAAATGGAAGACCTTCCTTTTCTCAAGCACTGTATTTATAGTAAGCTGCTCTTTTTGCAGTCAGAGGGGCCATATCATATGATGACTGTTTGCTCTAATTTGTTTTTATCTTAGAAATAAAATTAGGCCTGGATTGAAACTGGGTGTAAAAAAGTCTAAGGTCAGACATTACATTTTTATAACCTGAAAATTTTATCATTTTGAAATGCAGAAATAAATAGAAATTACTAAAATTGAATTAGGTATTTTTTCACAGGGTATGATTTAAATATGACACATGCTATCTTTAATATGGTCTGCAATCTTCCATCATTTTAGCCAAAAAAAAGTTGTTTATTTTAAAGATTGGTATTTTATATCTAAGAAAATTTACTTTGCATAGAAGTGTATCTTCTGTATTAGATTGCTATCAAGATTTTAAAGGGTTTTTTCATTCTTGACTCAGGTGCAGAACTCCTTTTCATGCTGAGGCACTGCCTGTCACCCACACATTCACACAGAAGAGAATAAGCCCTTCTCTGTGGAAATTTAGCAGCCAAATAATTCACAAATAATTCTCACTTATTACTTACTGGCACAATCGAGCATAACTGCTCTAAATGAACAGTTTGTCAAATAAAATAAAAATTTAAAAAAACCAAACCAAAAAAATTAAAAAAAAAAAAAACAAAAAAAAACCAAAAAACCAGGGGAGCGGGGTTAAAGAATCCCATGATCCCCTGATTCTGATTTAACAGATAAAAATCCCACCTTGAAAAGTCATAGAGACCTGCCAAGTAATTTTATTGCTTTGCAGTGATCCTTTAAGACACTTTAATATGTTTTTTTGAGGATCTGCCATGGCCCTGGTGTCCTGCATACCTAGGGAGGCTTGTATAGTTTCATGCCCAGGAAGGTGATGCCTGCTGACGGGGAAGTGCTGGTTAGGGGGCAGCTAGACCTAGGTTCCCAACAGCCCTAAGGGGCTTTTCTTGCCACTCCCATCTTCATTTTCTTCCTTCCTACATTGCCTTCAGAGGGAAAAGAGAAAATCCAGATATGCCGCCTCTGTCACATGCATCTTCCCCTACATGACCACAGATCTCCATGATTTTGGCTGCTTCCTGAGGAGACCTTGTCCCAGAGCTTCTCTGTCTGCCCATCATGGACCCTTGCTGTGTTTCTTGCCCAGGCTGCCCTTTCCCCATTCCTCAAAACCACTCTGACCCCACTGGGGTGGTTGGAGCCTCCCCTGGACCCATCTCCTACCAGTATCCCCCATCTGCCCCAGTCTCAGGGCCAGACAGCAGGAGCCAAGCCCCTCTGGCTTGCAGTGTCATGCGTGAAGCCCAGTGGAGGGTACCTACCCAAGCATCACCCACTGCTGAAAGGCTGATGTGGACCCCATCACTGGAGGGGGACAATGGAGAATCAGCTGTAGAGAGGGCCAGCCCTGTTTGGCCTTGTGCAGCCCCACAGACACCAGCATCCTCCTTTGGCCCAGGCGGGGTGTGGCACAGCCCTGCAGAGGGGCCAGCACTGCCACCCACCCAGCCAGGGCTGCCCTTGGGGTGGCCACACCATCAGCTGGACATGGGGGGCTCTGTGTGCACCTTGAGCCTTGGCATTCAACTCCCCGCAGTAACCATCACTCCTCCCTGTTAATAATGCCTTCAAATACTGATTTCCTGAAGCCGCTTCTTTTAAGGTCATGACGTCCCTTTTTCTAAAACTTCATAAACTTGATACTGACCGTGTGGAGTTAAAGTGGGTTTGTAAATATTTGTATCTTCAGTATTATTTCTTTGATAGCAAACACTAGGACAATAATTCCCACATTAAAAGGGCTCTTGGGAAGGGTTTAGGAACTCTGGCCAGGCAAAAATAGTTGCCTGAAGGAAGGAGAAAAACCTTGGAGAATTACCAGACTCTTTTTTTAAATTTTCAGACAAATGGACTTTTCAAACTTTGCCCTGAAAAGAGATCTGGTCATGACCTACTATAAATCTCATATGGCCATTTAAAACCTCACAGTGCTCTGGTTAAACAGCATTGCACCAGACAAAACCTCCAGGGCATGGGGACATTGCTGCGGTTTTTCCCTTTCAAGCTTGTATATTGTCCCCATAACATATTGCCAATGTTCACAGGACCAAATGAGACTGTGGCCTTTCTTTAATGTACTCAGAGCTCTTGTGTAGAGAGCCTGTGAGGTCAACAGGAAAACATGGAATGAAATCTCAGCTGAATATCAGTCTTTCCCAGGCTTCCTGGCAATTTCCAACTTCTCACTCTTTTGTTTTCACTTAATAAGTTAGAGCTTGTCCTGCGTGCAATTAAAAAAAAAAAGAAAAAACACGAACAGAAAAAAACGTGGTGGAAGAGCTAAGACTCAGAAAATGAACAGTTTTATAAAAGCCTGGCAGATTCCAATCTGCTGAACCTCATAAGAAGTACATTCATTTTTCCAGTTTGAAACTTTTTGGTGTAAACACCCCTAGTCCAAATATCTCCCACAGGACTTGTGGGAAGAGTGACAGTGTACAGAAAAACAAGAGTGCTGGTATTCCAACATGAAAGCTGTAGCCTACATTTTTGAAATAATGATGTTGAAAAGTGGAGCTCTGAGAAGAACCTAATTTTGGGCTTCTCCTGCTGTCAGATCACCCTCAGCTTTCCTTCTCCTCCTGCTAGAGGGACTCACAGCACTGCACCTCTCTCTCTTGAAGCTGAAAAGGAAAACAACAACTGCAAAGTCATTTTGTGCAAACCCAGAGAACAGTCTGAGTAGACAGCAAAACCTAAACACTCCTTTGAGATTATCACTCTCTAATTGATAGAGATGTATCGATTCAGATGTACCTGTTTCAACTTCTCTTTTTACACCATTTTCTGTATTAGCATATTATGTGCTTGTCAAGTGCAACCAAATTATATATATCTATATATTTCCTACATTATTTTAAGGGATTTATTTTTGATGAAATGCAGCAGGTTGACACCTGATAATCCAGGAGTTCTTCCCATAGTTTTGATGTAGTTTAGCAAGTACATCTGCCCCCTCCTGGAGCCTTGAATTATCCCCATGCATATCTTTAATGTGTGCAGACAAAGGGCGCTGTTGAAGCAGATGAGTGCCTCAGCATTTGATGTCTTTAGCTAATCTGAGCCAGCACCACATTATTTTCTAATAAATGGATTGTATTATTTTCTTCCATTTGGTCAAAATGCAGCCTTAGCCATTTAACAAGAGCAATGACAAATTTCTGTCCTTGTCTACTATGAGTTGCTGTCCCCTGCCTTTGTAAGGTCTCACAGTTTGGTTAGACTGGGAATTATGACAGTTGCCCTACTGAAATTATTAGGGTTGTTTTTATGACCGAAATCTGGTATCACTATTGAGAAGCAGTAAATTGTGGATCTGGTTTGAATTGTTTGCATGTCAGTCATTTACCACACGAGCCTTTCAAATATATTACACCAAACTATGAAAATATTCTCTGATTAAATGAGGGAACGTTTGGCAAATTAATTCCCACTGCCCCAAGTAGAGAAGACATGCTCCAGTGTCACAATGCACTTGTCTGCTTTGGAGTCAAGCTGCACAGTGATATCATGCACCAGTGTTCATCTGCTGAACTGGGAGATTAGCTGTAAGAAGTGGCAACTGCAAATTCTGTAACTGTATGGACCTGCCAGTCACTCCTCTCATTAATCAACACCTGCAAGGATGAAAAAGAGGTGCAGCATCTGGGTAGTCTGGCCAGTATAAAAAGGGACATCATGGAAGGAAAGTAAAATCTGGAAGGAGAAAATCTGGACCCTCTGTTAAGAAATTATTCACTACTTTTTATTAAGGCTATACCATACCTGAAAGAATAGATTTTCTGATACTGTTTTCAGATTGTCATAGGCTGCAGTTTGATTGAGTCAAGGCTTAGCTTCTGTGAATGTTTGGGCTGCTCAAATACGTTTTCTGCACTTGTGCTGAAAAGAATAATTACCCTCAAAAGTTACACTTCCTTTTTTTCAGAAGTGACACCCAATTCACACAGCCACAATGATTCTAAATTTACCAACATGTGTCCAAAGCTAAGACATGACAAGGGTTTGCTTAGTTAAAAAGTGATTGCCTTAAGTTTGTCTTGCAGCTGGTGAAAAGCTTGTTAAAGGCAAGAGTGCAGCCCTGAGATTTTCTTTGTATAATTTCTTACTGAGCCATATTTTAGTATCTTTGCTTTAATGTTGATATGATCTTGTCAGGGTTAGACTTATTTATTTGGTTGCAGGGTCACATGCATGGGAATTCTGTTATTTAAATTACACACATCTTCAATTGACATGACTCATGTTACAATTTAAATGAATAAGCTAGCCCTGTATACTAAAAATAAGCAAACAAATGTAAAACACATCACCATATTAGCAGAACCACAACACGCTGATTCACGGTGGACAGCACAGTCATCAAATCAAGGTCCTGAACCGATGAATCAGCACTTTGAGTTTTCAAACAGACACATTCTATGATGAAGGTAAACAGCTTTACATTATAAGCTTGACGTGAGATGGAACTACATCCACTTAGTTTCTCATCAGGAAAAGCTGAAGAAGACAGTTCATGTTTCAACCAAGCTCCTCGCAAATGTTCAAGTCAACACAAAGCACTGAGTAAGGCAATCAAGTACAGTATTCTTCAGTCCTTGCCAGTGGTGCATGGAGGACTGATGCTGTTATGATTCAGTCCAGAGAAGTCCACTCATCAGAGCAAACTCTTCAGCAATGAAGAGTTTAAAATTTCCTTCTCATGTCATTTATCATGTATATTATTATTCTTCTGTTCTTATTCTCTCCTGGCCATCAAACTCAAGTCAGAGGTCACTCTGAAAATCACATGCTCTTGCAGCTTTTAAATTATTGATGTAACATTTATGAAAATATTTCTTGCATAATTACTAAGCAAGGACTGTGAATAACTTTTGGAATAATTCACCAGCAGAAAATTATGGATCTAAGAATCTGGCATTTGCTGCTGAGCCTGCAGGCAATTAATACGCACATTTTCACCTTTTTCCTTTTTTGGCCAAACAGCTATGCATCCATGCCTATGTGACATAAAGTTGGATCCTTCCCTTAAAGGAAAACAAAGTGTTCAGCCTCATCCTTTCTTCCTAAGGATCTTTATTTCACATGATTGCTGGCTGCAAGCACAACATGGCAGAAGCTTTGACCAGGATAATGACAGACTTTAAGACTGACATCTCCTGCTTGGTGATCCCGAGAGGTGGCAATGTTTCTCACAGATCCATCCTTTTTCCTGCTTACTTCACTGCACAGATGGAGCCTAGTTTCCTGGATGTGGTCAATACAGCCTGGTGTCTGGTTGTAGATCACTGCTGAATATACCTATGGCCTTGCAGGCAGGAACAGCAGGCTGAGATGTGACACACCAGCTTCCTTCATAGTGTGTGTTCCAGCAAGTAACAACGACCTTTTCCTGCAGGGAAAGCACTTAAAACCTACACTCAGCAGGTGCCACCTCCTCAGGACAAGCTAATAATCTCATCAGCACATAGTGTCTCCATGCCTTTTCTAATAATAATCACTTTTTTACCCTAAATTAGGAGGCTAATATGAATCAGTTCACAGCTTGCCCTGACGACTTTTAATCTAAGACCACAGCTGGCCTTTGTGCTTTCCATCAGATGAATTCCAATAATCATTAAACAAAGTTTTTTCAGTTCTGCTTCAAGTCTGGCCCAATGTATCTTGAAAACCTTATTCTTGTGCAGCACTGGTAAAATCCTGCCATCTTGTAAAATTAGTGACGGCAACACAAGTAATTAGATGCTGTATTTGTACAGCATCAAACTTATAGTTATTTTCCAGTTGTCTATACTGCTTTTCTTTGTATCTAGTCTAACCCTGGAGAGTACAGAGAAGTTAGCAAAGTTTTAGTCCATGAGATCACCCCAGTAATTTCTTACTGCAGGCACTGTCTGTCTAACTTTAGTTCCTCATGTTAAATAATTGTGATATTTTTTCTTTAAAACCCTTGACAACAACAATCAAAACAACCATAAATAATCCAAAGACATATGGAATTGTTTTGAGAAAGAAAGAAAATTGCTGAGACTCCTTAAAAATGGAAATCTACCAAGGAAACCCAGCAGCCTCTTTGACAGTCTGCTCTAAAACTTCTTACTTGCTTTGATGTTGTTTGTAATTTATGCTCCTCAGAGGCTTTTAGATGAAGGAAATCATCTGTTTTAATAATGTGAAACCTTCTTCTGGCTACTTGAGATGGGAATTCCTGCCCTGTTTCCTGTGCCTCTCTGTCATGGTCAAAAGGGGAAGGAGGGCTTAAAAATTGCAGGGCTGTTAGTGATCATAGCTGTGGCATCACCTGCCATTTCAAAATGTCTACCAAAATATTACTTACCTCTCTCTGCTGAAGTACCATGTTAAGAAAATCTGTCTTTTTAAGCTCATTTCCACCGTGGTGTTATTTCACTGTATTAGTAATTCGTAACAGTAAGTTATGTGGCAACAAGTATAGGACAAAAGCAATTATTGATATAGTCCCTTTAATTCAAAATTATTTTAATTACTAGTGATACCTGTCCATTTTTTTCCCTCATTTCTGTGCTAAGTCTCTTCATGATTCAAAAATTGCCACTAGGCTATCACCTCTGGTAATTGCCATTCTCTGAGCTGAGTGAACAAAGGAAAAATTAAACTGGAGTGTGTCAGGCAAGCAGAATAGGAAATATATGTTCCTGCAGGAAAGCTACTCTCCTCCTAATTACACTGCAATTGCCAGGTTCAAAATGTAATTTATGAGCAGCATAGATAGAATGGCCACATTAGTCCATTATTTCATGATGATCTTTTCTACTCCTGATTTCAGAAAGAAGGGATTTTGCAGCTGTCAGTGCATTGGCGTTGTCAGCAGCTGCTCTGGGCAATGCTGCTAGACAACTGCACTTGAGAGATACTCCCAAAAAAATGTAAAGCAGTCTCCAAGCAGCACAGTTTCATATAGGAAAGGTGCTGTAAAGTACAGCTCAATAAATAAAGCATAATCTGATTAGCTGCCTCAGAGACTGCTGGTCACATTCAGAAACAGATACAGAAATGTTTAAAGGAGAAGGAAGTTTTCCAGTTTCTGCTGGAAAGTGGCTGCTGCTGTTGCATGTTCCACTTACAGTAAAATATACCAAATGCAGCAAATGAATCTCATAAACACCCCCTGAGTCCATTTTACTCTGACAAGCATGGAGTAGCCTGCAAAAGGATGGAGCAGAGGATGAAGCTGCGAACATGTGATAGGCAGCCGGTATGTTTCACCTGTAGGTTTGGTGCCTGAGGCCAAGTCTATATTTCAGTCAGGTTGGGGCAGTGACTTAGTAGTAGTCATCTGAGTGAGCTTTAAACACAAGACAGGGGGACACTCATGGCCAGGTGGAGCTCAGGAACCATTCAGTGCCCACATAGTTACTACATTTTCATGTTAGTTAGCACCATAGTCTGTGGTACTTGAGCTAGTCCCAACAGGGTCACTGAGTGACTGAGGCTGAAAGGCATCTCTGGAGATCATCCAGTCCAACCCCCACTCAGAGCAGCAGCAGCTAAAACAGTTGCTCAGGGTCAAAGTTGGGTCTTGAATATCTCCCAGGATGGAGACTCCACAGCCTCACTGTGTAACCTGTCCAGGAGTTTGACCATCCTCACAGAAAAAATAAAAAAAATAAAAAATTAAAATTGTTATACTTAAATGGAACTTCCTTTGTTTCGATTTTTGTTCTTTGCTTCTTGTCCTGTCACTGGGCATCACTGAGAAGAGCCTAGCTCTGTCTTCTTTACTTCCTTCTGTCCAGTATTTATCCCTCGCAGTCATCTCAGCCTCCTCATGTGAAAGTTCTAATCCCTTAATCATTTTCATGTCACTTTGCTGGTCTCCATGTACAGAAAAGATTTTGTACTGCAGAGCCCAGATCTGGATCCAGGGAGAGACCAGGGGAGAAAGCAAAAAAAGTAAAAGAGGGAAGGCTAAGTTCAAAGGCAAAAGGGAAAACTATCTTGCTGATTCTGGATGTGACATGCAAACCTCTGAGTCAACTGACTGAGAGTTCATTGCCTCCCAGCTGTACACAAAGTCCATCAGTATTTTTCTTTGTTGCAATCTAAGTCCATAAGGAAGCTTGCCCCTTCCCTGAGAAAGCATTAGATTATATTGCTTGGGAGTATCAGTCCTAAATATTCCCTTTCAGTTTCCTGCAGAGAATGTTGAACGGAGTGCTCTTAGGAATGGGAGATGCCTGCTCTGATTCATTCTTCCAAGGTTTTGTTTTTACTTTGCCCCTGAGGAATTGGCCATTTTTAATGACTTTTATGATTAATAAAACTGTCTGAAGGCCTGCTGGGGTCTTCAAGCTAGTAGTTATCAACAAAGTCATCTGGCTTTCTCCCCTAGTGCCTAAGATAATGGCAAAGACCCAGCACTTGATCTCTCTCCCCAAGCTGAAGCTTGCCTGGCTGCACTTAGGGTCATGTTGGGGTGGTAAAAAAAAAACCCCAAGAGTTAGTTTCATGCTGCACTGACTATGGAAAATCATACTCTCCTGGAAATCTGTGTCTCATCTCAGCAAAACTCTTGTGCAGACTCTCAAACTTTCCCCCAGCTGTTTCCCAGCTGTAGGCAGGTGATGTGATACCCTTTTAAAGGAGCACTGAATGCATATCCTCACAGCTGGGCACTGAACTCCCAGCAGCAGCAGTGTTGACTCCTACACCTTTAACAGTCTCCATGCTGGGTCACACTGCTGAACGCACACTCCTGCTCTGAAGAGGTTCACCACTTGACACAGCACATCCTAGACCATGCAGGAGCTCAGGCAGGCAGAGGCATGTTTGAGGCACTACAGGAAGACCGGTGCCAGAAAGGGACTATTGGCCTGGGGACAGAAAGAGGAAAAAGACAGCAGCAGCTTGTTGTGCCACTGCAGGGGGGAACAGCACCAACTAGCAATAATCCTCCCTGTCCCTGTGCCCTCTCCACACTGTCATGTGTGCATTTACTTTCTGGCCCACTGGGAAAGTCAGGGAGAGAAAAAGATGCATTGAAGATTAGGCAAAGGCATCTCCACATGTTTTAGTGATATTGTAAATTCACAGGCAACCTAAAAAGATGCATGGTACTTAATGAACAGCAAAATATTTGAGATACGGATTGAAAGGTATATTGGAAGATATATGTTTAACTACATCAGGACACAGTATGGTATAATACCAATTTTTTTTTTTTTAATTAAAATGTCATACAGATCTAGTGTTTTTCGTAGTAGTTGGTAGCACATTTCACAGAAATAAAGGATTGATAACATCCTGCAGGAGGTTGCAGCTGGGGAACCACTGAGTCCAGACACGTTGGTACCACATTCTAGATTAATAAAGCAAATAAAATCATATTTACTTTGAAATTTATTTCTGCTTCCCCTCATCATCTGTGTGTGCATGGGTAAACCTCAAGTTTACTTTCCATGGATAATGTCTAACAAAAAGATCCAATTCACACTCAATTTTTCCTTGGAAAAATGAAAGGGCAATTTATATTTAAAAAAAAGTAAAGGACAATTTATATGACTCTTCATAACATTCATATATTTGTGCATATCGTACTTCTTCATTGTTTTTCACAGACCACATTATACCTGATGAAGGTGCAGCAAAGGTTACTCGTAGACACTGCTCTCTGCTTCAAAATCTTTCATTGATTATCTGTATGCTGTGTTTGTTGGGTTACAGTGGGTCAGATCCTGACACCCCCACTAGACAGACCATTCCTGCTCTTCAGGAGCACTTCTGGGTACTCTTATCCAAGCTGTAAAGTAGATATTACTAAACCAGAATAAGGGGTCAAGAATCTGACCCTGGTCAGAATGGGAGAAGTTTTTTTGCCAGTGGTGCAGACCCCTGAAAACCTTAGGCTGTATCACAAGCAATCGCCAACAGCTAAAAATTCATTTTAAGCATTCTTTATTTCCAGCTAACATGTCAATAAGAGGCAAACAGCATATCCTGGGCAATTTTTTCTAAAAACATATTAAAGTATTTTTGGATGACAATGGAAAACTGGCTGTGCCTACAATAGAAAGGCAAACAGAAGAACCTTTTACAAGTCTTCAAATAATCTCAAACTAATTAGGTTTTAACATCCTCTCTGCTACAATTCTGGGCTTTATTAGCTGCTCTGCTTGCCATTCTTAAGCCTGCCTTATGTCTTCTGTAGAACAACTATGCATTTTTTCATTTCTTGAAACATATAAAAGAGAGCACTTGGATTCAAATAACAGACCATTTAAATGCTGTTCTGCATAGGGAGTGATATATGCTGACAAGGACTAGAAGTCAGATTTTCTTTATATGGTTCTTTATGGTGAGCAAACCTATTTAAAACAAGCTTCTTCTCAAGGCAGCATATTGATTAGAGCTGACGGGCCAAAAAGACCTTTGGGAGACAACAGAATATGGCTTGAGTCAAAGAGTAACACTAAAGCTGGCAGCAGCAACATTAAGAGTCAGTAAAACCTGAGAGAGTTTGTCTCATGCTGAAATTTATTGCACCCATTTGGACAGCCATTATAGTAGTTAGTAATTTTATCTGCACAAGTTCATCTGTATTTGGACTCTGAGAGCTTAGCAAGAGGTCTTGCAAGGCAGAACCATACCCAGGGCTCTGCTGACTGAGGGAAACGACTGCTGTGCTGAGGCAAGGTATGACTGTGCCTGAAGACTATGAAAGGCTGTTTGTCTTGATGGCCAGCCATAATATTAACAGTAATTCTGAACTAAGGTGATGGCAGCCCAGTGCAGATGAGGATTTTCTAGTCTGAACTGCTGTGGTTTTCTTCTTTGATGAAGCTGTCACTCACAAGCAAAAATTGCTGTTCTCTTGGATAAAAGTACATTTATACTTCACATTTTAGGAAGTAAGTGAGACAAAAAGAGCAACGCCCAGGCTAATATCCAGTGAAACTGTATCAAAATCTCCTGATGAGACATATTGAAAATGGTGGGTTAAAGCCACTCTACAGAATATTTTGCATTGCTCCTTTGCCTAGTTTCTCTAATTACCATTGCAATAAAGTACCATTACCAGTGAAGATGTTCCTTATCTTCACTGATGATTGGTTCCAGTGCTTAACTACCTTTATTTTTCTAACATGTCTCTTGGTAGGTTAAAGCTAACCAGGCTGCTGGAATCACCTTCAAAATGTTAGCGGAGGATCTGTTCCTGAGACAGATATAATTGTTCCTGGTACTGATATAATTGAATCTGACAGGGAATCAGCTTTTGATAGTGGTCTAATGAAATAGTGGAGTACTGAGTTGGGAGTGTATATAGGTCTTCATATTGGATTCCAACTCCACCTTAGGACAAGTGGAGAGAGATGACTGAACCCTGAAAAGAAAATTGTTAAGAGGAATCTGAATCAAACCTCCCTGGCCTCCCTGGATTACAGTGCACAAGGTGCTGGGCATAGCAAGCACATGGTTTAAGCAATCCTTAGGATCTTAGATTCTTTCTAAGTCCATCAAGAAGAGGCAGGAATCTCCAGAGTGTACAAACTGGCCTTGACCAGACAATAGTAAGATCTCAAATAGAAAGTTCCTACCATGGCCAAAATAATGAAAAAAAAGAGAAAAATTAAAAGTTCTGGGGTACACATGAAGGAAAACACACAAAAGCTACTGCCCTTAGTCACAGGGGGAAATCAAAAGCAGTGTTGTATGACTGAATCTTCTCAACAACTTTGTACAGTTACAATTTATTTCTGGCCCACCCTCCCTCCCTCTCAAAAAATGTCTCTTTAGAGATTGCTTCCTTATTTCACAGGGGAGGCAGAAGAGTGCTGTTCATGGAGTATTCTCAAAGCTGTTCATCATTATCCAGGCCATTGGTCCAAGGCCATGTTCCAAGGACAATATAGGACACATAGACTATGCCTGTCATTTCTTCTTTTCAAGTCACTGTACTTTGAGACATTAAGAGACTAATTAATCTACCAAGGTAAAAAAACCCTATCCGTCCTCTTCTGCTAAAGAGTTAACTTGTCTGGACCAGGGATTCTCTCCACTCATATTCAGCTGATGCAAGGTCAATGACAAACACACCAAGGAAGTTAGAGTTGCTTTATTTTTCTTGTGAGCAGGTCAGATAAAACACTGCTGATGCTCCATTTATCTGGAGGAACAAGCAAACACTTGGCAGCAGTGGAAAGCAGACGCTGGAATCTGGCACCAGGCTCCCAGCACAGCTGTCAGCCTGCTGACTAATCACTTCACCCCCACATTAATGCTGCACCAGGTCTACTGGACCCTTTCATCTCAGATACCCTGGCACAAGCTCCTCTTGATCGACTGATTTATACAGAGGTGTCACTATTAATTGTTACATAGCATTTTATTTTAGGCGGGGTTTTTTTTGTCAAGGTGGATTTTTTCTAGTGGCTGGCTTTCTCTTTTCTACCATATTCCTTCACGGTGGGAGGTGTGATTTGGCTACCTCCAGTATCAACTAGACCTTAAGTAAATGCCCCTCGCCAGAATGGATTTTCTTCAGGGGTTTTCTTATAGGTGTTTACATGAGCTTTATAGCTTGTTTTTTAAACAGCCTTTCCTATCAATTTTTCTTAAGGGACTATTCTGACAATTAAGCTGCAATTGCACAGTGCACACCTGACTCTTTTCAGAGAGTTCTGGTTTGCCTTCAGTTTGCGTTACCAGATGATACTTGTAGTTTGTCAGCACAAACTATTTAAGCTCCCAGGGAAAGTGTTAAAATATAGGTGTGGCCTATGAACTCTGTTCTTGGCAGCTGTGGTTTATTAGCTGTGCTGTGCAAAGGTGGTGCAGCTAAGGTAATGCAGTGCTTTCACAGAAGCATTATATATTGTGACAAGCCGAACAACCTCCAGGACTCTCACTCATCATGACTCCCATTTCATACCTCATCCATTACAGGAATGAGGTATGAAAACATTTTTCTGTTTCCTAAAGATATTAACGGACTCCTGGGAAATCGTTTACCTGGAGAAAGGAAAGTGTTGAGCCTCATTTTTTTCTGTTCAGGCTGAAACAGCGGGCCATGGCAGGGCTAACTGTCTTTTCCTGTTAGTGAGCGATAGGTTTTTGCCATTGGTAATGGGAAATAATTCAGACATTAATTGGTTTAATGCATATAGTTAGCAAAGGTACAAAACCATAAATTTGTGTCACTTGCATACTGATATCAGAAAAGGGAAATCCAAGTGCTTTTTAAAGAATAATGAAGGATGTTTCCTAACACATTGACAGTAGGAAGTTCGGTCACACTCATGTGTGGGATGGTGGCCAGAACCCTGGAAGGGTCATTAGATTTGGTCATTCAGACACAATAGGGCAGACCTGAAAATAGAGCAGAGCCTTTTTATT
Organism: Poecile atricapillus; assembly: GCF_030490865.1. NCBI lineage: Eukaryota > Metazoa > Chordata > Aves > Passeriformes > Paridae > Poecile > Poecile atricapillus. Next base: position 30,923,489 of record NC_081249.1, read on the forward strand.
ATAGAAGCATAGAGTCATGGAAAGGCTTGGGTTAGAACAGACCCTAAAGATCAGGGGAATTGGAACTAGATATCTTTAAGGTGCCTTCCAACCCAAGCCTTTCTATGACTTTGTGATTGTATTCATCTTTGAATGTTAAATACAAAACCAGTCTTTGTACTGGTATTTTAAACCATGGTGGTATCTGCCTGTTGTCTGTGCATGTTGTAGAGTTTATGGTATCATTTCCCTTTTCTCAGCATGATTTTGTCCTGAAACAAATGGATGAGGTCCATCTCCATTCTGTAAGCTGTCCTTACGGTGCTATTTCTTGGCATTCTACAGTTGCCTCAGAAGATATCCCCATATGTTCTGTTACAATACTAGGATGGCCTGATCTTCAAATCCTTTTAATTCCCATGCTTTAGAGGTCTTTTCTGGTAAAGAATTTGAAAACTACACAGGGGCAGCAGCAAGAAGTGGGCATTTTCATGGCTTCTGTGATCCATTCACAATTATTGAGACAGGAATTCCCTACTGTGTTCATGAGAGACATGCAGTATCTTCAGTGCCAGGCAACAGAGATATTTATACAGATCTTGGCACAATGTTCTCAGTCTGTGCTTTGAGGAAGCACCATGTGGAATTTGCTTCTTGCAATAGAGGGATAAAGAGTTTTCCATAAAAGACCTTTGATGGGTTGTAGGTTGGCTCTGAGGGAAGAAGGAAGTGGTGTTTCAGATACTTTAATCTGGAATCAAAATAGAGGCTCTGCCAACAGAGTTCCTTTAAACTATGGAATATGTTTTCATCACTGAATTGGAAATACTGTTTCAGAGTCTTGGTCAGATTCACTGTTGGATTTAAATCACTGTAGCCTAATTTAAGTCAATGGAGCTATGACAGTTTGTACCAGCTAAGGGACTGGTGTCTGTTTCAGAGTATTGTTTTCCTACAATTGGCCTTGATCTTCTAGACAGTGATAAACTTTTTTTTCTGGGTATCCCAAATACTCCAAGTATTCATACAGCCTTTCATAGGATTTTCTCAAATGTTTGTGACATACGAATTTGGATCACCTTCTCCACACTTACCTCTCAGTGTTGAGAATCTGATCCCTAACAATGTCACTTTTTTATTCAAATAAGCTCTTCTCACTAGTTATTGCATTTTCCTCTCGTCTGGGAAGTCACAGCCATTTAGCAGTCGCACACTAGAACGAGATTTAGAAGAAAAATAGTTCAGATAGCATGGCTGTGCAGATGACACTAGAAAAATAGTGCCCTATCTCCAGACACAAAAACAAATACAGCAGATAATATCTCATAGTGTTAGTGACCTTTCTGGTAAGAAAGCTTTGGATACAATTCTTGCAAAGTGAAATTACACAGACCAACTGGACTCTACAATATGCTGCATTTTCCCCCTGCTCAGCACTGGTGAGGCACACCTCATGTACTGTACTCAGTTTTGGGCACTTCACTACAAGAAGGATATCGAGGTGCTGGAGCGTGTCCAGCAAAGGGCAACAATGCCAGTGAAAGTTCTGGGACATAAATCCCATGAGGAGCAGCTGAGGAAACTGGTCTTGCTTACACTGAAGAAGGCTCAGAGTAGACGTTATTGCTTTGTACAACTAGTTTAAAGGAGGTTGTGGTGAGGTGGGTGTCAGGCTTGTCTTCCAAGCAGCCAGTGATAGGACAAGAGGAAATGGCCTCAAGTTGTTCCAAGAGATGATCAGGTAGGATATCAGGAAAAATTCTTCACTGGAAGAGTGGTAAGGGGAAGTGGTGGAGTCACCATACTTAAGTGTTCAAAAAACAAGTAGACATGGTGCTTTGTGATAGTTTAGTGGGCCTGGTGGTACCTGGTCAAAGGCTGGATTTGATGATCTTGGAGGTCTTTCCCAACCTTAATGATTCTGTGAGCATTTGGGTAGCCTTTTTTGTGGCTGGAAAAGTATTTGAGAGGCTCACTCTGATATGTTCCTTTGGCTGAGTCATTTCTCCAAGGTCTGATTCTCCCTTGCACTGCATTCTTGATAATCATTTATGCCTGTGTAAAGTAGGTATAAAGCTTTCATATTGTAGTGCAGTGAAGAGCTGGGATTACAAATTCTTCAGCATCAGAGGGATTTTTTTATTTATATTGTCACTGAAAACTTGCATTTTGATAAAGAATTGCAGCAGTTTTACTTGTATCTTTATCCATGCTGCATGTCTTTGGGCCTGAATTCCTGAAATGCAGCATATACCTAGCCTGGGAAATTCTTGTGGCCAGTGCTGAATGCCATGATTTATTATCATGGGAAGTAGTGCAGCTGTAAGCAGCAGCTTAATATGAAGCATAGAGCGGAACTCAGATCCAGTGTGATTAACCTGAAGATGTCTCCTGAGGGCCAGCAAAGTAATCTCATTTGGGGATGTCTCCACTGACTGAATAGCCAACTCTAGCACCTTCCTGCATAACTGTTCAAACCTTCTTGGTGCCATTCAAAGGCAACGGCCATGCAGTCTAATGGGGCTAAGAACTAGTCCCACCAAATAACCTCTAGGCCTTGTCCAGAGATTGTGATGGCTCCACCTCTCAACTTGGATCACAAGTTAGTTTGAGTGGGGAAGAAGTATTAATCTCCCCAAATCATCGGGTTTCTGAACCTGCACATAGGAGAAAAATTTAGGCTATGAGGAATCTCGCAGTTCTTCTAAGAAGGGTCAGTTGTCCACTAGACAGTACAAGAAAACAGGTTGTTGGAGATTTGTATGGCAATTAGGTGCCCAGGCCCCCTGTAGCCAGGGTGATGGGAGATACCTAATCAGAAACTTCAGATGGTGTGTTGGTTTTCAAATGGTCTTATTACTAACTTCTGGCAAATTTACAAGATATTTACTCTCTCTCTTAAGTCAGAGAATGCATATTCTGATTAAGAGCTTTAAAGAAAAGTGGTTCTCACCCAATTATTGTTTAATTCCTTAAAATTAAAAAAAAAATAAAAAATTCTGTGATGTGGTAATTAATTCCAGGGCATAAACCAGTAGCAGAATATGCTCAAATGTTATGTGCCACAGCCATTAAAATGTAAATCCATGTAACTGAATGATCTCACTTACATCCTTCAGAAAGAACAGTCCGAAGTAAAAGTTACCAACTTTTTAAAAAGGGTTGGTTTTTTTTAATAATAATGCATGCAGACAAATGTAACTGTTATTACCCTGGTCACTATAACATAATGAGGATCCTTATAAGAATATGCTATATTTCAAAACTGAAATATGTAGAAGGGGATAGGAGACTTCAGCAGTATCAGCATAAATGGAAAAATATTGCAATGCTTAATTTTTGTAGTATATTGGCTACCATTAGAACAGCAAACATAGATTTCCAGATGTTTGTGAAGAGTCCATCAGTTAAATTTTATATCTAGGGCTGTAGTAACAATTTCTATTCAGCAGCCTAGAAAAACATTTCATGTCACAACATGAAAGAAATATTACCATGGTTTTGTCCCCCTCATCCCCTATATAACAATTTCTCAATACTTCAGTCAATGACAAATAAAAATGATGGTTTAAAAATTAAAGCCACAGTCACTAAGGGCAGGACATAAATGTGCAGATGTTTTGTGATGCTCAAGAACTTTTCAGCCACAATGATGTTGTGGAGAGGACTGGAAATCCATCAGAGTCAGACATCGTCAAAGGCATTCCCTAAGCTACACTGTCAGAAAAGGTTGTTAACTTTTCATGTTCTTTCCAGATTCTCTTAAGGAAAAAGAATCAAAACCACACAACCTATTCATAATGGCTTATATACAGCTCTCACTATTTTATTAGCAAGAGATTAACTGCACTCTGTTAATACAAGTGAGCAACTTAAATCTAGAGTTCACTGGGCAACCTGTATGAGTGGAAAGCTGCATTGTCCTGAAACTGTTTACAAAATACCAATTTTCCTTCTCTAAAAAAGAAAATTTTTTACAAGCTTAGCAGCATTTTTTGGTCACCTCTGTGCCGTAAGGAAGTTATACAAATTGCTGCCTGGAAATCTTGTCTTTACCACACCTACATGGCTAGGCAAAAAACCAAGTTTTTAAAGGCACTCCTTGTAACTGGTACATTTAATGCCTGTGCATGAAGACAGACCTCTTGCCACCCAGGAGCTGGCAGACACTTCTGTGACCACACGTGTAGCACCAAGCCATCATGACAGAGCACGAGCTTCTACTGCCACCTCTCTCTCTACCACCCAGTAGTTACAAGGATGGAAATAAGGATCAAAAATATAAATGGATGTCAGCTCCTCCCTCTCCTGTTTAATTTACCTGCTTTTAATGAGTAAGATGGAGATCACAGGTGAGATTTTTTTCCACTGCCTGTCCCCAGTGTGCACAGAAAGTTCTCCAACAGTGTCATGATTCCCCAAGCAACCAAAAACTCTCTGGAGCAAGAAAGCCATGGGCAGCTGTGCCACTTCCTAGGAAAAGGCAGTGGGGATGCTGCAAGTAAAGGCAATGTGGTGGGAGTACTGGCTTTTGCAAGACAGGCGGTCCAGAGGGGAAGGGCTGGCATATGTTAGGGGAGGCAGGGAGAGGGCCAGAAAGTGTGCAGCCATGGGGAATTGTGGAGCTGAAACCACATCTCTGATGGCCTGACCCCTTTTCAAAGTCTCAGGAATTGCCTGTCATATGTACCTTGTGCAAGGTGTCAGGTATCAGTTTTCCATAATGAAAAGCACCATTAGCATGTAAAGACAATTCATTAGGTGCAACATCGCAGAACTGTAATTAATTATTATATATTATTTCTCACAAAATGCATCTCCAAGATCACATTGCATTAGCCACAATATTGGACTGATGAAGCATAAACAAGAGTAATGATAAACACCGGTGAATGGAGTTGGGAGAGATGGTTATCAGAGTACCAGTGTGTTTCATGAGGGGTTTATTTAACAGTCTCATTAATGATCTGGAAAAGGAAGTGAATAACCATTTAATTAAGTTGGCATTTGATACTAAATTAGAAGTTACTGCAGACACCTCTGAGGGCAGCAAAATAAATCAAAAAGGAGCTAGAAACTTGCAAGGTAAAAAAGGAAAATGAGATCTGGTATGAAGAAAGAAAGCGAGCTAATCTCTCTGGAAGCGAATAATCATGTAGCTATCAGTAGAGGAATTCTGAAGAAAGCAGTGTTGAAAGAGAGGCAGGGATGTTAATGGACTATACATTCCCTCACAGCTCGGATATATGTTTACAGAAGCAACGCATCAAGGAGCAGGAAGGTAATAGCCCTTCACTGCAGGGCTGTAGTGAGAAGCCATCTATAATGCTGCACTCTGTTTTGGGCACCCTGTTATCAGGGAGATATAGACAAATTGGAATGAGTTCAGAAAAGAGCCATAAAAATGATCCCATATCCCTGGAGATAATGACTTATGAAGAAAGATCAGAAGAAGTAAATGTGTAAGGCCTTGTCTGAAAGATGACTGAAGAAGCACAGGAAAACAATCTGCAAAAATGTGAGAGCAAAAAGGGAGGAGGATAATTTATCATAGTAACTATTAGCAATACGATGAAATAATAAGTAACAACTATAAATTTTGAAAGGGCAACTTCAGGTTGAATGTAGGGAGAAATTTCTGACGGTGGAATTTGGGTTAGTTTGCAGAGAAGTTTCCCAGGGGTAAAAGTAAAAGCTGCATTCAAATAATTTAAAATCAAATTGGACAACTCACTAGAAAATGCACCCTGCTATAGGGAACAATATTGCATTGCCTAGGGAGTAAGCTGGATGACTTAATATGATATTTCACACTCAAGTCTTTATGACTGTGATATTTTTAATATGCATGGTCAACTATTTCAGGAGAATACACATTTCTTCTGCTGTCAAGCCTGATAATACAAACACTAGCATGTAAACATAACTTTAAAGGAGGCAAGTAGCTCTGCTGACAGCACTGCACTGCTGACATGCAAAAACACAAGTCTGAGCTCTTCAAGTTTTTGCAGACTGAGTCTTAGATCTTGAATTGTCAATATCAAGATGGTATAAACAGGTAACCACATCATTTATGGGTAGGTGAAGAAGTGTACAAAATGGAAGATGGTGGTTGGAAGCTCCAATGAAGATGTATTATTGTTGTTATTTTTGTGTTTATTGCAATTACTACTTAAGACTGGTAGTGTGGGGTTCAACTCCATTTCTTAATTGTTCTTGTTTTTCGTCTGCTGCTTTCGCTCTGGGCTGAGTGTTCATTAGACAGCATAAAACTGCTTTCTATATTGCTTTTTAACACTTAGTATTTTTAATATATCCTAAAATGTCTGTGGAATGGGAAAAGAGACAAGGTGAAGTGAAAACTTGACTCTCCCCTAGATGAAAAAGATGGCAAAGGCTTTAAATGGATATGAGAGTAACCCAATATTTTCCCCCCAGTTATAGCCATATAATGTTGAATTTGTTTCACTATTCATTAGCAGCAGAGACAAGCTCACAGGCATTCAGAGTGTGCTCCCTGAAACATCATGGTTCTTACATGTGGGGTTTTTATGTTTATGTTTGTTTTCTTCTCTTCCCTCCCATCCCTGCACCCCGATGGGCTGTGTGTGGGGCTGGCAGCCTGGTGGTGCCGCAGTCCAATGCCCGAGCCTCGGGGCTCTCCAGCAAGGGGTCGAGCAGCAGTAGCTCCAGTGAATCCGAGACCAGCTCAGAGTCTGACTCAGAGAGTGAAAGCAGCTCCAGCGAGAGTGACGGCAGCAAGCCCTCGCATTACTCCAGCCCAGAGGTAAGGGCTTCTCTCTTTATGATTTAGGGTGGCGCTCCGTTACTACACTCACACCTTTTCCCAGCCAAGCCAATACAAGGAGGCTGTGAGGAGATGCATGAAAAAAAAAAAAAAAAAGGAAAAGGCCCAAGGATCCTCCTCCTGGCATGCTGTGAAATATATCTGGGGTGGGGGGACCTTAGGGCAGATTAAAGCATTTAAAACAAAAATGAAGAAAAAAATAACCCTGTTACATTTCCTTCAAATTGGAGATGAGTGGAGCACCTTGCAAGGTTCACAGCTTGCTTGAAGTTATATGCAACTCTGCCTCCATAGCAATGGCTTGCTTAGTGTGTAAGCTCTGATGTGGGCTCCCAGCACTGCAAGAGAACTAAAGGGAAGCTATTATAAAATCAGTTTGAGGGTGAATTTTTAAAAGAAACCAGTTATTCACTCATGCACTTCCCTTGCCTCACTCTCTAAGTGAATTATTCTCTGCTACTGCTGCCTTTATGTGATTTCTTTCAATTCACCTCCAAAATGGACTAAACTGAATTACTCATGGTGCAAAACACTGAGCCCAAACTAGTCATCTGGAAAGCTAGCACTGAAAATTTCCACATGTAGACAAGCCCTAGCCAAACTAAAATTAAACTGCCAGTGCTGTGACACCTTCTGCTTTCACCTCTGCAAAAAGCTCAACAGACACAACAAAGATGCTTTCTCTGTTCTGCTTTTCTGCCAGGATGGACATTTTTACATGTTTTGGTCAATACACATGTTTAGAATTAAACTATGAACTCCATAGCCACATCACACACGTTAATGTATGTAAAAATATTCAAAAATCTAGCAGCAAGATTGTAAATACACATGAAATACAGTCTGTGTATTTTCTTACTCCACAAAAACCATCCAATCACTAGACTCCTCCCCCCCCGCCAAAACTATGTCTCACCTATTCTCTCACCCTGAAAAAAAAATTATGCTGAAAAAACATCAAACCTCTCCTCATATTTTCCTTGGTTATTGGGAGACATGTTTCCAACTGAGCAAAATGCAGTACTCACAGAAATCCTTAATATATTTTTCTCAGGTTCTGTCACTTTTGTTCCTTGTTTAACACTTATCTTCTGTCTTTCCTTCACAGTACTTTCAGCCCCATTTCCAGTTAATTTTCCTCCCACTTTATCCACTTCCTACATCTCTCTCTCTTCCTTCCAGTCTCTCTTGTTACTCTCCCTGCAGTACCCCATGTCTTATTTCCCATTCAGAGCTTTCTCATCTGACCTGTTAAGACCTTGTTCTCTGTCTGCTTAATTCCCTGCTGGAATTAGTGTAAAGATCTCATGCTCGGTCTCTCCTCTCCCTGTGGGATCTCAGAAGGTGGAAGAAAAGGGGAAAAGAGAAGAAAGAAAGGGGAAGAAAGTATGAGATGAAAGGAGGAGAAGCACAGGAAGGGAGGAGTGGTTACTATCTAGGTAGATACCGATTCTGCTTGGACCCAAGAGCAGCAATTCCTCAGAGAATGCACAAAGCTAATTAACTGAGGCAGGTCATGGATTTCATAAAGTCCAGCAGAGAACTAAGTCATGGAATCATGGAGGAAGCGCCTCCTCTTAAGCATTTTATAGATATCCTCTTGAGATCTGTGGAACTACTTTTGTACAGAGCCTGAGCTGTCAGTGATCATTGTCACGAAACAATTGCCCCACTCCAACAGATTGCTTGTCTCTTTGCATTATATTTGTGTGGTTTGCCTTCTAGGACATGCTGTATGAAACATACCTACACGAAAATGTAAGTGACTTAAAAATGTGATGGCTGCAGTAATTTTCATAGGCAATTTTCATCCCCTGATGGGATATGGGAGACAGCACACACAGATAGTGTGGGTGTCCCAGGGAAGTAGAATACCTGTGTTTTCCCCAAGGGTAAATGCTTTTCCAGGCCTATCATATGACTGATTGCACCAGTTCAAACATGCTCAAGTGATGTCTGACTGAAAGTCCTATTATCTTTGCATAAATGCTTTAACTTACATTTATGCACCCAGTGAAGCAATGTTCCTAAAGTATATGCCAGTTTCTTACCCAGTAAATGGAAAGAGACAGGTCCTTCGAAGCTCACTAAATGGAGGCCATGTCCACATAAGTAGTGGATTCAATTCTAGATTTAGTTTTAAAATTAATGTAATCTGTTGGAGAAGACAAAAAAGTAAATACATCTTGGTTTTTCATTTAGCATTAACTGGTGCTTTCAGGTTCAATGAACTTGACTAGTCCAGCAAAACGCTGGGCAAGAACTTTGTATTTAAAGGTTGGGAGGAACTTAATGTAGAAATCTGCAAACCATTATGGTGCCTTCATTCTTTTTTTTCCTTCCCATAATCTGAAATATTATATGCATATACTCAAAGATTTTTATTTCTGGGACAGTGTATCTTCTGCATTTGAGGTTATATAACAATTCAAGTGCTGTTTCATGTCTCCTGTAATTTTTCCTCATCTCATTTTGAGATTTTCAAGTTGTCCTCAGGTGCCTAAATGCAGTTGCCTAGAATGTAAAAGCAGCTCATTGTAAAGCCTACATATAAAGTAGATTAGATGAATTGCACCCTAAAAGTGTCTGTTTCTTTCCATTGACTATTTAGAGCCTGTAGTGACTAGCTCAGCTGTCTTCACTTTATGTCTGCAGTAAACTAAGAATAATGGCTGAGCTAGAACAGGAGACAACATTCAGACTGGTTTCAGTGATGTGGACAAATTAAGGTGCCTCAGACATTAATGGGAGTAGTTAAAGTTTTGTGGACTGCCAAACCTAAAATTATGAACAAGGAACTGAGACTTCTATCTCCTGTTTCTTTGCTGAAGTCATGAATTCTTTGAATGACCTTAATTAATGTCATAAATGAGGAATCTGGAAAACAGTGACATCTTACCCTTTTTCAGATGGTTAAAAAAAATTGGGTGTCAAGTATATAGAAAAAGCTACATTTCTAAAGCTAAAAATGTGGTTAGTTTATTCTTTTTTCCATTGAATTATCCTGCAAGCCTTTACTAAAGCTGCATTTGGTTAGCCACAAATTCCTACTATGAGGGAGGACAAGAATGGGGAATGGGCAGGAAGGAGGCAGAGAAGCTATCACATGGGACAAAGGATCACTGGCCTCTCAACAGTAATCAGTCCAGAAGAGAAAGATGCCCCTTTATGAGCCCCACCGTCCCCACATACCAGATGCAATGGGCTTTACAGGTTTTGTTGTTGTGACTAGTTCACAATTGTTAGTTTCTTCCTCCTTTTTAAGGAGTCACATATACAAAAGAAAATTGAATTTTTAAGGAGTCACATATACAAAAGAAAATGGAATTTTACCACTAGACCAGCTGTAAACACTATCATTACCTTTGTAAATAGGATTCATGGGTTTTGGCTGTCCTGTGGACTATTATTGACAAAGACTGCAAGCAGCACTCTCCCTTCCCTCCAGAAAACACTTTGTGCCAAGAAACACCTCTCACAGTATATGTGTGCTGTGCCTAACACATGGGAATGCCCAGTTCAAATTTGTTAAAGCACTAGCAGCAATGTTAATAGTAGCAATGAAGTAATAGTAATCATCATCATCATCTTCTTCTTCATCATCATTGCCATCTGTGCCTTTAAACATAATGAGAAAGCACCACATTTGTATGGGGATTGCCCTGAGTGAAGTATTTGATAGCAGGGCAGCACAAGCAAATTTCCCCAAGGGTAAATTAGTACATGGCAGAGTAGCTTGCAGGGATGGTGGACTAAGTCCATGCACATTTTACAGGCTCTCTTATCTCTCAGTGAATGTGGTGTCTACTTCAAGTTTATCACACAATAGCCACACCTTAGGTCCCTCATTGCAGTAACAAGCATAGAATGACCCTATTATACTAGCATTGTTTAACAACCCTTTACCCTCAAAAGTGTTTCTGGATAACATTTTGACAAGTTTCTTTTTGGATGCATGCCATTCATGCCTCTGGTTGCACTTGCAGCCTTGAAGAGATCTGAGATATATATAGACATGCTGCATGGGAGTCATCCCACCTAAATTTGCACACTTCTCCTGTAGATACCTACATCTGCTCACCACTTCAGCCTTCCCTTGACAGTCTGTGGAGAGGAAAAGATGTTTTTAGGGCCCAGCTCATCTGGCCTATTTCATATGTCTATTTCAAGAGGAATTTTTCACACCCTAGAAGACTAGTCCACTGACTGGAGAAGGAACTTGTTGACTAGCTAAGATATAGGTGTCTGTGTTGTACAGATGAATCCACCCACAATATTTAAGGAAATGTATCACATCCTCCTGTTTCTTCATGAAGCCTGGCACATGTGTATGTGTGTGATACATTGATCCCTGAAAGTATCTTTGTTCTGTTAAGTTTCCTGGTTTGAGTTTTCATGCCAAACCTATATTTAATTGCAAGTCAGCTGATCACAGACTGTTATTCCTATAGCTGGTGCCCATCTGGACAGCAGTGGCTTTACCCCAGTTGAAAACTGCCCAGATCTCTAAAAGGCCCTAGGGACAGCGTTTTTCCATGACACCAAAACCTATGGACAGAGAGCATTTTGGTATCAGAATATTCTGGATATATATTCATATGTATCTCTATCCTTACATGCTGCTGAAAATTTTCCAGTTCAGTTTTTCCTCCATAGAATGGTGTGTGGAGCAGGAATTAGGGATTTTCTTTTTCTCCCACAAATAATTACAATTAGGTATGTATAATGGATGGGCAAAAATTTCCAAGTGAATTTTCCTAGTCCATTTTTTTACCAGTCCTGTTATGTATTCTTGGCTGTCATGATTTGTTCTCTTGCAAGGTACTTTCTTTTTTTTTTTTTTTTTTAATGTGATCTCAAAGTACAGTAATTTTCAGTTAGAACAATTGAATAAATTATTTCCAAAAATGAACTGGCATCACTCCTGTACACTGACATTCTCAAATATTCCAAAATGGTATCAGAGCCCAATATTAGTAAGAAAAGTTTTAAAATTATGATTTTTTTAGATTTTGATCATTTTAATTTACCTAATGGGCTGCAGATATTTTACTTTTTTCAGACGCATCTTAAAGGATTTTTTTAGCAGACAGATCTTAGGGTTTTTTTTCAGAAGCCACAAGGATTTGAATTTTTATTTAACTAAACCTCAAAAGTGCACCTGAAACTCCTGACAAAACCTGTAAAGCTGGTAACAGTGTTTTATTAAAAACAGAGATTTTATTAAACTTCATAGTTGGCAAATAGGTTGGTAGGAGTATAGGTATTATGCCTAAATAGCAGACGTGCTACTCTAGGAAAGTTCTGCACTGCCAGGTTATGACACTATAGCATGTAATCACTTTTTTTCTGCTGGTTTACTGTGATCCCTTGACATCTGTGAGCCACATTTTCAAGAATTACAAGATACATAAAGAAGCAGAATGGGATGTAACAGATGAATTAGAAGTTTTTTTGACTTTCCAAGCAGCACTCACTTTGACCTATACTTACGGGCAGAAGTGTATTCTTCCCCATGTGCTTCTGATGTGTCTCTTTTTCTGAAATACACCTGAACAGTGGAAAGACTTCCATGTATACTGAACCTTTTATTATATATCTAGTAAATTCAGTATGTGCACAGTGAATGGCACTAAACAAATCTATCTGTATTTTCAACAGCAATAAAAAAAAATGCTCTTCATTTTTAGATAAAGAGTTAAGGGTTGTAAAAATACAGCTTCATCCAAGAGAAATATTGACCATCCATTTTCAAGATTTACAGCTCAGGAAAGAAATTCCTCATGTAAGATATTAAGGAGCATGCTTTAAGAAACATAAATGTAAGGCAGTCCTGCAAACTTCCCATAGGTCTGGGCTAGCTTAGTAATGAGTAAATTAGACACTTTAGCTAGAAGGAATATTTTTATCATATGAATTCCGATGTCTAATTTTTTTGCTTATTTTAGGAGCCTTTGCTCCATGTAGAGTGCATACAATCCTCAGTGGGTGATTCTTAAGGCGCCCTTGGCTGTACAGGAAACCTGTGTTGCCCTCAGGCATCTACTTTAAGTAAGAAGTAAGATACTCTTTTAAGTTAGAGACTGTGGATATTGTCTCTTGAGCAAACTTTCTTCCAGAGCACTGATGGTTTTCATGTTCGACTCACGACACAGTTTTTTGATCATTCACATGCAATAGCCTAGTGAACCAAATATTGGTTTCATCTGAGGAAATTAAGAAATTTTTCACTTTGGCTTTTGTGGGGTTAGGTTATAGCTAGCCATCTACTCCATCATCTTTCTTTTTGGGGTTTTTCCTTTCCTCTTTGTTTTATTACATTCAAATTACTGATTGCAAGAAGCACTAGAAAACAGTCACACATTGTTCTGAAATAACATTGTCTCAGCTGTGGTTACATTTGAAATCACGATTATCCCACTTCTTCCCTGTCCAAACACCATTATGTTTTAGATGTACTCTTATAACTTGATAGTGTTGTGACAGACATTAAAAGAAAAACTAACAGCCACACACTACTCACAAAATGAACCCACGAGAGCACCACCACACAACAAATGTTTGTGGATTATAATGTCAGTACCAGGCAGATTACATGAAGTGCCTGGTAAACCCTCCAACTCCCCACCACATGCCACTTTGTATGCTCTTTAAATGCTTTCTGTATTTACTTCAATTGCACAGGACACAAAATACACATCCCTAGCTTTCCTGATAGCTATCCTCCCCCAGCCTCAGCTGTACCCCTGCCTTGTTTTCCTCCCTTCCTGTCACCATTGCATTTTTTTTCTAATTGGAAACTTGGAAGTGTTTCCCAGTAGACCCAATGGCAGTACTACTCTTGTGAATCATCCTTGGAAATGATGCATCACAGAAGCCCTTCTCATCTCCAAATCCCATTCTGAAACCAGAAACATCCCAGCTTGCAAGGCGTGAGCCCTGTCCTGCCACACAGGGCCAGTGCCAAGGGGTTGCCATAGGTTGGGGCGGCTCTTGGATCGAAGGAAAATCTCTGTGGTGGCCAGAGGGATGCGACGTTTCGGTGCCCCTGAGGGACGCCCGGGGTGGGGGCAGCAGGGTCTTGGCATTAAGCTCGTTGCTTTCTGTTTCCCTTTCAGCCTGAGCCGCCCTCGTCCAACAAGTGGCAGCTGGACAAGTGGCTGAACAAAGTTACCCCTCACAAAGCGCCCATCCTAACCCACCACGATGGCCCGGCGCTGGAAGCCCATCCCTACTACGGCCGGGTGAAGGCAGAGCGGCAGGAAGGACAGAAGACCCCGGCTGAGGGCCCGGCCGAGCACCGCAGTGAGGAGAGCCGCACCGCCGCCGCCGCCGCCGCCGCCGCCGCCGCCGGGGACGGGCCGCGGCCTAGGACCGCCAACAAAGCTCCAGGCAGCAAGGGCAGCCGGCAGAAGTCACCCCTCGCTGCCGACGGCGGGCCGCCGAGGCGGGCAGCGGGGAAAAAGGCACCGCGGCGAGCCGAGAGGAACTCCGCCGGAGACGGGCCCCCCTGCCCCAGCGCAGAGGAGCCCCCCCGGAGCCACGGCTTCCCTGAAAGCGCTGCTGCCGAGGCGCCCAGGGCCCGGCCCGGCGGCGGCGGCTGCAGAGCGGGGCACCGCCGGGAGCCCCGCTCAGCTGCAGCTGGTGAGAAGCGTCGGGCCCGAGGGCCAAGCAAAACGGCGCCCAAATCCAAGGAGTTCATCGAGACCGAGTCTTCATCCTCATCGTCCTCCTCCGACTCAGGCTCTGAGTCGGAGCGGGAGGAGCGCCCGCTGCCCAAGGCGCCAGCGGCAGCCGGGCCTGAGCCGCGGGCTGCCAAGGACGCGGGGACCGGCACCGCCAGCAAACCCCACGGCGGCTGCAGTGCCTTTGGCTCTATTAATGCCAGGACTAGTAGTGAAATAGCAAAGGAGCTGGAGGAACAGTTTTACACCCTGGTTCCTTTCGGTAGGAATGAGCTCCTGTCTCCTCTGAAAGACAGTGATGAGGTAAAGTCGCTGTGGGTCAACATTGACTTGGCTCTTTTGTCCAGGATTCCAGAGCGTTTGCCCGAAGAACCGCTGGCCATGAGCGCCGGAGCAAACCAGGCGGCCAGCTTCCCGCAGGGTAGTAGTGCTGAACCCCCCGCAGAGAAGGGTTTACCGAAATCTAGAAGGAAACGCAAGGTGAGCTGCTGGGGAACCGATCACAGGGGTAGGGGAGCCTCCAGTGAGTGAGAGGTGAACACCGCTTGCGCCCACATCCAGTGCTCGATGGCAGCATCTTCTCCAGGCTGGCGTTTCAGAGCTGGGATTTGACCCTGCTCTCCACGTAGGGACTGGCCAAACCCCAGGGGAAATGCCATCTCTGGAGGTGATGAAATTCCTGGCCGCGAGGGATCACAGCTCCTTGGAGACGGCGTTTACTGCTGGCATGTGCCTTTGCATGCCTTATCGAAGGCACTGCCTTTATAGTAGCATAATTTTCTCTCCTGAGGCTTCTCTCAAAACCTGAGCATTTGGAAATAATGCTCAGGTCAGCAAAGGGACAACTGTCTGCTGTCTTGTCATAGTCTACACAGTATCATTGTGTGTGTGGTAAAAAAGAGGCAGCATCTCTTTCCCCTCCTGACTGTCAGCAAGAGGCAAGACCTTCAGCTCCAGCAGGGAGCCCTGGCTTTGTGAGGGATGCATTTGCAGAGACCTGGGACCTGACTGGTTCCAGATCCTGGCTCCCTCAGACCCTGGTGGCCCCATTTTCCCTTGGGGCTATAGTCGATTAGCTGCCCCCTCCTCAGCAGCACTGTCACAGTGCTTGGATGGGCACAGCCCTCTGCTCACATCCACCCTTCTGTCCTATTTCTTACTTTCTGGTGCCAAGGGGAAAGCCCCCTCCACTCCATGGCCAAAGCTGTCAACCTAGCAGGCTTTCTGGTCTTTTTGTACCAATCTGACCCCAAAAGTAATTCTGAACTGCAATCACCATCTGCTCAGTTTCTGGACAGTTTTGCTGTGCAGCCAGTCATCTGTTGCCCTCTAAGCTACTGTATGTGTGCAGATGGACCTGTACATTTTTGAAGACCATTTATCTAAAGCAGTTTTCCGTATCATTTTATCTTCATTTTTTCATTCTTCTTTTATTAGTATCTGGAAGGTGGCAACCCTGGTTCAAGTGGGGAAGTGGTGGAAACCAAGTTTTATATTGTACCCTTTCTTTACATGCTGCCTCTTTAGGTTTGTTTTTTTTTAAGACATGGTCCAGTCATCTCTGATTCCATGTTAGCTGTATACTCAAACAAAGTATCATCATTTGTAACAAAATGACAGAAAATACCAGCCCCTGACTTGTTGAAATATTTTTGCATCTGTAGTAAATCCAAACCATAAAAAAATACTACTTTTCTCTTCACTCAGTGTGAGAATGAGGAAGAGTGCAGAGACATCAAGAAGACTCACTTAGAGAGAGAGAGTTCTTCACGATTAGCTGCCTCTGCCCAAAGCATCACAACAGCAAATCACTGCAATATGAATGAAAATAGGTAAGCTTTTTCCTTGTTAGTTACCACTGAATCATACAGCTAGTTGCAGCTTATTGCCAGGTGTTATTTTTTCCTTTAGTAGGATTTATTTATTAATTATCACGTTTTATGTTGAAAAATTAACTGCTGCAGTCTCTGTTCTTCTAGTTTAATGATGAAATTAGTAGCTCCTGACAAATTCTTGTACTTGGGTTTTTGTCCTGTTGCACAAAGAAGTTGTGAGGCTCATGGAACAAGTAATTATAGCTAGAGCAGTGTGATTTCCAAGACATATTCCCTAACACTGTGTTGTAGACAGCAATTCACATATATAACCATCTTACAGCCCTTTCTTTACTTTATTTACTTACAAGTTTCAAGCTTTAAGTTTGACTGTATAAATAGAATTATGTATCAGCCCTGTGGAAAAGATTGAAAAAAATATTCATAACAATGCCTGCAATACTCAGCTCTAGAAGATATTTGAGAATCAGTATTTTTGAGATTACAAGCATTCCATTCTTTGTAATTAGTAAGTATTCTAGGACTTAAGACTTTTTAAAAAGTGAAATTTTTGAAGGATATAGGGCGTGAAACAAAAGATGAATATTTAGCATTCGCTGGCATGGTTTATGCACACAGAGCCCTATCAATGTTGGAGCAATCACACTTGAGTTTCTCTGGGGGCTTCCAGCAGTCAAACTTAGACATGCATGTTTTCAGAGTTCAGCTGCATGCTGCTTGGTACATGCTGGTTATCAGTTTTTTTGGTTTTTTGTTTGTTTGTTTTTTTTTCTGGTAGTATCAGGGTACATCTTGGGATGAAATTGCTACAAAATAAGAAAATATTTATATTTACTGTAGTAGGCTTTTCTATTGCACACATCTTTGATGAGATTGAGCAATTCTTGTCATTAATACTGGAAAAAATCATGAAGAAAACTGATATATATAGTGTTTATTCAAAAATATGCATTCAATTTCTTTGTCCTGACATGTCACATATGTTTCATAAAGTGAAAACAATACCCAGAATGGTTCCTTTCTTGTGAGTGGTAGCATGCTTTCCTGTTACCCCAGTGTAAATACGGTTTATGTTGCATTAATTTTCAGAGAGTAGCATGGCTGTCATAGCTTGCTGTGTCACAGGGTTAATTCTGTGCTTCCTGGAAGCAAGACAGTAGTTTGTGTTTTTCTTGACATTATATTCAGTACTTCCTGTAGCAACTGTGTATTAGAGAAACAAATAATTTCTGAAATGTACAGTTGCCTCCTAATTCCTACAGTTGCCTCCTGGTTTGCCCTGCTTCCAAGATGCTTTTGTGGTTTGTGCCACAGTGTAGAACATGATATCAAATGCTGATATTCCCACTGCTGAGGAAGGGCTACTGAGGCTGTAGCTAAACCAGCAGGCCAGATATCAAGACCTCCTGGTCATCTTGCAACCAGCATCTATCTGCTCATGCTGGCACAGCCCCTCTCCAGTTATACCACCATAGATGCCTTTAGGGTTCTCCTGTAAATATACTCACGAAACTTGTTTGGAACCAAACTTCTTTTTTCCTTTTCCTTTCCTTTTCCTTTTCCTTTTCCACCTTCTTTACCGTTTCCGTTCTCTTTTCCTTTTTCTTCCTTTTCTTCTTTTGCTTTTCCTTTTCCCTTCTCTTTTCTTTTTTCTTTTTCTCCTCCTGTCTCTTTTACTTACCATTTTCCTTTTTCTGTTTATTCTTTCTTTTTCTCTTGCTTTTTCCTTCTTTTAATTTGGGTTGGGTTTTTTTTGCCAGAGTAGTAGTATTCGTCTCCCAGTAAAGCCACCCAGACAGTTTGGGCAGCAGAGTTGTGGGCTGCAATGAGAGGAACAAGACCACCTTCAGCCATGAGTATTTTCTGTTGTGGAACTACAGTTTGAGATGCAGACTAAGTAAGGTCCTGCTTGACAAGAAGGCTCAGAGATACCAAATCTCTTGCACCTTTATCAGCTCCACAGTCTGCCCATTCCCAGCAGATGACAGCCTTGAGACTGTCCTCTGCTGCAAGTTGTCCTGCATGGCCTCTCAGTGTAAGATGTACTGCTGCACTTTGGCTGCTCACACTATGTTTAGGTGGGCCCTACGCAGTGTCCAAAGGCCCTGTAACAGGGCACAAGTAGAAATGTCAGCACAAGTAGAAATGTCAGCTCCTCCTCACAAGTTCAAGGCTGTTTGGATCAGAAGCACAGAAAATAGGCCCTTATCTGTGGTGCCTGGCTCTGACACCCAAGAGAGCACTGAGTTTAGCATAGTATCATGGAGACAGCTTTTAAAGTTAAGTAGAGAAATTGGGAATGTGAATGTGCAATTTAGATAGAGTTTTCTTAAGTCACTGGGTGAGAAAGTTAGAGTTTAGGGTTTAAGCTATTTTAGAAAGTAAGAGACAAGATGGAAGATTTAGGGCGTTGTCCCTTTCTTCTTCTTTCTTCTTCTTTCTTCTTCTTTCTTCTTCTTTCTTCTTCTTTCTTCTTCTTTCATCTTCTTTCTTCTTCTTTCTTCTTCTTTCTTCTTCTTTCTTCTTCTTTCATCTTCTTTCTTCTTCTTTCTTCTTCTTTCTTCTTCTTTCTTCTTCTTTCTTCTTCTTTCATCTTCTTTCTTCTTTCTTCTTCATTGCCTTCTCCTAAGGGTTTTTGGGTAATAATGAGTGATTGGATAGAGAATGCTGCAGTGCTGTGCACAGGTGTTGGGTCATTGGATCACTAAGAGAAATAACTTACTTGGAATTTGATTACTGGACAAATAGACATATAAAAGACCTTGAAGAGATTCTTCGTTAGCCATCTTGCACCTTTCTATCTTAGTGTATGTAGCTCCTTGTACTCTGTGTATATGTAATATAAATAAGGAAAGAATAAACAACTGAGCCCAAACACAAGAAAACAGTCTCTCCCTCTTGTCAGTCCCCAGTCTTGGGGAAAAGAACCCAACCACCAGTGTCACCGCCACACAGGGCTAAGCTCTTGAGGGTTGTGTATACTTCCAAAGAGCCGTGGCTTCCCGTGGATGTTTTAGGCCCATACTTTGACAGTATCTATCAACATGGGTAGCCAAGGCATAGGTTTATGTTTGAAAAGAGGAAAAGAAATTACAGCATCAGTCTGCACATTCAACACAGTGCTAAAGATCTTATTTTTCTTAGGGGGAGAAGAAGGGCACAGTTGTCTGTCTTTCACACTCTGAGTCTTGCTTTTGTAAACACCATTGGTCATTAAAGCAAAACAGTTGACATGGTGTTTTAAAGGTACTATGGCATGTGAAACAGTAAAAGTTCTGAATTACGATTCATGGCTTCTTTTACAGCTACTTTTTAAAAAGACTTGCCAGATAAATGGACAAATGTATGATAAGAGCACATTTAATTAGCTCTATTCCCTGAAATTATGTGCAGAAATGAAGTATAGTTTTTACTGTATTCTTTTTTGTGATTCCATTAAGTGTATATTGTCTGATACAGTAACTATAAAGAAGTGAGAATTGTCCATAAAAAGTAATAGGCTGAATAAAGGGGAATGTGACAGGGAAAGGTATAGTGTTAAAATTGTCTTTCTGACCTTAATCGCAGTTTTAGTTTTAATGCCAACTATCTCCTTAAAAAAACTTGCATTTTTTGTGTGTTGCTTTAAGATTTTCAGCTAAATATTTTCTTCAAATTAGTGCATCTGAAGTTTATTTCTGGGCATATTTATATGGTCTATCTGACTTCTCATCCAAAACTTCTCCCAAATAAATGAAAGCTGAAAATACTGTCTGTGTAACAGCTTTCTGCTTTAGAAGATAGAGCAGCTCACATTTCTCTGTGTCTACTGTTTGCATATGTTTCCTTTTGTCTGCATTATCAGCCTATCTTTCTTTGTCTTCAAAATCTGTATTAGATTAGTATAAACGCTGCTACCAAAGGCTGGGCACTGAGCACAAAGACAAGCCAGTCATCTTTAAACACATTTCCTGTTTTAGTTCACATATGGTTTTATTGCCATGGCTTATAAATTGTCACCTGTAATGGTGAAATAGGGCTCCATAACCTGAACTTACACTTCAGAGCCTAATCTTCATCTCCAGCTATCCCTTAAGAAATGGTGAGCAAGTAGCCATTTATCTCTATTTTTTTTTTTCAAGTACTCTGATACAGACTTTATATTAGCTCCAGAATGACAATTTGCCTTGAAGGGAAAGAGAAGAAACATGATACAAATTTGTAAATGAACTCTTGGTCCCAATACTGTAAGCTCGTTTCCAGATACCAATAGACTTTATCCTGCCAGCAGGTTTTAAATTCAAAGTTTTGGTAATATATAAAACATTTACCTTTCTCAAAGCCAGCTTTGTGACACTCCATTACTGTAATTTCCATTTCCAGCTTGGCAATACCAATAAATAAAAATGAGAAAATGCTTCGGTCACCCGTCTCTCCTCTCTCTGATGCATCAAAACACAAATATTCCAGCGATGATTTAACTTCCTCCAGCAGACCTAATGGCAGCAGTCTATTACCTTCAATCTCTTCCAGCAAAAAACATAAGGGTGAAATCCAGTCACAGCCACATCCTGGAGACTTCAATGTAAGTGTATGCTGTTCACAATATAAAGCTTAGCAGTATATTTTCCACTTTGTATTGCAGTCTGTGATAGTTTTGCAGAATGTTATGCAAAAAAAAAAAAAAAAAAAAAAGTTGTAATAATGAATGTTATTTTCTAAGTTCAGCTTTTCTGGTTTGGAGTTTAGCAAGGCATAGAGGAAAGGAAAGATGGCAGGCTGTAAAACAGGCAAATAGCAAAGGCTACATAAGCAAGAGGTAAAAGCTAATGGACCCAAACAAATGGCTTTAGGCCTCCAGAGCATTGCTTGGGCATGATGCAAGCCCCCTGTATTCATGGTGCATAAGCCCCCTGCTTATGAACTCACTCAGCCACTGCCTAACCATAGGTGTGCCTGCAGACAAATTTTTCTACATGTCTCAGAAAAAACTTCTTCAGATTCTGCTTATACCAGTGACATCTTAGCACCAACCTCACAACTCAGTTCCATCAGAGTTGTATTCATATCCTTATCAGAGAGTCTTGCCGAGAGCACACTTCCAGGTAAGGCTGTACTACAGCATTGTTCTGTGGCCTCTGCCTTCAGAGCAGAGAGAGAGAGGAGTAGATGCTGCTCCTGTTTCTGCGTGAGTTCTGTGATTAGAATGCTGGAGTGAAGACCTTGTTAGC
This sequence comes from Poecile atricapillus, assembly GCF_030490865.1. Lineage (NCBI taxonomy): Eukaryota > Metazoa > Chordata > Aves > Passeriformes > Paridae > Poecile > Poecile atricapillus. The sequence goes on from NC_081249.1 coordinate 30,945,006, forward strand.
TCTTTTGATTGAAGGAATTTCCATCTCTCTCTCATCTCATCTTTCAAAACCCTACCCTCCAGCCTACAGGACACTGAGAGTAGATGATCAAGGGCAGACTACTGTCACCTCTTCCCCATGACATTGTTCTGCTTTGTGCAAAATACCTAGAAGAAGCAATTTGGATACCATCATCTTGATGCCCACTGCTGTAGCATCTAGAGAAGGTGTAAAGGCACTCTGCTGCCTATGCTCCTCTCCTTGCTACAAAAGCTATTCATGTTTTTCATTCTGTACCTATTTGCTGTGTTTGTTATTTGATGTACAAGAGGCTTCAAAAGCCTAAGTGGGGATAAGTGACCCCCTGTGTCTGTTAAGTATATATATATATGTGGTTATACTTTTTTTTTATTTTTAATGGAGGAGGAAGTAATAAATATAATCTTAATTTTGGACACATTTTCAAAAACAAGTTACCATAAATTGTGTTTTCCAAGGCTATCTCACAGATGCTTTTGGAAAATTGAAAAAAACAAAGTACATAAAATATTCCAGTAAAAAGGCCTTTAACATATAATAGTTACTCATTTATTTTTCATTAATTAAATGTAAAGTTTTAAACATTTTAACTTCCAAAACATAAATTTAGAAGTTTATAACCCATTCAGAGTTATAATTACTATTCTTCACTGGGTATCTTGAAAATAATTTAAATTCCTTCACAGGTAAATGTGCTGGAAATCAAAAGTAAAAGGTGATTGCTTTATAATCCACACCCTTAGCAAATGCATTTCGCTGAGATTTTCTGCATAGCCTAGCAATGCACCATTTGGTCAACATTTAACAACCTTTGCAATAAAATTCTTATGTATCTGGTTATTCATCTGAAAACTTTAGGCCGATGAACTGATCTGGATGTGACGTGTAGAATAGCTCATGAACTATAAATGTTAAACTTAGCTTGGTTTTATCCCATCTTCTCATCTGGGAGCCAGCTGGCAGGCCCAAGTGGTCCTTCAGATATCTGTGAGAGACTGCAAGCAAAGCTTGCCCATAGTGGGCATTCATCCATTTGAGTTTTTTTCCCCATGTCCCTGGTGTCTTTCTGCCTGTCACCTGCCAATGGAACAGCATTTTTGGCAGTTGTTATCAACTAAGAACCACCTGAGGCCCTCTGTTTTGCTCCATCCCAGTGCACAGTAGCCCCCACAGCAGGGTCACTTGGTGGGATGAAGGTGCTCAGGAGGCCGCATGAAGAACAGGGCTGCAACTAAACACTGCCAAAAGACATGTGCTTCCACTACAGCACAGAGAAGTGATCTTTCAAGCTGATCAGGGGAGCTCTGGAGCACAAAGAAACCTGGACTACAAATTCATACAACACAGGCACATCACCACTGTAATGTGAATCAAGTCAAACGTGAGCCGTGCTCTCCTAAGCAAGGTACAGTGCTTGGTTGGAAGCTGAAGGCAAGAGGTATACGCTAATCTTCTAAATTACAAAAGATCTATTTTTTAATAATTTCACTTACTGTGTTACAGAGTATTTTGATAGTTACCAGTAGTTTAGCTCAGTTTCTGCTGTATATCATATTGAAACTCAAACCCTTTACAAAGCCATATCTGTGAATTTGTGGTCATCAGTGTCAGGACACACATATACTTCCTGCTGAAATAGCAGGAAAATTAACTTCCAATGTACAACATAATGCAAAGACTCTGGTTTTTGTTACTTGGGTTTTTTTTAAGTTATTAGCCAATTCCTAAATGTCTTATCTACTGTTTGTTGTCTAGAAAGCAGTTCACATCAATTCAGAAAATGTTCTTCTCTGCAATAAGCCACAGTTCCAAACAGAGCCTTGGTCACCTCTGTCCACCACACCCAGGGACTGCAGAAGAACAAAGCTTATCTTCGATGATATGTGAGTACATATGACTTTAAAATAAACAGTGACATTTAAAGAGAGAAAAATACAATTTGTCCAACAGGAAATGAGACATTGCCTGAAGTATTACAGTAATACTTTATGTACATTGAGAAATTAATAAAAAATATTATATAAAACCTTAATTTTTCATCATATATAAAGTTTCTAACCATAGAATAGTAGAATGCATAGAATCATGGAGTCATAGAATGGTTTGAGTTTAAAGGTATCTTAGACACCACTAATGATCAGCTAAAGGTATCACAAAGGCAGGGGGAGCAGGAAGCAGCAATGGTTAGCACGAGTATCTGGAGAGATACTTGACCCTCTCCACTTCCACTTCATTCTTCACACATCCTTCACTCTCCTTCTCTTAAAATAATTTAAGCTTGTAACTGTCTTTATTTTTGGTAAATTAAAAAATCTAGTTTGTCCCCAAGGTCATTTAGGACATTGTATTATTTAGTGAATATAATGGTGGAAGTGAAAGTTGAAATCCTAGTATCTAGAAAATTCAGATTTTTTTGATGGGTAATGTTATGGCCTGCAAATACTGATACTTGTTTCTGGATAGTGTAGAAGTGGTTCTTTTCAAGATATGCCTCAAACTGCCAGAAGCTCTGAGCTGTGTGACTTTGACATATTTTTCATATTTCCAGGCTTTCACCCATGACATCTCAAACTCCTTTATACCAAAGGAAACCCTGGGATAACAAACAACCTGGTTTCCTTAGAAACTGTTTTCTACCAGAACTGGGATTTTTAATATTATTTTATTATTATTATTACTGTTGTTGTTGTTATGCTTGTTCACACTATCTGGTCTCAAGGTCAACTAGAGAGACAGGAGACTCTCATAAAAAGAAACCATTTTTCTTGCTGTAAGGTATAAATAATTCCTGCGGACTTCAAAAGGATGTAACTGGTTTGTATGTTAAGAAAAGAGGACTGGTGAGATAAATTTTTGTATATTCATGGCAGTCATAAGCAGATGTAAGCTGAATAAATGTAATCAGTTTTTTGCCTCTTTTGGAGAAAACTCCCCTGTGTATATATCCTTATTCACCTTTCTCCACCTCCCTCCACGTTTTTAACTCTCCTGTACTCAACAATCTCCATTGAGGAAACATGAAACTGTTTATAAGTGCTACCTAACTCTTCATGTATCTTAAAATATTCTATCATCTATAATTTACTTGCAACTGTTCAATTCTTTCTGCAGTTTAAACATGTACATACAAAGCAGAAAGGTGCCAGTATCTGATAAAAGTCAAACTTGTAGGATGTGCTCACCTCTGGATTAGAAAAAAACATAGAAACAATTACAAGAAAACTGTTGTGTCTTCATCTGATTTTCCCTCAAGACCCTGACAAAAAAAAAAGGGTGAATGGTTTGCTATATTATTCCCCTGGGATATAGTCATAGGAGATCTGCTTTGGTCACCATCTCTATCATCTTAGAGGCTTTTATCACTAGCTTTCTTCATTAGTGTTACAAGTGATTCCTCTGGCAGGCATCTCCAATAAAACTGTTTCATCTTTTCAGAGAGAGATACAATTAAATTGTTCATGTGTAGTGCCTTCCATGTAGAATATCCCCAAGCAACTTGTAGACCACTAAAAAAAAGTCTAAAAAGGCAAAAAAGATAAAAACACAGAATCAAATATGTCCTAATTTGGCCTTAAAAACCAGAAACAGTTAAATGCCTGTTGTGCTAACTAGAGGAGGGAGATTGTCAAGTACTACAGCTGTCATCCACAACTTGTAGCTGGGATACACCACCAGAATATCAGCTACACTGGATCTTCATCCTGAAATTCCTGTGCAGAGAAGTCACTGAAATGTAGCAGATTAGACTGGCTGCAAATGTTAAATGTCAACAAATTTGACTCACGTGTTAGAAGGATCAAATTAAACATGGCAGCCAGTCCCTTTCAAATTTGTATAGCACCACAGCAGGGGATTTGAAGAAATGCAATACAGTAGGTCTAAATTATGTAGTAATCCTAATGGCAGCATTTGTCCTAAATGATGCCCATGAAGTATTTCATCTCATAATCCATGAAGTTCTGAATTACTGTAATCCAGCCATGGCTTTAAAGTCTTAATTTTAATCATACTCTAAAGTTCTAAAGAGAGTAAATCCCTTATATTTGATTTAAAACAACAACTAATTTTTTTGACCAGTCAGTGTCTCTTTACTGTATTCTCAATTTATTTTCTCCGGATCATTGACAACAGCTGTCACTAGCAATAAATTGGAATACAAGTAGGTCAGTAAAAAGTATATCTTGCTTGGCAGAGTGCTGTATACACATACACTGCAGTATAACAGTAAATATAGCTAACAGTCTTCAAAAGACAGGCAAAATTCTACTTCCCCTGGTTTGCCATTGTTTGTTGATGAATCTTGATATATCCCCAAAACTGGTTTAGCTGCTGGCTTGGTCTGCAGCCTGAGTGACTGGGGTGGCTGCTGATGTATCTCCCTGTCTCACTGCCTCTATCTCCTGTCCTACAAGTATGCAGCAGCGTGCAATAAGCATATACCAGGGCTCAGCTTATTGCAATGTTCTTTTTCTCCTTAGAATCATCATGGCACTTCTCTTTCAGGTATTTCCCCACCTCAGCTGGGTTGTGAATTTGTTCCCGTGGAAAGTCCCAAGCTATAGGATCAGAAAATTCCTTCAGGGTTTTATCCATATCCTCCCATTCTCCACATCACTCAGGATTTTCCACACCTGGGTCTACTCCTGGATCAGGGGTCTCATCAGCTCCTCTGGACATCTCAGCCCTCATTCTAGAGAAGCTGTAGACCATGTAGAGGAAGCTTACCAGATGAAACACCAGGAAAGTGATATCCTTAACACTCAGGGGAAACTGAACATTCTCAAAAAGTGACATAACAGATTCAAAGGAGAAGAAGGAAAAGAAAGGCTGAAAAGCCTCATCCCCTGCTCTTCCTCTGACAAGCTGGGTGCAATTACCAATAAACTCCCAAAATGTGCTACTGGGACTGGGATGCAGGGTAGAATGAAGAAGCCATAAACCAAATATACCTTGCACCTACTCCAGTACCTTTATAACCTTCCTATAAATCAATATCACCAAGCCCATCACAATAGCTATTTTAATCTGTGCCCCTCTACTGTAAAAGGACATGTTACGGACAATACTGGAGCTATTTCTGGAGAAGGGACCAGAAAGGTATTAAAACATCAAAAAAGCCTAGGGACCAAAACCACATGAAGGCCTCCACCCTGAGAGACATTATGCATTCAAACAACATGGCTACTGACTGCTTTATCCCAATACAGAGTAAGCACAACCAAAATGCCATCAGTACAGATGTTTTTCCACTTTCTCAAGCCCTATGTGGGGCGCCAGTTAATGTATTGTCCTGGTTTAGGGCAAATTTGGGAGAAAACCTCTGAATGGGGTCCCTCTAGAAAGCAAATTCAAGAGGTCCCTCCCCCAGCTGGTTCAGGAAAACATTTTCTTAGAGAAAAGTGGAAAAAACCTGTTTATTTAACAGAAATTGAATAAAACTAAACAATGAAACTTCTTGCTGTTCAAAGAGATGGCACATCCAGAAAAGTCCTTGTTGTGGGGTGTAGCTCGGCTCGCTCAGTTTCTTATCAGTCCCTCCAGCACTGGGCAGTGCCAAGGCCCAGGCCTTGATGGACTACAAGCATGAGCTCCTGGTATTTTTCTGGGTTTTCACTCCAGAGCAGGTTTGAACAGATCCAAGGAAAAAAACAGTCCAGGGAACTTCCCTGCTCATCTAGCTAAAAAACTAACAGCCAAGGAGAGCTCTGTCCCACTGTCTGTCCATACCACAGACAACACAGTCCAGCAGCAGGATGCAGGGCAGTGAGGACTTTCTCTACACAAACTGCAGCTTCTTCTTCCCCCTCTTCGCTCTCAAAGCCAGTCTTAAAGGTGCAGAACTTAATATGTAAAATAAACAAGGTGATTTGGGATACAACTATTACAAAGTCACCCCATGACAAGGTTCCAGAAGCAGAATTGAATTTCACAGATGGGAGAGAACAGTCTCTTCCACCAGTCTCTCCCAGTCTTTCCTCACCTCTGCATGGTGAGCCATGAGCAGATGTCTGCATTGAATAATGAGGATAGTCCAAACCCTGCAGCTCTTTGAGTAGCCTAGGACTCACACTGAATACAAGGAAGTCTCATCTAACTTCACATTGTTTTTGCTGTTCTATGATATCTCTGGCTCTTGACAGAACTTGTTTTCCTTAGGTTTTGTTTCTCTGCTAGTATCTACAAGTCCATTGCAGTGCAACTGGGCATTTGTCTTCTTGTGCTGGATCACAGAATGATGTGGGTTTTTGTCCCCCTCAATGCCAGGATTCACAGATAGGGTGTGGAAAAGATAGTCCAATGACTCTATCTGAGGCTTAATTAACAAGATAGCTTTGCTGTCCTTGTGGCGGTAGAAAATAACTTCACATACATTTGAAGAATGTGCTTCAAGTCCATTTTTAACAATATAATTACCCAGAAGTTTCCCTTTTAGATGAGAAGGTTCACTTCAATTGCTCTAGGGTGCAAAGGCTGTGATTCCTCAAGGGTGCATTAGAGCTTTCCTAATCATTCCTTCAACATATAAAGGATATTTCGATCTTTCAGTGATGATGAACTACACTGGCAAATAATCATAATCTCTTTAGAGAACCACAGGTAGACCATTTAAAATTATTTTTAGTCTGGGAATACGCTGTTCATATTGAGAACCAACAAAAAGTCATGGAGGTGGAGAGGGGCTATGATAATTTAACACACATGAGGAACATCAGTTCCCAAAATCCTTATCAGATGTCTTCCTGGTCTTTAGTTATATAGTATAGTATAGTACAGTTATATAGTATATACAGTATAGCAAATTATTACTTCTTTCAAATCCTGTGATTACTGAAATGTCTGAGACAGGCTCCATTGGACAGGATCCCTGGATAGGGTCTTTGTTTCAGGATCACCTGCTTCCTTTAGCATAGACACCCCATTCACTGACTTAGGCTTCACATGTACTCTCACCCAACAGTTCCACCCACACCTTGACTTCTCCCTCATCAGAGCTGGCTGCCAGGTAGACCCTCTCCCAGAAAGGTCTTCCTGCCTTTGCTTTCTTGAGAATTCAAGGTGTCATTCTGTGGCTTTTTAAAACAAAACATATCTGGACTGCTGTGGCCCCGCTGATTATAAAGGCTGTCACTCTAACTAAAATTAGCTTCATTCAGAACATCTACTTAACATACATTGAAAGAGACAAAATTGTAGTTTATCTACAAGCACACACTATTTTCTGCCTCTCCTTTTAAAACAGGAACTCAAGTCCCTATTGTGAATGCTTGTTTCATTCCTCTCTCTTCACTTTTACACTTTGCCCTTGTATGTTTTAGTCTAGATATTGATTTCACATGGGTATCTTTAAGTCATGAATCTGGGTCATACACAGGAATTTGTAGTAGTTTTGTCTCTTTCTCATGTTCTTCTGTATTTCACTACACTGACATGGTTAGTCAGGGGGAGTTTGCATTTTTGCCAAAATAGAAGTCCCCACTTATTTTTATACCTCTGCATTTCATGTACATTAGATGCCCGGCTTTAATTTTGTCTGCTATTTTTTGCAACAGTAACTCCCTCTCTAGGTATCTGTACTATTCACCTATTCATCCTATCTAAGATATTGACCTTGTTATACTAAACCCAACAAGATAGTAGCTGTGTAGTTGTGTGATTGGGTAAATTTTTCTCACATTTGGCCCAACTCCAATCAGATCCTTTGTTTCTGTCTTTCTGAAATGCCTACAGTATTATCATTTAAATGGCTCAATATTTATCTCCTGGCCTTTTCCACTTGCATGCTCCTCTGCTTTACTTCCAGGCCTGCTGAGTCTGACAGAGTGAGCATGAGACTTCCATAGAACTGGATACCCACTTTGGCAGTGTCATGGGCTCTCCCAAAGCCTGTGTACCACTATGTGTGCCATGCCTCAGACACAGCAGTGCCATGTCCCATAAAAGAGCATATATTTTAAGTGGTGGAACGGGCAGGAGGCTATGATCCATCAGGGGAGAGCACTGTTTTGTATAGTAATGCCCGCTCAGCTCTATCATTCACCCCAAAGATGAACGCTTTTATCTATAACCCAGCATGGGAAACAAGCTCCTGACACATCCTGTTATGAGACAGCAAATAGGCTGTGTACACCTGCCTTTCATGCTATGTGGTTTTCCTGCTCTTACAGGATTTTCTTCTCCTCCTCAACAGAAAGTTCAGGGCATATTGGCACACATTCAAAACTGGCCACAGGTTCACCCTGGCTAGCCAATTTCTTCAGATCTTCCCTTAGCTCTGATCATATTTTAAAGTTGCTCATTTTACTGTTCTACTCCTTTCCAACACATTAATTTTTGGGGGGGGTTTAGATTACTAAAGTTGTGAAACTGGTCCTATATTTAGAATTATGATTTAAGCTGCTTTTACTACATGCAATTGTTGTACACTGAGGAAGCACTAGCTTGTTTTTTTACAACACTTCAGCAGTATTATCTCTGAAGGGTATTAAAATATGCGCTTGGCTACATTTATGATGTTTAATTGAACTTTTATTAGGTTTTTTTAATGTATCCTCATAAAGCACCATACAACAGTAAGAAATAATGTACAAGTGGTAGATTATGTAAATGAAGCAGAAAATGCTATAGTTTAGTATTTAGTTCATATAAAATACAAAAATTAGATGAAAAATGTGGTTTTGAATGCAGTATAATTAAAATTGTATATTGGAATCTAAGCTACACCATACTCTGTAAATACCAGTGGTTGCTCTGAGTTCCAAGGAGATTATTTTGCAGTAGATGCTGATAAATTACTGTACAAAGTAAGGCTTTTATTGATTCACTTTGTTTGATTCTCTTCCCCTTTTTTTATTGCATGAGTTTACATTTTTGCAATTACCTGCTAAACTGGAGTAAATTAAATTCAGAGGAGGCAGCAGAAGACAAAGGTGGCAGAGGTGCACTGTAATGGCATGGAGCTAAATAGGATGACAGAAACATACACACACAGGCATTCACCTGGGTAGTGGTAACACCGCTCTTAGGAGCTCAACAGCCTGGAAATTCTGAAAGGCTGCTTCTGGCAGAGGAGTAATTACAATGCCCGCGGCCATCCCACCTCACGCTGGGATCCCGCACAACATAACAAGCAATGGAAATGCTGTCCTTCCTGCTGGTTTTCGACAAGCTCCCAGGGAAAGCGGTGCCAAGGCAAGTGAGAGAAATTCTGGACAGTAGTGGATTGTTTGATAAATTTCATCCTGGATTCAGCCACAGCCATGCTACTGAGGCTGCCCTTGTCAAAGTCATAAATGGTTTGAATGCCACTGCTGAAAAGGAAGCCTGGCCTTGTTTGTACTATCAGATCTAGCCATGGGGGGGTTGTTCTGTAAAAGGCTGGATTCTGTTGCAGTGCCTAGGTGACTGCCTAGTGTTGACTGAGAATGCGTTGAAATCGTTCCAGCGGTACTTGATTGCTTTCCCCAATCAACAGAGTAGGGTAAATTCTCCTCAAGAGCAGCCAGTTTCACATAATGACACTTGATCCCAGGGAGAATTCACCAGCAGCCTGACTTAGTTGGCTCTAATGCTTTACACTCCTTCTCTTGCCATTCACAGAGATATATGAGATGCATTAGAGCAGTGTATTAGAACTTCTTTTTGGCTTTGTTGAAGAGGACTATATTTCTAAAAGTACCAACAATCAGATATTCAGAAACAAAGACTTTCTTGTGCAGTTTGATAGAGATAAAACATTTGTTTCTGCCTGTTAATTTGAAGTCAGACTTTTTTTTTTTTTTTAATAGGAGGTCTGAATTCTGTTTGTAAATCTGGAGTGAAAGTGCTGATGCCAATAGATTCATAAAGTTGTAACTAATTTAAGAGGAGAATCTGACCCAATTGTCTGAAAACCAGAAGCTGGTGAAAAAGTTTCCTTGGAACTTCAGTTTATACTCATGACCAGTAAACATAAAGAGTCTCCAGTGCTGCTTCTGCTACTCAAAAGGCACTCCAGTTCAACCAGTAGCCTAGCACAAGAAATTTTTTATTCTCTTGGTTCTCTGGCTGTGGCAAGGATGTGATCTGCAGGAGAATTGAAATTTTTTTCTGTTCTCATTTCTCAGGCTATAGCAAGGCTGTGATCTGCAGAGAGATTGCAAAGCTGAGACCAAAGACCTGAAAAGGGTTTTAGCCACAGATCTTTCTGAATCTCATCAGTGGGAAAACACATTTGCTTGTCCTCAAGATGCCTCTCATCAATAACATAGAGTATCTGAAATTAGCATTCAGTGAGATTAGCTGTAAAGTCTCCAGTCTGAGATTATCACCAATGTAATAGGTCAAGCTGCAGAGAAGGTTTGCATGGACCTTCACATTTGTAGCAGAGATGGGTTCTTGGTCACTGTAACTTCAGAGTCTGTAAAATCAGAATATGACTAACAAACTTCATGGACAAAAAATGTACAGTATGCAAAAGAGCTATCCAGAAAAATTAATTTATACATCGGTTTTCTCATGTGTCTGCATATGTCTGTGAGCTGAGGCAACCTCTTATCTTCAAGGAGCCCATAAAAGAGGGTGTTTTTTCTTATTTTTTTACTTCATGACATAATAATTTAAACTAGTATACTGAATTTAAAAAGACAGATTATGTTCATGTGCAGTGGGAACCTAAACAAAACTGAACTTGAAACTTTTAACTCCCATAAAAAAAAACCCAGTAAATAATTAAATGTAAGCACCCCTTTTTGCTACTAAAATGATACAAAAACATACATTGAATGTATTGGACATTTCATCTTCCCATTTTCCTAACATGCACATTAGTTATCTGAATAGAAAGGTCATTTACATGTAGCAATAAATTGAAGAATAGTATTTCATAGGTGGCATAAAGACATCAGAATTTGACTTGGCATGTTTATTAACACTACTGAACAAGTTCTGTTTAAGAAGCTAATAAAAATGATACCCTATCCATTTTTTCCCAATGCATCTTAATTTCTGTTAGGCATGCCCTGATTTTTAAAGCAATCTTGTATTTTTCCAATGGAAGTATCTAAATGTTCACATGGAGAATATATTTATGCTTCACTTTAAAATGGCATTTTAATAGCTTCTTTTTTTATATTAGATTTTGCAAGCAGCTTAGTAAAAACCAATGACTTCAGTTTCTGTGTTACGCTTAACCATCCCATAGCAGAGCCCTCAATGCAAGTTTTCTTTGTTCAGGAATGTTCATGTCTCCTGCTAATACCTTCATTGCTAATCATAACTCAGGAGAATAAATCCTGCTGCAAGTTGAAAACCATTTTACAATTAACGTATAAATAAGTCAATCATAATTACATTGTGTTATCTCACTTTGTTTTTACAGCCTCTTACCATGCTCAGACAAGAAAATTAGACATACAGTGCTGGGTGATATATAGGAGGCAATGCTGGAGAGGATGTATTTTAACATCCTGAGTTTGACAGGCATATGTAAAAGTTCATCACTTTCATCATTTCAGAAAGATGAGACTTAGTTTGTTGATCTGTTCTACTTGGCTTTGATTTTTGGGTCTTCATAGTAAACCATCTTCCCTAGGTCATTGCGCAAGACAAAGAGAGACAGAACTTAATATTTTTTTAAGAATTCTTTCAGTGTTTCTGACAACATAGCTATTTTTCTTAATCAAGCTAACACTGTTTCAATGTGTAATATTTTAAAATTGAACAAGACCAGTTTCAGATGGTTCTTCTTATTAAGAATGTCTTCTGGGGAATAGGAAGTATTTGCATTGGCAGTAGGTTATGAGATACTGGGACACAAAGCTGTCTAGACCCCTTTCTGACCTAACAGGTAGAGTAATCTGGGGTGAAATTCCACTCTGTGGGAGAATAATATTTTAAAGAAAGTTGGGACAAAGGAACTGCTTTCCATAGCAACAAGGTTTTTTTGACAAAAAACATTCTAAATTAGCCAGACTTTGAATTTCATTTCTATCTAGTTATATTTAGCCTTTCTTCTCTTCAAAATAAGGTTGACTAACTTTCTGTGATGCAATTAAATGTCCTTAAAATGGCACATAAGTAGAAAGAAACAGACTAAGTAAATACACTGTTCAAATAGCCTTACGTTCTTAAGGAAGTTATAAGGCTGCCCTCTTCTGTCAAGAGGTTCCCCCTTGTTCCTACTTACTTCTGAGCATGCTCTTAATGCTATGAGCATGATTGCTTTACTCATCCATCCCACTTCATTTTTTAGATCTGCATCGTCTCTGACTGACACAAAACATTTTGTTAAATAAGTGTGCTCAGAAATCTCAATTTCAAGAAAAAAAAAAAAAGGGTTAGGAATATGCTTTTTTTGGTCTGGGATAGTCTCAAGGCCTTTCCTGCCTCACACCCCATACCTCCAGCAGGAAGGCTGGGATTGCACAAGGAGTTGGGAGGGAACACAGCTGGGACCCCTGCTGACCACACCATGTGGTGTCATGCTCAGCCTATAAAGCTCCAAGAAGAAGGATAAAGGGGTGAATATTTGGAGTTATGACATTTGTCTGCCCAAAGTCACTGGTAATGACATTGGTTTCCATGAGATGGCTAAACACCTGCCTGCCCATGGGAAGCAGTGGATGAATTCCTTGTTCTGCTTTGCTTTATCTGTTTGTCTTTACCTAAATGTGCAAGTTTTCTTTCACTCTTCTGCAGTTTTAGTCTCCTAATTGTCTCTCCCATCCCATGGGAGGGAAGTGAGTGAGTGAGTGTGTGGAACTGAGCTGTCTATTAGAGTTAATATACTACAGATTGCTGAGTGGCAATAACATCATTTACAACACCAAGCTCTTAAAAGCATGAGTAGTAAAAACACCAGAATTCATACTACAAATACTCAGGAATATCTCATTTTCTTGAGATGAGGACAAAGGAATGACACTCTAACTAATACTAAGAAAACTATTTTGCAAGTCAAAACTTCCCTCTCTGAGAGAGACAAGGATGTAGTAACCACAATATAAGCTGAGAAGAACCAGGACATATTTTAGCTGAGTAGAGAAGGAAGGTCACCTCCCAAGAACCTTCAGAGTATGGAAATGTGAAGACTTCTATGAGAGGCAATCACTGAAGATGCCTGATCTGAAATGACATGGCAAATGGCTGTTCTCCACAGTGACTTAAAAAGGTGCCATAGGGAGAGCTTGTGGAAGATGAAGAAATTAGCTTCAACCATGAGGAGCTCACTGACACAGTGACAAGGAGACATCGGTTTGTTTCCAGTTTGATAAATCTGGTTACAAACATATTTCAGGACAGGTTGAATTTGTGCCCTGCAGTCAGTAGGTCAGGTAGGTTAAGGAAGGGATGGAATCTCCCAGATCTGTTCGAGGAGAAATCAATGGAGAAACTGGCACGAGGAATGCCAGTGGAGTTGCAGCAGGTGGCCCAGCACTGACTCAGAGATGAATTCCAGGAAGCAAAAGTAAACAGCACACAGCATGCTTACAAGATAAGAGGAACAAGAGCAAGATGTAGCTGTGGAGGCAAGCAGGTTCAATGTGTTTTCAAAGTGGAGAGATTAAACACACACTTGTTTTGAGAGGAGGGAGAAGCCAAGGCAAATAACTGTACATAGAGGAATAGAAAAAGAGGTAAGCAAGCATCAGGGAGAGGAGAAGACAGACTATCTTGTTCTGCTTAACGCGTGTATCCATTTTGCAGATCAGAACTGCACTAATTTGGGAAGAAGTTCATATAATCCATAAAAATGCATTTTATTAGCCTTTCTTTACTTGAATCACTGATTTCTAAAGAATGAGAACAGCCATAAATGCTATTGTCTCCACAGGCAGCAATTTGAAAATAGAAGATGCATGGTTACACGATAAGTGTATTTTCTTCATAAAAAATGTTTGCAAATCAGGTTTAAAATAAGGGAAAAATAACCTTAAAATATTCTGCACATCAGAAAATAATAAAATGTCTTCTTATTTTCCCCTGGTAGACCACGCAATGCAGATTACTTTATGCAGGAAGCTAAACGGAAGAAGCATAAAGCAGATGCAATGGTGAGAACATTTTCTTTCCAGTTACATTGCTCCAAATAATTTTTGTAATGCAGTTTCTTCATCAGTGCAGTATTGCTGGGGTAATTATAAAATCTATTATAAGGATGGCTAGGCTTGTTAAATTAAGAAATGTTTATATAATCAAATGTTCATAGCCCAATAAACTATGACTTAACAAATAATGACTTACTGAGATAAAGGCCTGGATAAATAAAACTTTCCATTTATCCCTTTGCTTTAATTAGTAACTATAGTAATGGAGGCTGCGTAAAGAATCCACGTACCTATCTTCTCAGTTTAACTAGCTGGCTAGGTCCTATAATTGCATCTCCAAATTTGGTCTGGTAGCTGAGGTATTTGTACTTTTTTAAAAGTGCTTTGGCTTTTCAGTGCCAGAAGAATCCTGGTTTCATGGCAGATGTTTTCCTACATAATCATAAGCACACAAGGAATCTTTGTAACCCTAGAGGAACACCTAGCACACAAAGTACTGTTGCAACAAACAGATTCATGACCCTGGCTTTGACCTGTCTAAAAATGTAGGCATTAAGAAAAAGAGGAATCTGAGGTTATATGGAGCACTGAAGAGATGCTTGTCTTTCCAAACAAATGGGTGCAACAAAGTATGCAGTGCTGCAGCAGAGCTCTGCTTAGCTGTCCCTCAGTTCTCTCCAAGGCTGTGTTTGTCCAGCGCCACAGATAAGCCAGCACAACATGAGGTCTTTGGGACGGCAGCATATGGAGTGGGACCCTGCATTAGCGTGGCTGTTTTGCAGATGGGGGTAGCTGCATTCCTGCCTTGCTCTGTCAGACACACCTTTGCTGTCATACCATCATGAAAGAAGAAAGGTGGCTCAGAGCCTCTTTTTCTTCACCACTTCTCAGTTGTGCAGAGTGCAGAGTGCAGAGTGCAGAGAGGTGTGCAGAAAGGCCAAGGAAGCAGAAGCAGGTCCTTCATTTAGAACACAAACACTGACTTTTACACTCTACCTGAGTTTATTAGCACAGATTTCTATGTTTTATTCAGTTCCATATTACTCTAAAGTGAGTCTTAAAATCAGAGAATATTGTGGAGAAGTACAAATGGTGCATTTTAGTGTGTTGCTTTAAACAAAATGGAAAGGATCACTTAATATGCAAAGGAAATTCTTAGCCTGGAGAGAAATGTTTTTATGGTAGACTCCCAGAAAGAGGAGTTGCAAGCATTATTCTCTGTTGTGCTACAAGTTTGCTGCATGAAAGTCACCTAGGCACAATTTAAATAGCTTTCTATCAGTATCAGGTGGTTGAAATATCCTCCACATTCAGCTTTCCTGTACAGTGGACCAGGACCTTACTTACACCTTATGAACAGCCCTTTGCAGGTGCTTGCTCTCCCTCCCTGGCTGTGTAGGCATCCTGGGGAAAATGCCATATTGCCAAAGTGCCTCCAGGCACTTTGAATCACCTTGCTGGGCTTGACACCTCCTACTTTGGCACTGCACTACCTGACACAGGCACTCAGAATGAGCAGCTTGAAAATTGCTCTAAGTCTCTTTGCTCCTCAGTCCCCCATCTGTGAAATTGGGATAATAGCACTTCCACCCGCACTGGAGCATCAGGGGGAGAAATATAATAAAAAGTTTGTGAAGTTCTCTGGTATGATCGCAGTGGGAGTCATATAAGAACCTAAAATAGATTGAAGCTAGTGTGCCATTCCAAAGTTACTATTTAAAATCTTTATCCCTTGGAAAAGAATAAGGTCCATTAACCTTTCACTGTGTGCATCAGATTTCAACCAAATGCATCCAGTCCATTAATGGGCTTTATGTACCGCAGGAGTTCTGACTGAAGGAGAGAGAAGTCAGGACAGAGAGGTATTAGTATGATTCATCTCTCTCTTCACATCAAAAATGAAATTCTGAGGGCAGAAAAATGGCATGTAAGTGTACACATATGAACATTATATGCATATTTGCATATACACTGTTACTGAGACCATGCATGTATATGCATTTAAGTGCACAAATACACACACAAAGTCAAAGAAGTACCAAAAATAGAAGAAACGGGGCAAGGAAGGAGGATGACAGAAAATGCTGAGGGAGCAGAGCAGTCCCTGAAAGAGGAGGAGGGTAGAGAAAGCAAATTCCTGACAAGAGAAGAACAGTGCTGAAAATGGTAGGGATAAAGAAGATGGGCGAACAGAGATGAGCCTTTGTATAAGAGTTAGTAGTGAAAGTATTTCATTCTCTTCTCTTAGTTCTCAATATCCATTACCATTCTTTGCTGAGTGATAAAAAACTACACCTATAAAGATGTGTGAAACCCTTTTTAATGAAAGATGAAAGAAGGAACAAAAGGCAGCATCAATTTGTGGAATTTCCACCACTGGCAGAGCTTTGACAAACATGGTTGGAAATGTCCTAGGCAGAGCTGACCCTTATTTGGACACAAGAATGTGGAACAAATAATAACTTTTTTAGATATTAAGATATATTTGGCTATTTAGATATAGAGACTTTTTTTAGCTCTGTTTTCTGTATTTTATGATTTTCACTGATGCACAGGTTTTGATGGGTATTAGCTTTCTCACAGGAAAAATTGTGAACCTGAAGATATATCAACTTGTGTCAAGTTTACAATATTTGTTGAGATAATCCCATCAAATGTAACAACATCTTGATGATTACACTACATCCCTGTGTCCTTATTTTTTCTCTCTAGGTGGAGAAGTTTGGAAAGGCACTGAATTATGCAGAAGCAGCCCTATCGTTTATTGAGTGCGGAAATGCAATGGAACAAGGTCCAATGGAATCTAAATCCCCTTATACCATGTATTCAGAAACAGTTGAACTCATCAGGTAGGAAAGGGAGAAGATGACCCCAGGGGTTATTCTGTGCAAATGTGCTCATCTGCATTATCACCTGTTTTCATATGTGCAGTAAAAGGGTAGAAGTGAACTCCTTACAAGGGCCTGGTTAGTCATGCGTAACGTATATGTATTATCTGTGATTTCTGTGTGAAATTAATTTCTGTGAAATTAAATCAAGAAACTGTGAAGAATGAGAAAAAAATGAAAGAAACAAACAAAAACACAAACAAAAAAGCCCGAAGATTTTCCTATTACCTGAGCTGCTAATTACTTCAAGAGTTTCATGATGTAAGTCTGAGCTACTCAGTGGAGAAAACCAGTAATCCAGAATAACAAAATATTCTCATGGAGTGGTAACTTGAAAAATATTGCAATATGTTTAAGATTGCTGTTTAAAGATTACATGAAAGAAGATGTGAACAGTGATAGAAAAATGGACAGTCAAAAGTACATTTGATGTGGGTGCTCTTAATGTAGCCAGTGGAGTCAGAAGCGCAGCTCACCCTAGAGCTACCCCTAACTTCAGTCACCTTCATGGCTCTCCAAACAGGGCACTCTAGAATTCAGTGCCATCCACAGTCCCACTGAAAAAAAGTATGTCTCTTAAGTCCTTTTCTCCATTATAGTTGGTACTTAAAATTAACATTTTGGCAGTGTCATTGGTAGAGAAAACAAAGGTCAAAATCATTGCAGCAGCTGAGGGACTCTGCAAGAGAAGGACCCCAGACACACTACTGGAGAAATCTGTGCTGACAGTGACCGTGGTATCATTCCTCAGGACAGTCAACCATGCACATCTTGTCAGGATTAAGCTCATAGGAAGTAACACATTTTCATTTTTAAACATTTTAATAATGAATCAGAGCTTCTAAAACAAAAGCATTCTTTTGGACTTAGTGTTGATGTGAAGATTTTTTTACATGTTAATAATTCCACTGGCATTTTATTCCACTTACGACTGTCTTCTCATGCATTTCAGTGGATTGAGGCCAGCTTTCTAACTAGAAGTTTATTGAACAAAATCAAATACTTTTTTCTTTTTTTTTTCTGTAAGAGAACAGTACCTTCCATCTCTGCTATTTTTTCCTTCTTTTTTTTTCCATCTCTGTAATTCCTCCCTTCTTTTTTTTTTTTTCCTCCAAAAGGCAGAAAGCTCTTTCTTTGTCTGCCCTGTCTTTTCTCATGGTGGTAAATATATGGTCCAAACTCTGGAAATTAATTTTGCTTGCAGATCCATAGTTTTCAATAATGTGTATAGCTATGGCCATGTTGTAATGTGAATTGCTGTTAATCTCACTGCAACTCAGAAAAATAAGTAGTTTGCTAGGTATGCCTGTAGAAACAAAATGTTCATACTGAATCTTTGCACAGATATCAGAATTAGAGTTTGAAAGCAAAGGTAGGAAAAAATAACAAGAAGCTAATTATGGGGAACAGGTATTTTTCTGGAAGTGAGCCCAGAAGCACTGTATGTTGTTCTAACCTTGTCTGTTGTTCAGGTATTCAGCTGGAAGCTGAGATTTCCAGAAACCAATTTGTGATTGCGTAGCACATACAGTCTTGAAACACTAGTGCTACCTCTGTGGATCTTTAATATTTATAGAGTTTGAATGTAATGTCATGTGAGCAAAAATAGCTCTGAGCCACATGTTCCCCCTCTGCCGTGCTGTGCTTGGAGGAGCAGATCTGGGTAGACACACTCAGAATTGGCAGGGTGAGGTCAGCACCAGCTTCCAGGCAGCCTGTCTGCCTTCAAACGCTCCAAACCCCTTCCTGCATGAACTCTGTGTAACTGGGTCTCCGCAGCAGCAGAGGTTATTTTGGTAGGACAGTGTCACCTCGCCAGCCAGGCTCCCCTCTGGACTGATGGATGATCAAGGGAGTTCACGGCTGTTTAAAGAGTGCAGGGAGGCACTGCTAATGGCAAAACAGCTCTGAAACACAACAGGAAAAACACATGTATGTCTGGTAACTTGAACAAATAAGTATAAAGGGGCAGATCAAATGACATATGCCAGCATATCTGTCTGATCAGTAATATAAAACTGTCTCCGTTAACTCACGTTGGCTTTCTTCTTCTTGCTTAAGGTATGCTGTGAGACTAAAAACCCACTCAGGCCCCAACGCCACGCCAGAAGACAAACAGCTGGCAGCATTATGGTTAGTAGATCGAGCTTTTCTCAAAAAGCTTATTTTCTGCAGTGAGCCGGTTCTTGAAAATCAGATACTGGATGCAGCCAGATAGAATTATGTTCTCTATTGAAATTAAGAGAATACGTTCTTCTCTGGGAAGGTCCAGCCCTTGTATCACTGTACCAAGTCTGCATGCTGTCTCTGTAAATAAGCAATTCATACTTATTTATTGACTATGACAGGTTGGCTATGGTACGTCAGTGTAATTAATTTTTAAATGCCTGATGGTTTGTTGTTTTTATGAGTGATGTACTTTTGTACCAACAGCTCGGTAAGTTCTTTTGTGGCTGACATTTTAGGCTCAATAATCATAAATTATATTTATATTATATGAAGGGCAATATGGTGATGGGGATAATTAAGCCTCTTGGATTATCTGTTAAATTGAGATTTCTAAATATATATGTAAGCACCTTAGATTCTATAGGATGGCTTCTGATTGCTAGTAAAATACTAGAATGTTATTAAAATCAATTTTTAATTTTATATCTTTGTAGTTGATACATAAAATACCTATTATATGGTTACTGAGTCTCAGTAAGTGGACATTTACAATCAGCAAGTGTGTTTTTAACATCTATTAACCATCTGTTAAAAATCCCAATTAAATGCATCTTTAGCCTCCATAAAGAAGGAGTCCTAATTAATCATTTGTCTAAAAAGGAACCAAATATTCAGAGACTTTTTTTTTTAATGCCCTTTCCCTGTCACTGGTTTTCTGTGCCATTGCTTTAAAAATGCTTAGGTGGGAAAATGACTAAGGTACGGTTAAAAAAGGACATATAAAGCCGTATTACAAAGGCTCGCTGAGAGCTGCCGGAGCGCTCTCAAACATCCAAATTCAGGGAGCCGCTGCATCTGTTCCAGCAGGAGAAAGGTCAGCGCGAGGGAAAGCAGACGGAGCCTTCTCTGGGCGATGAATGGCAATCTTAACTCACCGTCTGCCAGCCAGCAGATGAGCTGACACCATTTGCATATGTGCTGTACCTGTGAAGGTGACAGAGGGAGAGTGACGGCGGTGGCTGCGCGGCCGCCGCATCCCGCGGCTGCTCCCGGCGCCCGCCGGGCGGGCAGGCTGCCAGCCCGCCCGCTCCCGGCCCGCTTCTCCTGGGGAGACACTGTCCTCCAGCGGCCACGGCCGGGATTTCACCGCCGCGCTCCGGACAGCAGCCAGCCTGGCTCAGCAGCCCTGCCTGCGATTGCGTTTGTTCAGGGACCATTTGATAATTCGAGGCGTTCGCTAAGGTGTGGGCCGCTCTTAGGAGCGGGAGGATGGGGAGCACTCTGCATTTCCAAATTCAAAGCACCTTCTGGTGCTCCGAATTGGCTCCAAGACTAAATACTGGTTTTAAAAACAAGTCCTCTGCTGCCAAAGGAAAAGCAAAACACACAGGGTTTTTGCTTCGAAAGCAGCGTTTCTGTGGGACACTTTCACGCTTGCCCTGGTTTTCACACTTTTTCAATCCAAAAACCTTGCTGGGAAAAGGTGATGGTGATTCTCAATTCAGATAATAGACTGGTACACTAAAGCTGCTAGCAAAGAAAAGTGTATGTGTCCTGAATACTGACTATTTTGGTACATAACTATAGTCAGTACCCATTACTCTCATTTAATTATTTAGCTTTAAAGGCGTGTGGCACTCTGCAGACTAACAAGGAGCACAGGGGCAGACAGTACCAGCACAGCACTTTGAGTTTTTCAGCCCACAACTGGTTTCCTCTGGGGACCAAATTAGGCAAATGGCTTGGGAATAGCCTCCAGGCTCCAACACAGCCTCTGTTCTGGTTTCCTACAGAGAAACTTGGCCACTGAAATCTGTGCCAGCTCCAAGGTTTCCCTTTATCCCAGCCATCTCCAGCTGCTGGATGAGACCACTGGGTGTACACAAAATACATCCACTATAACTCGAGTTCAGTATACAAGCTCCAGGCTATTGCAATAAAGTCCCAAGATAAGATATCTCAAAAATCTGTTTATGCATTTGCAAGAAAAATACCAAAAAAATGCATATTTTGAGTTCCAGGATGTTTCTTTTCATTTTGGTCAAGTGTGCAGACTTCAAGCCAGAATGAAGGGCTGGGAGCCCAGACCCTTCTGAATATAGTTTGTTTAGTACCTCACTGGTAGCATTTCTGAGCATGACTTGCCCTGGCTGTAGTACCTAGCTCTGCTCATGAATCCATGGCAAAGTGTGAACTACTGCAAACAAATGGTGATAAAAACTTGTAAGCAAGGTGCTGTCAGCCTTTCACTCTGTGTTAGTTTGAGGATTTAAGATATTCTGTGGGATTTCTGTTCAGGAGTCACCCTTTACTGTCTCCTCTCCTTTATATTCCAGTTACCGCTGCCTGGCCCTTCTGTACTGGAGGATGTTCCGACTCAAGAGAGACCACGCGGTCAAGTATTCTAAAGCGCTTATTGAGTATTTCAAGGTGCATTATTTATGGCATGTTTTTAGACCAATGTGTCTTAACAGGAGATACAGCATCTTACTACAGCAGTAGCTGTGGTGGGATTACTTTTTCCCCTGTGAAGTCAGTGGCATTTTACCATAGACTCCCATGGCAACATCTGAGCTCTAGTTAGTTCAGTTATCTTCACAAGGGTCCCTCTTTGAAAATACACACTGTGGCCCTTCAAAAAGGATGATAAATTTGTCGTAGTAACAGACAGGTATTTTCACATTATTCTTGGTCAATTGTCTAGCGCTATCCAGCTCTGTTGTAAATAGGTTTTGCAGATTTTGCCCTAAGAATCCCCCTTCAGGATTATAGTTCCCACAAGTTCATGACTTTGATCTAGATGAGTCCTCAGATGCAGGCCTTCCACTCAGCATCAGTAGGTGGGACAGTGCAGTGGGACATCTTACACAGGGAGCTGTCAAAAAGCCCACACTGAGTTCAGCAGTTGTACAGAAGCATCAGAGGGCAGACAGACCACCTGCCACGTACTTGACATGGCACTGTTGGCTTCCCCTTCCTGCTTTGCTTGACCTGTTACTGCTTCCGTTTTTCACTTCTGACAAGTCCAAACACTATTTATTTTGAAAAAGCATGGAAGTCTCTCTGAGTATTTTAATACATTTTCTTGGGCAACGTTTCTCTGGAAAGTATCTCAAGCACAAAATCTTTCAGGTGAAGCTCACCTTGCAGTCAATCCGCCCAGCACATGATGTACAAATACAAAGATTAGCCTTTATCTCCCTAGTTAAAAAAAAAAAAATTAACATACAAGTGTTTTAAGACAAACTGCTCTGCTGAACAGCCATTTATCTTCAAACACAGGGCTCATCTCTTGGAGGATTTTTTGCAGACAGAAGAACCTTGAAATGAAAAACATCCATCCTTTGACATTTTGTTACTAAAAAAATTCAATACAAGCACAAATGCTTATGACCAAATTCTGAACACATGAAGACAGGGAAGGGAATTGACAGATCCGTTATTGTCAAATGGAAATTGAAGTCAATGTAATTGCTTCAAAAATTTAACAATATATAATTCAACACATTATGTTTCTCTAACAATTACTTGATTTTGGGGGAAAGAAATACGTGCCTATTGAAGTACTTTATTTTTCTTGACCAGTTCAGAGAATAGCTGTATTAAGAACAGCTCTCAACCATGTAAAATGTCTCCTGCTAGCAGACAGACTGTTTCACAGCAAACATAAAATGGACTTACACTCTACTGTAGCCAAGAAGAGTTTGGTTTTTCGCAGAGCTCCCGCTGACACAATGATAGCATAGCTTCACATTAGAAAGTATTCTCACCTTTAAAAGCAAAAATGAAAAAAAAAATCCATTTGCTATAATTTTCAGTGGAAAAACAAGCCAATTCTCCCCCTCCTTTCATATTTGGTATCTAAAAGCTTTCAAAACCAAGTGACATGAAATGCTGACTGCATTAAGAACTTTCTCATATATTATCAGTCAGAGAAAGATTTTAAATCTTCTCACACATTTGCAGGGAAACACAGACACAATTTACTTTTAGAAAATAAAAAAATACTACTTAAACCTCCTTTAAGTGTTTTATTTCCATTATTTTTAAAAAAATGCAGCAGAGTATTAAAAAGAAGGCACAGATATTCAGGGGCCAGGCACATAGGAGAACATAAAGAAACCAGGAGAATGGGTTGCAGTAGGGAAAGTGGGATAAGAGATGGTCCCTTACAACATTATACTCTTTAGAGTCCTTACCCCCACCTTTCTGGTGCAGAACTGAGAGGAAGCCAAAGCAATGTACCTAAAATACGAGAAAAAAGGTGTGTGGGAAGTTGTACAGTAAGGCAGAGGTTGGTTACATTTACAGTGAAAGTATCCTTGACTCCAACTTTCAAATTTTCCTGCTTCCAACTCTGTAAGTAAACAGGTACTCTGTTTCTATTACACTAGAAAGATGAAGACAGGTAGTTCTGAGAGAGATCAGAAAAGAAAGGGAAAAAAAAATAATCTATTCTGTAGCAGGATCAAATGCTGAGCATTCCCAGGTTGATTTTATTTAAGATGGTAAATGAGAAATTTTCCTTTTTTATCGTTTCACACCTTAGCTTTTCCTGTCAAAAGAAAAAAAAAAAAAAAAAAAAAAAAAAGAAAACTCTCTGAAGGAAAAACCCCTTTTGGGACACTCCAAAGCTTATTTCTTATTTTTCATAGCATGTACCTGGGACATAGAAGACCCAGTGTCAAAATGCAGGAAGAATGACAGGGTAGACACAGTATTGGTATGATCATTGCTAAAATTCAGCCAGTGTTGGGGTGCACATAAAAGATGTGGAAACCCAAGAGGCAGTTCAGAAGACACATTAAAACAGAGAAAACAAACTTTTTTGAAGAGAGGCTCAGGAGATGTGTCCAGTTTTAGTGCTGAATAGGTTACGAGATCATTGTACATGGAAACAGAGCTGATAATTTGCAGATTACATGTGGTTTTGCTGGCTTTGGACCAACAAAATCCAAAAGCCAGCACTGAAGTTAGGAATGTTCAATCTTGAAACTGTGAAACAGCATTTGTTTTTCTAATTGTGAGGCCTGCTAAACATAGAACAGGACACAGAAGAACAAGGAAGATAAACAGTGCCTAAGAATTTCTATATGGCTATCTGTCCTTTTTAGAAGAAATAAAATAAGATAAATTTTAAAAGTAATTTAGCTTCTTTTAGAAGTGTCATGATTGGTCAGAAACAGACACTGCAGATTGTGTGCACTGCGGGATTACTCCTGGCCTTGAAATCCATGAATATCTGAAGCCCCTTGTTTACCATTTTCCTTCCTAAGCCATGAGAGACCAAGAGGTTTTGTACTGCTGGTACTGCTTGTAACTCATGCAGTTTACAACACCTGCAGCCTTGCATTTAAAACAGTATCCATAAACAGATCTCAAGCTGCAGGACTTTGGTCTCACATGGATTTCAAGAAGAGAGGTCTGTTCTCCAGCACACAATTACCTGCAGGTTTGCCTTCGGGAGAGAGCACAAGGAGGTTACCTTCCTCTGAAGAATCAGAGGCCATTGCTGAATGAGAGACTGTGGATGGGATGGACTAGAAAAGCTGGTTTCTTAGACTTCTTTCTCACAGGCCTAGGACAAAATCAATCACTTGGGAGAGGGGTGGAGTTTTTCAACAGCTCAAATGGTCAGGAACCAGTGAATTCCCTCCAGCTCCTGGAGATTTAACTACTAAAATCATTTTAACTATCCAGTCTCCATTACTGCTGACACCTTAATGTCTCCTGCTCTGTAAATACAGTGCTTGTACAAGGTAGTCTCTCCTCAAGCAATGAAATTCTTTAGCCTAAGCACAATATACCAGAGAGAGTCCTAATGACTCCAGGTATACAAGAGACCACACTAAATGATCAAATGGCCCCTTCTGGGTCTCTGGGGAATCCTATGAAAACCACCAGTCTCCATGGGCAGTCTCTCTGACCTTGTGAGTGCTGCCACATTTGGACCAAAGGGAACAGCTCCACGAGGAGCTGTCATGAGCAAGAATTTTGAGCCTGATGGTTAAAACACCCACCTGAGCTGAAGATCCTCAGATTCACATCCCTGTGGATGCCAGGCTGACCAGATTTGTACAGTCTTGCAGGTCCTAGGGGAATGACATTTGTCATTGGGGGAAAGAGAGTGAGAGGAAATCTTTCAGATTTTCTTCATCACAAGAAATTCCAGCCTAAATTTCACAAAGAGTCCTGCAGCACTTTTTTTCTTCTGAATTCCCAGGATTTCCGTGAAAAGTTTCCATTTCACCTAATGTTTTTTCTAAACAGCCCCTATGCCAGGGAGTTTAAAAGACTATGTTTCAAGTCTGTTCTGCAGCACTGCTTCATCGTAACATAGAATTAGGCTGACTGGGTTTATTGCATGATGAGATGCAATTGCATCACTTTCTTTACATTTCTGTACTTTAATACTCTTTAATGTTTTCATTTTTTAGTCCTGTATAAATTATATGCATTGTGATTTACTCTTTCCTTTCCAGAATTCATCAAAAGCTGCCCAGAACCCATCTCCTTGGGGTGCCAGTGGAAAGTAAGTTGCACAGAAACTTTTTATAAGATTGGCAGTTAGAAATAGTATATTTCTATCTGTGGTATGTTCTGATCCTCTCGTGTTTTTAATCCCAATACCTTTTAAATAACTGTACTGACATTGGTTTCTAGGAGCACAGGAACTCCATCACCTATGTCCCCAAGCCCTTCTCCAGTCAGTTCTGTAGGATCCCAGGGGAGCACGGGGGCCCCTTCCCCATCTCCTATCATCAGCATCCCGCAGCGCATTCATCAGATGGCTGCCAACCACGTCAGTATCACCAACAGCATCCTGCACAGCTATGACTACTGGGAGATGGCTGACAACCTGGCCAAGGAAAACAGAGGTGAGCAAGGCAAGGCAGTGGACTGTTCTAGAAGACTGTCACATTATTTGGATCAGGAAAATAACTATTTTGATATGAAACCTGTCTGCAAAGTAGGACTGCAGAGATTGTTTCTTTCTTCAGTTTCCTCCTAGTCTGTTCTAAAACAGCCCAAAAAAGCAATTTTGATAGCTGTCTTGCTTAGAAGAGTTGAGCCAGGACTTGTGACAGACAGGTCACAGACTTGGCTGTGAGTAGCACTTACTGCCATCTGTGCATTCTAGAGAGGAAGGTTTGTGGAAGGTAGAACAACTTCCTGCCCCCAAAGTCATGCAGCTGCATGGGATGTGTTTAGCCAGACCACGTCATAAAGCAGGAGCACACCTCCTTTCTGCAGAAGAAATGAAGAGCCCCTAGCCCTCCCCCATCCGTAGCAGACACAAATTGGAACAAGGTGCCTGCAGCAAACTTCTCTCAGGTGAACTGGTTCCCATGAGCAAATGCCTCAGCATCTGACTTGATGGTGAAGTAATCCCTGGTTTTCAGGCCAATTTGTGTATTTAAGGCAGGGACATGGGCAATATCCAAGTCAAAACAAGGGCACCTAAGTGAAGGTAGGTAGATAGGAGTTTTGGGGCTCATCTCCCATTGCAGTTGATGGAGCTTTGCTCAATATAAATAGCAGTTCAGGGTGCTGTTTAGTCCACTCTGAAAGGGACACAAGGATACAATTCACTGAGGTATCCTTACCTAAACTGCCACTCCAGCGGTCTCCTGTACATCCTGTGTTATATCTGCCAGTCTGGGCTGTACCAACTCCCTGAGAGCATCTCTAATGGGTACTACGTGTCTCCGAGTGGACAACTGAATTCTCCCTATCTATGGCACAGGGAATGGAACTGGCTGATCTTTAAGGTCCCTTCCAACCCAAACCATTCTGTGACTCTAAGTCCTTACTGGCTAGTTAACCAAATTACTCTTTAGGCTGGGTTGGCCATGTTGTAAAGGCCTCTGTTTCTCTGTCATGGTATCTTAAATATCTAGTGTGTCACAAATGTGTCATTGGACACTTGTGTGTAGACTTTTTCATCTACTTGTCCTCAATCTCAGAATAAATCTTGCCCAGAGTCCATTTGCTTTAACAAGACTCAATGAAAAGTAAAGCTGAAGAACTCACTGCTTTGTTCTTTGAAAAGAAAATTGTTGTGCATCAGCCTGGAACATCATGAACCACGGGGCTTTAAAATTAATCTCACCAGCACTAAACTTTCATTCCCATGGAATCTTCAGCCTGACTCAATTTGCAAGAGAATAAAATCTGTGAAAAGGTAACAAGTAGTAAATAAATATTCACTCTTCTGATGCTGAATCTTTTTCTTTTTTTTTTTCCCTGCAGATTTTTTTAATGACTTGGACGCATTGATGGGACCCATCACCTTGCACAGCAGTATGGAGCATTTAGTTCAGTACACTCAACAAGGACTTCACTGGGTGCGGAACAGCGCTCACTTGTCATAATGACTGTGTGCCATTCACATGGACAGTATCTCTTTCATGGATAATTCAGTTATTCTGGACACTGTGCTACAGAAATAGTCAGCTACAGCATTGATCCAAACAAAGGTGAATATTTCTTCAATATTGAGCAAAATTCTTCTGAGTGTAGACATATATGTATGCAGAGGTACAATATACAATGATGTCTCTTCAGAATGAATTGTTCTGTATCACTCTCCAAACATTTTCATATGCTAGAAATACTATAAAGAACTGATCTTAATGCACATACCCTTTCTATTCTTGTACTGAAAAACTCAGAAACCAAAATCTTATGGGTTGATTGAACCAAGTGCAATAAGCACAGATCCCTATTCAGGAAAGCTCACAATAGATTCTTAACTTTAAGCTTGTACTGAAATCCTGATGACTTCAGCAGAGCTTAAGCACATACAGAAGGGCTTTCCTGAACTGGAATGAATGAAGGCAAATCGTAGACATGGAGAATTTTTACTGCGAGCATGGACACATCACAGAAGTTCCCATATTAATGTGCCATCTCCCTGTTACTTCTCCACTGGAGCACAGAGAGGAGTTGTGTAGTCCGCATTAAGTCGGAGAAAGACAGCATTCCTTCATGTGCAATAAGTTTCAACAAAATGCATGCATTTCTTTATCTCCTGTCTTTTTAAATAACTTCACGTCTTGTTCAGCTCCTCACCAACAGTGCAACCTACACTACCAAGCAAAAGGAAGGCCTGAAAACAGATATGCTGATAGCAGGAACTTAGAAGAGATGGTGAAAAATTTCATTCTGTTACTGACAGTAAATAGATAAGGAAAAAATACGGCAAACAGTAATCCATTTAGGAAGGAAAATGTGTTAATTTCGGCTGCACACACAGAGAGACAGATATTTATAACAGTTGTTGGCTTTGCATGGGAATGCTTCATCCCACAGATTTTGACCTTCATATCTTTTTCATCTACCAGAAGCTTGCAACATTTTCTTCCAGGCTGTATGGGAGCATTACATGCAATTTCCTTTATCTGGGAAGCCGAGTTTGCTGCTCATCAGGCTAAGAACTGTTTCCTATCATAATCCTCTCACTCTTCATGCATAATCCTCAACTAGGCTTTAACGTTTCTTGATTTATGGGATGTTTTCAGTTCCTGTTGACAGGCTGTGTTTTTCATGCCAGAAGAATTAATCCCACAATAATTGGAGTTTAATTTGGGTCAGATGAGGTCAAGGCCAGTTTGTATCAACTGGGCTTGCACTCAGTGCATTTTTGTTCATATTCAGTGGTTTTCACATATTTAGACAGGTTTTTTTCCCTATATTGGAAATACTTTTTTTTTTGCAATCAGATTTGCTGCCTTTACTCAAATCAGCAGCTCTGGTGACTTTCAGTTTTCAGTGGACTGTGTTTGTCCGAGTCATTAGATGAACCCTTTTGCTGTTATTTTCTAATCTAATTTGCTTATATGTTAAGAAAATGTGAGTACAAAAGACACTTTCCTTGGAAGATACATTAGAAGTAGCCACTGATACAAATCATTGATTCATTTGTTCTTGCTGCCTTTTTTTTTTTTTTTCCCCACATTTTTGAAGAGATGCATTGTGAAGAAAAGATACCAAACAATATGGCACAATTTCTCAGTCAAATATCTTTCGTAGCACAGACTCCATGTACCCCGAGGTAAAGAGTGGGCTTATGAGCACACTGAGCCCCACATAGCTGTGTTTTTCTGCTGAGGCTGCTCACCATAACTCCAGCTATTGCTCAGTCTCAGAGCATTCACTGTGTTCTCTGAAGCAGCCACCAAGGAACCGCTCAGCCCCAAGCCATCCTGGGCCAGTATTTCTGTGCCCATCGGTGCTCAGATAGTTTCCCCCAAGAGAATCCCTGTGGCTTTGGTCACCTCTTAGCATGGATTGAGTGTTACAATGTGGCTGGCTTTAGGAGAGAACATGTACTTGCCTTTAAGTGACAAAATAGGTGACCTCTGAGTCCTGCCATCACCCTTAGCCCTGACTGTGACCCACCCCAGAAGGAACACAATTTGTTTCGTCACAAGTATCCTGGAGAACTTGATCTGTGCCTTTCTGTTTATCACTTCCCTGGTCTCCAGCTGTGGAAGTCTGTCAGGATTTGCTAGACTAGTAGCAGCAGATTCTGTCAGCTGCTTCAATGCCATCCACAGGTACTGTGGGATTTCTCTTCAGATCAGGAAAGTGAAACTCCAGCTAGATTAGCTTCTGTTTTCTTTGACGGTGCCTATGACGTTTATCTTCAGATAAGTTTGGGGGGTTGGGAGCCCTTTCTGATATTTAATGTTGAGAAATTTTAGCAGTAACATATATTACTTGCCTTAAATGGAGTTTAGTTTTATTGCACATGTGGCATTTGAGTTTCAAATACGGAACTTTGAAGCATGTTTATTTTACTAAGATCGGGATATTTTTCTTAATCATGATAAACTCTTTGTATGGATAAAATTTGTCAAGAAACTTCAAAGAAATGCAAGAATTAATGGTGTTCTGTTGTAATATTTCCAAGTACTAAGCATCTCTGTAGATGATCGTCCTTTCCTGTACATTGTTCTTATACTGAGTTATTTCAGCTAAAGTAACTACTGCTTCCATGGAAATTTGGTTTTTAGTTTTTGTGCTGTCATCATCTATGTTGTTTGATGAGCACACTGAGCCTTAATTTCTGGTGGTGCAACAGGATGAGTGGATTAGAGCGTTTGGCCTTTTCTCCATAGGGTTTCTTGCAGCTATACTATTTAAGTGAGGTTATTTAGAATACTCTTTTATGCAGTCTATTTGCTGTGTAGTGTTGCTGCTGACTGGATCACTGAATGTGGCATGGCGATAACAAATACTTAATTTCATCCTCTTAGGGCCTTGTCTGCAAAAGTGCATGTGACTTTAGGTCTGGTCCAGTCAAGCATATACACCACTTTAAGAACCTGAATAGTCTCAGGCATATCACACTATGAGTCAAAGATGCTCTGTGTGTTTTGGGTGGGACCAGAGGAGACTGTCCTTTGCAGTTCCATGAAAGACACTGATTTATTCTAATCTGCTGTAAAAGTCCAGGAACATGCAAGCTTCTTTAGCCATAGCAACATTCAGATTCAAGTTTTGAAAAGTAAAGAGTCATTCTGTACAAACCCAGAAGGATTATGCCTGGAGGAAGATGTTTGCTTACAAACAGGGGCTTCTGAATCATAAGAGTTGATACAGCAGTGGGAGTGGATTCAAAGGAGCTGTGTATTGCAGGTGGACTTGACAAGTCCAGAATGGCCTATAGGATCCTCACAAACAGCAAGATCATTCAGAGCCCTTGGCCTTAATCCTTTGTAGTATGGGACGGTGGCATGAGTGTCAGGTAAGAACAAAGTATATGCAGAGGTTCAAGCGTGGTCAAAAGACAGGCATAGTCCTTCCTGTCATATGGCAGGATACCCAAACCCCGTGTTTGCCTATTTCTTTTGTCCAAGTAACGCAGAGCTCCAAAGGAAGAGATTATAGTGAACAGAAGACCTTAGGTAAAGGAGGTTAAGAGGATCAATCCCCAATTGTAGATACAAACACATATGTATATACTGTAAATCTAAATAGTAATTAAAGTCACTCAGCATGAAGGATATTACTAGTGCCTACCATTGATCATCAAGTACTCATCACTGAGCAGCCATATCACCTCAGAAGTGCAGTAGCTGTTGTCAAAATAATTTGTGTAGCTAATTAATTTATATGAAATGCACCTTTGGGACTGTGCCATAGTATCTCTTTTATAATACAAATGTTCAACCATTTCTCATGGCTACTGATTCAAATCTGAAATGTCAGGATATCTTTTCTTCCCCAGATGAGGACATACACTTAGACCTGGCTAATCTGTACTTAGTTTATTTACCCAAGAGACTTTAGTAGTCACCAGCCTTAACGCATGTACAGTATATGCTATTCACTGACTTAGTTGTAGGTTTTAATCCAAATGAAGTTGGAATTTGCAAAATGACTTGGATTAATGGCATCTGCCTAGATATCCTGCAGATGTGACATTAAATGATTCATAATTTTAAGCAGGAAAGTTTGAATTTTATGTAAATAAAAGTGGATGAATTCCTTGATCTTTTTACAAGATGATTTTTTAAAAATGAAAAGATGGTCAAAGCAATAGGTTTTTTAACTCTCCTAAATTTTTGGCAGGTCATGGGTTCATGGTAAAAGCTAAATTAAGAGCATCTCCTTCTGCAATATGCCTTGTCTTTACATAATCCTCTTAATGCTCAATATGTCAGAAAGAAATATTTCTTGTTCGCAGCGATGGCAACGTCTCCCTCCCCCATTCAGGGAGAATCCTCAAATTAAAGAATAAAATCTCCTGGCACAACAGAAATACAAACAATGCCTGAAGCATACAGACTTGTTAAGGTAATAACAGGAGTCTGTCTGACACACACCTAACATGCCTCTCATTTTGTTATCTTTTTGTTATCATTTACATCACACATTTGACCTCACTGTATTTGAAACTAAAGAATTCGTCTAATTTTCATATCTTAAAAATTCCTAGTTGGTCTGATCAGTATCATAATTATAACTGTTACATTAGGTCATGTGCACCAGCCCTGTGCATCAAGGACTGGTAAGGCATGTAACCATAGATAAATTTGTCAGAATGCATTCAGAAAAGCATTTGGATGATCTTATATCTAGTATGTCTCAAAAAATGTGAAACTATGTCTCTCAGCCAATATCGTTAGCATGAAAATTCAGCTACTTTACTAGCTCTCACAAAACACTGTTTGCCCTCAAAAACGCCGAGCCTCCATTTTCAGCGTCACTGGCCCCCATGCTGTAAATTGCACTTAAGGTTAATTAACAAATTGGCAAAGTCACTTTAGGTCCTGTTTGTGCTAATCTGAATACAGCTACAAAGAGGAAGAGCATTAAGATTTAGAGCATTTGCTGGTCTTTCAAAAGACTATGGTTTTCCTCAGTGAGATGAGTGAGATCCCACTAGGGCTATTTCTTCAAGTAATTCCTCTGCCTCCATCTGCTGTCTAGCTCTGTTGCTCCTGGTAGCCCACAAGTATGCCTGACTTCCAGGGGTGTTTCCTACTTCAGCAGCCCAAGCTACCTTTCCAACGGGGTGCTGGAACACGGAGCAAGTAACTCACTCGTTGCATAAAGGGCTTGGCTTTCACCCCCCAAACCAGCAACAAATACACCAAGGCTCCTTCACTTCTGTAATTTGTGTAGCTTGAATTTCACACACTGCAGCTTTAAGCCCAGACTTTTCCCTGCTGCCCTCAAAAAAATTCCAGAAAGTCCAAGAAAAACAACAGAATTGGGGGGGAAAAAGGGGATTTCCTCTGTTCCACAGCACTTAGTCATTTTTGGGAGCAAATGCAGTGAACAGCATGAATGATAAGGCACTCAGGTCTTATGTTTCTCATATGTACTAACACTGGGATATTTAACATTTATCTGCCTCTTAGGGCTTTATGAGAATTAATTAATGTTTGCAAATCACTTTGTATCCTCAGAAGAGAAGTGCTGTTAAAGAGCTATGGAAAAAACTGCTAAGTACACTGGATGAATTTCACCCCTGAGTCCAGAGCTACAAGACCCACAAAATCCTTAAATACTATGTAAGCTCTCAGTGTAAGCACCAGAGTGCATAAAACTTGTGCTTAGCACCAAGGGGTGTCACAGCCTAGGTGAAATTGCCATTCCCAGAGTATCTATGACTTTGATCCTTCTTGCAGAGAACAAGAATCACAACAGGACATAATGGGACAAACAGCATAGATTAACAAAGTGCTTCATGGCCATCCTAAGAATTCCAAATATTTTTATGTCTTTCAGTCACTTTGTATTTCTGCAAAAGAAATTTGTACAAAGTATGTTCCTCAAAACAGCCTCAGAAGTGTTCAAATAACTTATTAACCCAAATCCAGCTTCACATAATTTCAAATCAATGGAAATTTTCTTATAGAATGGTGCATTGCAGAGAACTAGTTACTTAACAAAACATTTCTTTAAAAAGTCTCTCATGACAAAATATGTGTCTGATTTTGATGCACATTACCAGCAACCAAAGTGGGAAGCCAGAGATAGGTTGGGAACACAATGTTCAGGGGGTGACCTTCTCAAATAACACACACCATTGTTGGCCAGTATCCCCAGGGCAAACTTCCAGATCTGTCCTGACATATTACCCCTAGAAGTTATCAATAAAGCAGTTCACCAAGGGCTGAACACCAGTCAAATCAACAAAATGTTTCTAACATGGTTCATGTTATTCAGTCAATACTAACAAGTCCTTTCTTAGCAGTAGTTATCCCTTTCTCCTCCACTTGGCATTCTTACATATGGAATTCTCACCATGTCAACAGACTTAAAAGAGAAAATTTCCTGCAGGAACAAGCTAGACATAGATAACATTTACCAAAGGACAGGCCATTCTTATTCTTTTTCTCACTTCCATTTTGGAATATGCCTCTATTTTAAAAAGCATATTTTCCTTTGCAGTTTAGATTTATCATAGAATCATAGAAGGGTTTGGGTTGGAAGGGACCTTGAAGATCATCTCATTCCAACCCCACTGCACTGGGCAGGGACACCTTTCACTAGACTAGGTTGTTAAAAGCCTCATCCAATCCGGCCTTGAACGCTTCCAGGGATGGGGCATCCACAGCTTCTGGGAGCAACCTGTTGCTGCATCTCGTCACACTCACAATAAAAAACTTCTTCCTTAGTTCTAACCTAAATTTACCCTCTTTCAGTTGAAAACTGTTTCTCCCTTGTCCTGTTACTACAGGTTACTACAGTAGTCTTTCTCCATCTTTTTTATAAATCTTTTGTACAGAAAGAGCACAGTATGATCTCCCCAGAACCTGCTCTTCTCTAGGATGAACCCCAGCTCTCACAACCTGTCTTCCTTGGAGATGTGCCCCATCCCTCTGACCATCTTCATGGCCTCTCCTGGACCTGCTCCAACAGGTCTATGTCTTTCCTGTACTGGAAACCCCATAGCTAGACACTGCACTCCAGGGGGGTCTCACAGTAGCAGAGTAGAGGGGAGAATCATGTCACCTGACCAGCTGGTCATGCTTTTTTAGCTTTCTGGGTTGCAAGGGCGCATTACTGGCTCATGTCCAGCCTCTCATCTACCAGCACCCCCAGGTCCTTCTCAGCAGGACTGCTCTCAATCAGTACATCCCTCATCTGTATTGATAGTGGGACTTGGACAAACACAGGGACAGGATCATGCTAATTGACCTTGTTGGGCCTCATGAGGTTCACATGAGGGTCCTCTCTTTCTCTCAACGTCCCTCTGGATGTCAAAGTCCCTTCCTGCAGTTCAAGACATTTTCTTCCTAAACTCCATCCCCCAGCTTGTGACATGCAGGACAAGGTGGAGTTGAAACTGGTAACAGGAAAAAGGTGAGAGGCAGTGCAGAGCTGCTCCAAGCGTTTCAGGACCTTCCTGCTTTCTTCTCATCCCCATCCCATCTGTGGGACTGGCATTCACCTTGTCCCATCATTTCTAGCAGGATAATTCAGTTCCCTCTCAAGGAACGACAGTGAAGCACTCATCTTGAGTGCTGATGAGTCCATGCACAGTTTTTGTCAGCTCTTCACCTCTGCAGGGAAAGGCACATGGGAGGGACCAGTAACCTGGGGACCAAAAGCCCTCAGTCCTGGTGACTCACATACCTTGTGTGAAACAGCAGTGCGGCTGGAAGGGTGCCAGCAGCATCTCCTGGCCCAATGCCTTGGCCTGACTGTGCTACCAATCTGCTTGAGTGAGCTTTGCCACTTCATGGCCCTGCAGTAGCCCAGCAGGAGCTGTTGGTCTCACCTTCTTTAGGCCATGGAGGATACAGAATCAGCCTCTTAATAATTCACTGGGGTTATATATAGGAAAAGAAGGTGGAATGAGAGAGAAAAAAGGTTCTGATTTAAACACAGAAGTTGGAAATCATCTCATCTTGTACTGAAGGTCTAAAATAAGCGCAATGAATCTCACCCTAGAAATGCTTGTTAGTCTCCACTGGCTAAAAAGGGGTTTAGGTAACAAGCTCAGATACAGAGGTGCTATATCCAGGTTTACAGTCACACCTGCTGCTGACAGGAATGCCTGATGAAATTGGTAAATACCTCAGGATGTGCTGAGGCAGGATGGGGCTGAGATCATATTGTGAGGGAGCACATATGCAGGAAAAATAGGTATGTGGTAAATACATTTATTTCTCAGATGTTTCAAGCATATGTTTCAGACTTGGACCACCTCTTGACCACTCAAGAATTTACCAGGCCTAAATCCAAAGTAGATCCTTGAGAACCAAATGTGCACCTTTTTCTATTAAGATTACTGAAATATCAAAAAAATACATTTTTCAGTTTACTAAACACTTGCAGGCACTTCTTCCTTATGTTGCCTGGAAGTAGAGCTGCCCTCCTGTAAACAATGAGACAGGTTTTTTGTAGATAATGAAAGAGGTGAGATTGGCTGTGAGCCTAAGTGAGGCAAATATTACCCTTTTTTATGGAACTTGAACAGCATTTTTCAATTAATTGTGTGAAAATGGGAATTTTATCCATGATGAACAGCCCGTAGGCCACCCAGGGACACCTAAAGCTTGTGGTCTTCCAGCA
Source organism: Poecile atricapillus (assembly GCF_030490865.1). NCBI lineage: Eukaryota > Metazoa > Chordata > Aves > Passeriformes > Paridae > Poecile > Poecile atricapillus. The sequence goes on from NC_081249.1 coordinate 30,981,148, forward strand.
GACCAGTATTCCCCACAGCAGCTCCTAGGGCTGGCTTCCCTTGCTGTTGGTGGAGCCAAAAAGAGTATGTTGGGAGCTCCAGAGCAGCCAGGTCAAGGTGGGCTCACAGTGCCACTGTCTCTTTCCATGGATGGCAACAGGAGGGGCAGGAGCCAAAGCAGAGGAGCCAGGCAGTGTGGGAATTGCTCTCTGGGCAGTAATCCCTGGTCCTCCTGTGCAGGGGCATTGTTCCATGCTGACCATGGCAGATGGAGAGCAACAAATCATGGCTGCACACACATATGGCCTTTGGCAGCTCCCTGCCAGGACATATTATTTATGGAAACCCGGACTGCAGTGGTGTCTGCTGGCCAGTGCCATGCTGCAGTAGGCATGCTGCAGAGACTCTCCATGGAGTTGCCACCATGCAGAAAGTCAAAACTAAACCACGCTGTGGATGGGTGAGGGAAACAAATGGGTGGGGAAGACAGTACAGAGTGGGAAAAATAACAGGAGGCTTACATTTGTCTTTACTTCTGCCCATTGCAACAATCACAGGGTTCCCTCCCCATTTCCCATGCTGCACATAGCACCAGTGGATGAAAAGGCAGTGTGGCAATCCCAGCATGGGATCAGCTGCTGACTGGCAGTACAGACAGCACACAACAAGGTACTGGCACATTGTAACTCTTCTCCATCTCCCTTTTCACCCAGTGAAATCCTGAGCGAGGTTCCCTGGCCACGTGAGGAATGACCAGTTTATGACTAGAATTATTTCGCACAGAGGTCCATATTTCGTTTATGGCAACAAACGTCAGCGGATTTTCTGTAAAATTACTCAAGTTGAGATGGCTTTGTTTGCAGCTCATAAAATAACGCTCATGTTGCTCCCTGAGGATGTGCTACCCAAGGCCTCCCCCACCCTGCTACAGCAGTTTATCTTTCTGCTGACCATAATCCCACAATATGTCCCCATACAGCAGGCAATATTGTTTACACAGGTTAATAAATGGAGTATTCTGTACAGTAATTTATGCTGTAAAGTATGTACATATATCACAGTAGCAGTCACAAATGCTTTAAACTGCCTTATTTATTAGATTGGTTAGCATCCCCCCCCTTGCTCCAGAATACTTTAAATTATTTTTATCTTTTGCATTAGGTATTTTTTTAGTTGCTGCATTTTGACCCAATTATTGAAAAAAAAAAAATTTACAATAAATATCTAAAATTTAAGTAGAAATAGCAAATTCACCACCCATCCAACTAATATAGCTCTGATTATGATTACAAATAAATATGGTATACTCTTATCTGTGTATCATAGTATATGCCAGAAATCATATTCCATTTGTGATCAATACAAACAGGAGCTTCAGTAACTTTCACCTATTTTGTTCTTCATTGTGAGACAAAAATATAATAAACTACTTAATGTAAAATGTCCCCCACGAGAGCCCTGCTCTTATTCCTCCCTCAGGCAAAACTCACATTGGCTTCAGTGGGAGATTTACCTAAGAACAACACAGGAACATTACAAAAATAAATATATGGCCTATAAACAGTACTTGTGCTTTGTAGTCAGTCCTTTTTAGTGAGAAACATTGGGTAAATGCTACATCTGTAATGCTCCTCTGTCTGACTCCTTCCCTTCTGCTGTACGAGTAAAAAATTGTGATTTAAAACCAATTGTATTTGTTCCATTTGCTCAAGAAAAATAGAAATAATTTGGGGATCAGTTCCAAGCCAAACTAGAAAATAAAAGAAAATGTTACTTTTGTTTATTTTCATGTTAAATTATGTTACACAGTTAAATGGGACAATGAATACAAAGGCAATGAAATTATTAATTACTTGTTCTACTGTTTGGAGATTTTGCTATGTCCACAGTTCATGTAAAACTCATGTAGCACAGTTTCTGGGATGGTGAAAAATCCTACTGTAATGTAACAGAATGAGCCTTAAGGATTTGTAAGAATAAGCACTTTTATATTAAAAAGCAAATATTAATTCATCAGTAATATTACTTTTTTAATGTGACAATAAACCATGAAATCAACATCCTTCTGTCTCAATTGTGCCTCATCTGTCTCTTTCTTAAACCTTTTTCCAAGGGAATCTATTGCCTGGTTTGGTGTCACAGCTTTTGAGTCCCATTGCAGTCACCTGTGTTCCTGCCTAAGTCACCTACCCTCATCCACACTTCCTTCATGGGTGAGCTCATGGAAGCTTTGTGCAAGGAAGGAGGAAAGGTTCTTTCATTACAACAGATCTCAGTAGCAGGGCACCAGTTTTAACTGGGATGTCTGGCAGAAAAAAAGATGTGACAAGAGGCAGCTCTCTGGGAAAAGGAGAGCAGTCACTGCTACATTTCAGTGAGGGACCAGATAAGCACATCATCAATCCGTACTTTTCTTTATGCAGATGTAGGAAACAAGCCCCTGTACTTAAGACCAGTAACATCTGTAAGTAGTGCCAAAGCCAGCTATGATTTCAGCAGTTGCAGAGCAGCAGTTCACAATTAAAAACAGAGCCAGTATTATAATAAAACCACAAGAAATACATGTCACTCTCCAGCCTGCCTTACCCTGTCCTCACACACACATACAATGTTTACCAACTATTTCCCAATTCCTATGACTTCTTCCCACACAGGATTGCCCTCTCTTATTCCATACTGAGGCCATAACCTAAATTCTGCTGTTTTAACATGGCCATTTTGCAAGTGGTGGTGTCTTGTGGTTCTTTTCTGCTCGATCACTAACTGTGGAGTTGGGGGCTGGACATTTTCCTGCTTCTTACAGGGGAAGACATATTTTCCAGGTAGCATCTGACAGTCAGGGCAGGTATTGGTGGAACATCTCAGGTGCAGCACAGAAAAAATGTCCAAACAATGCTCTGCACTTTGATGAGTCACCACCATACACAAACCTGTGCATTCAATGGACTGTAATCATCACAAGCTGAAGCACATAAATGTCGAGCTTTGGTCCTGAGGGTGGAGAATAGATTTCAGGAAGTGAACATGACTCATGATGGGCTGACACAGCATTACTGCTTCTGATCACTGCCAGGAGACTGCTGCTGGGTCAGGAAAACACGCAAAGAATGGTCTCCTCAGGCACTGCCTGCAGCACTGAAGGATGGGAGATCACTTCCCCAGGCAGCTGAGGATCTGATGAACCACACATAGAGGGACAGTTCCACATAGCTGTGTTTCCAAGCCCGCCAAGGCTCAGAGTGAGCCCACACGAGTGCTGGTTCAGTCCTACACACCAGACACAGGTTCATTAACTTCTCCCAGTTAATGGAGCTCCTTGTTTTAGCACTGCTCCTTCCTCTGAACACCTCAGTGCTTGGCTGGTAGTCCTGTAAAACATTCAGAATATGCAGAATTTTACTTCCTGACTTGTTCCTCTTAAACTTCCTCTTCTCAGCGTAATTCAAGGTCAGGAAAGAAATTAGGCAGCACTGAGCTAAAGACCTGGAGGGCCCATTACAATGATCTAGTCTCACTTCCCAGGAAAACACAGGCCATAACATTTCATCAAGGGATTTCTTTATGAAAGGCTAATAACGTGATGAAGAGAAGCCTAACCTTTTATTAAGGCACCCAATCTTGATTTAAAGATACAGACCAATGAAGAATTTGCCACAGCTCTTCAACTCTTATTTGCTAAAAATTCTGCCCCACTGCTTCACTTTGAATGGTATCAAAGCCAAATGCAAAGTCATACAGGGAAAAAAAAAAAACAACCAAACAAAAACACCTCAAAACCTGAAGATGGAATATGTGTTCTGAAAGGGGAAAAAAACAGGGGAAACTTTGCATTTTAGGGGAGTTTCTGATCCTAATTTGAGGAACATATGCAAAGACAGTAGTATTTGCTATTCTGAAATTAATTAGTCTGTGATCTTGTTCACTAAACACAGAAGCCCACAAGACAAAACACAAAAGGAAACATTGCAATAAGTCCTGCTGAAATGCAGGCCCTGTCATCATACTTCCACATTTGCATCAAGCTCACATTTATAACAACGTGATTCTTACACTTTCTTTAATTTAAAAATAGGAACCAGCAGCATATCTCAGTGCTTCTTAAAATGAAAGCCAGGCCACTCAACTGCCTGGATAAAGATTATTAGCTTGAAATTTTCCGTCCTATGAGGAATTACAAATCAGTAGAGATGTACTGTTACAGTGTCTCCTAGGACCATTTATGCAACTCCTGACAAGTGTGAATTCGAACTGATTTGATATTCTGTAGTCATTTTTCAAACACCAGTGTTACAAATCAGCTGTAAGATGCTAAGGTTACATATGTCAAGAACTGTGACTTGAGAGCACATATGCCTACATGCAGTTTAAAATAATGGGGAACACAGTCCTTTAGACACAGATATTTCTTTTTCTTCTCTTTTTTTCCTGCTCCCTAAGAAAAAAATTATTAGTCACACAATGCTATGAACTGCTTATGATTTACAAATCCTTGCAGGTAAGCAGGAGAATGAACACTAAGCACAAGGAGTATATCCATTTTGGAAAGCCACTAGGGAAAGTGGCTTAAAAAGTGGCTTTAAAAGATTTCCCTGAGCAATATTCTCCAGCCCTCTCACTGCAGTCATGCTTCTCAAAAAGTACTAAAAGCAAGCTTTTGCAGCCACATCTACTTAATGGTTTACACACTGTTAGAAGACACATGGTTTCAGGTGCCTGAGATCTGGATGACTTGGATGAACCTTCACTTGAGGGAAGAACTCCTGAATTGATGTAGACAGCAGTATCCAAGCAGGGAAATAATCTCCAGTCCCTTCTAAATTATCAGCACCTGATGAAGGGCCCCAGACAAGACCTTCCATCCAGCTGGATTAAGAAAAATATATTCCTACCAGTGTTTTTCAGGGTACAAAGCAAACCTCTTAGGTAATGAGTGAGCCAGGCAATAGTTCCAGGTTAGGGGTTTTTGTTTGATTGTTCTGGAGTTTTCTTTGTAGGCCAAAACAGCACGTTTATTGTTACAACCTGAAAGCAAACAACATAAACAAGCCTTCTCTCAGGAACAGACCCCACTCCGAGCTCCGAACCGGTCTGGGATCAAGTGCTTATCTGTAATACTGGTGTTTGAAAAGTGAGCACAGAAAATCAAATCAGCAGAAACTCACACTCCCAAGACAGGCTCCAAAGTCCTAACACCAGCCACAGTACACCCTCTGCCAAGGGCCTGGGATCTGTTCCACCACAGCATGTGTGATCCATCTTTATGTCATTCTTGCACATCGAATACCAGCAGCAGCAGAAAAAAATTAACTGCGCTTAATGGTCCTTTAATGTGATTAATAGAGTAGTACTTAGTGGCATCCTAAGCTCACTGATGAACCAGAATAAAAAGAAAGAGGAAGCGAAGAGTGATAAAAGTTCTGTAAATTTCAAGGATACGAAATATAAACAAGGTGTCATCTGCTTCTGCAAGCGAAGGCAACCTGGTCAGTCTGGATTCAGTGAATTGCTTTTATAGCTCTCTTCATGATGCAGAATAGCATAAAAGCTTAAAAATAGGTTTAGATGAGGCAGACATAATTTGTTCTTGTTTCATCAGAACATAAATTTTGACCGGGGAGGGATTTAAATATCTAGGCTTAGGTCCTCTAACTAGCTTGAGCTAATAGTTTCTAATCAAAACAAGGTATTCCTTGCTGTATATAAAGTTATTTGAGTTAAAACACTGCAAGAATGGAGGATTTAAGCTTAAATGCTGTAAATGAGGTATAAATGAAAATTTATTTTGTATTGGCTGCTTTAGATCAGGCTTACAAAAATCATCATCATCATCATCCAGACAAAGCCACAAGAAGAGGATCAAGCTGTCCTGTCTGTTTCCAAGCATAAGACAGGGGTAAATTGATACCCACTTCACATGCTGTCATAAAGCTCCTGTAAAAGCATGAATAGGTGCTTTGAGATGATGGAAGGCAGTTGGAACCCTGAAAGCAATCCAAAATTCTCTTTTGATTATACGTTTATTATGCATGCTTTCTGAAAATTTTACGCTAACGAAACAGAAGTGACCCAACTGGGTTTGCTTCTTCAGTTCAGCTGTTCTATTCACCTTTCCATTTGCCTTACCAGTGCCAATTTAAAACATGTAGGTCAGGCACAACCAGCTCATAATGAAGAGATGACATTTGGATTACATTGCATTTATTAAAGTATCATTAAAGTAAGAGAAAGATTGCACTAACAGGTGTCTTCCTAATTTTAAGCAGTGTTGCAAACTGTCCACCATCCTAGCTGCCCTCTCTAAAATAACCTGGACAGACCCTAATTCCACTACAGCTCCTTTTTGAACAAGATCACAGAAACAAAAGCTTTGTGGATTTTGGCACAAAGTATCCCAACCTCAGCACTGAATCCCCTCACCAGCATTTTCCCAGATAATATTCTTCAGATTTTCCCTGAACATCATTCAGTCAACTTCCAATCACTCACAACTTCCTACCTGTGAGAACTTAATTCATTTCCAAAACTACGTATTAATATGAAAGACACCTTGGTTTATCTAGTCAACACAGCAAAACAGCACTGTAGTATGAAGTAGGCTCAAAAAATAAGAAACACTTGAAAGTCAATTCCTTTTTCTGCTCCCAGAATGTTTGGAGTTTTAGTTGTAGGAGACAGAACTATGCAAATAGGGCCCACATACAAAAACATTAAAAAAAAAAAGGGCCCACAAGAGCTGCACAGGAGAGGCACCCTCAGCTCCAGAACACTAAGAAAGCTTTTTGCACTGTCATAACAAGACAGGAAGATAATCTATTTAACTGAAATGCATTTTAGTGCCTGGCTCCCCTGACAGCCCTGGAGGTCACTGTCTAGTACTGCATGAATCATCTGTGACTTTCCAAGGAGCAATTCCCACAAGCAAGAAAGCACAGCCAGAAAATGAGTGTATCAATAGCAGAGCATTTCACACAAACAAACACATATAAGGGGTGAAGTAGTTGTGGTTCTTTTGACATAGAAGACACAAATTGGCTTTGATTGAGCTACAGCTCCATGTACTCATGTGGGCTGAGTAGGTTGGAAGGCATACACCTCCTGTTAAACATCAAGGGGAGCTCCACCTTCATTGTGCTGCTCATGTTTTCAGACCTAGGTATATCTTACAGGCATAGCATGGAATTCCAGATGACCCTGCCTTACTACCCTTCACTGCATTTTGGACATATTACCAGAAAACTAGACTTTTAGGGTGTTCTGAATGACTACAAAGAGGTAATAATAGGAAATCTTGTCGATTGGCACAGAAAAGCTCTTACTGTGGAGACAGCATGGACCGTATGGGCAATGCATGTCAAATCTACTAATACATGAAAGGGAAGTCATAAATAGTTTAAGGATGGCATAAAACCACACAGATAGCAAAAGGAAGTATTGAAAAGGCTTTTTCAATTAAGGGTAAGACCTTTCTTCTTGAAGTGGTAGAAAAAAGGGTTTAGGAAAGGGAGATAAGGTCAGGTTACCAGATAATGCAGTCCTCCTGGGTGGTAAGGTACCTGTCAAATGAAATGAGACAGCATGAATGTTAGAGATGCCAGAGAGGAGCTGGTTACAGTAATTAGGGTCTGAGGTGCTGAGCTCACCACCAACTGCCTAAAAAACAGTACAGATGGCTCAACCAAGACATCTGACCAGGGTACAACTGCAACCCACACAGCTAACAAGATACTCAGCTACTCAGCACTGAATTCTCCTCTGGCATACTGTCCATGCCCCTCCCCAAGCACGAGAAGATCCTGCAGAGGCAAATAGAGGTCAGAGAGTGAGAATGAGAATGAGAATGGAGAATGAGCAACTTTGGGGTTAGAGGGTGTAAAGGCAGAGACTATCACCAGAAGAGATTGAAAGGAATGAGATTTGTTTATCTCAGAAAAGAGGCAGATAGGAAGGCACACAATAAGAAAAAATACCAAATACTCTAGAGAAGAAATATCTAACATTTTTCTCTAACTTGCTGCACAGCACAAGAATAAAGGAACATTCAATGAAATGAAGACCACATGCATTCAAAGCTGATCAAATGAAATTCTCTTTCACATAATGTGTAATTGGACAGTGGAAGATATCACCACAGGAAGCACTGAGGTCAAGAACTGTGCAGGATTCAAAGAAGGATTGGATGGCTATATGGATCACAGGAATATCCAGTCAGAACAATTATGCTAAACTTTGGAGAAAAGTAAAAAGACAGGCTTTCAGAATTTAAGCCAGTACCTGACTACGGGAGAATTAAAATTAGATTTTTATAAGGGTAGATTATTCCACGTGTTTCTCAGAGGTCCTTCTGTCTTCTTTGCAAGAAGTTGATGCTGTTCTCTTTAGGCCAGAACATCAATCTGCATGAACTACACAATTTCTATTTTCCCACTTCCACGTAAGCTTTAGAGGTACTGAATAGCTTTGTGTAGCTGCAATAATGTCAGTAAATTCAAATCTTCTTTTTTTAACTAGTGATACAGCCATGGCACCATCTGCAGTTAATCAGCACAAGGTGTTTTTATCTCAATTTCCTTTATCACAGCATGGCTACAACTGTGGAGCTGCAGCCTTGTAGACATGGAGAGACAGCATTCACTACCTCCTTCACCTCACCCAGAGACAAGCCTAGTCTTGTCAGCTCCTTTTCACTGTCTTGCATTCCCTCTTACAGATGAGGCACAACTTGATCAGGACCTAAGCTTAATCCGGTAGCAAGATCTCTGTTGGGAGGCTTGTGCAAATGAACCTGCAATTTCCTGACAATCTACCTTGAATACTGTCTTCTCTGGCCATGGTGCTAAATGGAAGGAGCCCAGGCTTCCTGACAGTGTTAATCTGTATGTTTTAAACCATATCTACCAGCTTCAGGACCTCAGGGCTAGGCAGGATATACAGGCTCCATCCAACTCCTGCTGCAGTGGCAGCAGTTCTGTATTTGCACCAGAGCACATGTCAGTAAATTTACATCAAGTGCCTCTCTTATGCCTGCCCAACCATGCACTATTTGTCTAGGCATAGCTTCCTAGACAGGCATACACACCTGAAACCTATTTAATTGCAGTTTTAGTGCTTACATCCCCTTTTGTAGGTATACATGCTTCCAGTTTCTCCCTCCTTCCCTCGCCGGGTAAAGTACCTGTTTACCTCATATTCAGCCTGTTGCTGTCCCAACTTTTTGCAAGTAGTGGCCCAAAAATATCTATCTTAACTAGACCTGAAAGAAGACAGGGCAACATTTACCTTTTCCCTACCCTTTTCTCCTCTTTGAACATGGTTTTGGGGAAGCCACATCCAGTATGGCTTGTGTGCAAAGGTTATTCATTCTTTTAGCATGCAGATAGGTACAGCTTAGGAATCTGCACAAACAATCTGAATAAAAACAAACCCTGAAACCCTAGGGAGAGATTCTTCTCTGAAACGATTTTCCTACTTTTATCTGTGTCTTTATTTGTCCACCTGCTTGTTCCACAGGACACCTCCATGTACTGTAATTGTGCATCATGACTGAGTTATGAGTTCTTGAAGCTGTATTTCACCATAGCCAACACAGTGGAGTCAGAAGGTAATTGTCCTTTTCTTGTGCAGCAGTTTGTGAAGTTTCTGCTCTCTGCTCAGTACCACTTCCTTAATTTTTATAATCTTGTATAACTACAAGTTTTTTCTGGTATCTGTACTGATCATTACTGTAATTTTAAAATCTCTTTAAGGTCTCTTTGACCCCTCAGAATGAGATTCTTTGCCTCAGAACTGAAATCATTGCCACTATTAAGAGTTTAGTTGCTTTCTAATGCACCTTTCTCCAAACATAACCTTCCTGAGACAGTGACCCATGCTCCATGCAGTAGTCTGGGGCCTAATAACCATCTTCCAGAGGCCTGTACTGCCTCTTTGGTGGTGCATTATAGCTCACTGTTCCATTGGTCTAGTGTCTGTTTGCCTTTTTTATGGCAGCTGTGCACTGAAGTGACGTTTCCTACGTGCTTTTTTTCCACAGTAACCCCTTTCTCTCTCTGATCAGTGTGTTGAATGTAACACCCATTCCCTACATTTGCTCTTTGTTCCCAGACTAATTACTTTTCATTTTCTACACCAAGCAGCATTTGCCATCTGCTGGCTCATCAACTAAATGATCCAAATCCCTTTTGAATCTGCTTGCATTGTTCCTTATCACTTCTCTGTGCTTCCAGTTTTACCATCCAACCAGTGGAGATTTCATGGGCACAGTGCTCAGCTGAGTCACAGTAGCAGAGAAATGGGGAGCCACAGGATCTTCTCACACCTAGGACAGAACATCCTGCCTGGATTTGCCTCTTGCTGCATTCATATAGAAAAGAAGGGTTAGCTTTGGCAAAAATTAGGCTCACATATACTTCATCCTGCTTGAGATAAAGGATGTTTTAAAGCCCAGGCCCTGTGCTGGGTGTCTGCACATGTGTGCACGTGGGGAAAGGGGAAAAGATGAACACAGAAACAAGATGAGATCTCACTCATAGAGAAACCAGCATTGTTATAGCCCTACAGGCAAAAGTATCAACTTCCTCTCAGCCCCACAGGGCAATTCATGAAAATCCAGCACAAAGACCTAATTGTGGGTAACCCAATTGTGGCCTCATGGTACCTGAAAGGAGAATACAAAAAGATAGACAGAGACTATTTGCAAGGGCATGTAGTGACAGAACAAGGAGGAATGACTTCAAACTGAAAGTGAGTAGGTTTAGATCAGATACTTGGAATAAATTCTTTACTCTGGGGGTGGTGAAGCATTGGGACAGGTTTTCCAGTGAGGCTGTAGATGTCCCATCCCTGGAAGTGCTCAAGACCAGTTAGATGAGGGGCTGGGCAATCTGGTCTAGTGAAAGGTGTTCCTGCCCATGGCAAGAGGGTTGGCATTATATGATCTTTAAGGTCCCTTCCAACCCAGGCCATTCCACAATGATTTTATGAACTTGTTCTGAAATCCCTCAGGAAATGTCCATGTGTGGAAGGCCAGATGTATGTGTAAGAATCAGGGATTCTTATACATACATTCAGCTGATCCCTTTTTTCTAGGCTCTGAGAAACAGAATAGTGCAGGCTAAGCACTGATGCTTTTAAAACAGGGTTTATGGCCAGGTTTATGCTGTGCTGAAGCATGTGCCACATGGCATTCTCTTGGAAACTCTTTTCTGTCTCAGCAATAGGAAGCCTGACTTGCTGGTCTATTGCCTTTGCCTTATTTTATTTGTCATTTAAGGAAAAAAATGTCTTGGATCACCCAGAATGAGCAGTGTTCGGGGTGATTTTTTTTTTTTAGTCTTCCCTTGAAAGCATTGTACACTTGATGCATTAGCATCAATATACATTACCCAAGATACATTCAGGTAAGAGAACTAGACGACCTGTGCATTGCTTGCAAATTTTCTAATAATTTATTTATGTGGGAAATGACCACAGAATGGTTTGTTCAGAAAGTTAACATTTTGCAGCTGTTTTAGGGTCCACATGTAAAATGATCTATTTTTTTCTTTACAGTTCATTGATTTTCTAAATCCCAAGTTCAGAAAGACCAAGTCTGATTTCAAAAATTGTGTTCCCATTTATAGTGTTTTTACATGGTGATTTGAGTTAGGACTGCAAAACATAGATAAATCTTTAATAAGCTACAAACGTCACAGGAAATAATTTGTGCTATGCCTTTCTCGGGCAGGCAATCAGCATAACCAGCCAAACTAACTTGTCCTTGGCTGTGATTGGAGATACTACATTTTATTCCAAATTTTTCATGTTTAAAATCAGCCAGAGTTCTAGATGCTCGGCATTTTTGAAAAACAATTTTTAACTCTAATCGAGCACGGAAAAAATTAGCATTTACTCCTTACTACACTCACATCCTCTGTTCTGCTATGACAGTGCAGTAGGAGAAAAGAGTTTTGCTAATTCATGGCATTCTTTATTAATACGTAAGTCAGAGGAATTCATCACAGTCATGAGCGGAAAGATTTTTCATAGTCTTCATTTTAGCCTTAGGTCTCTAATAAAAGAATGAAGCTCCAAGCTGAATTTCACTTAGTTTCATGTCTGAAGAGTTAACATTCTGGGAGAACAGTGACAGCCAATATTCAGCATTTTTAAACAGCAAAACTGCTGCAAGCTGGTTTAGACCTGTTCCTGTATTTCACAGCTGTATGATTTGTGCAGCACACAGCCTCAGAGAACTGCCTGGAACTCAGGAGTGTGATTGGATCATGCATCTCCAGTGCTATTTGATTCACTGGAACTTTTCAAATCCTTCTTTATCATAACATTTTAACCCCACCTGGCACCTCAGCCTTGGTTTCCCTTCTGGAAAATTTGCATACAATGAAAGTAGGACAGGAATCTTGCAAAAAGGGAAGGAATCCAATGTTCCCTCAATGACAGCGTGATTTGCTCTATGTCATAATATGAAGCAATTGAAATTCTCTCCAAAAACGCTGTAGAGGCCTCTGTCTACATGTAATCCAACCAAACCAAAAAAACCCAAACGTGTATTGACCAGTCTCCTCCTCTGGCTCACAAACATCCTGTGGATATTTTTGTACCTCTAGCCTCAGTCCAGATTTTTTTTCATTTCTACTACTTTCTACTACTAGCATGGCTGTAACACTCATGCCATTTCATCCTTGCTGACATGCTGTACTCTTTTTCTCCCATTTTACTATCCACACTCTATTTGTTTATCCCTTCCTTTAGTGTTGTGGCAATTCTGACTCTCTCTGGGACTCCACACTGGGCTGAGAGCCAGCATAGGCCAGATCCATTCAAGAGGCCGTTTCCTCAGGAGCTGTCCATTTCCCTGTACCTCAGAACTGTCAAGGGATAAAGTGTAAAGACTATGATGCATAGCAGAGAAGTGAGAAGAATATGAAAGACTGACTTTTGTGACTAACATTCATCTTAGCCAATATCCAAAGCACAGACATTTACATATGAGCTAGTCACCCTAGAGTCTGTATTGTCAGGTACATTCCAGGCTTGCTCGGCTGTGGGTATCTAAATTAGGAGAAATTCATTGAATCCTTCACTTTTCATCCAAATTGCATCTTCTGTATCAGCAGTCACTAAATCCACTCCATCCACTTCACTGATGCCAATAGTATATTTCAATACTAACATTCTTAGACATACCACAAGACATAACATGAAAAAGTATGCCAGAGCACAGCTCTGTCTTCCAAAGTACCTCAGAATCGTTTCTGCCTGTTAAATGCAAGTTGCAATAGAAGCTGTAATTTGTTTGGTATTCAGCGTTATTCAGGAATCCTGAGAGACAGAACAAATACACTGACTAATTTCTACCATGGAGAAGCTGAGCTCTCCTATGGCTTTAGGGAGAAAGAACCCCAGCAATAATTCCTTGCCCTCTGTGCAGAGAAGAGAATATGTAAGCCTGTTTGAATGTTGTCAATGGCATCCATTAAATCTCTGATCAGAATGCCAAAAAATAAAAAAAAAACCCACAAAAAAAAACAAAAACAAAAAAAAAAAAACAAAAACAAAAAAAACTCAAAAAAACAAAACACTCCAAACTATATATATAGGCAGGAAGTAAAATACATGGACTTCCATATAACTGAGATCTCAAACGATTTTGAGGAGAAGGAAAACACTGGCACCAAGCAGAAAAAGGGAAAATAACTGGGAGCAACTGGCCTCATAAGAGAAAAATCCTTCCCCCTCCTTAACACAGACTACTTAGAATTCACAGCAGAGAACTAACATTTCAGAAAATAAGAACTCTCCTCCTATGCAACTCGTAAGGTCAGCAAGGGGCCTTGCAAAGTCCTGTAGTCAGCAGGGAGTCCTGCTGGGTCACTGTCAAGAGGGATCCATGTCTCTGACTATGGAGAAACAGGGCAGTTAGGTGAGAGACACAGCTTTAGGCTTCTTTATATTATCGTGATCCAATATGCCTACCCAGGGTTTTGTTGATGGTTTGAGGTTTCTTCCAGTTGTTTAACAGTGACTTTGTTGTTTTGAATAGACTGTCCTGTGTTGTAGCAAGCAACTGCTTTAGGCAGAACCCTGTACAAACATCTGTGTCCAACAATGCTCTAAGCTCAGCTGGGAACAATCAAGAAACTATAAGAACCACAGCAACTGAGATCAAGGACTCAATTTCAATTTCTCTTTGAAACAGAGAGGCAAAACTTGTAATCAGTGAGTATTAGCCTAGGAAGACTATGAAAGTGAAAGGTCAGCAGAATAAAGGCACACATTATATCTATATATGCATAGTATACTCTTACTTAATATCTTTGAGTATTGAGCCAGTTTCAGATTCATTAAAAATGGTGCTGCAGGTGGCACTCCAATCATGTGTATTTGCTCTTCACACAAGCAATTTTGCATGGAGGGAACTGCTGAAATGGAGATACCAGAGCACTATTGAGATGATGTAGAGATCTTTGCAGATGTGCAATTTTCTTCTAAAATAAATTTTACTGCAGTGTTCTAAACTGCTTCAGCACAAAATTAGCTAAAATAAAACTTATTTTTATGTATTCTTCCCAGTTGTAAGGGCAGATGCAGCCCTGATGTGTGACTGGGGGAGGATTCTTCACCATTTAGCTGTGCCCACAGGATCTGCACCAGCAAAGAGTGTTGCACCCACCAATGGTAATAAGCAAGGGGAAGACAGAACTGAGAGATCTTTAGACTCTTCAGTAAATCAACACTTTGTGTAAAATAGGCATGATGCATTGCTCCATTCTGGACACTTGTGCACCTCTATAAAATGACTACTGGGGGGTAAAGTAGGTTCATAAAATAAAGCCATGAGAACAGGCCCACGTGCCATCATGTTTCACTCTTCTTAGCTGGGCAGTTTGAAGACACGAAAAAAATATCTGTTGGTGACACCCTTCCCTTCAGCTACTGGTCCTGTGATCTGCAGTAGTAACACAACAACCATATTGCTCAATCATTAGCAAAATGCCTGAAGCTAAGGTTGGCTCTGATTCTTTCCAACAGCCTTTCCAGGTTTGTTTGTTTTTCATAATTGGTTTGCTTCCCACCATTTTTTACCTAGGTCTTTACTCTTGCCTTGGGAATGCCTTCTGTGCAAAGAGCCTCACAGCCACTTGCCCCAATGCCAGGCCCAAACATAGACTGCTGCTCTCTGCAAGTTTTGATTTTCTGTTATTTTATTCATTCACAACTGATCTTAGTTACATGCTGAGAAAAAATTTTAAAGGGCAGGGGGGAGGGGAAGGAACAGATTGTTTTCAAGTGTAGATTATCCTGCAGAGGTTTGGTGGGTTTTTGTTGTTTGTTTGGGTTTTTTTTCTGTGATGTTTGAAAATCATACCAGAGGAACAGGGATTTCTATAGCTGGCTAGAAATCTTCCTTAGGTTCTTTCACTCTTGAAAGAGAGAGCAGCTCTGCTTAGTAGAACTAATTAATCGTAATTGTGATTAAATATGTATTCCACTTCACAATATCTGACTGCATTGTGGTTTAGGAGCTAACAAAAATAGGCATCATGATTAAAAAGTAGGTGTAGGCAGTGATATGTAATATATTAATGCTACAACCAAACGCTGCAGATGAGATTTTACAACAGCATTTTCACTGGTTACCAAGAAACAATAGTGCTCGGTCAGGAAACTACTGCAGCTTTTACATGTCAATATTTAGGGCATTACTACAGCAGGCCGTGTTACTACAGCATTGCAGGAGTTGTGAAATGTGTATCTGTCGTTCATAATTACCTCGGCCCTGGGAGAGACGTGCGAAACCACAGCCGAGCGCGGTTCCCCTGCCCCTGGCTCTGCGGCGGCTCGGGACGGCGGCAGGCGGCGGGGCTCTCCGGAGGGCGGCCCCGCGGGCAGGGCGGGCAGAGCCCGCAATGCAGCACCGCCTCACCGGGAGCTCCGGGGAGCCGCCGTGTCCCTCCCGGGGGAGCCGCCGTGTCCCTCCCGGGGGAGCCGCCGTGTCCCTCCCGGGGGAGCCGCCGTGTCCCTCCCGGGGGAGCCGCCGTGTCCCTCCCGGGGGAGCCGCCGTGTCCCTCCCGGGGGAGCCGCCGTGTCCCTCCCGGGGGAGCCGCCGTGTCCCTCCCGGGGGAGCCGCCGTGTCCCTCCCGGGGGAGCCGCCGTGTCCCTCCCGGGGGAGCCGCCGTGTCCCTCCCGGGGGAGCCGCCGTGTCCCTCCCGCTGCCCCCCGGGACACGGCTGCCTGCTGCCATCCCCATCGCTGGTGGCGGCCGGCTGCCGCAGGGGGTGCGGGGGTAAGTCATGTTTGCGCGGAGAACAGCAGCACACTGACGGCCACAGCCCGAGCCACGGGCGGGCAGCCGTGCTGGGTGTGCTGGGGATAAGACACATCTGTAGTGAAACAGCCTTCTGTGGCTTGGGCGGAGACAAACACCCGAATTAATTACAAGGCTGAACCTGTTGGTGTGAAAGGGTTCAGAGACAGAGATTAATTCAATGTCCCCTATTCTCATCCCTATACTGTCTGAGTAAATATCACCTCTGAATTTGCTGCTGAGGAGAACTGAACCTGAGTTGAACCCACCCAGAGTGAATCTGACACAGGTGATCCTTCCAAGAGCTCCTGAACCAGGAGAACTACAGAGTGAGAAGTAAGGACCTTTCTACCATATGACAAGGAAAAAGTCCACTGCAGCTATTCTCAATTGGTTATTTGTCTGTCACAACTGCTGGTTTCAGCAGCGGCAGGCTGGTGACTACCATGGTAAAGCGGTAAGCAGCAGCTGGTCGTCAGTTTCACCTTATGGACCCTCTCTGGAAATAGATGAAGGTGGCAAAGACACTTTCTACTACACCATCAGCTTGGCTCTGGTAGAACCAAGTGGTTGGAAATGCTCTGCCCTTTAAACATATCTGCAGACCAGCAAAAGAGCAAGCAATGACATAGCCCAAGTTTTCTTCTTCCTCTGTGGAATACCAGAAGATTGGTGCTCTGTTGGCCCTTGTGTTGGTATGTAGTTGACAGCCCAACATTGCCCTGGGAAACACGTGAGACTAGAAGGAATATACAGAAAAATCAGCATGGGGAGGGATCTTCTGTCGGTGGCTTTACGTGCCCTTTCTGACAGTATGAGACCCAGAGACGTCACGACAGAAGCCTTCAGGGGCCATAGCAGCCATAGCCACTGCGTGGTCACACCTCCTGTGTTAGGCTGCAAGTAGCACGACCCTGAGCCTCTTGAGTTTCACCTGGAAATGCCTTTGTGCTGAAGTTACTGAAATTACATCAGACATACTTATTGTAAGCTGGAGCAGATTTTAACTCAGAAAGTGAGATTTATAGGTAACAGCTGCTCAACAATAACACCTCATTGAGATGCCCCAGCTAAAACATCAGTCCCACTGGACACCTAGTGCCTCTCTTCCCATTCTCGGATTTGTTTCCAAATTCAATGAAGACAGCAAGAATGCTTTTGCTGAAGTCAGCAAGATTGAACCAGGCTTCACCCTGTAAATATTTACCAATCACTAAGCAATAAACCTGGTTCCCAATCTAGCTACTATAACCTGTTTCTCTGTCAGTTCAGGAGCTCACTGGTGAAGATGAGTTACAGTGTGAGGGCATTAAAAGACAAAAGATAACTTACTACTGTTATTTTTTGGCCATTTTCCTAGACTTCCCTATTTTTATCCTCTTTTTAACATTAATTCCATTTTCTGTTTCTTTCCAAACTAATATTAGCCTATTTTAACAAACTGTATCTATTCTTTGCTGAAAGTATAGAATGGCTATTTCAGTTTTTTTCACTAGTAACTCTTACCCCAGCTACATTTCACAAAACAAAATAGCTGTCCTCACATCCTTCTCTAAATAATTATTGGATCCTCTTATAATTTGCTTATATGTCAGTTTCTGTTTAAAAATAAAATACAATCATTGACTAACCATTTAAAACCTGCTCTTGCTAACTTAAATTAATCCCTATTCCACTTGTCTTTCTGCCTTTCTGCTCCACAACTGCCCCCTAGAGAAATAGCTCTGTAAGAAAAAAATAATGCACATATCCAGTCATGCAGTACTTTTAACAATTAGTTTATTCCAGTCTGGCAAGGACTAGGGTCATTTCTTGGGAAAACTGGAAAATTCTGGCCCAGTGAAATGGAGATAGTCTAGATAACATATTTTCTAAACAGTATTTTTGAGAACTTTTTTTTTTTCCCAGGTAATATAATTGCTGATAAAAATTAGACTGAAAGCACTCAGCCACAATGTCTCTAAAATTTGACTTAAAGCTGGTCAAAACTCTAGTTAGTGCTTCCCTCTGGCAGGAAACACCCACATTGTGAAGATGAGTTTCATTAAAATACTGAGCAAAAGTCAAATATTTAGGTGTTTCTCATGAAGGTGCTAAGAGTTGTGCTATAAATATTTCTCAAAGTAAAATGCAGCAACAACTGTGGCTAAAATAGTTGTTGCTCAGCTGGGAGACACAGACCTGAACTCGAGTTTTCCTAATCCTATGAGGATATCTTGAGCAGTATGTAACTAGGTACAGGTGAAAGGCTCGACATTCATTAAGTTTTTGATGTTACCACACAAAGTAGAGAAAAAAAAAAGTATTTGAAATCATAACATCTTTCACGGAACAACTGGGGCAATGCAGATGGAGAAAAGAAGATTCTACACAAGCCCTTGTATTACAGTGACAGACAGCTTCATCCCTGGAACTAAATCCATGTGGGTCTGAGTCCATCTGACTGGTGTGGTTATAACCAAATTGGAGTTTTGCCTAGTATCAGTGG
This sequence comes from Poecile atricapillus, assembly GCF_030490865.1. NCBI lineage: Eukaryota > Metazoa > Chordata > Aves > Passeriformes > Paridae > Poecile > Poecile atricapillus. The sequence continues at coordinate 30,999,919 of NC_081249.1, forward strand.
GGACTCCTAGCAGATCTGTTTATGTGGACACAGTTGTAGGACTGGGGCTATTTGCTATTTATATAACAAATTGCATATAACAGAATTAGAATAAGTCAATAGTATTTTTTATGTAAATTACATAAAGTAGCACAATTAATAATGCTGGTGTTTTTAAGTATTTCTGCCTTATTTTCCCTACATTCCTATAGCTGCTTTCCTAGACAAGAATCTCCGCATACCCTATGTTTTCCCCCACAATTGGCCTTCCTTTCTTCTCAGCCTCCCTATGGATACACTTCAGAGTATCCCCAGTGTAGTGAAAGGAGGTTGTAGCCATGTGGGGGTTCACTCTCTTCTCCCCAGAAACTACCGACAGGACAAGCTGTGCCAGGGTAGTCCAGGCTGGACATCAGGGGGAAGTACTTCATGGAAAGAGTTGTTAAGTACTGCAATGGGCTGCCCAGGGAGGTGGTGCAGTCACCATCCCTGGAGGTGTTCAAGAAATGACTGGATGTGGCATACAGTGCTATGGTTTAGTTGACAAGGTGGTAACCGGCTAAAGGTTGGACTTGACGATCTTGGAAGTCTTTGCCAACATAAAGCATTCTGTGACTCTGCAAATAAAACTGCAGAATCACATGGGAGGAGCCAGTGGGTGTTATTCCTGTATCCAGAACGCGAGAGGAACATGCAGGCCCTTCTTCTGTGGAAGAAACCCCTTCTAGAGTGAGGGTGACGAGCCTGAACCTGACTCAGCTCCAACTCATCCACGAGGACCCAGCCTGATCAGGGATAGGGATAGGCGGTGATGCCGCTCCCGGGTCCCCGGCCGGAAGGTGGACGCAGCGGGGGGCAAGCACCGCCACAACCCCACTCGGGCCTTCCCCACCCGCTTCCTGTCCGCGGGGCGGTCCCTGGTCGCGGGAGCTCCGGGCTGTGCTGGGCACGGCGATCCCCCGTGCTGGGCACGGCGATCCCCCGTGCTGGCCTCCGCTCCCGTCCCGCTACCAAATCGCGGCCCGCCCGTGCTTGCGGCATGCCCGTCGGGCCGCCAGGGGGCGCCGCCGCCCAGCGCCCGCCGCGGCCCGCCCGCGCGCCTGGAAAGGCGCGGGAGCTCTCGCGCCGCGCCGCGCCCCGCCCCGCCCCGCCGTCACGTGCCCCCCGCGCGAGCGCCCCCGCCGCCGCCAGGCGCTTGTCTCCCTGCGGGCGTGCCGCTAGGGGGCGCCGTGGCCCAGGGGCCCTGCCCGGGCCGGCGCGCGCCGTTTGTTGACCGCGCGGCGGCGGCGGGTTGGTGGCGCGAGACTCTCCCGTGACGCGCTCGCGGGAAGGGAAGGGGGTGGGGGGGGTGGAGGAGGGGCCGTGCCGGGGACACCGAGCGAGGTGCGGGGAGGAGAGAGAGAGCGGCCGGCGCTAGGGAGGAGGAGGAGGAGGAGGAAGAAGAAGAAGAAGAAGGAGAAGGCGGGCAGGAGGCGGTGTTTGCGTGCGTCCGTTCGTCCGTCCATCTGTGCCGGAGGGGGAGCCGCGATGTGAAGCCCCCCCCCTACACACACAACACGCACACACACGCGCGCACACACGGCCCGGCAGGGCAGGAGGCAGCGGCGGTGCCCCCGGGAATGTGTGTGTGGGACGCGGCGGAAGGTGAGCGGTAGCGGGGCTGGCGGAGCGGGCGCTTTCCCCACCACGGCGCAGCGGCCCCCATGGCGGGAGGGACGTGCGGGGGGTGGCTCGGGGACGGCGAGAAGGAAGGCAGGGAGGAAGGGAGGGGGAGCGGGAAGCAGACGCGGGGCCCGCAGCCGCTGCCCTGCCTCACAGCCCCTCCCTGGGCCCGCGGCCTGGGCCTTTCCCGTTCTCTTCCCGGCGCGGGAACGGGGGGAAGGGAAAGGGGACCGGCGCGCGGCGTTATGTAACCGGCGCGTGGGGGCCTCGGCTGCCCGCGCGCGGGAGGGCGGAGGGGGACACGGGGACAGAGCCCCGTGCGCGCCCGCCAGGCGCCGCGGGTGCGCGCCAGGTGTGCGCGTGTCCGGGTCACCCGCCCCTCCCCGCACCTGTGCGTCTGTCTGTCTGTCTGTCTGTGCCTGTCACATGGGGCCTGCGCTGTAGACACAACACGGGTCCCCCAGGCAGAGCCGGGGCGAGCGAGGTTGTGCCACGGCTTTCTGCCAGCGCTGAAGGGTCACTGCAGGGAAATGGGCTGGAGGGGGAGGAGAGGGGAAGCCCGAGCCCTGGTGCCGCCGTGCCCTCTGGAACGCTCCCCGCGCTGTAGCAGCGTGTAGCTTGTCTGCGGTTCCCCGTAGTGTTTGTCACAAGTTGTATTTGCTGAGCAATAGTGCTGGGTTTAACCGGTGTGCTGAAGGGAAGAGGGACGACCTGTGCTTGATGAGTAAGCCCGTGCTTACAAACACTACAGGGACAGATGCGTTCACATCTTGACCCCTTCCCCGTCTGATTTTGATGCTTTTTGCTGTACAGTTACCATTGACTTGACCTGTGATACTGAGCTAAAAGCCCGTGATAGGAAATGCACTGTAATGGCATGTTAACCTTAAGAAGGAAGAGGAGCATAGTATCACCAACACATTAGGTTTTTTTGGTAGAAACTCTGTGTGTTATGTGCTGTAATATTCCATTATTTCTGATATTTTAAAATTAACATTGCAGTCTTCAGAATGACAAAGCTGTGAATAATCTGCTTGTGTTAATAATTGTCTTAATGAAAAAAATTAGTTGATGTTTGTTATGCATCTTGATCTAAAATTCAGATCCTAACTCAGATTTGACACCATAATCCAAAGAAGCAAAACCAGGGACTGTAGTTTTATGATCTGAATTCTTTGTTCATTTAGATGCAATTGTTGCTCAAATAAAACTGGTTTGAATAGTTACCTAATAACCATTAGTTGCAAGAAGTTTCAGCTAAAATTTGTTTCTGGAATAGTCCTGTCTTACTAAGGTTTATGACATTTAACACAAATGAAATCCAAGATCAGACAGAAATCCAAATCTGACAAATTCCTTGCAATCTTGCCTCAAGCATGTAGTTATTACCCATTCCTACCATATTGGTCTTTCATTCAGTCCATTTCTTCTGCTGGATAATGTACCAAATCCGTGTTAGTAAATAATCCCAAGCTGTCACACTGGAGGTCACTGGTAGGACAGAGTTAGTAGAGGCACAGTGCAGACACCTACCTTGTGACTCGTTGATGTTTAACTACTTGAAGAAAGATTGTTTTAAAAGCAAAGTGCTAATAGAAAAAATTCATTACTATATTTCAAGGCTCATTGTAAATTGGTTGTACATTTTTTTCTGTGTACAGTAGAACACAGAAATAATGTACTGAATTACTAAATAATGTACTGAAAAAATGTGGTTTTTTCAGTACATTATTCAGTAATGGGGCCTTCAAACCTACAATCAGTCCATCTTTCTGAGTAGTGTGTACACTCTGGTACAGCCTGTTCTGGTGCAGTGATAGTGTGTTGTAAGAGAGTGCCAATTTTCATTAGTTGTTTTCTGATCCTTTGACCCACATGACTTGAAAGTTTTTATGGAAAATTTTAAATCTTTCTACTATCCCTTTCATTTACTAGAGAGATTTATAAATTTAAAATTAATTAGTAAGAATTAAATTTGGTTTTGAGTACGTAGAAAAAAATTAATATCATTACACAGACTTTTTTTTAATAATCCAGGACAAGCAGGAGAAAAATAACCTTCCTGACCCTGCCATGTGCTTCCCCCATTTAATTTGTTAGGTATTGTTTATTTCATAGAGAATGGGGTTTTTTTTAATTCAACATTTTTCTCTTTTAATTAAAGGGGTGTATTATTATCACTGAGATCTCTGTCAGCTCTTAGGTTTGCGGAGTGTATATATGAAAAGGGAGCTAAATACCCAAATGTTAAAAGCCTTCTTGAAGAATACAATGCAGATTAATTTGATGATTGTGCCATGTGTTTACCTAAGCATAGCAATATGAGGAAAAAATTAGAAACAGATAGAAATGAGAGTGGCCATGGAGTTACAAAAAAAAAAGTTGGAAATAAGAGAGCAAATCTTAAGTAGATGCAAAAAGTAATGAGGAATTCTTAGACATGTGTCATACAGTATGCTTGTGGGAGTGTCTTTGTCTAACAGATAGGTATTTGTAGTGCTCTGTCCTGAGAGCAGCTTTTTGCTCTGTTGTGGAAACCAGACAGCATTTTAAACTGGACACACAAATGTTTTCAAGGAAGAGGGCCTGCCATGTCTGTGATCCCTCACTCTGTATTTCACATGGAATATCTGGTGCTCATAAGATAGAAATCAGAATTAGGAAAGGCTTCTTTCTCAGTGTTCAGTAGAAGAGAGGTGAGTGTGCAGAACAGCCCTGAATTATGGGCTGTAATGATAACTTCCATTCCCATGGCTTTTATTTCAAAATCAACTTAAGGACTGCTGCTATTGTAACTAAGGAATCCATGACCATGAAATTCCCCTAGGAGACACTTTGGAGATAGTTTGGTATACCCATAGCAAGGATTGCATATTCCATATTCCTTGCTTTAAATGCGTAGGTAGACTGTGGTCCCTGAATTTCAGTGTTAGCTTTTGGATAAAGCAACTCCTTTCCTATCTGAAAGTTTCAGGTTTCCCAGTTGGTATTCTACCTATTTGGTAGTGCTCAAGCTGGTGACTTGAAATTCAGTTACTTGCAGAAGTAAAGCTTAGTCATGCTGTGGTTAACTCTTCTGTTGGTTTTGCTTTCCATTCCCAGCTATCCATAAGTACTTTAATCAAGTCCCAGTGTAATGGAGTTCTTGGTTGTAACCTCCTTATTTGGTTTTCCTCAATTAATGCACAAATCTTCAGTGTCTTGATTTATGAAAGTAAATAACCCTGGAAAAGAGAAAGGTGGTTTCTCTTAGGAGAAGGAACTGCTCAGGTAGCTTGCAGAGTCATTTTTGCAAATTTGCATTGCAAAATTTGGATTGGTTTGAAGCTAAAGCAAGAAAGCAATGCAGAAGATGCGCAGAGTAGGGTGAAGAACTGCTCTAAGCTTTTTCCCTATAAACATAGAGACTGGCAGTGTTCTGGCAGGGTGAGACGTGGTGTATTTTGACAGAATCCTGGGGTCTGTTGATAGTATGTTTTGTCAGGTTCTAGTTGTCAGTGAATATCCAAAGTAAAACAAAGTTCTGTGCACCATGTTCATGACTTCACCTCTTTGAGCTGACTCAGATCAGGTGTTTGTTCAGGACATGATGAGTTAGCATCTTGGACAAATGGTTGTACTCCACTTAGGTAATTTTGGAAACCTGGGAGCTGTTGCTTTGTAAAGGAAGTAATGGAATTGCTATTTATTCTTAGAAGCAGGAAAGCCCTTGACCCCATGGCATGTAAGGTAAATGATTAGTGCAGTTTCCCAAGTAGTGTGAATGTATTTTACCATTCTATGAAATTGAATGCAACTCCCAGTTGAAGTAAAGAACTAAAATAATGATCTATATTGAAAGGATACTGTTCCTGATTTCTGAATCTGCTTGTTGTTTTCAGGAAGTATTAGAGCACTTGACTCTGATACTGCCTTTTTGATCACAATTCCTTGATTTTCATGCTGTAATTGTGTTATTTGGTAAGTAGCTCCAAGAATCCTCCCAATAAGCTAGTAGTAGGGGAGAGGTAAGGTTGTAATGACTTTTTACTATAATTTCTCTCTGATTTGAAGTTTTAAGTGTTCCCCCTTCCTGTAACTTCTATATTGATTTTTAGTCCAAGTTTTACAATTGTAGCATTTACTTGGGATAGGCCATTTTTGCTCTGTAGCCATTTTGTATTGATCTGTCTCCACTAAGCAGCAGTGTAACATTGCTGGTTTAATGTCAGCATAGACATAGAACCAGAACAGGCCAAGAATACAATTCAGATTTGAGTTTAGATTAAAGGATCTTGAAAAATTGGAGCATTTTTGTTTTGTCCCAGAATCTCAGAACTGTATTTTTTCTGGAAAATACAGAAACGCTGTGCTCTTCTTTTCTGAACCTAGGAGGAAACTTGATAATATGTTGGGTCAGATCAGAAGTTTGTTTTGTTAACAATAAACAAACACACCAAAATACTTTTCTTTTGTGTTCTGAACTTCTGTAGTTTGTTACCTTAAAAAAATAGAGTATGTTTTTATTCCATTTATCTATTCAATGGATGTGGACTTTTAGCATCCTTGGTATCCAGTGTCAGATAATCTTCAAATAAAATAGGCTATAGATGAAAAAATATTTCCATTTCTTTTGATCTCTCCACTTGCTAGTTTCATCTGATTCTTCCTAGTCTTGTTGGTCTGAGTTGATGAAATAAAGTAATATCCATGGACTAAAGAAAGGTGTAAAAAACTTGAGTAGAAACTTGAAACTTCAAGGCTAAGCATAGAAGCCTTATGTTGTGAAGATTTTACTTCAAAAAAGATTTTGCAGTTTTGCGAGTTTCAAAGGCAATGTCAGAAAAGGATTTGGGAACTTGACTGTGCAATGTCAGTTGAAATTAAGTAATGTCATTCAAAAGCTGCTATGAACAGAAAATCTACCTATTTCAGTACTGAATTTGTAGTTATCAATGCTTTTGCTGGTAAAGTTGTTGAGTTCTTAGAGTTTTGCTGTCCATATGTGAGTAAAGAGTCCTCCTTAGTATCTGACATAATCTACAGTTTGCAGAGTGGATGCCTTCTCTCTCATTTTCCCTGAAAAGCCTGGCAGGATCAACACTTTCTCAGTGATAATATTGGGTTGACCATAAAGTACAACTGCCTTGGCCATGTCTCCTAAAAAAAACCCCAAAGTCATCATAGAATCATCATGGAATAGTCAGGGCTGCAAAGAACCTTAAAGTTCACCTTCGAGTTCCAGCTTCCCTGTCTTGGGCCCGGACACCTTGCACTAGGCCAGGTTTCTTAGAGCTCCATCCAGCGTGGTCTTGAAGACTTCCAGGGATGAGGAATCCACAGCTTCTGTGGGAAACTTCTTCCAGTGTCTGACAACCCTCACAGGAGGGAATTTCTTCATAATGTCTGATCTAAACCTACTCTCAGTTTGAAGCCATTCCCTCTTGTTCTGTCCCTACGTGCTCTTGTAAATAGCCTCTCTCCCTTTTTCTTGTATTCTCCCTTTACATACTGGAAGGCCACAATGAGGTCACCCTGAAGCCTTCTCTTCTCCAGGCTGAATAATCCAAATTCTCTCAGCCTCTCATCATAGCAGAGGTGCTCCATCCCTCTGATCACCTTGGTGCCTCTCATCTGGACTTGTTCCAACAGGCCTGTGTCCTTCCTGTGCTGGTGACCCCAGAGGTGATGCAGCACCCCTGGTGGAGTCTCACCAGAGCAGAGTAGAGCGGCAGAATCCCCTCCCTTACCCTGCTGGCCACACTGTTTTTGATGCAGCCCAGGGTATGATTGTCTTTCTGGGTTGTGAGTGTGCATTGCTGGGTCATGTCCAGCCTCTCACCCACCAACATCCTCAAGTCCTGCAGGGCTGGTCTCAATCTGCTCCTTCCACAGCCTGTATTCATTCTGGGGGTTGTGCCCACTCAGGTGCAGTACCTTGTGCTTGGCCTTTTTAAAGCATCCTTGGATGCAGGAAAGGCTGTGGATGTTGTCTGTTGAGACTTCAGCAAGGTCTTTGACACTGTCTCCCACAGCACACTCCTGGAAAAGTTGCAGCCCATGGCTCAGACAGGAGCTCTCTGTGCTGGACTAAGATCTGGCTGGATGGCCGGGTCCAGGGAGTGGTGCTGAGTGGTGCTGCATCCAGCTGGGGGCCAGTCACCAGTGGTGTCCCTCAGGGGTCTGTGCTGGGGCCAGTTCTGTTCAATATCTTTATTGATGGTGTGGGTGAGGGTATTGAGTCCTTCATTAGTAAATTTGGAGATGACACTAAGCTGGGACAGTGTGTCAATCTGTTGGAAGGGAGGAGGGCTCTGCAGAGAGACCTGGAACAGTTGGATGGATGGGCAGAGTCCAATGGGATGAAGTTTAACAAGTCCAAATGCTGGGTCGTACATTTTGGCCACAATAACCCCCTGCAGTGTCATAGGCTGGGGATGGTGTGGCTGGACAGTGCCCAGGCAGAAAGGGACCTGGGGGTGCTGGTGACAGCTGGCTGGACATGAGCCAGCAGTGTGTCCTGGTGGCCAAGAAGACCAATGGCATCCTGGCCTGGATCAGGAATAGTGTGGCCAGCAGGAGCAGGGGGGTCATTCTCCCCCTGTACTTGGCACTGGTGAGGCCACACCTGGAGTGCTGTGTCCAGTTCTGGGCCCTCAGTTTGGAAAGGATGTTGAGACACTGGAGTGTGTCCAGAGAAAGGCAGTGAGGCTGGTGGGGGGCTTGGAACACAAGCCCTGTAAGGAATGTCTGAGGGAGCTGGGGTTGTTTAACCTGGAGAGAAGGAGACTCAGGGCTGACCTTTTCACTCTGTACAACACCCTGAGAGATGGCTGTAGTCAGGTGGGGTTGGTCTCTTTCACCAGGCAGCAGCTGACAGAACCAGAGGACACAGTCTCAAGCTGCATCAAGGGAAATATAGGTTGGATATTAGGAAAAAGTTTTTCATGGGAAGAGTGATAAAGTACTGGAATGATCTGCCCAGGGAAGTGGTGGAGTCACCATCCCTGTTTAAAAAAAGACTGGACTGGACATGGCACTTACGATTATGGACATGGTGCCATGATCTAGTTGAGGTGTTAGGGCATGGGTTAGACTCAATGATCTTGAAGGTCTCTTCCAACCTAGTCATTCTGTGAATTCTGTGAAACATGTACCCTCTCATTACACTGGTTATAGCACTGGCCCAGAGCAGGGGTTTGTTTCTGTGCCATTCACTGCTGCCAAAGTGGTCAGTCTGACTAGTGAGCACGCACATTGGTCAGCAACAAAGATCAGTTTGTTGTGTGTGCACATACATACAGATATCCATACACATGTGTATAGTCAAATACCTAAATTCATTCAAAAGATGTAGGCACTTCATTTTGGACCCATCTCCTGGGCTGAAGCCTGGGGAAGCTGAAAGTGGTGTGTGTATGTCAAATTTTCGCAAGCACAGTTCCTCTGAATTTGATGTTAATAAATTCAGAGCATCCACAGATTCCTGGCTTTGATCACCTCATAAAAATTTTACATTTATTTTTGAATAATTATACCTCCACTTACCCACTTTTTCTACCTTGTTGAATTTTTCTTTAGCTTTACAAGGATGTTCCAGTTGTGCCTGGAAAGTCTTACAAAGTCCTAAATCATTTAGCAGCAGTAACTCTTCTCATTATTTGGGAGTGGGGGTCATGAGTTTACTTATGCTACCTACTGACTTCTTGACCTATGCCTTAGCATAGGCTGCTTGGGGAAGACAGGAGTTGTGGGACTTGATTGTCATACTGAGTGCACAAACGAAAAACCTTCTAAACAAGTTATGTTGATTTATTAGGTAGAAAACTAACATCCCAGTCTTCATTTTCAAAGAAAAAAAGAGACATAATTCTCACTTCTCAAATACCATAGATAGCTAATCAGAGGGGATTGGAGGAAGACTATGCATCTCATAAACTCACCTTGTTTATTGTTTTGGATACTCAAGTCCAAGAGAGCATTTCCTTTTGGTGATTTACAATCCCTTCACTACGTTGCTATTTAGAGTCCTGATTTCACAAACTATGCTTCTTATTCTGATTTTACTTAGTGATTTTTATTCTGGATTCTAGGCACTTAGAAGCTGTTATAAAGATTATAAATGTGCCAAGTCCTCTTGGGGTTGAAGCCCCAGAAGAATTTTAAGCACAGAAAAGAAATGGTGAAGCTAGTTGATGAAGTTTGCTGAAAGTTGTCATTGCATTGTGGCACTAAGAACCCTTGTGTGAAAGAAGTGATGATTGAACTAAAAAGTGAATTGAGCTACGTGGTTACATATAGCAATGAACAGTTGTGAAGAAAAGCTACTTATCACTGAAGAATTCTGAATGAGCTGGGGAGGTCATGACTTTACCAAAAAACACAGAAATGTTGAAACTGAAGGCCAGTTTTCTGTAAGTGGAAGAAAAAACCAAGTTAAACCACTATTTGTGACAAGCTCTAAATGGATTTCACTGAGTGTTATTCCTAGAGGGGAATTGACAGTTGGTTTCAAGTTAAATCTGTCTTGCTATTTTTTTGAAGAAATAACCATCTCAAATGCCATGTATAAAAGCAAAAATGGTATATTGAAAACAGATTGTTCAAAGCTGGTGTGGATTGTACAGTGATCCTGATTTCTGGAGCTCATGCATCCTCAAGTCATGACAATTAAAACAATTGTCTGTTCCAGACTCTCAAATTAGTCTCAAATATAAAAAAACTTTTGTCTTGTACAGCTCTGGTATAAACAGTTATCTGCTGTACAACTGCTTTTTGTGTTATTGTGACGTTTAGCCAGCAAAATAAATCTGTATTTCTTTGTTGTTACTTGTGTGCAAATGATTGTAAACTAAACTGATCTGAAATAAGGACCATTTTGAGTAGCAAAAATAGTCACTTTGGAAACTGGATTACTTTAGCAAAGAGTTCTCTTTCTGGGGAACTGATTGAACTAGAAGTTCTCAGAGTATCATTTCTTTGCTGTCAAGCTCAAATGAAAGCATGCGTAGAAAATAGTTCTAGAATAGTTATCTGCTTATGAGGAGTTGATTCTGAAGGACCTGGGGGGTTTTCCATGTTTTATGTGAATTGTATGGTATTTTGCCTTTCTAGCAAATGCCATGGATGCTCATATTTTACACAAATGGTATTTCTAAATTTCTCATACTTTTTTTCTAACATTTAAATTGCCCAAAATTTTGAAGTTTGTTCTTTCCTAATTTACACTCTTATCTTTATTCACAAGACATGAAGGTGGTGTTGGGTGTTTTTGGGGATAGCTATTGTTTCAAGCATCCTTCAGCTAGTTTAATTTCTCTTGATTTAAAATATCATCAAAGATTGAACTGCAAAACAGAACTTGCTGGTTTGCCCTGTAACATCAGGTGCCTGTAGTCAGGAGTGCTTATCCTATGGGGACAGGTGGCATAAGATGTGGAGCTGTCTGATTGTAACTTTTTTTTTAAAGTGCTTACCCTATGGAAAAGGTAAGGTAGCCAATCCCTCTGGTTTATTGTGGGGGAACAAACATAAGCAGCACTACTTAGGGAAGAGTAGCCAGGTCATTGGAACTCTGTATCTGCATTTATACTGCCATTAGTTGTAATCGTGACCCAAAAGTTGGTTTCTAGAAATTTCTAAGATAATTTTAAAATCCCATCCATTCCTCTTTTTTTGCCTGTCTGCTTTGGCTTTATCTGATGCTTTTGTAAGTCACTTCATTTTGCTAAACTTGTGGAAAGCTAAACCATAAAAATTATGTCAGTTTTCTGTTGATTTAGTGAGCTGATTTATACATAGCACCGGGGTGAACATAGGGGTCATGCGAGCTTGGAAGTATAGTACTTGGAAGTACTAGAGTTTGGGAAAAGGGAATAAAGCCTGTTAGGCCAGCAGAGGCTGAAGAGCAGAATCATCTCTTTTGGTTGCAATCAGCCAACAAGTTAACTCAAACATCTTATGAAACTTCACCCTGAGACTTTATTTACCACCTAGAATAAAATTCAGTTGCTTTGCAATATACTAATTAGTAATTTTAATATGGAATAGTAGTGCTAAGCCTGAGTTGTCTGAAACCACAGGCGTTTAAGCATACAGTATCTTTAAAAAAGCTTTTGCCTTTTTTTTGTGTAAATTCTTTCTTCTGGATTCTGGATTTTCAATATGTGGTAGAAAATAGTTTGCTACCCTGTAGCAGCAGTTCTTTTCCAGAAGACTCAGCCAAGAATAGGACTCTCTTTGCACTTAGAAATGTATAAACACGTAAGATAGTGCTTTGCTCAGAGAGCTTGAAGACTAGTGCCAAGCAGAGTGGTGAGTTTGATGTGGGAGCTGGAATGTAGAGGCAAGAAATTCAAACAAGCCACAAAATACCCACTTGTTGGAAAAAGCTTCTAAGCCCTGCTGAGCTGGGATGGATTCAATCTACAGTTCAAGGAGAAGATTCTGATACTCATTAGCAGTGGCCCAAGACACCCATATTTCCACTGAAGTTACACCTTCTGTATGGGCTTGTGGCATGTCAATGTGTTAAATAAATCAAGTTATTTTGCATTAGAGGACAATGACAGCATGTTTACTCTGGTCAGAAATGCAGACTAACTGTTACAGTGTGTTATATTCAGTTACCTAAAATTGGATTATCTGCATGGAACATTACTTGTGTGATGTATTCAGACACAACTTTGGCAGGGTTATTTGTTGAGTCACAGCGCAGCCTCATTTTGTCTTTGGAAATAGTTCATATGCTTTCTTGTAGGGAAGAGCCATAATGTTTATATTCTGCCAGATTCGAGTTGGCTACTTGAAGAGGTAGCAAAAATACCTCTGCACTGTATATATGCTTGGCAAAGAGACTGCTGAAACATATGACAGAAGCAGGGACTAGTACTGCACTGGAATTAAAAAGCTCATGACGATCCATGTTCACTTGTTCAGAGTCATTGAGATCTGTATTCTGTGCTCCCAACCATTTTTCCCCATAATACCTGTGGTTTTGGTCTGGGTTGGTCCCTTATCTATGTTATCCCAGCTGCCCAGGATGAAGAAATGCCACTGTCTTACAATCACACCACCCCGAATTTACAATATTTTAAAGCAGTAACTTTCTTTAATGTGTATGACAGATGAGACTAAAACAGATGCTAGCATCAACATTCAGATCTATCTTCCTTGCTCTGTAATTCTTGTATGCATACAGACATGTTTATAGAATTTATAGAATGTACACTTAACATTTCATTCCATTACCTGATCTGTGGGCTTTGATTAACAGTCTTTAATAACAAGATTAAGCAGTTGTGGATTGGGAAGTATAATGCTAGGCCTGTGAAGCAGGGTGCAAAGGGATGTTACGTATCTTTGGCTGTGTTGACTATTTCTGAGCCACTAGTGATGTACAAAGCATCAAAACTCTTTGTCTTTTAGCTTCAATATCATCCAATAGAAATTTGAATTTTAGCTAACCCTGTTGTGCACAATGATAAAATTTTGCCGTTTTATATGTGATCTAGAAGGGGATAGACAAATTATGCTAATTTTGACCACTGGAGTTTTTAACTTCACTTTTTTGCTTGAAAAGTTATTTCTCTTGCACTGGAAAACAGGAAAGCATTCCTAGGAGTGTTGTTTATAGCTTTACGGGCTTTTGTGGAGTTTCAGAGTTAGTTTAGGTTCTTTTTTTTAATTGCAGAAGATTTCATTATGTTCACAGGTTCAGAATATGAACATTTGAATTTTATTTAAAAAGCTTTTGTCTGGGCAGAGGGTCACTTTAGACCTTGTCCTTCAGGGTCTAGAAATAACCAAAAATCTGGTGGTTTGCTGAGTCTCTGAATTTGTGCAAACATAGAAAACTGTTCTGAAACAAGTTAGGTACCTTAAGAAAGAACTACAAGAAAGATTAACTTTTTTCTGAAATTGGCTTGTTTGTGATGGCTATTTGAAGTCCCCGACTTGACTTCTATCCACCCACACCTCACCTACTTCCCACCTTCACAGGTTCTTTACTAAGTGTTTCCCTTACTCATCCCTTCATCATGATTCCTATAGAGGGAGCATCATACCATCCTTGTATTTCTTATTTCATGAATCAGTGAGCATGTTTTAAATCTTGCTTCACTTTTCCTCTGGTTTAAAATACCTTGTGCAAGACATTTATCATGCTCATTTGTTCCTTAGGTTTCAGCAAGGCAGCTGTAAGAGGTTACCTTCATTTTCAAGGAAAAATTTACACTGTAAGGACAAGTCTTTAGAAGGGAGACTATAGTCCAGAAACTTTGGTTCATCACTCAGTTCCTGGAACTATAAAGGGAGAAACTAGTCTCCCAGGTTTTCATATCAGCATTAAGAGAATAATCTGTGACCCTGATGACTTGAGCCAGAGGCATCACTGGCTCAAGTAATCACTGAAGTATCATGTTCCTAACCTGTGTGTTTAGAATTTAAGTGGTGTGGCTTAAGTGGACTGAGTAAAAAAATGCATCTGCTAAGGAAATGGTAAATCACTATCAGATGTTTTAAGTTAGGCTTTACAGCCTAGTTTCTCTAGTTTTGCAGGCTCTAGGAAGACAACATCTGAGCAGTTGGTACATGATGTTTGTAGCACCTTGAGCTAAGCAGTTTTATTTGATCTCTAATTTTAATCTAGGCACATAACCATGCCTAGTTTAACATAACATAACCATGATTCTGATTTTAATTGGCTTTACTTTCAGACTAGAGATCTTTCTTCCTCATCTTCCAGTATCCTGAATAAAAATGAAATGTGTTTCAAGGTTTCAGAAAAGCTCACTCATGTGAAAGCGATTCTTCAGATTATCAGGCATTAGATACTTTAGTTTAAGCAGGAGGTTGTTGTATAGGGGTCAGAGTTAAGACGTATCAAATCCTGTCTTCTCAGTGATTAGAGTTGTGGTGATTTAGAGTATGTCTTTTGTACAGTCTTTTTTTTTTCAGACCAAGAGCTTATATTTGTATGAGCTTTTCTATTTGATGGTCTTATAATCATAGAACAGCCCAGATTGGAAGTGACCTCAACTAGAGTATCTAGTCCAACCTTTCATGGGTAGGGAAGTCTGGTTGAGGTTATCTGGCACCCTGTCCAATTGCAACATGAAAATCTCCAGAGATGAGGACTCTGCCAGATCCCTGCGTTACAGTTATTGATTGTTCTCACTCTAAAAAATATTTTTCTTACATCAAGATGAAACTTCCTGGTGGAGCTTGTATCTGTTGCCTCTTGTGCTCTCCATGTGGCTCCTTATGAAGAGAGAGCCTCTTGCACTTTTGTAGTCACCTCTTAAGACTTTGTCATCCTTTATTAAGAGGCAGAAAGAGTAATCATTAGTTAAAATTCTGGTGTCTTTTACAAGCTCATACACTGGTATCTGTATTATCTAAAAAAACGAGATGACATTTTTTTCATTAATGGTTTTCCTTTTTTCATGAACTTACACTTTTCTGTTTTTCCAAGAATGTCTTAGCCAGAAGTAATAGATGTAAATTATAATTCATTTCAGCTGATGAAAAAATACAAATTTTCCATATGAAAGAAATCATAAAGCTGTTTTCACTATGTACTGTCCTCTGCAGGAAAAAAGTAAATTTTGTATCTTATGTGGTCATCTAGCTCATCTCCTCTCTTTTTCCTCAGTGCTCCTTCAGAGTTCTGTGGTATCTATTACATACAATACAAACCACTAAAAATTAATTTCAGAAGGCCTGATGTCTTGGAAATAGGACTCTGGGTAAGAAATTTAGATGGGAAACACAGCAATATGAGAAGGGGTTGCTTTGTCTTGTATGTTGGTATGGAGCTTATCTCCTTGACATGTGATCGATCTTCATAATTGCACATACAACAACATGTATGTCAGTTGTATATCAAGTTATAAGCAACTGCTAGCATAGAACCAAGTGGATTATGATCTTTCTGTGTTTGTGGATATCCTGAAATATAAACCAGATGCTTACTTTTTCAAAATACCTGCTACCTGCTTTGACTGTAATTCTGTGGTTCCCTAATTTGGCATATTTGCAGTAGTCCATGAAAATGATAGTACTTATGAAAACTTCTTTTGCAGCTGTGTATTATTTTGCAGTCAAACCTGCCTGCAATCCAAGGTGGTTTAATGGGATATCAGAGTATGCCTGCTTGGTTCACTAGGACAAAAGGGAATTAAGAGACAATAGCTAGAACTCACTTTCAGCTAGGTTCATAAGAAGTGGAATAGATGAGGCAGCCTCCAAAACAGTGCAGTAGAAGGCCAGGGTAGGAAAATTATCAGAATGTGTTGTCATCTCCATCCATAACTGCATGTACTTTTTGGGAAGCTGGAGACTCTGTGAAGCTTCTGTGCTCTTGTTACTGGACAATGCTGTGGATAGTCTAGAGACTCAAAAGCAGGCAAGGATGGAAAAAAAAAAAAAAACGCTTGACTTCCTTCTGTGTATTTACTGCAGTTTTGCATGGTTTTTAGGGAGGATAAAGGAATATAAATTAAATATTTAATGAAATAGAGGACTTAAGACAGTCACCTCTTAGTTTCAGAGTCTTGTCCTCATCCTATAAGAGCTGATAGACCTAAAAGACTATTTTGTGTTTTTATTTAGAGAACTATTTTGATTGGAAAGTGAGAGATGTAAAAGCAGGCAGTGACCTCATGATCTTACTACATCATTAATCAATATTCTAAAATCAGTGTTACCACAGCCATAGTAAATATGAATCACTTGGGTGCAGTGAACAGTTGGCCACAGTCCAAGCATAGCTTTTTCTATCCAGGAGTTTGTTCTAGCCAACTAATAGCTCATCTGGGGACGTGGCTGAGTGCAGTTCATGGTCCAGGGATAAGTGTCTTGCATAAAGGAAAACTGCAATTTGGCTGCTTGGGTTTGTTTATATTTTTATTTATTTATTAAGCAATGCAAACAAAAAGCCCCAAAGAATCATGTCACAAACCTAACTATAGATCATACTAGGTCACTTAAATAGCTGGCTTTTCTTTGACCATAAGATCACCTTTTGCTTTGGTCTTTTGCTTTGATGCAATGGATTGCATTACAGCAACAAGTGCTTGGATTTTTTATAATCAGTTGTAAATCCACTGGTGAAATTAATCCAGTCTTTAATACCAGGAGGGGGTTGCCTGCATCACACCATGTCTGTGGTATCAAATAGGAAATAAAAGATTGTTCATGACCTGGACAATATTTTGCCTGGATGTTAGCAGCTGTATTTAAGAACCTTTTATTATTCCTTCTTTTAATAGGAGAGATATATGATGAACAGAAAGAATTGAATAAATTGTAATGGACAGTGAACATTGTAAGGAGTTCTTTATGTTCAGGGTGAATAAAGCAAAACATGCATATGTGGGTTTTGATATGTAGCAGGAACCACAGTATGCATTACTACAAAACTGAGGAATCATGTTCTTACGATTTTGCATTTCTAGATTGGCTGTGAAACTCAAATACTTCAGTGAAGTTGATTGGAAAAAAATAATCTTTGTGATAATCTGTAAATGGCCTGTTGTACATGCTATCATTGAAATGCCACTGATGATAGTGCTGAAGATTTAATTGATCAAGCGTTGTTGTTCTTCTGCAGAAGCTTCAGTATGAGGCGGGGTGGATGGCGGAAACGAGCTGCCGATGGCGATGGTTGGGGAATATGGGTATGTTCAAAACCTAGTGTTTTTTTTAAAGAGGTAAATGGCACTGTGGTTAAAAAGGGGTTACAGTTTTGTTATACATGCTAAAAGGATGCTATATATTAAACCCTTTTGCTTTACTTGAAAACACATAATTAAGTTTGAAAGAAAATTTTTAATTACCAGGTTTTGCAGTCTGTGTTGACAATAATCACTAAATTTCATTATTAATAAGTGCAGACCCTTGAATTGCTTTAAATCACCATTTGAAAAATAAACTAAGTAATTTGAAAACTATTCATGGTTGTCTTCACCACATTCTGTATTTGGACAAACAATAACTGAGGTACCTAATTTACATAAATGTTTAGAATATTACTGTCTTGTGTATATTTAAGAACTGAAAATACATGGAACCAGATTGTTTTGCTAGGCAATGAGCCACCAAATTAGCACCCAAATTTGCATCCCATTTTTTCTGCTTCTTTCTTTTTATTCTATAAGAATTTTTATATATACAGAGTATTTTCCTATAAGGAAAAGATTAGGGAGTATGAAATAAATCCTGCCATGTTGGTAACAAGATGCAGTTATCTTGTAGATACAAGTTTATGGTAGAGCATTTGCTATTTTTCATTTGAAAAAAGAATGTCTTTCGTTGCTTACCTTTCCAGTCTTATAATTGACCAGTTTCTGTTTGTAAACATTAGGAAATAAGACTGCCATCATGAATTGTGTTTTGTTTTAATTTAAAAACTAGGGTGGGTACATGTCAGCAAAAGTTAAGAAATTGGAGGATCAGTTCCGGTCAGAATCAGCCATACAACAACAGAGGGATGGAAATTCATCAAGTATCTTTAGCGGAGTCGCCATCTACGTCAATGGCTTAACAGGTGAACCTTTATTTTTTTTAAGGATCTGTATTGTGTTGTTCTCACGTTTAACATCCTGAATAGAGGTAACTGTAAAACACATGAATTTGCAGCTAAGTAAATACATGACAATTACTGTATATGTTTTGTGTATTCTGTTGTTTTTCATGATTAAGGTTTTCAATAAAAAAAATCAGATTTTCATTTTGAATATAAATATTGCTTTACTATATCATTTACATAACTTGTAGAAATAGGAGTTGATCTTTCCATGTTTCTGTGGTCTTATTCTTTGAAAGGAAATCTTTTAACTTCCTTCATCCTCCTACACCTACTAAATTTTTAATTTTTCAAATTAGTAATGGTTAGATTGTATGCCTTAAATTTACATTTGGGAGAATATATCAACGTTTTCTTGCTCAGAGTAGCATAATGTGTGAGACAGAACCTACTGGTAGTGGAAGGAGGAACAAGAGAAGAGGTAAGATATTTATGTATTGTAAGGAGCATCTGTGATGGACTGATAGTGCACGTTAGCTGGAGTAAGGTTTTTAATCTACCATACTTATGTTCATACTTCTCCTTACTTCTGTAAAGCAGCTTAATAACCTTTTGGAAAATCCCTAGAAACCTTTTTCAGGGATCTCTGCCAGGAATGTTGTGATTATTATGTAACTGATGCATAGAGCTTCAGTGAGATAGATTAGTGCTGGTTTAAGCACAGGGCTCAAATACACTGAAAAAGGTTAAGGTGGATATGTTAAACTATTAGTACATCTGGACTGGTTGTTTAATGCAGGCAGTTTCTTTAGTGAAAATCCAGCATTTGTGTATTCTTCAAGCAGCTGGTCCCTAAAAAGAGCTCTAGAAGATGGTTGTCTAAAAGGCTGGAGTAGGAAAGGTAACACTTGTAGAAAGTGTGTGCTGTTTTTAGTTAAAAGTTACAGGAATAATGAAGTGTAAGACATATTTTGAGAGCTAACAGAAAGGAATTGTAACTGTATCCTTTAAAAAAATTTTCCTTGTTGTTGTATTGTTCAACCTTTTTTCTTTTTTTTCTTTTTTTTCTTTTTTTTTTAATATCTTGTGCTAGATTCACTATTCAGGCACTGCGTTGACCTAAATCTTCTGGTGCCTGTGTGACACCACTGTAAACATTTTCCGAAGCTAACACTTTTTTCTTCTTTTTTCCCACCTCTGCTTGCAAAATAAGTAATCTTTTTAAAATAATTGAGGAGATCAGAACGGTTGTTGATTTTTAAGGTATTCTTTGTTCCCTATAACAACTCAAGAATAACCTGGTAAGGAAGGAGTGAGTTAACTGCTTCAGTACATCACAAATTACATAGTAGGAGTTCTGTGCTGTTGCTAAACCCTTTTGAGATTAATTATTTTCTGTTGCTTCTGGGTATAAACTATTCTCCTGAACTCTGGTGAAAAGAAATCTAATTTTGTATTATATTGGTGTAAAGCATTTTTTTATATACTTTACATCTGCTTGAGTATTTTTTCCTGCCTTCTGCCATACATATTGTGGGAAGCTTCTCTATAGCAAGTAGAATGTTTGCATTTTGAATTAGTGTTTTCAAAAACACACTTTTCTGCATTTCCTGCAAAATGTTCTTCTGATTTCTTCTTTGAAGAGCTTTTAAGTTTTTTCCCGGAGTAAAACTACGGTTTGCGCTCTTTCTGACCATGGCATATTTATCAATTAAAGTTATTTTTCTCACTGTATTTGCTGACACTAAACAGGAATATTTCTGGTTTTAATTTTTGTAGATCCCTCAGCTGATGAATTAAGACGGCTGATGATGTTACACGGAGGCCAATACCATGTATACTATTCCAGATCAAAAACAACTCACATTATTGCCACCAATCTTCCAAATGCCAAAATAAAAGAATTGAAAGGAGAAAAAGTAGTTCGGCCAGAGTGGATTGTGGAAAGGTAAGTTCAGGTCTACTGCATTTGGAGATGTCCCCTTTTGGGAAAAAAAAAAAAAAAAAAAACAAAACAGAAAAATCTGGGGAGGAAAAAAAAATTAAAGATTGCATTTTGAGATTGTGGTTTAGCTTAAAATAAATAATTAGTAGAACAGCTGAGTAGAAAAACCACTATACTATATATATACTATATATAGAGATACCAGTGTAATCATTGAAGATTTGCTTCTTAGGGATTGTTCCTTAAGAAGCTTCAGCAAGAACATTCAGAAAGTCTCAAGCATGTCACTTGACTGAAACTGAACATTATCCTGTTTTTTCTATTTAGTGTCTAACCAGTTGACCAGATTTGATCTCAGGATGTTAAAGAACTACTATGTGATTGTTTTAAATCTCTTGTCTTGTGTATTCCATAAATTTCATATAATCTGTATATAAAGAAGGATGCCAATTGAAAAGTGTTCTCATAAAATTGGAACTAATCCATCCAAACATTTATTGTTTTGTGACTTTGTAAGTAAATAATAAAAACTAAAGAAAAAAACAAGGCCACATTTTATTTACATAGAATTTATGTTCTTTGGTTTCTCCATGCACTGGAATATATAGCAGTCACTGAAGTTGTTGTTGATAAAGACAATAGCCAAGCTCAGAGCAGTTAATGTGGTTTGCATCTCACTTCTTTCATCTGAGGAACCCACAGGAAATAGAACAGACAGGAATATGTTCTAGAAATTATTCTGCCAGTGTTATGCCATTCTTAAGTAGCCTCTTTCCTAGATCACCAGCAACAGGCAAGGAACTGTTCTACAATGCATGTGTGAAATCTTATTTGCAGTTTGCTCATTTTCAGTCCTTTGTATTATGGTCAATTTTTAAACTTTAGTTAGACATTTTAAGTTACTCAGTTTGAAAGAGACTTCAGGTAGTTGGGGGTTTTTTCCAACAATTTTACTCCCTCACCCCTGTCTTTAAGGACTTGGAAAACTGATGGCAGGTGTGGTTTTGTTTGGAAGATGTTACTGGTTTTTATTGGTGTCATTAGAGATTTTGACCAGTTTGGAAAGACCAATTTGTATATGTTCAGTAGAGACTTGATAGAACCTAATATGTGAAATCTCCTAAAATTTTTATTCTGGCGTCTTGTGTTCAGGTTCTGCATCCTGGTTCTGGAAGGTTATACTGTAGAATAAGTCAGAATAAGAAGAACCAAGAATAGACAGATACATGAGTTTGAACACAAGGAAATGGGGGAATTCACTGTCTCAACAGAACAGGGTTCATATCAGAATCTAGAGTAGAAGCTGATTTCACATCCACCTCTCTTTTTTCCCCCTTCTTAACAATATTAAAGGGTACTCAGTGATTAAATAATCTTCTGTATATGGAATACCAAATTATGTTCTTAGTACATCAGTTGGTGAAAATCAGTGTAGTAGATGTAGAGTTCCCAGTTTCATCGAGTTGGAAGGGACTCTAAAGATCATCTAGTTCCAACCTCCTTGCCATGGACTAGGTCACCTTCCACTAGACCTTGGATGAGGTTGCTCAAAACCTCATCCATTCACTCCACTCATCCACTCAGCTTCTCTGAGCAATCTGTTCCAGTGCCTCAGCATCCTCACAGTAAAGACTTTCTTTCTAATACCTGATCAAAACCTACCCTCTGTCAGCTTCAAGCTATTCCCCCTTGCCTTGTAAAAAGCCCCTCTGCAGTTCTCTTGTAGGCAATATGATGGGTTTGCAATTTTTTCAGTTTGGTTAAGAATCTACCCTAAAATGTTGCTGTCAAAAACTACTGGTAAAATAGTGTTGATAGATCTTTGATCTTATCACCCAAGGTTGCAAAATGAAGAAGCTTTGATTTGTTTCTTATGTGCATATATTATGATTTAGTCCTTAATTACATGTTCACATGCCATCTTTTTTCACTATGGCACCTGCCCATTGTCTGCACAGAAAAGATTGAGTTCAGGTTGCAGACTGCTAATAGTGACTTGGCTTTTTTTTTTTGTCTCTTGTTCCTTACTCATTGCATGTGACTTGAATTCTTTGCTGGTAATGAAATGAATAATTAATTCCTTTCTTTTATTGGTGCTTATCACTATAGCATCTGTCTGCTTTCCAAAGATTAATGAATGTAACATAGCACCATTATAATGGCTATTATTTAATTTAATTTTTTTTGAGAGCCACCTAAAGGACATTAAGGTAAAACACCAAAAATATTCATAATTTGGAACATACCGTGGAAACTGTAAGATTCTGCAGAGTTAATTGCACAAGGATAGGAAGGCATATGTAGAACTTTATTGCTTCATTAAAAGCTTTACATATTCTGAACTATGGTCTAAAGTCAAACTCTTATAAACCTGTTGTTAATGGAAGTAGCGCTAGAATTTTGGTTTAATTAGCATCCCACAGGGATCTCCTGTAACAGTAGCCGCAAAATCTAGTGTTGCAGAGTAATAGTGTGGTTGCTGTAGTGACAGAATCATTCTTTCTGCATGTCCCTTATTGTGTACCTCTCTGCATTTGCAAGAGAGGAGAAGGATTACAGGCAAGCCTTCTTCCTAAGTCAATATTCCTTTATTTGAAAAATAAACTACACCATTTTGTAGTGTGGAAAGATTGTTGTGTAGTGAAAGCCAAATTCAGGTGATCTGAGAGCTTGACTTTCAAATTTGAATATTCTTTGAACATTCTTTGACATTTATAATCACTTTTCAGAGACTGAGGATAACTAACATGAGGTACCACTATTTGTGGATTCCTTATTTTGATATATTTGAATATTTTTCCTAAAGAAGTGTGTTAATCTAAGACAAATATGAAGAAAATAGTTTAAAATAACTTTTAAAAAATATTATTCTGGTATGACACCTAGTTTTCTGATGAGGATTTCACATGCAGAAGAGAGGAGTAGATATCATTTGCTATGACTACAGTAGCACTTTTGACACAGTCCCATTGCATTTTTGAAGACAAATTGGGGAGATATGAATTAGATAGTGGGCTGCTGGCCTAGGGATGCAGGTGCTGGCCCAGCTTGCTTGGTCACCATAGTGATCAGCAGTTCAAACTAGCAAATAGCCACATGGGGCATTTCTGAAGGGTTCATTCTAGGGCAGATGCAGTTCAGTGTCTTCACTAACAACATGGGCATTGGTGATACAGTGGAAAGTAGCTTCAGTAAGTTTGTGGATGATTTAAAAGGCAACAGTTGATCTACTGGAGAGCAGGGCTGCCCTTTGGAGAGCATCAGCAGACCGTAGGAATAGGATGGCAGAAACTTGATGAAATTCAACAAAGCAAAATGCAGAGTCCTGAACACAAGACAGAATTAGTTCTGTGCAGCCAGACAGGGCTGAGACACACCCTTGTAATCCACCAGGACCCTCAAATCTTATCCTAAAAGATAACCATGAAGCAGCAGTTGTGCCCTTGTAGAGATAAAGGCTAACAGCATACTTGTTTTATTTGCAAAACCACAGTCCAGATCAAAGAAAGTTATTCTTCCAATTTGTTCAACACTTCTGAAGTTAAATCTAGACCTGTGTGTCAGATTTTGAGATTTTTAGTACTGACAGTTGTAGTGTTCAGTTCAGAGGAGTACCATGCCAGTATGAGCATGTGATGCATAAGAGACCGAGGAAGCTGGTTCTGTTCTGCTTGGAGAGAAGACTAGGATGTGGTCTGATTGTTGTCTTTCATTACCTGTGTGGAGGTTACAGAGGGTGTGCAGCCAGGTTTTTCTTCAAGATGTACAGCAAGACGACGAGGCAATAGTCACAAGTTGCAGTAAGGGAAGGTTCAAGTGTAAGAAAAAGATTTTTCACAGTTAAGAGAGTGAGCAGTGCAACAGGTGCCTAGAGAGATTGTGGAACTTCTGCCTTTGGAATTAGTCAAAATTTGGGTGGGCTTTTAGTCCTGGGAAACCTGATACAACTTTAAAGATAAGCTTGGATCAGTGTTAGGACTAGAGATCTCCAGAGGTCCTTTCCAACCTAACTTTTTTTAGTGATTATGAATTCTGTGACACAGGGAAGGTGACATAGGTAAAGATGTTGAATGATGCATCTAAACTGGGATTCCTATTGCTGCATCTTAATGCCGTTTGGAAAAAAAACCTGTTTGTTGATCTAGTAAATGCAGCTACTCCAGTACGTAAAACCTTGATGTCATGAACAAGTTCTTAAATAAATGTGGGTTTCTTTAATCATCCTGAAATTGTAGCAATTACTCTGAAATAATAACAAGGTGTTTCTGCACCTACATTCACACAGTCTTTTGAGAAACAGTCAAATCAGGCATTGTAAAAACTCAGTTGCTGCATTACTACTTTGTGTACAGGAAGGCTTTGGAACTCTCTCAGGTGTATTTTTAACTCTGTTTGGTAATGTTTAATTCAAATTATGTTCCTTGATGATATATATTCATGTATCAAACAGTATTTAATTGCTGTATTTTTTGGGCTGTTTTACTATCCCTTTTCCATAAAACCTTACCAGGTATATGTATATGCTTAACTAGTTTTGATTTATCTAATTGGGAAACGTGATCTCCTAGTATATTATCTCTAATTGCAGCCAGAAAGCTCACAAGGGCTTTTGTTCTACTGTCCACCTCCCTTGACAGTAGTAGAGATTAGAGCAAGAGAAAGCATTCAGGTCTGAAAAACAGAAAAACACTGAGCTAAATTACCTTTAAAATCTGACTCCAGTTCTATCTTCAAAACTAAATACTGCTTTGATATGGGAGAGGTTCCTCTGCTGGAAGAAGTCCCAGCATCTCTGAGCCTGTATTCAATATGAAGAATGGTATACAAAGAAGAGGTGAAGTGCAAACTTGGAAAGCTGTTATCTCTGCTGCCAGCAACAGGTGCTGGGGTGAAGAGATTAAATCATCCTGTGGTGTATTTTTGAGACAATTTCACTTCCAAGTGTGTGGCTCCCCTAAGGAATTTAGCAGTTACTCAAGTATAATTGCAGTTTCAATGGAAGAAGGAAAAGAAGAGGGAGATACACTGGAACACGAGAAATAACTGGAATGATTTTTGTAGATATTTATGAAGGGTTTGTTTGGAAATTATTCTTCTGTTTAGCTTACCTCAGTGAATTTTTTTACAAGAACGGGTAATTAACCTTGTGGAATGGAAAAAGTAGCTATTTTTTAACAGTGAACCACATCCTAGCTGACCTCATTCAAATTCTGCCCTAGTTTGTTCCATGCTAAAGAGCTCTGTCAGCATTGCCAGGTAGAATAACCTGGACCACTAACCAAGAGTTTTTTTGATTATTTTGTTTGAATTAAATATTTGGGGTTTGTGGGTGCCAGTTGGAAAGAGAAATGGATGTAGGCAACTGACCAACACATGTTTGCAAATACCTTTTGTTGTACTAGTCACCCCATCACAAATTACTTTTCAGTTCAATCCAGCTAAGGATGAGAAAGGGGTTGTGGAAGGCACTTTAAGTAGATGTAACAGGGGGAGGGTTTAGCATAGAAGGTTGGGATTTTTTAAAAATTTCATAAGCAGTAACCTGTTCTTCCTTTTTTATTTTTTTTTTACAGCATTAAAGCTGGACGCCTCCTTTCGCATGTTCCATATCAGCTTTACACCAAGCAGTCAAGTGTTCAGAAAGGTCTCAACTTTAACAGCATATGCAAACCTGAAGATGCTCTGCCAGGTCCAAGCAATATAGCTAAAGATCTCAACAGGGTGTAAGTGTTTCTGATTTTGTAATGCAGATGCTCATCATTCACCCATAATGAGTTTGCATTTGTAAATAGCATTTTTAAAGCTCATTTCAGCTTTGTACGAGGCAAGCTGTGGGGTGCTGAAATTTAAAAGTAAGGTACAGCTGTATAAATAGTTGAGGAAAGAACTGTTTTACTTTGACTCCAAGCCTTATCTCTAGTCTTTGGACCACAGTTTGCTTGATAGTATGACCTTGGAGTCCTAGGAATTAATATATCTGTATGGCAGCAACAGGCATGCATTAAAGTATTCTGATGGGTGACACTGAAAAGTGGGTCTTTGTTTCAAAAATAAAAGCTGGTGACTACTTTTGCTAAAGGTGCTTAGGAATGAATATAAATGCATACTAGTTGTTAATCTCTTTTTTAGCCTCTTAAAAAAAAAGGAAGTCACAGGTCATATACATTAGGTGTGCTAACACCAAAGTTTAAATCATGCTTGAGAGAGATGGATTAGAAAAAGTATCCTAAGAGACCTTGAGAGGAGACTTGAAGAGAAAGCATCAGTGAAACTTTTTAACTAGCAGAGGAATTGGAATTTGGAAAGAAACGTAGCACTTGAACTCTTCTTTCGATTTTTTTTTTTAATAGGAAGATTCCTGCATCTTTTTCAGAAATACACATATGTTCATTTTAGGCAGGAATAATAACATTATAGATATTTTTTTTAGGCTGGAAAAGATATCTGGATGCCATGTGGTTCAACACTGCTGCTCAAACAGGGCCAAGGATACTGTGCAAGATACTATACTTTCTGTTTGGTACTGGTGTTCTGACTTCTTCCACAGTCTGCTGATTTTTTTGGAATCCAGTCATGCATAATGCTAAGGAAATTTTACCACGAGTAGAATTTGTCTACAGTTAGAAAAATAAAACCAGTCTCACAAAATTAGTATCTTAAGCAGTATTTCATACCCATATTTTAAACGAGTGGTAGAATCACCATCACGTCTTACTATTGCATTGTTAATGATTTTTTAAATTAGATGAATATTCAGACTTCCCAAAATATCAGTGTAGTTTGAAAAACATGACTTTAAAAGCCTCCCTATCCACTAAGTATGTATACTTGAATATACCATTTTCAACCACAAAACTCTTCTAAAAGACTATGTTTACTGTAATTTATGTTTTGATAATCTTAGCCAAATTGTTGTCATGCTTAATTGGCTTTCTGGTTTCAGTAGCATACTGAATAGCTAATTTTTTCCCATCTTTTTGTGTACTTAAATTGCTAGCTTTGGGAGTTGGGAGTGATGGTTGTTGGATTTGTTAGGTTTATTTCCAGCAGATCAAGAGTGTGTAGAACTCTTGAAGACTTTGGTTTCCATTTCCAGAGTTAATTTTTTGAATGAAAGCTTTCTCTTTGTGCTAGTGGCAAATTACTTCGGTTTATATGCTTAAAAGCTGAAAATTTGTTTGTGGTTTTTATCAAAGCTAAATACATATTTAATTTTTAGGGCTTGAACAGATTTTTTCATTAAGAAAAAATTAAATAAATCTAACAATCTAAAATAATTTTCTAAAAAATTGTTCTCTGTGTATACTTTTTCTTTCCTTTTTGTTTGTTTATAACTAGTTAAGAAAAATCA
Source organism: Poecile atricapillus (assembly GCF_030490865.1). Classification (NCBI taxonomy): domain Eukaryota; kingdom Metazoa; phylum Chordata; class Aves; order Passeriformes; family Paridae; genus Poecile; species Poecile atricapillus. Next base: position 31,027,363 of record NC_081249.1, read on the forward strand.
CATCTCTTGATAAAAGGACAACTCCTTCTGATGGTTTGCTTAGTCCTGCAATATTCATGCTGTGCATGGCAGTGCAGCTCTGTTAACAAATAAATAATTATTGTAATTCAGTTGGAGACTGCCTGCTGGATTAAAGGCCTTGGAAATAGCTTTTCTAGTGTGAGCATGGTCACTCATGTGAACTCCTAGTTAATAATACATGAAATCTGTAAAATCTTTGGTATGGTGCTACGTTTTGTGCTGTTGAGAGGATGTGGCTCAGAATTTGAGGTAATTGTCTTGGAATGTAACTGAAGTATATATTGAGAACAATCAGGAAAAAAAAAGCTTGAACTTACATATAAATGTTCCTTTATTTATAAAAGATACAGTATTTAATTATTGTATCTGTTTCAGAAATCATATTAAAAAGTATGAAATGGAAAATGAAGTCACACCCAATGGGATAAGCAGCTGGAATGAAGAAGAGGAAGAAGAAAGTGACGATTTTGGATTTACAGAGCTGGAGGAGATTCTTCCCATACGGAAACAAAACGGGATTCAATCTCACAAAGACAGCACTGCTCTTTTTAATGGACACACACACACTTACACCAGTGCCTTAAAGACACAGGATTGCTTGGTGGCCTCCGGCAACGCTGTCGCGAGCAGGTTGTCTCCAGGCCCTGTGCAGGAGGAGGGGAAGACTGAAAAAGGCATGGTTGACTTTAGAGACTGCACAATGCAGCAGTTGCAGCAAAGCAACAAAAATACAGACTTTTCGTGGAATCCACACAGAACTATGAGTAACTCATCCTCATCTTCATTTTTGCACAGTAATGCTAAAATAAATGGTGCTCACCACTCAACTGTTCAGGGGCCTTCAAGCACAAAAAGCACTTCTATACCTGCTCCTAGCAAGGCAGCTTCCTTACCTGTGTCCAAACCTTCAGATTGTAGTTTTATTTCTGACTTTTACTCACGTTCAAGACTGCATCATATATCAACGTGGAAGTGTGAATTGACAGAGTTTGTCAACAGCCTGCAGAGAAAAAACAGCGGTGTCTTTCCAGGAAGGGAAAAAATTAAAAAATGGAAAACAGGCAGGTCTGCACTTAAAACTGACACAGGTAGATACTTGTTTAAGAAGGTTTATATTAAGAAGATGCCTTATATCTCCATACATTAAATGTCCAAATGAGACTACATAGTTTAGTATTGAGTATTCATATTATAGTCAGACTATCTGGAAAAACTTGATGACTTCGGTGCAGTGAACACTAACGGATGCAGCTGCTTTTGGCTTTGTTTGGGTTTTTTTAACTTAAAATGTTACTTAATGTGATACTCTGATCTATATTAAATTCTTCATTGTAGAAATAGTATTTCTGACTTTACCAAGATATATGGATTGATAAGGGAGAAAAATACTATGTATATCTAAATACACAAATCTGTAGTTGCTGTGTGAAAATCTGCAGGGGGAAAAAAGAGAAGAAAAAAATCCTTACTGTTCAGCATGAACATTTAAAAGATGAGTAACATTTGGACGTGAGTTAAAATCTAAATTTTTTTTTGTTAGTGAGAGTTTTATATAGATGTGGGTCTGTTAAAGTGGGTAGTAGTGTCGTAAGAGACTTTTGAACCTGGCTTGAAAAGAAATATTTTATGTCATTGCCTCAAGGACCAAAGTGAAAAAAATGTAGAACTCACCAGAGTCAAAGTGTTACAGATAAAATATTTTGCTTCTTTAGAATCTCTCGTTTACAGTCTTATTAAATTAAAAGGTTAGCTCTGTACCATTAAAGAGATTCTGACTCCTGTGCTGTAAAATTATTCACTTGTAATCATATGAAAATATGCTTGAGAAATTGCCACATCAAAAAAATTGTTAGATAATAAATTTACTGATTCTGTGTTTGTGTTAGGACACCCCAGTTATCAAACATGTTAGCTTATGAACTACTTAATGTGTATTTTTTAAAATCAAAATGTGGTATAAGCTAATATATTTTTATTTTCGCTTTGATTTGGCCTAGAGTATTCAAATAGTTAATGCCTGTGATTCAGTTGACAAGTAGCAGCTCCTTAACTTGGTTGCTTGATTTGTAAATACAGCCATTATAAGACAGTCCTTTATTTTTCAAAGAATGAGTTCAAAATGTAAATGATTAAAACCAAGAGGATATTTTTCTGATTACTCATTAATTAACTTGGATGTTAAGTGGAACAGTTCACTTGATGTATTGAAGTATTTTTTCACTGTTACACTTTATGCATTGTTCAAGTTAATTTTTTTGGTTAGATATTGCCACCTTTGGTAGGTCAGCAACACAGACATGCATACTTGAACTTGTAGAAAGCATTTCTAGTGTTTTAGCCATGTACGTTTTTCAGTGAGGAGTTACCTTGCTCATTTTTGCTGAATGTTTGCACGTGTCTAAGTACAGCAATGACAAAATCCAGTTGCATGGGACTTTCAAAACTAATTGTGGTGTGTTTCATGAAGAAAAATGGTAGCTCATAGTGCAGCTAAACTTACATTTTTATCTTTTGAAGCAGTCTTCTGATTGATGAACATAAAGGAGTAAAATTCTCTTCCTGATTCAGTGTTAACATAACGAAATTAAGATCCAGTGCCAACAACATGCATTTAATCTCCTTGGATTCGGGGAACTTGTTAGGGTAGAAAGTGTTAATTATAAGAAAATAAAAAATAGAAACTCTTAAGTTAATTCATTGTTTAGGCTGTTTGTCTGCTGCTTATGTTTGCCTTTCTTGGAGTAGATACCTTCTTGGTGAGAGGAAACAAAAATATTTATGGTTTAGAAGTGGTAAAAACTTGATAATAGACCTTGATGACTACTGTGAGTAGTACCAAAGTGTATAAATTAGGGTTCAAGTTTTCTATTGGTGTATCTTCATACTAGGTAATGTGTCTGTTGCGAGCTCAGCCAAGCCACAGAGCTGTATAATGCACGTGGATATGGATTGCTTCTTTGTGTCTGTGGCTATCCGAAATAGACCAGATCTCAAAGGTCAGTATTCAAGTCTGTGTGTTACAGTTTACTCAGTTAAGCCTTTAAAAAACCAAACTTGCACAATTATAACATTAATTTGGCGTATAAATATTCTTTCTTGCATCCTCATTAGTTAGGCCATGCAATTTTCATATTCTTGTTTATTTTCTCACAATCCAAAAGCAAGTGGAAGAGAGAACTGGAATTCTCCTTGCTATCTCCTTTCAGTATCTAAAATAAGAGAGAAGTAATACCTGTAGTAAGTATTCTCTGTGACATTCTACATAAACTTACTCAGATTTTAATTACCATATTAGAAATTGAATTTCAGTTACACTAAAAGTGGGGTTTGTCACTGTCTATTAAAAAAAAAAAAGAGGAAATAAAATGAGATACCTTATAATCTTCCTGAAGTAGTTTAAGAAGCTTTGTTTAACTAGAAAGGTGGAAAGGTCAGGGTTGAGAACTGTCTCTGCCTGATGCATATTTTTCAAAAGAAATTTGCTTCTCCTTTCCTTTTCTCTCTAAGCTCTTACACATGAGATATCATAAGACCTGGAGGATTCAGGAACAATTCAGTTGGTGTTTAGAAGTCTGAGTTGTGTGATCATCCTTAAGACATAGGAAAGTTAGTGGAGCACCTTAGCAAACTTTGGTGGGTTTGTTTTCTACAAGTGTACCATTCAGAAGTGGAGATCCTAGTTCTGTGCAAACACTGAACTTCAGGGGTGCACAAGTCTGAAGACTTGTTGCAGTGGTGACCATCTCACACTCACCATCTATCACAGACCTTGGGAAGAGAGTAAGCTGTATGTGTGGTTCCACTGCTCTCTTCTGTCCAAAGGCAGGAGCAGCTGTATCAAAGATTCTCCTGCTATGTTTGGTTTTTTAAACTTGATTTCCTGCCAAGTTTCAAATTCCATTACTGGAACATAAAGAATGTAGGACTTTTTTGCCAGAACTTTCAGTGCATAAATTAGCTTCCTTGGGAAGCACCATGGAGGTGTTGATATTACAGAAAAGTCAAAAGTTTACTAAAAGTTTTGGTTCACACAGTTAAGCTAAGTGGAACTAAGTGTTTTGGCATGTGTATATTTTTTTGATTTACTTAAGCTAATAAACATATTGAAGTATTTAAAATCAGTCCAGTGTTTGCTGTATCTTAAACTAATGAATCATTAAGTCACTGGTGAAATTTTACAGCTTCCATTTATATTTGTTATTGAAGACAAACTAGTATTGGCTGTATTTTCACTCTTGAAAAAACTTTTCTTCTTTACATGTGACTGCAATTAAGACAGATTTGTTGTCACAATTCCAAGGCTCTTTCATAGCTATTCCCTCTTGAATGCCTTGAGAGCATCTAAGCTTCAAAGAAACTATAAAAAGTAGATTAAAAATTCTTATGATCTTATCCTAATTGTGCTCTTATTAAAATATAAGCTATTATAGGTATTGACCTGTAAGTATATGCATTTTTTTCTCCACAGGAAAGCCAGTAGCTGTTACTAGTAACAGAGGTACAGGAAAGGCACTGCTGCGCCCTGGTGCAAATCCCCAGCTTGAACAGCAATATTACCAGAAAAAGCTATTGAATGGCAAAGCAGGTACAGATAAGTCTGTCTGTATGTATGTTTTTAACTGTTGTTATAGAAGATTTTTCTTTAAAATTATTCATAAAGTGTACCATGGATAAATTTATTTCTTTCATGTGTGGGATTTCAGAAGAGAAATACCTTTGGACAACATGGTGCTCTGTGGCCTCAGTAACAGCAGGCCACTGTGGCTTCTTGTTAGTTAGCTTTGCTCAGTATGGGTAAATTATTTTAGACTAATTTTAGGTTTTACTCACTTTCTTGAAGTTGAGTATAAGATTGAATGTTTAGTAGTTATTTAAAATTAAAAATAAATACGGGTTGTCCAGGATCACTTTTTTCTCAGAAAGTCGAGTATAGAGAAGAAGGTGCAAAATAAATTTTAGAAGTCTGCTACAGGGTTTTTTTTTATTATAGAAGTAGTAACAACAGTACATGTCCAGTGAGAAACTGAAAAATTGTTTGAAGTTGGCTTTTGAGTTGCATATGTAGAATATCTGTGTACAATCAGTTAATTTGGGTGGTCTGTAAAGCATTTTAGGTCTCTGGAAAGTTTGTGCAATTTTCATGAATTCTGTTTGTTCAATACTTTGTTTCCTGAAAACCAGGGTGTCTATTGTATTTTGGGAATTCCATACTTGCCTGCAGTAATTTAGAAATTTGTTACTTTCTGTGTCCTCAAGTAGTAGTATACTAATATAAACTGAAGTTTTATTAATATGTTTTATTATACTGTCTGAACTTTATTTAGTATTAGAAAGTATATTGCTAAAGATTAGCAACTTAAGTGGCCAGTAGCAGTCCATGTAATCATCTAGAAGTGTAGCTCTTACCACCAACTTGGTAAAAAGTGCATATACAAGGGGTAGCTGCTATTTGAAGTTCGATTTAGATTTGGAAGTTGAGTTTCTCCTTTGCCCTTTTGTATATGCAGTTTTTACCAAACGTGTGGTACTAAGTACTGTTATCAAGTTAACACCTCAGTGTTTTATTTTGGTGAGACAAGATGAGGCAAAAGACAGATTGTTCTTCCATGGTTGTTTATGAAACATTAGTACTTTGGCAATTGGCAGGTTGTTGAGGGTTTTTGAAGACATTTAGAAGCAAGGTATTACTGGAACTGATGTCATTTCATTTGTTGTTTTTGCTGTAGTTTAAGAACATTTCAAAACCAGGTAGAATGTATGTTTGTGGAACACACTGGCCCTTAAGCTTTTAAGGACTTTTCAATATGCTCCAGACAAAAACAAGCTGTGGTCTTTATGGAGTTGGAATTTCTGTAGAAGAGCTTGTATATGAAGTATTAAATGGTAGTTCAGTCTATACAGTGACTTGCTAGCTTTTTTTAGTGCCTTGAACTGGGTTATACAACTGAGTGGTTTGGAGAGCTAGATGATTGAATTACAGTTTAGCTAATACTTAGCATGTTCTTTTGATTCACAAATTCAGTAGTATCTCTTCTGCTGTATTTATTGCTTAAGTGTACAGCAGCTTTCAACCTCACTGTATAACAAGCTTAGTTTCTTACTGTGGCAGCTTTTTCTGCATATCACACATTCATTTCTTTTAACTTCAACATCCAGTCTCAACTGGCTTGCATGCAGGCAGGCAGCTAGCTCTTTCTTTCTTAATACTTAGGCTGATTGTGCAGCCTATTGTTTTGGTGAAAGGATTTTTTCCAAACACTCTTTTTATAGTCTCTGTTTAATTAGCTGCAGTTCATAATATTTTTGAGTCTCTGTTTATTTTATCTCCATGTACAATCATTTTACCAATTAAAAAAAACCAACCTGTTGTTTCTGCTTGCGTTTTCTCATAAGTACATGGTTTGTCTTCCTTTTGGGGTAAAAAAATTACAGTTAGTTATTGTCTTAGATGTAAAGGTGGAATTGCTGGTTAGGCTTCTCAGACATCACAGTATCTTAGAAAGTGACACACTTCACAGCATTTGTTTAATTGTGCCTTGCCAAAGGGAAATACAGTGCAGTAGGCACAAGCATTACATGCAAAAATGCTTTTTCTAAAATGTCAAAAATAACAGAATGGTAAATTAGGCTGTTACAACAAACACAATGGGTACATGTTATATAAATAAAATAGAAAGATAGTTGAGAGGAGCATAGAACAGGAGCATATTTTCACATCCATGCTTCAACATGGAACCCATTTCAGTTTTTGGTGCTTCATACTTTCCAGGCTGTTCTCTGATACTGCCTTCTCCAGATCTTGCTTATTTGAAAAAGGTTCCAAATTACAAACCAACCAAAACCGCAGAAACAGAGCACCTCACCCCCTCAAAAAAAACCCCAACAAAAATGTAACAAAAAAAAAAAAAAACAACAAAAACAACAGAAAACCCCAAATCCTTATGAATCACTTTTGACCAAATACTGAATTCTGCTGCTTCAGCTACTTCTTTTTTTTTTTTTTTTAATTACTTCTTTAGTGATACTGGTTCCTGACTCTGATCTGCATTACTAGACAAATTTCTAGTGTCAATAGAATCTTCAGTCTTTTATGAAACACTTTCTTTTTCTTGTATTAATTCATCTAAAAATACATAACTTTTAGATTTAAAAACTTGATACTATTCTCACCCTAAATCCCCAAATTGGAGATAGGCTTTCTAGATAATAGAAATTACTTCTCTACATACATGCCATCTTTAACATTCATGTTCTAAAGATAAAAGATTAACATATGTTAATCATGATTCATAGTTTGGGGTCTCTTCCATGGCCAGGATGCCCAAGATGTGAATGTTTTCTAGACTTCCTTTCCCTCAACCCTAGAATCTCCCTTTTCATTCTAAAGAGCAGCAGATTTTAACCATCATATTAGTCACAGATTTATTCTCAGCGATTTCTTTTTCACAGACTTGGGTCCTGGCCTCTGATTTCTCCATCCGTTGCTCCACATTCACCATGTGCCTGTCTAGTTTCCCAGCTTTTGATGAGAGGTTCTCTACCTTGCCTTCCATTGAGGACAATGTGTTCTGCATTGCCCTGAATTTCACATGAAGTGACTCCATCAGCTCATGGGGGGATCTGCTCTGCTGCGATGTGGAAAAAGTCGACGAATCCAGTGAAGATAGACAAGATGACAGCATCATCTCAGGCCAGGGCACAGGAAGGCATGGACTAAAGAAGTTGTTCTTGTCATTCTTATCTTTATTTGGGGCATAATTTTGCTCTAATTTTCAGTTGCAGACATCTTAGGTAACTTATTGAGCTCATCATAAATTAAAATATTTAAGAAATTGAAAAGTCCACAAATTTAGCAGAAATTCTGAGTAAAAGCACATGAGTTAGGCTCTACCCCTGGTATCTCCACTCACTCATTACACCACTTTCTCTGGTTTGATAGCTACTCATATGTGCACGTAGCACCAGGTTTCTTTGCAGTCAGATTGCTGGTGTGTAAGTTGTTAGCACTGTGGATTATAATTAGGCATTGTGGCACTCTGCAGTAAACTCCCATTTATATATTTATATTACAAAGGTGTATGATATTAAAGAGACTACGGTAATGAAAAGAACTGTAGTGGATTTCATTTTAAATAAATAGAAGCATTTTATCTATATGATACCTTGTTGTTTTGATTCTGATGGGAGTTTGGGCAGGCATAGTAGTTTTTGCATCTAGTGATTTTTTTCAAGCTGATTCATATTTAGAGTATAGCAAGTATTTCAAGGTCTACATACTGTGAAAACCCAAATAGAACTAGAAAATCTTTTGCTTGTTTCCATTATTCAGTGTCATGGAATTCTGTCTAGTACTTAGTACCCAGTGGGCCTGGAGGATCCTTTAAAATTTATATAAGAATATGTAGTAGTAAAGTTTTACAGAATTAGGGAAGGTCTGTCTCATTTTAAGTCTGAGGTTGCAGTATTTATAATTGTATCATTTTGATCCAGGATGAGTTTGTGATGATATTTGAAAGAAATTGTCATATCCTAATAAGAGAATTATTAGTAAGTAAAAACAGTTTTTTCAGTTAACCTCCCCATAAGAGGGTTAACAAAAATACAAGTTTCTAGCTAGTTGTTTTTACTTAAACTAATTGGTATCTGATTTTCACTTCAAAATCACTTTGTGGTATCTGGACTGTTAGAAAAATAGTTTTAAGTATGATATGAAGTGGATTTGTGTTCTATAAGAAGTTTCAGTGTTCTGTATCTAGGGTGCATTTTGTAAAAAGGAACATAGCTAAATGTCTTCATGTTTAGTTAAGCAGTTGTTAAATAATTTTTAGTGTCTTGTATTTATTGGCAGGATGTGGTTGTAACAGTTAGCCATGTGTGTTTGATCATTTTTATGGTCAGTAAAGCTAAGATCATTCTTATTTTACAGTGTGGTGTATGTAGTCACCAATGCTGCCTAGTAATTTTGGGGGAAATAGAAACACCATTTTTCTATTAATATTGTTCTCAGTAGTATGTACAGACCTATCTAGAGAGACATTACTGGGGAAGAGGTCTGGGTTTTTTTCTGGACCACGATATGAATCAACCTCTTCATCAAAAGATAACAGTATAGAAATTGTATAAAATAAAATCTGTAATTTTTATTTTATTTGCATTTATTCTGTTGAGCTCTTAGGAAAAATAACATAGACAAATTTTATTTTTTAAGCAGAAATTAGAATACCTGATCAGTTGGACTCATCAGTATGGGAGCATCCGGATTCCACACGTGTGAATGGAGCTGACTTCGATCTCACTGTTCTCTCCATGGCTGAAATAGCTTCTTGTAGTTATGAAGCCAGGTAGGTAAAAGTTACCCAATAGTTTGCTTGAAAATCCCATACCAATAGGCATAAGATGTCCAAATAGAGTGGTTATTAGAAAATATGTTTCTGTTCAAAAGTTGTAATTATATAGGTTGTTAGAATTTAACAGAAGCTCTTCCCTGTGGATGCTGCTGCTTGGTAGATGCTGCTCAGTAGCTCTCGACCCAACCTCCGTATAACTTGAAATAAAGCCTGTGAAGAAAAACTTTGTGCCTTTCACTGTGATACTGTTGATTTCATGTTATCATCATGTCTTTGTATCAAAGTTGTAGTATTTTATAGAATTAATGACACATTCTGAAGGTTTCATTTCAAATAGAAAGTGTGCCTATTAAAACCATTTTTGCAGAGCCTTTGCTCTCTGCAAAAGATCATCTCCAATGACCTAACTTACAAAGGTTTAATATATGAAACAATTTTTATAAATATGCTTTTGAAATACAGGGGTTTTCCCTGGTGGAAATAATACTCCAGAAACTATTCCTTCATTGGAAGCTTTCTTGGGCTTGCTAGGATAGGCAGGCTTCTATTTCTAGCTCAGGAAAACTTTATTAACAGGAGCCTAATTATGTTAGCTTGCACCTTGGAATATAAGATCTCACTACCTTAATCACTGCAGTACCTGTGTGTTTTTAATTTGAAACAGAAGATGGCAAATGTGCTTTCTGGAATCTTTGTCTTTAGCATTTTCCTAAAGGCAGATTTCTCATGCTCCATGGCTTAATAATGCACAGCTAATTCAAATACTCTAATTGCAGTTATTTTTTAACCTATTAAATTTCTGCCTGTTGACCAAATTCTTATTCGCATTTTTGAGGGAAAAGACAAACAATTAAATTGAAAGTACTCCCTCTTAATTTGTGGAAAAGTTTGCAATGTGTTTACTTGGTGTTTATTATTTAATTGTAGACAAGTTGGCATAAAGAATGGAATGTTTTTTGGCCAAGCAAAAAAGTTGTGTCCAGATCTTCAAGCAGTTTCATATGATTTCGATGCATACAAAGAAGTTGCACGGACAGTATATGAAATACTAGCAAGGTAATGTGCTGTTTGTTTGCATCTTCATGGTAAGGTTATCAAACATATTTTCTTTGCCACTACTGAATGCTGTTATTCATTTTGTATTTTCATCTCCCACTCTTGAGCTTCAGTGAAGCTGTTCCTGTTTGAGGTCTTTCTTTTTGGTATTTTTGTTACTCTGAGCACCATGCGTCTGAGCATTCTTTTATCCTGAAGCCAAATCCTGTAAACAGTCAACATCTGACTTCCAAATGAGTCACTTAAATTTTTTACTCATTTACATAGTGAGAAGCAGATCCATTCTTAGAGGGGAGATTCTTCCAAGAGATGTTTTTTGTGTAATTTAAGAGTGTTTTATTAGAGTAGCATCTATTAGAAACTACTTTCTGGTTTAAAATGCACTGGAAATAAAACTGGAAATTTGTTAAGTGAAAAATAAATATTCAACTCCTTCTACAGCTGTTCCTTTAAAATCAAGATGCATGTTGAAATTAGTCTTACATTAGTAATATTACTGTAACTTGCTGTTTTAGCATTTTTAATATCTAAGTGATATGTGATACAAAATAGGCAGGGAAATGCCACCACAAAAGGAAGACTTTATTTGCTACATATTTGTTTTAACAGATGGTGAGCTGTTGCTGGTGTTTCACCTCCTTTACTTTGTGTTGATAGCTATACGCATAACATCGAAGCAGTCAGTTGTGATGAAGCACTAGTAGATATCACTGAAATCCTTACAGAGACCAGACTGACTCCTGATGAATTTGCAAATGCTATCCGCACTGAAATCAAAGACCAAACTAAATGTGCAGCTTCTGTTGGGATGGGTAAGTTACTTCATTTCTGTTTACAAACAGTCACTTCTTTTGTTAATGTATCAAAGCTATGTAAGTTTGCTAGAACTCCAAAGTGTTAGTGGAATATGTTGCCATTTACATTAAATTAGTGTGAATAAAAATGAAAAAAAAATTCATAACTGAAAAGTTTTAAGCGAAAATGTATAAAATTTCCATAGCACAGATCACAGGATATTCTGAGTTGGAGGGGATCCACAAGGATCATCAAGTCCAGCTCTTAAGTCAATGGCCCATCCAGCTATCACTTCTCCTTTATCTGAACACTATGCTAAAATTCCACTCTTGCATTCTTTTTTATGAAATGCTACTGTATTGTTCCAGTAAATAAAAAAAGGAGTACAGATTCTGTTCCTTAATGAAGATAGCAGTAAGAGTTTACAGGGTGACATGATTCTTAGAAGGTATTGAGAGCAAAGATTTATGTGATTTGTAGTAGGTATTGTATATTAAATCACACATCTGAAAAGACTTCCTTGATTTATTTCTTCTTGGCTCATTCCTTTCTCCTTTCTTTTTGTTCCTAATTAATACTAGATTTAAGTGTCTGTACATAGCCTTGTACACTTTGTACAAGTAATGTACTGAGTGTATATAAGTGTGTGAAATCTGCTTGTGAGATAAGCTGAAATTCATTACTCTAAGCAGAATTCTTCCCTTATTAACTTTGCAATTACAGTTAGCACTACAGTTTCACTGCTGCTGTAGCAAATAATGCTAGCTGGTAATTTAAAAAGTAGACACTGCAAATATATATGAATATATGTCATTAAATTCTTGGTAAAAGTTAAAGAATTTGACTGTACTTTGTGCATTTTTCCCTTGAGTGTTACACTGCAGCATTCTACCTGAGGATTGACAGAAGTTACCACAGACATGCTTTATTTTGTTGTTTTTACAGGTTCCAATATTCTGCTGGCCAGAATGGCAACTCGTAAAGCAAAACCAGATGGACAGTATCATTTAAAACCTGAAGAAGTGGACGATTTTATCAGAGGGCAACTTGTTACCAGTCTTCCAGGTATTCCTATCTTTGAGAGGGCATTTTGCCTCCTGATACTAAACCAGTTTCAGCTACAAATTTGCTTTCTAGATCAAACTGGATTAGCTGCTATTCCATATTTATGATCGAAAATGTGATATACAGTAAAGACATATGGCATCCACCTGTACAAAAACAGGCTTTATTTTATTTTTTTATTGCTCCAGGAGAATATTTAAAAGCTTTATAACATAAAGCATTTCCAGGTATGTAACTCTATTATGTTACTCAGTATGTATATGTAGTATAATGTACACAGGCATGGTGCAAGAAATGCTGAGTAAGCACTCGTTTATGCTTTTAGTGATCATCTGACCTCAGCCAGCATGTATACACATATATTTAGTCTTAAATATAAAAAAAATATTATCTTTATCTATTGAAGATTAAAAAAGGAGGGAAGAGCAGTAAAAATCAAGCAGCCATAGACACTTAAATATACGAGTGGTAGAAATAGTATCCATAGACAAGTGCAGGTTTGCCAGAAATTCTCATTATGTAACCCTTAGTGGCCAAACACGGTTTACTGCAGAGTAGGGCTGTAATTTCTCTTTGGCATTTAACTTACAGGAGATATTTTTCCTCCAGAATATTACTCAGAGAGTACTGTGCTTTGACTTTAGCATTTTAAAGTTTTCAGAATTCACTTGCACATTCACAGTGAAAACATTTCAGTGTTTGTGTTAATAATACCACCTCAACAGAGAAACAGATTATCAAGAATAGCGTCTGATCATCTAAGTTTTTTAATTTTTGCTGACTTTGGTAGTGTGAACTCATAGGATTAATATTTCCTGGAAGTAACAGGCCACCTCTCCAAAACCTAGAAATATGCTTCAGTTTATCACACTTACATATGTGCTGTTGCCATGGATACCTACAATTTCCAGTGCTTGGTAATTCATAGCACAAGTGATACAGGTACGCTATCACTTTTACCTGAAATATTATTTTTCTGCCTAGGAAGCAGTGTAACAATGGTCAAAATATTTGTTGGTTTTCATTTAGATTCTATCACTTGTACATGAAAGGAAAACATATTATGTCCAATGTTGGACACTCATTTTGGACTGCGTTGTTGGGGGGATTCAGAGCGGTGTAATCTGTAACAGGCAATTTCCAAGCAGGATTCGTTCATATTTTACCCAAAAATAATGCTGTGGTCTGACATCTTAAACTAAATACGAGAAACAGATTAAAGATACACCGGTGATGACAGCAAAAGTTTCCATTCCAACCCTGTTTTATGGAGCAGAATTTATTTTAGATATATTTATTTGTTACTGTGATATGACTTAATATAGTTTAAAAATAAAAATTTTATGTAATCAGAACCTAACTGCCTTTGAATTGTATTAGGTTAACAGAACTAATTGCTTTGTTGTTAGGAGTTGGCAGGACAATGGAATCTAAGCTGGCTTCTTTGGGAATTAAAACCTGTGGAGATCTGCAGTGTGCTTCAATGTCAAAACTACAAAAAGAATTTGGTCCAAAAACAGGACAAATGCTCTACAGATTTTGTCGTGGTTTGGATGACCGACCAGTTCGTACAGAAAAGGAAAGAAAATCTGTTTCAGCAGAAATCAACTATGGAATAAGGTTTACACAGGTAAATTAAACTTATTTCTTTTTTGCAGTGACTTCTTTCAGCTGTAGAAGAATCTTTTCATATTCTGATTATTTTCACTTACACTTTGATCTGTTAGAGCACCATCTTAGCCACGAAATAGAAATGAGGAAAATGAAGAAGTAGGAGACCAAACGATAAAATGGGAGGAGAGACTGCAAAACTATTGGACTGAAAAGAAGCTTGCACAAAATTAGCTGGCTATTCTGCATTCGTTATACAAGTCTGGTACAGAAAAAGAGAACTGCAGTAGGTTTGTCAGCACCTAGCATTCTCTTTCATTTAAATGGTGATTATTCAAAGATGCCAGTGCCTGAAACTATCACCAGCTGTTCCCATACAGCATTTTTATTAGACATTTTACAAATATTTTTTGTTTGGGGGGGGAGTGTTATTAACAAAATTGTAGTTAAAAAGTACCTCAGCACCTTTTTGAGATCTTGAGTATTTATAAAATTGGTAGGGAAAAAAAGAAGTTTGAAGAGACCTGACAGTGTTGTGTAGTCCAGACCTTTGCTCAAAGCAGGGAAAGCTAATAAATCAGGCCAGTTACTCAGCACTTTATCCAGTCTGGAATTGGAAATCTCTAGGAATGAAGACTGCAAACTTCCCTAAGCAACATGTTCCACTGCTTGACTTTCCTCATGGTGAAAAAGATTTTAAGTCTTACACTCTTCATCTTTTAGGTTTGTGCTTAGACTTGCAATTCTGTATTGGGGTTTCTAAATACACTTTTTAGAGACTTCTTTCAGCATTAGGACAGGAATCTACTATCTCACCTAAATTAAGTGACCTACAGTGAAAACAAACCACTTGAAGTTAAATGAGACAATTGCTTGTGAGTCAGCTTGCTCTTTTCAGTTTACACTATCTGGATTGTATTAGCCCTTAATGATTTACCTTCAGTATTTGAAAACTAGTAATTATCTAAACATGTTGTTTTTCCCCTTCAGCCTAAGGAAGCAGAAGCTTTCCTTCTGAGTCTCTCAGAAGAAATCCAGCGTAGACTTGAAGCTGCTGGTATGAAGGGTAAACGATTAACCCTTAAAATTATGGTCAGAAAGGCTGGAGCGCCAGTAGAGCCTGCAAAATATGGAGGTCATGGAATCTGTGATAATATTGCCAGGTAAATACTAGGCATGAACACACTTCTGCAGGATCTAAAATTTATAGGAAGACAAGACAGAAATTTCAAAGTGCTTGGTACTTCTTCGGCTATCTATAAAACTTGCATCAAAATAGGTAGAATATTATTATCAAAGCTCTGTGTTTGGGTTGTACATTTGTGGTATTCTGGTTATTAGTAATTAATATATGCTTATATATTGTTGGTGTAACTTTGTCCAGCTTCTTCAGAATTGGAGATGAGGGTTTTCTTAGAGTGTTTGAAGAAGACCCTGCACTGTGACACACATGCAGCAGCATTTATTTCTTTCAGTAAGCGGCCAAGTTGAAAGGTTCTAGTGCTGCATAGTGTTCTCTTTCCCTGAGCTGCGTGATATTGCGTACTTTCGTTTTTCTTGGGAGTCTTTCTACTGTTCCTTGGTAGATCTCATACTGATTGTGACAGTTGGAGTCAGTTCTCAGATTGTACAGTTGTGCTTTGTACTTGTCAAGAAAGATGTCTGATAGTGCAGTAGTCCTCCAGGTCTAGAGTGCATGGAAGCTGTAGCAATATTTGCAGAATGACTTGCTGCAGAGACTTAGAGGCCACATCAAGTTCTGAGCATGAAGCTGGCATCAGACACCTTGGACTGCAGTTCATCTTAGTACAGCTAAGTTTGTTAGTGTTGAATCTTGTCTTTCCTGTTATTTTGCCAGTAAATCTGCAGAGAATTTTTTTGGTCCAGGAAGAGACAATGAATTTCTGAAAGTGGAGCTTAGAAAGTTAAATCTTGAAATCGCAAGGTCAAAGACTGCCCCATGTTTGAGCTGTTCAAGAAGGCAATCTGTTCAGATTTCTTGAATTTCACAGTTACTTTTCTTCATGTAGATATAAGTTACTCATTAGAAGTGCCATTGTTTTCCTGTGTAGCTTTATCAGTGTAATAAAGTTTCATTCTACCTGGGTGCACCATTGCACATCTCATCCAGATGCTCCCTGTAGAGGCTGCCCATCCGTGAAGAAAGGGGATAACCCAATTACTCTGCCTGGGTAGTCGGTTGATAGGTCACTGTCTAAGGTGTAGGACCTTCATCTTCCACAAGCAATGCTGTTACTCCTGTTCATTGCTCTTTGTTCCTTATTGGTAAACTGGATGATGTTAACTAAATATTTTTTAATCTGAATTTTATTTATATACTTGCATACTGAAAACACAGGGATGTAATCTAGGCATAGCGTATCATATGCTGTTTCGTACAAGATTGTCACAGAACCTTCTACATACACATATATTCTTCAGGCATACACTTCTTTATCAAAGCAGTTGTTCTTCAGTACAGGATGATCCTGGCTTTTGAGAGACAGTAGGTCTTTATACTTTTCCTTCCATCTCAGGTGGTTGTAACAGACTAATCCTTCCTGAACTGGAGGGTCATGTGGTGGGTGTTGCTGATAACAGCAGAGGTAGTGGAGTTCACAGATCACGGAATAAGCTGAGTTGGAAGGGACCCCCAGGGATCATCAAGTCCAGGTGGTGGCCCTGCATAGCACCATCCACGTGCCCAGGAATTCTTTGTGGGTTAGAGTTCAGTCGTAAGACATGCATGCATAGAGCCTCTCATGCTTGTGATCTTGTTACATAGAATTCAGCTGTAATAAAAACTGAAACAACAAAATCCATGTTTCACTATAAGAAGCTTATCACTTTTTAGAATTGGTATGTATAGCAAGAAGAAAATCCATCAGTCTGTACTTTTGTCTTCTGGCTATCCTGAATTCTTTGAGCTGAAGGTTTGTTCTTAGCAGCCTAAGAACATACCTTTAGTATTGAGTGTGTATTGATATAGAGCTTTATTCCTCCTTTATTTTAACTATTGTAAGAGTGAACGAATCAGTGTTTTGGACTCCTCTTTTCTGGTCAGGACTACTAATGTACACACTCACAGAAACTTCCCTAATTCATGAAGGCTTCAGAAAGGTCAGGGAGCACGCCCCAAGAATGCAAGATTGTTCACCCAACACTAAAGCAGTTCAGATGCCAGGATTTTGTTTGGTGGTGTCTCTTTCTGATTTTGGATTTCCAGTGACCTTGTCAACCCCAGTCAATCCCGGTTATGCTGTAGGTCCTGTATTTCTGTCTTTGTTAGAGCATTTCTGTTCAGCCCAGTGAAAGGCTTTTTAGCAGTAGAAGTGTAAACTCCAGAAGTTGCATCCAAGAAAATGGGTTAGAATCTGTGTGGTGTCCCCCCAAGTGACAGTTTCTCTCTTCAGTTTAAGATCTTCTCTGTAGCTATAGCTTATGACTCATCTCTTGTCCCCTTACCTCACAGGTGAATGAATGGCTTGTTAAGCTTTCTCATCCTACAGGTCAAGATCCCCTAGGATGATAACCATAGTACTACAAAGGATTCAGATTTGCAGACAAGCTTAAAGTCAAATTCAGCTTTTGAGATTAAATGGTCTTTTTACTACATTTCTGAAACCCAGTCCTGATAGTTCAGCATAGACCTTTTAAAAATATTTTCCTGCAGTGTTGTGTACCTTTAGGTCTGTGGTGATATTGATCACCTTTTTCTTTAAAATAGTACAATATAAAGCTTAAGGAATTCTTCATATTGTTCACAGTCTGAGGGTTTTTTGTTTTCGTATTGGCAGAACTAAACCTTTGCAGAGATCACTTGGCTGCTCATGGTGGTTTCTGACAGATTCAAAAGCAGAGTAACACCACCAAAGTGTTTAGTTAAGTTGTCAGTGTGGCATCCTGTCAAAACACCAAACTTAATTTTCTTGATAGAGCCTACTCTGTAAGAGCTAAAACTGCATCAACTATTTCAGTGGGAAGACTTTACATCACTCACATATATTTGATGAGCTACTTGAAATTTTGTCCGTACCGATGTCAAAGGTTAGGCCATTAAGAGAATCCAGAACTACCAAGCACTGCTGCTGCCCTGTCATACTCTCAAGTGGTAATCTGTAAAACTCACAGCCAGGTTGTTTTGTGAGACTTGTTGCCAAAAATTGCCCATAGCTTAAGATAGTTTGGAATGTTGTTTAAAGTTACTTGCCATTTGAATTCCCTGTTGCTTGTAATCCCCATGCACATGCCTGTATCTGCTTCCCCTGAGTTCCTTTTGAAACTCTTACTGTAGACATTTGACAGTTGACAACTGAAATAATGCTGGGCAAACTCTCTGTGAACCAAGCGTGCATGAAAGACAAAAATGCAGGAGTGTGTAAACTGTGAACTTCTTGTGAAACTTTTTGTCTGGCTTCAATAGATTGCATGTGTGTATATATATATATATATATACTAAATTTGACTGCACACTGAGAATGTTCAGTTAGTAAGTATTCTGCTTTTCTTACCTTTTCTGTAGATCATGCTTAGTTTATAGCTACCTTTAAAAAGAAACCACAGAACTAATAAAAAGTGTTCAGTTTCTATATGCCAAGAAATTATGATCTGTTTTCCTTTCGGGTTCTCTCTGGAACAAATACAGAATTTTTGCCTTTAGGATTTGTGAAACAGTTTTCTTTTTAACCATACTTGTTTATTCCTTTTAGGACTGTGACTCTAGACCATGCAACAGATAGTGCAAAAGTAATTGGGAAGGAAACTCTGAACATGTTTCACACAATGAAACTGAACATATCTGATATGCGAGGGGTAAGTTAACGGGAAAACTGAAATTCATTCTCTTTATCAACCTCTTTTGTTGTCCTTTGTGATTTTCAGTTCCCTATGGTAGATGATAACCAAACCTAAGCAAAAGTGTAGGTAATACAAAGCTTATTTAAATTAGTGTATGCAATTATATTATGTTGTGTAACCTTTGAAAAACATGGTTACAAAGCCATAAATGTAAAAAAATTAATTGTTTTTGTGGTATAAATTAATGCACAACTTAAAACTGCCTGAGGGAACAAAGTAAGATTCTATTTTCTACAGTTCTATCAGCTCGTGTAAATTTTATTTTGTATTAGAATTTTCTGTAAACTTTTGCCATATGTTAATTATGTAATTAATATAAACTAATATATAACTGTTTGTAATGCCAATCAAAGACAGAGATGAAAGGAGCTTTTTTTTCCTGGACTGCAAGTCTTGGAGCAAGAAAGTTACCAGTCCATGTTTTGGCCTTTGTTTGAAGGTGATTTTCTGGCTCTTTTGATTCATGGTCTGTTTTAGAACTCCTCATCTCAGTGGTTTTGTCATAACAGTATGACCCCACAGTAATGCTATTTTGTCATCAGCCAATTCTTACAGTAGAACACAGAGGATTTCTAAAACAAACCTGCATTAATTCGTCATCTGGATATAGAAGTAGGGTTTTGATTTGTTGCCTTGCAAAGTCAGCTCCCTGGCTTGGAGTTGAGGAAATATTTAATTTAAATGTCATATCCCATTATTGCAGCTAGGAAGGTGTTAATAAAGTCTTTACTGTGTAACTGTAGAAGAATACCTGCTGGGGATATATACAGAAGCTCCTTCATACTTTCTGAGTCCATATACAACTTTTTCTAAGTGTCAGGTTTTTTCTTTAAAATTATGGAGGATTGGAAATAAACTCATACAGTGCACCAGTGCATTCTTAATTAGACACACCTTTTGAACCCCTGCTGATTTGGTATTTAAAAGTTAAATGAAAAACTAGGATGTCTTGAAAAATGAGGAACACCTCATCTAAAAAAGACTACTTCTACCAAAGTACTTTCATCCATTGAGACTTCGCAAAAACGGTGTTCACAAGTGAAGCAATAGTATTTTTCTCATTTTTAGACTGAAGTGATGGATTTAGTAAAGCTTATACTTGGGGAAAAGCATTGCTGTGTAGCCAGACTTAATACTAACCACATTCTTCTCAGTATTTCTGTATTTGTTAGTGTCTAAGAAATTCCATAAAAAACACATTGCTTTGTGATCCTATTGGCAGCACTTTTGTATAACAGAGAAGTTAAGATGTACTTTCTTAGTTGTTGGATTATGGTGGCTAATCCTGGGATTTGTTCAGGATGGTTTTAGTGGCTGTTTGTGTGCATTTCAATGTATTTGTCCTCCCCCCACCCACAACAGACAGCCAATTCCAAAGAAGGCAATGTTAATATTATATAATTACAGATTTTTTAAACTTCATTAAATGAATGCATTTATGTTTTGGATTTAGGTTGGAATTCAGGTACAGCAGTTAGTTCCCATCAGTAAAACAACTTCAGCTCTCTCAACAGTACAATCTGGACATTTACCTGGTGGATCTCATTCAGTCATTGATCTTTTTCATGTTCAGAAAGCAAAAAAGTGCTCAGAAGAGGAACATAAGGAAGGTCAGTAAGCTTTGTACTTGGCATGTGTAATAACGATCAGTTCTGAAGGACCCTAACATAGATCACTTTTTGGAATACTTATTCAATATTATACCAGTATAAATTATGCAACATAAAATTTCTGAGTGTGGGATTTGTTACTGCAAATGAAAATGATACTAATAAAACTTTGTATTAGGATTAGTCCAATTATTTTTTTTGCTTTAGTTGTTTTATTTAATAGTAACAGGATACTATGAAATAAAGAGCGTTATGATTGTGCTATATATTATGTAAACTCTTCAAATAATGCTAAAGATTACCTTTTACTGCGTCTTGAATCTTCAGAGTATTTTTAACTATTAGGTGATCATTCTGTATTTTGTTTACATATGTATAGTATTTGTGGCTGCTATGGACCTTGAAATATCTTCGAATTCAAGAACTTGCACTTTCCTTCCATCTCGTGGTATCAGTGTCACACCTGGTCTCAATTCTAATGCCAGCAACACTGAGTCTGCTGTCAAGTGGAATGGTGTGCATTCTCCTGTCAGTGTAAAATCCAGGCTCAATTTGAGTATTGAGGTTCCATCTGCTTCCCAGGTAAACCTGAGAATATGAAACATCTGCGGTATTTTGTAATAACTTGGGATTGTCTGTCTTATTTGCATAGACCCAAAAGGAACTCTTTTTAAATGAAAAGAGTTCTAGTAAAGTACAGTGCACAGTAAATAACTGTTATTGATACAAAAATATTTTGCCTCAATAAAATAAATAATGTTAAAGTTAGGATGCACACTTAACATTTGGACAGGATACCACTATTTAGATGAGAGGAGGACAATCTTTATTTAAGTAAAATACTTCTGTGGGATTTGGGGATTTTTTTTTTTTTTAGGTGTGTTTTAGCAAAGGGACAGCCTTCGTTATTTCCATCCCACATGCTGTTCAAGTAGATTCTGTTAGAAGGGTCTGCTGTGAAACAGCTGCACAGAATTCTGCAGGTATTTTAGGTATAAGCATATTTACTTACTCTTCTGTAAAAGTCTGTCATTTAAATGTCTGTAATTTAAATCTGTAAAAGCATTTTTGATGTTTTTTAACAGCTTTTTCAAATATTTATCCATTTTAAGAAGCAAATTATGTTTTTGTCAGGGAACTTGTTCTTATAATGCAATATCCAAGCCAGCTCAGGATCTAAAAGTGACTTGACTGAGCAATGCAAAGCTCTGTACACTCAGATGCTGCCGTAGGAAGAATATGTATAAACAAGTGAAAAATGCACTGGCTGTTCAGCAGAGTTCCTAAAACTTTGGTGGTCCTATGGCACACTATCTTTCTTTCTGTTTTTAACCATATTATAATATGGAATGTAATAAAAAATTCAGGGCTGGGAAGGAATGGTTAGAGTTAGTGCCACACTGCTGTTTCTGTACTGCACTAGGAAAGTAACACCAAGATACTTTACACCCAGGATTCCCAGAAAATTGAGTTATATATGCAGCAAATTTGGAATGAGTGAATACAAATGTAACAAGGAAGAGTAACTGAAGTGATTAACAATACAGACAGCTTTCATCAAAACCTCTCAATTACCAAGCCAAGTAGATTTTCATAGATATTTGTAGCTCTTCTCTATAAATCCAGAATCTGGTCATAAGCTCTAAATTTTCTTCTTAAAGATAAACTATCCTAACACAGCTATGAAGTCTTATTCAGCAGAGCTTAGAGGCAAACACTGGCATTTCTCTACATAGTTTTATTCAAATTTTACTTGTGAGAAAAATGATGTTGTACATCTGCTTGTCAGTTGTATTCATTCAGTCACTTGTGCAGCTGTCATTGCACACAGCAAGCTCTGGACACTGAGGAGTTATCTCAGTTGTTTCAAGTGAATAATTGATAGCAAGTAAAAGCTTATTTCATCATCCAACTCTGGCAAGTCTGACAGTATGCAAACATACGTAATACCAGTAAAGTAAATCAGTAACATGCACCCTAGAACTGTATAAAGAAATTATTGCTTACAGCTTTGTGCCAGACAGACACCAATTTAGTATTAATATCAACCTGTTGCCTGTATAATTTGAACTCAGAATTCAGGTTTCTTTATCATTAGGTAGCTGTAAAGGAAACCCTATCTATGGTTTTTGGTAAGAAGACTGATCATTGTGAAAATATAAAACTAAGCATTCATATTTATTGAGCTGCTTAGTCTTAAATGATATTTTACTGCTGCAGAACATAAAGGTTCCTAAGGATGTTTGCATACACAGGGTAATATGTAGCGGGATTTGTAAAATTCAGGAACTGTATAACTAATGTTTTGACCAAAATACCTCCATTAACTATTCCTTAGAAAAATCTGAAAGCTTTTTTATACTTACAGCTAGATAAGTCTGTGCTAGAAGCTCTGCCACCTGATCTCCGAGAGCAAGTAGAGCAAATATGCACCCTTCAGCAAGGAGAGAGTTACGGAGAGAGCAAAAAAGAGCCAATAAATGGATGTAACACTGCACTTCTGTCACAACCAGTTGGAACAGTGCTTTTACAAATACCAGAGCTCCAAGAACCAAATACCAATACGGGAATCAATGTAATAGCCTTGCCAGCTTTCTCGCAGGTAGGATGTTTGCATGGTATCAATAAACAATTACTTCTCATTTATAGGAAGTTAGAAGCTTTCTTGAGAGCATTAACTGGAACCTGTGACTTCCCACAATCATTCATGGTCCTTTAATGTCTTTTAAAAGTCTGTTTTTAAATGTTACATTATCTGTCAGAAACATAGGTAGACTGATGATGATAAATATTACCATACTACGTTTTTGCTGTTGTTTAATGTAAAGCCCCATTTATATACAAACCAGTCTGTAAATAGCTTTTTTCCTGCATTGCAGCTGAGTTACACCAAACCATAAGTCTGAAGCAGTCCTAAAATCTGCTTAGCTAAGTCACAAGAGACTCTGTTGAAGTGTTCTGATGGGGTAAAGCCAACCTTTGCTAGCTTTTTCTGTGGATGTGGTTGTTTGTATCCCATTCTTGAGAGAAGGCCAATCATGGCTAAAGGTTGTGCATGTCTCCATAGGTTTTAAATGGACTCATACAAAGCATGTCCAGGATGAGAAAAGAACAAAGATGTTTGTCAAAATAGGGACCTGAAAGGGCAACAGAGAATAGTAAGGATGCTTCTAATGTTATTCTGCTCTTCAGTCCAAGAAGGTGCTGAAAAAATGTAGTGTATAAATAAAAAGAAAAAAAATAATTAAAAAATCAAAGGTTGGGTTACCCAGAGATACGCTATCTTGCATTGCATCATTTAAAATGGAGCAGTGTTTTTATTTTTCTGTTTCGTTGCACCTTTACTGTTCTCAAATGAAGTAATACCACTTAATCACATTTACAGAGATTTTGTTGCTGTTTCTAACACACGATATTGCTTAGCTGATAAAAAATCCAGAGAAAATAATGTAGAAATTCCACTAAATAGGTAATACATAATCGTTACTTAAAAAAATGTGTAGTCTATCCTTTTACTAAAATTTCCTTACCTTAATTCAAGTTCATTGGTTCAGAAACAGATGTGTCAGTTCTTATTCCTGAAATGCAAAGTTTGGTTTCCCGTATGGATTACTGTGCAAATAATATCTGAGTTCTCTCTGCCCCAGCTGGTATATACTCTGTAGTTACATCTGTCCATAAGCAAGATGTGTGTTAAATTAGGCTATGCTCTGAAGTACACCCTTCCACACCTGGCTTGCCACTCAGTACTGTTTTTCAGGGTAAATGGTAACTGCATATGGCTTTCTATAAAAATTCCTTTTAATTTGTTTATTCTTTATCCATCTAATAATTAGGTAGTCGAGAATTTATTGCTATTTTTTTAAAACTGCATTACTTTTTCAAGTTTTCTTAAAAGGGCCTAGTTTGCGCTAGTTTTTTGCACTGGTTTTTCTGTCTCTATCTGCTAAAGTATCTTGTGACCCAGTTACTTGGTCCAAAAATGCAACTTAGTAGAGCAGCCTTTTTGTTTGAAGATGTAGTTCAAGAAGAATTGAGTACTTCCTATTTATTTGTCAAGGATATCCATACTATCTATTTGAGAGTGCCTTATGCTCATACTCCAGATTTTCTCCTGGAAACCATTCAGCTTTTTTAATTGGCAAAAAGAGGACTAATATTTACAGTTTTCATTTTCTGAGTTAAGTCTAAGTTTAATACCTGCAATAGTATGGTTGAAAGGCTTTCTGTAGGCTTGGTGGGGGAAAAAAAAAAGCTAAACCCAGTCATTAATACAGGAGGATTTTTTTTCTGTGTTAAAATCAAACATGAACTTAATTCAAAAATACGATCTTACTGTAAATATAGTTTCATACATTTTTTTTTTCTTTTAAAGTCTTTGTGGTAGTGTATATTCTATGACTGCACATAAACATTTAAATCTATTTTGTGGCCCATGAAGCAGTGAAATGAGTAGTAATAGGTTTCGGGTATGGAAATACTGCCAGCCACTCCAGAATGAGTACTTTATCTACATCAGATGTAAGTTATGCCCTGCTGTCTTTTTATAGCTTAATAAGGTTTGGTTTTCAGCTCTTCATTCCTTTTGTCTGAGCTGAGTTTTTATGATCAGGTGCAAAGTTAATTGGCTGATAGTGATTTAGTCATTAGAAAACATGTGGAAAATTTCCTTTGTTAGGTAAAGTTCTCCTGTGAAAGGAATCCAGATAGGTTGCATTCCTTTCTATCAGTTCCTGAAGTAATCTTAAAATTTAGAATAGCAGTATGTCTCTGTAGCCTGAATCCTGCAGAAGTGTAGGATGCAAAAAGTAAAGATTACAGATGTCTAGAAATTATAATAATAATGTAATAATGTAATGTAATAATGGTGTTAATTAGTGGTGACAAGTTTTCATCTCATCCCTACAGTCTTCACATGGTAGATTCCTCCTAAGGAAATGGATATAAGCACATCAGAAATACTGGTAGCTGTATGCTGAGATCGTCTATGGCTTTATAAAAGCAAGGTTCCCATAATGTGAAAGCTTTCACATATCTGTATCACAATGTTAGGACATTGTACAATCAGTACATGTACAACCAAACTGAAACTCCAGTTGTATTAGAGAATTCACGTGAATTCAACTGATGGCTCCTCTAATTGAATTTTTCCATGTTACACTCTGAAAGGGCAGTGATGGGGAAATAACAAAAATGCATCCAGTTCATGTACTACATTATTTCTGTGTGAATTAAGTGGTGTACACAAAAATCAGTGTCAATTCAGTCAATTCCAAATCCTTGACTCTCGAATGCTTTACTGGAGAATGCTAACCTTTTTTTTTTTTTATTAAGTAAAATCTGTATTTAAAAAGATAACTTAGACCTGTGATGTAGTTGGCTGCATTCCACTATAGTGCTTTGTTCTGTACAATTTCTATAGTAATTGAGGTCAGAGCTGTTCCCATTTTTCCTTCAATTAGTGCATATTCTGTGTGGTGAAAATGTATGAAAGTGCATATCCTGTGTTGACTCGTGGACTTCTGAAAAAGGAATAAACTTGTGCTAATTTGGTGAATTTTAACCTGTAAGAGCACATTCACGTTTATGATCTGTATTATTTAGACATCATGTGTGCGAATAGCACACAGTAGCTCCCTGTTACAGCATACATGTTTTGGTTTAAAAAAAATTAAATCTCTATTGAAAATGAGAGATAAGTTTTAATACATTTGCAGATTGACATGTAATAAATACAGTATCTCAGATGATGATAGAAATTGTGTTCTTAGAATAGTAATTGTAGTTTTAACTAATTTTTTGTTGTTTGTGCTCATGTCTGAATTTTACCAGTGAAATGAAGGGCATTCTCCCACTGGCAGATTTAATCCACTAAATGATAGGTTTTCTTTTTTGTATTAGATTTTGAAGATTATGAGCTGAAAACACTGTCCAGTTATAATGGGAAACTCCAAATACAAGATGAGTCTGTCACTGATATGCTTCTTCAGACACGCAAAGAGGAAAAAATAACTGATAATTCAAGAAATTTTATTTTGTCCATATGAGTGTGTTTTGCAATTGGCATCAAATTATTTCCTGTCTAGAATCCAAGTCCCTGGGACAGTTGCAAAGGACTGTGCTTTTGTCAGTCAAGCAAGTGGTAGACAATTGTGGGAGAAAGAGATTAAACCCTTTTGTGCTAGTTCAAAATATGAAATAGCTGGACTTGGTTTTTCCTGTGCTTAAAGAACTGAGACCATTTCCAAGAACATTCTGAGTTATATAGCAGCTTGCAGGAAATAGAAGTATCAAAAGAAAAGGAGGACAAAAGTCTGGTGGTCACAGTGTTTGTGTTTTGAAATTTGAAGAGATTGCTCTCTGGGTTAGGCTTAATCCTGCTCTTAATGCAGCTATACTGGGTATCAGTAAATGAGTAAAGATGGTTAGTGCATTGTATGATTACGATAATAATTTTAATAAATAGAGTAATATTAAATGTACATTTTGTTGTTTTTACAAACTAAAATATACAAAGAAAATGTACAATGTGTTTCACAGTGTTTCAGTTACATCTCCTTTATTTTTGCATGACATAAAATGTAAATACCTTTCTCATGTGAGTGACCTAGAAGGAAGCAAACGGTGCTGGTCACTGCTAAAATATCCAATGAATCTTTTATTACTGTTCAGGTGGACCCTGAGGTTTTTGCTGCACTACCTGCAGAGTTGCAAGCAGAGCTGAAAGATGCATATGAACAAAGGCAGAAGCAATCAGAGCAGCAGCCTGCTAACACTTCAGGTGAGAATATGTAGTTGTGCAGGGGTCTTCTGGTACAGCTGTTGTTTGCTATCCAAACAGCTATGCAACCCTAAGTAACAAACAGGATAATATTACCAAAGCTTCTCTGAAGATGCTGTGTTCAATTGAATTTCTGTATCTATTTTTGACAGACTGTCAGTTACAACCAGCTGTGGTTTCAGTTTGGAAACAGGTGCCCAGCTTTACTCTAATGGGTGGTTAATTCAATTCATGGGGACTGTGGCACTAAACTTACCCGCATCCATGTTCGCCAGATGGAATCCAAACTTGATGTGTCTTGTGATTTAAAGTACTGCACCTTCTTAAGTTAGTTCAGCTCTGTTCAGAGAGAATTCTCATGGTTCCCTGAAACCCATAGCACAGGCAAGGCTTTGGGGCAGCTAGAGAAAGATGCACTGCATCTCACTGTATGTCTGATAGTCAGCTGGGTTTACTCTGAGCTGATCATCCAGGTCTCCTGTTTGTAATCAGTAGAAAGAAATAAAACTAATTCCCTCTGAACATGGTATGTCATAAAAATAGGTTGTAAATGTCATTGGCTTGATTGCCACTTAAACACTACATTGTAATTATAATCACACCCGATTTCATAGCCATCAGAATAATGCAGATATGTTAGAATGATGGAATGAGAGCAATTTCCTTCATAAACTGTGATAAAAGCATTGTGGAGACTTTACACTGCTGGCTTTGCTGATAACACTGGTGGGACAGTGCTCTGACTGAGGTGAGGCAATTTGTCCAGTAGATTCAGGTTTCACCAGCTGCTTATATTCAAGCACTGAAAGGCTCACATTAAAAAGCTTATGAATAGCTGAGTATCCTCTTTGTACACGAAAAGTCTAACAGTGCTTTTCAAATACTTAGAGACTTGCCAGGATCCGGAATGGTGTGTGTGTGTTAAAGTTGCTTTATCTAGGCTGTGTTTTCTCAAGTGATCATTAGATTTTTTGTGAGAAGCAGAGTCTCCTTTTCAATGGAAAAGTATTAAATTTTAAATGTATCAACCTGACTATTCCCGTGTTTTTCAGTGTCAAAAAATCCTTTCCTACACCTGAAGCATGCAACTATGAAAAGTAAGAAAAAAATACGGAAAAAAAATCCAGTCAGTCCCATGAAAAAGATTCAGAGTCCTTTGAAAAACAAACTTATTGGTAGTCCTGCAAAAAACATGCCAGCTACATCTGGAAGCCCACAGAAGCTAATAGATGGCTTCTTGAAACTAGAAGGAACAGTTGCTCAGGTACTTTTAATATGAACAGTTTTTGGTAAAGCTGTGTCTTCTTTAGACTGAGTTCATGTTGCTATTTTTCTTTATTGGATTCTTCACTGACACATCTCTGTATGTAAAAGGTGTTCTCATATTTGTGAGGCTGAGCATTATCCACTTCTATGTTTGGAACAGGCAGAAGCAGTTCCATCAACTTCGGATTCTTCAGGCCCGTCAGTTCTGCAGACGGAGCAGCAGCCAGGCTCATTCAGGCCGCAAGCCCCAAACCTTGCTGGAGCTGTGGAATTCAATGATGTGAAGACATTGCTGAAAGAGTGGATCACTACTATCTCAGGTGTGGGATGACACACTGGGGTGATCTTGCAATGCATCACAAAGAAGAGTGCTTGGAGTAGGCTTTTTGTGCTTCCCTTCTCCTTCACTCTTTGCTGCTTATTTTTCACAGTACGCTTGAAGTCTTACTGTCTTGGCAGCCTTAGAAGAAATTAATTGTTTGTACCAATTATTACTCTGTGGCTTTGCCAGCTCCTGTGTCTTGATTAACATCATGAAAATTAGCATGGTCCCTCTTCAAGCCATGTGTCTGGCATTGTCCTCTGCCTTGATGTTACTTGTGTCTGAGGTTTACTGGGTTTTTCCAACATATTGCAACCACTAAAATCAAAGCTCTTGAAAGGGAATTATTTTTCTTCTACAAAGATCTCATTTTAGAGGCAAAGGAGTGCAGGGTTTGGGTTTTTGTCAATATAAATGCTGGAAAGTACCCTAGATAAAAAAAACCTGTGCAACTGTGACACTCTTGCTAAATTGTGATTTGAATTAGATCAAAGAGCAACTCCTTATAACCTTGGGAAATTTGACCTTCTATCCTATTCCTAAGAGTTTCAAAATGGCCACTGCATTCTGAATCCCAGTCTCTTTTCCCTTTGGTTACTGCTAGCTTTGCTGTCAGTTGTTCTTACTGACAAAAAATAAGAGGTTTACAAGACAGGTATTTCAGGAGCTTGCTGTCCTGTTAAAGTGCACAACTTCTGATGTCAGGAAGATTTGTGAGAATACAGAAGTTGTCTGGTTGGCCCCTGATACGCTGACACTGCGGAATTTCTTTCTATTGTATTCCCATTATTATGTGATTATATTCTACGTATACAGAGAGAAAAGACCTCATGGTTTGGTTTTTTTTTTTATTACAGATCCTATGGAAGAAGACATTCTACAGGTTGTGAAATATTGTACTGATCTAATAGAAGAAAAAGACTTGGAAAAGTTAGATCTGGTTGTTAAGTACATGAAAAGGTAACTCAATTGCTAGTATTTGTGAACTTTAGACTACTTTTGTTAGAATTTATACACTAGATGCTGTATTGTGAAACCCATTAACCCATTAGACATTCCACTGGTGGGTGTTTTTAAGTTTAAAAACTGAGGGAAAGAGTTGGAGTGTTAAAATTTGTGAAAAATTAAGAGTAGTATTTCATGGAGTCACAGAATTACTTGGATTGAAAGGGACCCTTAAGATCACCCAGGCCCAACTCCCCTGCCATGGGCAGGGACACCTGTCCCTAGAGCAGGTTGCTCAGAGCTCCATCCAGCCAGGCCTTGAAACTTTCAGGGATGGGGCATCCACAGCTTCTCTGGGCAACAATTTCTAGACAAAGATTGTAATTTTCATCAACATTGTCCCTTTTCTTTATCCTGTTTTGTTCATTTTTTCACGGCATCTTAGACCTGCTATCATTCTCTTGCTGAATCCAGATTCTGTCTCACCTCTAGCCTTTAAATCCTGTTACTTTGTTATTGTGCTCTTATTACTCTTCCCATGAGTTTATGAGTTTTTAATCCATTTATGACTTGCTTACTAACTAGAGCTTAACCATGGGGCTCAGCTTTCTAGTTTGCCAGTCTGCAAAATGTGTTTCACAAAATGAATCAACACAAAAAAGACTACAGAGGTGTTCACTGGGCTTTTGTATTATGGGATATCTTTAGGCCTTAGAAAATGCAAAATACACAATGCAATGAACTGTTTTATAAAATCTGTTTAGTAAATTCTTTATAAAACTCTTCAGAATTGTCAGAATGTCCCGTTCCCTGTGTGTTGGATCTGCAGTGATGGCAGTATGCCTCTCCAAAGGTTCACATGTACCCCTGCAATACTGATGTTGCACCCTCCAAAGCTCTGAGTGTAGGAGCCCTCTGCTCCAGAAGGGAGATTGAGAATGCAGAACTGCGTTGTTTTCCTTGGGCAGTTCCTTCATTAGCTTCTTGTAGCTGCTGACCATAAGAGTAACTCACATCATAGGGGGAACTCATAGTTTTCTGTGGATTTTGTTTTTAGCAATAAATATAAAAAATAAAAAATGAATATATAAAAAATTATATAGTGCCCCAAACCCTATTATTTAAATGTGTTGCTTGGCAAACTTGGCATTTGTTGGAAATAGAGAGACCATCTCTGTCTTGGGATGAGGAAGTAAAGATCAGGATTCAGAAGCTTGCCTTTTCTGGTCTCCAGTATGCAGCTGGTGGAAGGTCACCCACCAGTTAATTCACAGGCTCACACCACTGCCAGATGCCAGCATTCACAGGCTGCTGTGACACTGCTCACACCAGGAATTTGTGCCTAAGTAATTGCTGTGTTTGAGAGGGAGGGCTTTACCAGGACTGAATCAAAATTCCATTTGTGGGGAACTCGTGTGATCTTGTTTTCCAGTGTGAAGACCAAAAGTAGTTGTAAAAAGGACTGGTTCTGTAATGGTAATTTTCAGCCTCTTCTTCCTTTTCCCCTTCAGGTTAATGCAGTCATCCGTGGAATCAGTTTGGAATATGGCATTTGACTTCATTCTTGACAATGTTCAGGTAGTTTTACAACAAACTTACGGAAGCACATTGAAAGTTATCTGAACTTGTAGTAAAGAGCTTGATGAGAGCCTGGAGCTCTCTGCTAGCTGTGCCATAAGTGCTTGTGAGGTATTTGCAAAGTGCATGATAGTAATGCCCTGAGTTTTTATAATTTCAAATTTCTTTTTAAAGAACGAAGTGTTTTGTACATTTCTTTTCAGAAAGTGCCAAATTTGTCAGTATTGCATGTAAATAATTGTGTTAAAATTCTTTTATTGTAGTATAGAATCTATTTACAAAATGTTTGTTTATAAAGTTTTATGGATTTTTACAGTGAAGTGTTTACAGTTGTTTAATAAAGAACTGTATGTATATTTTTGTACTGATTCTATTTTGTGATGCTTCAGTTTGAATATAGTGAACCCCTTTTACTAAAGCTGCAGCTTTGATTCATTTCACAAAGTTTTACATAGTGGCACTGCCTCAATGCATGGAGGAGGCTGCTGTGCAGGCACCTGACCACTTTTGTTTCTTCTCTGCTAACTTCATGACAGATTTTAAGCTGAGGGAGGAATATTAATTCATTTTCAGTTTCATCTTTCAAATATTTAAGCCAGGATGGCCCAGCCACTCCTGTTGTCCTACCTTGGGTGTCCCACCACCTCTCACGTGCTTCTGGAGAAAGGCAAGTCCCTCCAAAGTAGCACCGTAAAGGAGTAGGGGAATAGCAACATAGAGCAGTGGTCAAGCCTGCATCCATCCTCTGCATTGCTCCTACTCAAGATAGAGCCACGTGTAAAACACCACCATTCTCCCCAGCCTGTGGCCTGCATTTCCTTTGTGGAGCATAACAAAATAGGTTGTAGGGAGTAGCAGAGACAAAATAAACTGCCCATCGCTCTGTCCGTGCTGGGGGGGTGTGCTTGCATCCCTGCAGTTCATGTTTCGGGCAAGTCTGCTTTTTGCAGGTGTGCACCAGCCTCACACAGTTGTACTTGGCCCAATACATTGAACAAAGCTTTTCAGGGACCTGGAGAGGATGAAGAACACTTGACAAAAACTGAGTTGGTAAGAAAAATCTCTTCTGAAGAAATGATGGGGGAAGTGAGAAGTATCCCACATAACGCTGGGTGGAGAAGTGAGAGCAGGAATGCAAGCTGGAGCTAACCCCAGAGCAGTACTTGCACCACTGGCTTAAATGGAAGCACCTTGCCTAGCACAGGGCCAGGAGCTGCTGCACCAAGAGCAGCTGCAGCTGCCAGTACAGCTGGGGCAGGGAAAGCTGTGGTCACATCCCTGTCTGCAGCACAGCTTACAGCAGTGGCAGCAGGGTTTTAGCTTTAGGTTGTCACCTTGGCTTCCTCATACCAGACACTGGGAGAGGTACCAACCTCTACAGCCACGTGACAGATGAGGGAAGGGCAGGAGATGTCTCTTCCCTTGACTTCAGTAAGGCTTTTCAGTGAATCTCCTGGACCATCCTCAGGGACAAGCTGATGAAGCACAGGCTGGAGAGAGAGAGCTTATGGAAAGCTGTGGCAGGCAGGCCCTGGGCATGGTGGTCAGTGGTACCCAGAGCCAGTACCAGGTCCAGTCCTGTTCATCACCTCTGTAAAGAAGCTGGGCAATGGGGCGGTGCAGCCTCAGCACGTTTGCTGCTGACACGGGGCTGAGAGCATGGGGGTGCTGCTTGCAGGGACCCAGCAGGTGCTGGGAACCTTGGGAAGTTCAGCACAAAGAGCTGCCAGGTTCTGCTCCCAGGGAGGGGCCGGCTCTGCAGTAAGGCCTGGGGGTTGCCATCACAGCACAGGCAGCTGCCAGGCTGCACAAAGAAGTGCCCCAGGCATGGAGGCAGGAGCCTGCTCCCTCTGCTCAGCACTGGTGAGAGGCACCTGCAGTGCTGAGCCCAGTGCTGGGCCCTCAGTCAGAGCAACTCAAACACAGGCCCCAGTGCTGCCGAAGGGAGTGGAGTTTCTCCCACAGCACAAGGAGGGCTGAGACTGCAGGGACCTTGAGAAGGCTGGGGGAGCCCAGTCCATGTGAATGAACACCTGATGGTGCTCACGCACTTGCACCCAGTCATCAATATGTGGCTAGAGAGAGATGAACATTGTCTGAATCAAGATCTCTCTTAAGTTTCCATTAGTTTCTAGTTTGGGTCTTTTAGAGCCCCTTCAGTTCCTGCTTTTGAAACTGCCTTTTTGCTTTGGTTTAGATAAACCAGCACATCACATCAAGGCAGGTATTGCTGAAATTCAAGCAGGTATTTTACATCTCAGGTTTCTTAAACAGCCCTGGTTTTGGAGCTGGTGCTTAGACAGACGCAAAACTGGCATCTTTAAAAGAACTCAGCATTAATTAAGTGTCAGGCTATTTTAACTTCCACAACAGGAAGGAGCACATCTTTTTCCCAGAGATTTTACCTATGGGAAGAACATCCTTACACACTTGAGGAAACAAAGCAGAATACGTTGACCACACTCTTTGACATCTGCATTCTTTTAAGAACTTTTTATTAATGTAGTTTTCACGATTGCATAGTTTGCAAAATAAAATTTTAACAATTAAATGCAGTCTCCTCCCTCTGATCATTCTGTTCACCCACTGATGGGAAGTTGCACCACACACCAACCATAGTGAAAAGGTCCTTTTCAGTGGCAAGGTTAAAGTCTAACAAAAAAAAAATCCAGAACATTAAATTCCATTTGCAAAGGAGGTGAGTTATTAAATGTTCCTTTGTAATGGAGTCCACATAGTCTCAATCATAACATTCAGATTTTTCCAACAAAAAAAGTAATCCAAGTGACAGAAGAAATCTGATCAAACTGCGTGTTGCATGTTAAACTCCTGTAAGTATCTTAAATGCGAAAAATCTCAGCTGCATAAACGATCCTCGATTTCGTTTCAGCTTGTGCTTTTGAAGAGTGTTTGTTTTGCTCCCGTCAGCATGAGCTGTGAGTTACCCAGAGACAGCCTCTGTAAGAATACCTCAAGCTGTCACCCCAGGCAGGGAGGCAGAGGGGAAGGGGGGTAGGAAAATGCTGGGATTACACACTCCTGGTCATCACAAACATCCACGCTGGAGCTGGTTCAGTCCCACGCTGGCAGGTGACTCCACAGCTGTGATGCAGCATCCAAAGTCACAGCTCCTGGGCCGGCAGCTGTTTGCAGGCGCTCACACCCCTGAACAGCAGCTGGAGATGTCAGCTCTGAGCTCCTCTGGGAGTTGTGCCGTGCCTAACACCTGTCCTGCCCCTCCCGTGCCTCGGGAACGCTGACATCACCACCTTGAGCACACAGGAAGTGCATTCAGAAGAGGAAATGCCTGTGCTGGAACAGCCTCCACCCTTTTGCCAAGCAGAGGGAGGCAAGGGGGCTCCTGCCTGGCCTTTCCACATTTGCCACAGCCCATGAAGTGAAACTTTGATTACTGAAGCAAACTGTAAAACAAATGGGCTGCTATGTCCATCTCCTTTATTTGTGGCTCTGCATTATAATGATTACAGGTTGACTTCCATGAACTGTACAAGCAGAAAAAGGTGGGCAGCTATGCTTTACAACATTGTTTCACACAAAGCAAATACAGAGATATCCAATTGCCTAATTTTCTATTTAAAAAAAACTCTATAGGCACAAAGCAGAAGAATGTTGGAAAAGAAAGTCAAGGAAAGAGGTATGCATAAATAAAGATTTCTTACATCAAAAATGTCCCAAGAATCACAAAGTCTGCAGAAGCTTGGTTAATCAAATACTGCAGTACTGCTCTCATCAGTATAAAAGTGAAAGAGCTTTAGTTCTGTAATAAAAATTCAATTTATTTTGGAGAGAAGGAGGGAAAAAGGCTGGAAGGAGAAGGTGTAAGAGAGGGAAGGGCAAACTTTAAAACAGCAGCCAGTATTAGGAAGGGTAGTAGGAGAGGTGAACAGGCACATTGGAACCATGGGAACATGTAAATTGACCACTGTCAAACCAGTGTAAATTTCTTGGTTTCTCATGGAAAACATTTTATCCACATATTTTCCTCCCAAACATACATCCAACACTGTCTTCAATACAGGACTTTGTTGGTAACTTTTTTAGAACAGGAAGAGCGCATTTATTCCTGCCTCCCCATTGCTGTAAAAGTTATCTAGATGATTTCAAACACTTTCTTCAGTTCTACTATAAGCTGCCAGTCAGACTTCTGCATCTCATCCCTGAACCAGTCCTTCAGAGCATCGATGGACTGACGGCTGATCTGTAACACACAAGACAAAGCCATCAGGAACACAGGAATTTAAGGCAGCTTTCAGCACATTGGAAACAGTTACTCTGAAGAAAGGGCAGTCCACACACCAGGCAAACTCATTCTAAGCCCCCATTTGCTGCTGATCAGTTGAATGACCCATCCTATTTGTTTGCCTTCCTTTCTCCTCACACCATGTCCCTTACCTGGTCTAGAGGGGCTGTAGCTGGACGGACCATCCCACACCATATGCAGTAAGGCAGGAACTGGGGAGGTCTGCTGCTTCCACCAGGACCTACAGGACCAGCAACCCCACCCCGTCCCTAGTGCAGGCCCTGCTAGTCCTTCATTTGTGGGCACACACCCCTGGCACATGTGTGGCAGGTGGTGTCCTGTGACATGGTGACTAAAGCAGTTGGGAAGGTGAAGAGCTGTGGCTTTACTTCCAACAGCAAAAGATGGAGCAAGGGATCATCTCCTCATTCAAGCCCAGTGCCCCACTCAGAGCAACTGGAGGACTGCTATTTATTGTGCAATTTCAAGCACAGGCTGTGGTGCCCTGGGGCACTGCTGAGCTCTGTGTACAAACAGCTGGCAAATAGCGAGTGTGGCATTTTGCCCTCTGAGATGCTCTGAGCTGCAAGGTCTTTGCAGCCACAGCAATGATTTTGTAGCACCTCCTTCCTTTGGGCCTCTGCAGGGGCACCACTACAGACCTCAAACCACAGCTGCAGGACATCAGCTGCACAATGCCACACACACACCCACCCAAGAGAATGTCAGTCTGTGACAGAAGGCTTCTCCCCTATTTTTGAGGCTTAATGCTGTATTTCCACTTCCAGCAAGCTGCTACTCTTTCCTAAGTCCTCTCCACAAATGCAGATTTCTCTTACCTTGCTGACAAGTATATCTGTTGCTTCAAAATGTCGTCCATACATTTTAGGTGATTCCCCAGGAATAGGTTCTATTTTAACACAAACTTCTTGGCCTTTCTTTGCAACATCCACTGGCTTGTGGTTTATTTCAATACTTGTAACTATTCCAATTTCAACAAACTGTAATACAATGAAGCAGCTGTAACACATCCACCAAACCTCTGTGCACACACCCTTCTCTAAACTCTTGTTTGTAGGCAGACTTGCTGCAGGAAGTGCAGCACTGGTGGAGCTGCCACCTCAGCACAGGCAAGCAAAACATACAGCACAGCAAGTGCTGCATCCTGAAAGGGGCAGCAACAACCTCCCACAGCTCAGGGATATCAACTGGTTATCTCTTAAAATGTCAAGAGTTGGTTCTCCCCGTTTTTAGCTACCAGGCAGGACAATTTTTCCCATTACTCAATACCAGGTGCCCTCCAGCCACACTTCCTGTGCCCCGCTCCAGGGCTCAACTCTTCTGGCAGAGAGCAGTGAGATATTTGAGCACCAAAAGAAAGACTTCATCTGCAAGTCTGACCCTTATCTCCTACCAGCAATCTCTGCACTGAGGAAAGGCATGCAAGCACTCCATGGTGCATCATCCCAGGAACTACCAACTGGATCAAATATGCAGTGAGAAGAGGCCCTTACTTACATTTTTGCTAGGTACACACATGGGAGTCCCCTGCTTCACCTGTCCGGCCTCCACCACGACACCCATCACTATTGGGTCACGAGAGTTGAAAATGAACTGAGGGAGTATTTTCAACTTGCATGGAAACACTGCTATATGCCTGGAAGATGACAAGAAAAGGTACTTTGAAAGATACACTGGAAAGGAGGATGTAACCTTAATAGTTCTGCCTTCTCCCACACTTCTTGCGCATTCATTCTAGAGTGTTACTTGGAGAAAAATCAAGCAGGAAAAAACCTCTTTCCAATCTTGCTAATTCTAGTCTATACCTGATCTTCAAGAACTACAGGAAGTAATAATTATGCATGCCTGGAATGGATTCTAATTTGACAGGCTTGAGCACTCAACTTTGACCAAGACCAAAGGAGTAGTAATTTCACAGTGTAATTACAGTCTCACAAGAACACAGGAATAGAAATATTGCTGCCTGAACTCCAGAATTTCAGAATTTTTTTTTGCCAAGTGAACAAATACATTTAAAAGCTGAGCTAGGCAAACTCAAGTTGGGATCAATATGAAATTAAATACATTCTCATTTATTTTGACTGTCCTTATTCTACTGAAGACCACCCAATGACACGATTCCCAAAAATTAATTTTAGGTCCCTATAAATCCTTAAATGATTACATATTCATGTTACTGCAGTTGGAATTAAGCCCTCTAGACTGGAATCACATGAATATGAAACAATAGAATCCAAATCCTTTTAGTTTTGTTTTTTTAACTCTGCAAGACTAACCCATCTGTCACAATCTAGGAAGAGAAGCCAAGTATAGAAAGCAAACCTTAATGAAAACACTCCGTATTACACAACAATTCTAGCTGAATCTTTCATCTGCAGCACAGCTCTCACCCTACTAGGCCTAATCCCAATATAAACAATTAAGACTAGAGCACTGAAAACTGTCTATTTATTGTCCCACCATCTTCCTCCTCTCCTTCCTTTCCATCAGAACTACATGCTAAGTAGTAAGCACACAAGTAGTTAAACAGAGCTTCATTTACACTAAAATAAGAGAGACACTTATTAGGGAAGCATCCAGAATACGATTGCTCATGCTTACTTGAATTCCTCCTGTTTCTGTTTTTTGTAGTCTTGTCTGTATTTTGTGAAGGCATCAAATAAGTGATAAATTATTTCAGCACTAAAAATCCGAACTCCTAAGCTGTCAGCCATCTCCTGTGCGTCACGCTCAATCCTCACATCGAATGCCAGAATGACGGCGTACCTGTAGGGAACAGCGAGCCCAACAGTTCACCAGGCACACCACAAACCCAGAGCTGCAGCCAGGCCTCCACTGCACATTCATCAACACAGTAAAGCAAAGGTACTTACTGCGGGTCATGTTCCAACATAACTGATGCCTTCATAACATCTTTTTTATGGACAGGACCTATATTAATTCCTGAATACTGTTGAAGAAAGTCACAAAAACCAAGTCACTAATCTTCCTGAGTCACAAGGAAACATTTACTGACTAAACTCAGAATCAATAACATCAGATAAAGCACAGTAGTACTTACTGGCACTTCTGATGTTTTAAGAAATTCAAGTAATGCCTCTAAAGAGCCTAAAGTAGAAGCCTGGACATAAACACCTTTCTCTTCTAATTTGATTGCATTCAGCGTTTGCTTCAGTTCATGTATTAGTTCATCCTTTAGAAAACAAAAACAAACGGGAGAGAAAAAGCAAATTTTAGTTCTCTTGCTATTCATGCCTCGGGGTACAAAATCTTCCTGTTAATGAGCTGCTGAACACACATGACAGCCATAGTGATAGGTCCCAAGTGACAGAGCTGCAGTGTAAATCATCCACAGCCTGTGAGACACTGACTGTTTCTGGCCTTAGAAAATCCTGAGCTGAACTACACCTGAGGATTTTGCAGAAAGATGATCATATAAAACTGAGCAGATGCCCACCTTCAGAGCTGGTAACATTTCTCTGCAGAATACACATCACTTTCCCCAGCAGAGCAAGTTTCTGCTGGCAAGGCTGAGCAAACACATGGCCCACATTGTGTGGCAATGCCTTTGGCAGCCTGAGGACCAATGACAAAAGCTGACACCTAAAACCACGAGCTGGAAGGGATCCTGAACACTCTTTAGGCCTGGGTACAAAATAGGATGCAAGAGCAGCAACACCAATTTGTTGCTTTTAGAGAAGTCAAAAAAACAGGCTTTTCCAGAGCCTGTGCCTTCTAACCTCAAACACTTAAGTCTTCTCCTCTGGAAGATGAATGGGTTTTGCCATTGACTTTTAGCCATAGTGTATCTACTACCAGAAGTACACTTGAAATAAATACTTGTACGGACCCAGCAACAAGGTCTGTGTTTGGACATCCCAAAGGTTTAACTTCCCTTCAAAGGCACAAATAAGTAGACAAAAGACTAAAGGAAGACTATGATTAAAAGTGAATTAGCAACGTGAGTTTCCTTTCTAAACTAACTTCCTGTCTTTGGAGAACACGGAACAGTTTGGGGTTTAGGATAGCTACGTCCTTTCACACATTTTTAATGTGTAAGTCACAACAGAAATGTATTGCAAGTGTCTTAAATTAGCTTTGCAATTATGAGAGTTTGCAAAACTCCACTAGTAGATATATACCTAATACAATTTGATTAGAATATATCCATAAATTACTACAAATATCAAATCAGTAACGAACTGAGTCCAATTATGCCACAATACTTGTTTTCAAACCTTATTGTAGCAGCAAGACATCAAGGAAAAAACTAATGGTCAAGATACTAAAAATATCACACCACCAAAGCTTCACGTGGGCATAAGACTAAAATATGTTACTGGAACAGTTTTTAAAACAACCAAAAAAACCCCACTTATTTGCAAACTGAGCTTTCAACATTTGAGTTTCATCACCAGAGCTCAAGTTACCCCCAGTGTGTTGTGCTTCAACATCAGCCATCTCACCTTGAGGACTGGGAC
Source organism: Poecile atricapillus (assembly GCF_030490865.1). NCBI lineage: Eukaryota > Metazoa > Chordata > Aves > Passeriformes > Paridae > Poecile > Poecile atricapillus. The sequence continues at coordinate 31,067,380 of NC_081249.1, forward strand.
TTCATCCTCCTTATGAGCTACAAGCAATGGCAGACCAGCCAAGGTTTTTTCCAAATCTTTCCCAAGAATTTTCACACCTTGAGCAGCAACAACCTCTTTGTGCTTTTCATACTGGTTCTGAAAAAGCAAATATACACACTAGCAAAGAGTTCTGTGCTGGTGCACAGCAACACAATGCAGGGCTGAGCACCTGAAGAACACAACAGGGAGCAGTAAAGTGCAGCAGCTCCCAGCTTTTATCAGTTGTCTCTGCTGTGCATTTGCACATTTCAGTCCTCCTGCTCTTTCCTCTCCCTTCAGAAACCCCCTGCACCCCTGCCAAGGTGGGTAGGGCACACAGAAATCTTCTAAAAGCAGAGAAGGGGGCCAAAAAGAAACATATACAAGAAAAGAGCAGGCACCAATAGGCAGCTACCCCCTCATAAAACCCCAATTTCAGCCCATAGGCAAGTGATAGGAAGATGACAACAGCTTAACAAAAACACTAAAGCTTAGCTGACACATAGCCCAAGCCTCTGTGCAGGAAAGGCTGTCTCACTCTCCCACAGAAGGCCATCCAGCCTACTCATGTGCATAATTCCATGTTCAGTTTCCCAGGTTCTCTCCCCATCCCGGGGAACCTCAAAGATCTTACACTCAGGGCATGGCTCTAAGACATAACAAAACCAGTCATTTCTTAAGATCTTTAAATTGATGTTGGAAAGATTTTCTGGTTTGTTTCTTAATTTCTTTTATTTATATGTCCCATTCTTTTCTTAAAACTGCAAGACAGCTTCCTACCTCAATAAGTACATTGTTCCTGCAAACCTCTATCCTTTAGGCCTCCACCCCAGAAATTTCAGTTTTATTTCAAGGATGACAGTTCCACATGAACAAGCTGAATCAAAATGCATCCTCACCGCCTGCCTCAAGAAAGCCCAACAGCTACCACCCTGGGTCCACTTCCCCAGCTCAAGGTTCCCAAACCTGAAAGATCTTTCCTATTACATTCACCTACTTTATCTATATAAAGGTTTTCTTTGCCTTAAAGCCTGATGTTTTTTGTTTAAAAGGAAAGTAATAAACATCTGCACAAAGCAGCTGTTTTCTTGCATCTTTGAATTACATATATATTTTTTTAATATATGTATTAATTTATTTACAACCTTTTGATTCTGTGTCTCCTCCTCATTTCATGGAAAGCCATGAAGGAAGGACTGCAAATTCAGAGTCTCTCATCAGGCTAAGACTAGGGCAGCAAAACCTACAACAAGTCTTGAAAATGCCAAGAGGCGGCACATTCTGCAGAAGTCCTGGTCACTGCCACTCGCCAACCAGCCCTAGAAACTCTTGTGTTCACTTTTCTCAAATGTAAGTGTATATGATTTTTGTTACTAAAAAAACACTTCTACTAATATTACAACTTTAACTTGGAAGTTACTGTACCAGTACACTCCAGTTTCCATTTAAGATGGGTATCTTCCTCTCACATGTAGCCGCATACTTGAATCCCTTATTAAAGCATACACATCCTAATCCTCACTGCAAGGTAATTCCTTGGTCATTCTCTTTGCCACTGCTGTGACAACACTCACCCCAACAGGAATATACAAGTATATTTTCACAAAAGACACCAGATGTCCCCTTCATTCCCCTTGAAGCCACCTTCAGATACCGTTACTATAACCACATTCTATTACATCTCTTTTTACAAAGCTTGATTTATTTTTTTCCTAGTTCTAAATGCCAGTACAGTAACTAGCTGCCATACCTTAACTCGTAGCTCCTTCATAGGAGGAGGCAGCAGCAGACCTCTAATCTGAGTTACGATTGGACCTTCTACTCCAGGAACAATAATGGTGTCCCCTTCTCTCAAACGTCCATTAATCAGAATAACATCTATGGTAGTGCCCATGCCTGGCAGTGCTTTAACCTGAATGAAAAGGGAAAAAAGTTACTACCTATTTAAGCACTTCAAACACACATTTTTTAGCAGAATGAAGGGTGCAGGAAGGGGCGAAATTTCTGTATGAATTTCAAGAAAGAGTTACTGTATTACCTCCATGACTTGAGCTCTCAGCTCCTGACACTCAGCCAGTCTCTTGGTCAGCATGGTTTGTGTGAGCTCAACGAGAAGAGCTATCAGACTTCCCATGCCATCCCCTGTGTGAGCAGAGGTAGGTACAAGAGAAACAAAAGTGCGGGGATCCTTATTCTCATAAAACAAGGCAGCATTCAAGCCCTGGAATCAGGATTGACAGTTACATAGGGAAAAGCACATGTACACATCAATATTGACAGTAGCATTCAACGCCAGTCACATACCATTGCATTTTTTAAATCCCAGTTTAAAAAGCCAACACTGTTACTGACAGCATGCTACAGAACACGAAGCCTCAATCCACACTTGGAAGCAGTGTGGGATAATTCTACAAAGCTAATTACCCCATCTAGCTTCTAGACAGCATTGTATGTCACCAACAGAGGAAGTTCCCAGAACTGCTGTGATTCATACCCTGCCAGCATCCAAGAGAAAAAGAGACAGATAGAATTCTCTCAGGCTATTCCCAAAGAGAAAGATCAGTGACAGAAAACTTTATCTGCTATTCATGACTCCATTGACCATGCACAGCACTTAGCTATTTTTCTCCAAACCAGCAGTAAGGGTGGAGCATTTAAAATTATGCAAAATGCAAAAACAACAAAGTTTGGTTTATGAGAGGTTAGCACCTGTCAGAAGAGATGCAAAGGTTTTCTTGATAGTCTAAGTTGTTTTCAGGAAAGGGGAAAAAACATAAAACAAAAACCACCCACTAACCCAAAACAAATCACACCACTCATCCATCCCCAACTATTCCTTCTAGCAAAGAACCTTGACTATTCCAACCTACCTGTTTTGCAAATTCCACTATGATAGCTTTTGCACGTTCTTCAAATTCGTCTTTGGTATTTTTTTTCTGCTTCTTTAAGGTGACAGCTACATCTGTATCTGGACTTTTTTTCCAGTCATATAACCTATCAATCTTGAAAACACAGCAGTATGTCATCTTATGCAGCTTACTAAAAGGTGTCTTCATGCCTATGCCACATCATCAGTGAGAAATACTTTATTAACCAACTTAGCCAGCCATCTATGTGACCCAGTAATCAAATTAAAGTATTTTTATTTGCTTTAGCTGCTATATTTAGCTCTGTTTATGTCAGGCAGTATTACAGGGTAGCAATATTCAGATTTTAAAAATTCAAACTATAGTAATCTTTTTCATATGGAAAAGGTTTATATGCATAAATTGTACCAAGGTTAAAATAAAACATTCAGAAGAGATCTGTTTATATATTCACATGCACACCAAAAAACCCCAAAACCATGGAGGTGTTTGTGTTTTTTCCTGAAAAGAGATTACATTAGCTTCACAAAGAAATTTTAAAATTTACTGGTACATGGACCCTTTCCCATGTTGCTACAGAGAAGGGACCAGAGTGGGGTTGTTCAAAAGACAAAACTGTACTTCAGAAACACTTCCCCAAGATAGCTGCCAAAGCAGGACAGACTTAGCCCAAAAACCTATTTACTGTATAAATCAAAACTACATCTTAAGAAAATGGATTATAACCTGGTCAAATAATACAACTGTTACTTAAAATGCAAGTGCTCTTAGCTATTTAATTTCAGGCTCACTGTAGGCCTTTGATGGCAACTAATGACAGTCAGGTCTTCGCATCTGACAAAGAGAATTCTACTACTCTGCCATAAGGCCTAGACACCTCTCCATCCAAGAGGTTGTTTGCATTCTTTCAAAAAGTAGCTGGTCTTGGCAATGACATAATGGCCTCCTCAGCTCCAACCACCTTCAATCTTAATGCTCCTTTCACTTTTTGAAGTACACTGCAATTCTTACACTGCACACAAATAGCCTTCTGACAGCTCTCTGTCAGCATGTCAGATGGCTTCCAAGGTCATTGGACATGAGTAATTTCCATACATATAATTCAATTCATCAAATCATCACAAACAGGCAGCATAATTTCTCATGCACAGGATTTCTAAAACCAGGGCTGAAAATAACTGTCTAATTTTCCATCTAATATTGCAAAGCCCAAAACACTTCCCACCAGTGATCAACATTACTGCTCCACGGCCTGAAGTCAGCTTGTCTTCAAGTCAAACTAACCAGTATCAGTGGCTAAAATAAAGTATGATTCGTCAGCATGAAGCTTGTGTTGTAATTTTATCAGAAAATGCACACAAATGTATATAAGTAGGCACAAGGGGAAAAAAACCCACAATTGAAGTACAACTTCCAGAAGTGTGAATCACATACAAAAGTTACATAAGGTAACAAAATTTACCAGTCAGGAGAACTGATTGTTCTGCAAAGCTCCTGTAGAGCCATTGTGGTATCAACGACATTAAAAAATGCAACACACAAGACCCAAGAACCACCCCTCCAGATTTTACACAAAACAATTCCAGTTCAAGAAAGAAAACAGACAGTTGTCAAATGCACTGTTAGAGTGGAAAAATCCACTATTAGGATAAAAATCTATCCTACCTTGTTGAGAGCTACTATAAAGGGGCATTTCTTTGATTTCAACAGATTTATTGATTCAATTGTTTGTGGTTCCAAGCCATGCATGATGTCAACTACAAGTATAGCAATATCACAAAGTGAGCTTCCTCTATTTCTTAGATTGCTGTGACATTAAAAGACAGAAAAAAAAAATCAGTCATTCAGCAACAGAACCTTTATAAAAACACCAAGTACAATGTCCAACTTACACTGACAAACAAAAAGCTAAAACTCATCCATTATTTACCCCTCAAAAATGTAAACCATTCAAATGACATTCTGTAATTTCCACTTAACAAAATACACTAAAGAATTTGTAAGCAAAAGTAAGAAACTATTATTCTCCTGAAAGTTTTCATATTATTATATATTTTTTACAATGTAAGATATGTTCTGATCATTTTCTAAGCAACAATTGGGACAGTTAAAGTGAAATGCCGAAGTGTAAAACCTGAACAAGACTGTTTTTATATACTGCATAACCACCATCACTATTTTATACAATACAATGTAACAAGACCATCACATCTTTGTTGCCAAACAAAACCTGGCTAGAAGACAGAGGGAGAGCTGTAAGAGGGACCATGCAAAGGTACTGATCTGAACATTACCAAGTGCCCCACAACACAGCATTTCAATGTTTACAAAGATTTTTACTGAAAAATGTCACATCAAAGTATTAATCCTTCTGTTTCAAGATTTCACCCAAGATTGCACCTCATTGAGTTCAGTTATGCATGTCATGTTTTACCCTTAAAAGCTGACTTAATGACTTGCCTGCATGCCACTAGTGTTCCTAGAATGCATTTGATCTCTGCTAAGACTCAGACGACTTGTGTAATTAGTAACTTCCAGTCTTACAAACTCAGTTACCTTAACTGGGACACTATGAATGAGATACTAAGATAAAAGTTTGAATTTTTCATAGCAGAGTACTTAGGTCACCTGAAGTCCTCACCTTTTTTCCTCCAGCTAGCTTCCTGCTTCCATCTTTCCTCTTACACTAACTATTTATTTACATGCTTTTTCAGATATTCATGGCTCAATTGGCATGAAGACAGAAAAATAATCAGCTATAAAAGGCCAGCAATTAACCAGACATAAAAAGCACCTGCAAATGAAGCAAATCCACTTAATTCCTCTACTTTTAAGTTGGTTTTGTTGGACTTTTTTCAAGTGAGAGCTAAAACAATGAATTAAGACTTCACACTTTGCTAAAAATATCTCCAGATGCTTTGGCCATCAGTTCTGAGAGGTACAAAATTGTGAGAAAACCCTACCTGAAAGACTCATGTCCTGGAGTGTCGATTATCAGCATGCCTGGAATTTTTATGTTCTCTCTGTCAAACTAACATTTCAAAATATTAGCCATCTTGTAGAGGTTACACAAGAAGAAAAAAGAACAAAATAAGAGCTGGCAACATTACTGATAGTCTGCACTTCAAAAATCCAGATACATATTTTAAGGCAAACACCCCCTATAAACCAGATCGGTCAACAGTCATTTCAACATTTAAAAAAATGATGCAGCACATTTCTCAGGTATCAACTGGCCACAAGCTAAGCTGAAATCTGTAAGATAAAGCAGCCTACAGAAGAAAAAACATTTCAGGGTAGTAAGATGTACCATCCTTGCTTTGATGATTTTCTCCTCTCCCTTAAGTTTACATGTTTACTAAGTTGAGTAAAATCATTGAAAAAGCCATTACTAGACCAAGGTTTTTCAGCCAGCTACTTCTGCAAGCAAAATAGGAGACAGTATCCAAAACAAATGATACAGAACAGTTACTATTTCTGTAACACCATAAAATTCATCTCCCAGGAATTGGCCAAATTTCAGCACATACAGCAAAGGGTAAGATTTTAATAGAAAATATATTCAAGAGGTTTCAAGACTCTCAATTTACAATCAAAATACTGACAAGTAAGCAGTCTGTGTACATATGTGCACTGTCCAGAACAGAGTAAACAGTATTTGCATATTTTTCTGAAGGAACAGCAATGCATTAACTGAAATCAAATGTATGAAAAATGAGACAGACACCCCTTTGCTGGGGGATGATAGGAATTAAAAAACAATCTACCCCAAAATTAGAGAGCGGGGAAAGTACATGCCCATGTCAGGAAATCTCACAAGGCCTTTATTAGTCTACATTTCATGTTTTTTAAGATGCAGTTGTTGAAGTGCTGTAACTTACATTTTTCACCATCTTGGTCTGCTCATTAATAGCTTCAAGAGGAACATTAGTTGCGCCAATCTGCTGAGTGATACCACCAGCTTCACTGTCCTGCACATGAGTGTGGCGGAGCTAAAGACAAAAAAAGACCAGAAATACTTACATATAAGAGACTATAGTTATGTCTGAGCACACTCTAATTCTTTCTATTTCACCCAAAAAAATAAATGCATAAACAAGAGGCTCAGGCGGTGCTTTTACATTCTACACCTTACCTTATCTAAAATTTTGGTCTTGCCTGTGTCTACATGCCCCAGGACACAGATAACTGGTGCTCTGAGCTTTTCAGTGTTCATATTTTTGCTGTTTTCAGCTCGCCGCTTCTATGTAAAAGACACGTAAAAATTGGTGAGTATAAACCAAAAACCACAGCTCACCGCTTGACTTGACTACATACAAACAAACACAGAGTTAGCTGTGGGACTTATATTTTCAAGGCAATTTAAGGTCTGTCATCCCTCTTTTGGTAAATCAAAAAGTTTTGACTAACTGTTACATTTTTGTTTGGTTGGTTCTTGTTACAGTCTAGTAGGCTAAGCTGTTCTATCTATTAACAGTAGCTTTGCTGATGGTACATTCTGAACAAGCACCTTGAGTGAGGAAACCAAGAACATTAGCAGCCATGAAAGCGCTGAACAGTTTAGACACATCTTTTAAAACTTGAAAATATCTATCTGTAAATAAAAGCCTCTTTTTCCAGGAAGGATATAGAGGTGGAGGGAAACAACACTAAAGTTGTTGTTTTTGTTGTCAAGTTATCTAAAAACAAATACTTTACCTTCAGACAAAACCAAGTTTTTTTTTTTCCTTAATTAACACAATTTCTGAACCTGCTTAAATATTAGCCCTATATTATTAGACACAAACCCCGTTTCAAGAAATTGATAAAATCAACTGAAAATTAATCTGTTTGCTATACAACACAAGAATCCAAGTGTATCTTAATACCTCAATTCTTCGTTTAGCTTTGTCATAAGCACGCTCCTCCTTAGAGCGGTCATCATCAGAGTCATACTCAGAATCAGAGCTAATTTCCTTGCTAGGCTTTTTTTCCATAGATTGTTTTCCAATAGCTTGGGAGTCTGGCTCTCTCTCATCTGAAGTCTTCTCATCCTCATCTTCACTGCCTTCACTATCTTCAGATTCTTCACTCTCTTCTTCCTCTTCCTCTTCTTCATCTTCCTCCTCCTCTTCCTCATCCACTTCATTTTGTTCCTTGACTTCAATATGGACAGGTTTACTCTCTGTTTAAACAAAAGAAAACAAAGTAAAAATTCTCTATTAAGTTCACACTTCTGGGGGAGAAGGCTTCAAAAAGGAAAAAAGACTACTAAGTGCTTGTCAAGAGAATTTTCCAGCTTCCAACGTAAAAAAAAAAACAAACAAAAAAAAAACCCAACAACAAACACACCAAAAAAAGTATTTAACGTTCAGAGTTGCTGGCTTGTGTTTGAAATCCAGAAGCAAGGCTTTGGAGGGGAGTGAAGAATGATATTATCAGTACACATACATTTAACATTATTTGCAAACATTCAGACATTCTTAAAAGTCATGTGCACTTCATAAAGGAATAATGCACCAACACCTTTTTAATAAAGCCAAAATACTCCAAATCATTACTAGATGGATTCTGTACACTACTGATCAGGAAGGCACATTTAAGCAGACATAACAATCAGAACAAATGGTCTCTTTTACGCCCATAAAAAAAAATAATCTCATCTTCAGGCTCTCTTAGATGGTTCAGAGAAGATTAATATTTTTCATAGGAATTCTTCAATAAACAAACAAAAACAATTATCAAAAAGTAATTTTCTTTCTTTGAAAGCTTCCCATTTATAATCACCTGTAAAATCACAAGAGGCAAGCTGATAACTTTAAAATCACGGATTCTCCTCCTTACATCACTGCTGGCAGGCTCATTGCTCTCAGAGATTAGTTATGTTTCCCTGCTACACTCACAGTCCATCAGCTTAGTAATACACTAAAACTAATTCCTGGGAAGGCTCTTTTTCTGGATCCCATTGGCAGAGCCTTCAAATCCAAGCAGTGAGAAGTGCTATGTCCTCTCCGGGACAGTGGTGCCAGACTAAAACACTCAAGAAGGCAAGCAGCCCTTAGAACTCAAAAGCACCATTAGAACACACCTGTGCTGGAATGAAATCCATTCTACTGTAATTATCTGTATAGCAAGTATTAAACTTGAAAGCACAGGTGCTAGAAGTATAGGCAAGTAGAAAGTACTTGATGAATAAATAGTCTTTAAGCATAAGAAACAATTAAGACATTATGGAAGTACTAAGTCCAGTCACCAACCCCCATTCAGGACAGCTTACAAAAATACACTTTTCTCCGCCACTGGAAGAAAATATCTGAGAATTTATCCCTGCACTGTTGCACAGCCCTAAGTTCTCCATAAACATTGCTGTTGAATATAGAGAGAATATGGCTTTTGGCATACATACACAGGAATACAGATGTTCAGGCAACTCTTTCCTTCCAAACTTGCCTCTCAAAGAAGTGTATTACAGAATCACAGAATGATTTTGGCTCAATGGGACTTCAAAGACCATCTAGCTACAGCCCTCCTGCCAAAGAGCAGGGACACCTTCCACTAGAGCAGGTTGCTCAAAGCCCCATTCAACCATGTCTTCAACACTTCAAGGGATGAGAATCCACAGCTTCTCTGGACAACCTGTTCCAGTGTCTCACCACCCTCACAGTAAAGCTCTTCCTAATATCTAAATTAAACCTACTCTCAGCTTGAATCAATTTCCCCTTGTCCTGTTAACTCCATGCTCTTGTAAATAGTTTCTCTCAATATTTCCTGCAGGCTCCCTTTAGGAATGCTGCAATTAGGTCACCCCAAAGCCTTCCAGGCTGAACAATCCAAATTCTTTCAGCCTCTCCTTGTGTAAGGGAACTTATTATAACATATGCATACTGAACCTTCACACCATTTTATTCCTCCAATTCTTTGGAAACTTCTCACAGGATATTCTCCCAGATATTGATAGATTTTTTTAATAAAAAATTCTACACCTTTGAAATGATTACTAGAGAACCAGGTAAAAAGTTTCCCTAAACTCACAGAGATGGTTTAAGCACATATTAGAGAAGACGATTTTTACTTCCATAAAAAAGGACCAAAAAATTACAACCTATTTATTTTAGATGGCAACTGCACATAAAAGTATTTCCAAAGGGTTGTTGTTTGAGAAGAGACTCTTATGTATTTATCATCATACCTGGCTCACAATTTATTTAACAGAGCAGAGAAAAAAATCAAAGTAAAATATTGTTTTCCATAGAAACAGAAAACTTAGCCCAAAGCCTCTTAAACAGAAAAAAGCATATATTTTGTATTTACATGCCCACCTTTCTCTCCATCTTCATCACTAACCATAGCTTCCCAATCATCCAGACCTGCATCTTCTGTTTCATCTTCTTCCTCCTTTTCTTCTGAAACTAAGAAACCCAACACTGAAGTTAGAAAAATGTCAGTCCAGCAACATATAACATTTTTAGATTCCCCGTCTTTTGACATACTGACAACTGCAACTTACAAGTTTGCTGTTGCCATAATTCTATTGAATTATCTCCAAGTTCCATAAAAATAAGATGCTACATATTAAAAAATGATCTCCAATTCTCTCCACAAAAATGATGCAGTGCTAGCATCTTTGCCTAGACAAACTTTCACGGAAGACACAGAAAACCTAGTCAGCTAGTTCCTGTCTGACTATCATGCCAGTGCCTGCATAATGCCTCCCAAACCTGTACCACAATCACCATTCTTGCAAGGAGCTGCCCAATTAACAGTCATCATGTGTAACAAAGTGGCAGAGAAACAAGAATACAAGTTAGAGCAGAATTTTAACTAGTGAGAATATACAAATTGTCTATAAAAAGGACACCAGGTGCCTTAACATAATTATGCCATGGATTCCAGAAGCATTAAACATACTCATTCAGCAGGAATTCAGTAAGATTTATGAAAAGACTGCAGCTCTTAGTAAGAGACAAATGGAAAAAGGTAAATGTACAACCCTCTCTAAAAGAGGCACTATACAATATATATTTGCTGCAGTACACGTGTCATCAACTTCAGCTCTCTGAAATGAAGAATAAGTTCCACACTGTTACAATATTAACTAGGAACTAATGGTCTGCCAGTGAGCCCCTCTCTTATGGCAATGGAACAGCAATCATGATATAAATCAAGCTAGAATCACAGGACACATTCAGCTTTGTTTTCTAAAGCTGCACATTTTGTCAGTATTTGTCTGACTTAAGAACAAGGGTAAAAACTGAAAGTCTCCTTGCTGAGGAAGCCCAGTGCAATGTGATTTTGACAGAGCAAGTATTGTGTGTAGGCAAAGATGAGAACAACAATCTGATCAACAAAGTTGCTGATAACTCAATTTCACAAGCTATCACATCTTCTGCATTCAGCACTTGTGAAAGCAAAACATGTGGAATAAAGAACACAGTCACTGAATACTGCACTATCAATTCTAGAAGCAGCATATTTCCTCCCTACCTCCACCTAAATGTTGACAAAACAGACTTGTAAAAGTAAGTGAAAAGTCTGGAGAGCAAGTAAGGCACTGAATGTGCTCATTTGAGATAACTAAGCCAATTGAAACTGGAGTTCACCCAGAACAAGGGACCTTTACGTGCTTTTTTTGAAGCTTCATGCCTTCTACTCCATAAAGTATCATCAGTTCCTCCCTTAAGAAAGGAGGAAAAAAAAGGCAACTATCTCAAGAAAGGATGGCCATTCAGCCCCATCCAGCAAGGTATGATAACTATCATGCAGCACTGACACACAAGCTTAAGGATTTGAAACTTATTAGCATTACCACCAACCTGGATCTACGGGAAGAGGAGCCTCTTCTTTCACTGGTGTTTCCAGTTCTACAGCATCCTCAGCTGTGGAAGTTACCTCCACACTTTCTGAAATTGCAAGACAGGAAGTTGGTTGCTACATATTTTCAAAGTGCAAATTCTCTTACACATACTGCTCCAGCTTATTTGGAAAACATTTGGCTTTCTAAGCAGTTGAATAGATTTACAAGATAGGTCCATTATTGACATTTAAAACTCCTCCCATTCTTTAAAAGACAGGAGAAAATGAAGTAATACTAGTGAGCTACCCATATTTCCCCTACTGTTCCATTAGAAATGAAAACTAAAAAAAAAACAAAACAAAAAACACCAAAGAAAGGAAGAAAAAGAAAAAAATTACTGGTACAATTCAGATAAGTATCTTTTGTGAAAGGCCTTTACACCACCATCTCCAACATTTAGAAAATCTAAATTCTGAAATACAATTAGCTTAAGATTAGCTGGTTTATTTCAGAAATACTTCCAGAAATGTGACTGATCGATTAGGTGTCCCTATATACAAACTACACCTTCTTTATTTTCTGGCTGCTGCTGCTTCTTTCTCTTTTTGTCTTCATATATTGGCCTCTTCTTTGGCACAGAGTCTTTGGATGGCACTTCAACACCTTCAAAACAAACAAAAAAATTGTTAAAAAAATCCAGGTAATTAATAAACAAACTTTGGTTTAAGTGAGAACATGTTTTCCAAAACTGGAAGATGGAGAAAGAGTAGAAAGTTCAATGCATATTTTATCTTTTTTAAAAGTCTGAATTCAAAAGCTAGAAAACTTGAGTGAAGTAGTTTTTCAGATACTCCTGACAGCTCTCAGAAAGAAGTCAGATAACTGGAAGAAGGGGATGCCAATGAAACAAAAAAAAATTAAAAAAATTCCAATTGGATCATATGACTGCACGTTTGAATTTATCACAAACCTGCATAAAATGTCATGAATACATCCCTTAACAATTTAAAGTCTGCTATGCAAAAAAATCACTTAAAACCTGTCAACCAATGGTCCTAGTTTCACACAATTTGAAGTAGCTCACAGGCAGAACTCTTCTTAAATGCTCAAGGTTGTTCAGCAGACAACATTTTCCCTTTTGCTCTGTGTGGGGAGGTTTGTGGTTTTTGATTTGTTTTGTTTGTTTGGGTTTTGGTTTGTTGTTGTTTTAAGGGTTTTTTTTAATTTTACAATACTGATGGTTTCAGGTATTAAAATAATGCCAGGTTCAATTCACCAGCTGCATCTTTGCCTCACCAGGAAGTGAGAAATATATGTAATACATGAAGGGATTCCATCAAAACCAGAAATTCAGTGCAAAGACAAATTAAAAACTGAATTACTGTTGCACGTTCAAATTTTTTTCATGTAATTTATATTACAGAGTAATATACATTACCTGAGTAATTTACATTGCAGATTTTACAAAAATCCAGTTGTAGGGGCACATAAATAGAAAGATTCTAATAGCTACAGCAATAACCAGAGCCTTGGTGTTATGTTTAAGAGCTCCAAACATTTTACTAGCTACAAAGATTGCTACATTTATACATCCACCTACCAGTAAAGTGTCAGTTAGTGTACTCTACAAATACACTCAGTACTCACAAATTACTTTACAGTTGCCAATGATTCAGGAAATTTTACTTACAACATATTGGACAATTTTACTTCATTCCAATGGAGACAATTATACTTCACAGAAAAACAAGAAAGCTCTTACATACTCCTGGCGAATCCCAGAGAAAAACATATCTTCTCCATGTACTTCCCCCATTGTTTTTGAAGCAAAACAGCACACTTTCTTAATTGAGCATGTGAACTAATTCAACAGATCCAGATCACTGGTCTTACAAGACCTCCAGCACAGCCCATGTGCTTTTCCTGGTCTTTAGACTACACCACTTCTTCAAGTGCTTTTTCCTAATTTCAACAAGTAACATCTTTAAACCACAAGTAGATGTATTAAAAAGCTGGATATTCAAAGTGTAAGATAAAAACACAGAAACACAGATACTTAAACCTACTTAAAAAATAAAGGGGAAGGGAGGGCACACACTGCCTTCCTTGACAACAGAGCAACTTCACATGGAATCACTCAGCACTTGCCCTCCTAGCTCCAGATAGGAAAAAAATAAACACAAAGTAATAACAGATATAAAGTTTTGTTGGTTTTTTTGGCTTGGTTTTAATTATTATTCAACTTTACTGCTTACCCTGAGCTTGGAGCAGTTTAAGAGTAGCCTCTGCTCTGGCTCTGGCTTCTCGCTGAGCTTTTGTTAAAAGCTTTCCCTCCTTCTTCAAACGTTCCTTCCTCTCTTTTTCTTTCTGTTTCTTTCTTTCTTTCCTCTCTTGCTCTAATCGTTCCTAGAGAAAGATAAATGAACATGCAGAAACTCTAAAGCATGCTTTACACAAAAGCTGCCCGAGTATATTCTGTTTACGAGAAACGTATTAAGGATTAATTCACCAACTGCACCAGCAAGCAGACAGATTAAGGTTACTCTCTCCCTTATTTTATCCTTGGAGTGAGATATACGGTACCTCTTCTTTGCGTTTTGCTTCAAGTTCTTCCAGTCGTCTTATGCGTTCTTCCTCCTCTTTTTTTGCCCTTTCTTCCTCCTCTTTCATTTTAGCCAAGGCCTCTTGCATGGCTTTAACTGTGGCTTTACTGGGACCCTTCTTCTTCTCTTTCTCTTTTTCTTCTTTCTCACCTTTCTTTTTTTTCTTGTCTTTTTTCTTTTTGTCCCCCTCATTATCATCAGCTACAGAAAGAAGAGGCATACTTTCAAAGATCCCAGAAGTTTCAAAGATACTCTAAGTACAATTTATGTTTCAAATACAATAGATAACATCAAATGAGGAAATTTTTCACTGGCTTCTACATAAACATTTCGTAACGAAAACAATAAAACTCTCTTAAGTCATGGCCTGAAGTCTTAAAGTATCAAAATAACAGGGAAGTGAAAAAGTACTCTTGCAATACAGAAGTATAATCATATACTGTAATGAGAATTCACCATCTGGCTTGTTTTCCCATGTACCTGAACAAACTAGACCAGAAAACACAGCCACCTATGAGCCAACACAAAGAGGCAGATAAAGCTACCAAATTTCTAGTATTCACAATTCAAAATAAACCAAACTGTCCTCACTGCCTGGCACTTCCCTGGTTAACCTCAGTTAAAAACTACAATATTTAAATTACAGTTTTAGAAACCATGTTACAAACCTTCTGTTCCTGCAGCAGTCTCTCCTTTCTCCCCAGGGCCAGGGATTGCTGTAACTTCAGGAGAAGCCTTCTCTTCAGTTTTTTTTTGAGATTCCTTTGGCTTTGCTGGTTCTTTGCCACCTTCTAATTCTTCCTTCTCCTTCTGCTTCCTCAATTTGGCTTTTTCTTCTTCACGTTTTTTTCTTTCACGTTCTTTTTTTTCTGCCTTCTTCTGAGCCACTGTTTTTACTTTGAATGAAGGTTCTTCTTCATCATCCCCACTCTCTGCAGCAGGAGCAGACTTTGGCTTTTGGTTTTTCTTTTGTCCTTTTCTAGACTGGGAAACCTCATCTGATTCATCACCACTCTCGCCTGTAGACACTCCTCCCCCACGCTCTTTACTTTTTTTAATGTTAGTTTCATCTTCTTCTGACAGATTGTGTTTTTTATTTGACTTCTGAGTTTTCCCTTTGCTTTTCTTAAGCTGTGTCTCATGATCATCATCATCACTGCCAGAAAGCATGTCTTGTTTTGCTTTCTGAGCTTTTCTCGATTTTTTATCTTTATCTTCCACTTCCTCACTGTCATAGTCATTTTCCAGATTGGCTTTTTTACTCTTTCCTTTTCTTTTTTTATCTTGTTTTGATAAGCTTTCTTCATTGTCATTTTCAACCTGGTAATTAGACAATTCAATAATCAGCCATGAAAAATTACTTGCTGTCAAGAGCTAAGAGGTAACATTGAGATACATGAAGAAAAACCTCTCTTATTGAACAGAAAGTTTGAAAGCAGTAACTATTCCTGTTGAGTGCACCATACTTCAGCCTACAATTAAGATTTATTCTGATTGGCTTTGAATAATTATCACATCAATACGTGGCTTTTTTTGTTATTTACTTTACTATGAAAATATGATCAAATATAATTAAAAGAACATGCCAGCTGCATGTTTCACATAGGATCTCCAACTACACTGCAACACTATAAGTTCTCTGGGACAGAAATGTCTCATATTTTAACTATTTCCTATTAAAAAGCCCACCTCCCTCTCAGTGTTCACCTTTCCTGTAGAAGGTTGTTCCCTGTCAACTTTCCCTCCTTGCGCCTCTATTGACAGTTCCTCCAGCTCCTTCAGGATATCATCTTCACTAAAATAAGAAAGAAGTTAGGGCACTTAATCAACTGAATTTTTGGATATTGGCATAAGATCAGACAGGTGGAAAAAAACCCAAACTTACTCAAAATCTTGTTTCTTCTTCTCTTTTTTCTTTTTGCCTTTGGATTTCTGAGGCTCTTGATCCTTTGCAGCTCCTGCACCTTCTATCTCAGCAGCAAGGGCATCAATATCAATATCATCTTTTGCACTGAAATGAAGAAGGAAAGCAGGGTTATCACTAGTTCAAACATTAAGTTTACATAAGTAGAAGCCATCTGAAAAAAAAAAAAAAAATGTTTCAAAATGCAAAAGCAATCACAAAACATATGCAATCCAGGAAAAAATGCTCCATATTTAACAAATGATAATGCACTGTTACCTTATTCCACTCACTAGGAAGGGAAGGAAAAAACCTTCACAAGTGTGGTCTGCTTGAAGGGAGGTGGAACCATAAAACACATTCAGTTCTTGCAACCCCAACTTTAAAAGTTTAGCTATGCAATCTGACATAACTTCTCGGACAAGTGTTTCTAGACTGTCTGACTTTGGTCATCCAAAAGATGTTTGGCCTTTCAAATCACAGGTGTCATTGACAGAAAAGCAGCCACCACAATCGAAGTGTTAAAATGAAGCACAAAGTCACAACCAGGGGATCCTACTAAGAGATATTTATCTGCTCTTTCAAACAACCTTTAGCAAACAAAATCTACTGTATTTTTATTTAGCAAATAAGTGAAAGTTCTTTACAGCTTCCAACTCATAATAACAGTTAGCTATGCTTTGCCATCAGACTAAAAATCTTGTTATCTTTCAAGATAAGAAGTCACACAGATGAAAAGAGTTCAGCCCCAAGACAGACTTTAAAGCAGATCATAAAAAAATACTAACGTAGTTGGCAAGCAATCATTTGTACCAGTTACCTTAGTGTTACCTCTCTCAGGCCTACAGAAAGCCAAAAGAAGTTTTTGTCCAGATATTTTACCACCTAATCACACTCACAGTAAAATTTTAAGAAAGGAGACTTACTTATTCCATGTTTCACACAGAGCTTCAGTACACTGATGCTACTTTTATCACAACAGGCAGTTTCAAAACCTATTTAATCAACAAGTTGTTAGTATTTCACTTAACTGCCTCTTAAATAAATGGGCAGAAAGCTGATGTTTTACAATTTCACTGCCTCATTTATTAGCACCCACTCAGGATAAATCAGCCAAAGGCTGACTCACCAAATACCCAAAACTATATCCAGAAAATAAGGGAAACCAATTTCTTCCAGATTTAGGACTTCCAAAATATAACCAAATTCTAAACTACCAAAACTTCAGTTGCGTCAATTTATAAATCCATAAGTTTAATCTTAATAAAGAAAACTAAGTATTTAATTATACAGCTACAGATTTTAAAATTCAGTAAGTCTAAGTTGCAGTTCTCTGGAAAAAGGAAAGGGCTGGATTCTTCTGCAAGTGAATGCTGACACTAACAAATATTTTATCAGACATACTGCAAGTCACCAAATATACAAGTCACCAAAAACTGTCAACATGTGACAACAGCACAACTAAGCAATGAAGTATGTCATTTATTTAAAGGCCAAGACTGATGATTTGTATTTTTAAGATCTCATCTTTTCTTTTGGGTAGACTGAACAAACCAAATAAAAAGCACCACAACAAAGTACCTCACAGTACAGTACCTGTATTGCCAGAGATACTTTTAGTTAAGAGACGAAAAAACACACCTAAAATATACCTAGTAACACTCCCTCATGCGCTGACTTGATTTGTTATACGTTTGTCAAAAGAAATGTATCTCTCAAATAGTTAATGTAAGATCTCTAAAGTAATCCTTATCTCCCTCAAGAAAAAATACACATTTTGGCCATTCTCACTTCAAGATAATTTGATGTTTCAGCAATTAAAGTGTCATTTTTATACGCAGTTTAACTGGCTCTATCAGGGGTAACAGCTGAAGTAAAAATGCCACTCACTTGTATATCTAGAATTAAAGCTCTAATGTCAAGCTAACTACATTATCCAGGCCTACACATAGGCCTTCAAACTTGTTTTTGCATTAATGACTGAATATCAAGTTTATTAAGCACATTTGCTTTCTTCACTTTCCTCTAGGAGTTAATGGAGGAGACTGAAGTAGCTTGAAGTAGCTTGAAAACACCAAAATATATGCTCAGCTACTACTTCTTCCAGGGCTGTACTGCTCCCCTTACTAGAGGATCTTAACCATGTGGTTTTTCAGGTACTAAAGCACCAGGCCTTTAAGCAGCTCATATTTTACATGGATATTATCAAAGCTCACTTCTCACAATGCAGTTTAGCAGAAAGCTATGTCCAAACATAAAACACATGGGTTTTTTGCTACAAGTAAAGAAGATTGCTCTGGTACCTTATGTTTTCCAGGGTACAGGCTTTAAGAAGGTAAGATTTTATTTGATGTTATATCAACTCACTTCAATTGATCTTTGAAGAAGAAAACTTCTTTAGGGGGGAAAAAAAAAATCTCTAACACTGAAAAAAACTATTTAGCAGACATTAAGCTTTAACACCCACCAGCAAGAACACTTTATGAATAATAATAATAAAGATTGTCCAGCTGTCACAATAGCGGCATCAATACAAAAGTCTTTTTGAACTTGGCTTTCATTGTTTAGTTTCTGAAAAAATAGTCAATGGTTTCTGACAAAAAACAACACCCAAACAAACAAACCACTCAAAATAACCTCTATACTTTCCACTACATTTCCACTTACTAGGAAGTGACAGAGCAAGCTTCAAATATTTGAGCCTCAATGAAGTAAGAAGTGAAATTAAGGCTGCACACAATTATATATACTGCTATATAAGAACTGACAAGCAAAATTATCATTGGAAAGTCAAGGAATTCAAACTAGCTTCCATTACTACAAGTTTATTCCCATACTGATCTTGAATTTCCTTACATTTTAAAACTAATAATATTCCACTAGGATTTCATAAGAGAGTTGAAAAAATTAAGAAGGTGCTCCTCCCACTCCTGGGAAGGTCTTACTCCTTTTTATAAGGAACTCACTACACTTAACTATGTAACATGTATCACATCTCCTATGGGCATTTGTCGCACTATTGGGAACAGTGAGAACAACACAGACTCTCTTGTGAGATGAACAGAAGAGTTCTTCCTCCTAAGGTTTATTACCTCAGATCTTCTTTTATAGACTGATACGTGAAAGTACAGAAAAGTAAAACTCTTATTGGTTAGTAAACTCACCATCATTGGTCAGTGGGGTACACCACCAACCTTCTCTTGCAAGAAAACAAGGAACTGACAAACAGCACCTGCAAGGCTGTTTTCTACCTCTGAGGATTATTTTTATTCTTCTTTATGATTTCCCAGGCCACTTTCTCAGGCAAGACTGAGAAAGTTATGTGGCCTGATATTCCACAGGCACTGTGCTCCCTGCTTCATAGTTAGCATCCATAGGCATTATTAGCTATACCATGGAACTCTTTATTGTAAAGGCTTTTAAATAGTCTCCCTACACATATTTCAGAAATCCAAACATTCTTTCAGGAACCTCCTTCTCCAAGATCTCCCAAGGTCTCCATTGAGCCTTTACTAGGGTCCAACCCTAAGAGGGCCTGATACAGGAACCTGAAAGAACCAGAATGCTCACGTGGTTTTCAATTTTAACCTCAAACTGCTTTTGCATGAAGACTTTATAAACAGATTTCACAGCCTCACTACCTTAGACCATTCAAGCTCATAATGCTTTGCACTAAAAAAACCCCTCACATTTCCCCAACACAAAGGGCTAAAGGAGGTCTGGAAAACAAAGTGCTACTGCACTGCAGAAGAGTTATTTCCCTGATTTTCCTTTGTCTTTGTTTCACAGGTGAAGCCTAAGCCACCTCTGTTATTCACATACTTTGATTCCAGCCTCTGTTTTTGCTGACAGATATAAAACGAGTTTTGATATTGCTAAAGCAGTGTTTCAATGCATTAAATTACAGCAGGAATTAGGTGTGTTTACTTCACTCAAACCTAAACAAGCGGTTTTCAAAAAAAATGGCTACAGATATTTTTCCACAGAGGTCTGTGCCTAAGATAGGGCAAAACTCTACAGTGGTAAAAGACATGTGAGATTCATTAAAGGAGAGTGCAGTAATCAGTAACACGTACACAGAGATCACTACATTTCATGTCTCAAAGTATTTTTTTTTAGAATTACATCAAAAAGAAAAAGTGCTCAACATTTTCTCTACACAATTTCACTGTCTTTTGCCATTTAAGCAGGATTACAGTAATGCATTTTTAAAATAGCACAGAGAAACATTTACATACTTTATATTGAAAAAATATTTACCTTAATGCCCTAAAAATTACATTATGAACTCAACTGTTTCCCAAAAGGGTTTTAGTACAAGTTGTCTGCACAGACTAATGAAAACCTCTGTATTACATGGGAGAAGCCATTTGAAGATAGATTCCTGAATATTCATAGGGTCACAAGTTAAATGCTGTGCTAACACAACATTCTGTACTAAACCAGGATCAAATATATCCAGACCATCCCAAGTAAGCCCGAGTAAGTGTTTGGAGATTTTTAAGACAGACATGGGCAACAGAAAAAACAAAGCATCAAATCAGGCCAGTAACAGAAATTGATACCCAAAACACAACCTAAGTTGCTCATGTTGCATGTTAAACAAGAATGCGCAACAATAAATAAAAGCTACGATTCCAAATCCTGCCTATAAGAGAAAGTATGAAATGTCTTTCAGTGTGAAGATTAAAACAGCTAGGAAATAAAAGAGTTGTCACCTACCGCTGCTCAGTCAGATGTACAAAGACATCCAGTAGCTCTGCTATTTATAAGATCCCACACAGTTGCAAGCTATTGAGTCAGAAAAGGGAAAAAAAAAAAATCTTGTGACTGATAGATGCAGAGTCTGTAGGAAAAAAAACCTCTGCCGTGTTTCTCTTGCTGCTACAGCAAGGAAACAGTATTGAAGATTAGAAACACAGCTTAAAACAAACAAATCATCCCCTCAACGAATACATTGTATCTGCCAAAAAACATTAAAAACACCTTAAGGTGTTTGGCTTATTTTATTTGAGGGGATGTTTGGGGTTTTTTTTACATGAGAAACAAGCACAGTTTTGGATCAAGTTCTTTTTCTGATGCAATGGCCTGCAACAGCCAGAACCTAGAAATTCCCTGTGGAAGCCATCTGGATACCAGAGCTGACCCTAACACAAACTCTGATTTACAGACACTGAAATTCACATTAATCTTAGTTTTCATATTCTAGGGTTTACTCAAGTCTTTTACAGGCATGCTTTCCCATTTTTGCTTACAAAAACCCCTCACACAGTGAAGTTCACTGTTTCTAATACTTGTTCACAATTAGCAAGATTTATTTTTAAATTCTGAAGTTCCACAATTTCTTTTAGTCTATAATATCAGGTGTTCATCAGTGCACCACTCACCGGAACAGAAGCTGTAATGCTCCATTCAAGATTTAAACTTAAAATTCTCAAATAACAAATAAAAAAATCAATGCTCCCTAATAAAATATGTCAGAACAATTACAAGTACACTTTAACTATTTATCACTTCTCTCTTCCATGGAAGGTTAAAAACTTACTTTAAGTACTGACAGAGTTAATACATTCATCATTAAGAGATTTTCATAGTATGAACCTGCCATACTAAGGACAGATACTGTCTGCAACATAATCTCTGGAACAGACAAATCTAGGCATGGAAATCTGAAAGACTTCCTCGGCACTGCCCAGGAAAACAAAGCCAAATGCAGGAAGACAGTACTACAGCTACTGAAATAAGAGTTAATAAGCTTTTATCATTTATCTTTGCGCAGTGAACTTCTGCAGCTAAAATGCATAATTGCCCTTCCTTGCCAAACAAGATCCTCCAGCTTTCCATGCCAGTTCTAGTGAAGGAAAGCCAACTGACCAAGAGCATTTCACAGACTCTCTAATAAGAGACAAGCTCGTTATATTAGCAAGACCACCAGCAAACAGTTCTTAAGACCACACACAGTTGTGACTTCCAGTACACTTATTACAGTACCTACAATACATCTCCCCAAACACAGAGGAAAAACTTCATTATAAACAGGCACCGTGCAGCTACATGTGACAGAGATGGCATCCTGACTAGGCAGCAGTGAGATAAAGGGCAAAAAAAGCTACTAATCCATTCATGAACTGAAAGAGTGAAGCAACAGGATTATACAAAGGAGCTGAGTTGCCCTCACTCATATCAATTTGACTCTATTGAAAGTAAGTAAATGTAACTGCTGAAATTAAATGGAAAAATTCAGCTTGAAATGAGACAAGCCCCAAACTACTGTAAATCCAACTTCCAGCTTTGCAAACAAAGTCGATAACACTTTCCTGCTGAAACCAAAGCTGAAGTGTACCCACAGACTAACAAATTACAAGAACTTTTTGATCTACTGCACTGAGCGACACAAACAGGCTTACTTGTGCTTGCCTTCATCTTACAGTTAACATGCTAATTCAAATCACACTAAAAATCTTTCACTTAGGTTTTCAGCTGCCTCTGTTAAGATGAAGTTGAAATGTAAGAAAAAGCTGTACAATTAAAAACAGACTGAAACAAAGAAACTAAACTTTAGTGTGAAAGAGGCAGAAGAGTCAGCAAGTTGACACAGCAAGAAAGTTGCATCACTGGGAACTCACTGCCCACATTCCTGCATAATCAGAAGTTCATTTTTGCTGAGGCAACCTTGGAGGTATTTCATCAGTTACATGACACCAGCTCTTCTAACTACCTTCAAAGGAACATCACTGTCATTAAGTAATTTTGTTTGCTTAAGAAAAAGAAGTCCTTGACCTTCAAAAAGACTGAAGAGAAGCTGAACCATCTCTTTCCATGTGTTTGGTTTTGCAGTAGTTTCAGACCAAGTAAAACTAATAGCTCTAGACAGACTTTTATCATTGTTTCCTTAACCATCCTCCACATATGTGAACTGTACACTCTTTAATAAGATGCATTTATAAACACAAGATTATCCAAAACCAGCAAGTTACCAACGCTAAATGACATACTTGTAGTTGTTTTCATCTGTAGTATTGATATTGTTTTAAAGACAGAATGCCATTTGAAGTTCTTCTACAGCAACTGGTCTAAACTGTGTCAAAACATAAGCCACTATGGAAGTAATCATTTAGTTGTTCAAAACCCCACATCACCAACTTGTTCTTTAAGTGGGTTATGAAATGAAAAATGCAGACATCTGCTGGCTCAGCAAGACTATTCAAAACATGAAAACAAAGCCCTGGCCTTTTTCTCATTTTGGCCTATCAACGTACATCAACACCACAAGCTTCATTTTTTTTGGTTTTGTCTTTTCCTCCACTGAAAATATTTAATTTACATATAACATATGAGACAGTTCGAAATTCAGAAAAGAATGAACTGTGCTCCTTTCTCAGCCCAGAAAATTAAGGAGTGTCCACATGAGCACCAGCTGCAACCCACTGCTGCTGAGAGTGCATAAAGAAGAAAAATAAAACCACAGCCCTAGAAATAGGGCACCCTCCTCTTGCCTTTTCCACTAGGGTGCAACGGAGGGAAGAACTGACTTCCTTGCCCATTCCCAGCTACACTTCCCCTCTCATCAGGCTCAGGCAATCCTGTGGCCACAAGTCCATGCAGAAAACCCGTTTTGGGCAGCTGATGAAAACACACACCTGATTTGAACTGTGGGCCCATAAGCACTGAATGCACTGCAACAGAAGCAGGTGCAGCTGGGGACAGCAAGAGTAACACCACAGGGTTTGAACTGTCCAGTAGCTCAACTGAACTGAGTTTTACATGAAACTACACCTTGTGATTTTTCATAGATGAAGGAAGCTGGTGAAGTTACCTAATTACATGAGAGAGCAAGGAAGTAAAATCTGACTAAAAGGATAATTGCTTTTCATTCAAGCTCCCCAAACAATGATTTCATTATTAAAGAGTCATGCCCTCTCTTACAAGTTTGGCTGGGGAAAAAGAGTGGCATAGCTATCAGCTAAGCAAAACCTGAAAAAAAGAGGACTACACCTTTAACCCACACAGATTCTAGAAAAATAAGAAGTCTCCTTTATAAAACCCAGATTAAAAAAAACAAAAAAAAAAAAACAACAACAAAAAAAAGAACATTCAACCACACACCACAACCCCACAACCTAAAATTTCCATTTAAACAAAGATATAGCAAAACTTCAAGATAAAAAGCTTATGTTGTGGCTAGCAGCTGGCAACAAGTCTCTCTGGAATAAAGCAGCTCTTCATAGTTCAGTTTATGTGTTTATACTCAAAATATATAATGATGACTAAAAGCATGGAATATGAAACACTAAGAAACTAAGCTTCCAATCTTCCCTGAACAAGTTCTTTTGGGGTTTTTTTTGTTTAAGAAAAGTGCAAAGACAACAGAAACTACCACCAAGTTCAGTATTTCACAACTTCCATATCCTACACATCTCACTGTATAAAATCAAAATACATCACAAAAACACCACTTAAAACAACTTCAGAACTACACTTTATATTGCTTATAATCCCAAAGAGCAAACGATGTCCCCCTACATTAGCTGTAATTAAAATCAACACTTCATCTTACAGCATGTATTGAAAGAAACATTTTTCAGGCTTTCAGAAGTCTTCAGAGAACTGAAACAACTAATTCTGCAATTCCTGATGGCTTCCAATGTACTATTTTCATACTTTTCATAAATAGTAGTTATACATGAGATTTAGATTCCATCATGAACATAATGAAAAGAATAAAGATTTCCACAAGAAAAGCTGCTTCTTACAATATCCCTAGTGTAATACAGTGTTTTTTGGTTTATGCTGCCCTTACCACAAATATTTCATGATCCTTACAGACTTTTTACAATGATGCTTTGCTTTAAAATAAAATCCAACAAGTATATACGGTTTTCTTGTAAATATGAAATGCCTGTGTTAAAAACTATAGGCTTGGGGGGAATAGAAATATAAATTTGCATAGAACAGGACAACAAATTTCTGTAATGATGAATTTATTTTGCATTATATTACTCCATCTTTCAGTACAAAATCTTCCATCTTCCAGATGAGATTTGAAAAACAGGCATTTCAAGGGTTTATCAGCTGTTCTCCTTGATGGAGTTACAGAAAGCTTTGCTTGTGGAAATATTTTTGAGAACCAGATAAGTTACAACAATACTCTGGTGTACAGAATGTTTCCAAACTACGTTCTAACCTTCACAGAACTTTCCTACACAGCCCTGAGATTTTACTTAACACACTAATAGAAAAGGAACCAAAGAGACTGACTAGTTGACAATACCAGACAGAAAGCAATACACAGCATCAGTAAGAGCACTGTCTGTCTTATTTTAGCATCAGTATTCACTCTTGGCTGCAGCACCTGTAATTTCTAAAGCAATAAACATGAATGATCAGAGTGGAATGCCTAGGCAACAGGTCACATTATTAAAGGGCAGAAGAATAAACACAGCTAAATACTACCTACTGGAAACTAAGGTAAACTATTAAGAGAAAAAGAAGGTGACTTAAAGCTGGGAGAAGAGAAAAACACATGAAAAGCTAACACTTTCAAAGAGCCATATTCTATGCAAGCAATAATCTGTAACACAGACTACAAAGCACACTCACTAGGAAGCCTACAGCAGTAATTTGAGGTTCAGATTCAAAGCAGAGTCCTATAGTTTAAAATAGCCTTTCTTCACACACATTAAAAAAAATTTCCTAACTAAATTCCAAAGACAGGAGGATAGACAGAACCAAGGATAGAACCTTGATGTACCTTCTACCATTACAACCATATCAAAGAACCAAAGCATAACACTCCTCCCGAAAGGAGCTAGACTATACATCAGAGCACGTGCTCTTCAATTAGGAAAGCTTGAAAACTTGGATATCTCATCTTTTTATTGAAATATATGCTATAAAATTTCATTTGAAAATCAGTGATCAGCACAAACACAAAAATTCTAAAGAGGAAACAATTAAAACAACTTCCTACAGCTTAGGAGCTTTTTTGACCGAAGACACTCTCCACCTTCACAGAGCACCTAACACACTACAAAGTGACCATATATCTGACCATTCTAGATAAATATGTTCTTCACTGGCAGATGCACAGCAATCAAGCAGCAAAAATTACTAAGTTCCAGAAGGGCATAACAGAGGTGCTGGTATAGTATGCACGGATTTGTAGTGTTCAAGTAACAATATGTATTCATAACAGGCTACAGTCTTGCATTTTCATTCTCTTCTTGCTCATCACAGCTATCATCTCACTCACAGTCTTGTTATAGAAACAGGGTATAACTACATAGGGACAAAATTTATCCTGAGCCTCATTTCCCAGCACACTTATCAAAACCCATTGATATAACCGCTACTGTAGTCAGTGGAAACAGGGGAGGAGGATACTCCACTGAAGAAGTCAAAGCTATGGAGGTGAGGGGAGAAAGAGTAAAGATTACTTGTACCTTACATAATTTGTCTTAGTGTGTTGAGCAGAGAATCTCCTTCCTGTCACCACATCAATTCTCAAACAAATATTCACAGCATAAACATAACCACCTGCATCCTTCCCACATGCTTCCTCTGCACTACAAGTTGTGCCCATGAGCTGCCACATGCTTTGGGAGCTGGAGCCAAAAAGGATGTAAGAAACTGTACCTGTAACATAACTGTTGGGAAAAGAGAAGAAAAGGAGGGAATAAATAGCACAGAACTATATGGCACAGAAATGAAGATGCAGCAAACAAATCCAACTGGAAGCCTTTGATTACACAGTGCCATTCCTCTCTCACTTAACTAGAAATGGAGGGGAGACTGATGGAGGATTTTAAAACTCCAAATTGCACAGATGCAAACATGCAGTGCATCCTCTCTCTCAGGGGAACTTGACATCCACAAGGATATCACCTAAAACCAAGACCACCAGTAAATGAAAGTTACCTCTGCAGGTAACACCTGTTCCAAAACATCACTGGCCTTCCAGGTCCATCCTCACTTCCATCCCTCAAACCTCCTGCTATAAAACACCATCAGTGTAACCATCTTGTCCTCTTTTCTCAAACACATGCCTGTCTGTATTTTTCTTCCACATCATCCCTCTCCCTCCCATACAACTGCTAGCCCTGTCACAGTACTGTCACTGCTAGGAGCAATTCCTAAGCTTGGCACCGCATTTCCAAGACCTCAGGACTAAAGCCTATCAGAGCTTACTTTGACTGAACTTCTGACCTGCCTGCAACTGTTCCCTGATTTAGCTGTGACAGCAATTTCTCTAATTAACCAGGTGCCTATGCCTAATTGGTTCTACTTTTGTTTACCTGGGCACACTGCAACCATAGTTTCAAATAGAATCAGTGACAAATAGTCACTGCACAGAATGAGATATTCACAAGTCCACAACAATAATGTAGTGTAGAGAAATACAGGCCCGGTATGGGAGCAGTGGCCTTGAGAAAGGAAGAGACAGAACACAGCAGGGCACAGGCATAGATGATAAACAGAGATGGCCTCTACAGACTCGGCAAAGGACACCCCACAACTTGAGAGACACTGGCTAAAAGAAGCGCAGACCTGAACGAAATTGGTTTTAGGGGTAATAAACAAGAAAGAAATAGTATTTAATACACAGCGCCTTTCTCTTATTTGGATGTACTGTGGTGGTACCAATGGAGGTAGCTTCATGGAATAATCAGTGAAGAGCAAAGTCACATTAACAAGCATATAAAAATGATCTCAAGTGGATCCTAGAGCGAGGAAGATGAAACCATAACCATGAGCAATCACACGCACCCAGTGAAGGACACCTGATGCTGACAGCTCCCTGCAGCAGCTCACCACCAGCACCAGGATGAAACCACTGACCTTAGGACTTGGCAACAGGGAGCATAATTACTGTAACTGCACTATTATTCCTTCTTTTTTGCAACATTAAGATCTGATGTAATAACAATTAGGTTCTCAAGATTTTAAATATTCTAACAAGAAATTCTTGACCTTTCCTTTAAGGTATGCTTCCATTTTTAGACACAAACGACATTTTGTGTGTAGCACACGAGAGAGGCCCGTGCTCAGTAATTTACAGAAGTATGTGCTGAGATACACAGAGGGAATGAAGTATCCAGCAGGCACCAAGACTCTCAAAGTGTTCCCTGCACACCAGCAGCTATCCCTGAAACAGCCCCAAGAACCAGAGTTTTTACACCTGAAGGCTCTTTCACGCATCTGGGATCTACCACACTGCGTACGAAGACATACACTAGGTCTTCTTTCCTTTAGAGCACAAATATCCAACCCTTCCTTCTTCACACTCAACTCACCTCCTCA
The DNA here is from genome assembly GCF_030490865.1 of Poecile atricapillus. Classification (NCBI taxonomy): domain Eukaryota; kingdom Metazoa; phylum Chordata; class Aves; order Passeriformes; family Paridae; genus Poecile; species Poecile atricapillus. The sequence goes on from NC_081249.1 coordinate 31,095,826, forward strand.
CCAGAGCTGCTCCCAAGACATTCCTGTGAAATACAGCCCGTGAAACAAGTTGATAATGACACTAAAAAGCAACACACATGGCATGGCAAAACAGGAAATCAGGAAAAACAGCCAGATGAGGAAAATACCTCACTGAGAAAATACTCATTAGTCAGAAAGGATCGGCAAAACCAAAACAGTTTATACCTTAATCTGAAACAAAAAGTAACAGCCTTAAGTAAGGATCAATACATGCCTAAGTAATAAGAAGTTATTAGAAGTGAAATAGTATTTTGTGACACAGCTGTCATGGGGAAAACTTCCAGAGGAGAAACACTTAATGGCTCAAGGAAAAAAGTTGTAGTTTCTAGTTCATACACATTTCAAGACATCAGTTTTCATTTAACTACCTGTCACTATTAAAAACTAAAAACACTCTTTAAACTGATTGTTTCTTTGTATTGTTAATTTATAGTGACAAGTAAAAATACATTCCCTCCTACTAGTGTATATATACACAATATCATTCGGTCAGCATTCCATATGGTTAATACAGCTGCCTTTATAGGAAACTCTTCCACACAAAAAAGTTCACAGATGGGTATTGTCCACGACGATACGAACATAACGACAGAGGCTACTCTCTTATCTTCCAATCACTAAAATATCCACCATTTGCATTTATTAAGCAAGCAGACGAAACATGTAGATATCAGTGTCACAGCACGATCTATAGCACCAACTCCCAGCAAGAGATAAAAAAATAATTAAGAAACCCACACTTGAATCACCTCAATTGCACTAAGCAGCTGTTTTTCAGCTGGAAATCGAGCGGCCTGTCCCTTCACGGACAAACACACGCACGGCCGGGCCGAGCCGGGCCTGGCGCGCCCCGCCTGCGATGAGGCCGCGAGCCCCGGCCGGGCCCGGCGCCTGACTCAGCGCCGTGTGGGCCGTGTCACGCCGCCGCGGGCGTCCCGGCCCGGGGGTCTCTGCGGCGGGACGGGGGAGCGGGAGGGGGTTTGCCCGTATCCCTCACCTCTCCTCGCTCCGGTTCTTCTGTTTCTTGCCCATGGCGGCGGCACCGGCGCGCAACCCCTCAGCGCTGACCGCGCGCCGCCCCGCGCGCCGCCCCGCGCATATGGCACCGCCGCGCGCCGCGCACGCGCCCGCTCCGCCCCCGGCCCCGCCCCCGCCGCGAGCCTCCGCGCGCGAGCGCCCCCTGTCGGTCGGAGGGGGAAACGGGCCCGCTCCCAGGTGCGCTCGGGCGCTCCAGAGAGACCGAGCGGCTCTGTGAAACCGGCTTTGCTCGCCTCCGTTTGCATCTCGGACAGCCCCCGGAAAATGTATAAGTGACTCCCCGAATCTTGTCGTTTCCCTCCAGGTCTTCAGGAAGCCCCGGAAAATGTCTAGATGAGGCCCCCAGTCTGTAGTTTCTCCCCAGCCCTCCTTCCTTCCCAGGGGCCGCAGGACTTGCCGGCACGATTGTGGCCCGTTTGGCCATGAAACCTGACTGGTAGTCAAAATAAACGCGTTTGAAAAGGTTTTACCTGGAGACAAATGGGACAGCTAAGTTAAAGTGGGGGAATGGAGAGGCTAAGGGGGAAGGTTTTATGGAGCAGGGCAGCAGTGACCAGGAAGTAATTTTGCTGCGGGACGTGCACAGGACACCGCCCCGAGCCCTTCACGGGGCTCCGCCGCTCCATCCCCAGCACCTCCCCGGCTACCTTGTAGGCGAAGTGTAAATAGAACTGTACCACCCTGAGGTGACTGGCCTTTTCCTAACCGGGGCGCCTAGGAGGCAGCACTGGGTTTACGGCAATGATCTAATGGAGCTTCAGGAATGGGAGACATTCAAAGTACGGCAATTCCTTCCCTTTCCCCGGATTTTCTCAGTGCACAGAGCTTTCACTCCCACTGCCCTCCAAGGAGCCCAGCGAGCACGGACGCAGCTGCGCTCTCTCACAGGAAAGCCCGGGTCCTGCTGCTGCGGCGCAGGAGGTGGCCGAGGTTCAGAGAGACAGCAAAGCGAGGCAGCAAGCACCGGGGCGGAGGGACTCCCAGGTGCGACCTCACCTTCTTGTGGCCACCTTCCTCCAGAACAAAGCAAGATGGAGCAGAAATCACAACGTTCACAAGCGGCACAGACATCATTTTATGTATTTATTTGAAAGGTTTTGAGAGCTGCACGTGTTCCGTTGTCATCACAAGGCCCACCGTTCTCTACACCTTTCAGCCTCAGGATCACCACCTCCATACGGTTTCACTCCCTATCACGCTGACTTCTTACTTCCCTCTGCCTTTATACAGCTGTAGCTCCTTATCAGTCTTTCCCACCCAAGCCCAGCTGTCTGCAGATAAGGCCGAGTTTATCTTCCCACCACGCCTTCTCCGTGAGAGCACTTCGATACCGGGAAGACAGATTTCCAAGAAATAAGAAAGCAGAACACATGTGTTGGATTTTGTTTGGTTTTTTTCTTTTTTCTTTTTTTGTTCCTTTTGCTTGCTTTAAAAAACAAACAAACAAACAAAACAAACCCAAAAAACAACAACAACGCGCTTTAATATCCCATTTCTTATATCAGTGGATCGTCTACCGCACTTAGAGGAAGAAGAAAGAGACAGCGAGCCGCAGCTGCTGCATCACAGCCGGTTCTCAACGAGCCCGCCGGAGCTGCACGGCTCCCGCAGCGTGACTTACCTCACGCCATCGCTCCGGGGCCCGGCCCCGCCGCTCCCGACCGCCACACCCCCGCCGGGGCCGGCCTCAGCCTCACGCCCAGCCCCGAGCAGGAATCCCCCAAAGAGCAGCGGAGGCGGCGGGGGCTGCCACCATCCCCTCCACAGCCACCAGAGCCGCCTACGAGACGGGAAAGTGACTTGGAAGCAGAGGGCGTGCCCTGCCCCGCCCCTCTCGGCCGAGCCCCGTCCCTCGCAGGCACGGCGCGATAGGAAACCGCGGCGCTCCAGCAGGCGGGTGCTGGCGGAGGCGGGGACGGCTCGGGGCGGAGCTGCGACGGTGAAGAGTGTGGGGCGGCCGCCTAAGGCGGGCTCCTAGTCCGCGGCTCCCTCCCGCAGGTGCGGCCTACACACACTCACACGCACGCACGCACGCACATACGCACGGATGCACGCACCCGGCACGGGGCGCGCGGGCCCTCGGGTCCGCAGCCAGTCAGCGCGTCGGGGGTAGTTCCGCGGGTGCGCGCGCGGCCTCCCGCAGGGACGCGCGCCCGCTTTCCCGGCCAATCATCGCGGTTGGGGGGCGTTCCACGAGCGCGCGGTCCGCCCCGCGGTGACTCTCGCGATAGCGGCGGAGGGGCGCGGCCGGCGCGCGAGGAAGCGGAGGGTGAGCGGCGGGTGCCGGGACCGGGTCGGGGTTGGGGTCGGGGTTGCGGCTGCGGCCGCGGGCGGCGACACCAGCAGCACCGCGCCTGGGGCAGGGCGGGCGGTGCGGCGCCCCTGGGAAGCCCGTCTTGAGCCGGGTGGGTGGGTTGTCTGTGGCGTTGTGTGTAGCGACTCCGCGGAGGGAGGCGCGCGGCGCCTGCGCAGTGTCCGCGCCGTGTGCCGCCTCCCTCGTCCGGGACCCCGGCGCCCCTTCTCGGCCGAGCGCGTCCCCGCCGGTGGTGCCGAGGCTCACGGCTGCGTAGAAGAAGCCTCTTGGCCTGCGGGGTTCCGCGACTTGGGAGCCGGGAGACTGCTGGGCAGCTCGGATTGCAGTGGGGACTGGCGGGGGTTGGTCCTGTTTTCCTTCCTGTTAGCTCGGAGGACGAGCCTCCCCTTGCCCCAGCTGAGCAGGGTCTCTCTGTCGCCTGGGGGACCTGCTGGTCTCTGATCCTTGCCGGCAAGGTTCGTGTTCCCTCTGGAAACACAAGAAAGGGGGAGGACAAACAGACTGTGGTTAGCAGCGTTGGGAAGAGGGAGTGTGGCGGTGACACGTGTGGCAGCGGGCTGGGCACTGCTGGTGCTGCGGTACCCCTCGACTGCTGCCGTGATCTGGGTACTTTTCCCGTCGTTACTTAAAATGTTTCTCATGCCTGCGTATGCAAGGTGTTGACAGAGCCAGTGCAGCTGGCAGTTCGCCTGCTTTGAAATACGGCCAAGAGAGTACCCTGGAACCCAAATTCAGTACGCCAGATCCGTGGTCAGAAGGTTGTCTGAGTAGGGTGACTGTGCATTGTCACTGTTTCAAAACTCTCAGTCACTGCACTGAGAATTTTCTGCAGTGTAAGTTTATTGGGGAGAGCAGTCGATTGTGTTGTCACAGCTCTTCGTGCACTCTCGTTAGTGTTTTGTGTCTTTTGATGTGTTTGGACAGGGAGAACTTTACAGAAAATTATTTTGTCTGTATTTCTTCACACAGCAATTAGGTAGTGGCTTTTAAATCCTCTTGCTGGCTGCCATAGGGTGCTGTTTGCAATAACAATTTTCTGGAACTAATTAAAACAGTATTGGCCTAGAGCATTTGCAGTTGAGCACCTTGTCTTTCTTGTAGCTGAGGAGTGTTAATTCAGATTTAAATATGTTAATGTGTCTGAGGGACTTAAAGTAATTGCATTTAAACTGCTGCCACAAACTTACATACTTACATACATACATATTGCTTGTCTTATTCTGAGACATACCTCCTTCCAGCAGCTTGAAGCTTTCCGACTGAATCTTCTTGTTTCAGAATATTTGTTAAAGTAGGTACATCTGGCTCAGGATGAGCATCCTTTTGGAACTGGTGAATTTTTCTTCTTTATATTAACAAGCAGTTTTAGGTTCCCATGTGCTTTCAGTAGCTGCTTTTGGGGCTGAAGTAATAGGACTTGACTTGTATCTTCACCATCTGTATTCAGGATGAAAGTATTTTCCAAAGTGGGTTGCAGCAAAGAACTATCTGCTAACTACTCCTGTTTTCAAATAGCAGAGCACTTTGTTTTTCTGTAGTGTGAACTGTAAGCAAAGAGTGATCAGAGTTTTAATTAAGTGTTTGTGTAAATGTTAATTCCTTGTATCACTGTTTCCACAGCTCTGAAGAGACCACTTTCCAGCTAAAGATGGCTGCTGATACCTCTGTTGATATCCTTCAAAAAGTTCTGGAGAATGAAATACTTCAGACCACCAAGGTTGTGGAAGAACATCTGGATGCTGAAATACAGAAGCTGGACCAAATGGATGAAGATGAATTGGAACGCCTTAAACAGAGGAGGCTTGAGGCCCTAAAAAAGAGCCAGCAGCAGAAACAAGTAATTTCTGTAGTACAGACTCTTCATGTGTAGAGACTAGTAACAGACTTTTTGGAAACCCTTGGGAAATTGTATATGTGAACTGTTCTAGGGTTGTCTGGTTGGTTTTGTGGATTTTTCCCTCTTTCTCTCCTTTCTATGCTTATTAATTTTAAATGATCCAGGCAAGTAAGTGTCTGTCCATGTGTGCGTGCTTTGTGTTTTAACAGGAGAGAAGCACCTCTGTGATTGTTACAATAAGGGTAGGATAACAAGTCTCATACAGAGATTTGAGTGTGTCCTTGTTCACTTAACATTGCTATTTGGAAGCACAAGTCTTTTGGACAACCTAGCCATAAGGCTTTAGGCTCCTTTTGAAGTGTCTTTCTTCTGAAGCTTCTGGACTGTTGCTACATGTGATATGTGCACTGCTGTTAAGGTATTTTGTAGAAGAGTGAAACAGGATTTTCTCTTGTTCCTAGGCTAGAGTCATTTGTCACACTCCTTCTAAGCCAATGAAATGTTGCCGTTGTATGACTGCTCATTTCTTCTTACAGGAAGGAAGTTCTCCCTTGGAACCTGACACCTCCTGTCAAATGAGGTGGTCTTTATGCTCCCTCTGAGCTCTTTCTGAACAGTAGTTTACACCATAATTTTGGTAACATATGGTGCGAGACCTGAATTCTAAGTAGGAAAGCTGTAGGTTTCTCAGCTTGTTCCATCTGAGCTAACCTAAACAAGAAATTGATTGTGGTGTAGGGAAAGTGACTTGGCTGAAAGGAGATGCCTGGCTGTGATGAAGTCCTTAAAAGCTGATGCCAGACTTGGAAATGGAAAATGTCATGGCATGGCTGGGATGCTGGGGGACAGGCAGCACCGGTAGCTTTGGCTCTGTAAACACGGAAGTGGAGAAAGTGGCACGCTATTTGCTTGTCTTCAGAAGTTGAATTTATATTTGATTCTAGTGTTTTCCTTTTTCAGAAGTCATAACTTTATTCACATGTCCTTGGATGTGAATATGTGATAGATCTCATGCAAAAACATTTTCATGTCATTTGGTCTTAAGTCACTGTTTTCACATACTTTCAAATGCAAATGTGAAGTAGGATACTGCTCAGTAAAAGGAGTTTGCTGTCACACTATTTTGGAATAAATTTGTGGAGAGGGAAATTAATGCATAATCACTGTTGAGGGAAAAGTGAGTTCTTGATTTGCAGCATGATGACTTCTTCATATGCTCATACTTCCATGAATTTTTAATGTATACAGTATTCAGGAGATTCTTTGTTCTATCTTAATTTAGCTTACAGGATATCTTTGGTTTGCTTGGAAACCTTTTTTTTTCTTTCACCTTCGTAAGACAAAACTGTAAGATTACGAACAGTGATTTATCTATATTTTTTCCCCCATTCAAAAATGAAGGTTTTTGTCAAATTTTGTCATACTGCACTACATTTAATCATTTAGATTAGTCTGTTTAAATACACTGCAATGAACTTTTAATAGTGCGGAGGCTGTGGATTTTTTTCTTAAGTGTGTTTGTCAAAAATGTGGAGGATTAGCTTTTTGGAAACTGTATTTGCACACTTAATCAGACAGTTTTTGAAGTTCCCTCTAAGTTTTAGCTTTGGCATTCTGTTTCTCAATTGATGTTATGACTAATGGTGCACATGTGTTTTCTGAATGATTTTATGTGAGCCTGGTTCATGTTAAGATCCCATCAGTGTATATTTGATAGGTAAACATCATCTATTGCACTTGAGTTAGTAGGCTTTTTTTCTCACTGACTTTTTTCGTAGAGTAAAAAATTAAAATAAATGTATTTGACTAAGTTTAAGACGAGTTCTTTGAGTGTACAAAAACATTTTCAAATGCTAAGAGTTTTTGTTGAATTCTTTGAACTAGTCTTGTCTTACTGAGAGGCTGCATTGCAGAATTTTATGTAGCTCTGTATAAGATTTGTATTTCCAAATAAGCTAAGTGGCCTTATCTGTGTATTTTCAAAATAAAACTAAAGGGGAAGAAGTAATTTGTTTCTCCACTACTGCATGAAGTGAGTTTTCACTGCAGGTCCCCTCTTCCATTTTCTAAAAGCTGTAGAGTTTGCACAATAGATAGACAAACAACCTCCATACTAATTATTTGCTTTTATGTTTTCCAAAAGGAGTGGCTTTCAAAAGGACATGGAGAATACAGAGAAATCCCAAGCGAGAGAGACTTCTTCCAGGAAGTCAAAGAAAGTAAAAATGTGGTTTGCCATTTCTATAGAGATACAACGTTCAGGTATAGTAAATAAGCTGTGCTGAAAAAACCTTTTGTTTAAAGATGTCTACAAAAACAGATGTGGTTTTTTTTTTCTTTTAAATCCCACTCATGAACAGGCATTTTTAGAAGTATTCATGTTGCTTTATTATAAATCTCAGTCACTTTTCAAGACATTTGCTTTTTTAAAATGTATTTTTTCACTACAGTTAATCTGAACATGATTTGACAACAATTAATACTCTGCTATATGGATAGTTGATTAGAACATAGGTGTATAACCTCTTTGGCAGTATTTGAGAGACTGCTGTGTTTCATTATTGATTTCGTTTGAGACAGCCGGGTCTGTAAATGTAGACCATACAAGAGCAGCATTTAAAAAAGACAGCTCTATTCCATCTATTATTCTAGAAAGAGTTATTCTCTTTAACAGAAAAAAAATATAACCAAAATCTTGTCTAGGCATCTTGAAAATTTAACTTTTTACTTTGGAATGGAAGGATCAGTTGCAGCTGCTTTCCCTTTGTGCCTGTGCCTTTGTGATTCTGTTTTTAGAGTGTGAGACACCTAGATCTGAGAATATGTGCTGACTCAGAATAGGAACCCAAACTAAGATGTCCCACTTCCTTGGGAGAATTTCAGAAGTTCTGGATTGTAGGCTGTTCATCACTGTGTCTCTCTCAATCAATGTGTTCTGTCACAATGCAGTTGCAAAGTAGAGTAGTTTATTGAAAGAGGAGCCAGCCAGTTGTCCTGGTTTTGGTTCTTGGGGTTTTTTTCCCCCCCCAAAGATGTTATGTTCTCCCTAGCTTATAGAAGCAGCCTCCATGTGAGAAATTGAAAGAGGTCAGTGAGGATTTTGCAGTGAGGTATCTGTGTCCTACATTTCCCAAGTGTTTAAAGCAGTTCTTTTTGGCTAGCTTTTACTCAAGAGTGAAAGGCTGTCACTGCAAATATAGTAGTAACTATGGGCAGGTTTGGGTTCTTGTTTCCTGAATCAGTGAGGTCTGTAGGCTCAGACAGGAAAGAAGGAACTTTGAGAAAGTGCTTTTTAACGTGTGTCATGCTGACAAACAGGTTGAAGCTCTTGTGTTTGGTTTACCAACCCCTGTATCAAGCTGCTTTCATCTTTGTCAGTCCAGCTTTTTGATCTGTCCAGCTCTCCTCTTGAGTTTAAGGACAGTCACATCACAGAGTTTATGCAGTTCTTGCCAAACCACTTAAAGACAACCCAGAAAGCTGAGATTGCAGGTGACAAGTCACAAATCTCTGTGATCAGACAAGTATTTTGAGCAGTTCACATCACTGCCCCATAGCTGAGAAACAGTAACTGTATGCTCACTCCTATTCCATGGCAATAGAGAAGCAGAGTATTTTTGCCTTTAGCACTAATGTGCAAAGCAGTCTGTGCAAATTGCTTTTTTTTTTCCACTTACACTGAGTTGCTGTATCTCAGCTGTGAAGGTAGTGACTGCAAAAATCCAAAACACTGTAACCCATTGAGAGTACTTCTCTGAAGAAATCTTCTATAGAGAAATTTTTCCAGTTGACAGGCAGTGAAGCTAGAACTGGAACAAGAGAAAGAAATGTCATCAGTAAGTGCAGGCCTCAAGAAATGAGAGCAAGGTTTCCAGGTGTATGGAAAGTAATTAGGAAGAAATTAGAGAAAGGGATGGTATAATAGTACAGCAGAGGTGCTCCAGGCTGTTCCACTATTAGTCATTAAATCCAGCTCCCTCTGAAACATAGTTTATCTTGAAACTAAATTCTCAATTACAAAGGTCACATCTAAGTAGTAACATGATAGAATTAGCTCTTTATTGCTCCTTTTAAACTTTCTCTCAAATGCATATTCTTCAGCTTATTCATTTTAACACTATATATTTCGGGTTAATTTTCCACAGGTGCCAAATAATGGACAAACATTTGACTGTATTGGCAAAAAAGCACATCGAGACAAAATTCTTGAAATTAAATGCTGAAAAATCTCCTTTCTTGTGCGAGAGATTGCGCATCAAAGTAATTCCCACTCTAGCACTAATAAAAGATGGAAAAACACAAGACTACATTGTGGGCTTTACTGACCTTGGTAACACTGATGACTTCACTACAGAAACCTTAGAATGGAGATTAGGCTGTGCAGACGTAATTAATTACAGGTAATTAAGTGTTTTGTGATTGTTTTCTTTTCAGATAAAATACAAAGAGAATGAGCTTGCAGATGGGAGAATCTGAAAGGTTGTAACTTCAATGTGTTGTACACTATAAAAAACATGTAAGAGTTTAATCTGGTTACTTAATCTGTGTGCTTCATCAAGGGAAAGAAGAGAATCTCTCTGGCGAAGTATTGAGACATTGTAATGAGCATTGAGTTGTTGTTTTTGTAGAGTAATAAAAATAAACCCAGTTCTTGTCATAAGGTGTATAGAGTCGCAGTGATGCTCTGAAATGGCTTCAGAATCATGCATCTAATGTAAGTCTATAGCATCTGTAGATGCTTCATGTCACAGTTGCAATGCAGTGAAGTCTGAGCATTTTTAATCCACTTCAGAGAAAACTCAGCAAGTCTTCCTTAAACTGCATCAGAGTCAGTATTACATACATTAATATACCTTTTTCTTCAACAAACAGTGCTGAAAATGGAAAATGATTTGAATAAGTGTAAAAAAATTAAGTAACAGTACAATATAATCATTATAAATACCTTGCTAAAGAGTACAGAACAAAAGGCAGTAGACCTTATCTGCCACCACAATAGGGCTAGCTTTACAGAAGAATTATTTACCAAAATTCTGCTTTCCTTTCCGATGTGGCTCAAACGTCATCTCTCTTTTTAGGTTAATTTTGCTATATTGTTTTGAATGTCTTTAGTGCTTTTGTAATTTTAAATTTCATTATCTGAATTTATTTAAATGTCTAATGAGCTAAAACTCTGGCAAGTATTGTATCTTAAAGCTAAATAAACTAGTACTCAATTTGGCTTAGTAACTGTTGAACTTTGGGTGAAATGACTGAAATTAATAATTTTAAAACAACTGATTTTTTCCAGTTTAGTAAAAAGCAAATATTCTAGACAGCAACCTGGGAAAAATCCTTCACTGGAGTTGTATCAAGCACCGCTGAATTTGCTAAACATTAATGCACTGGCTTATAGCATAATTTTACTTCTACTTGACTCTCCTAGTACTGTGTATTTGTTCTTAGCTCCTCATGGAGTGGGGGAATTTTGTTCTTCCTTCGTTTTGGCAGACCCTGGCTTTGCAATGAGAGCCACATTTCCACACTGTTCTGAAAATAGTCTCTCTGGAGTTCTTGAAAATAGGCCTCTTCAGAGCTTAGAAATAGTTCTTTTCCTTCAACATGTGGAATAGCAGATGGTAAAAGGGCATACTTTTTTTTAAGGGAAAAACTCTTCAGGTCAGAGTATTTGCCCAAAATCAGTATTCAAGTGGTATGTTGACATATGTAATGAAACTGTGATCAGTGAACTGTATATTGGGGATTAATATCAGCAAAATAGCATTAACATTTTGTAAAGAACTACAATTTTCTAAATACACCTTTACAGCTAATTCCAGAATGTTGTAATTGTTGTAATCACTCACTGATTGATTGGATGTGCTGACACTTGGATGCAAACCCCTCACAGGTCATGTGAGCAAAAGCAGGGCACACCCTTTATTGAGCAGCCAGAGGGGATTCCCCTTCTTGCGCAGTCCTGCTGGAAGAGAAGCAAGTGCTCCAGCTTTATGTGAAAACTTGCTGTTCCTAACAGGAAACACGGGTCCATTCCCAGGGACACACATGCTGGTGAGAGAGCCCCTGCAGGATCATGGGGGCACTCTGAGGTTTGAGTTCCCCCATAGTCCTGTGGATGTGCAGTTCTGTGGGGAAAATGCTCTGTCTGGCCTAGGCAGAGATAGCACTTCTGGCAAACTCCAGTTCTGACAACAAAGTCCCCATTAGCAACATTTTAGCTTCTTTTGTACTGGTAGCTCCTCACTAGTTTTGAAAAGTCTCTCTGTAATTCCCTGGTTACAGTTTAATTTGACAAATGGTTGTCTTTAGCATGATCAGTATCCAGGAAAAGCCTTTTCAGACAGTTTTTCTCTACAGCTCCACTGACAGTGCTGTTTACTTTCACACTGCTGTCTTAACTCCAGTTATCTAGGCTATTTTGACCAGGATGTGCTATGCAAGCAACACCACAGTGCTGCTTAGGGTGGCTGTAGCAAGTAGGCATTGTTCTCTTAGAATGTGTTTTTCTGGAGAAACAGGTCATTAGAGATGATGCTTACTGTCTGTATGAATATAACTAATCAACTTGTCTTACCCTTTTTCTGTAGTGGAAACTTGATGGACCCACCTTTTCAAAGTCAAAAGAAATATGGAACAAGCTTTACAAAGGTGGACAAGAAGACCATCAGAGGAAAGATATATGATTCAGATTCTGATGATGACTAGAAGAGCCACTAAATATATTTGTAAATCATCTTTTGTTTATGCGTGGTACATTTCTAAGAATGTTTTTTATAAAGCTTACTGCTTTTCATTACATCTGCATATAATTCTCATTTTTCTATACAGTTTTATACAACTGAGTCATAGCAGAAAAAAGCTTAAGTATTTTTTTTTCCTGTTTTAGAAGTCATTTGTAATTTTAAAATCTTAGTCCTTTTAACTAAGCAACATGGCAAATGATGAACTTAAGCCCTTTGTCTTAAGTATAAGTTTATGAAATGTTGTGAAGTAACTTAGAAACAGCTGTATGAAGTCAGACCGAAGGTCCCTCTGGCCCAGGATCCGGTCTCAGTGGCTGAAAGGAGATGCACAAGGAAGAATGGAGACAGGGTGACCAGATAGCAATGCTTCCCCACAACCTACTTTAAGCAATCTGTAGCTTGGGGAATGCCCTATCTGGGAGCATTTGCTGCTTAAAATAATGAAGAAAAAATCTCTTTAAATCCTCATAGTATCCAGGCATCCACATCATGTGACAAGGAGGCCATAGTTTAACTGGGTTGTGTGAGGAACTACTTCCTATTGTTTTCATAAAATCTGATGGGTTTTTTTTCTGTTTTTCTTTATTAAAGGAGGTAACAGACACTTAAAAAAATTGTTCTCCATCAGTTCCTCTTCCAGTTGTCTTTTAAAATTTATTATTGCTTACATTGTCAGTAAAGCACCACAAAATTGTTAGCAAAGAAATTGTGCATTTTAACAAATAATTGCTTATCTTATGGTGCCATATCATGCCATTGAATAAATTAACTGCATTGCACTATAAGTTGTAAAAACACTCATAACTTCTGTGAATTCTGAAATAGATGGCCAAGAGAAATGCCCTTTTACCATCTATGAATGCTGCATGCCAGAGCTGATACAGCAGGTAATAGCACAAAGCAGCAAGCATATTGAAAAGAGCCTTGTTCACGGGTTTGTATCATTCTGTGGTTGTGAATGTGTGGATTTTATAGCAGATGCTTTGTACAAGAGAGTAGAATAGAGAAAAGTATTTGGGAGAAACCTTGATTGTTAAGTTTAGATATAGTGCCGCATACTGTGTGCTGTTCTTCAGTAATGGACAGAATTTTTAAGAGAGATCTTCCTTGGACACAGTGTAAAATTCCTGGCTAGGTGAATAGTTGATGAGTTTTCTTTTCATTTTCAAAAAAAATGTTTGCTTTGTGCTGAAGGACCCTTTTGAGGTGGTACTTTGAATCCAGTTTGTTCAAAAAGCAGTGAAGTGGGTCTAGCCAGTCTTGCTGCCTTGTGGTAGAAAACACTTGTGATTGGGCCAGCCCAGCAATATATCTTTTTAAGTTTAAAAAATTATATTTTATTTCTGTTCATGTACATTGAAATAAAATTATTTTAATTCTAATGTTGACTACTGCATCCTTTCAAAGAAGGAGATCTAGGTGCTGTGGTTTAATTTCTCTAATAAAGTCCATCAGAAAGTTTGTATGAGCCCTTTCTAGATTTCTATTAGGGAATATACCGTTCTGTCTTAACATACGAGATCACTTTGAGAACACAATCAGCTTAAGATGTACACAGCTGCCTGTTGATCTACGAAAAGCATAAAGAAGGCTTGTTTCACCTTTGATCCCCTTTTTAATGCACAAACTCTTTAAATGCATTAGAAAGTGGTGCTTTTTTTCTCCTGCATCCAGTGGCATGAAATTCAAGAACCAATGTTCCAACAGTATTTTAACAAGTGTCTTAACAGGACTCATCATTGAGCCCTAATTGTGTTGAATAAGCTGTGGAAACATTACCTCTAATGTAGTTGCGTGCTGTGTGGAAACACGTGGGCTTGTCAGGATTCCAGCACAGTGCGTTGTTGGAGGTTACTCAGTTCTACACGTGAATAGCCTCATTACAAACAGTGCAAATCCTACTTGGAGTCTGTGGTTTCATGTCACTTTAAGCTGTTGCTTTTTTTTTTCTAGGTTAATCTCCCTTCATCCTTCCTGGGACTTCTTCCTTCATCAGGCTTGTAACATGACCACACATATACTTGTGCTGATACAAGGAGTTCACAGGAATGTGTGGCTTGGGTAGAATCAGACTCACAAGTGGGCTGGGTTGCAAGGGACCCTAGCGATCATCTAGTTCCAGCCCCCCTGCCATGGACGTGGCTAACAAGGGAAGTTGTAGCTGTTCGTACTATAAGTTTATATTTATTTTGAAGTAGCAATCTCATAGATTTGTTCCTTCAAATCTTTAATTTCATGTCTGCTTTCTACATAGTCTCTCTTGAATTAACATTAAAGTTGTTACTGAACAGTCCTCTTGGTTACACCTCCATCCTGGATATTACTTTGAGATGAACAATTCAAACCCAAAAATTTTGTTTTTGCTGAAACCTAGAAGTTCTTTTAAAAATGGGAAATTAATCTAGTTTGAGGGGTAAGAAAGTAATTACTCTTCTGTGGTAGAGTTTAATGATTTTGCTGTGCAGGTTAAATTAATGAATTGTCCACGATCATAAGACCTGGGACAGCAAGCTAGAAGTGATACAATATAGAGAACACCAGCTTAAATAAATGTCAGCTGTACAGACTTGAAAAGCAGAAAGAAAGATTAACTTTGTCAACAGCAGTCTAGTGGCCGTATGGCTGACAGATGAGATGATGATGATGATTCGAAATATCCAGAAGGAACACAGGTTTTTTGTGATTAATTGCTTACAGCAGATGGATGAGGTATGCGAGGACATGACTGACTAAGGTTCCTGAGCCTAGACCAATCACAAAATGGTACCTGGTCTGGTATGTGTCAGCCATGAAGGGTTATTAGACAACAAAGAGATGAGAAATATTCAGGTATAGCTTTGGAAGTGATGGGGCTAATGCCTGAACTCAGCATATAACTTTAATAATGATCAGTGCTTAAGTCTGTGCCTGATGCTTGGTATGAAATAATAAAAAAACCATGAAGGCAATAATAATAACCAAACAGGATCTCAGTTGTTCAGCTCTTGATGCTGAATTATGAGGCCTTCACTAGACAGTCCTTGATCAGTGATTGGTCCTGGGTTTTCCTGTATTTCTACTCAAGAAAACTATCCTGAACTGAAGTGCTGAGTGAAGAAGTCTGGGCCCAGAAAGAAGCGGGATGAGAAACAAATTCTGGAGAGGGCAACAACTGAGTAGCTGCTCTCAGACCCCATTAGTAGGCTGCATTACCTGCAAGTGTCACAAGGGTGGAGGGAGGCAAATTCAAAACATGAGTCGGAAGGTGAAGGTACTTGATGTTACAGTAGACTGCTTAATAACTCTTCTGAGGGGTATGTTGCTCTTAAGCCATGTTTAAAGGATAACTAGAGAGGGGTTCCACACATTTGACACAAAAAAGGTCTGCTCTGATCTTTTGTTCTTGGATCATGCTTGGGAGCCTTCAGCATTCAGCCACTCCAATATGATTGTGGTGATCCAAGGCATTGCAGTCTGCCAGATGCTCCTTGTTCCCTGTCCCTCTGCAGAGCACCATCTGTATCATATGCTACAGGAGGGAACTTATGCTCATACCTTCTTCATCAATTTAAGGTAACACATCAAACTGGCTAAAACAGTACAACAGACCCAGAGATTCACCCAAAAATAACTTGTTCAAATTTGGTTAATTAATTTTAAGTGCATGTACTCTGAGAGATATTGGGTGCTTGTTGGTGGAAAGGAAGGTAGTTAGGAAGTAACTTTTAGAAAGCTCATAAGGTGCATATACTAAAGCTACTTTTTGGTTTTTGATTAATTGTTACAGCCATGGCTTGAGCTGCCTAAAGTAAGCCAACACTGATCTAGTAGTCACATAGCTGTGTCAGCTCAGTGTGAAATCTGTGTTAATGTCATCTGCATTTTGGAACACAGCCTGTTCAACCATCACCCACCTGGTGGTGTGGTATGGTGGTATGACTTCAACATGTGACTTATAGAAAAGGTTTAAAAATTAACTTACCTTCTTCACAAACCATGCGATCTCTGGTAACAATTGGCTTTTCTCAAGATGCCATTGTATGAAAATCAGGTGATTGTAACATACAGAACAACATTAATTAGCTTCCTAATCTACTTCCTCCTTGCTAATTATTTCTTTTGTTAGTCCACTGCCCTAGAAGAAAGCCTGGAATTGTTTCCTGTTTGTTTTCTAGAATTTAACAGTCCTCAATTTTTTGTATCATTAATTCTAGGCACACAGAAATGCCCTTAATAGTTATCCTCAAAACACAGAATGGTTTGGGTTGGAAGGGACCTTAAACATTACTTAGTTCCAAACCCAGTGGGCAGGGACATCTTCCATTAAACCAGGTTGCTCAAAGCCCTATCCAGTGTGGCCTTCAACATTTCCAGGGATGGGGCACCCACAACTTCTCTAGGCAACCTGTTTCAGCATTTCACACAAAGATTTTCTTCCTTGTATCAAATCTAAACCTACCCTTTGTCAGTTTGAAGCCATTCCCCCTAATCTGATAGTGATAGTGTACATGCCCTTTTACAAAGTGCCTCCACAACTCTCTTGTTTGGCCCCGTAGGTAGTGGAATGTGCTATAAGGTCTCCTCAGAGTATTTCCTTTTCCAGGCTGAACAATCCTAATTTTCTCAGCTTGTCTTTGTAGGAGAGGTGCTTCAGCCCTCTGATCACTTGATCAGAGTGACCCTCCTGTGGACTTGCTCCAGCAGTTGCACATTCTTCTTGCTTTGAGAGCCCAGAGCTGAATGTGTTAATCCGGGTGGGATCTTATGAAACTGTAGTGGAGGGGCAGAATCCCCTCCCTCAGCCTGCTGGCCACAACTGACTTTGGTGCAGCCCAGACACGGTTGCTTTTCTGGTCTGTGAGTGCACATGGCTGGGTCATATTTGGCTTCTTGTCAACCAACACCCCCAAGTCCTTCTCAGGGCTGCTCTCAACCCATTCATCCCTCTGCCTTCATTTGTGCTTGGGATTGCCCTGACCCATGTGCAGGACCCTATCCTGGCTCAAATTATGAATTACTTGCTTTGAGTGATAGATCTGTCTTTAAGATGGAATGGGAACAAGCTCTCATAGAATCCAATCCAGTGACCTTTTTGCTAGGACACCTTTCCTATAGTAAAATTAAAAACCTCATTTTAGAGAACAGAAGGAAAGTACTTGTTTTCCGCCCTCATAAACACTTCTGGCCTTAGATATTTTATGTGAAGGCCAGAGAGATGCAGAGTGGGATGTTACTTCAGTGCTCATCTGCATTCTTCAGAAAGGCAGAGATTCACAAAGGAAGAGATTGGGACCCTCAGCATTTGTTCACTTCTGAATACAGTGAAAACTGAAAGCCTCATGTATTACAAGTTTGAACTTGAACAACTTTTGAAGATGTGTAGATGTGCTTAGGGACGTGGTTTAATGGTGGAATTGGCAGTGTTGGGTTAATGGTTGGACTCAATGATCTTAGAAGTGTTTTCCAACCTAAATGATTCTGTGATTACTTCCAGGTACAACAGATGTAAAAAACAATGGAAATTTCATTATTAAACTGGGTGTGTCCCTTTAAAAGCTGGGAAGGACAACCATAGAGGATTTGTCTGAGATGATGCTACACATGCATCTTTAACTGGTCAGTTAGTGGTAGGTATCCAACCTACGTCAGCAATGATGGGCAGCTTCCCTATAAAGCAGTTACAAAGTCTGAGAATGCCTGATGTTACCTATAATTACATCTGAGACAAAAGGAACAACCTGAGAAATTCATCTGCCTGTCGATGTTATGAAACGAATTGAAACTCACAATGGAGACAATAATTAATTCCAAGTAATTTTAGATGGTGTTCTCACCACCCAGTGACACGTGATGCTAAAACCTGCAACCTGAAGGAGAATGACATGTGCAGTATGTAGTGCTTTTCAAAATTGTGCTCCATTTTGATCACTTCTCCATTAAGCGTAATGAAAAAACTTCCCTCGGCATGAGGGGGGAAAAATATAAAGTGAAAATCTGTGAGTAGGAAAGAACTGTTGGTACTGAACCTTGGTGTGCTTTAGATCTCAGGAGTGGTCCCTTCTAATTGATGTAAGACAAGAGGAAAATGCTCTTGTGTCAGGTAACATTTTTTGTCCACTCTGCTCTCCCTTTACCTGAATGTAATCAACAGTGTCACTGACAGATCACAGAGAAAGCTTGTCTGTGGTCACCAACTGCAGCTTAATGCCCAGGATGCCCTAACGCTAACCAGGAACCCTTCCTGCTTCTTAAATTTAAGAAGATGCAGATACTATTTGATAGGTGAACTCCTCTTTCCTTGACTTTCCATCATCTCCCTCCCAGTCACACACTCTGCTGACCAAATCCAGCACAAGGAGAATGGGTATTGACACTGTACTCCTGATGTAATTTTCCAAATTAAATATATCATAAAAATGAAAAAGATGTGCTGTACTAGAGACAGATGCAGACCACTGTCATGAAGTGGCTCACCTACACTCAGTGCTCTGCACTTAAAGCCCCACAAAGACCTTTGAGCAGAAGATGGTGTTTTCTAACATCATGCAGTTCTCGTTAGATGGTGGTGGTGCCTTGGACAAATACACTGGCTGAGAGCCCCGCTCCTTTCGGGGTGTATGAGCATGTTTCCATAGAGGGTGCTTGCTTTTGGCTTTTACTCTAAAAGGCAGTTGGAAAAATTTGTGTCGATAAAGGTGTTTTGACTGAGAAAAACTCCTTAACACTGCAGAAAAAGTATCCTCTTAATTGGACTTACAGTGGAATTTGTATGAATACAAGGAATCTGTCCCAGGGACCTAAGAGTTTATAACAGCACAGATAAAAAACCTTGCATTTAAAACATAATATTCACTACTCAATGAGTACATAAGGAGTATTGCAATGCAGAATAGGCATTAAGAAATCATGCAACTACTGTTAAATGTAGAAAAATGTGATTACATGGTAACAAATTAAAGAGAAAAATATGTAGCAAAGACAAACAGTATTTAAATTCAAAACTTTATCTTAAGGACTGTCAGCAACTGGACAACACATTAGGAAATAAATCTCACTTAAGGTTATAGGCTGCTTCTCAAAGAAGGTGCTAAGCGATCAGCATGGACACAGGCTCAAGGACAGAGGAACATCAGTTTTTTGTCACTAACATGATGCTGTTTTTATAAAGGATACCCAGATGTTAATACTAAATTTTCATAATCTATTTAAGAGAATACTTCTCTTTCTAATACAAATGGTCCTGTTCTGTAGAGGATAAATAGATGTATCTACTGGGTTTGCTGCCATCAAGCTGCACACTATGAGCTTTTCCCAGATCATTTCTGGTTTTCCTTCCCTCCAGCATTTAATCAATTGCTATGCTCTTTGAAAGGATTAAAGCACACTATACTGTTTCTATTTTCTAAGTGTTAAATCATGACAACACCACAAAGATGTGCACCTTACACTATGTCAGACCTTACCTTCTGCTGTTCAAAATATTAAACCCCAGAAAAAGGATTACATGACAGTCTAGTCTGAGATACCATAATGAGATATCAGGTTTGTACATGAAGAATGATTGCCTAATGTTGTTGTAATCGTTGGGAAGGTTTCAGTAGGAGTTTAATATTTAAGACCCACCTCAATCCTTACAAACCTCCTGTAACAATGCCTGGTTTTGAACATATTAATTAGTATCTGGCCAAAACAGTATTTCCTACCTGCCACATCAGTCCCAAAAGAGCAATGGGAATAGATGGATTTGTGATGCATTAAAGAATGAAGAGAAAGCTACCAGAAAAAAAAATCTTTGCCTTCCTAACCTCCATGCATGCTGGGCAGAGTCTAGGGAAGAGAAAAATGTGGCAAATAGAACAGAATTGAAAGGTACTGGCCTCCCAAACTGTCTTTCCTCCTCCAAGTGTCTCAGATGTTTCAGATATGTGAAAAGTGTCTTGGCTGCAAAGTGCAAGTCTTCCAGAGCTCCTCTGTGTTTCCCCACTAACTTTCCCCACTGTTTATTCCTCCTAATTTCTGCTGCAACATCCTGCCTCCCTATGTCTTAAACTCAGACCCTGCCTCTGCTTGCCTCTGCCTCTGCTCTGGAAGTGTCTATCCTGAATTAGATTTGTTGTAAGCAATAAAGCAGTGGGATGATTTTCCTTAATTGTCCTTGTTAAAATTCATATGGAAGTATGATACTTAAAAGCTTGCCTATCTGAAATCATTGAGGAAACAAGACAAAAACAATCCTTCCAAAGATATGTCCAGGTGCAAAGCAGGAGAGGACTACAACAGGGATCTGATATTTTGCCTGGCCTCTGCCACTGATTCACTTCAATAATTTCTGCAAGTCATTTACTGTGCATCAATGTCCTTATTGATGGAGTAAAACCAGTGTTTATGTCCTTTCACAGAGTTGTCCTGAGTCTGACTAACACCACTTGTGCAAATCTTTGGATGAAAGAAATCATTGGAGTTCTAAGCTCTTAATATATATTACTTATTGTACTTTAAAACAGTCATCTCACTAGGTAGGAATTAACATTCCAAAGCCCATAGGGTGGATACCTTTTCCTACATGTATATATAAAAGTCATCAAGTGACCTGCCTCAGAAGAAGGACAGCTGAGTACAGGTGAGTCTGAATTCACTCATGGAATATTTATGTAGAACAAAAAGCCTTGATTTGTTTTGATTTAGCATTTTGCCAATATTGTGATTGCTGTGCTGTTTCTATATAAGGCCTGTGAGGTTTCTGTGATGGGAGTGAAAAAAAAAAATTCCTGCATGTGTAAAAAGCTACATCCTGTAGCTTTCAGTAAGGACCCAGATGGATTTTCCATTGAATTCATAGGTGTTGGGTCAAGCTGTATAGATCTGGGCTTGTGTATACTTAGCTTTAGTGTTAGAGCTCAAATGGGGCTACCTAGTGTACCTTGATCTGGTCATGGGCATTCCTGGCCTGAATAAACTCAGTCAGGACAAGGGAGTCTTTCTTATTATACTGGTGGATTGTGTTTCTACATCCATATGATCTGTTTTGCAGATGTAGAAATGCAGCTTAGAGAAATGGCCACATGCTATTAAAACTGATAGTGTATTTTCAAGTGTTAACAGGATTAGTGTTAATTGCCTAAAAGAGTCATGGTGTGTTTTGTGTTTGAAATCTACTTGGGAAAAAAACCAAAACGTTTCTAAGCCATGAAAGCTGCTCAGTGTAAATGTGTTCATCAGTAAGGCAAATACAGTCAATTTTTTTTGCATTTGACAGCTATTATCTGATGATATTTTGGAATTTTATTAATAGACACAACACATGCATTTATTAATAAAGTGGTTATCTGCCAATATCACACAGATTTTATTTCACCAAATAAATCTTGGAGTAGCCTTGCATGCTCTTAGCAGAGTATTAAGGGTCATAGTTCTTGATTTTTTTGTTGGGGAGAGTGAAACAGGGAAACCTTATGAATGTGATTGTTTAACAAAAGATTCTGAAGGTATGAGGCCTAGAATAGAGACAGAAATGAAAGCCTGCTTTGAGTCATAAGATACTGAGTACTGGTTAACCAAAGAACAATAGCCTAGCCAGCTAAAGGAGAATCCCTGTTGATAAAACAATGTCCTTCTGCTGATAGAAAGTCCAAAGATCAAGAAGCAAGGGAAGAACTTGTAAAGCTTCTAGAGCCTAAAATGCAACACTGTATGTAAAATCTTTAGTGGGTGTATCTCGTAGTGATTGGTTACTGGGAATTAGAATATTCACTATTGAAAAATATATATTGGATTGTAACAAGAACTTCGCTCTCTTAGCTTTTCGCTCTTAGCTTTTCACTCTTAAACCTCTCTCTCTTAACCTCTCTCTTAGCTTTTCTCTCTTACCTCTTAACCTTTCTCATACCTCTTGGCTCTTCTCTCTTACCCCTTTACCCCTCTCCCTGCTCCCCTCTCCCCCTCTCTTACCTCTTCCACTCTTTCCCTCTCTTACCCTTACCCTCTTGGTTTTTCCCCTCTAATCCCTCTCTTTTCTTTCCCCTCTCTCATAAGCCTCCCTGGTTTCCCCCGCTCTCCCTCTGTTGCTCTTATGCCCTCCTCCCCCTTTTCCAGCCTCTCCTCCCCTGCTCTGCCCGCTCTCTCTCCCCTCCCCCGGACCATGTGGACGCCGAGGCTGGTGGCGGACACGGGTCTCCCCTCTTTTTACCCCTATAATAAATTGCTTATACCTGAACAGTTTGACCCTGGAGAAGTCTCTCACCACAAGCGAGCGTTTTTACACAGCAATAATTTTTGAAAACAAGTTTTTCCAAAAGCTAAGGAAAAATCCTTTTTGAACAGAGAGGCAGAGGTTGTGTGCACTTTATAGCACATTAGACTTCAAACACCTAAAAAATTAAAGCAAAGCTAGTGGACCTGCTCATCATAAAGGCACACTATGGACCTTCAGGAGGGGCCATGTGAGCAAGCAGTGGCAACTGACAGGGGTTAAAAAGGCCCCGGCTAGTCCAGGCTGCCAACAGGCTGACCCCAATCTTCCCAAGGGGAGAAAGTACCTCTGTTGCCCAAACCCTCTTCAGCTAATGCCATCTCTGTCTGGTGCCTCAGGGTGGAAGCTTTTGGTGTGCCAACTTTGCTAGAGTGCTGTTGAAAATTAGTAGTAATTTCTTCATGTTTTGCAAACCACTGTGCTTCCAGGTCTCCCGGGACAGCTGAGGAGAGCCATCACCATGATCCCCACACTGCTGTTGCTGGGTCTTTCAGCTCTTGTTGGTGAGACAGGTTTGGGTTGCTGTCAAAAGCACACTGGGAATTGTTTGCAGAAGGGTCTTGGAGAGGGAGTGTGCAGTCAGGCCTGAGGCTCCCTTCCTGCATGACTCTGAAAGATCCTGTGTGGCTGAAGGTCCTCAGCTGCTCTATGAGGCTGCTTGCTGCCCACATGTGTCTTTTAAACCAGCTCATCTGGGGGACGGGACTGAAACCAAGGGAGTCACAGACATGTCTCCTCTTGGTTTTCCCAGCTAACCTTATCCAATCTCCCTGCCTTCTCAGAAATGCTCTCACAAAAGTGGCAATCTGTTTGATGGAGGCTATTTGTTCTTCATTTACCAAGGAAAGGGGGTAATTTTCTGAGACTGAGGCAAGCATTCTCCTGAATGAATTCCTCACCAAGTTATTAAGAGACACAGGAGACAATCCCAGCTAGGGTGCTCAGCTACCACCAGCCATCATCTCAGTGGTTCCAAGCACTGGGGGGCATTGAGTGGGAACAGCCCTCTGAAATAAATGCAGAGGCTCTGGTTCTCCTCTCCCACACCAGCCTTTAGACCTAATGGGGCAGGTGCATATTCATCTAAATGGTCATTAGAACCCTTTGCTTCAATATTCAGTTAGAAAAGAACCAATTTCTGCTCTCTACCTTTCTTTGATAACATTACTGATGGAGAGCAGTGGCAACCATACAAGCAAGGGCCACCACAAGGGGATGTGGATTGCAGGCTTGGACTCTCTCATGCTTGACTTGTATGCACTTGCAGAACTTGAACAAAACTGCTCTGAGATCTTATGTGCTCAAACACCTCCATTTAATATTTCAGCTCCCTCTGTGAGTTCCAGTTGCTATGGCGATGTAAGAGCTGTACAAGTCCCCATGGTCTCCTGTACAAGAGATCCTGCAAGATCCTCTGATTGTGGTATGTATCATTCATTGCTTGATTTGTCAACTTGTTTGTACCTGGCAGAGAGATGCCTTACCTTCTGTTGTTGCCAAATTAAATGTGGTGCAGCTATTCAATCAGCCAAAAGGGAGAAAGTGACACTTCCTCTCCCAAAATAGCTGGTGAAGCCTCCAGACCAGACGGGAAGTGGAAGGACAAACTTCCATAGTCAGGATCTTTGGACTCAAAGCAAAGGGAAATAGTTTCAACCCTTTTTAATTTAAAACAGCTTCTTCATCAGCCAGGATTTTAGCATCAGCCTCCTCACAAAGCCTCAGGGCTCATCTGCTCCAAGGGTACCAAGGGTATCCAAGATACACAGAGCCAGGTCCTGAGTGCTAGCAAGACAGCTGAGCTGGCCAGTGCTGACCTGCCAGTAAAGTAAAGTCCCAGGTGTCTACCAGAATCTACTTCTGGTTGATTAATTTTTGGTAACTCCTTCATATTTCTCTCTTTCTTGCCTGCTGTTACTGCTTGGTGTCACCACACAGCTGACTATGTCACATTCATCCTGATGATTATCATCATGCTGATATCTCTAGGGATTTTGCCATGTTCCTCAGATGTAGGCTCTTCCAGAGCAGACACCTTACTGTGGGTGTTCAAGCATAGATCTGAATCTGCTTGCTTGTTTCCGAACTGCTCCAAGTTTGCTTTAAAAAAGCTCCCCCTCTCTAGCAATAAAATATAGCTGTTACTGCAGTGTGGTCAGTCTGTAGTAACACACCCCTCAATTTTTTCAAATACATTTTGAAACTTTACTTTTCTGACTCCAGAGGTGCAGAAGAAGAAGACGACCATGCATTCCACCCTCTAAGAATCCTCCCTGTTCCCCTGGTCATCCTTGGGTAGTGGAACAGCAGCTCCCAGGCCATGGTCAAAGCCAACAGAGCTGTGCTTGTTCTTCAAACTCCACTGCCCATCTTGATGGAGATACAATTTCTTAAATACTTGAGTTACTCCTTTGACACACCTGCTCAAGGGGGAGGCAAGGGGTTTGGACAGGGGTGTGTGTAAGTCTGCCTTTTCCTATGCTGCAGGATATGCCATGATACAAAGGACTGCAGAGCCAGACCTCATACGCCTGAGGAGATACGAGATCCCAATTAAGAGAGTAGCCAGAAACCTGTGCTTGGACCCAGCGCTCATCGGTGCCGTCATGTCCCAGGACAGCCGTGTCGGCCTGCTCCTGGACAACGGCTGGGACCAGGGACGGCAGAAGTACGGCCTGATGCAGGTACTCCAGGTTGATAGGCATGAGCAACAGCACAGTAATGTAGTCCATACCCCAGGGCTTTATCTTAGCAAATGACTGTTCCATGTTTGAAAGAGCACTTCATTGCAATCCCTCTGCATCAAAGGCTGTGCTTAGGTGTTGTCCTGAATAAGGTCACTTCGACGAGTCAGAGCCTGGGAGTGCGATGAGGAAAGGGTGGCATTCAGAGGGAAATCAATTTTCTTGCTTGTCTTTCCTAGATCAGCAGGCAACTGCAACCTTTTGCGGCGTGGGATAGTGAAGAACACATAAATCAAGGCTCAAATATGCTGGTTCTTTCCCTTAATGAAGTACGGGCAAGACATCCTACCTGGACTTGGGACCGACAGCTGAGAGGTATGGAATGGGCTTTGTACTAGGAAGGGACAGACTGACTGATGGACTGATGGGAGTGCTGTGTGCTTGTTGGTGGCACTTTTAAGGGAAAAACAGCATCACTCTGGCAGATTTTACAGCATCTCTTACAAAAAAAAAAAAAAAAACACAAAAAAACCCCCCACAAAACCCCACAAAAAATCCCAAACAAACAAAAGAAACCCTCAAAGCCCTGAAATAACAACAAGAACAGAGTTTTCTGGTTTAACAGAAGCAGAACCAGACCAGCAGACTGGCAATGAGAAATGGCTGTTAGGTGGATAAATAAGATAGAAAGCAACTAAACAAAAGTCACTGGAGAATGCAGAAACTGAGGCACCACAACACAACAGGATTATTGTGGCAACTTGTTAAGCTGCATCCAGCAAGACTGAGATCAAGGTTTCCTTGTAGTCCATGCTATCTGTGTGCTGGTTTGTTCACCCTATGCTATTTCTTACTCTTCCTTCCTTGCCCTGCTACTGCCCCTCCTTTGCTCTGATTACACCTTTTTCTGATAACAGTGCTCCATTTCCACCTGCATTTGGAGAGAGTCATGGGCTCCTTCACTATAGCAATAAAGATTTTACAAAATCAGTTACTTTTCAACAATAATGCACAATTGGGACTTTGTCAAGCAGTTCTTGTTTGGTGAGATGCATGGCATTTTTTGCTACAAATTTTTGCTCTTAAATCTCTATTTCTTACTCACAAGCACGTAACAATTACTTCTTAACTCCTTCCAGGGGGAATCTGCACCTACCATGCAAGAATGGGCAACCTCCCTGTCTACGAGGCAGACCCATGCATCAGAGACTACAGCTACGCCAACAACGTGATTAGGCGAGCCCAGTACTTTAAGAGAAATGGGTTCTAGGTCGTAAACCCACCGAGCCTCCCCTCTGCAGACTGGCCCAGCAGTGATAGTAGTACCCAGAGCAGTTCCTCAGTCTCCTGGCAGGACTGATGCTGGTGGCATTACCAATGCCACCTTGCCGGCTCCAGCAAATTCCAGCCCCCAGCTCGCTGATGGGCAAGATCAGCACTGCCTTCCAGGAGACCCTCCAAGGATGAGATCCCGCAAGCTTCAGGGCCTTTGAAAGGCAGATGGGGACAGACCAGTTCAATATTTAAATTATGAGCGAGGACGGTGACTCTTCCCGTTCAGAGCTGCACCTCAGGGCGGTTTGTGCATCTCCCAGACATGGAGACAAACAGATCTCCCTGGGCATCAGCTGTGCTATCCCCATCTGCGTCCACCTCCTTCCTTCTCCATGGCCAATGCAGGGGATGAACACCCTGTTTTCCTTCCCTTGGTGCTGCTGGCTAAGGAGCAATGAAGAGACTTCTCGGTGAGCCTTTGGTCTCTGCAGTAGCAGTTTTCCTGTAGCCAGCCTTGAGGGAGACAATATTAAAACATGCTTTGGTTGGTCTCCTGAGTTCACAGCCATGATGCAACTGTGGAGTTCATCAGGGCATCTATATGGAAAATACTGCAGGTGCCACAGCAGGCAAAATGCCTTTCTGTCAGAGAGCAGCACTTGGAGCAGGAGTCAGCCCCATGCATACCCATGCCGAGAGCTGTATCACAGCAATAGTTTTGGTAAAAACCCCCACAACCTTTCCTGCCTTAGCTTTGGCACATTTATGCTGAGTTTCCTCCAAATTTAAAAGCATTTCAGCATCTGTCCCTCTGCCAGGATTCCCAATTTGTAAAAGAAGTGAATGAGCTCGGGTCTGTTTGAAAGTGAATGGGTCTCTCGGTGCCAATTTATTAATTAGAGAACAAAAACGAGAATAAAATAGAAATAAAAATAAATGTTAAATCCCAATGTTCATTTTTTTCAGTTTCATGTGGCTCGGTGGGTAGCAATCTACTTGAGTAAATAACCCCCTTGAGTACTCTTGGAAGGGGTCTAAAACTCAGTTTGAGAACAGGGAGTGAATAATGGTGCTGCACACTGGGTAGGTCAGAAGAGCTGGGCCTGAGCCTGCCTGCTGACCCAAACTTGGAACGTGGTAATAGCAATATTCACATTTCAAATTACCATTTTGGAGGTGTCAGGGTACTTTTCTTCCAGCTGCCACCATTGCTGATGCAGAAGTGATGTGCCTGGCAGTCCTTGCTGGCAGCAAGGGGCAGTGCTGTGGATGTGCCTGGGCTGCTAGGCACGGTCAACACAGGCAGCATGAGAGCTGGATTGCAGATAGCTTTTGCAAGCAGAGCAATTTTAATGCTGTTCCCCTTGTCTTGCCAATCACTTATCTGTTTACCATCATGGCAAGGACGGCATAATTAGCATATGTTACAAGCAAACTAATTTTATCACCTCTGGAGACCAGAGGGAACCATTGGTTGTCTCAAATGTCACTGATTTTTTTTTTTTTTAAGACTACCATAAACAGTTCAGTGTTGAGCAACCACAGATATTGAGCTATATTTTATTTAGTCTTTAGTGAATTCTGAACTATATTATAATTTCACTAAAATCATTACTTTGTAATACAAATTAATGAAATGTATCACATGGTTGCCTACTTGACATAACTTATGTAAAATTCATAGGACGAAGCCTTTAGTGTATTATGTTATGTAATCCTCTGTGTTACATAAGCCTCTTATGTAAAGCCTATGAGTGATTTTTTTGGTAGATGAGTATAAACTTCAGATGGGGCAGGGAATCTCATTGCTGCCTATGTGTACAAAATTGGAGGTTGAGTTCCAAGGGTGAATAAGAGTGGAGCTTTCTTTGGTTGTCTTCATGTCATCCTCAGTTGCTGCCAGCAAGCTCCTTGTCACCACTACTGGTGCTGCCAGCCCTGCAGATCTCTGAGCTCCTCAGGAGTCCAATTTGTGCAAGTGTTACCTATGAAACTGCTGCTTCATGTTGTGGTAGCATAGCAACACCCAAGAACCTGCCTGCTGAGTTGTGCAGCATCATCACAAAGGATAATTTATATTTTAAAGTCTATTTAAAATTCCAAGTTCTGAAAATTCCTTATTTTGTTCCAAATGTTGTTTTAGGGTATCAGCACTTTGCAGTGAATACAGAAAATCTCTGCAGAAAATGAGTTAAAGCTTGATAAATTGGTAGGAAGGAGTAAATAATTAAGGAAAGTTTAACAGTAGCATGCTGCCTTAAATTGTGAGCAAGAGGTTTCCTGAAAAATAATGAGCTCAGATTGTTGCTCCCTTCTGATCTTTTTCTAGTCATGTTACTGGAAGTTTTTTTTCTGCCTGATGTAGACAGAGCAGATGCAGTCACATTCTTCGTCACCCTTTTGATCCATGGCCTGGTGAAAAAAAAACAAAACCAAAAACAATAGACATCTTTCAAAGCAAATGATCCAATACCAAGTAACACATCAGAAAAAGTGGAAGCACAGGCAAGGAAAAAGAAAAGCCACATCAGAGTGGAAAGAAAGGTCCAGGGAATCAGACCAAGACACCTGCCTGAAACATTAAGGAAGTTGCTAGAGTAAAGGATGGAATGGTTCCTTCAAGAGATCCAGTGGGACAACAAAGCAGCAAGAAACTGTAAGGAGGGCTCTGGCATCCTGGCTTGGCAGGGAAAAACCATCTCAGATCAATTAAAATCTTTATCTAATGGGGTCAGTGGTCAAGAGAGAAGCCATGGTTGTGCCATATCATGCCATGCTTGTTGCACCACAAAAAGTATGCTCAGGACAATCGCAACCCTGATGGAAAGTATAGCCTGTGGAAATAGGGAATTAGATTTTTTTTTTTCAAAAAAAAAAAAGAGAGAAAGCACACAGTTATGATTTTCTAATATGCAAAAGAAATGAAGGGCAATGACCTACATCCTTCCATTCCCTTTGAGGGTAAGACAAATAGCAGTGAGTTTAGCAGCAGATTTGTTCGATACTTTAAAAAAAACCTTTCAGGATAATGAAGCAATGCAGCATTTCCTGGGTGTTTTAAATAACATTCAAGACCAACATGTAAAAGTAGATGTACATCATATATAATCACAGAATGGTTTGAGTTTGAAAGGACCTTAAAGATCACCAAGTTCCAACTCCTCTGCCACAGGTAGGGACAATTTCCACTAGACCAGGTTGCTCAGGGCGCCATCCAACCTGGCCTTGAACACTTCCAAGGATGGAGCATCCCATCCACAACTTCTCTGGACAACTTATTCTAGTACACCACACTGTGAGTGTTCACAATAACAAATTTCTTCCTAATATCTAATCTAAACCTACTTTTTTTGCCATCATGTTTTGTAGAGAGGGGAAATGCAATAGGTGTTGTTTAAGGACCTTTCCAGGCTAACACTGCCAAATCAGAGTCAGCAGTCAGCAAACGGAAAACAAATTACAGACACTGAAGAAAACCTTTCTCTGTTGGGGTCCAGTGATTTGGTTTTACAACTGATGTTACTACTGGGAAATCTATTTAAATGTGCTTCTACAATAGAGAGCAAGTGT
The DNA here is from genome assembly GCF_030490865.1 of Poecile atricapillus. NCBI lineage: Eukaryota > Metazoa > Chordata > Aves > Passeriformes > Paridae > Poecile > Poecile atricapillus. The sequence goes on from NC_081249.1 coordinate 31,125,536, forward strand.
GAGGTGGGGTCTTTCTCTCTCATCAACTTGTTTAGCTGCAGGTGGCATGAGCTGATCCCTCCATGGCTCAGGCAGGGATCTGCTGGGAGTCTGGAGCTGCAATGACTGGCTTTCAAAGAAACCAGGTAGAGGGACCAATTAAATTAATTACCTCTTTCAGCAGTAACTGAAGCAGCAGGAAAACAGTGTCAAAACCAAGGCCCTGTTGGGTCAGAGCCCTAAGCCATGTGGGAGAACAGATTTTTCCAATGGCTGATTCCAAATGCTGCAGCTGGGTCTATTTGAGCCACATGTCCATGTCTCTCTCTGAGATATGTTGAAAACAAAGGGAAACACAAGCACATCAACACAGTGCTGAATTACTGTGTTTGTTCTGCTTTGTTATTCATTGCAAAACTGGGCTGGGATTTCCTCGACAGCAACTTGTCCCCAGGACAGCAACTCTTACATTGCCCAGGATGGGCATCAACCTGCGGTCCCAGGGACCCCTATGGAGCTAATGCTGCAGCTGGGGGTAACTGTTTCTAATACTTGCCTCAGTTTATTTAATTGCCTTCCTTGAAACTGAATACTCCCACATTGGATGCCATGGGTCTGCTTTCTCCCATTTCAGTGTTAAAAGAGATCATGTTGTAGGATTGCAACCCCAGAGCAGTTTTCCACCAGCATCCCTCAAACAAAATCCTTGTGCCTCTCTCTAGCATTTGTTTCTGTGAGTTCCTCAACCAGCTCATCCTAGAAGCAGGGATTTATTGCAACCAAAAATTCTGCTTCTGCACCTCATCCTGATGAGGCACTGATCCAGCCAGTATGCAGGCTCCCACTCATGCCAGCAGCCCACATTTACTGCTCCTCTGGCCTCATTGACCATGCCCACAGAACTCAAAAAGGGTAGTACAGTTCTACTACAGCATTTTTATCAGTAGCAACTGGGATTTCCACCCACAGGTTTTTAGGGTGCTTCTCTTTTCCTGTTTTTAGATATTTTTTATATTTTTATGCTGTAACATTTTTATCCTTCACATCCAGAATCACTCCTCCACCGCTACATCCTACTCAGTCGTTCCTGTGAGGCTGGCAGTGCTGTATCTCATTGGTGTTCTAGCCTCCACTAAGTCTCTGAGACACCTTCTGTCTCAGGGTTGTCATTTGGTCCAGGCTTTTGGGTTCTGGCTTGATTTTGAAGTCTCTAGCAACTGTACAAAACTGTACAAAAACACTTGTAAGTTTATCTTTGCTGTGTTGCTTAATACTGCATGTGCCAAATCCTTGCTACTGTATTCTTTCTATTTTGTCTTCCTCATGTATCGTGATCATGCTGTTTATTTCCCTCACGTTTTTTTTCAGAGGTAAACTGAACGTCAGCCTTGTCCACCTTGCAGATCACAGGAGTTCAAACTGGATACTCCTCTGGATTTGTCAGCTTTCCCCTGCTTCTAGTGGAGAAGTTCCTCTAAAAGCTCTTCAATTTCCAGTGACACAGGTTGTCTATGCCACAGCTCAGGTGCAGCCTGCCCCTTCTATGCTGCACCTCTCATCCACATTTTGTCAGTTCCTCACATGTCTCAACCATCTACAAATCCCTGCATTTCCCTATGAAGGAAAGGCTGTCAGCTTGCAGCCTCAGGACACAGACCTTCTTCCAGCATCCACAGCACTGTGCCATCCTAACATGGGCTGGGTAACCTCTCACAGCTTAAATGGGCTTGATTGCCTTGGGAAGCTTATGACAGCTTTCTCCCCTGAAAGCGTAACTAGGATCATTCATTTCTTATGCACCCTTTATTAAGCTAATTAGCAATTAGGAGAAATGTTCAAGAGCATGATGAAACCCACACAGTGAGGATGTGGCTGACCTGAGACTCTACTGCTGCAGCCCACAGTCTTCCACAAACACTCATTTTCCAAGAAATGGAAAGGTTTCTTGTTTCAAAGCAGGCAAGGAGAAATTTGACTAATTTCTGTCCTTTAAATCAGGTTTTATTTTATTAATTCCCTGCTTATTCAGCCACCTCTTAGCTGATTCAGATCAAGAAACTAGCAAAGTTTTCAAAGGGGTTTGGGTGTTGGCATGGTTACAGAAATCAGAATTATAGATTCCTGTCATAATAATATAAATCCTGGCAGCATATTTTTTCCTTTCCTCTAGAAATGAAGACAAACTCTAAAAAGGCACAGCTGCATGCCTGAGCCATAAATGCCATATAGAGGACCAGATTATCCCACAGATGTTTGCCCTGAAACATTTAATTGCCATTTAATTCTTCCTTCCTGTCAGACACAGGAGAGGAAAGAGTAGCTGGTACTAGATCTGGTCCAGTGCCCTGCAGCCTGGATTCTGGGTAAACCAAACTGTCCCTTCCCTGCAACTCTTGTGATCAACGAAGAGCTGTTTGCTAATTGATAATGGATATTGAATGGATTGTTGTGGCCCTTGCTATATCTGCTATAGGTGGATGTCATACACTTACCATATGTACAAAATATTTCAGTAGCAGGGCTGTCAGGTTGCTCTGTATGGAGGCTGAAGAGCTAGCTGTGTATAAATAAAGTCCCAGAGAATTCAGGTGAAACTGTCTAGGTGTGGCAAAGGAGGTTTGTACAGAGAATATGGACAGAGAATAAAGTTGTTAATGGTGAAAGTGCTTCAATTACTGTGATGTAGAAGAAGCAAACTAGTATATCCTTTATGTTTCTGCCCCAGAAATAAAGGAACAGTAGCACAGACCATTTGGAGATTACTAGTTTGTGAATCACCTTTGGTGGTATTTTTAATTTTTTTAATGTTACTTGTTTTGAGCCACATCTGTTCTATTCTCCTTCCTGCCAGATGTGCTTGCCTCTGTTTCAAACTTCTTTACACTCAGTCATAATTGTGAATGTGAAGAGCCCCATGCCTGAGCTGCTGTGATTTTTTGCAGCTGGTTCCCTATGGGAGGTATCAACAGTACAGCAAAAACTTACAGAATCTCTCAGTGCAATGACAGGGGACGAATTCCCCCGCTAAAAATGTAAAAGAGCTGCTGAAAGAGCAAAACAGCATTTCACACCCACAAAATCTACCATGGGGGAGAAGCGGGTCAGGATACATTCTGCCGCGGGAGTTCTGCCATCCGGTGGCTGTTTTCCTTACTGCTGCACAGCTACAGTAGCTTTGAAATCCATCCTCACTGCCTGCTAATTTGGGGTTGTTGACCTTTGTTGTCTCTGTGCAAGAGGGGATAAAAACAGGGGCCTGGTACAGTCTCTGCATATCCGAATTCTCAGCAGTTGCAGCTCTGGTCATGTTATTGTTCCTGGAACTTTGCCTGCAAAAATTCGATTAAATCCAGAAGCACATTTTCCCATTGTCAGCGTGCTACTGCTTCCAAGAACTGAAGAGGAGCAGTTGTTTTCAGACAAGGTTCCTCCTAGTTCCAAACTGTTAGTAATGGGACTTTAAATTAAAGCTGTTTCATGTTTTAAATTCTAATTGTGTTTTTGCTGCAGAGCAGAATCCCTGTTATGTTTGGGAGGATGCACAAGTTGTTAGGTGTTTCTGTTTCTCGTAAGACCAGTGGGGGTGGGAAGTGCACTGAGCCAGATGTTCCAGAACACTTCCAGCAGATAGGAAAGCCCATTTGTCTCCAGGAAGCACGTTGAGAATGTGGGGAGACATCCTGCAGCAAACATGTCAGGTCTATGATCTTTGTTTAATATTCTTGTAAATGATGCACTGTACCAAAGTCTGTTTTCCATTAGGTGTTAGCATTGTTCCTCTCAGTTGATGTTTGTGTGTTTTCCCTCCTGCAATGGTGTGTTAAGACAACAGATAAATGCAGATAAATTGCAAGTCAAACAATCTGCAAGTCAGATAAATTGTAATGGGTGTAATTGAAGGATGCTTCTCTTTTATTTTCTTGTGCTATGGAAAAGCAAACTGGAGCCAGTAAATAGTGTTGGATTTCAATTGACTCTCATATTTTTCTCTTTACTTTTTTTTTTAATTTTTGAATAGAAAACCTAGCTTTTTAAGATGCCTTCCTCTACTGGCCATGCAGGCAGCCGAAGACAAGCTTAGAATAAGACAGCTAAGTTTTAGGTAATTAGGGGAGATAAACTGGACACAAAGCACCAGTTCACCTCACGACGTACACGTGAGCATGACCAAGAGGTAATCCCCTCTAGAGCAGGCCATACACACCATGACTGCATCTGCTAGCACGAACACCTGCACTAGTATCAAAAGGATGCCATGGGTTTCAGTCATGGATCTGAAAGCACTTTAACAGCATGAGTCACACATTGCATTGGCCTGACAACTGGTTGTAAATACTGCTCTGTGCTGGTTTCAGCTGAAACCAGCACGTGCTCTTATGCTGTTCAGAGTGTTATGGGAATATACTGAATGTTGACACAACTGGAGCTTTGGAGGCAACTGTGAAACCAGATGGTTTGAGCTGATGGTAGGCACTAATTCAGTTGTTCACTCTTCCCTTACACCCACACACAAGCTCATGCCTATTATACATCCTGGTCTCTGTCAGTCATTGCCAAGTGAGCAGATTTTTTCACAATCAACAAAGATCCTACTTGGGCACATAAGTTTATGCTGGGAATTGAGCTGACTTTGCGATGACATTTAAGACCATCACAGAAAAAATGAAAGTCTGCTGGGTGCATCCAACCCCTGAACCTACTTTTCTCTCGCCATTGAGAGTTTTCGCAAAACCTGAACTTCTGAACATTTCTCCACTATCATCCTAAATTAAAAGAGACTAAATCTGGGACTAATCCACACAAAGGCTTAGATTTAAAACAAGATTCACCTCACTCTCAATCTGCATGCTAGAGAACTCCATCTGAATCTGAAGAAAAGATTATTTTATATCATCTGTGTACTGATTTCTAAGGCATCCTTCAGTAAAATTAGTCAATTCTATCTTTGTTTTACTCTAAACAGATTCAGAAGGATTTAAAATGTCAGCTCAGCCAGAATGACCTTTAGAAAATATGTGTTTAGATTCTAAAAATGAAAGGAAAAGTCATGCATTTCATACTGTAGGAGTTCCTGTCTCAGAGAAGGCAGCAGAAGAACAACATGGAGAAATACCATGCCAAGATGGCAAAAGCTGGCAACTGTGAGGGTTTTGCTCCAGCTGTGATTAATTGCTGGTATCTCTTGAAAAGAGTCACATGATGGGGCAGTGCTGAAGGACGGTCTGGGTGACCGTGACAATGCATTTGGCCTAATGCAGGTATGGTCAACCTTCTTAAAAACACAAATCTCATCCTTCCTTTAAAGCAGTCAGAAGAGTGGCAGGGGCCCTGTTGAAAGGCAACCCCCTAAACCTTTTCAGCCAACTCTTTGGCCAGGCTAAGGCCAATGCTGACCAGACTGTCACCTCCCAGAACCAGGGAAGGACCCCAGTGAGTATCGGTGCATGAGCAGACTGCCTTTACACTATGAAACTGATGATTGCTTCCAAGCACTCCCCTGAGATTGAAGAGATTAATTGTTCCTATTTCACATTTAGATAATAAGTCTTGTTTCAAAAAGCACCTTTTTAACTGAGCATGCTATAGGCTGCAGCTACTACCATCAGGTTAATTACACTTCATGCACCACAGGGGCCTGGCTTATGGGGAATCTTGCTTCATTATTCATGCCTACATTTGTGCCTAACTTGTTTGCCAAGCTGAATCCTTATCTGTAAAATCCCTAAACATTTGCTGCATGCATAGGATCTGCTTTTGTAACAGCTCCAGCCCCCTCAGACTTGTGCTTTACTACCTCGTGGATTAAGGGGAGATCCCTATAGGAAATTGATTTTCCCACTCTTGACTCAGCTGCGGAGGAGAGGAGCAGCCACTTTGCACCTGGAAACACTGTGAAGCAGAAGCAATCCTGCTTTCTGCATGCTGTCACCTTTACAATAGCTGTAATTTTAAAGGGTCTGACAAACAGTAGAGCTGGCATTCCTCCTCAGTGCCCAAATGTCTGCCCATCACACATCTGTTGGCTTTGCCTGTGCTGTGAGAAGTGCTTGTGTCCTCTCCATACAGTTACAAAAGAGGTAAATCCTGATATTAAGGACCAAAATGAACACAAGCAGCCTGTAATCAACAAAGAGCTCTGGATAAATAGTGGATAATAGTTCTGGTGTGGTGATGTTGCTGTCTCACTTTCAGGCTGGCAAACAGTTCCCTAAGATTGGATAGCCATGGGACACTGAAGAGCACTTAGCCCAAGACATAGAGATTTTATACTGGATGATAAATCCAGAAAAGCATCGCCAGCTTGGACAAAGAAGGGCACCTCAGAGGTTGAGTTTTGTCAGCTTTTAAACACTTCACACATATAAAGTCAAGCATGATAATGCTGTAAGCGCTGCTGAAAGCTAAACACATTCCAGTCCCTATGTTCACGTGGAATAATATTCCTTAGTATGCACCAAAAGGAATAGAAGAAAAAGATTAGCCTTCTAGCAGGTTTTTTTTTGAAACCTGGCAAATACCATGACATTTTTCAATTGCAAGGAACAAGGGTGGGCTTTCCTCCTCTCTCCATTCCATTTGTTTTGTGGTTCTATACCCACCTACAAAAAGCAACCTATCCTGGTTGCCTTTCCTGGCAACTCTGAAGTACTATTTACTGATGAAGTAGCACCTCTGCTTACATTTTTCTTCCATCCTCATTCCAGGTGGGATCTCAGCCTATAATGCAGAAGTTAACACTGTCCACACCTACAACAAAATGGATATTGGCAAAACACAACTATGCCAATGATGCAGATGCGAGAGACAGGTTTTATAAGACAAATGGGTATTGAGCTCTCTGAATAATGATTATATTTGAGGCCCCGATTGCATACTTTGCTTCTAATTAAGAACATTCTGGATTTATCCTCCCCAGAAACAGTAAGAATGGGGGAGGACAATGAAGCCAGGAACAAGTGCAAACTTGCAGTGGGGTTTTTTTCCAGCTACGGCTAAAAACGTAACTTGAAAGATAACACGGCTCATAGTCTAAACTGTAACTTACATTTTGCCTTTTATTTTTCATCTTACTTCATGAGAAGTAAGATTTTTCATCTGTGCCTGCAGTTTCTCAAGCAGCAGATAATGCTGCAAGGAAGTTGTAACACTACTTAACAAGATTTTACCCACCTTATGGTTTATCTTTCAATTCACATGTCTTAACAGTTGTACAAAGCAGCAGCGCTGGCCATTGAGAGAGGCTGAGCTGTCCCTGTCAGAGGCCTTAAAGACCCAGCTGGACAAAGCACTGAGTAACCTCATCTGACCTCAGTGCTGGCTCTGTGTTGAGCAGGAGGTTGGACTAGAGACCAATACGGTACCTTCCAACCTGAATTTTGCAATCACCTTCAGTCAGTCTGTTTGTTCTCTACACAAAAAGGCAATGTCTCTTATCTGCTTCATGAAGATCTACATGGAGCATTAAAAAGCTCCATTACTGAAAGAATGTGGACACACACTGTGTTTGTGTAACTCAGTGGTTCAGGTTTTAGGGCTGAGAGCAAATCTTTATAGAGAATGTATGGTCATACAGAGAAGGTTTGGAATAGCAGACTAACTGTACAAGAGTGGAAGCCCCTGGGGGAAATATCATTTCAGAAACACCCAAACATACACATATATTAAAAAGTTAAAAAAAATAGAGTTTTCTTTTTCATTAGAACTGTCAGCTTGTCAATTAAACACCTCTGTAAACATCTCTTGTAGCTGAATCTTACTCAGAAATAACAGCTATTATGTATTTTCCCTTCTCTCTATGTGGGAGTCTGCTATTAACTCTGCTTTAGCTTCGATTGTTTATCAGACACTTTAAGCTGTGAACTGTACCACGCCTTTTCATTAACACAGTCCCTCCGGGATACCCTGCAGCACTTTTGTAGGCTGCAGCGTCAGAGATGCATACGCATATTCATACGCAGAGCGTGTGGGATGGAGCTGGCAGAGCCCTCTGCTGGAAGCTCCCCAGGCTGCAGTGCCACAGACACAAATCCTCAATGCACCCGACAAGGCTGAGCCAGCCTGGCTCTGGTGCTCTGGGACACTGATCCAGGTACAAGTCTTAGTATCTGCTATCCACTAGCAGCAAGATCCATTTGTTTTGTGTCCTAGTACTTGCACCATCTCTTTAAAGAATGCCCTGTACCTTGGATGTACTATACATATCCTTCAAAAGGGCTCAAATTCCAGCTTGTACCTCCCTGTGGAAATACCATCAACACCTTGCAGACTGCAGTTACAACACACTGCAGCACAAGATGCTGTGCAGATGCTGGAAGAAAGGAGAGAGGTGAGAAAAACACAATTAATATATCTGCTTCACTTTTTCCATTTATTTTATTTCAGCTCAAATTCTTATTTCTGCCTTCAGCCTGGCCACAGGGGCCATTACACTCCTCAATGCCACTACCACAGCCTATCTTTTTCCTTCTGCACAGCACCTCCAGCTTTTGTCCCTGTACTGATATATCTCTTCCTTTGAACTCCTACAGGTGTTTCCTCTTCTCTGCAAGCAGGCAGAAAGCATAAACACTAATTTTCAGTGACTGCATCCCTCTGATGTTCTTGCAACATGCAGTCATTAAGATTAACTCCTCTTCAGTGTGTCTAACGTGGGAGAGGCTCACAGCGTGCTAAATTACAGAATTTATCCTGGCTGGAATGCAAACTACTTTATCATTTGATACAGCAGCAGCTTGCTAACTTTAGCCACAGTTCTTAAAACTGTGAATAAAACTACACACATAGTAGTATTTTATAAGCTTGCAGCCCATAATTCTAACTCACATCAGAGGTTTGCTTCAGGGTCTCCACACTTCTAACGTCTGCCATTTTAGAAAAGCAAAAGCATTAACTTTCACACAGACTGCAGCTCCTAGGCTAATCTTACTGAACACTTAGGATCAGTATAGGGGATATATATGAAGACAGCAGGTTTCCTGAAATTAGCCAACCAGCCAAGAGGTGAACAATTTCTGTTATTCCCAAATGGAGAGTTCACATGCTTTGTAAGCTACAGAACAAGCCAGATGACAGACTGTTTGCTAGGGAACAAGCATGAGATCTGGATAACCATGGTAAATCACTCTCTGTGGACAGCCAGTCAACTCTGAAGTGACTACTAAACAGAGGGCTTTTCAATTCCAATTCTAATTCCCTCTGCTGAGCAGTGAAAGTTCTGCAGTACTGATGTAAATCTTTACTGCTAGCTGTGAAATGTCCCCACCATCATTAGCTAGATCTATTCTATTCACTTCCCTGCTTATTTGACTTTATAAATTAAGTTCTCTTACAGTTAGGCAAAAACTGCAGCAATCTAGCCACAAAATTAAAACACAAAGACAGAGAGCGTATAATTTATTTAATATTTCAGGTAACTATTAACAACATTGAATTTCATATCTGTACACCTGCAATTCTTTAGGCATCAATATTACCTTTGCCATTCATATCAGAGTAAGAATTTTTACATTTCATACACAAACTCTAAACTAGGGATTTAAAGTACTTATTTTATAAAATCTAAATCCAACCAGCACACACTATGACTTAGTTTCTTTCTGCTCCACAGGTTTCAGGCGTGTTTTAATGACAAGCTCTCCCCTGTTTGTCAGAAAGGTGCTGGAAATTTCCTCTTCTGTTGGCAGCCCATGGGGTAGTTTCAGTGGCTGTATTCTACAGGCAAAAGAGTCTGTTTAGTGAAGTCCTGTGACTAGAAGAGAATTACATTAAATGTTCCAAATAAACAAACAAATATACAAATAGTTAACAAACCTTATCAGATGTTTAACAACTTTCAGTCTGGAATTCACAGAAGGGATATTTTTGTGCAGTCTTGGCTGATGTGCCTACATAAGGGATAAAACAAGTTTTACAAATGTGTTTCCAAATCCCAAATCTTTGTTCACTGAACTTTGCACACTACCAGTAAAAAAATAAGTCACATTTGCAAATGTAGTATTTAGAGAACTACCATGCATAAGAACATACATAAAAATATGCAATCAAAATTTGATTCCAGGAAAAAGACAATTTCAGCTTTATTCCTATTTCACTATACATGTATTTTTCTTCCAACTGTTAAAAATACTACAAATGTACAAACAAAGAGTTTAGGGGCAAAACGGCTTTCTTCAGTTATATCTTAAACTGATCCAGCACACATTTCTTTCTCTGTAATATAACAGAGACTAGACAAATCTTTGCAGTTAGCCCAAATATCTTGGATAAACACATCTTTGGCACAAACTTTTAGAGTCTTGAATTTGGAAGCCCTTTCATTGATAAACAAATTTTATTTGCCTTCCTACAATTTCTGAATAACATGACCCACAGAGACCTGAATTCAAAATATTTACAAACCTATTTCCATTATTTTAGAAGAATTCTCAGAGTAAAGTTCTCCTCAGGCAATGCAGCACAATACCATACAGGGATATTTTGAATTCCCATTAAAAGCACATTTGCCACAAACATTCCCCTCAGCTCTTAAACACATCATCACCTTCTCAGACCGCTTTATGGCTGCTATAAATGTAATTCTGGTTTGTGACTGCGAAATGGAGATCCTTGTAAAACCCACCACATTAGTGCTACATTTCTGACATATGCAAATATAAAAAACAACAATCTTACTTTATCCAGTCCCAGATCACGTATTATCTTCTTTTCCCAATATGGGCGACCAACGACGCTTTTTATTCTAGTAATAACATGGATTTTGTGGGGCTCCTCAGGGTCACCTCCATACTTTTCATGATCTCCGGGCCGTGGCTGAAATACCTAGAATAAAAAGTTCACAAAACCAGAGGTTTTTTTTCCCTAAACATCTGGCCATCAGTACTACAGTTTACTGTCCAAAACATACTTCAACCTTGGTAAAAATTCTTACATATTTTTCTTTTCAGGCTGTCAAAGCACCAACAAAGTGACCTCAAATTTAGGTTTTACAACATTTAGTCAAACTTATTTCTATAATGGTTTGCTGATAAATATAGTAACTCTTGAGTTTAGCCACACTACGGCCCAGAAATATATGGACAACACCCAGTACCAGCAGAACACCTAATTCACGTGCATTTTATCAAGGAGAACAATAAAAGGCTGTGCTCAGCCTCTCGATGGCAAGTTTCCCACAGGCTTTAAGAAACCTTTTAGGGAAAAGAGTCAACTAACACTAGATGGTATCTTGCAAAAATAAACTAAAACTTTAAATGTGAAAATGTAAAGTGCAAGTGAAGCACATACCGAGTCTGGAATTCTCGACCTGGTAAAGAGACAACGAACCCACACTGGGGACACCATTCCCTCCGTCCTCTTCCCCAGCACCTGCAAAGAGAGGAGGGCATAATTTGTCTGCACGTTCCTTATAACTCTGAGCACTTGCGAACAGACGACACAGATACGAGTGCCAGCCCCACCTTCCCAGCGGCTGCGGAGCCCCGAACAGGATCCCCAGCTGGATCAACCCCCACGAGACCCCGCCTGGATCCCTTTCCCGGAATCCCATCTGCATCCCCACTTTCTCGGAGGCTGCAAGCCTCAGCTCCAGCCTAAATCTCTCCACGGCTTCCCCCCCTGGATTTTCCCATACAGCCGATCCCCGCTCCAGCTCCTCACCTTCCCGGGGCCTGCAAGCCCCAGGCCCGCCCGGCCCGCCGCGACCGCCATGTCGGTGCGCACCCTTGTGTGTCCCGGCCGCACAGCGGTGCCGCGGCACTTCAGTTCCGAGCGGGCGGAAGGACAGCGGTGCGACACCTCCGCTCCGTGTCCCCGCCCGTCCCGCTCCCATCGCCATCCCGGTCCGTGTCCTCATCCCTGCCGATGTCGCGGGCAGGGAGCAGCGACACTGCTGCGCTGGAGCGGGCCGGGGCGGAGACGGTGAAGCGGGCGGTGCAGCTGGACGTGGCGTCCCGGTTCCAGGAATCGCTGGTGTGCTACCAGGAAGGCATCGACCTCCTGCTGCAGGTGGTGAAAGGTACCGGGCTGGGCACCGCCGTCGGGGCCCGGCGTGGCCCTGGGGACGCACGAGCGGTGTTGGACCCCGGCGTCCCACGGGGAGGGAGGGGGAGCTGGCGATCTCCTCCCGGGGAGCCGGGCCAGGCAGGGCTCGGGAGGGCCTGACCCCGCGTTTAACTGGCCCGTGACTTTTTGTGATTCACAGCCACGACAGATGAGGCGAAAAAGCGCCGCTACCGGCAGAAAATATCCGAGTACATGACCAGAGCCGAGGACATTAAAAAACACATTGAGAAAGAGAAACAAGGTATAAATACCTTAATGGGAGGGTACTACGAGGAGGAAGTCAGGCCATTCCCAGTGGTGCCAATCACCAGGACACAGGCGAGGGGTAGAAACTGATGCCCAGGAAGTTCCACCTGAGTATGAGGAAGAACTTGGTTACTGCGCGGGTAAAACACAGCACTGGAACAGATCGCATAGAGAGGGTGTGGAGTCTCCCTCTCTGGAGACACTCAGGAACTCTCTGGACACAATCCTGTCCGTGTGCTTTGGGATGATCCTATTTGAGCGAGGAGATTGGACCAGATGTCCCACTGAGGTCCCTTCCAACCTGACCCGTTCTGTGATTCCGTGAGCTGTGATGTACCCAACATACCCATTTGCTTGTAATTGTCTGTTGTTACATGAATGTTTGAAGGGCGAGGTGGTTTAACATGGAAATTATGTCCTGACGTTTACTTAAAAAGAGATATACTTTCCTTTCAGATGGCAAATACCATAAGCAAATCAGGATAGAAGAAAATGCAACAGGTTTTGGCTATGAAAAGCTTTTCCACGAGTACCTCACTGAGATTGTTTCTGAAGTTTGGGTGGAGGACCCATACATTCGGCAGGTTCATCAGGCAAGTAGATATTTGGTGTAAGTGATACAGATGTAGCCACTAGAGAAATTCCAAGCTACTAAATTAAATGAAACTTTTTCAGTTGTATAACTTTCTACGATTCTGCGAGATGCTAGTTAAGGGGCCATGCAAGGTGAGAACGATCCACCTCCTCACTTCCTATGATAAGGTAAGTATCTAGATTTTGGGTTCTATTTCCCTGTATTCAGATCATGTCACATGCAAAACAAAATATAAAAATGCAGACTTGTTCCTACTTACCAGGACTTGTTATACTCAGGGTATCAGTAGAAAACACAGATTAAGAGAAAAATTTGATAGTTGAATTAATTTTTTAAGTTCAGAGTTTTCTGGTTAAAAAATTCTGGGTAAGCAGAATCTTATGATTTCTGTGACAGTTTTGTTATGGAAAACATCATAAAAACTAAAGCATCTGCTGAGACAAGGGGTTTTTTGCTCTTCTAACAGATGTATTTGTCATTTTAGAGGCTTTCATGAGCTGAAATCACTCAAACTACCACTGCACTTATTTAAACTATTACTGCACTTATTTTGGCTCAAACAGTACATGTTTAGTTTCAAAGGGCTGGGAGTGAGCTCCTCCTCCACACCCCTCAGCAAATATACCTGTAGTCTGTCAGCTTTTTATCCTGTCTTTGAAACTGTAAATCTGCCTTCATCCAAGTTACTTTCTTTTGGTTTACTTTGATACTGAAAAGGTTTCGTGTGTGAGTTGAAGAAGTGATGACCAGAAGTAATATATATATAGTTAAAAAAAGAAAAGAAAACCCCATCACGTTATTTTTACTTTTGATAGGGTGGTGGGAGTAGTCAACAGATGACTGCCTTGGAAGAAATAAAACAGTCATTGAGTAATTATGGAGTAACACTGAATATTGACTTTTCATCTTCAATACATGATCGAGAAATCAGGTGGGTGATATTAAAAATTACCAAATCCCAGTTATTTGAAATCAAACTATTTAACCCTAACTTCTGAGGTAAATGCAGCTGTGGTTGACAAAGTAAAAGGTAGTGGCCCTCACTGGATGAAATCAGCTCTCTGTAGTTTATGTTTTCTGATTGTGAATAGAATATTTGTTGTCTCTACACAGAATTCTAGCAAATCTACCACAGTCTTCTCTAGTTCACACAGGCATTGGTGATGCTAGGAAATAATTGTGATTGAAACAAGGAGCTTGTGCATCATGTGGATGTAACCTTTTTGTTCAACATACTCATAGTATTCAAATTTGTGCATTTTTTAAAACAGATTCAACAATGGGTGGATGATTAAGATTGGAAGGGGTCTTGATTATTTTAAGAAACCACAGGTAAGGACGCTTTGACTTCTTTAACTTAAAACAAGCTCTTCTACCGTATATACTCACCATGTCAATTCTCTTAATTTCTGCAGGGTCATTTCAGCATTGGATACTGTGACTTTGACTTGAGACCTTGTCATGAAACAACAGTGGATGTCTTTCATACTAAACACACAAAGAAAATGTGATCAGAAACGACTGCTTTTAATAAGTTTTTTCATAAGCATGAAAATGTGAGACTGAAAGATGTTGCTTGAGTCCAGCTGGTTGCTGACAGAAGCAACTCTTCTAAGTACTTAGTGCAGCACAGCTTTTATAATCTGTATGTTTAAGAATATTTGAGATTTTCCAGTCTGAGAAAACAGAACTGCGTGATGCCTTCATTGTACTTCTGTAATCTTAATTAATATAATCCATGTCTAAATTTTATCTTGATTTCATAACAGACCCTCAATAGTGTCTTTCAAAAGCCTCGTTACTGCCATTTCTATTTTTATTATTGATTTTGTCTTGAACCTGTTTTGGATTTTATATCTTTTAACTCACAATCATTGGAAGCTGGGCTGCCACATGGCCTCTTTTATAAGCAGTCTTATTTATTTCCTTTAATTCCTGTATTCTAGTCATGAGTACTATTTTGCTGGGTTTTTGTCAATCCTGCAGTACTTTATTTCCCAGACTTTACTAGTAATCCCAAATTTCACATTCCATTTTCCAAGCTCTTTGCCTACAAACATGGTAGTGTTCAGTACACAGTCATTTTAGGGTTGTCTAATGTGTCTCTGCATAATGGCTTTTGGACTGGAAAGGCTGCGATCAGCTGTATTCTGCTCTCTGTCACTCCTGTGTGTCCTTTTATTCCATGATACATGGCCATATACCTGATACCTATCCTTTGCATTAAGTGTGGAAAGGATGTGTGATCCTCTCCCAGCCTTACTCTCTGACTTTAAAGTCCAATGACTGGCTTTTCATGCCACTCTCAACTGCAGTAAGCTATTTCTCTGCTACTAAGGTAGTCCCCTAAAAAGTATAAGATTTTTCAGAAGTTGAAGATTTTTCAGAACTCAGATACCCTGAGTATCTCAGTTGGTCAGAGCATGGTGTGAATAATGCCAAGGTCATGTGTGTTATTCCTGCAAGGGCCTTTCACTAAAGAGCTGGACTTGATCCTTGTGGGTCCCTTGCAATTCAAAATATTGTGTGATTCTAAGCAATATGCTATTTAGAATAAAAACGAAGTCTTCCATTGTCATTCCTTCAGCCTTTGCAAACCAGAAGGTATTACCAGAGGTTCTGCTTTTTTTTTATTTCTTATACAAGAGTTCTTTGTTAGCAAGAATCTGCCTAAGTCATACACCCTGACATAAAAACCAGGCAGTGGCCTCTTTTTTAGGTCCCATCAAAGTCTTTTCAGCTTCAGGACTGACATGTGCCTTACACTTTATGCCTTGTAATACAGTAGGCCTCTATATTCTAGTAGCATGTTTATTGCTAGGACTTTTTTTGTTTCCTGTATTACTTTTTCCTGATGGATAGTGTATTCCATTATCTTTCTTTTTTCCTTAATATGCTTTTTATTTCATTTTCTGTCATCTAATGCTGCTATTCTTTTCTTCTTGTTTCTAACTGTTCCACAGCAATCAATAAGAAACAGAGCTGGTCTTTGCCTTGTTTTCTGGGTCATAATTTGCTAGTGGTCTGCCTTCTTTATCCTTTCTCAAAATAATCCAGCTTTGCAGTGTTGCATCAGCAAAATGAATAATATATGTGCCACAGAGCTGTGTGCTATTAGTCATTCTCCTAAACATTCCATAGGAGCTCCCTGGCTTGCTGCTGTGACATGAACTTTCTAGTCATTTGTTAATTTTATTCAGTTGTGTATAATATATGCCTATTTTTTAATGGGAATAAAGATTATTTTTTACTATTTGTAGCTTCAATCATCTGTTTGATTTCTTTACTACATCAGGAAATTCAAGCAAGCTGTGTAATGCCTCATAAGATCCAGCCATGTTCTAGAGAAGGCTCACTGTAAATACAGTAATTTCCCAAATGTGAAGTGAGGAAGTGTCTTCATGTCTTTTAACCCAGTCCAGCAATTTCACACATAAAGAATCACAGAATTAACTAGGCTGAGATCATTGAGTCCAACCTATGACCTAGGATCACCTTGTCAACTAGACCATGGCACTGAGTGGCACTTAAACACCCCCAGGGATAGTGACTCCACCACTGCCCTGGGCAGCTATTTCAATGCCCCATCACTCTTTCTGTGAAGAATTATTTCCTAATGCCCAGCCTAAACTTCCCCTGGTGTTGCTTGAGGCCATGTCTTGTCCTGTCATGTTACATGGGAGAAGAGCCCAAACCCCACCTGGCCACAGCCTCCTTTCAGGTATCTCTTCTGACCTAATCAGAATCGCATTACACTTATTGTTCAACAACAGTGATATACATCTCGAGCCTTTCTTTTGTAATTTTACTATATATATAGCTATTATTTAACATTAAAACTATCACTTTCAGTTCGTTGTTGCCTTTTATGGGAGAATCTTCTGCTAAGTGGTAACATAAGGAACCTCTTTCTCCTAGATCTGTATTTGCATTTCCAGTTGTTTAGCTTTGATACCAGTACCCTTGGAAGCAGGGACTCCCAGCTTTGTGCCAGGCATAAGACAGGCACAAGAACAGAGGAGGTATATGTGGCCTCTGTCCCAGTTAGTCTCTCCTGCCCTCATCACATAAACCCGCACACTGAACTACCCAATCTTCCCCTGCTCTTGCACATGCATGGACAAAAACCCGAACCCAGGGTGGACCTACAGTGATTCACTACCCTGTGGTGAGCTGAGCTCACTATGGTGCTTGTACAGCAGGGGCACAGGAGCACCAGCACTCTGCAAGACATGACTTTCAATCAGAAACCAGGGACATCCCTCTCCACACAGCTCAGTGGCTGTGACACTGCCTTTGGACTACTGTCACCAAGGAGCAGGATGCAGGCTGGGGCACCCAGTGCAGCAGCCCAACACCAGTTCTACACCTTCCCCATTCCATCTGTGTCAGCCATTTGTACCTTTGCTGCTACAGGGCCAATTTGGGATGCCCCCACCATTTTTCCTGGTTCAAGCAGCAATGATGTCTTGTCAGCAGTGGTTTCAATTCTACAATTTGGGAACATCAGGTGCAGGCAGTGTGGAATTTAACTGTAATATTAAACAAAAGCACAAGATTGAACAGTTTGTTTTCTATAAGCTGAATTTTCCCCTTACTAGTGACTGTTTTAATTTTGTTTTCAATACATTAAATAAAAAAGCAGCAGAAGTTTAACTTATATTTTCAAAATGCAAGTCACATTAACCTTATCATATTCTCACATAGTAGACTCCACCTGCTGTGCAACTCATTGTCTTGTGGACACACTCTTAGCAATGTTGTCACGATCGTAGTGGTTTCGTTTGGGCAAAACTTACTGCCTGTAAGACTCTTGACCAGTTCACTGTACAGTCCTGGTGGCAGCCACTGCTCTGGCAGATCAATGTTACAGACTTCAATCCTTCCATGCTTTACATCCATATTTACTTTAACATCAAAAACAGAATCTTTATAGGCCATGTTAAGACATGTGCTAACACTGAACTTCGGTGTCTTTCCATACACCCATTCCCAGGTTTGTAGTTCTTTAGTTTTGCTACTAATTCCAGGAAGCAGAGTCTCATCAGCTGGATTTATTAAGGTGATATGATGATCTATCTGGTGTTGCACAGCATATTCTTTAGCAATGGCATCCAGGAGCATCTCAGAAGTTAAACTAGGATCTTCTTCAAAGAGATTTTTCACTGAGGCAGGCACACTAGGAGTGGCATTGCTCTTTAGCCCTCTATAAGGACTTTTTAGCACAGAAGATAAAACAAACTTATCTGCATTACAGAGTAAGGTACAGTGATGATAAGCACTTGTCCTTCCCAGCTTTGCAGCAGTTCCTGAGATTTTGTATTTCCTGTCTAGCAAGATGTCGTATCTGTCAGTGACATGTACATCTAACTGAGGCCGCAAGGCTTTCAGTGCCTTCACCACAAGCTTCAGGTTTTCCATTCGTTCATATTTTTTTCTGGTTGTGAAGAAAGTCAAATTGATATTACCTAAGTCATGGTAAACTGTCCCTCCTCCACTTCTTCTCCTAGCTAGTTTTATATCTTTTTGCCTCAATAACCTGAGGTTGCATTCCTGCCAGGGATTCTGATGTCTCCCTATTACCACAGCAGGGGAATTTCTCCAAAGGAAAAGGACCTGTTGCTTCTCTAAATCCATATGGTCATGGATCCAGTCTTCCACAGCTAGATTTTGGTAAACATCATTAGAAACAGACTGGATAACGAGGCCTCCACTAGCTGTGCTCCAGAAGCAGGCTTTTGGAGTCCTGAGGATGCAGGACAGCCAAAGGCAGTTTTTTAATGACTGCAGTACCATGATTTTAATAACCGTACAGCAGATGGAAGGATTGCCTGCTCTGCTAATGCTGAATGCGGCAGGAGTGCAGCCGGCTCCTGTGACAGAACTGAAATGCCCGTGGCGGGCATGAGACAGTCGTGCTCTTCCCACCGCAGCACGCGAGTTCCAAGGCACGGTGCTCCTCCGGTGATGCTGCTCAGACCCTGGCGGGAGCCTCACAGGACATCCGGGGGTGTCACAGCAGCTGCTCCTCGCAGTCCCTGCTGCCTGAAAGACCAAAGGAAGAAACGGAATGCGTATTTTCCCATCACTCATCGCAGTCTTGCTAATGCGGTTTCACTCTGCGCAGTCCAGCTTTGTTAGGGTTTTCTGCCTTCTTTCCCATGGTGTTTCCTCAGCCCCCGACGCCGCGTCCCCGCCCGCACAGCCCCACCGGGCGCCCTGCGCTACTCACGGCGGGGAGCGGAGCGGTCCCGGCGGCCGTCCCTGTCCCTGCGGGCTCCTTGGAGCGGGCGGCCTCGGGAGCGTCTTCCGCTTCCCGGGTGAGAGGCGCTGGGGGCGGGAGCTGCGCCTGTCTTGCGGCTGGGGAGGGCCGAGGGGGCCGGCCGGGGAGGGCGGAGGGCGGCGGGCTGCGAGTGCGGCCTGGTGCTCGGTGAGTGCCGGGATCCCGGCTGTCCCAGCGCAGCCGCGGCACTGGGCGGGGGAGGGAGCTGGGGGGAGCGAGAATGACCAGGTCACAGAGTCACAGAACGGGTCAGGTTGGAAGGGACCAGAGTGGGTCATCTGGTCCAACGTGCTGCTCAAGCAGGGTTATCCCAGAGCACATGGCACAGGATTGTGTCCAGACAGTTCTTGAATATCCTTAAGTAAAGGATATTTTAAGTGTGGAGTAAACAAAACCCCACACCTTCTCTGGGCAGTCTGTTCCAGTGCTTGGTCACCTGCACACTAATGGTCTTCCTCATGTTCAGGTAGAATCTCCTGTGCATCATTTTCTGGCTATTGCTTCTCATCCTATTGCTTGGCACCTTCAAGAAGAGCCTCAATTTTCATCTTCATCACACCTTCTCTTCAGATATTGCAGGGGTTGCCCACAATATTTACAGGGCAACAAGAAGCCAGTACACAGTGCATAAAATGGATGATTTTTCTTTCAAGACCCAGATGTGCAGTTCCTCTCTGCAGGATAGTCTGGATGCCAGAAGCTTTTCTGAATTCACAAGGAGAGTTAACACAACTGCGCAGACACTGATGAAATATACTTTCTGTGGTGCTCATGAAGATGCAGAAGCCGAATGTCGATAGCATAATTCATTAACAAGTTGGAAAGTGATCAAAGACTAGACAGAATTCAGACAAAAGAATTGCCGGTAGCAGATTGTCTTCAGATCTGCATTTAAGCCATTCTTAAAGTCTACCAGACCTTAGCTATAATTCTTCTTCAAAAGCTATTGTCTGTGCTTAAGCTTACACCGTGGGACAATGTTCAGTGCTAGCTGAAGTTTTTTAGCCATAGTAGTATCCCTATGGTCAAATATGCTCTGTATTTCTCTTGTTCATGGATGTAATTTCTAAAAGGTACATTAAATGCCTTTGTCTTCCATTCTGCCCTAAAAGAACTATGTGGGTGTAGTAGGGCAAGTAAAAAGAAACCATCACAAACATGTATACTGGTGGTGTTTAATGAGAGAAACAGACCCTAAAAGGAGCTTGATGTGATGTGTGTGTCAGCACCTTTAATGTACTGTCATGAAAAAAAAAGTAGGTTTTTTTTTTTTAAGTAATTTGAAATGGATGAAACTTTTTGCTGGATTAGACTGGTAATAATTTTTTCACTAGGGTGAACTGTAATGCACAAAGTAAAAAGCATGTGGACTTTGTCCATAAAAAGGTTCTGGAAATCAATGTTGATGGCAGTTGACAAAACGCAAATGCGAAGCCGTGCATTCTGGCACTGGTCAGAAGTATAGAAATGCATCTTGTGAGCCAACTGATATTACCAACCCCCCCCAAAAAAAATGTGGAACCACTTGTCTCCATTTTGGCACTTGATTCTTGAAGGTTTGCAATGTGTCATTTTGCCACGGGGTGTCCCTAAAAACCTGCTGTGAGCTGTTGCAGTCTGTTTCTCTAGTTAAAAAAAAAAAAAAATCTGTTTTCATAGTTAGAACCATAATTTGCTAAAAAATGTAAAGTGTGCGGAATACTAGGTGGACAGATAAAAATGGCATGGAACTGTTTCTGATAAGCTGAAGGATGAAATACACATGCAACAATAAATTATAAGGAGAAAGTATGAATTTGTAAATGCACATCATGATTTATTAATCTCTTCTGGATTGGACATTTAAATTTTTTTATGTCCCAACTACTATTGTATAAATAACATATCTGTAAAATACACCAATTATTATTTTCACTTTTGAAAACAATCCTGCATATGAATTTAATTTCTTTTTTGATCAACAGAATATTGTTTGCTATACAAAAAGCAATGCAACTGCTCTGAACAACATTAAGCAGTCTTAAGATATAAAAGATGTCACCATATGTCCCTTAGAGGACACCTTAGACATACCAGAACAACAAAAAGCAATTAAAAAGGTATAATTTGACTCATAAAATGAATTTTCATGAAGAATAGTTTTGTTAAAGTTGTGAAAACATGAAATACCCTTTTCACATTTCTTTTGGAGATAAACATGATAATACAGAGTCTCATCTTCCACCATGCCAAAATCTGAAAGTAAGATTTACAAGAAATCCAGGATGGGGAAAGGGAAAAGAAAAATACTTGTTTCTGTAGCTCTGTTTCTGGAAGTTAAAATCTTCCAGTTTCTTTTCTGGCTTTAGATGGGGATTGTATTTCAGAGGTGTTACACCTTACGTCTGAAAAGGTGAGTTGTACCCATGCGTGCTTAATAGTGGCTGCTTGCCAAAAAAACCTCATTATTCACCCTGCACTGTCTCCAGAATATAAAACCTGGGCTAGTTTCTAGCAGGGAAGAGAGAACTCTGTCTTGTTTCTTAGCTTGACTTTGGGACTACCTAAAGCAGCCTCTTTCAAAGGCTGTTTATAACCTTGCTATGAGCAGGCAATAGGAGTCAGAGGGTTCACATGGCCTCCTTACCCTTTTTGCATCACTTTCTTCAGAGGCACCTGTCTGCATGTCCCTGTCTGTGCTATTCCAAGATATGTGCAGCCAGAGGTACTCTAAATAACTCCTATCTTGGAATATAAGAAAACATAAGAAATAACTTCTCTCAAATTATTTTGTTGGTGGAATAAAGAAAAGCTTAATTAATCTCATAATACTCTGATGTTTTAACTTCACCATGTTTGTAAACCACTGCTGTAAGCCCCCTTTAGAAGGCCACCAAATTTGTCAGGCATGATTTGCCATGGTGAAATCATGTTGACTGCCACTAATTACCTCCTTATTTTCCATGTACCATGGGTTGTTTTCCCGGGGGATCTGCTCCATGATCTTGACAGATACAGAGGCAAGAGTTACTGGCCTGTGTTTCTCTGGGTCTTCCATATTTCTTTTCAAATCAGTGGTGAAATATGTCACAGCAGTAAATTCTAACTGCTATATGGAAAATGTAGTATATTTTAGGATATATAAATATTACCATTTTTTCCAAAACGTGCTCTTTCACTAGTTGGTAAAAGTAGGATTCTGAGTGAGCAAATACTGTGTGTAAATTCTGTGTGTAAATTTGAGTCCTCAGTGCTCAGTGAGGTACTGAAGGTGCCAATTACTTGATTGCTCTGATCTGTTCCCTAGGACTAGGGAAATGCATATAACTGTAGAATTTGAGTACCACTTTCAGAGAGAGCAGTGTATTAGGATGGGATTCACCTAATTTAATTGATATGTCAACAGTAATGATGACTGTAATAGATATCTAGGCTGTCTTTATCATCAGAGATACTCCTAGGACATGATTCATTTTAGTATGAATGCCAAAATCGATTGTAGGAATCACTTTCTAGAAATTATTCTTTGTAGTGATTCAAAATTACATTGGTTTACTCTTAAACAAACGGGATTTCATGTGCAATTTTGAATTTCAGAATTGCAGTTTACCTTCAGAATCTGTTCTAGGCTCTTACATGATTGTCTGGATTTCAACAGTCTTACTTGCACATTACTTTATTTCCATTGCAAAAATTCACCTTTCATGGACCTTAAATAAAAATGGTGGCCTACTTTCTATCATATTTAAAAATCCATTAGGTATTCCAGTACAAATCTACCCTTAGTTTTGAACAGGTTTATTTCAAGTTAATTAACATTTAGCTTTTATGTCCCTTTCTTTCTTGTTAGATCTATATTAGAAGGACATTCAGGCATATTTCCAATATAACAAAAAAGAGAAAATAGAGATATTCAGAAGTTACTTTTAAGTATTATATGTATATTTATTTTAATTAGATATCTACTTAATCTTCGTTTTGAAGAGTATATTTATCCATTTTTCATTGAAATATCAATAATTACAAAAGTTTTATTTCAGTGCATGCATTCTCTCATTTATGCTAATGCGGGTTATGTTACAAACAAAATCTGAAATAAAGGAAAGGAGTCACCTTCAAGGCTTGATGCCTTTATTAAGTCACTGGAAAAGGACAGAGACCGCTATAAATGTGGGACTGAGAATTTGTTGAAGGAATTTAGAAACGCATTCTCAAGTCCTAAGTGAACCTCTACGTGTGGCAGCATTTAAAAAAAAAAATAAAAAATTAAAAAATCATCCATCCAGGTGAGCTTGGGAAATCGCTTTGGAAGAGGAGGAATGTATTTTTTATAGTATATCTCATGTTAAACTACTAAAGCTATAACTACCATGAAGAAAAACAAATTGATTGTAAACAGAAGCATGCATAAATGGGAATGGGCCAGTAATAGAAGTTTTCAAGCCACATATAATAAGAAACTGTTTCAAGCTTGTTTGTTTTTCTACTTTAACACTATATCACCATATTCTTTAAGGGAGTGGTTTCTGATTCAGAAGTCTTGAAAATATTGAGAGAATATGAAGAACTTGAGTCAACATGGAAAATAAATGAATGTCATGGCAGAAATTCAGGGCAACTTCAAAGTTTTAACAGCTGAGAGAGACAAATTTCTCAATCTTTATGAACAGGCAATTTTATTTATATTTGTGTGATTAATTAAAATAACAAGGTAATATGCAAGAAAAAAATTAATTTTGGCTTCATATGAAAAAAGAAAGAATTAAAAGTATTTGTTTAAAAAATAGGGGAAAAAAGTTATGGAAATTTTGTGATTTGGATCTGTCAGTTCAATACAAGTTTGTAAGTGCTTTCCTGAGTTAAAAATGCTTTCCTGAATCAAAGAATGTGTGCACAAGTTATTTCTTCATCTTTGCTATTCCACAGTTTCTGGGACATTCCAGATTACCAGCCACAGGACCCAGTAATATATTGATTATCTATTCCATATTTCTGTTATTCTACTGTTTTTAAAAATAGGCAAAGGAGGAGATTTCCTGGCTTTGTCAAGAAGTTATAAAATGTCCCAGGACTCCTAAAGCCACAGTTCAAGCTGTATTAACACACATGGAGATAGAAAGGGATACATCACTGTCAGATTTCCAAAGGATGCCTGCAGAACGTGTTGGCCTCAGGGAGCAGTTACAGGTTTGATTCTGTCCCATCCCACCTCAGCCCCGCACCACAGGTTATTTAAACGTGAAAACTACTTAACAGTGTAATTAAAGTTGTTAAGAATTTCTGTTCTGCTCTTGAGAATGGATTGCTTCACAAGTCTGTGTTGAGTTGAGACTTGTTCTATATGTGATTTTGTTGTTGCTGCTATTTAATACAGATTTCCCGAGAAACTTTGTTTATGAAAAGGTTCATTTGGAACAGAGAGTTGAAGAGCTTGAAACTACTGTTCACAATGTAAGGGAAAAGAATTATTTATAGAATTGTAAATGTAATACAGGTGATGTTAATGGTTAATCCTGCAGGACCAACCTGACTGCTATCAGGAAACAGCAGGCTGAGAGCAGTGGGTGTTATTTACCAAGATTCTTTCCCTTCTACCCTGCTCTGGTAAGGCACCAGCTGGAGGACTGTGTCCAGCTCTGGGCTTTCCAACTCACAAGGACATGGACCTGGTTGGAGTAAGTCCAGAGGAGGCCATGAAGATGATGACAGTGGGCTGGAGCACCTCTCCTGCAAAGACAGGCTGAGGGAGCTGGGGTTGTTCAGCCCAGAGAAGGGAAGACTTTGGGGACATGTTTTGGGTTAGGGTTAGGGTTTGGGTTTAGGGTTGGGGTTAGGAGGTTAGGGTTAGGGTTTGGAGTTAGGGTTGGGTTAAAGTTAGGGGTAGGGTTGAGTTTAGGGTTAGTGGGTTAGAGTTTGGTTTAAGGTTAGGGTTATGGTTCGGGGTCAGGTTTAGGGTTTGTGTTAGGGTTGGGATTGGGGATAGGGTTAGGGTTTGGGTTAGGGATTAGGGTTTGAGTTGGGGTTAGAGTTAGGGGATTAAGGTGTCAGGGTCAGCATTACGGTTCAGGGTTAGTGTTCGGGGTTAGGGTCAGGGTTTGGGTTGGGGTTAGCGTTTGGGTTGCGGTTATGGTTTGGGTTAGGGTTAGGGCTTAAATTAGGGTTAGGTTTAGGGTTTGGGTTAGGGTTAGGTTTGGCTGTTTAAGTTAGGGTTAGGTTTTCGTTAGTGTGGAGGAAACCCCATCCTCTGCCAGGCACCCTCCTTGGATATCTGCCCCCTAAGATAAGACAAAACCGCCTAGTCATGGTGACTGAGCTGTAGACCCCTTCATGCTTCAGGACCCCATGTTATCTCCCTGTTAACTATTGATTGTCTTACCCCTGTATCAGACCATTGACGCTTTTCCAATTCTCCCCTTCCCTATAAAAACCCCATCTTTTGCCCAGATCAGTTGTAGATCATCACCGGCCCCCTTCGTTGAAGCCTGCATTAAAGAACTCCAGCAGAGCGCCACATGGTCTCCTGGTTCTTGTCTACATGCAGTTGGGGTAATCCATGCATGGAGCTGACTGGGCTGATCTGAGCTGATCACTGCAAGAACAGAAATCACTTCTAAAAGAGCTGTTCACTTGAAGCCTCTGCCTACACTCCTAAGGGTTACCCCTGGCTGGAAACTGCCTGGAACTCCCCGGATGGCGGTTCCTTTCCCGGGATGTCTATCTGGGCTTGTTGCCGGCAGAACTGGGAGTCAGAGAGACCCTCAGATCCAGCTGCAACAGGTTAGGGTTTGGTTTAGAGTTGGGTTAGAGGATAAGGGTTTGTGTTTGGGTTTATGTTAGGGTTATAAATTCTGGTTTATCTTATTTTTCAGTCTCAGCCTTCTAAAATCCTGCTAAGCTTTAAAATGTAATTCCACAGTTTATAATATTAAATGGAGTGCATCTTGTATGAAGAACAGACTGTAATCTGAATTAGCTCTGAGTAGTTAATTAATCACAAGCCTACATATGACATATAGTGAGTATAGAGAGCCTTGTTTTAGGTACATTATCTTATTTCTTCAGTTCTTTTTGTACCCCTTGAGGGTGATACATCAACATGAAATTTATGGCACTAGTATTGAAACAGCTACTGTATACAGATGCCTATTGGCTTGCTCTTTAGAGACCTGACCTTTGATTACAGTAACACAGAAATTAGTACTGAAAAATTTGGTTGAGGAGAGGAATGAGGTCAGAAGCTTTTTACTTTAAAAGAGGTGTTTCAAATAATTTAGAAAGCACAGTCCTTTGAATGTTAAGTGTAAGCATTTCAATAAAATCAATAAAAGAGGTTTCTTTAAACTGAAGATTTCAAACCAACAGTTCTGGAGTCTGTGCAAGAATCTTTGGATCTGTTCTTTTTTTAGTTACAGACATGAAAGCCTCATGGTGGTAACTTGGTTACATAGTGCTTTATGCAAGGGTTTTACAGTGATTTCTCTATGTGGTTATTGGCATAGGTATGTAACTTAATAGAGGCCTAAAGCCGTTATTGGTCATGTTTGGTCCCAAACCATGATTTCTCCATTCCTACACTCATAATAATGTCCTCTTTTATGTTATTTTGCACTGAAAACTTTTAATGTTGATCAATGGCAAACATTTTTGCCCTTGGGCATAATTAATAACCAAAAATTTACGTGAAGAAATTAAAATATTCCCAGAGATCTAAAAGATGGGAAATTGATTTACCTTCAAAAGAAATGAAAGTCACATTTCAGGTCTTTGCCAGCTATCTTCAGTAAACTGAGTCAGGCCTTGAGTAAACGAGATGCTTGGACATTTCTTCTTCAGCAAAATGTTTTTGCTAAAAACAGTAAAAATTGAAATAAATTCTATAAATCAGCTCTTTTTTTTTTTGCTCAGCTGTTAATGTTTGATTATATTTATAGTTAGATAGTGAACAGTTAGAACAGATGTCCAAAGTGGCACTAATGAAAGACACCATTGATCCTCTGGAAACTGAGATGAAAAGATTCACAAGAAAACTAATGGATTCTGAAAATGAGCTGAGTTGACAGGAAGCTGAATATTCTTCTCTTAGGTAAGTAAAAGTATGTAATTGCATTAATTTGACTAGTAACATCAGCCTATGTTCACTGGTTTCTGTAACTGTTATATGGCTCAAAGGGAAGGGAATTTATCAAAGCTGCTTTTGGAATTCCTTCATTTTGGAATGAAGTTGTTTTCCTCATTGCTTATTTATATGTAAATGTACTTGTCCTATTGATATGATGATATGGTGGAAACCATCTTCAGTGAAAAAGTAAAATTCACTTAATTTAGAGTTAGGAGCTTTCTGTTAGAAACTACAGGGATTGATGGGTTTTTGGTAAATAACATATGAATAATTTTATTTTCATTTTTTAATTTTGTTTTTTTAATAAAAACAGGCAAACTTGCATAAACTAGTGAATGTCATGTCATTCATTTTAAAGATCCATTCCTTAGTCTTGGAGCCTTTTCACAAAAAGAAATAGAATTGAATCTTTGCTTAGGGCTTATGGTCTGCTGCTCAACTAGAGCTCCCAGCCATTTTCAGAAGCATAGTAGGACTAGACTCGATCAAAGCCTTTAGGGAATAAAACGTATGTCAGTGAGTGCTGCTTTGTAATAAATTGTCAGACTTATGAGCACTGTTGAATTGTTGAAAATCAGTTGCTTCTACTGAAAGATCTTTTTCTTTACACCTCCAAACCAAGCTGATAATTCTTTTCAGTCTCTTGAACAGTGTGAGAATCATTATTACTACTACATTTGAGCAGATAATTTGAAACAGGTCAGGCATTCCAATGGATGCCTCAAGGGATGATTTTTATTTTAATTCTTTTTGTTACTTTTTTACAATCATCTGTTGCAAAGAATTCTTCTTACTTTTCTGTAATCCTTTACATGATTATTCAGAACTTAATATACTGAGATTAAAGTTAACATCAATAAAATATTCCAAACAGTCTAAAACAGACAGAAAAATCTCCATTTTTGCTATCTTTTGCAATTTTAGTAATCTTTCCAAAAGAAAAAAAAAATAATATATCAGTGTCTGAATTCTCCTGTTTAATGTTTCTGCTTTTCCAGTTTATTGAATGAAAAGACAGAACTGAGTCTTTCAGAGATTCAGTGAAGCCTTGTGGAGAAAAAACTTGAAATACAACTTAGCCAAGAGAAAATTATGCATTTAGATGAAAAAACTGGTGAGTGACAGATCCAATTTTTATAATAAAATTCAATAGGCTAATTTTCATATTCTGCTGTCATCTTTTTTTTTTTTTAATGGGTTGAAGGAAAAAGCATTGAATGCAAATAAATATACTTCTGAAAGTTTTAAAATTTCGTATGCAAAACTTTTGTTTTCTTTAGTTTTTGAAAGGTTTTTGCATTTTAAAATTATGTGACAGAGCTCTGGCAAGTGTAAGTTTCAGTGACAACACATGCTGTGTTGTCAGCATGTGCTGACAACATGAACAGCATGTGCTGATATTAGTGTGCAGTGTGTGAGCATATCAGTTATATTTGTGATTCACTAAGGCCGTGGTAGCACTTCTCAGCACCACTGATGGTGGAAATCAGGAAAACATTATATATATATATACACAAAATAGTATGTTGCAGTATATATCCTGTATATCCTTTTTTATATTATGGGAGTAAAGGAGATGGATACAAGGATTATTATTCCTGTAATGTCAAGGAATATGTTCTCCCAAATCTACAGCTGTAGATGGTGATACTTTGCCTAATGCAGAGCAAGATACTGCTTGCCTTCTTTACAGCAAGGGCACATTGGTGGCTCTTGTTCAACATGACGCCCATCAGGACCCCCAGCTTTCCTGCCAAGCTGCTCTCCAACAGGGTAGGCCCCAATGTGTACTGGTGCCAGGGATTGTTCCTCCCTAGGTTCAGGAATTCTCTTCATTGAACTTTATGAGGTTGTTCTCAGCCCATTTCTGCAGCTGGTGAGGGTCCCCCTGGATGGCAGCACGACCCTCTACTGTATCAGCCACTCCTCCCAGTTTATTACCTCCTCAGTAATATCAGAAAAACAGTCTCTTACTTCATCTGTAATTACATGCTGCAGTCTACATGTTGCTTCTCTCTATAGTAATTCTGTTTAAACTTTTGTTATAATACTGTAGAAAGTTATTTTTAATGATCTAAATATTTACTCTTGAAAAACAGATTTGTTCTGAGCCATGTAATTTAAGGCCCTGAGCTAAAGAAAAATCCAGTTCTATAAATATAATTTATAGATTATTTCTATATTTTTAAAAGGTGCATGCTTCACTGCTTTCTTGAAGGGGAGCTTTTGCCTTGTTCTTTTATGCTTCAGAAGCGTATTAAAAGAATTTTAATTTCAAATGGCTTGAATTAATAAAAAACCAGACACTTCTGATTGCATCCAGATAACTTTTCAATATAAAGTCTTGTACAACAAGGGGAGATCTGTACTTTGAAAGAAACAATTGCACAACTTAATATGGAGAAGTCATCTCTGCAAGACTGTGTGGAAGAAGGGAGAGGATTTCTACTTTCCAGTAAAGCCTGGCAATTAAAGTATGTTCTAATATTCAAATGGTCACAAAAATTAAATAGAGAAAGGATCTGTTAGGTTATCACATCTATGCTGTATTGGTACCTACAGCAGTGCCGCATGCTGGTCTACTTCTGTTCCAGTTTAAGGGCAACAATAAAAACTCATGTTGACTCCAACAGCAGTAGGTTTGACCTGTGATGATCATCTCAGTTTAGGTATTTTGGATCAATTATGCTTACTGAGAGAGAAGACTTTACTTATTCTCCTGAAATGGAGAAAATTAGCAAAAAAAAAAATTTATTTGTCATAATGTCATGGTTTTAAAGCAGTAACAAAAAAAAAAAAAACTAGAAAACTTACTTATTTCTTGCTGTGAGATATGCATTAGAACAAGAGCAAAACAGGCTTAAAATTTAAAAGGAACAAAGAAAGTTTATTAACAAAAATTACAAGAATAAGAAACCAGAATAAAATCTCCAGAAACCCTTTTTTCCCCCAACTACCCAACCATTCCCTTGTTCACATGACAACATAGAGAAAAAAAAATTTGGTGGTTAAAACAGTCTCAGTTCTTGCTATAATCCTTTCATCAGTCTTTGAGGAGAAACAGAAGTCTTCTTCTGCTAATCTACGGAGTTTTTCACAAGAAAACTATTTTTCTTTATAGTTTTCTATTTCTCTGATGTCAGCTGCCTGGAAATCTGTCATCAGTTGTCTCCTCCCATTTCACACCACTCTGAGGTGTGTATGGGTCATGAGTCTAGGGATGTCATTTTAAGGATGAGTTATTCAAAGGCAAAATTTCTCTTCACCTGTTTTTGTGAACCTTTCTGGAAACAGAAGTTTTCTCTTTGCCTCTTAAAGGCCATAAATCTTCAACTATTACTTCCTGCCCCGTTCCAGCATCTCGCAGGATCACAACTACTTCACCATTTGCTCAAAATCCACACTTTGAAACACTCCATTCCTCCCAATACACTCTGTCATGAACTAAAGTTTTTTTCAGAACACTACTGTCCATCTCCATAGCTTTAACAGAAGAATATTTCAGCTTATTAAAGCATCTCCTTATTTTCCCTTTCTCTTCAAAACTTAATTCTTTGATTGTAAAACCATCATCTGTCTTTGATGGTTTTATGGCATCTCTTTACATGTTGATCACTCCCTCTCTCTCTTCCTCTCTCTCTCTGGGGAAAAAAAGGATTAATCTGCAAGTTTCATCCAGGTAGTAAATGAGTTAAAGGATGTTCATGGTGTCAGGTTTCAGTTCAGCGGCAGAAACTGCAAACCCAGTCAGGAACCGGCCAAGCCCGGCCGGCCCCGCTTTCCCCCCCCCACCCTCCGCAGCTTTGTCTGTCCTGGTGGGGGGGGTGGGAGGAGGCCGAGCCAGAGCCTGTTACCTCTTCAGAAGCCAGAAACCAAAGAGAGTCAAAAATTCCCGGGCTTACATCTTAAGGTAGGTGTTCACAGGTTGATCTCACTTTTCAATGGTCAAAATTACTGTCAGTTCTCAGAAATGGTTAGTTATTAGTCAAGAGAAAAAACTCCCATCAGCCTCCAGCAGTATCAACTTCCTTAGCTCCCAAAGCT
This sequence comes from Poecile atricapillus, assembly GCF_030490865.1. Lineage (NCBI taxonomy): Eukaryota > Metazoa > Chordata > Aves > Passeriformes > Paridae > Poecile > Poecile atricapillus. The sequence continues at coordinate 31,156,841 of NC_081249.1, forward strand.
AATCTTAAAGGTGCAGAACTTATATATAACATAAACCAGGCCATTTGGGGATGTATCATAAAGTCAACCCAGGACACATAAAAATTAGTCTCACTTCTTCCTTGGGTTCCTGTGATGTTAAAGATGGCGAATACTAAATAATATTGCCTTGCTTATCACTAAAGAACATCTGAATTATGTTCTTTTTATCATAAGGTTTATTGCCCAATGTGATTTCAATCTATATAATGAAGCTGCTTAGTTACTAGTTATGAAACTTCATTTTCACTTCAGCTTAAGTGACATGGATGTTGATTTAGGATGAACTAAACAAGGTATTTTTAAACTGATGTGGTTTAATGCAAGAATTTGCAGTGATTTTTAACAAAATCTTAAAGAAAAATTATTGCAGCGCATCTTGTCATAAGCATCGGCTTTGCATTTTTAAAACAGCAAATTGTAAAATTGTATCTGTTTTAGAGAAGAGATGGCTGTCTCTCACCTCTCTTGTGTCTCCAGTAAAAGATGTTTTCTAAGCTATGCTTCTCTTACTATCTGTGTCCAAAGAAAAGGGAGTAAAGTAACATACTTAGTGATGGAGTTATTTTTTATCAATTAAAAGCTACCAGACCAGAATAAACCACCAGTTTATTCACTGTAGAAGAGCTATGTTAACCTACCCAATAGGCAGAAGTATAATTTAGATTTGTGACTTTGAGTCAAATGCTATATTTAGAAACAGAGGATTTAAAAATTTAAATGAAATTATTATAATCTGCAAAAAGATAACATTTGTTCCTTTATTTGCCAAATTTAAAAAAAAAAAAAAAAAAAAGAACTTTCAGTATACTAAACAGTATATGATGAAACTTGGAAAATCACAATCCATTTTGCATTAAATAGGTAATTTATTCAGTTAACTGAATAAAAAGAGATATAATGTTCTTTCAATTTTTTTACATTAATATTCAGCAGTGGTTAGAGATTTATTTTAACTTTTCATTTATTTTCAAGGAGAAAATTATTTCAGATTTCAAGATTTTGATTTCAGAGTCGGAGCATTCCACAAAGCAAGGATGAAAATTCAAGATCATTATAAAATTTTGATTAATTTATAGCTTTAAATAAAAAATGGAATCATAGGATGTGCTAATGTGTTACAGCTTTGTTTCATGACTTGAAAAACACTGGAAAAGCTATAATTTATATTTGGTTGGGTAGTATTGTTATACCTGAATAAGTTTTTATTTGCTACTTGGAGAATCTACTGAAGTCTCCATCTCCAGCTTGCATCAACAGCTGCAACAACCAACAAAGAACTCAGACTAGCAAGAACACAGAATCATTAGCTCAGGAGAATGACAGATTTCAAGAGAATCTTTCTAACGTTAAGCAAGAAATTCAGGTACATTTGTAGAGGGGACCCTTGACCAGAAAGAAAAAATGGTACCTTTTTCAAATAGCACTGAGAATTGGTGGATCCTCATCTGAAGTAAATCCAAGACTAGTTTTTAAGTTCATGTTTCAAACTCAGATTTTTCCCCTTATTGATCAGCTCACTTGTATAAAGAGGACCAGCTATTCTTATGCAATGGTTTGGATATTTGTCTTGAGGAGCAGCTAATTAGTTGGTTTTCCCCCAATCTTAAAGTAAAAACAAGGCAGCTATAGTTATCACTTACATGGAAAAGAACTATAAAAGAAGCAGCAAGTATTTCTTACAGTGTGCTGTGACTGGCCTACAGGATTTAAAAGCTTATGAATTTGACTTGCTAATAATTCAACACAGTACACATTTTAATGAGGTTCTAAACTTTATTAAAATTATTGTATTTATGTTTCCCCAAGAGCTGCTTTTAGATAAAAGGTACTTGAAATAGTGGGTTATAATACAGCCTTACATTATCTACTGTGTTATTTATCTCTGCGCAGTTCCTGGTGAAAGTAGTTAAAATATTTCAAGTGTCATCTCATGCACACACAATACTCCTGCACTGATATGTTTTCCAGGCAGCTAGAAATTTAGCTTAATACCTGTTGATGTTCATCACTTCTGTGGGTGATGTGGATTTTCTTCTTTTTCTTCAGGTTCTTGCCTTCATTTAGGTTTTCCAGTACTTGATCACTTTACTGCTCACTTGACCTTCTCCTCCTCTAGAAGTGCTACTCAGTTTTAAAGGAGCAACTTAACTGTACCTGATGTCAGGTATATAGAACTTTTAAGTCATTAAGGGTCCCTTTTAAGTGAAGAAAAGTCCTCTAAAAGATTCATCCCACCTGAGTTTTTAAAGTGATTAATTTTACCTCTCTCACTTCATTATAGAGGTAGTATAGCTAATGGCTTTAGATCAGGTGCTTAATTCTTAGGTGAGACCACTTGCATTCCAAATAACTTTTATCCCAAACAGTGCCCTCCTAGGAAAGGTGAGGTTGGTAGTGGCTTTGACTGCCAAAGGTTCACCAGGGAATCACTTCTTCACCTCCTCTTGGAATCCAAGTTTATAAGGATGATGTCAGCTGGTACAAAATGCAAGCTTCTTGTTGCTCCCAGCTACTTTTGGAAGCTTCACAGTTTTCTTTGCAATAGCAGTAAAAAATAACTTTTACTGCTTGTAAAAGCAGTTGGGAAAAAAAAAAGTCTTAGTCTCATAGGATGAAGTACTTATTAGTAGGATTGACTCTAGAATATGTGTTGGTTCCTCTAGGCCCTTCCATTAATTGAGGTGATACTCCAAGTATTTAAAGTATTATAATTTCTTTGCTTGGGTTTACTGGAAAACCTCTGGAACACCTTTCTCAATAACTCACAGCCTTTTTGCAACAGGAATAGGGGTTTCTCCATAAAGCATTCCCCACACTACCACACTTTCCCCCAGTTCTGTTAGCTGAGTTCTCCTGGTAATTTGCACAAAAGAAATTTCTGATCTGTGCAGTTCAAGACAGCCTTTCTGCAGTTCTTTTTACTTCTTCTGTTCACTTTCTCAAGGAATAATTCTCAGAAGTTCTGTGTGTGATCTCCTAATACTTGTGGCTTTATTTCTCCTCATTGGGAGATAACCACTTGATTAATTAGCATGAAAGCAATTCTGTAATAATTAAATTACTTCATTTTTTATCTTCTACTTTTTAAAATATAGGCTTTTAAAAAACTGTAATATAAAAAGAGATGGAACTGATTGAGCTCTGCCTGTTGAATGGGACAGGCTGGTTTTTTATGACAATCTATCTGCTAAATAAACCATCTGTTTTTTCTTTATAACTGCTACATTCCTTTACAGACATTTTTCTTCTTTCTAAGAAGATTTAGCATTATTTATAATTTTAAAAAAATTAAAAATTTGGTTTATAAAAATATATATAATTTACATTTCACTTAGCCTTTAAGAACTAGTTGATAAATCCATAAACCTTAGATACATACTAATTCTTTTTTTTTTAAGGTACAAACAGTATACTTAAACCTTTTGGAAAAAAACTCACTTCATTGGTACTATATAAAAAACTAGCAAAGTACCAAACTGAGCTTGATGATTTGAAGTCGAAAACCCAGGATTCAAACAGAGGTCTTTTTGGGCTGAAGCACATGCTGAAGTCTAAAGTGAGTATAAAAATTAAAACTGTTGGGTTTTAAGTAAAAATGAAACTTTTAGATATCTCCATAGAAGAATTTGCTTCCTAACCAAAACTTAGTTGCATTCCCTTAATTTGGTTTTAGCAGTTTGAAGACATTTTCATGGCTGTTTTTGCAGTACAAATGAATGTAGAATATTTTGTTGTGGTTTTATATATATATATATATGTGTGTGTGTGTGTGTGTGTGTGTGTGTGTGTGTGTGTGTATTTATACATGCACGTGTGTGTTTATTAAACTTTAAAAATCAGACAGGGACTAATACAGAGCCTTGGAGCTATTTTGTCTTTATTACTTTATGGGATTAAAATAAAAAGAAATATTACTGCACTATATTGCTTTACCTTGTATGTCTAATGTTAACCTAGCCATTCTTAATAGATATTTATTGATCATTAAAACGTACTCATCTTTAACAAAACTCTGGTTCTTGAGAAGTCTCTCAATATTTTCACTGAATTGCAAAATTTTCAGTGGAAAGGATATATCCAATACTGTATCTGTAGATCTATAAATATCCTTATTTTTTGGAGCTTACTGTAAGTTATTAAACAAACAAGCTTTATGCATTAGGAGAGAGAGCTGTGAGCTCTTGGAGAATTATCACAAAGCCTGTGAACAAGGAGAAAGTTGGGAAACAAAATACCATGAAGCAGAAACAGGCTTTTCCTGTTAGACTAGCACTGATCAGTGCAGTCTGAGAGCCACAGTTGGAAAGGGAAAATAGAGTCCTCATTCTTTCCAGAGTTCACCCTTGAAATGGTCTGGTAATATTTTTAACAATGTTTAATGCCACTTCTATATCAGGGAGATTTTCCACCATGAACTGTATGCATTATACTTTATATAATAATATTAGAATTCCACTAGTCACACTTGGGAAAAAATTCTTTTAAAAAAAAGAAAATTCAAGGAAAACAAAAAATTTAAATGCTCTCATGGTTTGGAATCACTGAAGGCATAAAGTCATACACAACTCCACAGTATACCTGAATCATAGAAAGTACTTTGTCACCTGTCATGTTCCTGTCCCTGCTCTTCTTGCTTTGAGCTTCTTAGCCTTCTTTTCACTGCTTTAGAAGTCCCAAAGAGCCTCTTCTCACTGAAAATCTGAAGAACTTAAAGAAAAATTCATACCTTGGTTTTGGAAATACGTTGTGAGCATATAAACATGGTTTGGGGGCTCTCCAATTTTTGTTGCAGATCATCTCTACTTCCTAATATCACATAAGCTGCTGAGGGCTACTCAAGAACGTTAGATACTCTAGAGGAACCAAACTGTTCAGAAAGTAGATGAGAACACAGCAATGACAAAACAGCACAGGAGGGTGGTGTGGCAGATTTTATCATTCCTTTAAGATATATATTGGGCCAGAATTCCAAACGCCATATTCCGATTCATACAGTTACATGCAAGACACATATCTGACACATATCTAAATCACAGAAGTTTGTATTCAAAAATCTTAATGTGCTCAGTAGTGCTCTGTGTTCCTTGTGCTTTTTTTTTTTTTTTTTTTTTTTTTTTTTTTTTTGGTGAGACAGAGCTAGAATTAATGTGATGTGCTCCCATAAAATAATCTCTTTAGACGTAATTTCTAGTAAATCCTTCAGGCAAATCACAGTGCCTTACCTCTCACTTTGCTCTGTTAACCTCCCACACTCATTCTGCCACTCACTGAAACTTAAGGAGTTGAAAGTGGCTGACCAGGAATATCACTGGGCAAAGTACAGGCATTTTTCAAAAAGGAAAAATCTAGGTTATGTTAATTTTAAATGTACAAAATTCTTAATGCTTTTAGGCAGACCTACTGCTGCTGCCTTGTGGACTTCACTTTAATGTAACTCTCTCATCTTAGTCATGCCTGGTATGACTATTTACAGGTGACAGGAGTATAAATATGACTCTCAGATATGAATCTCAGCATTCACATATCATCTACATATAAAACCAAATTTTATTGCTAAAATAAGAGAATCTCATCTGAAAATAAAATGTGGTCCATGGCAGAATTTTCAACCTTATTAACTCTGCAAAAGGAGTAGAATTCCAGAAATAGAGTTTAAAATGCCAGTGGCTAATTTTGCTGTCAGAAGCAAGAATTCCTCTAGTTCTTATATACAGGAGTTATTTAAAGAAATAACTTTAAAGTTTACTGTAGAATAAATTACTGCAGCCTCTTAAAATTTGCCACAATTATATAGAGATATTTTGTAGGATTTTGGAAGCTGGTTTAATTATTTTTTTTAGTAGAGTTTTACATTGCTTAACTGTAGCATTTAACAACAGCAAAGGCATACAAGTCTCCTATTTCTGCCTGAAGGAGCTCTCGAGTGAAAATGGGAAGAGGGCCTTAAAAACATACATTAGAAGAGAGTCTCACAAATATCACATCTATACCAGAACTTTGTGTTAAACTAGATCCAACAAAAGAATGATTAAATTAGCATTTAATTTCCACAGCAGAGAAGGTAGAAAGCGTATGTGAAACATACTAGAAAAATAAGTTTATGTTAATGTTAAACTTAAGGGATCCAAATATACTTTAGGATCATGAATGATCACTTTTTCAATTTTTAAATGTTTAATTTGGCATTTCTCAGGGGCTTACTCCTCAAAGGGTACGAGTTGAACACTCTTTTAAAAGAACACTGCTTCACTGCTTTGCAGGGCTTTACGATGAACACTCAAAAGTCAGGGCTTAGAACTACTGTTGTTTTCAAGAAAGATATATTGGATTTTACATCTAGTCACTAGGTAAGCAGAATAGCTGGAGCTGTTTATTAGCGATGAAACTTGGTGTGGGCTTCCAAATGATTGACTATTTTAAGAACAGTCAATTTAATCTTTAAAAATTTAATCTTTTCTTAATTTCCCTTAGAAATCAGTTTTTGTTGACCTTGATTTTTACATAAACTACAAAATTAATGTGTGATACACATTTTTTAAAATTCAGTTTAAAATTCAGATAAACTTTGAAAAGTTGTTCATACATACTCCAATTATTCAGGTATTTTCAGTATGATTCTATTACTGACCTGTCCATCCTCTGCTCCAGCTGAGATAATTTCTTGTTCTTTATAGGCTTCCAGCAGTCTCTTCAAACCTCTATGCTTTTTGACAGCACAGTGGGTAAAGCTGCTGTTTTACAGTTGGTTATGCATTCCAGCCAAATGTGTGTGATGTCTTTTGTATCCTTGTGAAATCCTCTATGATTCTTTTGATAGGGAAGGTTCCAGCATATGACATTTATCTGAAACTTTTATGAGATCTAATATGGCTAAGCCTCCCTAGATCCTTCTGTGAAGGGTATTGCTGGGACTGTGGAGAACAGCAACAGTTTCAGGAAAGAAAACTGCAGAAATGCAGCTGGAGAGTTGGAGAAAAGTCAGAAGTTGGGAAATTTTCACTAATTTTTCTGTATTTTTCAACCAGTAGTCTTTCATTAGCCTTGTATAGCCTTTAGATAAGGCTCTTACTTTACACAGTATTCCAGTGCAGAATCCACATTATTAGATTGCAGCATATTTATATTCAGAAGCAGAAACTGAACCTGATTCTGAATTATATTGTTCTTTCAATGTTTCTAATACTGTTTATTTTCTTAGATCTTCGGTCTACAGTTTTCGGTATTCTTTTGTTCTGAAATACAAATGTAGAATATCAAAACTGTTTCTCTGCAAAGGAACTAGATTTTTGAATGACAGTTCAGAGAAAATGGGATCTTTCACAAGAAACCTTTCAGTTTAGTTTAGTAAAAGAAAAAATATTGAATTTTTTTGATAGATGACAAATGCTTTTTTCTTGCTTTTTTCTTTTTTCCCCCCTCCCTTCTGTTGGCCTATGATCTGAGTTCTTCCACTATCTTCCTCCTTTGAACACACAAATGGTTATCCTCTGAAATTTCTGAGAAATGTGCTGGAGAGGTGGAGAGTTTGTTAAGATGTCGCAGTTCATAGATTTCCCATGACCTTTGGCTGAGCATTATTGTGCTTAATGTAAACTAGGCTTGAGTAAAATACAGATAAAAGTGTTGCAGCACCCCAAACAGATTCAGTTAATCAGACAATAATGCATATATGAAGAGATGAAGGGAAAATAGCATCCAGCTTACTTATGTTAAGATTAAAACAGGAAGTTTTCTTTGTCTCTGTAGCTGACCCAATACTGATTTTCCTGATACTCAGTCTCTGAAATTATTTTTTTCATGTGTGTGTGTAGCTATGTCTCAGGTATGTCCATCATTCCCTCTGCAGTGGAATATACTAGCTTTTTAGGGTATTATTTTTTTAGGTTCCTCAAAGATATATAGATATTTAATCTCTTTTTTTTTATTATTTTATTTTACTAATTTTCCCTTCCCCCCCCATTTATTCTTCATCCTCCTGTAAGTAAAATAAGTGTAATCTCACTCTGCTGGTGATGCTGGTACTGGTTTGTAGTACCACATGTTATTTCCTGTGTGCAAACTGTTAATCAATAGCTTTTTGCCTCAACAAAATGTGAAACTTCCTTCCTCTTTGTTAATGATTCTGTCTACTGAATCCATTGATCCATATATTTCATAGCATTTTGTTATTTGTACCAAATACATTTCTATTAAGATATATACATTGGATGATTTTCTAAATCTGACAGAGGTTTTTGAATGGGAAAATATAAAACTAATCACACATCTTGGAGTGAAAACAAATTTTGTCATTGATGCCAGACTTCCTTTTTTATTTAATCTTTTTTTTTAAAGATTACCCCAATAGAATACCAGTAAGCTTGATAGACATGCACCTGAAACTTTAAAATCTTTGTTTATCTGCAGAGCAAGTGTGAGTCAAACCATTCTGAAACAGAGCTGCTAAGAAAATAACTGGGAAATGAAAAAGCATCTATGAAAAACCTGGAATCTTTGCTTATGTCCAATTGTGAGAATAAATTTCGGTCACAGAGAGCAAAGCAAGAGAAAGACTCTGAAATTCAGTTTCTCAGGGAACAACTTGCTTTAGTAGAAAGTAATCTGTCAGTAAATGACCAAGAGTGTGTTGCAATTTTTCTCATTCTGTCCAAGTGTATTTAAACAGAAGTTGTTTTATATCTAGCTGCATTTTCAAATGGCCAGTGTACCTTGACTACATTAATAGCAGAAGATACCAAAAACCTGCTCTGGCTTTCTCAGTTGAACCCTAATAGACTCTTCTTCATAGTGTTATATCTTGCTCCAAAAAAATGTTCTCAATTGCATGATAGCTGCCCTTTTAATTTTGAATAATTGCATATGGCTACATGCTTGGAGAATTACAGTTGCTATCTAATTAATGTGTATGGACTTCACAGTGCGGTGCAGAATCAAGATTTTACCTCAGAAACAGAGCAGCTTAGTTAGAGTCAGAACTGGATATCACCAAAACACAGCTGGGGATTGAGCGCTTTGATAGGCAAGTATATGTTTTTGTATTGTGCTTCCTGCAGCTAATTGGGGTGAAATGCAGTATAGTACTAAGGCTAATTAGTCAGATAAACAACAAAGATTGGGTTTACACTGCTGTAAATCTCCTGTGTGTTCAGAGACTATTCATGTCACTAAATATAGTCTGTTCAGCTGTTACACATGCTGTCTAAATTAGTTGTGTAGGTTGCCTGTATAGCCAACAGAATGAGACAGTGAGATTAACTACCCTCTGGAATAGCCTGGTTTAGGGTGAGATGGGTCACTTTCCTGAAGATGCTCATCTCTCTTCACTTATACTAATACCTGACTGAATCTATGGTGAAAATCCAGGCGACTTGTCATTTATACAAGTGCTTTATAGCCTACTAGTTCTCTGCACCCTCTGGAATGATTTTTGCCTGTACCAACCCACATTTTCCCATGTACTACTTGAAGTGCTATGGATGGCTCCCAAATGGTAGTATCACAATTTTTTCTTTTTTAATTTATTTTTTAATTTTGCAAGAAGAGAGTTTAACAACATATAGGAACTATTTCACCTGATTTGGCCACAGCACCAGAGAATGGTCCCTGTCTTGCTTATGCATTAATTTATCTGTGTAGTCTTGGTGTCTTACATAGTTTTCTTATCTTTGAGACAACAATACTTCTCTACTTCATGGATGTATTGAGGATAAAATATTACAGTTTTGGGTATTATTTTGGATATGTAAAAGAGTGAGCTAAAAGAAGCAGAGTAATGTGATTATAGTACAGGTCTGAGAATGAGGTGTCTCATTTAACTGGTAAACTATTGATATTTTGTTCTCTCATAAGTAAGGATGAGGGCCCTGGAGAGGACATCTCTGCCTTCATGGAGAGAAATTAAGCTGCTTCTTAGAGCCAATCTATTTTTCTGGCAATGGCAAGTGAAAACCAGAAAATTGGCCACATAAGAAAAATACTATCATTAGAATCAATATCTTGTTAGTATATAATGGAAGCAATAGCTGTGAGTAGTGACTGGTTTGGTTTTGTTGTTAGTTGGAGGAAGTGAGTATATACTATCCTTTTTATACCAGTGGCTGGACTAGTCATACTGATTTACTGTCTTGGTGCAGAATGAAATAAAGCCTGAAATTAGGAAGTGCCCACATTGTCAGGTTGAATTGACATTGAATGGGCACCAAAATAGTGATACCAGGAGGCTTGATCCATCAGTCTGGCTTTTTCTTTACTAGCCAGGAAAAGAACCTCCCCATCCCTCCCATTCCTCTGACTGCAGAAGCAGTTTGGACTCCCGTGGAAACAATAGGTTTTAATTATTGTCCTCCCCTGCCTGTGGTGACCAAGTACAGAGGCTTGCTGGGCTGCTGTTGCTGGAGCTAGTCCTTTTGTTGTCCCTAGATCCAGCTCCCTGAGCCAGTGCTGAATGTCATCAATCCCCAGCAGGCTTTAGTGGCCTGCTTCAGTGGTTCACTCCACAGGTAGGTCTGTGGTATTGGCTGAGCCACACTGAAACCCAGGGGTTGTTGTAGCCACCCTACCTAGTAGCTTTCCAATCCAACACAGACTAGATTCTCCTTATGTAAACAACTGACAGTCTGAAGCCAGGATCCCAGAGGAGTCTGTGCCTTCAAAACTTTCCAATGGATTATCCAGTCCCACATATTTCCTTCCCATACAGCCAGATGCAGGAGTTATGGATTGATCTCATCCATAGGCCCCATCTCTTGCACTCAAAATGACTGGACTTCCATTTTGTGACTTTACCACTGGGGATTCCAGCATCTCTTAAATATCCATCAGTTTCGGGGCACTTCAGTAAACTCTAGTCCACTGCCCTTGCCAACTCAAACAGCACAGGAATACCACAAACAGCACTGTTCTTACTTTTGAATAACCTTAAAATTAGGAGGCTCCTCCTCCCTGGAGATGTTGACGGTTTTTAGTTTTAAAGCTGCAGTTACCATGACTATCTTCTGTCTTTCAGGGAAAAATGAGGCAAAGTTTGTTGAGAAGTATATGATGAAAACTACATTTCCTTTTAAAATAAAATTTAGAAGCTGACAATCTTAGGGAAAAAAAGGCTTATACTGACTATGAGAGAGTTTTAAAGATTTTTGAAAGAATGTTTATTCTTACGGTAAAATAATGTTTATTTAGAGAACTGAGGGAGCTTCAACATCAGAGTTGTACAAATTCACATCAGTTAAGGTCTACATTAAAAATATCATGACATCAACATTCCCATCACTGATCTCTTGATGGGTCTCTCGACTAATCCCTGGGAAGCTAGGTGGTTCCATTACATTTAAGTTCCAAACACTGGGTGGGGAAATAAAAATGAAAGCATGAACTCTGATATTTCTTGTCAAAACATCAATTGAATTCCATGGAATTACATTAATGTAAGAAAAGTTACAAGAAGATTCAGGATCACAGTCTTCTGATGATACTTCTTTTATTTTGTTTTATTGAATTGTATCAACAGCAATTACTTGTACTGAGATACCATAGTCAAAAATTCTTAAAACAGTAATGGAAATAATGCTAAAGAAAATCTCAACTTGTCACTGTTATGTACAAAGTGTAGATGTAAATATTTTCATCTTTCTTACATAAAAACTCTGAACTATCTGGTCTTTCTTCTAGTTTTCAGAGTAGTTCTTACTCTATATATGCCCGTGTTTTTACAAGAAATGTAAATGCATCCTATAAATCTTCAAGTACTCATAATCCTGAGGATAAGCAAGTGCAGCTTTCTTTTTAACAATTAGTGGATTGGAGCTTCCACAATATGGAGTCACTCCTGGCAGTTTCAGTCTCAGTTTAGTTTCCTATTTGGTTGCATGCTTGTTGCATCACATGTTTTTTGATAGATTGATGGCAGCATACATTAAAAAAATATTGCCAGTTGGAGGGGGAAGAAGTCTCAGTTCATGACTTGCTTTTGAGGTGACTGTGTGCTTCCAAGTTTAATTTATTCACTGAGATTATTACCTTTGGCACTTCACTAATCTTTGCTATCAAAGGCTCCTCTAAGTATTAAAAATGGGTCAAAATAATATGCATCAGGTTTCCTTGGGTCAGCCAGCTGGTTCTGGTGCCCTTAGGAAGAAAAACAAAGCTGTGCAAGAGAGTTATTTTTTAGCTACTGCCAATCCTTGATAGCAAGTACAGTGAGTCTTCATTCCTCTGATAGAGCTGTCTACTCCTCCTGCATCTGAGTACAGTGTAGCTCTTCAATTTGTTGAAAGAAACATTGTGTCATTTGGAACAGTTTCATCTAGTTTTAATTACCATAACACTTTCTTCTATTTTTGATACTTACAAGGAAAAGAGGAAACAATCCGTGTAGTCATCACACTGATACTAACAATCATGGTGCTTTCTCTATTTGCATTACTCCCTTTTCAGGGTGATAAAATTCCATTCTAAGTAGTAAACTTCTGACTAAATAACAAATGAAGACTAATCTTGTACAAGCTGGATTAGGAATTCAGTTCCTATCTTGCTTAATGTTCCTTTTTTTTTTTTTTTCCTCCTGGTTTTGTGGAGGATTTTTGCTTGGTGTTTTGTTGTTTTGGTTTGATTTGTTTTTTTTTTTTTTTATCCTCGTTGGCCTTATGTGGGTTTTGCACATTTCTAGGGTACGATGAGTTTGAAGACTAAAAATGAAGTAAGTGAGCCAGGTTTGTTTAAAATATTCATACTGTTTTAATCTAAGTTTTTCTTAATTGAATCTATGTATCTTTTGCATGGCAATGAACTCAATTTTTCTTCTGCTCGGTTATTTTCCATTTTTGAGAATTCAAGAGATATAATTCATATATAATAACTAATATATTCATAACTTTTTTCTTCATCCAAGTCCTCGTTATACTTTTATTTTTTGCTACATGGGAAGAACTGAGGTTGTTTCAGACTTACAGGCTCCTGTAATCCTAGAATGGTTTGGGATGGAAGGGACATTAAAGACCATCTAGTTCTAACCTTCCTCTAGACCTGGTTTCTCAATTCCCTTGAACACTACTTAGTTACTTGTTTATGCTAAAGGGTTTGGGACTGTTTTCATTAAAAAAACCCATGCAATAATAACTGAAATGCTGGCAGTCTGTGCTACATTTTAAAAGCTTAAATGAGAAGAATTTATCAGGTTTGTGGAGTGTAGTGATAAAGGGATGAATGAAACAGTCTGTTAGAAAAGGCTCTTGTAAAATAGAGCAGAGATCCGAATCTGGAAATATCTGCTTTGTAAAAGTGATTTACATTTGATTTGGATATTTGCTTTAATGTCCACAATACTAACGTTCTTGATAAATTTTATGTTAAGAACTTAGAGTGTCAAACAAGAATAAGATGGAATAGTAGAAATGTATGAAATATCTATGAATGACGATTTCCCTCTCAGCTAACTCTAGAAAGATTTAGAAAATTCATTGAGACCAGAACGAAATAACAAATATAAAATATTGCCTGAGAGTAAAAGCAAGAATATTACTGCAAATATTTGGGTGTAATAATCAGCAGAATCAAAGAATTAAGACTTTTAAAATATATATTTGGGGAATTGATGAAATATGATCTAGGTGTAAGTTCCTGTTAAGTAGTGTACTACTGTTCCAGGAGAGTCCTCCTGGAGGGGAAATGTCATTTTACAACCACTTTAAGACAAGTCACCAGGGATTGAAAAAGGTATTGTGGAAACAACTGCTGGAAACTGGAGAGGCTTCTTCCACAGCTAATGTGTGTATATATGCAGTATACGTGTACAATGAGATAGTAGTGTTGGAATCAGTGTTAATGCCCTTCCTTCTCTCCAGGTGCTATTTCAGCAGAGTCTGTGATGGGAGATGAGCCATACAGTCATGTCCTCCTTCTATGGAGGATGTGGTATCAGAAGTAAATTGGACAGTACCTTTTTCTTATTATTCCATCTTTCTGTGTGTATTTATTGTACCAGGGTCCTTCCTCCAGTGAAGTGAAAAGGAGGTGCCCTGCAGTTTGTGTTGCATATCTGGTGGGAAAGACCTTTTCCGTCCGATTTTGTTAAGTGATAGGTGTCCAAAGCTTGCCTTACAAATCAAATGTGTTACAACATTTTTATGCAATAAAATCTAATCTGTCAAATGATCTGGATTGACTGTTAAAGAGACTAGGAAGTGTCCTCAAAGTGCTTTCAGAATCCAGACCTAGATTAATCCTTTTTGCTATCTTCATAAAAGAATTTATTAGGTCTCTGGTTTATTTTTGCAAGCAAAGGCATGTTGGTCACAATAATGGGTTAAGCATAAACTTGCACATATATTCCTTTATATATTTTTTTGTGATTGCCTGACTGCTCAACATTAACATACATATCTGAGTAGTATTTAAAGACAACATAACCTATATGAGTGCTTCTAATACTGTGTTGGTTTTAAGGAACAGGTGGCTTTAAAAAGCCTCTAAAAATAGTTTCATGAATAATGTTTTAAAAAAATTAAAGTATAAATATATATGTGCAACATAAATTTCAGGATTATCTTCCATAAGAGTAACAATATTTTTCAGTACAGGTGAACTGATTTTAATTTGGAGGTCCTGGTTCTTCATTCCTTATTTGGCAGACAGCCACAGAAGTCATATCACCAATCACCAGTGTTAATGGGACTGCTTGCAAGTGATAAATACTGTAGGAGCAGACATAATGATATTAACTATTGCCACATTATGCAGTTATTAAGAGGCATATTGTACACTTTTCCCAGATGAGAGAAGATGATAATTTCATTATCCTGGAAGATGAAAGAGATTTGTTGTTTTGCAGTCATACTGTCATATTGATTTTTGTTTTTTTCTAGAAGATGATCACAAAACAGTTTGAGATATGTGATCTTGGTCTATAAAACTAATACTCAATCATCTAAAAGATGAGAAGCAGATATTAGACAAACTTAGTACAGATAAAAGGAATTATTTTGGGGAGTAGATATGCTGTGTGGAGGCCCATATAATAAGATGTAATTCTTCAGTTGCAATAATGATGCTTTTCCATGTAAAATAATAAAGAAGTCAGTAAACAGGTGCTCATGTAAAAAGTAAAAGCAGAAGATTCTTAAGCAATTTGGATTTAAAAATTCTCCCCTTATGCAGAGAGGAATAAGGGAATATGACATTATAAATATCAAGATGTAATAAACCTGCTTTTTCTTGAGTACTCTGATAGAGTAGTAGTCTTTTTATTAGGGTTAAACTTTCCTTAAGAAATGTTTTGGAAATGAAAACCTTAATTTTTTATGCAAAAATTCAAGGGGATCATGGAGCCAAAGGAACTTCTGTCAATGATGACATATAGACTTCTGTCATCAGAAGTGTCTTCTGACAGCAATTAATTGCTGCATAATTTTTGATGGTTAAGAAAAAAAAAAATTCAAGCGCGTATATTCAGAGAGCAGGACCACTGTAATGTTAATCCCCCTATATCTGCTCTAAATCAGAAACTGAAAGAAAAAAAAGAAAAAAAAATTGCATTTTCTGAAGTTTGAAAAGAATATGTTATATTTGACAATAAACTTGCTTGTTGGCAATGTCTATAGCAATAGCCCAAGAGGACTGGAACAGTGTTTGTTGGTTGGGAATTATATGCACTGCCCCAATATTATATTCTAAAAACCTTCAGCTCATGACTGAATATTAAAGGCAAATAATGAGCTCAGAGTTCTTACTGTTCTTTACTTTTGGTTGTAAACACTCTAATCTGTAATACATCTTAATCTTTTCAATACCCAGGAATTACTGTTGTATATGCCCAGCCTGAAATGTGTTACACACTTTGTGAGAGTATCTATTTCCTCATGATGTGGGTTACTTGTGATTTTCTTGTTGTTGCTTAGTTATAATATTTTGATTGGAAAGTGACTTACACCAAAAAAATCTATTTATCATTTTCTATATTTCTATTCTTTTCTATTTATCATTTGTTTGCATTTGTGACACTTATTTGCAACCGTGAACAACATTACACTTGATTTTTTTACATGTATTTCAATTACCTCTTATCACAATATTTTTACATCGGAAAACCTGAAAATACAGTTTGTGGGTTTATAAAAAATAAGAGTATTTTAAATTAAACTATACTGTTATGACCTAAAATCATGTGGTTTGCATAACAAAGAAACCTATAGTATTTGTGAAAGTGTTCATGATAACTTTTAGACACTGGTTATAGAGCTGTTTCTCGCTAAGTTTGCTTACCTGTGGCAATGGAAACTGTACCCACTATTCAGTAGAAGATATTTCACTTGAGCATAACTGGTTTACAGGGTTTGTAGAGGAAAGAATTCATTATACCTCGTATCCTCTTCCTTATTATCTTTTCTGAATACTAGAAAAAACAGGATATATGGATACAGAGGGGTATCTCCATTACAATATGACATCTGTTGGTCTCCCCTCATTGACCACTGCCATCATTCCATCTTTTCTTTTTCTTCTTTTCATTCACTAATAAAACTTGAATTTTAGCAACATGTAATCAGAATTAAGATTCTGATGTCAATGTTAAAGCAAGTGGTTTTAGTCTTTGAGCAGAAAAAATGGTCATGGTATGGGGTAGTCTTTGGTAGTACTACAACTGAATTTTTTGTTCTATCCCCTTCATTTCTTCTCAGACTAAATAGTCCTGTCGGTGTCAGTGTAAGCAGTGGAGTATTAGCAACATCTAATTAATCTAATTAATTAACATCTAATCAGGCTATCGGCATCAGGTACAGTTTAGCATTTCTGTTACTCAGGTGCTTTTCTATATTTATTTAATCTTTGATATTGTCAGTTACAATGATACAGTAGAATGCATAAGAACTTAGCATACAGTCCATATTTAACTAGTTAAT
The DNA here is from genome assembly GCF_030490865.1 of Poecile atricapillus. Classification (NCBI taxonomy): domain Eukaryota; kingdom Metazoa; phylum Chordata; class Aves; order Passeriformes; family Paridae; genus Poecile; species Poecile atricapillus. The sequence continues at coordinate 31,173,754 of NC_081249.1, forward strand.
TTGCATTAGCATCTCCTTCCATATAATTTTGGAATTAATAGCCCTGCAATAAGAAATGCAAATTCATTTACTGATACAGAATGGTCTGTAAAGAAGTGTAATATTTTAATAAAAGAGGCTTTTTAATGTATATTGCACTCTTAGAGTAATCTTTCCTCTGATCTACTGAACTTTCACCCTAATTCCCAGCAGAGGGAGTAAGTGAAATGAAGATGAATGAATCATACATAACTTTGTGATATTAACATGCACAGTTATCTGAATACGCAGAAAGATATTTCAGTTAGTTTTACAGTTTGGATGCTTTCTAAACAGAAGAAAAAGAGCTTGATATGATGGATAAAATTTTCATGTGACTCCAGACTGAATATATCAAAACACAACTTTATTTCATGACAAGGATCAGATTTTTTTATTAATAAACTTTGAAAAAACAAATTTGTAATTTGCTTGTAATAAAACATTATGTATGAAGGCATGGCCTGAGATGATGTTCCCTTCCAATCGATTTTTTTTTTTTTACCTGACTTTCTAATATGCTGTAATTAGATATTTCTTTAGGCTGTCTCACATTTTATTTTTATTAAAATCCATGAAGCAGTTTAATAATTTGTTTCAGCAGATGAAAAAGTCTAAGCTTAGTTTTAAGTTTTCTATCTTGTGCTTCTCATCTATGTTGTATTTTTGGTGCTTTTATTTCCTGAGGTGGGAGAAGAACAAACATTTTTTATCTTGAATGCAGCCTACACCCAAGCAATTATGTAGAGTACACAAAGCAGAAAACGTCTTTGTTGTCAGAACTGCAGTGCAACCAAGCAAGTGAGCAATGTACTTCTCAGATTGGCATTACATGAGGGTATGTCTTTCCTGCACATAGAAATATTTCATAAAATCACTTTTTGCCAGTATAGCGTGAATATTTTTAAAACAATGCTACTTGGCAGAAATAAAACCTATAATTGAATTTCTTTTTTGACCTACAGTGACTGCTCTGAAAGTAGTGTTGAAATGATTTTTCTTCTTAAGAATGAAGGCTTTCCATTTTCATTTCTGCCTCCCTTATCAGTGCCCTGAGAAACAAGCAACCTCCACAGCATTTTTCACTCTAATGCTTTTGCCTTGGACTGCAAGGCAGTGTAGTGTGATTTTGATTCATTTATCAGGCAACACCTGTATTTTCTATCCAAAACTGCTGTCCTCAGATTCACTGACTTTACAAGGGTGAGACTCTTTAGGAAAAAAAAAACAAACCAAAAGTGCTTATGTTGAAGCAGAACTCACAAGTTTGAGAGAAATTTACTGTAATAGATAAGATACCGGAGTGGGGATCTAGCTACCCAATGTTATTTTTGTCAATTCTTCTAGTCAGTTCGTCCAGTCTTCCTTTCTCACCTCTTGCATAGAAGCTAAGCTTGAAACACCCCATTTGAAGATCCAAGAGCACTACTGTTCACAGATGTAAGCAGCTTCAGCTAAACCCTGATACCACCTCAAGGATCCTGACTGTAGCTACGTGCTGCAATTACCCCGCCACCTCCAACACTCGCTCGAGAAAATAAACTGGAGATGGCTCGTCGCTACCTTAAGCCACTTAGGGTAGCCGAAGGGGTAAAGAAAAGCCGAGGCGGAAAGCTGTAGCGGTGAAATCGCCCTTTCAGAATGCCTAGTCCGCTCCTTCCCCTCACCCCCCTGTGGCTCTGTGGCCCGGCGGCGGTCAATGTCTTAGCGAGGTGGAAAATACCTGAGCGCCGCACCCCGCCCGCCCCGGGGCAGCGCCGCGGGCTCGCCTCGCCTTTGCCCCGCGGCCGCGGGCGGGTCCTGGCTGCAGGTGGCGGCGGGCCCGGGGAGGAGCGGGCAGGCCCGCGGGCAGGTGGCGGCAGGTCCGCGGCTCGGATGGGTCCCCGCCACCCGACTCCGGCGCTCCCCGCCGCCCCCACCGCTGTCGGGCCGCCCCGGGCCGCCGAGGGCTGCGCCGGCCCACACGGGCTGCAGGTGAGTGAGGGCAGCGCGGGACCTGCCGGGCAGCGGCTCCCGAGGGCCGAGCTCGGACGCTGCCGTCTGGAGAGGCTGGGCGGGCAGGCAGGGCTTCGCTTCCTTCCCCGCGCCTTCTCCGGAGGCTGTTTGTCTGCGAGCACAGCGACGGGAGACGCTTAACCTGAAGCAAAACAGGCGTTTAATTTAGAGGCACCTAGTGGGACGCGGGTTTCCATGTGCACGAACGGCTCCAACGCGACCGGCGTTTCCAGGTTTCTCGAAGGTGTGAATTGGATTGAGGTGAACAGGTTTGTGCTCCCACCAGCCCGGCTCCCTGCAGGAAGGCCGAGCTCAGCAGGCAGTGTTTTCTCGCCCTGAAAGGCTGTGGCTTTTCCTCTCCTATTCCTCAAATATCTCTTAAAATGTTGACTGATCATCTACCTTGAAATTAGCCATAAATGGTATGACATTTCCCCCTATTTAATGTATTTTCGGACACGAGACCTGAAATACCACAAATACATTGTTCTTGTTATTATGCTCACTTCTGTTGACAGACTTCACTGTCCACAGGATATTTAGTGTATTGAATTTAAATTACCACTGATTGTTCTTAGGTTACTGCATAGGAATCACTTCAATTCAAAACCTTTTAAGAACACAGTGAAATTTTAGTTGTGAAAACATCATCTTGCCAGTTTTGCCCTACAGCTGAAAACCACCTCGTGTATAAAGAGAAGTTTATACGAACACCCTAACAATAGAAACACTAATTATTTGCATATTTTCACGCTAGTTAAAAACCTCAACTTTTTTTCTATAGCTATTTTAATTGTACTTAAATTGGATAAATTAATGCATGTCTTAGGCTTTATATACGTATAAATACCAAAGCAATGTAAGTATTACTTAGAAGCATGCAGTGGACATTCTTTCTCTGACAGTAAATTGTTATTCCAGGTTGACACACAAGATCTTCCAGAAGCTTTTCCTGTTCTCTTATTTTGCCATTATAAATCTTAGGTACCATAACTATCTCCCATAAATCTTTCTTCGGTTGGACATCATGTTCTCTACTCAGTACTGTAAATTCTTCTGTATTTGTCATCATTAAGAAGTTCATTTGCTTTATCACTCACAGATTATTAGCATCCAAAAATAGCAACCATGCATCAATGCCTGTTTGATGCTGTTACAAGGCTGTACATCATTTTTGCATCAGACTAATTTCTCAGTCTTTGTAGCACCATGCCAATAAACACTGGGGTAACAGTCCTTTTCCATGCAACATGATATGGATTGTTTTTATGTAAATTTTAAGTGGAACTGAGCTCTCATCAGCAGTTTCTACAGGGCAAAGATTAGATTACAGAAGGAAAAAAAATGTAACTTTATTACTGGCACTTGCCTTGTAGCTCTTTAATCATTGAAAGAAGGCGGTTTCAGGGTTGGAGTTGGCTTATCATTAAAGAAAAGGGAGCAGGTGCATTTAGGCTTATCCAGTGATGAGGTAGGAACTGTCTGTGGTTGTTTATAGTGACGGGTAATTAGTTTGTCTATGTACAGACGTCACAGTTTATAGAAAGTAGAAGGTCATGTTTCTTTGCTTTCACAGAGACCTTGTGAACTTAAATTCTGCTATGTTTTTAATTAAAAATGTTTTCCTTAGCATGTGCTTCTGGGTGTATAGAGTCTAATTCTTCTGTTGGAAAAAAAACCAGCTAACCTGGCAGTGTTGCTTCTAAGGCAGTGGATGGGAATATGAATGTGTACTGCCTGCCATTGAGCTCTACTGAGGAAAGGGTTCTGCTCACACTCAGCCTGTGGTGGTGCTGACAGCCTCTGCTGTCCTCTCTGTTGTGCAGGACATTAACAGCTGAATAGTACTTGGCTGTAGCCTCAGTACTTACAGTCATGACAAAAGAGTAGCAAAGAGGAAAAAAAAAACCACTCCTTAATAACAAGGACTGGCACTGAACTGTTACTGAGGAACTTAAAATAGGATTGAATTATGGAAATGGCAGGCAAATATTTATTGCAGTAGCAAAGCTGTATTTCAGATTCACCAGGACAAAAGTGAAATAATCAATGCCTAACAATACATAGACAAGTTCTCCCTGTTTTATGTGAAGATTTAATAAATGTTCATTGCCTCACAGCCCAGCTGTTCCACTCTTGATTTCAGATGTGTGTTTCCAGCAGCACAACGACTCTTTGACTGGAGAGTATAACCAAAACACATTGTAGGCAGGGACCTGCAGAGTACTCACTGTGAAGAAAGTGAAGGTGACTCTGAAGCCTATTGTTACTAGTGTCACAGATCTGTCATCCAGTGGCCTGCACAGCTGGAATGCATCAGTTCTTTTCTTCTCTGTGGTCTTGCTTCATAACAGCAAGCTCAGGCTTTGGCCCATTAAACGTAGTATATACCCAGCAGTACACAGTTCATTTATCTTTCTGTTGCAGAAGCCTGTAAGTGCCTTTCTGCAATTGTAGGTGCTGATGAACTGCATATGGCTAGTTTGTTAGTCCAAAATACTAAAGGACATCCACTTGAACATGGAAATCTTTGTTGGAAGGCAGTAGAATGAAGGCTGTACATGCCAGGATTGTAAGATGCTCTTAGAAAAAGCTGCTTCAATTCTCAGCTGTGCATGTACTGGAAGAGAGTTAAAAATCACAAGAGAGATGGAAATTCAGTCACAGAATGTAATTTATCCAAGGTATTAAATATACAGTCTTCTCTTACTGCAAGATTTATGGTTCTGTATTATTAAAGAGAGAGTATATGCAAAAAGGTCAGGAAATGAGACCATATACTACCCATTTTATTGTAGTGAGACATCCATTCATGGACGTTGTCACTTAAGGGAGATGGCTTTATCTGTACCAGAGAATTCCTGTGCATTGCTGCTCATTCTCTACTCAGCAGAACTCCCTCAGAATTATTTGGGTTTTATAGGCTAGGGTCCTCTCAGTTTATGCTTTTGAACTGGCCAGTAATTGTAGAAATCTCTCCCCAGTGCCTTCTCAGTGTGGTACTGCAGCCTTTCTGCTCCCATCACTACACATGAAGAGGGTTAAGCTAAGACAGGCTTATTAAATCTGTGTCATCTCATAAAGTCATTAATGGAAAGATCTTCCTTGTACAGTATCAAATTTGATTAACATTTTGGAGGTAGATGTGGGTAAAATGGTGCAATATAAGAGGCAAGGGGGTGTCTAGCTGTTCTGAAATAAATTTAAAATGGAAAATTTTGAAATTAAACATGAAAGTAAACAATGCAATCAGTACAGGAATTCTGGAGTACTCCATCTTTTTGGTGTCTATGAAGAGTGCACATAGTGGGTTGTAGAATTCTGAGTGTAAAATGCCTACATCTGTTTGATGAGTTATAACAGGATGAAACTAAAAGTCTTGGCAGCTCAAAACCAAGCAACTGGGTCTGTTGGCCCCTGAGAAAATACTGACAGCAGTCTGGGAGCAGAGTGTAAATGTATTAGTAGATGTATCTGTGAAAATGATCAGCAGTGATGCTTCTAGTGAATTTCAGACTTAAATAATCATTGTCTTAATTTCAAGGGTACTATTTTACTGTGTTCATACCTCTTGCAAGTCCTATTACTCTTGATTCCTATACTCTTTATAGCCTCAAAGGGAGTCAACAGAATTCCTCTTGGCAGTAGTAGCTTATCCAGTAGTTGCAGGAATGTAATAGAAAAGTGCCTTGGAACCCTTTAAACAGCAGATGGTGTATCTGCTTTTGTGCAGCACTTTTAAAATGCACCTTGGGAGCAAATTTCGCTGTAGACATTGGTGATGCCTTAAATTCTGACAAATTTTGAAATAATCAAGAGGAAGATTAAGTCAATGACTCAGAGAAATATGCATCAAAACAGGTATAAGAGATAAAGTGGGACTTTTTTAGCAGTTTATCACCATTAACTCTTCATGACCTTGAATGGGTCTGGTGAAGTGTAACTACAAGAGTGTTTACTTAGGGCAAATGGTTTTTTAGCCAGACTGTTGATGTTCAAAGAGAATGAGATAAAACAGGACACTAATTTCTTTGGTATTTCTTCCAGTGCATTTTGTTTTTCAGAATTCTCAGGCCCATGGCTCTCCATGCTCCCAGCTGCTTCAGAGCAGATTTCATCAGTCAGCTCCACGAGTATGGAAAACCTACCCGAGTATAAGCTGGCACATACACTCAGTGGTGTCCCCTGCCAGCTGGTTCTCTGATGAAGTTTGTTGCTAAGTTAAGACAGAAGTAGTTTTGAAAAGAGTCCTTCAAGGAAAATTTCTTGACAGTACTTGACAGCACAACTTTTTCTTTTATGGAAACACTAAATGATTTTAGGGATAATATTTGAGTTTACAGGTGACACACTCCTGAGAGTACACAGTTATAAAAAGTGCTTCAGCTCACACTGCTAAGCTAAAATCCCCATAAACACTTTGTTCTATGGATAAAAAATACACAATAACTCTTGTTTTTTTAAAAGGAAAGGAGTTATTTTTTAAAAAAAGTCAATTTATTTTTAATGAAATTGTTTAATATTGCATCCTTGAAAAGCTAAAATCTAAGTGTGTTTTAGTTTGTTTGTTTTTTTATCTGCAGCACATAAAAGTTCTGGGCAAGGGAAAGAGGTTGCATTTTTACTCCATTGTATCTTAAAGTGGTGAGTGAGATGGGAAGATTACACAGTTATCATTCTCCATGTCATTCTTCTTTTATCACATCAGCTTTGGCAACTCTGCTATTTAAAGAGAAGTAGAATATAACAAAGGAACTGCTTAATCTTCTAACTCATTGTCTAATACAATGCAATCAGCTGCCTGTATTTTAGAATTATGGGGTTTGTTTGATTTTACACTTGAGTAGATTTCTTTCCTTCCTAAAATGGAAAATATTCTAGAACTGAACAAAGAAGCTATAAATACAATATAATGTGGCACTTAAAGGACACAGGGCACTGTATGCCATAAAAATTAGTAGCTCTTTTAATCTTACAGTTGTGGCATTCTTTCCTTAATATTGGAATCAGTATGACTAAGGTTTTTTCAAGGTATTGGGGGGTTGGGCAGACACAGGTGTTGGACTGTATCAGCTGACCATGGAAACACTCAAGACTTTCCATAGGTACTTAGGCAAATGGGAGTTTAAGGAGGGACAGACACATGATCTGTCTATCTGTCCTAACTAATTCCATTCCTAGAAGAAGAACAAATTGGTAGTTTCTGCAGCTTACAGGCCTTTTGAGTTGCTGTAGTGTTTAATGCATTACCATTGAGTCAACAGTTTCATAGGTAGGAGTGCTGTGCAAAACATCCCTGTGGCTTAGTTCTTGCCTGGTAAGACTACCAGGATGGAGAGATTCCAGATCCACATCACTTTGTGTGTTGCTCTGCAGTGGAAGGCCTATGTCTGGTCTATTTGAGGTCTGATTTTTGCTTAATGATAATCTAGCTTCAGAAAATTACAGTACAGAAAAACATCAGGAGAGTAAGTGAATTAATGTCTCTGCTTAGTGGTCTTAATCAGCATACAGAAGTAGAGCATGAATGAAGTATGTATGGGAGTATCTGTTAAGAGTACTCCATTAGGCCTCGCAGAAACTTCAGACCTGGTTTCCATCCTGTCTTCTGCACTGGTTGTGTAGTGTGTTCAGGCATGCTCTCTGGTGTTTGGCAGGAACCATTCATGCTGGTTTGGTAGGTATTCACCTCAGGGTCACCCATTCTTCTCAGATCTTCTGAAAGCAGTCTCTTCATCAGAGAACATCAGAGTATCCAAAACTGGGGAGATTACTTGGTGGGGCTGGAAATCACAGAGAAAAGATGACAAAAGCATGTCCCACCAACCATTTTATTTGATGTTTTCCTTGCTGGGTGGGGTGATGCTGAAAGTTTTAGCAAAAGACAAACTGCAATTTTTAGAAATTTATATGTAAATCAAAACTGTACAGAAGTAGTGTGGTGTTTAGAAAGACTATAGGTGGCAGCATCATAATAAAATAGAGTTTATTTGATGTTGTTAGTCAAACAGAAATCAGCCCTTAGTTTCTTCAACAGCACGTCATGAACAAATATATAAGACAGTGTGGAGTAAAAAGAGCGGATGAGAAACCTGGAGTTGATCATCATTTAAGCAAACAGTTGAAATACACCAATCATTATCTTAATCTGTGTGATGTCAGTTTTTGTAAACATGAATGAACATGCAGATTTGCAGAGATCCTTCTCCATATCTTGCTTGGTGCACTCAAGCTATCAGTGGTAGCTGAATTTTTCCACACTGGCACATAATCCAAGCAAGAAAAAGAAAATGCCAAAATGCCATTCTAATTAGAACTGTTGTCTCAGGATTTTAAAAAGGAGTATTTGAAGACAAGTTTGTATATTTCAGTGAAGTGTCCTGAATTTTCCTAGGTGGCTGATGTCTTTGAGACATTGAAAATGAATGAACTAAATGTTGATTTTTTTTTATGGAGAGGAGTACTCAACAGCTTATGAAAATGGAGCGCATTTCAGGTATTTTAGATCTATCTTCCAAGCATGATTTTTTCTAAGTTATCTCTGAAAAAGAAATCTGTTGTTGAAATAAGGAGGACAACATTTTTCACTTTTGTCCCTCTTACTTGCCATTAAGGTTTATAGGAACTGTTAATGGAGAGAATTTTCTTGTGTCAGTGTGTGCTATAATTTTCTCCTAGTATTGGTTTATGGGAGAAATGAGATTTTTTTTCCCTGCAGCCCAGGCAGAACTGTCAGACCCATTTGGCAGGGCACAGATTCACTTTCTTTCTTGTCCTAATGCATTCCCCTCAAATCACTCAGTCCAGAGTTACCAAAATGAAATCATAGACTGTCTGGTCCATGGGTTTCTTGTTCCTCAGCAGCCTGCTTTATAATTTATTTATAATTATTATATAATTATATATTATATATATAATTATATTATATAATTATATATAATTATAATAATTATAATTAATATTATAATATTATAATATTAATATATAATTAATAATTATAATTATTTATAATTATTTATAGCCTGCTTTGAGAGGTTACTGCTCTCAAATATTCAGTTAAATATGTACTTCTCTCAAAAGTTATTTGATACAAAATCATGGGAGCACAGGTATAGATTTTTTTTTTTAAATTTTATTTTGTAGCCTAGCTCTTTTTCAAATCTTGTGAGATGGAAGTATGGTGCAGACTGTAAACTCATTTTGTATAATTGCTACTGAACTGACTGATGAAGAGTACTGTGTTTCTTTATTTGGTTTATTCTTTAAAGTGAGGAGCTAACTGTAAATCTGTGTTTTAAACCATTACAGAGTGGAGATTAGAGTTCTGGGTAACTTGCATCAGTGGAAGGATGCTGGGGGTAAAAAAGTCAAGTGTCACTGTGAAAATCATTTCTTCTTTCTAATGACTTAAGGTTCCCCTTTTTTGATTACGTTTACAAAACCTCTTTGACCAAATGCCAAACCAGTGTGAATTAAACTGCTTAACTATTTCTGCCTGTCTTGTGTCTCACACTACCAGGCAATTTACCTGTTGAAATTTACCTGAGCAGCTCCACAGGACTTCAGTTTATTTGCTCAGAAATAGACATGAGGCAAGATTGCAAAGCTGAATATGCAGGTGTTATTTTTTTTTACCCAGCAGAGGGAGGAAAACACTTGCCTGTACTATTACTCTTGTATTTCTTCCTTTCATAAGTCAGTGTAATGGATTAGAGACATTGTACTTTAGTGTAAAAGGATAACAAAGGCATCACACTCAACAGAGGCTTTTAACATCTTCAGGGATAAATCCCAATCAACTGCAATAGGAAAGAGACACCTGACCTGAAAATCCTGCTGTTCATGGTATTGGATAATGATTCCTATTGACTGCAAGCGATGGTTCTCATCTCTATCTTTAGGTATTTAATAGCTGTGAAAACTTGACCCTCAATAACTATTTACCTAAAGAGTTGGTGCTTGTAGGGAGTACTTCTGAACTTGTGGGCTCTGGGTGTGCCATGTCTGTAGTATAGCTCTGTTTGGGAAAAAGCTGCATGTGTCATTTACACCCTCTTTCCTTGTTCACATACCTTGATTTCAAGGAAAGGAAATTTGGTTCTGTGAGCAAAGAAGGCAGCTGTCATGTACCTTGGACATGCCTCACATCTGAACAGTTCAGGAAGATGCATCTAAACTACTGAACAGTGCAGGAGATGTTCCTGGGTCCGGCTGTCATTGATCTTGGGTTGTTGGATCCCTGGACACAGTGGTGGTTGGATAGGCTGGTGATGGTTTTCAACAAGCTGAGTGGATGTATTCAACCTCTTTTGAAGATCATGAGTATTTAGCAGTCTGGTTTCAAGCATTGTCTCTGGTGCCATAGAGCAGTCCTGAAAGTGTTTCACTTTAAAGAGGAGATGCAGCTCGAGGCAGAAGCTCCTGCATATGGGCTGGACTGTATCAACCAGATCAGGCAAAGTGATTTGGTCCTTACTCTGGCTGATGTCAGTAGGTGAGCATTTAGGTTTATTGAAGGGGAGGGGAAATTTGGTCTTCTGTTTTGATGATTTTTTAAAAGCACAGTCTATTTTCTGTGCTAGTCTGTGGACTTTTTATAGCATGGTATGAATGATTTGTGTTTGATCCCACAGCTAGAGAGAGCACTTCCAGTCTGTAGGGCAAAGGAGGTCATTTATGTGTTGCTGTGAAAGGCTGTGGGAGCACAATGCCAATTTTCTCACAGACACAGCTCACACTTCTTTTTACACTTCGGAGCTGGAGGTAAGGTCAGTGGGCAGCAGGGTGCTGACAAGAGTAGGAATTCACTGGAACAAATGAGTATTCATCCGGCCAACACTTATTTCTGTCATTTTTTTTTTCTGTGAGATTATAGTCCCTAACTCAAAGATGGTCTAGTACAACACTGTTCCAACAGCTGCTGTAAGCAGAAGATATTCTGGGTACAATCAGACTCTGTACACTGATGACTGATCACACAAATCTGATAAATTCTTATGACAGGATCTGTGGCTTTGAGGTTCATTGTAGAAGCCAGATTGTGCCTTATTTGCTGTTAAGGCTTAATAGAATTGCCCATTGATTTCTCTGCAGCCACGTCCCCCAAGGGATTTATTCATTCAGGGATTAAAATTGTTCCACGGTTGTCTGATTTGTTTAAAGCTCATGCCTTTCTCTTAATTGGAGACAGTGACCTCAAAAATAGCCAAAACCTTCCATTATCCTTATGTGGAAGAGAAAGGTGTACAAAAAAGTCAGATTCTAATTAATGAAGGCTCCTACATCTCTACTTTTGTATCGTCCTACTTCTGTTTGCTTGAGTCAAAAATGACTTGAAATATCTGTCTGATGAATTTGTTTGGAGTGGAAGGAAGCCAAGAATTATTTTAACAAATGTTTTAGCTTGACACTGAGTATGGAGGCTTAGTTTGCCAAGCTGGAAAAGTGAATAACTAGGCAGTTTTTGTGAGGCTTATGTAGGGTGTGGGTCATCTTGAATGTCAGTTCCAATCTGTGTTACATATTTGTAGAGGAGCATATATCGTGAATGAATTGACATGTTCTCCTCATAAGTTTCATGTTTCTCTGAAACAGCACATAAGTTTTGAGACACTGTGGCACACAGTGCAGTTAGCTGAGAAGCTGAAAGGACTTCAGGAAATCGGCTCCTGTGTGCTGGACCAAATTTCTGAGCTACCTGCAAATGTGTCTGGAGGAGTGTCGTGTTGGGTGCCATGATGGTGCGAAAGGAACGTGTCTGGTAAGCTGGGGTGCAGGATTCAGTGAGGAGCATTATGGCTCCTGGGAAAGGTGGATGGAGTTCAGCATAGGAGAAGGGAGCCTTCTAGCACAGCTCCTATGAGCGCAGGGTCCCATGGCCTGGTGTGGTAAAGAGCTGTTGTACTGTCTGTGGCCTCTTGGCTGTAGAACAGGCTCACTTGCTTCTTTTGACAAGTGTGCCAGTGTTAATTCTTGCCACAGCTGTGAAAGAAATCAGCAAAAGCCACCTAAAAGTCAATCTGCTACTGCTTCCACTTTTGCATAGGCATTTGAGATCACAGTGTTGTGTGTATGAATGAAGCTATATGTGGGCAAGACAGAACAAGGATCCGCTGCAAGATCAGAATTGGGTTGTGTCCCTGGATTCACTCGAGATCTGAGGCGGTCAAAACCAGGCTTTTAGCTACTGTTAATCTGATGATGAAGCCAGATCTAATTCTGGTAATTAAAAAAAACACCCAAACAAACCTTGATTCCATGGATGAAGTAGAATTCATTGAAGAGGACGGAGGCTTCTCTGAGGATCACTCCCTACTTTGTTCTGCTGCCAGTGAAGTGGTGCTCTGTTATTAGCCCTTTTTAGGAATTTTCTTTCAATAACTCTTCTTGCTTTCCCTTGGACTTCTTGCTGTCTTTACTACTGTTTTTCCTGCAGAGCTTCTCCTTCCTTGCTTTTTTCTTTTCCACAGAAACATCTCAGCCATACAAATACCTGCATTTGTGATAGCAGTCTAAAGGGACACCTCTTCTGTCTCAGAACATTGGTTGCTTCTTGGGACTTGCCATGCATCTATAGATGATGGTTCTGCTGTTTTCATTATGTTCTTGGATAAAGAAGCTCTTGTTGCATTTTACACTTGCTTTGAATTGCTTCAGTAATGCTTCAACCAGTTGTAACAATGGGTTATTAGCTTGAAATTTTACAGTGGAAGATGATAGGAGAAAATTAAGCATATTTCTTTCCTAGAAGCAAGTTGAAATCATGGGTTTGTAATAATATACTACTGCATATCTGATATTCTAGGATCCCCAAGGGGCTTCAGCCGTTGAACAGGCAAAGTTCAAAGTATTGTGACACTGAAGGTTAGTCCATTTCAGAGATACCTGAACCAAGTAAACGGTCTGGCTCCTGTGACATTTACATTGAGTCTGCACTATAGAGAAGGGTAATAGTAGCTGGCCTGCTGTTTTGACAAAGTTATGCTTTTTAAACTGGTTACCAACGCTTGTGTAACTCAACATTGTTAGCACAAGCATATGAGTGTTCCTATTTGGACTCTGATGGAGTGCTTTAAGGAAGTGCAGTCTGCTCTAGAGTAAAGAGGTTGTTTCCATGACCTTTCTCATGGTGAGAGGATTTTTTTAGCAATAGCTAATCCTGTAAATCTGATATGAAATGATTCTGTGGGCAGAGAGCACTGTAAATTGTCATGCATACACAGAAGATTTTTGTTCAGTTTTCTTGAAACATTCTCTGCAACTCTTGCAATGAGCCTGATGTAGCAAGTTTCTTAGGGCAAAATATTGACAGTTAGACTGTAACTTTAAAATCAGATTCTGTAGTTTTTACTTACATTCCCTCAACAGTCTAGTTTAATAACCAGCTTTGCAGTCTTATTCTGAATGAGAGTCAGAAACTAGCTCAATCATAACAAAATGAAAGGGCCATGTGTGCAGATAGGTACATCTCAACTTCCTGTTAAACTCCTTGGTATTTTGGATCTATAGATGATGGTGTGGGAGTCTCCAGCAAGGGCTTCCTGGTTCCACCTCTACAAAATGAACTTGCAAATTCTGCTGAAAAGTATTTAATTGTTTTTTTCAACCACATCTGCTCCTAAACAGCACTGCATTTGTCAGCTGTATTTCCATAAAATAGTCTCATTTCCTCCTAGCTTTTTGTATCTGACTAGTTGTTATTTTAATAGCCTCTATTTCTGAATCATAGGGAAAAATAAAAGTGACCAATCTAGTTTTCTTCATAGTATTTATAAGTGATTACACCACTTTCTCTGTCCACTCTTCAGTATGGAATGTAGCTGGAATTTACAATGGCACTGAGCATCCTCCTAACTGTTCATTAGGCTATTAGAATTAGACTGAAGCTGAGTGCTTGTATTAGCTCAGCCCAAGAGTCTGCTGTGATGTTATTAAAACTTTTTACTCCACAACAGTTTGTACAGTTTGTAGTGATCTGGAGACAATGTCTGCATTAAAAGGTTAGGTAAGGAAGCAAAAGGCATTTGGTAATGAAGGGAAGATTGCTGCTAGTGATAGGAGCGTGCAAATGGTCTACTTACATGAGAAGGTTCATTATCAAAATGATCTTCAAGTTTTAGCTAGTCTTTGTGATGTTTCTTATTACTCAGCTACTTTGCTTAGGAGCAGCAAATTGCCAAATACCGGGTGAAATTGCTTCAGTTTTAAAATGTTTTAATTAATTATATTGGATGTGTAATGCCTGATAACATGCTGTGTGTTAAACCAGAACGCCCTGGCAATTTTGTGCAGGCTGCTTGTAAGGAGCATTATTTACTTTGCTGAGTCAAAGCAGAAGGTTGAGTGTGTCAGAACCAAAGTCCATTGTGCAGCTGTAACCTGCCTCATGGATGTGGGGTGGACTCCAATTACACCATCACAAGTTATTAATCCTTTTGTTCCCCCACTCAAAGGACCTACAAGTTACACCACCTGCCAAAGTTACGAGTGACTGAATGTAATGAAGGAAATTAATACAAATATCACTGTTATCTCTAATAAAATATCAGTGGCTTACAGTGAAAACCAGAAGGGTGTGCTGCATAAATCAATGCTGATTTCATGTAGCTGTAAAAGTGAAGGTATAAATTGTTTACATGCAACTGTCAATTCTATGACTTTCAAAACCAACTGAAATAGAAAATTACTTTTTCCTGGGCTTACATGTCATTGGAAAAAATAAAAGGTACTTAAGTCCCATTTTCTTAAAGACTGTAGAATTTTACATTTTATTCCAGATTAGGAAAGTAGTTTGCTCTGCTGTGTAATTATCAAATCATGCAATATTAAGAACTAGATCACACCCAACTTATTTTAAAATGGACTATTTAAAAACATACCATGTAGTTAGTATAGCATGGAAACAGAAGATATATTTAAAAAGAGGAATGAACTTTTCTTCTTCTGTTTGAATGTTCAGATGACTTTCTGGGTATGTAAAGGCTTTGTTTTCCTCAGTTTTCTTTCCATTCTCCTTTCTTTTTGATATCAGTCTTTCTTACCTCTAGTAAAACCCAAGGAAAACCTGAACCAGAAGTAAGCTGAAGAATTGGACCATGTGCAGAGAGCTGCCAGACTTGTATACCTAAAGCTAAAAACTGTGGCTATGCAGGAGAATAAGAAAAGGAGATTATTAAAAGAAACTGTATTTGTAGAAATTTTTCATTGTTTTGCTTCAGAGATAATGTGCCTGTTTTTTCTGTTCTGACTTCTGCCTGACAGCTCCACATACAGGCACACAGAATCCAGTCCAGATGGGCTCAGCTCAGTGCTGGTGGTGGTACTGCCCTCCTGCTCCAGTGGTGGCTGTAAGGAAACATAGGAGATAGATGGCAGTTCTGTGAGTGTTGTTTGGGGAACACTGAGCAATTGGGAACTCAAGTGGTTGCCCTTTGAATCATCAGAGTAATGGCATAGGCACATGTGCAAGAACACTGGTATCACTCTGTGTTGCACAGTCTTTTGGCTTTTTGATTCTTCTGAAATTGCTTATACTTTCTCTAGACATTGTCCTTCAATAGTAATAGAACTTTTATGACTAGTCATGAAACAGTAAAGATTATTAAAACCAGCCTAGAGCGGAGGCAGTTGCACTGTCATAGAAGTATTCAGAACATACTCATACACGCAGAGTGAAATGAGCTACAGTGGTACTTCGCAATGCTAGATTAAAGGTTGGACTTGATGGCCTCTAAGATGTTTTTCAGCTTAAATGGTTCTATGATTTGTGCCTAAATACTGTATACTGAGAGCTGCATAGAAGGCCATTGTTTCTTTCTGTAGCCTTCACGTCCAAACCAGCCAGTGTATGTTTTGGGTACTGTACTGTATTATGTATATTATAATGGGTTGCTTGTATGGCTGCTGGGTATGTTTGCATCAACTTCAGCCTAGATGGAACAAGATCTGTGAACATGCAGAAACGTGGACTGCAGTGCAGGCTAGACAAACCTTCTGAGGACTGATGATGCCGTGTTGCTCTCTTTTCCTTGTTGCTCTTATAATCCGGAAGTGCATGTCTCCAGCCTAAATAATCTCACTAGATAGTGTGAGCTATTTAGCCTTCAAAAAGGAAAATAATTCTTTGTTCCCCATCTCACAGCTCCTTTTCTCAGGAGATCCTCTCTTAGTTACCATGGATATGCAAACTGGTGCAACAGTCTTCCTATCCTTTATTCATACACCTACTAACATCTGTACCAGTGCAAATTTCAAATATAGACCTGGCTTGTGCTGGATCTGGCTAAATCTGGAGCAGTTTTACACATTTCTTTTGACACATTGGTTTTGGCTGGTCGTTCTACCTTTTTGAGCAGATGTAGCATTTCATAACTTGTCACTGAATTTTTATCCTTCCATTCATGATGGTGACAACCAAAAATCTGATTGTGAACCACCAACGTGAAGCATATAAAGAAGCTTGGGAATTTGAAGAAGTCTGTTTCTCAGCACCCCTCCCTTGAGCATTGGGTGGTGCTCGAAGTACCAGGTTACATGGAGACCTGGAGCACGTGGGTCAGTTCCATACAGCTCAGTAGCAAAGGAATTTGCCTTGCAAAAGAAATTATACATCTAATTCTTCAGTGGCACTCAAGTCTAATTGAGCTTGATTTGACACTAAATGGCTAATTAAGGAATCTCTCTTTAGGCTTCAGTGGGCATTGGATCAGAGCTGCTGAGACCAAGGGCACTGAACCACTGGGTTAGGTTTATTACCTTTATAACTGAGGTAGGAAGCTCTGGGAAACTAGGACAAGCTCTGTAATATCAGCATTTATCTAAGCATTAAGAGATCAAGACACTGTGAATCTCGCACTGTTCCCACTTACCTGACCATGTAATGTGTGAAGAAAGTGGAGAGTAGACAGGCTACTGGATGTCAGCTGAGCCACCAAAACCACAGGGGAAACAGAAAAAGGCAAGTGTATTTTCAAATTTAAGTATACAGAGAAGCATTGAAGTAGGAATTCTTAAGCTTTTGTTCACTTACACTGTTTGGATAAACTGTTGGTCTTTTGTGGCATTCAGATATGAAATACAGTTAATGTGTTTTCATGACATATTTTCTGTCTTTACCTTTAAAAGAAAGCCACAACAGTAATGAGAGGATTAGCAAATGTGGTTGTTGAGAGTGTTGCTGTGGCTATGATTTGTCAAGAGCTATGTGAGATCTTCTCAAGTATGAATAGCATCAAGCTTTTTACTGCTCTTATTATTTAATTGTATTCTTACAGTATTCAAAGAGCTCAGCCAGCACAAGAAGCTATTGTACTTGGAACTGTGCAAACGCTCAAGAGACAGAATCTAAAAAGTTCTGAGTTTAACATAACAAGATGAATAAGACATGCGCATTCAGGCAACTCAGTAATACCTTGCTGTTAGGCATTTAGGTGGGGTCATAGCAAGGCTTTTTGGCACCTTTCCCTTCCTCCTCCTCCTCTTATACTGCTTCTGTCCTCCTCCTGACACCCTTCCCAGCCAGCTGCTCTTGCAGTTTTGCAAGCCCTGTTGCCCCAGGCACTGCCCCTGTAGCGCAGCCAAGGCTGAGTACCCTGCAGGGTGCAGGCATGGTCCCATATCCACATCAGTTATTTCACAAGAGTCCTCATACATTCTCACTGAAAAGAGCAAGGCAGTTGCTGAAGACTCTGGAAAATAATTCAAGGGTTCCAAGTCAAGTTTTTTCCCACACAGCATTTGTTGCTTTTGGAAGCCCACGTGCAATTCCCTGTCCTTAGCTGCTGCACAACTCGATGTCTTCTCTTTGTACAAGAACATGCAATGCCAGGTGCTGGGGCTGCAAATCCTGCTTTCAAGAAATAGCTGCACCACAGACCACTTTCAGTCATTGAGACAGTACAGTTCAGAGTTCTTCCTGGTACCTGTCTTTCACTGTGGCTTTGTACTTTGCTGCTTCTTAAAAACTTTGCTCCTACACTAATCGCTCAAGGAGAAAATTCCTGCTGGTGGAGCAGGGCCTTACTCAGATCTGCCAGTCTGCCTGCCATACTATTTTGGATGCCAAGTTGACAGCAAGAATGAATTTATGCCATGAGATTGAAAAGGAAGTGTATCATTCAGCTGTTTGGACCAGCAGATGGCAAATGTAAAGGAAAAAAAAAAATCAATCTAAGAGCCAATCCAGAGAACAGACATTAAATAAAGCCATCTGGCAAACATATGAAGGGAAAGAAGATGATGAGACCAAGTTCTGCTTTAAATATCTGCTCATATTGAGAGAAAGTTGGTGGGAACTCACACCATGGGAGAGAAGGCTTTGAGCCTGTAAGGTGTCCTGTGTAGTGTCAAAGCCTGTA
Organism: Poecile atricapillus; assembly: GCF_030490865.1. Lineage (NCBI taxonomy): Eukaryota > Metazoa > Chordata > Aves > Passeriformes > Paridae > Poecile > Poecile atricapillus. Next base: position 31,192,122 of record NC_081249.1, read on the forward strand.
GTAGTGTTGAGGACTTATAAGAAGGACCCTAAACTATGAAGCAGGCAGAGCCTAAGCAGCAGCATTCCTGCCTGTGAGAGATCCTGGTGATACTCTACACAGGATAGTGAATACAGATCTGTTTGATTCCCCCCTGATGGGATTGAAAAGACCACACCTAGGAATCTTGTTTGTAGAGAGAGACTAGAAAGATAAGCATGGAAGTAAGCCAAGAGGGTGATCTAATATAAATTGTGGATGCCCCATCCCTGGAAGTGTTCAAGCCCAGGTTGGATGGGGCTTTGAGCAGCCACATCTAGTGGAAGGTGCCCCTATCCATGGCAGGGGGGTTGGAACTAGGATCACCTTTATAGTCCCTTCCAGCCCAAACCATTCTATGATATCACAAATTCTGAAAAACATTGATAAATCTGTTTTTATGTCAATGCCATGGCATTTTCTTACTTTGCTCTACTACTGTTAATTCCTGGAGAAGAAAGATGTGTGTGGTTTTGCACTCAGGCTTTTACTTAAAATTTCAGAAGAGAAACATTGTCCATTGAAACGGGAATTGGTATCTTACATAAGTGCCCAGCCTTTCTTTTGGAAACTTGCTCTCAGGCAATGTGATTTCAGAGCCCAGAAGTCTAGCAGATGTTATTACTATTTCTGTTTTACAGGTCAGTGCTTTTGGTTTTCATGCTGAGAAATGCCTACAGCTGCTAGCCTGTCTTTTATGTTATAAAAACAAGTCAATTCTGTATTGTATTTTTAATTTATACATGATTTTGTAAATTTTTTTTCTGGTAAAATGGGGATACTGTTGAACATTCCAAAAGCATCTAGTAACCAACAGTTTCATTGGCAGATTGTGTCATCTTCTTATTTCCATAAAGGGCAACAGTTGATAATTTTGCAGTGAATTTTGTTCTTGATATCCAGGCCTGTGGCATTAAACAGAATAAATAATCCCACCACTTAACTGCAATGAAATGAAAATATTTCAGTATTGTAACCTAATTTTTTAATGCCTCTGTTGATAATAAGGTTCACATGTGGGATGATATAGTAGCAGTATTTTACGCATTAACTGTTGGTTTCAGACATTTACATGGGAAAAAGTTGCCAGCTCTCACTGAGCAAAATTTTCAAATATCTATTTCCTTCTCATCTCATCTGTGTTGTTAATGATTGCCTACTGTATCTGAGAAAGTTTTCCTTAGTTTCCTTCAGCATCTAATAGCCAGACTAGCAAAAAGACAGTATTCTGTCCCTCTGTTCAGATGAATAATTCATTGACCTGTATTTCTTGTGTAAAGTAAATTTCAATTCTTTCTTTTGTGAAGATGAGTTACAAGAGGTCCTGGACACAAAAAAATTAATTTGCTGCCTTCAGGCACATCATTATCTTTACTGAGAGGGAAGTAACAGTTTATTTCTGTTAAATTTTGGTTAAAGAATTTACTATGCCTAGTGTTAGAGGGATGGTATCCTTTAATTAAAGTTGGAGTTTGGCAGGTTTTTTCAGCGCTGTTCTGCTGCTGTTCTCCCCAGCTCAGCTGAACAATGGGCTAGAGAGATGCTGGCAGTGTTGCTTGGTTACAATTCATCAGTGTGAATCAGTGCTTCACGCAGCTCCTTCTGCAGCTGAACAGCCGGGAGAGTTCTCGGCACTGTGTCACTGATGTGAGCGGAGATGTGAGCAGATTACGGACCATCTCAATTACTGTAATACTACACCTTTTGCAAAGGGGTTTGGACAGCAGTGTTTGACTTTCAGTGGTTGAAGTGAGGCAATTTGGAGCTGTCTGTTTTACATGGCTTTGCAAGTATATAGCCAAGTAAAGCAAATTCTTAACTGTGTGTTTTGTTGCAAGGTGTCTTTGACAAGTTTGGCACTTTGGCATCCTTCTGTATTCATCAGGAGGACGAAATCCTTCATTAAGTGTGTTCCCCTGGAATAGACATGCCATTTACTGAAGCCTGCCTGCAGGCAAAGTGAAACATGTAAGAGGAACTGCTACCTTCTTCATATTGCATTTGACTAAGTCTTAAGCTGGCATAAAATGAAGCTGGTGGAGTTATGCCAGTATAGACAATAGGAAGATGTGACAGGTTATTTTTAACACCATGGAGTAGATTTTTTTCTACCCCACTTAAATCTGTGTTACTACTTACCTGTTCTTGCTGTTCAAGACATGACTGAAGGAAATGTTAAAAGAGAGGAGAGGTGTCCAGTTTTGTGCTCTCCGTGGAATCAGCATTTCCAACAGCATTGTTCCCATCTACATTTTTTTTTCTAAATTTTACATGAATCCTGAAATTATTTCCTTCTCCTCTCTCTTTTGGGCTCAGCAGTCCTCCATTTCTTCTCAAATCTACTGTACTTGTGTCTTTTAATTTCTCTTTGCCTCTATTAAGGGTCTCACTAGAAAAAGCTTGTATTTTTCACACCTGTTATCTTTGCAAACTTTCTCTGTTTTCTCTAATATCTGCTATTTAATGCAGCTCGTTGCATGGCTGAACATAAGGACTATTTGGAAGAATCTGTAGGAGAAGATGCACTGAAGTGCCATCCACTTCACTTGGTTTGCAAAAGCTGAATCTATAGCAAAAAAATTAGTTTAGAGCTACCTAAAGCACAAATACTTCTATGAGTAGTTTCTCTGCACTGTTTTGCTTCCTGGTGATGGTCTCTGTAAGATGGCCTTTGATCAGAAAATTGTTTCAGAGTATCTGCACTGTTTAAAAATCAGTTGCACTGCACAGAGCTGTGATTTCTGATTTGTGCAGTGTTGCTACGTGATCAGTTTTTCTTTAGCAGCAGGTGAGTATGTATTTAATATCTTAAATTTTCAGTATCTTTCCTCCAAATGTCTATTGGTTATCTATAGGGGTTTTTACATTTCAGCACTACTTAAAACCTGGATTAGTTTAACCCTGCTGTATTCAGACTGCAACATCCATAACTATTTTGTCTGGAAATTTAAGTGCTTATGGGATAGGACTTTTCTTCCTGTTTCTTCAGTAAAATGACAAAGGAAATGAATGAAAGAACTATAATTTTCCTATCAATATAATGAGCTTTGGCTCCTGTTCAGAAAGGTACTTGAAGCCCCATAATACTTCTCTGGTTTTGGGCAGTTATAATTGCTGCAGGGATAGACTGATTTCCCTGGATAAATAGGGACATTTATGGGAAAGATCTCAAGCATAGCTAAGAACCTGCTTCCTGACCTCAAGCGTGTGCTGAACAGAGATTTATCAGGCCACTGAACCTGGCTACAGTGAAAGGAGAGCCTTTTTGGGGATTCACTACATGCATTAGGAGTAAGCATTAGGTGTGCCATTGCACAGCTGAGCAGGGCTGGCATCCTGCAAAGACACTTGTGTGCCTTTCCCTTCCATTAAAACATTGCTTTGTAGAAACAAAGATAGAAGAAACTAGATAGAAGGCTATTGTGGTGAAACTAGATAGAAGGCTATTGTGGAGTAATTCCCTTGTAAGGTCATAGCTGGGCTTCTCTAGACATGACAGGCCAGTTCTTCTGTCCCTGAGACCCTTCTTTAAGAGAGCAGTTGCCTGTGTGGTGGTTGGGTGGTAGGTACACCCACTGCAAACTCATGCAGAGACACAGGAGCTGCTGCCCTGGCTGAGCTGGAGTCCTCACAGATATTACTGTCTGGGACTGGCAGAATCTACTTGAGCAAGGAGGGAGCTGCTCACGTGTGAGAATGTGCTCAGATGTGATGGGGAAGCAGCCGGCTGGAATGAAAGGACTTGTTTCTGCACCGATACCCCTCAGCCCTCTCAGCCTCATGGGCCCCTCCAGCCTGTGGGAGCATTGCTACATGTGGTGTGCACAGCACTGCTTTCATGCCATTTTTACCAAGATGTTCCTTGGAGCCAGCAGAAAGCAAACACATCTTTTCCAGATAATTGGGTCTTTGACATTTGTGTTATATGAGGAAGCATTATTTCCTTTTGCTATACAGGATGATAGGGTCTAGTATGCCCATCCAAGGGACTCAGAAGCACTTTAGCTCTTCAGGTCTAGCTCAGCATTTACTTTTCATCTTTTAGAAAATATATCCTGAATAATTTGCAAGCTAAATAGAGTAACTAATACAATGGCATGGCAATAATGTAAAATATTTACATGGCCAGAAATCGTGGAGTTCTTGTGTCATCATAAACTTCCTCAATTTGCTTCCTTTCAGTTTTCTATGTTGAGTTTGGCTTTAGATTATTCTTCATAGTATGGTGTATGGAATAACATTATTTTTTAAATTTTCATATGCTTAATGTTCTCTCATTGCATTTGTTAATGTTGAGGTTGGACACATGGTGGGTGGTTTCTTCTGCTTTATTTAATGACCAGATTTGGAACAGATGTTATTTTAAGGTTAAAAAACTTTCTGGTTTCATTGGCATGAAGAGCAGAAAATGTCTCCCTCCATTTTTGTATGTGTGCTTCCTATTTGCACAACAGGTGCCTTTGTATCATAAAAATAGCTCAGCTGCTGTCCCTTTGTCCCGGGTGCTACGCGCTGGCCTTTACGAAGTAACTTTTTGGCACAGCCCTCCCTTTCCAGGAAGGACCCAGCTAAGCTTCCTCAGTAACATCAGCCTCCGCTAAGAATTCAGGTCAGGATCTCCCTGCTTGTTACTTAGCAACTGGGGGATACTGGTGCTTTCTCCTCTGACCGACTCCTTCCGCGTTAGATACAGGGATCACTTGGGGAAAGGATCAGGGCAGTGCTCATAACTCATCCTTCGGGAAGGCAGAGCAGCCCCATGCTGCATGTCTGATGAGTCGTAGGGTACACTGTCCAAGTCGAACTGAATTGAGACTTTTAGAATTCTCTGCGCAAACTTGAAAGTGCCTCTGCTGGTTTTGCTACCACTTAAATGTCTGGCAAGGTGACAGATCCCTTCTGAAACGCCAGTAGCCTTTTGTGGTGCAGTGAATCTGACAAACGGGAACCTATGCAGGTAAGCAGCTGAAGAAAGTTCGTGTCTGAGGTACTTTAAGGGTTGGTTTCCTTCAGGTGAAATGTGTTTCTTGGTTACACAGGTGCACATTTAGTTCTGGGACTATTGACCTGCCTTTGTACTTATTAAAGTTTCATTGGATGGTAAGTAAAAAAGTTAAGCAGAAAGATGAACTGTCTTCCCTTGTTCTTTGTGGTGTGTGTTTATATTTAAATTTTTGAAAACAACCTTTAAACTTCTCTAGTTAATTTATTGTAGAACTGGCTAATGAAAAATCTTTAAGTGATTAAGAGTTATTGGTTGTCATGCTCTCACTGCAACTCACTGCTTATAGCATATTTGCAAAACAGAAAGCAGCAAGCCCCTCTGGCTATGTATTGTTTGCAGAGGCCAGCAATCATTGGCTCTGGTTAGTAACACAATGGGATTTGTTACTGCTTTTTGTTTCCCTTTGATAAATTACAAGTAGAAGCCCTTTGTCAAATGTAAAAATTAGAGCAATGTGCCATTCTAAGAAAAATACTTACAAAAAATAGTTTCCTTGTGTTGTAGCTTCTCTACTCACAGACAGTAGAGATGGTGGGAATCAAACCAGAGTGTGTTCATATCTAGGGCTGGTACTGGGCTGGCATGATAGTTTTCTGAAGGACCACTCCTCACAGAAAATACAGTTTTCATATTTTGAAAAACATGTAAATTAATGTTTCCAGGTGCATACAACTCTTTAACTTGCCTTTTTCAGAAGTCTATAAGCAGTACATTCCCTCTCTTCAGAAATGTGAATTAATACAGCTCCAATTAACTTGAGCAAAGGCCTGCCAAGTGACATCAGCCAAAGATCTGGCTGCACATCTCTGGGACAGGTACACTGTAAGCATGTTTATATGGGTTCTTCACAAAAGGTTGTAGAGGTGGATTCTGAATAGGAACATAAAAGACCAGATTATTTTTAAGCAATATATTTTAATTATCTCTAATATGGAGCTGTTTAATTTGAGTGCTGACTCTAAGGCATTCAGAAGCTGATTTCTTCAGAGAGACTAAGTGCAGCTTCAATTGATATTTTCCACATTTAGTATTCAGAAAAACAATTCCCAGAGTCTCATATTGCATACCTGATACAGCAGCTGCTTTTTAAGTGTGCATGTCCAATTTGGTATCCCAGACTTTTTGTCTCTATCATACTTACAGGAGAGCTCATACATTCATTCCTAGGACTCGCAGGGTGTGTGTCCTATAAGAAGAGAGAAAAAATATATACCAGGTCGGTATCTTCATGCAGTTTAGGATGTCCTCTATTACAAAAAGCTCTCCCAAGTGTGTAACTTCATACTACTGTCTGAATAGGTGATGTGGGACAGACTAGGAAAAATATCTGTTTGAGGAGGTGCTTCACATTTCATTTAATTGTTCTGGTCTCTAGGTCAACAACTTTCAGGAGACAGTTAACAGCAGAATCCTCTTCAGTAGCTTTGATCTAGCTCTTTCAGTAAAATAGCACCCTCAGAGAATAACATGGGACCTGAGAGATTAAGTCACCCAGTACCTCCTGATCTTTCCTCTGTTCACAAAGCCTGGTAGTGTCCTCTCAGTAATGCTCTTCTGGCAGAGCTAGGAGCTGCTCTCTAGATATCTCATTCCCTACCCATTCCTGTGACTCACAAATATTTTTAAAATGTTTAAAAAAAGGAGACCCCTAAGCAAAGAGTATCAGAATTTCCTCAGGCTTGAACTAGTATATTTGCCAACTGCATGTAAAAAGCTAAATATTTTCCCATAATACCTATACCAGAGACACTCTGTAGATACACAGATGGCTAGGCCCTTGCAAATTCAGCCAAGGGAGCGTATGCTGGCACTTTGGGTTTTGAAAAGAAGCTGGAATGGGTCCTGTAGTCTGGTATTGGCAGCCAGCATCAGCATCTGGGTGGTTGGACATAGGAAAGAGCCAAGTCTGGAAAGGTTATTGAAACACTGGCCTTGCGCAAGCAGTGTTTCTTGATAGTAAATAGATCAAACATGGACTTGGATTCTGCAGCAGAGTAGGCAAGAGGAGGCAGGTGAATGCTTCCTCTCTATTTGTCTGCCAATGTATGCAAGCCTAACTAGGAGCTGGGAAGCTTAAATCCAAGAGTGATCTTTGTGTCATTTAGTTATAGAGGCTGCCTGGGACCCAGTGTCTAGCTCTGGGCATCTGGCTGCCAGAAGTGGTGAGCTTGGAGTAGGGCAGGTGCAGAGAAGAGTGAGTAACATGTCAGGATAATAGAGAGCTTATATCTGTGAGGAAATTAGGATGCCATGACTTGTTTGGCTTTGCAGATGAAGGTTGAAAGGGGAGATGGACATCTTCTCTAAATGCCTGTGGCAAAAGAAAAAGGCTCTTTCAAGAAAGGTATATACATTAGCACAAAAATTAACAGGTATACACTGGTCATTTAGTCTGGGATTTTCTAACCATCAGTTACCAAGTTCTGGAATAGCATTTGAATTTGAATAGTTTTCAAAATAAGATTTTAATCAGCCTGTGAAGGGATTGAGTGTTTGCTTGCACTGAATGCTCAGGAAATTCCCTCTGATAGTATGCTCCCAAGTTTTATTCTCAAACACCTATATGAAGCTCGAAGATATAAATGTACCAAAATGTTCCTCAGGATTTCCCTAAGGAGTTTTCACCACATGATAGAATTGAAAAAGTCCGTGCAATCCATGGAGCTCCTGCAATGAGAAGGGCCTGATAGGTGGGGTGCATCTGTTAGTGATAAGTCTTGCAAAACCACAGAGTTAAAGAGCCTTTGTGAGCAAAATGACTCATCACTGACTTTGGACTTGCCCAAGGAATCAGCAAAGGCCAAGAAGTGCTGGGACCCTTCTAAGATACCGTGAGACTTACTGTTTTGGACTTGAGTCTCTGATTTGTTGCTGTAACTGGCTCCATAGACAGAAATTTCACCTACCTCCCTGGGAAAGCAAGAAAAACAGCGGTTTGAGGCAGGGAATTCCCCCCCTAGGAGTGATGGGGTGACCCTGGAGGTCTGTGCTGTGCCTGAGAGACAAGTTGTTCCTGACTGGAACCACTTTGATGGTTTCACTCTGCACCACCTGCCTTGGCAGGAAGGAGGTCCCACAGGAGGTGGGAGAAAAGCCCATACAAGTAGATTTTGTTTGCACAGCTTTGCTTTTTGAGCTTTGATTAGGAATACTGCTCTGCCAGCCTCTCTCCCAATGGTGTCCATTTTGCTACCTATGGGGATATTGTCTGCTTCTCTGTTTCTCTTCTGACATCTGAGCTCTTTCTAGCATATGAGACATTTAATTTATGAATGCTGCAGTACATTTTGTTGTGCTTATGTAAATCAGGCAGAGATCAAGCATTGTACAGTCACATGTAAAGGTGATGGCAGATGAGTGCTCTTTATGTCATGCTGTATTTCTGCTGCACACTTGCATTTATATTTGCCAAATTACAGGCAGGAAATTTTTGAATTAATGACAAATATTTCCCAACAGTAGTTACTTAAGTGCCTGCACATGTTAAATTAACCATAATAATCTTGTCATAGTCATGAATTAATAACCTGCATCTCACTGGGATTTTGAGAATTGAAGTAAAACATTTGTGGTATATTCAAAGAAGGGAGCCTGGGGACAAATGGGATGTCTCCAAATGGCTTTACATCCCTGTCTGCACCATCCTGTCCCACTTGCCAAGTAACCCTCAAAGGCTATAGAGGAACCTGAAAATTAGGTTTAGAAGAGGCAGAAAGGAAGAGATCTCCTCTGCAGAGGGGTGTTTCTTTCTGGTAAAGTGATTTATACTTATTCTCTCCTGAAATGTCTTCCTCTCTTCATTGTTGAGAGGGAGATGCTGCCAGAGGCAAATGTGCACACAAGAGATTTCTCACAGCGAGTTGAAGCAGCGAGGAGTTTAACAAGGAAGGCGTTTATCAGAGGGGCATGGGGAGAACTTCTGTCCCTGTGTCAGAAAGGAGAAGAGGCTGAGGACAAGCAGTGATGTGGGAAAAGAGAGACATTTCTCACAGTGTGTTCCCTCCCCACCTATGGTCCATGGAACTCCTTCCAGCAGAGACCTGGGGAGAATGATCAAGTTCCCTTTGCCTCCTGAGTTCCACTACCCCACAAGGTGCCAAGGGGAGCTGGGCCCTAGGCCAGAGAGGGCACCTCAGTCTAAGCCATTGGCTCCAGCAAAGCTGGACCAAGGGACAGGCCTGGAGCTGAGCATCGCTTCTGCATGACAGACTTACTCTCGTCCCTGCTCTGAGAGTTGCAGCTTGAGGAACATTGGGAGAAGCATTTCACCTCTCTTATGAGGAGAGGCTGAAAGATCTGGGCTATTTAGTCTAGAGAAGAGAAGGCTGAGAGTGGATCTTATTAATGGATATATACGTCTCAAAGACAAGTGTCAGGAGGATGGTGCCAGAGTCTTTCCAGTGGTGGCCAGTGGCAAGATGAGAGCAAAGGCTATAGACTAAAACACAAGAAGTTTCACCTCAGCATGAAGAACTTTTTTATGTTTGAGACAGTGCAGTAGAACAGGTTGCCCAGGGAAGTTGTGGAGTTTCTCTCTCTAGAGACATTCAAAAACCCACCTGGACATCTTCCTATGTCAGCTGTGACAGGGGCAGGGGGCTTGGGCCAGATGATCTCCAGAGGTCCCTTCCAACCCTCACAATTCTGTGATATGCTTTCTACTTCCCAGTCCAAGGGAATGACGGGTCTTGTGCAGGTGGCACACTAGAGACTTACCTCTGGATTTCTGACAAGGTGGCAGTAAAAACTATTAGGCTGCATTCAGGATTTTGACTTTCAAAAGTCTGCAAGTCTGAAGCAGCAGCTGGAGGTGATACATACAGAATGACTTGCCAGAGGTTGTATTTGCTGAGATTATTGCTTCAGGGAAGGAGTGAAGGAGAAAACAAGAATCTGAGTTAGTGGCAGTTATTTCCATTTGCTCATATCCTTGCTTTGGAGCACAGTGTGGTTTGGAGCATAGACCTGCAAGTAAATGAGATAAGAGCTACAGAAAAATATTTCCTCTCTTTCAAATATAAAGAAAAATTATGTCCTGAATGGATAGTAGGAATGAAAAGTTTGCAAGTTCATGTCATAAAGGGAATAAATGACAAATAATTATGGCTCTTACATTGGTGAAGTCGTGACTGTTTTTTTCTTACAGAATGTGGAGAAAGGTTCCAAACAAAGATGAAAGCCATGATGTTTATTGTGGCATGGACAGAAAGCAATCTTCCAATCTTTTTGTGTAGGAAATGATTTAGATTATTAAGTCCAGCTTAACTGGACTCCTACCTGAAACCTCTGAGGACATCATGTATTACGATGACCTTGTGTTAAAAGTCTCATGCTCTTTTTTCTAGAAGTGATCCGAATATTACTGGTGTGGAGGAAACATAAAGGAGCCTGTGGCTCATCTGTCTCCCATCAGGGCTCAAGAAAATAATTACCATTTGAAGGCTGAGAGGGCCTAAATTAGGAAGGGTCAAAAGAGGCTAAATAAGGTCGTTTCCAAATAAAAGCCTGCCACATGTACTACCTCAGAGCAAGCCTTGTACAACAGTTAGACAAGAGGCTGTTCAGCTTTGCATTTGACCTGTGGGGTTTAGTGCAACAGGAATGTGGAATGTGTTTACAAGGTAGCAGTTATTGTTGAAATATGTGAGTGCTCTTGCCTGGGGAAATTTCGGAGGATTGTGACTGTGCTGACAGTGGCTGTACCTCTTGGGCAGACTGTGTGGATACGGGGGAGGAAACTGGCCCCAGAGTCTGCAATCTACAGAGGGAATGCAGGGCACAATGCTCCCCTTCCCTACCATGTCCTGCTGCCATCCCATGGCTTCAGCTGGATCTCACTCCCTTCTTGCCGCTCCTTCGTGCTAGGATGACCCAGGAGGGTGAACTGGTCCTTGTGCTGGAGACATGGCTTCTTGTTATCCCTGCATCCGAGGGGACTCCAGGTTAGCACATGGCTGCAGCCGGTTCAGCAGAGCGGTCTGGGCTGGAACTAGGTAGAGCTGAGGACTGAGAGCCCCTTTGGGCACCTTTCATGAGCAGGTCCTGGAAATCAGCCTGCTTATGTTCTGGCTAGTCTCAGCTGCTAGGCTGGTATATCACTGTGTGGAAGGGCTCAAGCTTCTCCTAGAAATATATATTTCATTTTCTTTGCATTTCCAACTTCATTTTTTTTTTTAAATCTCTATTTTAAATGTGTTATATTAAAACTATTTTGCACATTGATGATTTCATGCATATGGACGATTTCCAGCACCGGAATTCCCAAGGAAGCTGGTAAAGTCCAGCTTAGTTTCTTTATTTCATTCACTTTCCTTCTTACTTAAGTTTGCCTAATTTTTATCACACTAATGGTAAAATATTTGGAAGAAGACCTAGGATATAACTATATTCTGTGTTCAGTTGAACCCAACATTTTAAAAGTTTTGTCATTAACTTTTAAAGAAACTTAATTAAACTGTTGAAATGACACTGTTACACCATACATGTAATACCATACATGATGGACCTGTGAAAATTGGGTCAAATTAATCTCTAGATGTTAGCAATTGGCCTCCTTGTCTGGTTACCTTGGCCCAGTGAGTTTCCTTCAGAATAGCAGGTAAAGCTGAACAAAGATCTCATTCCAGGTACTGCTAAACACTTCCTGAATCTTAAACTCCCATTAACCTCTGCACTGTACAAGAACACCGTTACTTAATTACTTAATTAGTGGGACAACAGGTGTCAGTGAGCCATTGGTCTGGGCTTGTTGTGCTTCCAGGGGAGACTTTCTTCACCAGAAAGCAGGGGTGTGTGTGTGTGTATAAGCAGATGAATAGATAATTTATTGTATTCATGGTTCCAAAAAAGCTAGGAAGGATCAATGGAAGCCCTGTTATGTTTCTGTGAATTTAAAGGCACTGAGACCTTTTAACACTGTTGATATTTCTACTCATTCTGAATACCAAAAGAGCTGGTATAATTATTTTTGTGAAATAGCTTCGGGAATGTTCCCAGTGCTGAATTCAACAGTAATTGCAATATGTAGAATCAAATGTAATTTTGTTCTAACTAAAGAAATTTGACTTTATTTTCTATTGCTTTTCAAGGAGAGGCACAGTGAGTGAATTTTTAATACTTCACTGACCCCTGACTCTGAGTGATGTTAGCCTCATATTGTAAAAAAAATTATGACCTTCTTCAGAACATTATTAGCAAAATAATCTATGTGAACACTCAGTATTACATAAGTTAAAAATACAGATTGTCCTTCTATCTGTAAAAATGGCTGGTACAAACCTAAAAGTGTGGTAGTGTATCGAGCTGTTTGTGCTCATAAATATAGCAGAGGACCTCTGGTAGGCAGCTAGCTAGGGGAGGTTTTCCGTCTTTGTGTAAAACAGCTATGCCCTTATTATCCCTGAATGCTGAGGGAAAAGGAGAGCAAATGTGGCTTTTTTACTTTAACAGTTCTCTTTATAATCATGCTTTCCATGTCGGTGGAATAAATCTCCTGGCCCCTCTATTAAGTCACAAGAAATAAAGGACTGAAAGCAAGAAGGAAAGGGTTACTGCATAGGAATAAGACATTTCACATGAGTTTGCTTTATTCTTTTGCCCATGCAGGCTCCTCCCTCCACCCCCCTTCCTGTAATTCTTTTATATGATGGTTTGCTTTGCTTTGGTTTTTGTTTGTTGGGGTTTTTTTGTTTGTTTAAGGAAAGCATGCAAGTCAAGCTAAGGCTTTTCCTGTGAACAAAATATGACCTTTGTGAAGGTGTATACCATCAAGTTACTGGGCTCTATCAGGGAAGAAAGTTCCCTTTACCCTTCTGGAACAGATTATTCCCTGCACTATCCAAGACATCAGGCTGGGCAGTCTTAGTAATGCCTTCTGACCTCTTTTGTTTCTGTGTGCTGTATCAATGCACTGTTTTAAAAAATAAAAATCTCACTCCTCACAAGCTGCTTGGGAGGGAAGTTTATTTTATGGAGTGTTTCTCACCTCTCGCAAAAGTGCTGAGGGAATGAAGGACTATTAATTCTTGGGGGGAAAAAAAGAGGTAAAAAATGAAGGTTTTTACCTCTCCCCCATCTCTTGGAAATGCACTGTGCTTGTAATAGAGAAAGGAATGTGCTGTTGGCAGAGGCGTGGCAGAAGGGCTGATGAGGATCTGATGAGAATCTGCACAGCCTTTGGAATAACGGGCAGATGCGTCAGAGGGTAGTTTGGGCTGGTTAGGCAAAAGAAAACACACACTGCCCAACAGCGGTGGAAGAATGAAAACAGCTAAATGCCCAGAAAACCCTTCAAGGCTTGGGAATATTTCTCTGTTGTAGCCCCTAAAGCCTCATCTGCTATTCATGTTAGGCCTTGCCCTGTTTGCACAAAGGCTTGGGCTTGAAGCCTGTGCAGTGAGCTCTGTTCTATCTCTCCTGTCCAATCTTCCTTTTAGCAGGTATTTTATTACATGACATCCCTTGATGTCTCTTCTCAGGGATCACAGGGACACCCAGCACCACCTTATGTTTACATGGTATGCAACAAGAATTTGAGTGATAATGAGAGTACTGCAAGGGCAAGGGCTGATGCAAAGGGGCAGTAGTATGTCAATAGTTACATTGCTGGTCCTTGTGGCACAGCTTGGTATCCTTCCACCTCCACCCATGTTGGGGGTAGAGGGATAGCAAACTCTGGTGCAAGGAAGAGCATTGGAAGAGATGTGTGCTGGTGCAACTGACTTCTCTTAGTTATTTCTGAGGGAAAGGGCAAATTACTCACAGCCAGGTCTATTCATTTTGACAGTGAGTGGGAAGAGGATTAGAGGATCCCAAACTGGCAGAGTTTTAAAAGAGAAGGACACTGACTTTGTGTTCAGGCTGTGTGTTCTCACCTGGACCCATGTGTGCTGACCTAGGACCCATGCAGCCATGGAGAGGATGCTGGCAGCAAAGACATGTGACCCAGCTTTGCTCTGAGCACAAGGAGTGGCTCATAGGCTCTCACCACACCAGCGTGATTGTGCAATGTTCAAATTTTCTTTTAACATAAGATCATGCTACAAACATCACGTTAGCTGGAGATAAATGTTAACCACAAGTGAGGAAACAAAACCTTTTATTAGCCAATAATGCAGATATGAAATGATGGGTAAAGTGTACCAGCTTCAGTGTGAGACAAATGAAAATGGATAGCAAACTATCATTTAGACAGCCAACCATTTGTGAAAGTGGTGAAATTGGTGAAAATGATGTTTGCGTGGGCATCAGTCAGTGTAAACAAGTAAGTGCTAACAGCAAAGAACACATGAATTCATAGACTTTGCAAAGCAATACTTTTTGTTTACTGATACACACCATTTGAACAAAATAGAAGGAGATGATTGTCTGGCCAATTTTGGAAACAAAAGGCAAAGTTGTATACAAAAAGTGAAAGGGTGTCTTTCTTCCTGGTTTGGCATAAGACTTGATAAGAGAAACCAGTGCAGTTTTCTCAGAAAATGTCTTCTCTGGGTAAATTATTTTTAATAATTCACAAATGATGAGGACGCAGCTAGAATATATACAGATACTGTAGAGATGCTGATATATGGTAGAATGACCCTTCAGTCCCACTGCTGGCACCCTGGATAAAGCTTCTAGAATGGCTGAATGTATGTAAGCATGCACTCAAGTACATTTGTTCACTCGATTTAAAAACTGGAGGCCAAATAAAAAATGAAAAGTAAAACTCCTTTGACCTAATGAGAGGTCTGAAGCAGGAAAATGTATGGCTTTGGAAATGGGGTTGCAGTTGTTACAAAATTCTCCTGTCCTTTTATGAGCTTTTTGGATGTGTTTGTAAAGACAAATCAGATTCCTGCACCTCACTCATGTGGACATTCCTAATACTTGGGCTTATATGTGCTGTGCTAGCTCAGGGGGAGCACTTCACTATACTTCTTAGACCTCCTGTTGCAGGTGGTTTATCTTGGAAACAAAAGCTCAAGATGATGGCTGCTCTTTAGAAATGATTTTATAATTGGACATACTGTGAAAAATTTAGTTTTGGCATGGCTCGAGCATTATCACTTGGGAGCACTGAAAGTTGTTTGAGAGTTTGGAAGGAGGGGACAGTGATCTCTGTTAGAAGGACGTCTGAGCAGAGAGGTGTGTTGAACAGCAGGGTTTCTTGAGTTGTGTGAATACCTGCCTGCTGCCCTATACTTCCTTCTGCCACACCCTGCACAGTGTTTTCAGCACAAGGTCTCCCGTGGCTGCAGAGATAAACCTTTGCTTGGGAGGCAGGTGATCACAACACACTTTTGAACCTGTGCTATGCCAAGGCATGGCACCCTGGGGCTGTGTGCAGGTGGTGCTCTTGCTAATGCACATGCTGGAGAGCTGGAGAGTCTCCAGGGTTGTGAAAGCACTGCTGGTGTGCCTGGGATGGCAGAGGACCATGGCAGGCACTCTGGGCTTGTTCCCTCTTTAAACTTGGAGCTGTTCTGTTTCTGCAGTCCAAGTGACAGGAGAAGAGGCTGTGTGGCCTCTGGATGGTGTCTTCATTTCAGGTCTGAGTCCTCAGAGAGGGGGAGGGTGAGAAAAGGCTGCCTCAGTCTTTGCTCCTGGCATGGTTAGGGTTTAGGATGGCTTTAGGTTGGTTACTCTCTCAGTTAGAAGAGTATCTCTGATTATTTGGGGTTTTTTTATATCCTCAGAATCCCTGCTTTATTTTCTTCTTTGCCCCCCATCCCCGTCAAATCTTCAAGTCTGTGTAATATCAGTAGGAATGTTGGTATATATCGTGATGTTCCTAGAAAAGGGCAGCTCTTCCTCTCATGTGAAATAATTTCCCTAAATTCAGAATTTGTAGCTCCTCATGTTTCTACTAGAAAAGAGATATTCTTATACAAAAGAGAAATGAAAGGTATAAATTGCTGTTGTTTGGTTTTTGGATACATACTTTTGAGTGTACTGGCATTTAGAAGGGTTAAGAAGGGGAATAGAAACCTCTTGTGCTGCTATATTCCATTTCTATTCTCTGCAGTGGCATAGGCTCAGATGTATTTCTTGAATCACAACTTATCTAGAAAGGCCCTAGGAAGGAAGAAGGAAAGTGAAAAAAGTCTCTGCTGGGAAAAGTCCAATATAGCAAAAATACTGTTACCAACAGGTAATATTTGTCATAAGACATTATATTTGGCTTATAAAAGCTCATAATAAATTGATAAACCAAGTACCTCTAGTATTCCATTCTGAAAACAAGCACACATATAATGTGGAAAAAAAAAAGAGGAAAAGAGTGTGACTGCCAGTGGTGTGGTAAATCTTGTCCTTGCTAACAAGGGAGAACCAATGCAGGTTGCTTCTTTAGGATAAAAATCCTGCTGAGTTTTCAGATCACAGGATGATTTAATTAAATGATGGACTTCAGTAAATCCTTGGGGAAACTGGAAATGAAAAAGCTCAGCCGCCAAGCCTCTAGATCCAAGCATAAGTGCACAATGAATACCACCCATCCCAGTGGATGCCAAATTCAAAGCTGCTGGATTTTGTCAGTATTCTGTTGCACAGCTCTTAAGCTTGTAGGCCATTGTAGACTTTAAACAAAGTTTTGAGGGTGAAAAAATTTGGCTCCAGAGCAAAAACTTCAATCTCTGTTTACATCAGGGAAATGACAAGCAGTTACAGTCATACCAAGGGTACTCTGGATTTCTTTTGTTTCTCCATAAGTACCATTTTTAAATCAAATCTTTCTACTGGAGGGTTTGTTGCAGATGTTGAGGAAGAGTCTTGAAAGATTGAAAATCTGCCTAAAGATATCGTTAAAATACATTATTCCAAAAGAAAAAGGGTAGACAATAGATAGTGTGGTGCCCTGAGTAGATATATTTGGGGAAAAAATTCTCCTGGTAGTGAAAGCCAGTGTTTCTCTGACAGTGCAAAGGAAGCATTTAAAAGGAAACCCAGCTTTCCCTCATGTTGATAAAAACAACATAGTAAATTTTAAGGTGGAAATTAATGTGATTGTCTACAACTAGGTTTTCTGAGACACTAAGGCAGTGCCTGGCTTGTAGAGTGTCACAGAGGGTTCTCTGACAGCTGCTGGATGCTCAGCAAGGACCAGTATTTCTTCACACTATCTTGGGATATTGTGCCAATGAAAACCCTCACTTGGCAAAGTGCTGGAGTAAGTGGCTAAGGGTCAGCTTCAAGCATTTGCTCAAAACCAGGGTTTGCTAAAAAATGAATCTGTTGACTTTTGAGCATTTTTCTGAAAACCTGAGCACCAGCACACTGCCCAGAAGCATTTTGCAAGTTCTTCCAGTCCTCTCTGCTGCCTGCTGGTTTCCACCCCCCCATCCCCCTGCCCTGTGCCGTTCTCGGGTTAAGGAAGCATGTGTCCATTCATCTCCTGATGCAAACAAATCTCTCCTTGGTAACAGAAGGCACAAAACACTTCCTGCATCCTTGGTAATGGGCAGGTGGCTGCACCTTGCTGCCCTTGTCATTGTGTGTGTTTGCACAACATAGTGACTGCTCCAAGGGCTGCTGTCACCTCCTCCTCTGTCAGCCACCACTGGGCTGGGACAGTCACTGCTGTCTGAGTTCAGGCTGGAAACTTGTCTTTTGAACTGAAAACTAAATCCTTATAATTGCATGATGAGTTGAGAGGGAGTTTTTATATAGCCTTACAGTCACTACGCTGCACACACAGTATTGCTTGCCTGACCCAAACTTACAGGATTTATTTGCCATGATTTAAGATAACCATTTCCTTGCTGAGGGTAAGAGAGTCTCTGAACTCCTGCACAGGAGGTTGAGGCCACTGATATTTGTGCCTGCTGTCTCCTGCACCCAGGTGCCTCTGACCCGCACCTTGGATTGTTTTCTGCCTCACTCCAAAGCTATCTTACCTGGACAGCCTTCCTCCCTGCACACAGCCCAGGTCTCTTGGGCAGCTTTCCCACAGCAAAGCAGCCAGGCTTTTCCCCAGGTGACACTGAGCTGTCTAGGGATGGATCCAGCAGCAGTGGTGAGACCTGGTGTTATGGAAATTACACAAGCCAGCCACAAAAGCTGGGTTCAATTAGGTTTCTACTGAATTAATAAGCTGAAAGACAGATTCCTCTGTAAAAATATCTTAGAAGTACTTTTTATTAATAACATTGCAGCCTGAGTTGGGCATCTATTAAGAAGGTCCTTAAACAAAGAAATCCCTGGATGACCTGCTAAAGCAATACGTTGGAAAATAGTATCTTTCAAACAATCTTTGTGTGTTTTGCTAGCAAGTAACAAATCATTTATGTATTGGACAAGTTTAGACCCCCTCAGGCTTATATTTAATAATATATTTAATATATATTAATATAATATCTTTCTGATTTTCTCTCTCACTGTGACATCCTTGAAATAGTTGCAGATGTCAGAGGCAGCTGGGTCCACAAATATACTTGCTACTATATTTTGTTATAATAAATAATAAAATATTAAGATTCTGGACACTCATTCCCTTGTACCTCAACAGCACTCATTACAATCTTTTCTAGTAGTCACTGTCTACATTCCTGTACTTTAGTTCAATTTATTCATCTCTTCACAAGCTCTAATCACACTTTGGGAGTTATCTCTGTCTATAACAATCCCAACCAGGATCAATCTGAGGCCAGGCAGCCCAACTTCCCTTTGCCAGTAGATCAGTTCCATATGTTTTTTCAATTGTTTTATCTTGCTCTTGTAGATGGAACAGCTCCTTCAGCAGCAGACCAGCATGAGCCCAGGATGGGTCATATCAAGAACAAATAATATAAAATAATGATGCACATTGACCTGCATCTTCCCTTAACCTAGGAATTTGATTTCCCCACATAACCAAATCCCCAGGGTTCTAAAGGTGATGGAATATGAACACACACATACAGTAGCCCAACACCTCCTTCCTTCTCACAAGCCAGGGCTCCAGCCCTGTACTCTAGCAAGAGACACGGTAGTGGAGGGCTGCTTTCCTCTGGGTGAGACACACTAATTCTTAAATAATGTTACTAAACAGCAAAAACATGGTGAGCCTGAAGAATTGCTGCATGAGGAAAGAAAAGGAGTGAGGAACTTGCTTCAAAATGCACAACTGGCAAGGAGAGAGCCCATCAAGGTTCAGTGTCCTTCTCTTTCCTCTGAGTGAGGAGATTTATGCTGCACACCTGGTCATGTATTAGTGTCCCTCAATGTTTGGGGCATCCAGTGGAAACATTATTTGTGACCTCAGATGTCACAAAATAAATGACACTAATAATGCATTGCATGCAATTTGGTAGAGCTAAGTTTTGTTTTTTTTTTTTTAATTGGTTTTATTCCCTAGAAATTTGGCTGCCAAGGTTTGGGACAGGAACATAATTCTGGTTTGTCAGGAATATAATACACTAACTGATTGAATTTTGCCAGAGGGAACATGTTCATACTTGCCTGCATGTTACCAACAAACATTGTCACTGCGTGGGGGTTTGTCCCGCAGTGGCTTTGCTGTTGAGAACTAGTGAAGTACGGCATACAAACATTTGGATAAAAAAAAAATGTACCCTCACCTAAGTGCAGCTGGATGCAGCAGGGTGATGCCAGTGAGCCACAAATGGGGATGTGAGTTATGTCATCCACAATTTATACAGAGACTAGAATCCTACTTCTGGATGTGTGTAGCTTGTAGATGCTACAGGGCATGCATACAACAGCTGAAGCTTTGGAGGTATTGATTTACATTCCTGGCATTGCTACTGCAATGTGACAGCAGGAATCTGAGACACCCTGTTTAACAATTGACCAGGTATGCCACAGCCCACAATACATATTTATCTGTCACCTCCCAGTGGACATTTACTTTAAAAATAAAGACATTGTAGAATCACAGAATTGTTTGCGTTGAAATGGATCTTAAAGAACATTTAGTCCCAGCCTCCCTGCCATAGGCAGGGACACCTTCCACTAGACCAGATTGCTCAAAGCCCCATCCAGCCTGGCCTTGAACTCTTCCAGGGGTGGGGTATCCACAGCTTCTCTGGGCAACCTGTTCCAGTGCCTCACCACCCTCATCCATGTTTTTTTCTAGGGTAGGTTCCTTATTAAATCTTCTTACTTCAGGCAGATGCCCTTGACCAAAAGTTGCTCACTGTGGTGTTTGTGTTAATCCTGGTTTGGTACCTGGTGGGTGGTGGCAGGGGGTGTTTCATCCCCAAGCTGTGTGTCTGTCTGGTGCAGAAGCCCTGGCGGGCAGTAGAGGTGCCTTTGCTATGGCTGTCCTGCAGCTGTGTGCTGTGGTCCAGCTCAAGTGGCTGCAGATGGTTCAGGTGATGTGTTGTGTTTTAGATTTGAGTAATAAAGATTTTGCTTCCATTTCACTAGCTCATTGGATTTACGAGATTTATTTCTTAAGTCTCCTGGTCCTTCAGTAGATCAAAACAGCCACAGTCTACTTAGCCTCCCATCCAGGCTGTGGCATGAGCATCTACTACCATTACAGCCCAAAGAGAGACTCTACAGCATTTAACTCACTATCCAATCAATGGCATCCATGACTTTCTTCTCCCTTGACCATGAAATTATGGCTCTCCAGAAGAGGAAAAGAGAGCACAAACAGACTACTGCACCAGAAATATAATTTAAATGACAGATATAATGTCTTCAGGCTTTGGACATGTACAGTTTTGCAATTATTTTTTAGTTTAGGAACCTTAATAAGCTAAGTAATATTTTGGTTCTGAAAAGTAAGGAAAAGAGGAGAAAATGAGAAAATCAGTTGCTTTACCTTTACTTATATTTCTCTGTTACTAATTCTCCCTAACTCTGTTATCTATACAAAATTAAAGGAATAGAAAGAATCACTACATTTTCCCACGTTTCTTTAGAAAGAAGAAAAACCACAATTTGCAGAAACTTCAAACTGGGTATATACAAGAGAAAAATGCAGGGGGTTCTCTACTATTGTTACTTGTACACTTACTCTAATGTTGTCATTTTGTCATTTTGCCACTGGTCCTGAATGGGCCCAGAAAAGGAGAATCAAACAAGCCCACCTCCTCTCATACATGTTTTTAGAAGCATTCAAGAATTCACCAAGGTCACTCTTCAGACAGAAGAGGCTGATCAACTAAACTGCCATGTACTATCGTCCTTTGAAAGTGGAAATACTCTATGTGATCTATTATAGATTAGCCTAATAAGTACCAAATGGGATATTTTTATGTATGATGTATATTTTATGTGTATTTATATATAATATACACACAAATATGTTTAGATGTGTATGGAGACATATATTATCTAAGTATATACATAATATTCTATTTTACATTTTTATATTTTAGTAACTTGTCTGTATGTATGTGTACACATATATAGTGAAGTACTGTTATTTTGTTGATACAACTAACACTTTTTGTACCTTCTTTAGTGATTGCCACGTGAGTTCTTCAAGGAAAATGGACCCTAAGATGAGAGAGGCTGAAGGAGATGGAGAGGACAATTCAGGTATAATTTCACCCTTCCCCAGTGAATGAAAAGGGCTGTGATTTCTTGAGCTTCTATGCCTTAGCTCTATCATAGAAGTAAATTTGCTTGTTTAGAGAATGCATTCTGCTTTTCTCTTCTCCTGTTTCCAAGCACTGTTACATGTTTCCAGCATTTTCAGAGGCTTGAAATAAGACTTTCATAGCATCTTGTGACCAAGCTAACTTTTTTACCCAACAGAATCCAAGAGTGAGTGAAATGCTGACAGGGATGCCTCACAGTGCTGTCGTGCCAACTTAAACAGGCCAGGCACAAGTTGTTGGAATTCTTGTGCAAAACACTGATTTAATTTGAAATAGTTTCCTTCACTGAGCTGCAACTGATCCTAATTTAGGTCTTTCCTCACTGAGCAGACTAGAATTGCTTTTCAAAGTTATTGCTTGATTCCTAGATGAATACTTTGTGATCCATTGAATCTTTTAATTAGCATTCAGAATATTCTTGATGTATTATAAACCCAAAATTTTAAAATGCTATTTTAAAAGCATTAGCCTCCTGACACTGTGCATTCACCTATGTATACCTTTTCTACATTTAAATTGGTTTTTGTAGCATTGCTCTTATCATCAGTATTTAGCTTGCTGAACAAAGGCAGTGGGTTTCCAAGTAATAATTTCTTTTTCATATCCCAGGCAGTTAAGGACAAATTTTTCCTTCACAGTTTAATTACCTCAAGAGGCAAGTAGAAACTCTATTAGGAATGATTCTACACCACTGGTTATTTCTTATGTCTCATAAACATTGCAATCCATTTTCCAAGATAACAGTAATTTCATACTTTCAGTATATTCTTGAAAGACTTTAATGCAACAGTGGACTGTGTAGCATTTTCCAGGAAAGAGTCCACTTATGCAAAAAATTATAAAGAAATGTTATTGTTCAAAAATTTATGCATGCTGCTGGTTGCATCTTCTTTATGTTTGTTCACTTAGGAAAGAAAAAATCGAAGTTCAAATCTTTCAAGAAGTTTTTTGGTAAAAAGAAAAGGAAGGAGACGTCATCTTCTGTGAGCAGCAGCCTGAAGTTGTGCCAGTCAACGAGTGATGTCGCAGCCTCTCATGACATGCGCATTAGTTATGATTCTGAAGATGAACTTGAGTAAGTCTTTGGACTATGTCTGGTAAACAAATAAAAAATTGCTACAATGTTTGTAGATTAAAGACACCCCAAAATTACCTCCTCCCCTTGTTCATAATGCTGTATTTTCAAATAGTTGCTTTTCCCAGGAAAGTACAAATTAAAATGGTTGATGCAAGGCAAATCAGAAAGGAATTAGATGGGATGTAGCAAGAAATATTAATGCAAAAACATTCACTTAATCATGAATAAGCCTTGAGTTTTAATTTCAAAAGAATGTAATTCCTATCTTCAAAAATGAATTAGATAGCCAGTTTATATACCAGGACTGTCTCATTCCCCTAAAATGTAGCTACTAAGGATTGTTAGAGAAATGTAGATGACTAACCATTTGTGCCAGGGTTTGAAACAAGGAAGGAGTAATGAGATGACTGCAACTGAAATCAGCAGGATCGAGAGGCTCTGAAGACTTTTTTTTTCCTCTGTCTACATGGGATTCATCTGACCAAAGGAAAAATTCTCCATTTGGGTTATGGAACCACAGATTCATAGAACGGTTTGAGTTGGAAGGGTCTTTAGACATCATCCAGTTCCAGCTTCTCTGCCATGGACAGGGATAGTTAGTTACCAGCTGCCTTTTATAATCAGAGAGAAGTCAGCATAACTAATAAAGATTGTATCTTCCTTATGCATGAAATAGGCTCTGGAAGTGCCTATATCTCCCCACTGAATGTAAACAGGTGCCTGGAATAACCACCTCCAATGTAAATAGCTGCAGTTTGATATCTGAAGTTAGATCAGATGAGTTCCCTCCTGTGTACCTCATTGCCTCTGAAAACCCTGTCTTCATTGAGACACTGCGAAAGAGTTACCCACTATGAAAAGTAACCATGAGAAACCCAGTCCAAACATTCAGATATGTCTCTGGATAGAGAGGTGGGCTGAAGAGCCTCTTGAATAACTAAGAAGCAAGTCTTTGCATTGATGGATGCTGTGCTTCTCAGAACAAACCTCCTGGTCCTGAAGTAAGGGGTGTTGCTGTGCCCAGGAATGGGAAAGGAAACCATCCCGGCCATTTAAAATTACATTACTCGATGTGGCCACCAGGCAGCGCCAAACAACCAAAAGAAATTATTAACTTTTTTTTTGTCTTTGATTGTTTGGTTTTGTTTGGGTTTTGTTTGGGTTTTTTTGGCTTTTTTTTTTTTTTTTTTTTTTTGCATTTTGCTTTCATGGCATTGGCAATAGTAATGTTAGTTAGTCCAGCTTGAAGCCCTCGGAGTCCTGGGCTGGCAGCATCAGGTGGTGTGTAGTGGTGTTTGACAACTTATTTACAAGACGTGGATGGTGAGCTTTTCTTTCCCCCGTGTATGGCTTAACAAGGTCATATCTGAGTGGGTACCATCTCTGGCTGTTTTGGCCATATTCCTGTGCTGTAACAGAAAGATTGTTACATTATTGTTTCTTAATATTTATTTAGACAGACAAAAACCAGGAAATTATTTGAAAGGAAGGAAAGTTAATTTGAACGCTCTTAATCTGAGGAGACATGTAGGGTGCCTCCATTATGTGTCTGGGAGGGATGCATCTGCTAGAAAGAGGAATTGAGGATAGAATGCTGGGATAAATGTGCCCGTGCAAGGACACTGCCTGTGTGGCTGCTGCCCTTGTTGAATGTTGGTGCTGGGACACCACTGCCCTGAGTGGTACCTACTCTGCGAATTGCTGTAGATCTGTCTGACCTTGGATGCATTGCAGAGATCACATTTGCACTTAGATAAATTGTTCTTCTAATGTGTCTAATGCATTAAGCAGAAGTAGCAGGCTTTCCTTCCTTCTGCAGCAAGAACGTAGATCAACTCTTTCCTGCTATTGTTTTATCAAACATATTTATAGCAGCCACTATGAGGAAAATGTTACTGTCTGCCATGATTGTTTATGTTTGTCTTCAGTGTCCCTATGACAGTATCTAGGATCCAGAAATACAGTTCTTTTTTCCTTTCTGCTCAATTAACTTGATAGTTACATAAACCCAAACAATTCTCTATCCTGTACTCATTTACCATTTTGTAGCTGCCTGATTTTAAAACTTTGAAAAAGGTACTATTATAAAAAATGCTATGTGCACACATTCCTTGTCCCTGCCCAGTCAGGGTATGAGCTAAGCTGAGGAAAATGAGCACAAAAAACCTCCTAGCAGCTAGCTCTCTGTCTGTGGGCCTCCTCTGCCACTCCCATAAGGAAGCAAGGTGCTCATTTTCCGCATGCACCATTTGCAAAAGAAGTTACGTAAAGCATGCATCAGAAGTAAGAAACAGAATATGAGAGAAACAGCCCACAAAGTATCTCCCACTTCCTATAACTATGTCTCAAAGATTGTCTATGAAAAAATGTGTCCCACAGGCTCATAAGAGAAAATCCGAGGGATTTTGATATAGAGCACAGCACCTTTTAAGGATTTATGCAAAGGATCCATGTGAGGACTACATTGCCTGAAATATTTTTGCTAATGACTTGTATGGCAGAGATATATTAAATGCTGTACCACATACAGACAGTAAAAGGTACTTATTCTTCCTGTGGTAATGGTCACTCATTTGCAAGACACAGTCTTACATTAGCAAGGAGTCTCAGTACAGACTCATTTATATGAACTCCATTTTGCACCTGAGCTTGCCTGTGGGCCTGTGACACCACCCAGCTGCTGGCTTCCATGCAAGGGGCAGTAGCTTTTTCCATGAGACACAACTCATCTTCTGGGGTTAAACTGTCTTTAACCTTGATTCAGTTTGTTAACATGGCAGATAAGAGCATTTAATTTTTTTTTTTTATTTTTTTTTTTTTGGTTTTTAAAGGTGTTCCTTAGATTACCCTGAATGGCTGTATTCATGGAGAAGTCTGGAATCTTGTTTGTGATGTATGTTGTGCATCTCTGTCTCCTATTCCACATTCAATAGACCACTTGAGTTAAGAGAAATGGCAAAAAACTTTGCATGTCTTCACTCATTTGTTATATTATTCTAGGACACATAAAGGCATTATGGGAAGCAGAGCTTTATCACATGATAGCATTTTCATCCTTGAGACTGGACAAGAGCCTGCAAGGCCAGTAAGAGTGTTTTCTCAAGAAAACATTTCTGATCGGATTAGAGCTTTACAGGTAATTTACACAACTTAATTTTTCTTTTCAAATGCAAGAGGTGGAATGTCTTTCTAGGCTTCAGGTTTTCTTAGACAGCATTTGTGGTTGAACATTTGATTAGTAAGTAATATCTGTCTGCAGTTTACATCAAATGTTGCATTTGTTAATTAGACAGCAGTATCCTGTCTTGGTTCTACATAAATGATAGCTGAAAAATGGGTAGTTTATTTGGCTCCCTAAGAGAATGTGTAGAGTCAGATGTCCTGTGCGCTGGATCATTTAGTTGTGAGAAGTTAAAATAATGGTAACTCATTGACCTCAGCTAAAAAAATGTTCTGGGGAGACCTCCATCACTATCATAAGCTGATGTATTTTATGCCATGCTGAAGATGAAGCTCCAGCCTACCATGAAACTGGGACCTCCGCCTCCATTTGGACTTCATGCAAAGCGAACAGAGGATGCTGGGACCAGTTCTGAAGATGATGGATTACCCAGGAGCCCTCCAGAAATGTCTTTGTTCCACGAAAGCCTAAGCTCAGGCATAAGAACAAGAGTGAGTAGTTCCAGTGTTGACAAAAATGAATGTTTAATGACTTGTTTTACCTATATGTGGATGGCAGAATAAAGTATTTGGTTTTACATATCCCTATTTTACCTCTGAGCAATTCAGAAATACCTTACTCAAATTGGGAAAACACTCTGTCTCTCTGTAAACAGCTACTTAGAATCTGTGCTCCTGTTAAAACATAAATATCACACCAGAAAATGCAGAACTAGGAAGAAGAGTATGTGATTGTGTGCATGCATGGGAATGCTGTGTTTTCTATAGAGACTAAAAAGAGCTCCCAGGCTGAAAAATCTGTGTTCCCCTTTGAGTGTGTTGATAAGAGAACACTCTAATGTTCTTCTAGGTTTTCACTGGAAAAATAAACATAAAATAATCTGATTTTTTAAAAATTATAGTTTTGTTAGACATTATTTCATTCTTTATCTGCATGTCTTACACTTTATGTTTGCAGTGTCCTTGCTAATCCTTAAGACTATAGAGAAAAACAACTTACATTGTCAGTACCCTTGTGCACTTTGTGTAGATGGTTTCTGTGATTATATCCACCTTGTTTGTCATCTTTTACTGAATCTCTTCCTCATTCCATCCCACAGTTCTCTGACTCTCACAAGCACCTTAGCTCTTTGAGTTTAGCTGGAACAGGCAGTGAAGAAGAAGAACAGGTAACTTCTGCCAAATGTATTAAGGGACAAGTAATTACCCATAGTAGTTTTAAAAAGAAAGATAAAAAATATTATTTTGTTGCCTGTCTGATGTAAAAAACAACTTTGAATGCATGTAATTGCCTGCCTGTCTGTTTGCTGTTTTAATATCTGTCTGTCTAACATAAAAACTATGATTATTTATCAACATAATTCTGATGCACCGTAATCTCCCATTGATAATAATTAATTCCTCTAGGAAAGCTCATATCCTTTAGCTAACTTTATAGACATGATTTAATCTCCAAGCACAACCAACCAGATTTAGACACTGAAGCAGTGTCTGTTTTTTCAAAGATGGGAAATTGCAGTAAAGGCTGCTTGAGGTACATGCATAGGGTAAGGGAGAAAGCTTATTGAAGAAATAGGAACAAGCAGATCCTCTGAAATCTGCCCAGACCCTGCTTTAAGTTTGAAGTTACCTCACACTGACACAGAAAGTGTTTGCCTGATGATAGTGGCTGACATTGCTGCTTAGGAGTCTGAGTTCAGCCTGCAGTCGGATTCTGGCTGTGAATTTTGCTGAAGTGATGTTTTTCAGAGCTCAAGTATAGGCACATGGATGGCTTTCTTCAATCAGCAGCCAGCCGTTCTGGCTGATTAAAGGGCTGTTTTGAAAAGCTCTGAAGAGTCCCTTTTAGCTGTCCACAGCTGGAGTCGTGGTGGAAACAACACAAGGGGTAGAGGGAAGAACATTTTCTAGGAAGAAGAGGAGGGGTGGAGGGAAATTGCAGAAATGAAATAGAGAAACTAGTCCTGAGCTGACCACTTCTTGGTAATTATGCAAAATGTATTTCAGGACCAGCTGCATCAGGCCTCAGCAAAGATTTCTGGCCTTACTTCTTAGTTTCCACATGAAACTGTTTGAAAAAACTGCTTATATGCAGTGCAATATTAATATCTTTAAAATAAAAATAACAGAACTCATGAAGGAAGAATTTCTTGAAAGCTGTTACGGGCTCACTGTAATTGTGCCCAGTCCAGATGCATGTTTGCTAAAAGAGGATTTATGTCTCCCTGTTGTTCCATTACTTTCTGACTCACTTGCTGACTCCCGAGTCGTGGCGCTGACTACACAGTTGCTTAGCTTTTTCCACATGCCCTATCATTTAGCTCAGAGTTTCTTCATCCCATGCCAGTTTGAGAGTGCAGCCAGAATGCATCTCCATCTCAAGGCTTTCCTCCAAACCACAGGATCTACTACCTGGCATTTTGGAGAAATTAGCCCTGCTTCTAGAAGTGAGGGAAGACCAGTTCACAGGGCTGAGGAATTTTGCACAACCCAGTCCTGAGGTTTAGGGCAGCAGTGACACCTTGCTGTGTCTTGACAGCTTTTCTGCGTTAAAGAAAGGAATCACAACTTTCCGTTCTGGGCCTTGGGGATGGGGTTTCCTCCTGGCCCCACACCACCACCCAGCTGAAGGATGACTGAGCCGTGAGGTTTGGAGAAAGGAGTCTGCCAGCTCTTTCCCTCTCCAGTAGGCTTTGTCAAAGCCAGACTTGATGGAACAAACAACTTCAGCAGCTGGCTTAGAGCTGGTATTCACTAAGGCTACTGAAACTTAAGTAAGAAACCAGATTTTGGATTTTCCAGTGTAATGGCCCACCCTGAGCACTGCCAAGGAGAAGACATTCAAAGTTCTCTAAGAAAAGCAGGAGCCAGAAAAAAGGCAGGCAAATAATGACGTGCTTTGAAAGAGAACATGTGCTGTGTCTTTATCATGGAACTGAAATGTCAGTGCATTCACTGTTAGATACTAATGTATAATGCAGCCACCTATCATTTGTTGTACATTAGTCATGTTTGACTACTAGACTGCAGATATTGTAGAGTTAAAATTAATGAGAGCATCCATTATTCAGCATGTCTGAGCTATCTTCTTTTTCTTAAGTAGAAAGTATGGTTAGAAGGTGTGGATCCAGCCTCTGCTAAAATCAATGGAAGTTTTCCCCTGGCCATTGAGCAAGCTGTAGGAGGCTCTCACTACACTACAGAGTATCTTTGGGCTGCAGTGCATATTGCAGAATTCTACTTGCAGAAAATGCTGATGCTTTTCCCGTCCCAAAATAAAATGAATGCGCCCTGCCCTTCTCCCATCCAACCTCCTTAGTAAAATACCACGTCCAGGAAAAAAAGAAAGAAGAAGAAAGAAGAATGCCCACAGAAGAAAGCATGACAAAGGAGGAAATCTCCTCCAAAGAAATGAACCAGAATTTCAAGTTTACAAAGGGAGTGTTGTCATGAGCTGTCAGAGGTCACGTTAATGCTGTGACAGATAGTTTGGAAATACCATTTTGCTTATTTGCAAAACTGAATCTGAAAGAAAAGAGGAACCCTTTATAGCGCATTTTAAAATAAATTTTGCAGTGTTCTTTTTGTATCATCCCTGGATCTAGAGCACTTTTTGGTGAAGCTCACGGGCAAGCTGAATTCCAGCTTTGTGAAAGTATGACACCCCTTCCAACATTCAGGAGCTATTTCTGGTTATTGGCCGCCAGTAGGAATTATCCATTGCTTCCTTCCCCAAACTAGTCTACTAATGAAACTTTACATTTCCAGTAAATGCAGATATAAATACATGATGTAAAAATATGAGCTGAAGTGTAAATGCAGATATAAATACATGATGTAAAAATATGAGCTGAAGTGTCAATGCCACTAATTCTTACTTCTTTTGTCTTTGGGAGGGTACTGTAGAATTGGAAGGGACTTGTTGACATATAAGAAACTAAAGATGTTCAGCACAAAATAACTGGGTAGGAGGCCAGACAAAGATGCTGGAGGACACACCTAGAAAATGGCCCTTTAGGTTCTGTAACTGAGTACTCTTCATAAATCTGTCTTATGAAACATTCTGGCCATGTACTTGTGTGCTTTAGATCTTCCAGTTACATGGGCTTTGCTTCTTCCCACTGGACAGTGTATCACACTACTCAAGCAGCTAAAAATGGAGATTTGCTAACACCAGTACATTACATGCAACATTAGGAAATGCAACATATTTTAAAGAAATGTCAAAAAAGAAAAAGAGGAAAAATTAAAATGGTAATAAATATGTCTACTTATTTGTAGAATTGTTATTTTTGTATCTTGATTTCTTTGTTTGATTCTTCATTTGGGTTGGTTTTTTTTTTTCAGATTACACTGGGTTCTTCTAGATCTCGCTCTACAGATGGTCAGCTGTTCACTAGGCATGGAAGTACCAAAACTGGGTCTCCCTGGACATCTGACAGTACCATCTCCCCTACAGCCAATTTTGACACTCCACCTGAGCTTTCTGCTTTCTTGGATAATTCTGCTGCTAAACATAAGCTTTTAATAAAACCCCGGAACCAGAGATCCAGTAGAATGAGAAAATTTTCTCAGGTACATGTGAAAATAAACAGTGTCCCTTTTGACACAAACACAGAAAGTTCTTACTGGACTTTGTACTTTAAAATCAGATATGATAAAGTCAGTTTGCTGCATGGATATTTCACTGGGTTTTAATAGCTGTTATCTGACAAATATATGAAGTAGATACTAGGAACAGATGAAATATTAGGATTTTACCTGCTGCTGTTTTGATGCAGTGGTTTATGTAACAATTTCTTCTTAAATTCACTGTGCAATACAATTTAGTGTCCTGTTTGTGATGCAGAAGTTGGACTGACTGCTGCATTTCTTACTTTAAAGATTTTTTTAATTGTTATGATAAATTTGTGTACTTTTCCTAACCTGGAATATCCTGTAAAATCTTGAGTCTTTGGGAGACTGCTCATGGAGGAGCTGTTTTAACTTCCAAAGTATAACTGGTCTTATATTTTCAAAAAGTACAGAAAGAGTATGTTTTGGCCTATTAATTGGAGACAAATTCTGTACATTAAGACTGTTCTAAATTCAGACCTCTCCCTGCCCCAAAACCTGTAAATCCTTTATGTGCCCTACAGAGATGTAAAGTAAGTCTTAACAGAAAAAAACAAACCCCCAATAAAAATGAAAGTGCATACTATTTTTAAAAGGCTGTTAAAAAGTGTATAGTGTTAAAAAAAAAAATTCTAAACCATGCTTCTAAACACCATTTATCTGATCCTTTTTAATATTTTATGAAGGGCATAGCTTTCTTTTTCTTTCTTTCTTTCTTTCTTTCTTTCTTTCTTTCTTTCTTTCTTTCTTTCTTTCTTTCTTTCTTTCTTTCTTTCTTTCTTTCTTTCTTTCTTTCTTTCTTTCTTTCTTTCTTTCTTTCTTTCTTTCTTTCTTTCTTTCTTTCTTTCTTTCTTTCTTTCTTTCTTTCTTTCTCTCTCTCTCTCTCTCTTTCTCTCTTTCTCTCTTTCTCTCTCTTTCTCTCTTTCTCTCTTTCTCTCTTTCTCTCTTTCTCTCTTTCTCTCTTTCTCTCTTTCTCTCTTTCTCTCTTTCTTTCTTTCTCTCTTTCTTTCTCTCTTTCTTCCTTTCTTCCTTTCTTCCTTTCTTCCTTTCTTCTTTTCTTCCTTTCTTCCTCTCTTTTAGCACTAATGTTTTCAGCTTTTACTGGTATTTGTACTTCATTGTTCATGGGCTTTTTCAATGTTTTAAATATAGGAAAACCATTAATTGGCTTGCTTATTACTAGAAATATTATTCCCTCTGTCTCAAAATATTACTAGCTGATATTCTGTATTTCTCCAAATCTGTGAGTGACCTTTCAGCTTGGTAGAGCACCGCTGTGAGCAGCACAATGATGAGGCCAGTTATTTAGAAAAACACACAAAACAATAATTCACCAATCAATCCTTCTCTTCCATTCTAACATTGTTGCTAAAATATGATTGCTTTGTCCAGACTGCCTATAAACTTCCAGCTGACTGAGCCCTTCTGGATTCCCATGGAGAGTGTTCACATGTTTTGATCATACAATTTTTAGTATTTTCTTGCCCAACTCTGCCTGCACCCCTTACGAGGCAGTATGGTCTGGACAATCAATTGCCAAGGACAGTCCAATGGCCATTGTTCTGATGGACTTCCCATCTACAAAGGCATGAAAGCACTAGTTGTGCAGAAGGAAATGTCACACTTTGCTTTCATATTGGTTAAATGCATTATTCCAGGATCTGCTTAGTTAAAAAAACATCCAGTCTGTAGGTTAAGAAAACTGCAAGCTCAGCACTGGAGGCAAGTATTGCCTCCCTCTCTAAGATCTCGGCTGTAAATGTAATGATGAATAAGAAAAAAGGTGAAGTTGTATATGGTGATGGGGCTTTCTGAATTTCTTTTTTACAGAGGACTCAGTCTGAATCTCTGACTGATTTGAGCTGTACCCCAGAGGAAGAAGAAGAGGATGACGCTGTATTCAAACCCAGCAATGAGGAACTGCCATGCAGCGCAGCTGCAACGCAGAATGTGGCTTCCTGGCCAAAGCCCAGAATGCCTGAGGATGTCCCCCCTGCTCTGAGACCAGTGATGACTCAGCCTGCTTCTGAGTCTGCTGTTGGACAGGAAACCCTGCTACCAGAGAATACACCAGAGGACTGCCAACCAACACTGGAAATGACACGTGAGGAGTCTGAGTCCTCATTGCTGTCAGAAGGCAAAGACCCTGCAACTTCTTCCTATTCCAGTTTAGACAGAGAAGTACAAAAGCAAGAAGATTTCTCAGAAACACTGGTTCTGTTGTCTGGGGATGTGTCAATCAATATTGTAAATCAAGAAAATAAGGAGCTTCCTACTGAGTTTTCATTAAATAAATTACCTTCTCAGGAAAATATTTCAATTAATGAGAATAGTATTGTTTTCTTGGGAAGGTCAGAAGAAAATAAACAGAAAGAGGATCAGGTACCTGTGGAAATGCATGGCAATAAAGGGGCAAACAAAGAGTTTACTCTGTTGTCAGAGTCCAGCAAGGAGCTTTTCATGGGTTCATCCCAGCCCACAGACTCATTCCATGTTTCACATCCTGCTTCCTCAATGCAGATGGGATCATCTACTTTAGGCTCTCTAGAGAAAATAAAGACTGCACAGGAGGCAGCTGCTTCTGATAAGGAGAACAGTCAGTCACCGGTCCACAAGGAGGAACAGTTGAGGAAGAAAGCTGAAAAGGCAGTCAATGAACTCAGTGCCTTCAAAAAGTTTTCCGTTTCGTCTGCATGGGAGAGGCCAAGCACCAGAAGCCTGCATTTTCCAGAAAGATCAGAATTGGAAAGCCCATTAAATACTGGATTCTTCCTGTCCAAAGCAAAGCTCACCTCAAGAAATGAGAAGTGGCAAGACAACTTCCAGAAAGGATCAGAACTGGATGAGGAAAAAAGTAGCAACAAAAAGGAGACCTTGCTGCCAGAGTCCTACTCTGAGAAGACAGGACAACCTACAGAAATTTTGGCCTGTTATGTTTCCCCAGCTGTTGATGCAGTACCAATGTCAAGCAATTCTTCAGTGGTATCTCAGAATCAGCCAGGTTGTAAAGATAAAAATCCTTTTCAAGTGAAACTTAGATCCACCTCACTGTCCTTGAAATATGAAGACAACTCACCGCCAGAATCAAAAGGGATTAAAAGATACAGTGCAGAATTTAATTTAGAAAATGAGGGACTGTCTTCCTTTCTAAGAGGTGATAAGCCAGAGATCAGAAAAACAGCCAATACAAATACTGGTGATTCTTTAAATGAAAAGATCAAACTCAAAGCAAAGTCCTCTGAACAGCTTAGCAGCAAACCTCCACTGCCTAAAAAGCCAGTGTTGCAAAGTATAACCATTCCAAACACCACTGCAAGCAAGGAGAAACAGGACAAAGCTATTCACTCTCCTGAATCCAGAAATGAAGACAGAGACTTGGAGAAACAGTCAACTGCTTGGAAAGTGCCTGGTAAGACTCCCAAAACTTTATAAAGTTACTTTTGCTTGCAAAGAGTGACCTTACCTGTGAGAGAGCAAGGTGCAGCACTGTTGTTTCTGCCTGGTGAGCATGAGCTAATGGCTCTGCCTTCAGAGATGTTGCTCCCTTATTTTCCCTTGCTGAAGAGATTATCACAAAGACAGCAGGGAAGAAACAGCAGACAGAATAAGATATTTTTACCTCTGATTTTTGAATGTTGGGGTATTGTTTAAAGGATGTTCAAAGTGACACTCAAAAAATAAAGTACATGTAGCCCGTATTGGAAAACAGAAATAACAAGGCACTAAGTGTCCCCATTTAGAGCTGCTGCATGGCAATTCAAAATCCAAGAGCACATATTAAGTATAGTGCCCTGTGTGGGATGAGTGACTCAGACCCCTAGACCTTCTTTTTCACCAAAGCACTGAGGCAGAAATGCAATGAGGCCCTGTCACTGCCTGCCGTGGTAAACACACCATTTATTTATTGCCTCCTGTGAACTTTTCTTATTAATTTATCTATCTTTATCATTACACTTTCCTTGTTTAAAACAAAAATTAAGAACCCTGCAGCTTCTTGGAGTTCAAAGCCAGGAGAGACCAAAAGATCAAGTCTACTGCAGATAGTTATATTTCACTCTGTTGTCTGTATTATATAATTGGGTTAGAGATGAAAAAAAAATCAGACCTCTTGGGGCTAATGTACTGTGGACTACAGGCAGAGACCAGAAAAGACTGGAAGTGGCACCACTGTATGGGGTCTTTGCAATGACGGTAAACAAGTTAGGTGAAGCACAATCAATTCTAGCAGGAGACTGCTCTTCACTTCAGGGAACAGCCAAGAGGGGAAAAAATAAAACTCTAGGTCTTCTGATATGTAGAAGAAAAATCTTCCATGTCCTGGACGTATCTGGTCATGGGTTTGATGTTAAGAATGCGAGAAGATGCTGGCCATGCAAATAATAGGGTGTCTCTGTGCCATTGCAGACTCTCCCCCAGTCTGGTTGCTCTTCTCTGACTGGGGTCAGTCTCTGAGCTTTGGAGTAGGGAAACACCAAGACAGAAGATCTCAGGGTACAGGAGGCCACTTGTCCTCTAGGGTGACAAAAGTCTCTTTCTGGCCCCAGAGGCAGCTTGCTGATGCCGAGTGACATCTGATTCCAGTTGTCCCCTGCTGCAGCATCACAGACATTTTTGAAGGACTTTGGCCACGTTCAGTTTCCTGCTCTCTCTGACATCATAAAGGAAATAAATTCATTAAGATCCACAGCTGGATGAGGTCCCCACAGCCATCCAGCCAGAGCCTCCCCACACCCTGCAGGCAAGACAGGAGATATATAAAAAATATGTATATAATCCCAACACTCCCATTGAAGGCATTTGCCCCTCTGCTGCCCTGAGTAGTTGATTATTTGTAGTGATGCCCACATCTCTGATAGACTGAGATTTTGGGGAGGGTCATACTGGGACAAGAGAGGAGAAGACCTCCTCTAGCAGGGTTGTTGTGGCAGGGTATGGAAGAGAGCAGTGGGAGTACCAGTGCTCCCTCACACAGTGCTTTATCACATCCCTCTTGCTGCATCCCAGAGTGCCTGCAAATGGACTGGAATGCCTTCCTGCAGTGAAAGACAATGAATACTGGAAAAGGAAGAAGGGGAAGCAATGAAGTCAGGGAGCACATTTCTCCTCCAGGCTTCTCTTGTGGCTCTTCAGCCCTAGGATGAAGGAGACTGTGCCCTGAGATGCAGGACCACCCTCTACAAAATAGGATCTGTGGGTGATAGTTGTGCCTTGGTCTCCTTGATAGAGATGCATGCACCTGAAATTTGAAGCAGTGTTAAGAAGTCCTGCTCTGTTCCCCTCCACCTGAGAGTATTACACCAAATCTTTATAGACTGAGGTTGTTTAAAATGATAGTTCAGATTGGTCTGTGATGGCAATTAATTTTCTTCCTTGTCTACTGCCTTCTTCAGACACCTGACCAGGCATGTCCCAGTGCTAAGTTGTCACATCAGCCTGACCTGGCCATTTGAAGTCATGGGTGAATGAGGTGTGCCCACCTCCTCTGAGTGCCCTGGAACCACACTAGCTTTATTGGGAAAAATTGCATAGTGACCCCACAAATGAGGCCCTCTGTGAGGCACAGGAGAGTCATGGGATGCAATGAGGACTTAGCAGGGCAATAGCCCTGTCCAAACATAATTTTAAGCTCTTTGAAAAGTTTCCCTCAGCTCAGTGAGTCAGGACCGTGTCTTTGCAACTGCAAACAGGAGAAATCGGACAAACAAAATCAACACAGCCCCTCATAGATCACATGTCAGGCATCTCTGGCCTGGACACTCCTTTTTTTTCCTTATACCCAGTCAGCCCTGTCCTAGCCCTTGAGTTCATCAGGCTTTTCAAAGAGCTGTGGTCACCATCAGGAGACAATTTATGCTGTCAGGGAGTTTCTTCCCACCACATATTAGGAAATCTATGTGCTGAACAAGAAGACAAGCTGTGAAATTGTGATACAAGGGGATGTAGTTCCCTTCTCATGTACACTCATTTAAAAAAAGTCAATTTGCTGTGTCATGGAGGTCAGCAGGTGCAATGTGGTTCATCCAGTTCACATTTTAGCTTTTCAGCAGTCTTGGTACCAAAGGAACAGGAGAGCTGATGGGATGCTGGCTTACTATGCCAGGTGAAAGCAGCACTCCTGCTCTCCAGAGCTTTCTGGGGAACTAGTGAGGGATTGCTTTACCTCTGTCAGGCTGCAAGGAAGCTCTTTAATGTCTGTGTGGAATTAGCCACCCCAGGAGGAGTAATTTTTAAGTTTCTGGAGCTAAAGGCACAAGTCTTTGTAAGATTTAAAAGGTTAAGCTGTGTTGTTTGGAGTTGATACACTTTGCTATAAATCCTGTAAAGGGCAGAAACAATTACCATATGCTAACAGGTTATTACAACAGTGAAACCATAAGCAATGCTTGTCTGAATCTGCATATTAGGATAAACAAAATCAGTGACTGAGGAGCTATAGTGGGGAGGCATCCTCTGAACAGAGAAAAAGTTCAGGGAATAATGATGGATTTTATGGTGAATGAAATTGGTGTGTACTGTCTGGCAAATACAGGCTCTGGAATAACAAGAGAACTGTTTTTCTCTACATCAAAAAGACATTGCTTTAATGCTGAACTGGCTACAGCTGAAAAACAAGCTGTCTTTTTTTTTTTTTTTTTTTTTTTTTCCCCCCAAAGAAGTTGGAAGTTGCTTTCTGAGTTGTGTCAGGTTATTTTGCAACACGGCTGTTTACCAGCAGTGAAACAGACTTTGATGCAAACAGCAGTTTCTTGTGTAAAAAAAGACTCTTCTGGCATCGGTGGTATAGATCCAATCAAAAGTCAAATACCTCTCAAAGCAGCATGGGGAAGAAAGAATTGTCAGAAATATTTAACCAAATCTTTAGAATAGCTTTGTCTGAAATTAAGGAATTGGGTGTGTATATTGACATGAATGCATGTAGTGCTTCAATGAACAAAGGGAAATATATAGGCCAGGATATTCTAAATGCTTTATGCATTTGTGAAGCCCTTATTAAAATAACTGGTGTTTTATAAATGAGCAAAGATACAACAGTGTGGAATTAAATATGCATGCATAAGCAGTGTTATAAAATAATGACACTTAGATACAGAGGGTGTTATTTCCCTGTGTAAAGTTGTTTGGATTAGTTTTGAGTATGTTTGCTTTTAAAACACTCAAGGAATCCACAAGCTAGCTTTGCTTGCTGTAAGTGGTTTGACTGTCAAAAGACTTGAAATTCTGGCTCTGACCTTTCACCTGCACACATGTATAGCAGGAAAAACCACTCTTTGCAGTTCTTGAAGGCATAAGATGTTCTTTTCCAAGTATGAGACTTATATGTCATAAAGAACCTCTGCTAAAATTTTTGTGCAAAAAGGCTTTTAGATGTATAGAAAACAGGTCACAGATTTAAAGAAATCTGAGGCCATCTCTAAAAAAGACAGTTAATCCCTAAATCTCAGGGTAATGGTTAAATATGTCTTTACTGTGTTTATCCATATCAGCAGCACACACAGAGAGGTACATTTGAATACAGGAAGTATATTTGTCTGTCAATAGACAGAAATAGATATGTATTTTTCTTTCACTTTCTGTGTGTGTGTATAAATCCATGCACAATAACAAGTCAATCATAGTTCCTTTCATACATTAAGATTAATGTATTATCTTCATCTTACTGTTCATACAACCAATCTGAAACACATTGCAGGATAATATCCAAATATCAGTGAGATGTGTACACATTCATTTCCACAATACTTAGGCAGAAGAAATTCTCACCAGTAGTATGATAACCTTTTAGTCTGAGGAAAAAAAAGAAAGTCGTTTTAGAAAGATACTAAGGGAAACAGATACCTGCATTAAATGGGGTAGCAGCAGGGAGTTTCCCGCCTCTAGAGGACCACTGAGGCAGCCAGCCCTGATGCTTTCAGACTCAGTGGAAGAGAGCCCGGGGGATTCTGATCTGCAGGAGGGAATTGAGAAGGTGGCTATGGTTCACTTGGGTTCAGAGCTATCCTCAGTGGTTGTTCTGGGAGCTGTGGAAGTGGTGAAGAATGCAGAACAGCTGACCCTGTGACTGTCCTGTGTGTGTTCGCTGGCTGTGGGGAAGACATGAAGGCAAGGCTTCAGCAGCCTCTGGGTGTGGTTTCAAGTGGCAGCACAAGATCTCAGGAGCCTACATTAATTGCTGGCTTTAATACATGGTGACATTATGCACAGACTGGCTTGACAAGTTCTGACCTGGATCTTTCCACTGTTGGTGGCTTATCCCAAGGGAAAGAAGGGGCTCCTCTCTTTCAAAAAAGCCTGAGGCCAAGCCAACTCCAAGGAAACCAGGGAAAGATGCAATCATGAGGTTAAAGCTGTGAATGAATGAGAGACAAATTGCTGCCAGCAATATCCTTTATTAGCTTATGAAGTTGCTAAGGAATGAGTTGAATAGCACATTGTTTAAAATAACATGTTGTAATATGAAATTAAGAATATTATTTAGATTTTAGTTTTATTCTGAAAATCTCTCAAGTGTAACATGGTAGGAAGAGGCTCAGCCCTGCTTCAACAAAGGAGAAATGGAACACAGGGCATTTGTGGTGGCTGTGGTCTGTCAAAACTGACTCAGCTTCGGATGGAGGATGCCACTGCTTGCATTTTGTACTTCATTGTTATCTCCCTAAGACTGGCATTTACCAGCTGGGAGTTTCCGTGCAAGCTGCTGTGCATGTGACATGCAGCAGAAGCAGGAATTAAAATTGTCTTTTTGAGTACTTTTGGTTCTGCTCTGGCTACCCAGTTTCTTAAATGCTGTGCTTTGCCATGTGGTGAACCATAAAAGCACATGGACTATCCCATGACTAGATAAGACAGAGCTTGTTCAAGGTGATAAGACAGTCATGAAACCAGAAAGATGTGTGGGCAGCACTTCCCTTGAGAACAGTCACTTCCTGAGAAAGCTTTTTGGTTTTTTGTGTCCCTTAGGGTACCAAGAGCTTCATAGGACAGTCTTAGGTCACCTTAGACTGCCAGCTCTCTTAACCATACTATCTCCTGGATTACTTCACCGCCTTTCATCCTTCTGGCTGGAACAATGGTGCACATATTCTGCCAAGAAACCATATCTAATTGGAGGTGGGAGAATGTAAAGGACCTCTGGGCAATGGGAAAGATAATAAATAGTGAATATGCCTCTTCTACTCCTTACAGTAATTCTGGCTGATGGATGAGGTAGAAAATTCTGTGTGGGTTGCATCTGATGGGGTTTTTTTCTGAAGATAAGGCACTTCCCTTGCCTTGTCTGCTTGTCTGGCTTTCTGCAGCAAAGACTCAAAGGAACAAGGGCAGAATATAATTGCTTAAAGATACAAGAAAGCCTCTCCCAGCAGCAGATCAGTTCTTAATCCTCTCTAGGTGATACTACTCTGCTGTCCTAACTTGGCCCATACAGATACATATAAAATCTTCAGGATTATGATAAAGAGCTTTTGTTCCCTACTATCAAAGGGACATTTGGATACCATCTCTTATGGAATGATACCTGGCTCTAATTTGGCTGCCTTCTAATTGGCATGACTAGGATGTCTGGCATCTCATCAGGGAGAGCTGCCTGAAGATTAAGGGTGCTTGGTGCCTTCGTTAGAGCATCTGCCTTATGAAAAACATTGTTATAATACCAGCCTCCAGACATATCACTGCAGGAGTGGGAACCCTGTTTTGCTAGGCAATGCACAGTCAAAACAGCAGGATGAATTCTAAATTCATGAGGGTGACAGAGAAATGGGAGCACAGGTACCAATAAGACCATTACATGTAGAGCAGTAAACAGAGCCTGGGCATAGCATTCACTTTGTCAGTGTGGATTGTGTAGTAGAGGCAGAGGAGGAACAACCTTGAGGTTTACATAAAGCTCCTGGGGTGTGACAGGGAAAATGGGACAAAACACAAAGGGGGATTTGGAGTCACAGCAATTAAGGTGTACATCACTAGCGGCATCAGGGTAGAAGCCAGGTTCCCAGTACCATCAAAAAGTGTGGGTGGATTGTAAAGGTCCTTCAGGATAAAGACATTGGAGTTTTTGAGCATCAAGACATTACAGATGGTAAAGGAAGGTAAAGAGGTGGTGGAGGGGATGCATGTGGTGGTGTGTCTGCAGCTCTACAGTCAGAGAGCTGCTCCTCAGCTCTGAAGAACATGGGACATCACCTTCAGTCGTGACAGCTCATCTGTGTGCCACAGGAGTGCTTCAGGAACTGATGAAACATAGCACCTGGTTTTACTGGGCAATGCACTAGTAAGTCCTGCCCAAATTGCCCACCACCTGAAAAGGTGCAGATGGCTGCAGATGGGTTTAAGGGCATGGATGCAACCAAAGGAGAGAATGTGATGGCATGTGCCTTAGCAGACATCACATCATTTCAACTTACTTATGAAGATCCTAATGAGGTTTGCCCTACGTTAGAGAGAAGATGGGCTAGCAGACTTTGACTTGCTAGTGGTTATCTTGGAGAGCTGTGGAAGTTAAGGGGCACTGACTGACGTGTACAGAAAAACATTCCAGGTGAAGTGGTGTAGTCCTTCCATGTCAGCTGATGCTAACACTGTTTCCATCTCAAGTGCCAGTTCTGACCATCATATTTGAAGGAGGTTTGACCAAACTAGGACAATTCCTACAAGAGTGATCTAGAGAATATGATTAATCGGGAAAGTTAAAAAAATAGGGAAAACATGGTCTAAGTCTTCAAATGAATAACAGGCTGTTGCAAGGAGACTATGAGTAATCTGCTCGTGTCCATAGTGTGTAGGAGAAGTAGTTAAGGATTTAAATTAGAGCAAGGAAAATTTAACTTACCCAACATGCAAAAAAAAAAAAAACCAAAACAAAAAAAAACTAGAAAAAAAGAGCCATGCCATAGGATAGGTTGCCTAGGGAGACTCTGAGACCTGTCCTGTTTTTGGAGAGTTAGATACATATTTGTGAGGAAACAGTTTCTGTGAAACTGATCTTTCAGCTGATCTTGCCTTGCAGTTAAAGAATAGACTACATGACAAATTGAGATCTCTCCCAGCCTTATTCTTTATTATCCTGTAAAATGAGATAAAAATGAAGCAAGAAGAGCCAGTGGAAGGCAAAAAGAGACAATGATTGGAAAAAGATTATGGGAGGAAAAGATGATGTCTTACAAAGATGGGGGTTAGGTGAGATGCAGAGAATTGGAGTAACATACTGTCCAAGAGGGAGAGAAGTTCCTTCAGTGTTCAGGGGCCCTGTTTTATCTGTGCTGCATTTGCACAGCTGAACTTCTGAGCTGTTTCTTTCAGAGGTTTTCCTGCAAGATTGCACGAGGTGAATGTGAAGGAAAATGCAGGCATCAGCTGGCTAAACATCTTGCTTTGGCATTAGAGCATGTTTTTTTTTATCTTTTTCAATTTTTAGCTGACATAGGCTTTACAATGTTTTCTTGTTCAAATAACTACTCTCTCTCTGGTGAGGTATAAAAATGACTTGAGAAAATCCCTGAGCAAAGCAAGTTTGTGGGCTTTCATAATGTGCCTGTGTTGGCAGACTCCAGCTCTTGGGAGTGCATCATCCCTTTTATCTTCCATGCCTTCAT
Source organism: Poecile atricapillus (assembly GCF_030490865.1). Classification (NCBI taxonomy): domain Eukaryota; kingdom Metazoa; phylum Chordata; class Aves; order Passeriformes; family Paridae; genus Poecile; species Poecile atricapillus. The sequence continues at coordinate 31,234,143 of NC_081249.1, forward strand.
AAGGCATCTCAAATGTGCCTTCAGAGACATTTGCCTGCTTTCCTGATCTGGGCTATGTTCTGCCAAACTAGACCATAGTACTCCAGAAATGTGTCTGACAGTGCCACAGGGTCCCGTGGCTGGCTCTACGTCAGCAGAGCAGCTGAGCCCCCAGGGGACCCTAAGGCAGTAATCCTTCCTGGCTGGGTCTGCCTCCTCCCAGGTTCCTGAACAGGATGCTGACTAAGTAACAAACTTTTCCAAAGAGTGGGACCACACATGGTTTGAGGATGAGAAGCTTAACTTCTGCTCTGAAAGAGCCTTCAGTAAATTTTGATACATCAATGGCCAGAACTGGCTGGGAAAGATGAAATCAACCTTCTTGGGTCTCAGATTGTTAGTCGTGTTCTTGCTCCTCATTTAAACTACACAGAAGCTCTACCATTCATTGGGAAACTCAATTTCGTGTTCAGTGTGAGTCAAAAAATGGAGGACCAGGGGGATGGAGTCAGTGGAACTGCTGAGGCTCTTCTCTTGACTGAGTTCTGTTCAGTGAATAGATAGGATTTCCCTTCTCAGAATATTTGAATACAGGGTATTCCTCTTTCCCACAACCCTGGATTCTGCACATCCTTGGGTAGCAGTTGTGAGGTCAGCAGGGTAGTAGTTTTGACTTGCTTCTCCAGAAATTGTCTTTTTCTTTTTGTGTCGCTCAAGTCTCATTTCTGGTAGAGCCCAATGGAAGTTACTGGCCTCAGTGAAGACCATGGTCAGCATCAGCAGGGATGAGTTAACATAAACCTCACATCAAAAACCTGAAAGTTGCTCTGTGGTTTTAGCAGTACTTCTGTGTGCTGCACAGGCACCCATGGCACCTGCAGACTCCATGGAGCTGGGGGAGAGCTGCTCCTAAAAGGGTGCAAGAAAAGCAGGAAACAATTAAGGCATGGGCTGCTGCTGCTTGGACATCAGAAGGGTGGGAGCTGAAGGCAGCCACAGTGGGGAAGAGGTTGCCTTTGCAACACCTCAGTCCCTCTGTGTCCACCTTTGAATAGTCTGCTGCTTGTCTCTAAGATACCGTGGAAGAGGGAGAAGAAGGGGCAGACCTTGAGAAATGGGTAGATTAGTGAAGCTTGATTCATGTTTCTGCATCTCCCTCATGTGAGGGCAGTGACACCAACTCCAGCTGAACAAAGATGCAAAGCATTTCTCACCAGTAGAATGATAACCCAGTCTTAAACCTCTGAGCATGGGAAAATTGCTCTCTGGAGACCAAACTAAACAGAATTCCTATTTATCCAGGATGGTTTCATATCCTGGGACCAATCAGTATATTGAGAAATATGAGCTGAAGCTGATTACAACTCTTTTTTCCTATAACTATGTACATAAATAATCTGTCAACAGAGAAAAGCGTGCCTTCCCCTGTGGCTGCTGGAGACTCTGGAAGAGATCCTGACACTCCTACAGAGCCAGCCTGGATTTCCATTGCAAGGCAAAAGCAGAGGGGTATGCATCAGGAGAAGGAACTCGACAGAGAAAAGCTTGTGGCTCCAGATAATAAGTCAAATGCAGAGAAACAGAATAAAGGAAAGGAACAAACAGAGGTACTTGCAGTACAAATTTATGATGTAGTACTCTTTGGATCTACTGCTATGTTACCCGTCATGCCACAAAGATTACAGATACTTAATGAGTGTAACTGTAACTAACAAAAACACTGCTCTCATAAATGTGTTACAGATTCAAAGTTCTCTGTTGAGATATGTAATTCTGTGTCTCCAAGAAATCCTGGAACTACGTGGAGTGTGTAAAATTTCTTGGCATACCTACCAGATCTGACATGTGTATTGCATGCTAAAATATCCAAAATGAAGTGCTAAATTGTAGTCTTTGATCCTCCTCTATGTAGAGGAAATATGTTTTCTCTAACTATCCTTCTAAGCACAGCCTTTTGCTGAACCTCTTATACCTCCTGACTGATTTAACACTGAATGAACAGCTTGGTCCCAGAAGCTCCTAGGTAACAATTTTTAGAGCCCTGAGAAGTGAAATAGGATAAAAATAACTTTTGCACTTGCAGAGAGTGCCAATATATAAATTCTGGTTCCCTGTATGTGAATAATCCAGAAGCCCATGTGGTGCCATGGAATATGGGCTGACACTGCCCCTTCAGAGATCCCATGCAGATCAGGGTGATACCTGTAGCAAATGATCTTCCCTGATGACACAGCTGTGCCAGCAGAAGTGCTTGGCATGAATCCAGAACACTAACCTGCTGCCTGTTTTGATCCTGCACAAAGAAGAACCCTGCTCTGATGCAGGAGCATGTGTGTCCTATACCACTATGGCATTCCCAATGCAAATGATCTGCTTTCTTGCTTCAGGTGGTACGGCTAGAACCTCAGACAGGTGTATTATATCATGGAATAAGAGATGATTTCTAGATGATGAAAAATAGCAGTGATTAGATTAACAAGAAATAATACCTAATAAGATGTCTAGGCAAACTTCTGAACTGCATTTATGCCCAACACAATCCCAAAATACAGTTTCTGTGTCAGAACAGGAAACTCCAGATTTTATCTGGCAATGATCTCTGAAATTCATGCCATGCATTTTATTTCCCTATAGCAGCTAGCAGAGAAACATGCCAAGATGCTTCTGACTGCAACATGTGAGGCTTGGTGCCACTGTACTACTCCCACTTTCTCTTTCTCCCACATGGCACTAGGCACTATCACTTCAGGGTAGTTTTTGATACTGGCAAGAAAATCTATTGGAGGATGTGTTTGACTTCTTTTTTTTTTATGAAAAATCCATTTACCATCAACTGTCCAAAAATACAGTGCCCTAGCACACAAAATTTGGGAGATGGAAGGAAAACATGAGAGAATGAGGCTATTTCCAAATCCTGTGTATGCTTGCAGAGATGTGCAAAGAACTTGGAATACATTTTGCAGTGAAGACTATAATTATCTACTCTTACCATTATGAATAAGAGATATGGAGGGAAAGTTTTAATTTGTAAAATTGAGTATCATGGATGTTACATGAAAACACTGTAACTTTCTGAGCAAGTACCAGCTCAAGGGAGAGGATTGGGACCAATGTCTGCTGAATTGTGGCAGGCTTCCCATCCACTACTTTGCTCATGTTCTTCCAAACTGAACTCATTCTCCCTGAATTAAAATCCCTGGATTTTATTCCTCTCTCTGCCTAGGAGCCAGTGAGGCAACAATGGAGCAAACCTTCACACTTGGCACCTAAAACCACTTCTGAAGAGCAGAGGAAAGGCACAAAGTCTGAAGGGAAGGCCCTGCTGAGAACCAATTCATTGTCACATTATGTCCCTGGTAAGAAACAAAATACTTAAAATGTAGGCTGCTCTTTCACAACCTTGTCAGAAAAAATCCTGCTTGAGTGTGCTGCAAAAGGAGTAGGGGCTAGATCCTAATCTTTTCCTCAGCCCCACATCAGCCAGGATAAAGAGTTTTCTTAGCACTCATGAATAAAACTCATGGGACTTTATTTGGTGTTTTATTTATTTATTATTTTATTTGAGGTTTTATTCATTTATATTCTTTTTACCAGTTTCATTACAAACAAGAGAGTAAAAAGGGATAGCCAAAAACTTGTGTTGAAAGAAATGTGAATCAAGAATTCCAGGCCCTTTCACAGGACAGAGGCCCAAATTCACTTCTCCAGTGTAACATGTAAACAGAAATATTTACAATAGCATTCAATTTAAATGTGGCTTCCTCAGCAAGCTGAGGAATGGTGCAATCACAAACTGTCTAACTATCAGTCCTCCCACAATGAGTTTGTTGTAAATCTCCTTGGTAAATCAAAATTTGAAAGCAGGGCAGAAGTTTTGAGGTAATAAAATTCCTGTGAGTTGGGGGCTGAGTAAAGGAGGAATTCACAAGTGAATACTTTAGCTAATGAAAAGACTCTCTCTTCTTTGGCCTGGGTGTTAACATAGGGTACAGCAAAGAATCCAGGTTGTCATGTTGAGTTTTGATAAATTTAGGGATCAAAATGTATTAGTGATGAGAAAAACATTGTATTATTTGGATCACAGAATGGTAATTTCCTCAATAACTTATTGCACAAGAAACTTCCATGTGAAATGTAAAGATTTTCTACCACAGGGCAAGGCATGGGGAGTATTTAATAAAAGAGGGTGTTTAGTTGCACAGCAGGTAAGGGTAAAATGTCCATGTGCTTTATTCACAGTAGCTCCATCACCTGCACTGGTGGATAAGGAGGAAATAAGCCACTTGAAGAAAGCCAATAATGTTGTTCTGGATCAGCCATCATGGATGGAGCTGGCCAAAAAGAAGTCTCAAGCTTGGAGTGATATGCCGCAGATTATAAAGTAGAATGATGCAAACAAGTAGCATCTTTCATAACTAAGACAACTACTTAACTGAACTCCAACAAACCAGCTAATCACAGTGTGATCAAGAATCTCTTGATACAGAAGGGTTTTATTTTACAGCTGTGGAGAAAGTGTGCAATAGGTGCAGTCAAAAAGTTTACCTTCAGTTTTGTAGCAATCAGAATTGCAATGGCAATGGATTACTTAAATTATGCTAAGGACATACTTACACTTCAGAAAATAAACTTTTGCCTTATGTATTTCCTGCATTTTCTGCTTTTAATGATGTTTGTATCCAAGCAGGATATTTGCTAAAGTTTGCTGAACTAGTGTTATTGCTGGAAAATTCTGTTTGTTATGGTTTTCTCTGTTTACAGTTATAAATTGTGCACTTACATCCTGATTCTCTTGATGTGTTTCATTAGAATCACGTGACACACTTTGTACCAAAGCTGTTAGGCCTGTGCAGGTATTCCTGAATAGCTGCTAGTGAGTACTCCATTAAAATGTGTTGCTTGAGCTGCAGGTTTGCCTAGCTAAGCCAGTGGTACATTTTCTGGGGTTAGGTTGCGTTTTGGGAGGCACAAATATGCCCATTTATGTGTGACCATGAAAAACATTGCTCAGTTCTTTCTGTGAGCAACCTTGGTTGTACAGTGTTTTCAAGCAGGTGAGCAGTAAGGAAAGAGAACTGCAGTTGGAAGCTCATCAATGTATTCACAGCTGCTTTTCTACCTGGATTCATCTGGCTGTAACTGGCTTTCCTTCCTGTGAAACCTCATGCCCAGTCAGGAGGATGGTATTAGTAACAATGGTCAATATGAATTTAATTAAAAATTAAGAACTGACAATTCTGGAGCTAAAATTCAAACTGAAGTACTGGGGAAAACTGAATTTCATCACAGTGCCAGCTTCACATATCACCCCCCACATAATCTTAATTCCTCTCATTCAAAACCAGTAACATACAGATAGCATGTACAGACATGACTACCTTTATATAACATCCTCATGCTCATTGCCCTGAGTCTCTCCCACCAGTTTGTGACTCCCACTCATGAAGTCTCCTAGGCTCTTCACCTTCGCTTCTTTAACAAGATTGACAAGATAAATCATTTGCTGCTGATTGACTGAAGCTACTCTGAACATATTTTAAGACCTCCCTATGGGTTACAGAAGCAAAGAACAAACCCTGTGATGCCCTACTGCTAAGACAAGCATTCAATTTTTTGCATGCATGGGTGAATTACTACCTTGGCACTGCAATCCCTAGGTTTATTTATGTTTATATTAGTGGTTTTGGTTTTTTTATCACATTATGCTCTCTTTGGAAAAATCTGGGGAGACTTCAGGAAACATAAAATTTTCTAGCACCTGTGTTTGCAATTTTGAAGTCTCGTCTTCTCTACAGAGGTGGGAAGGAAAACCTGAGCCCTCTTGGTAATGACAACTGCATTTAGTAATGAATAAAAAAATAGACTTGAGCATGTGAATATCCGAGATGCTGTTAAAGGTTTTCAGTCAGGTTGTCTTTCATTGTTAAAAACAGGAGGAGGAAAAGCTAGTTCTATGTTTGTCAGAGCCTTATGACAGAGCCAGTGAGCCTGCATTGCTGTTGGGGTCAGCCTGCGTGGCTGCTGGGGTCCTGAATGGGGCTGTGCACAGACCTGCTGCAGCCCACCACTGAGCAGAGTCAATAGCCCTTCCCAAAAGGGTTCTGCCAGCTGTCCCAGGGCTTTCTCCTTCCTGCAGATGGCAAAAGGCAGCGTGAGATACTTGCTGAAATCACAAGTGGCAAGATAGCTCTCTGTCAAACAGATCCACACCAGAAATGGTAACTTAATTACGGAACATGCAACCTTGGGCTCAACTGCCCAAAGTCTGGTTGTGCAAAAAATTTTCAGACTTCTCCCCCATGAGCAAGCATGCACAATCCTTAATCTCAAGTGGTTTTTTTTTTCGTTTTTGGTATTAATATTCTAGGACCTACAGTAGAGATAGACACATTTTTGAGATACAATATAAACCATCTTAACTCCCTCTCTTTTCAAAATACCCTTTCTGAAATGAATAACTAATTAGCATAAAAGGTAGTGTTAAGATATGCTATTACCTTTTATAGTAATCTTGAAAAAAGCCTCAGTTTCTGTATTTAAGGAATATAGCATATAAAAAAAAGACCAAATTTTTACCCTCTAATTATTGCTGCCCCATGAAAAGGTTTACAGAAAATGTAGTTAAATGTTAATGTAGTCTGCTTGAACCTCTGATATGACAGCCAGGGGAATTTTTATTTTCTCACAATGTTGTTCTGTCTCCAGATTTCTAAGACAAAGGGCCATGCAAGTAGGACTTGCCATAGGTGTCCTACAGTAGGTAGGCAGAAAATAGCTTTAGAACTCATGTTTTTTTCTTTGGTGAAATGGCTCATTTGTGGAAATAGAAAAATGCAAATAAAAATACAGTTCTCTCCTCTGTATGAACAATGAGTTATGTTTCACACTCGATGCCACCAGAAAAGCCTTTCAGATCTGATCAGCTTTCCTGAGGACATCATTATACTTTTCCAGCTGAGAGGCAATATGACTAGCTCAGGCTGATCCATTTTGCTCAGGCAGCTGCAATATAAATTGTTGCAATATAACATCTAACAGGGAGATAAAATGTAAAAATTCATCTTTTGTTCATGACTCATGCACATACACTAACAAAGTTGGAATTACAGTCAAAGAACAACAACAAAATGGACTTGAAAAATAGAAGTTTCCTCTTCCAGAAGTGCTGCATGAGACATCTTTGGCTTTCTGTTTAATGAGCAAGGTGCCTTCCCATCAGTGAAGGGCCTCACATAATGCAAATGAAATCATCTATCAGGTGCCTTTCAGCACAAAACCCCTAAATTTGATGGTTTATGCAGTTTACTAGTTGGATTACCCTAATCAGCTTCCTCCCAATGTTTATAATTTTATGTAAAAAAAACCCAAAACAACAACAACAAAATGATTTTAAATGGATAGTGAAGTGTCATTTTTAAAGGCCAAAATATCTCCTCAGTTTTTACTTTGATATGGTGTTTTGCACTGTGCTAACCCTTGAACAATAAAACTGTTGCATTTTTTTTCAAGATGAAGAGAAACATAAAATCTTGTTGCCAGTGAAAAAAATCCAGCAGCAGTGTAGCAAGCAGCTTGCTGTAATTTTGCAATGCTATTAATTCTGTCTTAGTCTCAAGGAGCACAATAAATTTGCCAAAATGTTTGCTTTGTATACATAATGAGTCCTCTGCTGTGGGTAACAAAGGTTTAATTATAGGATTTTGTGTTTGTGTTAGAAGATAACTTTTGTACTGTTATAGAGTCAAAAAAAAACAACCCGAATGTGAACACTGGGCAGTGCTGTGTGTCTATAAAAACCCCAGGGGGGAATGTAACCCTGTGTGATCCTGCACAATGGGGCTGCATGGGATTAACTCTTGTAGGAGAAGACATTTCAGCTCCAGTGGGGCACGGGCCTCACTCAGCCTCATACTCCCAATGTTTGCCAAGATGTACAACAAGTGACAGAAACTGCTGAATTTTTGTAGCATGGGATCTTTCATTGTCTGACTTCACAAAATAAAGAACACATATAGATTTTTTTAATGGATTTATACTCACAGATAATTCTCTGCATCTTGTTTCACTTTGAAGCTGGGGGCTGATGGGACATGTATTCACAGACCATTCAGATCTTCTTCCTTTGCAGTACCTTGCAGCACCTTTGCTGCAGATTCTGACTCTCTATGTACACTGGCTGTATTCCCAGAAGAAAGCCACTCTAGCTCACTTAAGGCAACTCAAATGGAGATCATTCTGAGAAGTGCTGAACTATCTCCAGGATCCCAAAATCTCTCTTTTAAGAATTGTTAGGAATGCAGCTAAGAGCATATAAATATTACTGAAGCAAAGTGATTGAAAACAACTTTCCTTCCTTCCATCTCACACACCATCACACTGAATAATTTCACTGTTGATTTCTTTTTGCTTTGTTCATTTACCTATGCAAATAAGTATGAAATGGTGTATTTTGCAGGTTCATAATTCCATTGAACAGTATTCAAGGTTGCTGAGCAAAGCACTGTGGTATCTTAACTCGTTGTAACCAGTAGTCTCCACTTTTTCCCAAATATGGCTTGATTTCTCGTTTAGAATTGACATGTAAATTATTACTCTGCCTTTGAGAGTCAGTTTTTCCTGAGAAACTTCTAATTACAAAAAGGAAAAAGAAAGAATTATGTGATTCTCTGTCTACTAAAAACCACTTTGCACCAATGGGTCCTGCAACCATTATCAGCACATGGCTGTTACACTGGCATTTGTCACCCATGCTGGCAGCTGTGGGACAAGGCAAATGGGCCATCCATGCTGCCCTTGGGCCAAGCTGCAGAAAACCATGGCCCCATCAGAGATGATGAGGAGGCAGAGGAATCCGGCAAGACTCTCTTACTGCCCACCACGATCTGTGCTGCCCTCCCCAGCCAGCAGCTGGTGCCAGACCACGATGAGGTGAGGCTAACAGTATTTACACATCTCTGGGGCCCAGCTCCAGTCATGGGACTGTGCAAGTGGCAGTACAAGGTGCTGTGAAGATTTCAACACTCCATCAGAAATGAGCAGTTGCTGAACTGCAGAGCCAAGCTTGTCCCAAAGTTGGGCTCTGGTGATTGTGTCTCCCAAAGAAATCCTATTTCCATATTATTTTTATTCCTCCTGCCCCAGATTTAACAAAACTACCAGCAAATCCCTCCAAGTCGTTGTCCACATTGAAGAACCAAGGAGAACTGTCTGGAAAAAGCAGAGGAAAACAACCAGACTTCTGACAAGAGAAGAATTCAGTTAATAACCCTTCAGGAAAATAAAAGCCACCTTTCTCAGCAGAAATAACAGAGACTCCTATTTAATAAGCTGTTGGCTCATCCTCTCTGCACTCAGCACCGGAGATAATTTTGATGGGCAGGCTGCCTGCAGACAAGGCAGGAGAATAAGGTCTTGAGCCTGTCCAGACAAAACAGACATCATCTTCCCCATCTAGCCACTCCTTGAAACAAAACTTGCCTTCTTTTAACTCCTTTGCCTCTTCTTGCAGCACTCACCTCAAGTATACAGAAGGGGTTGCTTTTTGCTTAATGAAGCCTGCAGGTTGGCTTATGCCTTTATGTTGAACCACAACAATGAGAGTCCCAAGTAAGGCAAGTCATGGCACCAGTCACTCCCTGGCCCCCAACCTTGCGGCACTGCAAAGCTTCTTCAGTAAATGCAGCTCCAGCGCCCACAGGATGTGCTCCAGCACCTGATATGCTGCCTGTGCTTTTGTGCAGCATGGCAATGTGGTGGGCACAGCCTGGCTACAGTGCTGCTACAACCTCGGAAGGAAGAAAAACTATACGAAATAAAGAAGTTTGAGCTAGAGATAACGGAGGGAACCTTTCCACCTCAGCTGAGAATTCTGAGTGCGTGGTTTCCTTGCTGCTTCCTCCTCTATGATTTTCTGTTTGTTTTCCATGTGTGCTGAAGCAGCCCAGAGTGAGCTGCTTGCCACCCAAGGGTGCCTTGTGCTTCTGCAGCATCAGATCCAGCTACTGAGCTTGGTCCAGCAGCAGAGTGCAGGGCACTTTTAATGGTGGATGGTGTTGTTCGCTGCTCACAAGAGAGCTTTTGAATTGTGTTTTCATGCCCCAACTTTCCTGATTAAAGTGAGAATATATTTTATCTTAACTTGGGGTTGTGGAAAAGAGATTGGGGAGGCAGATTTTGATTTGCGACCTACTTCCCTAAAGCAGGATGGGAAGGACAGTTTTGCTTTGGCTGAGGAAGAACACAGCATTTGCTGTCAGAGCCTGATTATGTGGGCCCAGGTTTTCATGTGGTGAAAGCAGAGGGTGGTTATTCCAGCAGATAGACTTGTGCTGATTTCCCTGATTGCTTTATCCTTGTGCACAAACACCTCCCCAAATTCACCTACTGAAGCTAGCCATCCCCTCATCATGTCCTGGGTGACCAGACCCCTGGCATTGTGCCACAAAAGAGTAATTTTCAGACTGAGTCCTGTGAGTTACACCAATGGTAGTGGAGGAGGAGAGGTGGTTTCCTTGGCTGCTTTTATGTAATTGAGGGACAAAAAGGGTATATCTTAACTATATGCATATTGCAGAAATTGGCTTGAGTAATGCAGAGTTCTTGTTAGCAAGTAGCAGATGAGTTTCAGAGAGGGCAGAAGGACACAAGCTTAATTTCTTGCATAACATTATTGAAATACAACTGAAATATAAAGTCAAATTTAAAAGAAAGAATAAAAACCTCAATCTTGCCCAAATTAAATAACCTTTTAATTTTATGCTTCTCTTATCTGCAAGCTCAAAATTTCAAATTATTAAAATATTTTACTTTAGTGGTGAATGCTTGTTCCCAGGACATAAGACATACTTTCTCCTAATTTAGTGGACAATTGTTCCTTTAACTGAGAAACAATTTCTGACCCTGAATTCTGCCTTCCTTTCAAACAGCCTAATACAATTTGGAGCTTTTATACTTGGGCGAAAGAAGCTATTTTGATCAAATTGGAGTCCAGTAGGTGACAGCCAGGGTCTGTGTCTTCCTCTGCAGCCTGCAAATTATACTTGCTTGAAAGAACCTCTGGATCTTGCCTGATGCTGGGATATCCCAAAACATTTGTCAACTTCAGTCTCTTCTCCAACCATTCATTTTAGGGGAATTTTTGTATTTACGCACCAAAATGCCTGAGATACAAACTGGTCACTCTTCCCTTTCAGCAAGCAACGGTGCAGAAATGCTGCAGAAGGAACCCCTTTCTTATGCCATCAAGGCAGGTGTTTTTATTCTGTGCCTCTGGCTACTTCACTAGATCCTGTTTTGCTTTTTTCCAGTCTGTTAGGCAACTGCCTAGAGGAATCCTATAAAGAAAGCCTCCTATCGCAGGCCTCACTGGGGTGGGACAAATGTGGACCTGTCACCTGGTGCATGGGCCCAGGTACCTTCCAATGGGCAGTGTGTCAGAGAAGGAGCCTGCAGATGCCTTTCTCAGACTGCAGCACCACGTGTAGGCCTCCAGCTGACTCCAAAGTTTACCTTTCATAGACAAAAGGCTCACTTCAGCTGGCTCAATAAAATTGAACCAGTCTTCTTAAAATATAATGTATCGATTAAAGAGTGAATTAAGCCATTGAATACTTGCTCCCTGACCCCTCCAAGTTGCAGCTGCTGAACTGTTACACTTTTAATTGTCTTCTGCTTGGTTGCACATAGGAGTTCACGCTGGTGTTTGCCTTGCTTGGGGACCTACTTTGGAATGGCATATTTTGATTACTGTAGATGCAGCTACTTGCTTTTTTCTGACTAATACATTTCATGAATCTTCCCTGCTGCTAATAAACATAGTGGTGTTTAATTATTGAGACATTTCACAAAAATGCTTTTGAGAGGAAGACAAATTTTATGTTCTGCCTAAATAATTAAACATTATGCAAATGTTTGCAACCCCAGCATTCTGGTTATGCAAAACAATATTTGGATGATGGCCTTGTTTGCACACTGAGTTAGTATTGTTGGGCTGTAATTAGCAGCAGATACAGTATTAAGAATATAAACAGGTTCTAATGAAACAGTATGGGTGCAATGGTAAGACTGAATGCCAGGCTGCAGCCACGCTCTGCAAGAAGAAAGTCATATGTTTCCTCCAAGGACCACATACCATCTCAGCTGGGCTCCCTGGCAAGCAAGACCAGCCTCAGGCTCACATTCTTGCACTTGGCAACCTCATCTAATGCAGAGGGAAAAGGAGACACAGGAGAGACAGGGAGGAAAGCCACTGCTTTCCAGACAAGTCCACTTCAGCCCAATGTGAAGCTCTCTGTTTTGTCCTTGCTTTTCCCTCACTTCAGCTCTGGCAATTGGGGAAAACACCTAGTCCTTGGTGGTTTTAAAGTTTAATTATCCATCAACAGGAGTCATCCTTGGAACATGTTGCCACACATGTACCCTAACTCTGTTGCCTGTAATCACCTTAAAAACCAAAGGACTGAATGTGTCAGTCCTGTCATTTATTACAGCTCTGTTTCTCTCAGGATAGGGATAACAGCAGTATTGCATGATATGCATTATGTCAGTGATATAGCTGTTTCAGTTATCAAATTCATCATCACCAATGTGGTCCCAACCTAAGAAAGGGTTTATTAATTGCTCATTGTGCTCCATCTGCCAGTGGTACTCAACAGCTTTGATTGGAGTCTGCTCTTGATCCTTGTCCCATTCACTCTCATTACCTGCACATTTGGTGGGTGGAATTAGCATTTTCCCACGTGGCAGCACAGCACGTGGGATCACACTAGGAGCTGTCATTATGAAAAGTAATTTTTGGGAATAAAATACAATATCAACACATTGTTCTTAAACTGCTGGTTTCCCTTTGTATGCCAGGAGAGTAATCTGCATGCAATTGAGAGGAATCTGAACACCTACTTTGCAAATGGAGATAGGAATCTAAAGCTTCCTTTAAATCAGTGAAGAAAGGGAATACACTGCTTCATTAAAAACTGTATGCCCTCAGTATCCTTCCTTGGGGAGAGAGCTGCCTGATAGTCCCAAAGCTCTTACGTTATTACTATAATTTTTGTTGCCTGTTGGAGCTGCAGCAGTGCCTAGCTTGTTGCTACTTATGGTATTACAGCTATATGGTTAGAGGTCCTGTCTGACCGAGGTTCACTTCTCCTTTTCCTAAAATTATGCTCTAAAAAGTCCTAAGACCTAGGAAATAGTACTCATTATTTCTAAATGCCACAAAGAATGCTCCTGTGCTATGTTTTCCTTGCCACCTACCATCCTTCACTACTGCTTGGATAACTACAGGTTTGCTTTATGGGGAGGAGATGGGATTCTATATTGGCAGAAAGATAATGCTCAAATGAAAGAAACATCACTAAAGCCTTTAAGGCCAGTTAGAATGACTTAATGCAGCCTGAATCCCTGCTGTGATAGGGCAAAGCATGAGATCTTTTCATTATAGTACAGCAACAGCTCTTCTAGTTAAATGGAGACTAGATTTGATAATTCTTTTCAGTGCTGCAGTTCACAGGCTCACAGTGATTCTCTTGACACTTGATGTGTCTTGGAGGCAGAGGAGTTAATGTTAATGATATGTACCATAGGTTGAACAAGAGGCTCTAAAGGTAATCTCTTACTCCTTCCCTCCCCACCCTAAATCACCTGCTGACAATCACTTGGGCATAAACCTCAGGTTCAAGCAACAGATTTCATCCTCTCCAGGCTATATTTGAGCCTGCTGCTCCATGGCCCTACTGTGGTGTGGAATGGCTCGCACAGTAAATACACTGTTCAGGGTGAAATTTAAAGCAGGCAGATTGATGGGGAGACCAAAAACCCCTTACCAGTGATTAGGAATGAACTGGATTTGAACATTTTACCCATATATGATGGGATGGGGCTGGACATGATTAGAAGAGTGCAAGCTTCAGGGTCATGTTTTGTCAAGATGTTCATGAATCTGTCTCTTCTTGCATTCATACCAGTTTTAATGGGATCAACCACTTCTGCCTGCTCCTCACAATATTGGCACAGCATTATGAAAGCAAAGTAGCTGGGGAAGACAGGAGAGTGGCACAGGATCAGAGGAGCAGATTTGATGAGGCAGGCACAAGAGGAAGGGTTCTGCTGCTTTGCTCTTGAGGCGAGGCTGACTCAGGTGCTGGTGGGCCACAGGTGATCACTGCTGTTAGCACAAACCTTCACCCAGCCATCATCTCCAGCATCAGGTTCCACATACACAGTGTGGATTGGGAATTAGGTCACTAGGCATGAATGCACACAGCTAGTCATTCACAGACATGCAACCTGCTCCATCCTTGAAAACATTCCATTATTAACTTGTTGCTACCCACCTCCCAGTTGATCTTTTGCTGTGAGAAGGAATCTTCATTCCCTGCCCCGTGCTGTCTCTAGTGGCAGAAAATGTTTATCCTTGTGCTCTCTATAAAGAGGTCAGGTCAGCATGAGGAAGCACAGGAAGCTTTCCCTTGCTCCTCCATCTGTAGAGCTCTTGTCTTAATGAGGCTTTTCTCATTGACCCCATCAGAAACAGAACATAAAGTGAAGGGATGTGGCAGCAAATGCTTTATTCCAGTTTGGTCTGCAAGAGATGTCCAGATCTGCCATTCAGTCAGCAGTGGAAGGAAAAGTCATCCACTCTCCTGACATCTCCTGAGTTACAGACCAAGAGTAGGAGGGAGAAACTTACCTCAGAGTTAGATTTTAGCCAATAGCCTGGTGCCTGGTTTTGACTCCTTAATATCTATCAAAGTGGATTGAACCATGCCCTGAATAACCCCACCTTCCTGTGAGAAGAAGGATTGGTGAAGAATAAGCAGGCTGGGTTAGACAAGAAGAGAGATGAGACAAAGAAAGTGATGCAAAGACTAATGTGCAACCAGCCCCACTCTTTGACAGGGGAGCCTGTGCCAGAAGTCCAGAGTACAAAGTTTTATAGTTTGTGCCCCTTGGCAGTCAGTTGTTTAGATTGGCATTGCTCTTGAAAATTTTAGATCAGTCTTCACAAATCTTCACATCTTTGGAAAATATGCTAGAGCCTTAATTGTGCATTATTCAAGTAGGTATTTGGGCATTTGCAGTGAGCTGGAAAATCATTACAGTTCATAACAATTCTGCACAAAATAACTAAGAGTTACATAGGGGACACAGAATTTCTCTTTCAAAGCTCATCTCTCAGTGAGACACTATGCTAGATTTTGACAGACCCTTCTAAAATACCTTATTTTTGCCTGTGCAAGTTTCCTTGGATTCTTTTGCCATGCTGTCTGGACCTATATTCAGTTTTTCTAGGAAAGAGTGAAACAGACTTTTAGAAGAAGACCTTCAGAAACCCACACTTGCTAAGGACTTAATTCAGACTTCCCTTTAACTGCAGCTTCCTGGCCATCAGTGGATCATCCACCAAGTTACCCTGAGGTAAGTTAAAGGAGCAACCTTCACAGTGTGCTTTGCTTACAATGAAGATGTCTAGTGTGTGAAGTCTACTTATCAAAATTCCCCTGAACATTTTTCTTCTAATTGTATGAGAGCAGTACGATGAAGTAGGCAACTGGAAAATGAGTTGGCAATCGAAATCCTTAATTCTTAATGTTATTTCCTGTCACTAAGATTACCTATTCAATATAAGTGTATCTGACTGTTCTTTAGCCAGGCACTGGACCTCCAACAGCTACCATCAACAATATTGGCCACTATGAACTTTACAGTTTCCAGGTTCATGTTTAAGTAACAGTACAAATGCATTTAAAAGCCTCTGCCTTCAGAAGGAGATGAATAAATGTAAATGTTCATCACCTTTGAGCACATGGCAGGGGCATTTGCAGCTCAGACAGAATCTCCACAGAGAGGGGAATGACAGGGATGTGGGGGTGAGGGTAATGAAACACAGACTCAATGATCTTAATGGTCTTTCTCAATCTAAATGATTCTATGATTCTGTAAGTTTGGAGACCAACCTCTTCCTACCTTCGCAAAAGACTTCTCAGACAGATTATTTGCTCTCTCTCACTCCTCAGTTTTTATCTTATTGAAGTGGAACAACAATTTACCTACTGGAAAGGACCACGCCTGATTTCTGAATGAAACAGCTCCGTGTGGAGATGCGGCATCACAATATAGAAGATTATTTCATAATGTTATCATGGAAAAAGACAGAATAAAGATTGTCTAAATATGGCATTTTATGGCTACTAAGCATTTGTAGATATAATTGTATTTCAGTAAGATTTTCTACATCCCTTTTCTTGTGGAGTATTAGTGCTACATGAGCCATGAACTCTACATCTAGCAGCTTCATGTATAAAATAAGTTTATAATACTAAAAACTAAAACCTGTATTTTGCAAACTAGCTCAGCAACTGAGGCATTCGTTTCAGTTTACATCTACAAAACTGGAATGAGATCTGAATTTGCATGAGCATGAACTCTGTCTATGAGATGGGAAAATCTTCTGTATTGTCATGCATACAGCATTTAACCTACTAATAGGAAGGGCATGGGAAAGCTCCGTTTCTTCCTCCCTTCTCTTCCCATGAGCCAGACCTCCTGATGCCCTGCTATGGTGTCATCTGAGGGCCTCAGATCCTCCCTGTGCTGTGCCATGACTTGAAGCCCATCTCCTAAGCACACTGTGTTTAAGAACATGGTTGAAGGGCAGTTGGATTTTCCTTCCCCTATCCATGTACTGTAGGGATGGCATGTGGCCCTAAGCAGGAGCCAGCCTGGGGCACAGAACACTTGCAGGGGCAGTGGGCAACTATGGCCAGTCCTTCTGTGATTATCACTTGGTGTACCTGTGCCCCTCATTCTTCATTGTTGATATGGGAGTAGAGAAAAGGCCCAGCAAAAATAGAGCTTCTCTGAGCAAGGTGTTCAGCTAACATAAAGCAAAAAAGATTTGATCATGAAAGTTTTACATTTGAAAAAAGAAAAACTGAGGTGAAATGGAGGTAGAAGCACTGAGAGGAATTTGCTCTGTTAAAAAACAGGGCTAAGTGTCAGGCTGGGAATAAATCCTGTCTCTAAGACAGGACTCAGTTTTTGGTTGGGAAATGCAGACAATTTTCTGATGGCCATTTTTCAGCCAAACGACCGTTCAGATTTTTGCTCCTACTGCCAAGCACCTCTACCTTTTTTGCATCTTTCCCAGTGCCTGAGAAAGCCAGAACATGATCAGTGAAATGCAAGAACAACAACAGTGTTGTGTTTCAGAAGGAGTCAGGAAAATGTTTGGATAAAACAAACTCCAGATCTGATGAATAGCAAGAACCACAGCTTTATAGAAGTTGGCTGCCCAGCTGTGCAAACACTGCAGCATATATGAAATTATGGCAGGCCTGGAGCATCTTCTACCAATTTGTCTTTACTCTGATAGTTAGGTAATACCTTAACAAAAATCTCTCAGCATCAAATCTTCCCTCTGTTGAAATATGATTATTCATTTCTCTCTCGTATTGTTTTATTTCCTGCTGCTGTAGAATAGCAAGCTCCTTGGTAATTATTTTTTCCAGCAACCAAAGCTGGAATACTAGGGAACTAAACTTCCTGTATTTTAAAAATTCTATTTTCTCCCCTCAGGTCTCCTCTGTTAAGGCTGTTACAGTGTATGTACCTTACACTTGTATTTAAATACAATTTTGGGAGTTTCAGATTGCTTAATCATCCCCCATTTCAGACTGATACTCCAGTTGAACAGCAGTGGCTGCAGGATGAAAGAATAACTCAGCAGGAAGAATGAATTAGAAATTTGCTGGCATTAAATATTGGTCAGGCCTAAAAGAGGGCTGGTATCCTCGCCATAAGTAAGGGATGTTTCAGTGTGCCTGTCCCAACTCCTTTCCACTGGCAGCTCCAGCATTTCCTTCACTATGCACTTTGTCATGCATCAAGCAGTGGAATATGCCAAGAGGCATTCGATTATTGGTGTAGTAGGTCAGATGAGGATAATGTGGATTTTTTCCCCCTGTTTTGAACTTTGCCTTCTTTCTCAGGAAAGAAGCGTAACTAACTCAAGACAAAGATTGTCAGAGGAACAACTACATTGCACTCTATTGTTTGGGGAAGTTAATAGTTAATTGGATACTGTCAAGCTCCAGTCAGTAAACTTTCATAATGCAAACATTCAATCAGTGAAAGGACAAAAAGTGGGAAGGCTCAGACAGTCCTTGTGAAATAACTGTCATTATACTCATCTTGTAACAGAGTCTTTTCTTCAGCAGACTAAGCTCTCCTGATAAAAGAACTTTTATGTGAAAATGTCTCTGCCAGTTTTTTTTTTCCAGCAGAGAAATGCAAAAATTCATATCCCTGAGCAGCACTAATCTATTAGATGCAAACAATGGTGCCTTTAATGTTTCTAGCTTGTTGGGATCTCTACAGGAAATTCTGCCATAGATGTGTCTGTGCACATGAGGATGTACATGCTCTAATTTTTGTTTGAAAGTTATTGTGCTGAATTTGTTTTTCAATAAAAAATCCACTTAATTCCACTTTATAAGAGGGAGGATTGAAGCACACATTTACATAATAAATTCTCACCACTCAATGAGTAAAATCACAGAACAGCCTGGGTGTCAAGACCTTGCAAACTTCTCCTGAGCTTCTTTATTTCGATCTGCCTGAATTGCCACCAGACCCTCTTTGAAATCTTTGAAAAAGAAAATTCACTGAGGGCTACTGTGCAGGTACCCAAATGTGTAAAAATACTGTAATGTGTTGAAGCACTGGTAAGAAAACATGAAAGCATATGGAAACTTGTTAAATATCACTCTTCAGACAGAGTAACTTGCAAGATTTTTCCACAGTTTCTAAAGTTCTGGTGAAGAACTATCCCACTACATCCAGCATAAGAGCCTTAATGGAGAGTAAAACTCCATAGGTTTCCCAAAGAAGTTGTTGATGGCCCAATCCTGGCAGTGCTCAAGGACAGGCTGAATGGTATTCCTGAACAACTCGGTCTAGTGAAAGGTATCCCTGCCCATGGCAAAGGCCTTGGGCCTAGATTATCTTCAAGGTCCCTCCCAATACAATCCATTCTGCGATTCTATAGTTATGTGGATTTTGAAAATGTCTACTACAGACTTTGAAGCAGGTATAAGGTAAGCACAGAAGAGGAGCAAATCAAGTCCATGAAAAGGACTGAACACTGCCAACCAGTTAGCACTACACATCAAGGGCAGAACTCTTGTGAAGTAGATAGGATCCTACCCTAAGCTAGGCATGCCATCTGATTTGAATGGAAGTTTTCAGACCCTAAAAGTGGAATTCCTGGAACACATGAAACAAACCGCTGAAGATAGAGGATTACTTACAGAGCAGCAGCATCATGACCCTAAATAGTGAACCCATAGAGTAAAGCTGTCATTGATTGGCTCTCAGCAATTACACCGTGCAGGAACCCCTAAAGGAAACCGAGTTAATTTTCACACCCACACGGCTGTACCTGTGTAACCACCTCGTGGGCGGCCCACACGCCACTGCACAAGAACACCCTGCCCAGAGCAGCACAAAGGGTTCCTTTTACTGGTGTGAAGCAACAAGGTGCTCTTTAGTTTCAGCAGCTCTCAATCCAAGCTCCGGGAGGTGTTTATTAGCAGGGTTTGAACTCAACGGTAAAATTCGTGACTGTGACTTCTTGTAAGTGGTGAGCCAGCAGGTCACACGGGGCACCTATACACGTAGTTTGTTTGGCAGCTACAGGCAGATGGAGAAACACCCACGTTGCAGGCCAGGGGCTCAGCCCTAACCCGAACTCAGAGCGCACCTCAACAGGGGGCAACGAGCACCCAAGCGCTGGCACAACCTGGGGCTCTCCCCAAGCCACAAACCCCCAAAAGCGGCTCTAAAAAAAAGGGAACACGCTGCCGAAAAGCGGCACTCCAAGACACTCAAAGACATCACAACGTACCACCCCCGCTCCCGGCTCCCGCTGCAGGCGCTGAGGGAGGCTTTGCGAGACAGCGCCATTTATAGCCGCGGCCGAAGAGAGTGACAGGCTGCCCAGCCAATGAGTGGCGCCACCCGCGGCGGCGCCCATTGGCTGCCCGCGGTGCCGGCGGGAGGGTGGGGCGGGGCTCCGTGCGCTCCATGGCGCTCGGGGCGGGGGGCGGTCGCCGGGGCTGGGCGCGCTGCTGACGCGGGGGGCGGGCGGGGAAGGGGAGTGAGAGCCCCGGCGGAGCCCGCACTGCCCCCGCGCCCCGCGGCTCCGCCGTGCCGGAGCGCCGCGCACAGGTGAGGACTGCAGCGGCGGTCAGCGCGTCCCGCTGCCCAGCGCGTCCCGCTGCCCCTGCGTGCCCCGCGCCCCTGCGGCCCGCCGGCTCGGCTCCCGGGGGGTCCGGGGACGGGCGGCTCTCCTCACACTCTGGAACGGCAGTACGGCGGAGGCGCGTCCCCTCCCCGCGGGTCTTCTGCGGTGTCGCCGGAGGGAGGCTGGGGGCCGTCCTGCTCCGCCATCTGTCTGTCCGCTCCTCTCTGCGCTCCCGTGCACCTGCGTGGCGGTGCGGGGAGCCCCGGCCGCTCCTCCGCAGGACTTGCTGCCGCCCTCTCCCTTCGCTCAGGGGTGCTGCGGGGGTCCGGGGCAGAGCGGCACTGCGCCCTCTCCCTTTCTTCCTGGGGTGCCTGGGGGATACCCCGCTTCCCACCCTTCTCCTCCTCGCCGCGCGCTGGGATCGCAGGGGCGTTCGGCAGAGTTTGCAGTTTCCTGTGTCTGTTCCTTCCCCCGCAGCCTCGCCGCGATGCCCCGGGCGCCGCGCAGCTCCCCGGACCGGCGCTCTCCCTCCCCGCCTCCCTCCCTCCGTCCCCGTCAGCTCTCGCCCTCTGCCGCCCGGCAGAGCTGGCGGCTCCCGGTGCCCGTCACCCCCCCACCCCCCCCCCCCCTCCGATTTTTCGCTTCCCCACCGAGATAGCTGCGACCGGGGCGGAGGGACACCGGGAGAGGTCCTGACT
The DNA here is from genome assembly GCF_030490865.1 of Poecile atricapillus. Lineage (NCBI taxonomy): Eukaryota > Metazoa > Chordata > Aves > Passeriformes > Paridae > Poecile > Poecile atricapillus. The sequence continues at coordinate 31,255,065 of NC_081249.1, forward strand.
AACTCGGGACGGCTTCCAGGAGGCTGCCGATGCCTCTTCCCCGGGTTTGAGGGCTGCGGGACGCCAGGGCGGCGGGTGGCGGCGGCCGGCTGCGCGCCTCGGGCTGTGGGGGATCGTGTCAGTGGAAATACGGCGGAAAAGCCCCTGTTTTAGCAGGTCTCCGCCGCCTTCGGCTTTTGGCTGCCGTTTCCTCACGGGCCGTTCTTCCGTGCCTTCAAGAGCAACCTTTTCAGTGCAGCAGTGCTACCGCGGTGGGTGATTTCGCACCCTCCCGGCAGGATGGGGTCTGGCTCATCCTCTCGGAAGTCTGGCACGCTTCGTGCTGTGATCCCGCACCGTCCAGCCCTTCAGCAGCTATGTGAAGAGCCTTTGCAGGCGCACTGGAGTATTATCAGTTTTTATGGTTTGCTGTTGGAAATATGCTTTGTATGTATTTTGGGAGTGTCTGGATACAAACAGAAACTTCTCGGTTTATTTAAGACGTGATTCAGTAGGGTTCTGCTCAGCATCTGAGAGATGCCGGCGCCTTCAGCACCCATGGCCTTCAGCATCCAGCCGGGTCATTCCCTTTGGTCTGCAATGGGAAAGGTTCAGGTCATAATGGCGCTGGCGAATTTCATAGGCTTCATCTGTCTAGTAATACCCTATCACACTCTCATCTCAAACTGGATTACCCTTCAGTTAAATTTGTTTAGAATGTGCTGTAAATTATTGAACAAACCTAAAGTGACCACCTGGGACTTAAATAATTTATGTGGAACTACACATGTGTTTCTGCTGGTTTGGCTATATGCATTTTTAAAAGCTGGATCGTGTCTAGTTTATGTATAGCCTTGATGTATGTAGTTTGATATAGTGAAGTGCTTAAATAATCATCTAAGTACTGTTGAGCTATAGCTGAGCTGCTGGTGCCTGTGGTAACAGGAGTGGTTACAATACCCAAAGAGAAGGATGAAAGCAGAACCAGCCAACTCATACTCATGATAGTTATTGATTTGACACAATGTTGTGCATACTGACTGCTGGTTGAATCAGGTTGCTACTGTTCCTTTTACTTTTCTGTTTTCTGATTTTTTTCCTGACTGTTTTTGAGGATTCAGATAGCACAATGAGAGGCCCTGATCGCAACATCTTGATTTTGTTGCAGCAAATGTAAAAATTATGCCCGTGTTTTCTGGAAAGGCAGACGGTTCACTTTCCTTGCATTATCAGATAATATTTCTACTCGCCTGGTTGCCACCAGGTTGTTTCTTGTTCCACGTTGGACCAGCTGCCAGTTGCCCTCACTGGGATTATCCCTCTAGCTTGCAGCCTGGTCCTTTGTGCACACCTGAGGTGCTCCAGGGAGATTTGGCTGATGCTAAAATAATGAGAAAATTAGATAACAGTTTAAGCATCCTTGCTTCAGAGACACTTCAGCTGAGTTAAACTGTTCATCTTGGTATCCTAGTTGCTTATTTTGGTAGTTTGGGAATCAGACAAACTTCCTAAATTCACATGGACAGTCCTTATAAAACTTTGGGACTTGGGATCTTTGCCTCTCCTTGCTCTTAAAGTTCATCAAGACTTTTATATTCTCACCTAATTATTGTTGCTGATACTTCTGGCTTGTATTATGTCCATCTCCCATTCAGAGTGCTGGTACTGATGATATTTCCTGGCATTGTGTGCTCTCTGTGTTAGCTCTCTATAGGTGTCTCAGTTGTCTTTATCTCTCATTGTGTCCATCTTGGGTTTCTCATAAGGCGTTTTGCAGTTCTTTCTATTCCAGTTCATTATTTTGTTTCTCACTGAATGTTACCATCTACTGTGTCTGCTTCCCATGTACTTGCTTTTGTTCCCTTCCTCATAGGTACTGTGGGCTTTCTGAGTTAATGTTTAAAGCCACAAACCCATCTGTGCATGAAGTTCCTCAAACAGAGCACGTTGCTGGCATGATAGGTGAGGTAACTGTAACCTGGATATTGTGATTAAGATTTGAACACAAGAACATGTAGTTTTGCAACTTTATTGTTTGCTTCCATTCTTTTTTTGACCATGGTTGTTGGTTATGCTTTGTTTTGCAGGCTCCTTAGTAAAGGTAATATGTGCTGTGATAAAAGATTGGGAAGAATAGTTCAAATTTGACTGGAATCTCTTGGTAGTGTAAAGATAACAAGTATTTTTTTCCCTATTGTTTTGAATGCAGCAAGGCAAGAAGGTGACGGAGACTGCTTCCAAAGAAAATGCAGAGCAAGTTATTTATTGCTGAGTAACATACTTGTATCAGATATAGTTTATAGTGGGGGAAAAAACTTGGCAGTGCCTTGAAAGAGTGTTGACTGCAAATGTTTGACTACTGTAAAGATGATTTAATACTTTGAAAACCGCTCCCCTCTCTTTTGAAGTTGGTTTCTTTATTGCCCTCTAATCTCTTTGTCTTGCTTAGGACAGTGTGATTAGATGCTGTCTGTGTTTGGCCAGCTGATAATTTTCTAATTATCATAACCAGGGTATGGAACTTTCCTAATAAAACTAAACCGTAGATAAATAAGGTTTTATCTTTATGCCTGTTAGAGGAGTGATATGGTCATACCATGGCTTTTTGAGGGCTTCTGGTTGATGCCAATTGGTATGGATTGAGCAGTCCCTGCACGTGGGACTGTATGTAGTCTGTACTTTAGCTGCAGCTGAAATAGGAAAGAAATGGTTGTGGATGGATCAAATCCTCTTGAACTGAGCAAAGATGAGCGATGTAGGTTTGTACACGGTGTTCAGAGCTCTGGTCTCTCAGCTTGCTGGAGGCAGTTCTGCTCCTGCAGTTACATGAGACCTCACTGATTTCAGAGGGGTTTTGTTGACGTGAGGTCTTAGGAGTAGGGCCTTGAGTTAGTGCATCCTGAAAGCAGCTTTTGTATCAGTTTGACACCTGCCAGGTGACACATGACCTTGCCTTCAGTTGAGAATAAAATTAATGTTGGTAATGTGTGTGTTTGTCCTTCAGTGACCAAATTCCTGTGAAATACAGCTCCCCTAGATGCAAATAGTCTTAGAAAAGGCACACATTAATCTAACAAGTTCTGTTCTCTGAGGCAAGACTGAGGCAGCGAGAGGGAGGTGCACGTAAGACACAGCAATAAAGGTGTAGTGTATTTCGGTACTTGGGGGACTCTTCTAAGTATTTTTGACATAATCTGTTAAAATTTTGTTTCCTTTGAACAGAACTAGAAGAATAAAGAGAAGTTGGATTGATGAGAACTATAAGAAAACGTACAACAGTTTGGAATGGATTGATTTATGATACGTCTGATACGTGAGGGCTACATTTTGTGTCACTGTTGTCCAGCTGCTGCTGGAGTACTTCAGCTGACTTCATTGCAGCAAGCCCAGCAGATAGGTCCTCATCACTAACAGAACATAAGCAAGTGTGATGCTGAAATGAGATGAGGCTCCGAAATGGAACTGTGGCCACCGTGTTAGTTTTCATCACTACTTTCCTCAGTTTGTCCTGGTATACTGCATGGCAAAATGGGAAAGGTAAGGAAAAAGCTCCAGAACCTAATTACCTTCAAGTGGCTGCATTTCTGTGTGCTGCTGCTGTATGTTAGCAATCTGTAAATTGTTTGTTGAGTAGCTGTGATGCAGAAGGTACTGCCTCGGTGAGAAATAAACACTTGCTAATAAGTTTAGGAAAATTAACTTGGAGTTGTCCTCATTTAAAAAGAAAAAAAAGATACCTGAACAAAACCAAATGCTGCTTTTGGAGGCATGGGTTGGTCAAGGTTTAGGAGTTGTGATTTGGTTTTATTATTTTTTTTGTTTCCTGGTTTATGGTTGTTGGAGAAACATATGTTTGTTTTTGGTTGGTGGTTTATTTATTTTTTTTTTTGCGTGTAACATATGGCCAGTGGACCCAACTAGAGAATGTTATTTTTGGTGCTGCTTTCTGTCTTCCCTGGTGGTTTACTGATGGCAATGGCAAACTGCCAATCAACACTGTTGAGAGACTTTTTTCGCTGTCTTTGAAAAAAATTTAAAGTGTCTTTTATTAAAGTACCATGTAAGAAGTGAAATAAAATGATCAAATTGACTAGGTAAAAGGAAATGCATCTATTAAAACAACATGAGCAATTTTATAAAATACTTAAGCAATTGTTTTGTGTAGTAGACTTCTACGTGTTCATATATCTTTAATCTTACTGTACTCCCTGTGAACCCTGAAAAATTCAGTTTTTCTGAGGGTTGGGATTGTTTATGAAATTAAGATAGTTTGGTTTTGTCCTTCAGCAAAGCAAATAAACTTGTTCAGCAATGTTTTCTGTAAGAAGAAAGGATTGGGTTTTTTTTATTTGATAAACATCTATCTCTTGAAAAATAGTAGACTATATCCTTCAAAGATCAAGTAATTTTAATACTGATTTTGTCTTCAGTGATTGTTTGTTCTGATTGTTCTGCAGAAAATATTATTTTCAGTTGTGCCTCAGGTCCAATTAGAGGAAGCTGAGGTTTTCCAGGAATACTGTCTGTTGTAGCATGTTACTTGTTACTCCTGTTTAAGTATAAAAGAAACAGATGCTTTCTGTGGCATGCTGATTTTTTTTTCTGTTGGGCACTTGTGGAAGAAGCAGATGCTTTGTGGTGTGATCTCTGCTGTAGCAGTTGGTTGGTAGGCTACCCTTCTGAATGCAAGCAGCAGAAAAATGTCAGGTTCTCAAGGTTATGGTAATATATAGATTTTTTAATTAGACAACAAAAGCATACATGTGCCTAAGACAATGGTGTCTGAATAGCCCTGGAAGTAGTACTGTCTTCATTTTGACTAATAACAAATTAGTTACATTTTTACTAATTTCTTGCTTAAGAACCTTGTAAGAATTTTGCTTTCACTTCAGCAAAGATATATATCTATGAAATTCTTTCAATTTTTTTTCTTTCTTACCTAATATATGACTTACAGGTCTTGTTCTCTTTTCTCAAAACATGACACAAAGAAAATTCTCTGCTAAATTAACAAAAACCTACTGTTTGGAGAGTATGCGATATATGGCACTTTGCAACAATTTAAGCTTTTGTTAGTTAGACTGCTCTATTTTTTTTCTACTTTTGTTTTCCATCTGAATGCTTAGAATCAATACTTTCTTAATGCTGGTATAAAAGTACTGCATTTATCTTCTTCAAGGTCTTTCTGTTGAGCATTAAGATGATAATTAGTGAAATAAAAATCAGTGTAACAAGACATCAGTAATGTCTTAATCATAAATCACAGTTATGAAACGAAAGTCTAAGTAATATTGTTTAAGAGAAGTGAACATAGAACATTGAACATTGTTTTTTAATTTTTAACTTTTTAAAATTTTTTCATGGGTTATTCAAAATCAAAACAGTTCAGTTCAGTACCACATTTTCAATCAATGCACAATGGAAAGTTTTCAGAAACTGATGGTAAATACTTGTTAAAGGTTTTTTTCCAGTTCAATGTAATTTTATAGCATTCTTAGATGGTATTTTAATTCATTGATAATGTTTTCATTACAAATTTTTGAGTGGCTAAGTTAGAAGCAAACATAGCTTGCTGTTCCCATTCACTGAAAGGCTGTGGAGTGTCACATTCTTTGATCATCATATTTTGTTTTTCATTACATTTAGGTTCCTGTAGGTATTTGTCACTCTTAGGACAGCAAATTAAATCTACAGTTGGAAAGAAAATGCTATTTTGCACTTTCTTAAAGAAAAAGAAACCCCCCTCAAATTGCTCAACGATAACTAAAACAAATTCTACTTTTTAAAGGAGAAGCATAATTTTTTTAACTGCCTCAATCAGTTTTCAAGTGATTAATTTTAATTTAAAAACTAAGATCTTGGGTAATTGTCACTTGAAGTGCAACATCATTTGTAGAATACCAATTAGATTTGGATTATATGATATTTTTGTAGATCATGCCTTCCTTTAGTCAGTGTATGTAATCTTAGTCTATGTGGGATAGGATTTAGACACTTCTGAGTGATACAGACTTTGGTACTACTTTGGTACTACTTTAAAGCACAGAAGTTTGTCTCAGCAGAACAATGCTTTACAGACTTTAAGATATGCTGAGAAGTTGTCAGGAGCTGAAGGAAATACTCTGTTTTAAGTGCCATTGCTGGAAACAGCATGGCTGTATCTTATCCAGAGGTTTGATTATGTGAATAACATTTCACAAGGCGTATATTGCTATTTCCATGAAATGGCCAATTATATGATTTTACTTTTAAAATAACTGTGTTTGAAGAAGGTTGAATGAAATATCTTTGGTCATTGGAGAGAGTCTTCAAAATTAGTCCAAGGTCTTTGTTGCTTTCTGGACTTTGTGCAATGTGTAGGAACACTGGTGTTGTAAGGAAGCAGTACAAGCCCTGAACGCACCTGGAAAAGACCTCTCCTGGGGGATTCTTGCAAATCAGTAGAGAGACCACTTTCTAGGGTTTAGAATGTGTTATGGTTAGCATAAGTGATGTACACATTAGAAATGGAATCTTAAAAAATGCTGATTACTTTGTTGTGCAGAAGAAACACTTTTAAAGGTTCTGCAGTCACGTCACATTCACATTTAGTTCAGTGTAAGATGTCCTTGAGTTCCTCCTAAAACCGAGCTCTTATGTAAGGAATAACTTTATGGTTAATACCCTCTCTTCTGACTGAATCCTGTTTTCTGGTACTGCTGACCTGCTCAGGGTCACTGGTCTTCACCACCTCATTTGTGAGCTCTAGAAATGTGGTGGGTTTTTTACCCTAAAGGCACTGCTCTTGGGAAGATCTAACCAGTACAGAACAGTTCTGCATACCTATTAGACCAGTCACAAAATTTACATCAAAGCAGTTGTATGCTATGTAGAGTGTGTAGTCTTGATGCTTTGTTCTTTAATGAGACTATTGGTCTGAGTACATAATATTCCAGGAAGAGCCCTATGTTCCATAATGCTAAAGAACCTCCCCTTCTTGGATCAACAAACTTCCTGATGGCTGTGGAAATTGGGAAGGAAGGTTAATAACTTCACTGAATTAGTGCAGGTGTGGTAGGATGGAATTCAAGTATTTTTTAATTTAAAATATGTGACTTCTATTCTCAGTCAAAGACAGTTGTTGGCAGTGTCTTGTGTCACTTGTAGGAGATATTTGGCTACCTGAAGTGTTGAGAACAGGTATTGCAATATGTATTGTGAAAATCTGATGTAATTTAGGACTTCAGAATTGATTAAACTATGTAGTTTTCACAGCATCCTGAAACCATTAGTGTATTTCATTAATCTTCTTTAAAGATGAATTAGTTGAAGAACTTCTGGTTTTCAATTCATCCAAGGGTGTTGTCATAACTGCAGGATTTCCTCACTGCATGGGGATGGCTTATTTTGGTACACGTGTACAAATTCCCATGTGAAGACCTCCAGGAGAACTTTTGAGATATTTATCTAGCTTCCTGGTTCACTAAACATTCACTTATGCTTAAGTAATGAAGGTTGAACATGTTTTCTTTTAAGCATGAAGTTTTCTCTCATTTGGAGAGACAATGGCTTGGGCTTTATAATAAAAATGTCATCTTCTCTCTCCTCTGTCTGTTTTCACAAAATAACATCTGCCATGCTGGTTCTCAGCCACAATAATCCTAAGTGTTCAAAAACATCTAAACTTAGCAAGGATAACAAAACCTAACTGAGACTAAAACAAAAACCAGTGGTGGCTAATTTTGGAATAAGAAGAAGGAATATTTGTCCCCAGAGGAAGAAGAGTCCTACAGGAAGAACTACAGAGGAAACGAGGCAAAGAGGACAGAACCTACCTACCTACCTACCTACCTACCTACCTACCTACCTACCTTCCCCATTGGCAATGGTTATGCAATATTCTCATTAAGAAAAGGTTCAAAGTCTGAGAAATACATATATTTTGCAACTATAACCCACCTTAGTTTCTGCATGGATCCTAAGAGAAGCTGTCATGCAGGTAAACTGCAGCCTTCTGACTGCAGGTCCTGATTTTCAGAGTTAGACACTCATTTTCCCCTGATATGTGAATTAAGACCAACCAACCAAAAAAGTTAAATGGACTAGAAATTGGGAGGAGTGAAGGCAGGGGAAGGGAAGGAATGGACTGGGATGCAAAAGTGGAAAGTGCTTATTAAAATTTATGCCAATTAGGAGAAGAGGGGGCTCTTTCATTTCTGTTAAATAGAAGGAAAACGTTGGTTTCCTTTGGAAATTCTGTTGCAGATCTTCCAGGAGCTGAAATTAAAGGAAGTAAGGGTTTCCTTTTTCATTTTAACACCAGTACATGAATGTTGTTATGTTCTTTATCTAAAATACATTTTAAGCTTGTTTTCAACAAGAAACTGGCCTATAGCTTACTGATACTAAATATAGTTGCATTTTATTAAAGCTAATCAGGAATGTAGGTTTGGTTTGGTTACTGAGGGTCCTGTGCAGGTAGTGAACACCCTGTTCCAGGTGAATAATACAGAAGAGCTGTATAGCTGTTCAGGTGGGATAGTGTTTAGGTCTGCAGCATCTTTGTGTCTGTCTTATTACTTTTGCAGAAGTCCTCTCGTCCCAGTGATTTTTGGAGAACTGCAATGAAAAGGATTGCTACCAAAGGGGTTTTGCAGTACTGCCTTGTTCCTTGCATTTTTTGTAACCTCCTAGCTAGGTTAGCTCATCTGTTTGAGATTATAAAACTTGGTTGCTACCAGAGTGTTTATGGGATCTGGCTTAGCCAACATCTTGAGATACTGGTCTTGATTACAACCTAGTGTTAGAGTTGGGGAAAGCTCATACTTTTGCTCAGTGTAGTTTCTTGTAATTCTTCAGCCTGAGTCTTCTGTGCTTCCATGAGATATCCCCTCTTGCATCAAGCCAAATAAAGAATGCCTGCTTTTTAATACTACATTAGTATTAAGGAGTTTTATGTTTACCAATTTTTGGTAACTACTCCAAAATGCTGGTTGCTGCTCACATCCAGAGACTATTGAGGCTATCATGGGTGTAATTTAGCCAAGCCAGGAAAGACAGTTGCATCTGACACAGCTACTCATACCTTACTGTAACATTTTTAAGTGAGTAAAAGGGGCTTTGCAATGATCTGTCCTTTTTTGATGGTAGTTGATATTTTCCTTAGTGAATCTAGATGATTAGAGGCAGAGAATTTTTACTGGATTTCAAACAGCACCATGATGGGAGGAGTAACAAAGGTAGACAAGGTATTTAAGTTTAAAATTGTTTAGGCAGATTGGAGACCGAGTCAGGAAGTGTGGTGAATGGTGGGTTGAAGGTGAGTGAAAGTCCCCCAGTCAAAACATGGGGTGCAACAAAGAAAATCAAATGTGTACATGAAGAACTGTGAAGAAATTTGATGTTGGCATTATAGGTAGGAATGACAGTCACACTACATGTGACTCATCACCTTATTGCAGAAAACAATAGAAGTTGAGCAAAGAGAGGTTTAAGGAAATACGTATGAAGTCTACTTCTCCAGCAAGACACAGGAAGTCTTTTTGCTCTGCTTTGTACTGTGTCTGCTTTGGGATGGTGCTCTGGAAAGAAAATAGATTCATTAGATGGGGTTCAAAGAAGCAACAAATGATCAAAGATCCAGAAAATCTGCCCTGTAAGGGAAGGGTCAGTGTCTTGATATTCCTTACCTATTAAAGGAGAGGTGAGAGGAGACAGAAAGGAAGATAATTTTAAAATGTTTTAAAAGTTCTTGCCAATAATTTCTAGTCAAAAAAAGAAAGAAAAACCAAACTGTTATATATGTGTAATCTGTTTTAAATTGAATGGGAGAGGAAGGTTTGATAGTGGACAGTTCTTGTAATGGTGAGTGTAGTTACATGTTAGTGTAGCTTGTTGGGGAGGGGTTGGTGGTGAAGAATTTCCATGTAGGCAGTTTCAAGAATAGTTAAACCAGCAAAGACAAGTAAATGATACCACAATTGATACTAATAAAGATTTGGGCTAGCATGGAAAGAGTGAGTTATACTGATTTTTAAAGTCAATATGACACTTCCAAAATAAATCTTAGCTAGGGAAGACCTACAGCTGGCAGGAATGCTCCAGCTTTGAAGTAGCAATTGCGGTGAAATTAATTTTGAGCAGGGGATTGGGCTAGATGACCCCCAGAAGTCCCTTCTAATCTAAATTATATTAGTTATTCTTGGCATTTGCCAGGTTTATCTCTCCTTATGCCAAGAGCAACATGAAACTGTGTTATATTACTAAATAATGTTGATGTTTGCATGAGATATGGGGGAGTTGTCCTTTCTTATAATATAATTTGATCCCTTAAAATATATAAAATATTTGCTTGTATTTTAGCAAATTCCCTTATCTGGTTATTTTTAATCTCTTACTCTTATTAACAATAAACAACCACTTCTATAGCTAGGAGCCATGAGCATACTGTGTTAGAAAAACATAAAAAAAATCACTTTTATTTTCAAGTGTGATTTTTTTTTTTTTTCCTTTTTTCTTTTCCTTACTCTCACAGTTTGGAGTAGTATCTTACTCAGTAACCTTTTTCCTGCTGTGTAATTATGACTTTATTTGCTGCCAGGATAACAAAAAAGCTTTTTTCATTATTGATACAATCTTTAGGACTAGAATCCTGAAAGTTGTTTCTTTTTAAGATGAGACACTGCTAAGTCTATAATTTAGTTTTGTTTATATTGCACTATATTTTGTTTTCCTGAGCATGGCAGAAAGTGAATAGAAAGCAGTTTCCTTGCTCACAGTACAAGCTTTATTTCAGCTAGTCTCTGCCTAAAAAGCAATTACTCTGCAGTATTTTAGAGCTATGCTTCCAGCTGTTTTTCTAGTTGTCTCCTCAGCTTTCATGCAGCTTTCTGCCTATTCCTGTGGATTCTTCCCACATATGTGCCACCCATCTATCTTACTGCAAACAACAGAACCCCCCCTTTTTCTCTTGTTACGGTATACAATTTTTACTATATAATGCTCAAAAAGAATTTAAAAGTTTCCAGTGCCTATCAAACATAAATTTTGCTACAGTAGCCTGCAGATGCATTGTGGTCTTACCTATCAATGCCATGGACATATAAGTTTCCTCAGGCAGTTCAGAGATGGGCTGAACTAAATCTTTTTTCCATTACAAATTACTTGTGAAGTACTGGTGCCAAAAAAGAACCCTCATCCTTAGTTGCACAGCCTCTGGAGACAAACTTTAGAGGTACTGTTAGAGAGAGATTTGAATAGAACAAAAGTGATGGGATTACATTTGATTTACAAGGTGGTTGTTAATTTGCAGCAATGTGTGAGCATGATGAAGCTTTGATCCTGAGTTGCTTGCAAGGAGGATGAGTTAGAAAGAGTATGTTCTCAGAAACAGTTTGTTCAACACAGTTGTCAAGGCACAAAGAAACAAGGAGCGTCAACAACCTCAACCCAACTAGCGTGTGTGGAAACAATAACCAGACTTCCGCAAGTTTTGTGCCCAGGTGTCCTTGGGTGACTTTATGATGCTTTTATCCCCAGTCACCTGCTCTGTTTCTGCTGGATGTTGAGTTCTGCACCTTTAAGGCTGGTTCTGAGAGCGAAGGTGGGGAGAAGCTGCAGTTTGTTTGCAGAAACTGCACTCGCTCCCCGCATCCTTCTCACAGACTGTGCTGTCTGCACATGGACAGCAGGAGAGAGCTCTCCTTTGCTTTTAGCTAGGTGAGGCAGAGAAGTTCCCAGACTCTGGCTCTTCTTTTTCTTGGAACTCTTCATCCCTGCTCTGAGCTGAAAACCCAGACAAACACTGGGAACTCACACCGTGAGTACCGGGGCGCGGGATGTGGGACTTTCCAGTGCCAGAGGGACTGATAAGAGACTGAGTGAGCTGAGCTACACCCACGACAAGGACTTTCTGAATTTGCCATCTCTTCAGAGCAGCAAGAGGTTTTGTTGTTTAATAATATTCATTTTTTTATGCTTGTGAGTACTTTGCTTCTTAAACAAACTTTTTTTTTCCACTTCTCTCCAAGGAAATTTTTTCTGAAGCGTTAAGGGGAGGGACTGCTTGAATCTGCTTTCTAGAGGGACCCCTTTAGAAGTTCCCTCCCAAATTTGCCCTGAGCCAGGACATCAGGCTATTAAAAATTTCCAAGTGCTGTTAATTTTATGGTTGTAGCACTCCTCTGACCGGTTATTTTTGCTAGATTAATTTTCTTCTAATATAATACTATGTTAAACAATTGGCTGTAGGTCAATAATAACTAATCTCTTTTTAGTTTAGGAAGCTGGGTTTTCTTGCTGTAGTTCCTGCCGAGGCGGAAAAGGAATGGTTTAAAGTAAGAGCATCTTGATTTACATGTACAGAAACTCACTGAGTTACTGACAGTTCTGTAGTAGAAACAAATCATGTTAAAGCGTTTGGAAGCTTTCAGGCTGTCAGAAATAGTTGATTTTCCTGTGTTCTACTTTGTTGTGTGCTGTGTTTCTTTGCCACATTGGACTCTTAAGTTAATTATACTGAGGATATTCAGCATCTTAACCCTCAAAAATCTTGAGTCCTGAATGTTCAAGAGTATGTGAGCATATTAATGTGATAATTCTTGGACAAGGTTTGAGACACATACACATGGGTTTTCCTGGATAAGACTCCAATTTCTTCACAGAAATTTTGCCTGGGCAGAAATCCCTTCAGATTCAGAGCCTGCAGCCTGGATGGGTGTGTACTGCTTGCACAGTCATCCTGTTGCTGATGAGGTTACTGCATGACCAGAAGTTCCAATTGTGTAAACACAGATTGAGTGTGCACACTAAGTGACACCTTTGGGAAGTTTTTATGTAAGTGCATATTTGTGATAAGTCATTGCTGAGCAGTTACACAATAGTACTCAAGTCCCTGTGCGTTTGGGATGTCTGAGAGGGGTCAGCCACTCAGTTACTGCACAGTTGGTTGGTGTATATGCTGTGAGTCACATTCTGGAGGATGTGTGGAGGTACATGTGTTGTAGAGTTTTCTTGCATGGAAGGATCAGGGTTAAACATTTTTGCTTTGCACAAAGGTTGTTTGCAATCTCTGTTGATGAGAGAGGCTCTGGAAGAAATAAGGGAGACCTTTTTGGAATTCACGTGTGTACGCACGTGCTGATAGAATAACTGCTTTCTCATAGGCAGAGTTGACTCTCTCAGGTCAGAGCTCCTATTCCCTTGTTCTCCTCCTCCACATTGCTTTACTGAGAAGGCAGTTGTATAGAATGCAATTTTACATTACACAAAGACCCTGACAAAGGGACTAATGCTTTACTCTGTACTTGTAGTATGTTGCTTTAGACCTAACTGTATTTAACTCAGTTTGAGGAAAGTGTTTAGCTTGGAACAAGCTGTAACTGAATGGAAGACTTCTCTTGTCATTCTGTTTTGGGGATCCAGCAAGTAGATGGATTGGGTTTTGTGGTATTTTAGCTACATATAGATTAAAGTGATCAAAGGTTTGAATTGGGTGAAGCTGGGAATTTATTCTTATGCAGGACAAAAATTGATGTTAGGACGTTCACAGAATGTTTATATATACTGTAGTAAGGGCTTTAATTTAAGTGCAGCCCTAAGATAAACTAATATCTTGGATAAGGAAAATAGGATAGCTTTTTTCAAAAATGTAATTTAAAACATGTTTCTGTATCCTCTTTTTCCCTCTGTCACTCCTTTGTAATACTGTTTTAGTCTGGCTTGGTTCAAATTTACTGCGGAATACAAATTAATGTTGTATTCCTCTGAGTTTGGAGGAATACTGTGTGCTGCCACTGCTCACGTTCCGCTAACTGCGTGGGTGCAGAGCTGCTGCAGCACTGCTGCTGCAGCACTGCTGCTGCTGGGGGTTAAAGGCAGGTGCTGTTCAGGGGTAGAAGGTCTATTATGTATGGGAAGACAGACATGGGGAACAACATTAAGGCTTGTGTGTGCTTGGGCTGTATGCTGGTTTTGAGGGCTGGGGCAGAGGAACAGAGGGTCTTGGGGTGTGGAACAGTCTTGGGAAAGAGCATAGGCTACTCTGACAGAACCTCTTGTAAGGAGGAAGAGGGGTAGAAGCTGCTGTAGGGAGTCAAATCTGTGAAGCTGGTATAGATGCAGTGCCTATGTTTGGATTTGGGTGTACCCTCCCGACCTCACAGTCTTGGTGCTTTCCAGGCACACAAACTTACCAGAGTGCCAGGTGAGAGAGGTGGCTTATTTAAAGCTCAAGCAGGCATTTACATGTAACTTGTATGCCTTAGTTTTGGATTTTTCTTTATACTGCTGGTTTAGTCCTTCAAAGTGTAAACTGCTTGTAATTGTGTTCATAGTCATATTTTTGTACTTGGTAATTTTTTTAAATTAGTGAAGAATAGCTCTCTGAGCCTGGCAAGAATCTGTGCTTCTGCTTTTTGCTTTTATCTATACCTGGTTTTGTGATGCATCCTAACTTTTTGTCCATGCTGTTGTTATTGTTTAATCTGCCATAGAAGAATAAGGCAGTAGAGGCTGCTTGCCTTTGTTGTTCATTGAGATATTATAGATGCATTTTTAAAATGGAAGTTAGATGTAGGAGTTTATTGTTGGGTTAGGTTGTTATACTAGAGGGGAATGTTGCCATTTGTGTTGTTTTGGTGAAACTGCAGAGTATGTGGCTGATGCAGTTGACTCTACCCCTCATTCTCAAAAAAAAAGCATTATAGAAAATTGATTTATATACCCCAATAATAGTATGAAAGTAACAGGACAATTAATAATAACTTCTATGGCTTTATTAATTTGCGTCTTTCAAAATTAAAAACTGAATTTGCCATCCAATTTTGGCAAAAATGCAAACTTTTTTGGGAACAAATCTTTAACAAAACACAAACTCCTTCCTGTAAGGAAAACAAAACCTTTTTTTTAGTTTATCTTTATTAATATGATGCTTCTTGGATCTCTTCTATGGGAGTAATTACTACACTGTGCTAGTTCTTCTACAAACTCCTTGTTTCCTTGTTGCAGAGAGGATCAATATGAAAATTATAATTCTGTTCAGAAATGTTAACCCATTTGCAATACAGATGGTGCCATATTTCTCAGTGTTGTTGTAGCATCGGAATGTCTTATAATACTGGTGAAGAGTACTATAGTGGAGAAATAATTTAAAATACGTAATTAGCACAGTGATGTGAAAAATTTAAACCAAAATACTAATTTTCTGCACTGACTATTTTGTAGACTACTTGTCACCAAAAACATTTAAAATTTCACCTTCTTATGCCTTCTGGCATACACATTCTAACGGCCTTAGTCAAGTCTAACTAGAAGCTCAGTAGTGCCTTCTGTAACCTTGTGCAAACATCTTTGTTACTGTTTCAAGGCCATTGTTTTCCTGTTTATGAGGCAACTGAGATTAGCTCAGTCGATTGGAGCATGGTGTTAATAACACCTCATCCTGGCCTTAGACATTTCTTGAGATGGGGCATCCACAACTTCTCTGGGCAACTTGTTCCAGTGCTTCACACCCTCATAGTATAGCATTTCTACCTTGCATCTAATCTAAGCCTACCTTTTTCCAGTTTGAGGCCATTTCCCCTTTCCTATCGCTCCATGCCATTTTAAATGGTCTCTCCCCAGCTCTTTTGATCGCTCCTTTAGGTACTGGAAGTGCTGTAAGGTTTCCCTTCCAGGGTGAACAACCCCCAACTCTCTCAGCCTTGTCTTCATAGGAGAGGCGCTCCTCTGGTCATCTTTGTGACCCGTCTCTGGACTCACTCCAACACATCTGTTCTTTCCTGTGCTGGGGACCCCAGAGCTGCATGCAGCACTGCTGGTGAGATCTCATGAGAGCAGAGAAGAGGGGCAGGCTCACCTCCCTTGCCCTGCTGGCCATGCTACTTTTGGTGAAGCCCAGGACACTGTTGGCTTTGGTGACTACAAGAGGATGAGTCCTGTGGAGCTTCTTGTCAGCCAACAGCCCCAGGTGCTTCTTCTTAGACCTGCTCTCAATCCGTTCTCCATCCAGCCTGTGCTTGAATTTGGGATTTCCCTTACCCAGAAGCAGGACATTGCACGTGGCTTTGTTGGTTTCATGTCTCAAGGCTGTCCAGGTCCCTCTGGATTGCATCCCTTCCCTCAAGGCATCAGACACCACACAGCTTGGTGGTGCTGGCAAACTTCCTGAGGGTACAGTTGGTCCAACTGCCCATGTCATCGACAGAGATGTTAAAAAGTGCAGGTCCCCATACTGACCCCTGAGGGTACCACACATCACTGGTCTCCACCTGGACATTGAGACATTCACTGCAACTCTGACTGCAACCATCCAGCTAATTCCTTACCTACCAAGTGATTAATCTGTCAAAATCCATGTCTCTACAGTTTGGAGACAGGGAAGTTGGGCAGAACAGTGTCAAATGTTTTGCACGAGCCTGGCTATTTGCAAGAGGTGAGAATTAGAGGAAGCTTGAATGATTACCAAATTGGTAATTTTATGGAAACTTGTTTTCTCTTTCAAATCCCTTTCCCAGTTTTAACTTACCAAGTCAACAAGGAGAATCAAACCCCCTTCTTCCACAAATTCTGTTACAGCAGAGAATGCTATCTTAGTAAATGGAATTAGAAATTCAATAGGTTATAAAAAGTGGTATGCAAATAAGTATTTTTCCTTAAAATAAAAAAAAACCCACAAAAGAACTCCCCAGGAATTTGAGACCGGTAGATAGCATGATAACTTAATGTAGGTATATGTGCTTGTTTGTGGAAGGTAGCTGAAAGTATTGTCTGACTGAGATCTGAGGAGAAACATGAGATGTCACAGATGACTTGTAGTCAAAGTGACTCTAAGAGGTCAAATTACCTACAGGGTAATTACATTTGTTTACATGGTCAGCAAATCTGTATTTCAGGTGAAGGGGTTGTTTCTTGTGCTCTTTTAACAGATATGAAAGAAATGTGTTAGGTTGTCAAGGTTAGGTTTTGTTGTTATTTTTAATGTTGAAATTATACCACACAGAGATGCTGATTATAAAGCCACATGCTGTTCAGATCAGATCAATGGTTATGGCTTCTTTGATATGTCCTGTTAGGAATGAGTGTAATTAGCTGCTCGGTGGTTTTTATAAGATACTCTTGTTCATTGATAGCAATAAAATGTAGATATATACGTACATCTAAACTAAATGATGGAGGCAAACATAATAAATGAATGCAACATACAGGCTTAATACACACATTTCTGTGGAAATGTAGAATGGATTGCTTTATTTTAGTATGTTAAATGAACAGTAGACATGCTTTCACCCATTTTGCTTCAGTCCTTCAGTGTTGCCAAGAATGCAGGCTAGCTATTGACCTGTCCTGTATCTTAAATGTGTTTCAGTGTTATGGTTGTAATGTTTGCTTAAACTGGAGCGTTGTGCTTGCTTGAGCAGTGTAGTTACAGTCGTGCCTTTTGTCAGTTAGTTTGAAAAAATAATTGTGGCATAATAATCTTTGTAAAAGCTGTCACTGTAAATTGTGTTTTTGAGGTAATACTGTGATGTTGTTGAAGGTTTCCTCGTTTCTTTTACACTGTTGTGCACTTTAAATCTTGTGTAAGATATGTCAGAAATGTCAAAGTGGGATGTTTTAATGACAGTTAATTGAAGGCAATTTTTTTTTCACTGTAAAGAGTTACTGTCCAGGTTACATGAATTCAATGCTTTGTATACTCAGCTGAGCTCTTCTTTTATCCATTTCTTAGACTGAACTCTTTGTGCAATGAATGTCTACAACAGAAGTTGCAATAATTTTTGTTCTGCTTTGCTTCCTGGGAATGGAATCTATGAGGCTTTTATTTATCCTTTAGTGTTTCTGTTCAGGGATAGAGATGTGTTAAATACTGCTTGCTTATTGTGGGACAGATTTAGCACATTATTTCAGTGACGTTTTTATATCACTTTCCTCTTAAAGAAGAAATGCCAGTAAAGGTGACTGTACTTCTTAGCACTGGGAATAAAGTAAGAACCAAGTAGCTGGAACCTAAAAAGCCCTGAGGTTTATATTCATCCATAGAGTATTGGGCAGTGTTGTTTACTAGTCATAGAAGTGTGAATCCTAGTAAAGTTAATAGTCAGATCAGGACAAGTAATTCGCAAATGTGCAATTGTGCAAGTTTTTTTTTGTTTGTTTTTGTTTGCATTTGGTTGGTTGTGCTTTTTTTTGGTGGGGTATTTTTTGTTGCTGTTTGTTTGTTTGCTTGCTTTTTCCCCATCACTGTAGCTTGCTGTTCTCTGCTTTAAAAGAAGACCTTCAGCTCAAGTGCTACCAATAACTCTTCTGAAGCAAATCATGTGTTTAATTATCCTTATTGTCTGAAGCCAGTGCACAGACAGAGCACCATATGCTTCTGTTGACTTGACCTCCTTATTTGTGGGTGTCTGGATTTTCTGCTATATTATTCTTTTTATTCCTTTATTCCTTGTGTCCAAAGGAACATTCAGACTCTCTGTCAGCCCTCATCAGGGGAGATTTGAATGTGGTGTCATACTAGATTTTATAATATATTTGGAAATCTTCTAAATTGTGACCTTTCTCTACTGAACAAATTATATCTAGAGGCAAAGGTGTGCAATTACATTGGAGACATTTAAAACTGTTCCTGGCTGTTCTGTCGAGTTATGAAAATACTCCTTGCGTAAATCATGCATCAGTTGTCAGAATTCTAGTTTGGTTTCTTTGGCTTTTTAATTTCTTAGATTTTTTTTTTCCTCTAGAAAACTGTTGTATTTTGTGGGTTTTTAGGAAAAAAATCAAACAAACATGATGTACCTTTTCATGCTTTCATTTTGATTGGTAAGCTGCATCATTTTTAGTGTATTTGTATTAAAGACAGAAAAGGTGGAGGAAAAGCAGATTCTCAGATCAAAGGACTGTTTATAAGAAAATTGATTCTGAAATTTACAGTTCAAAATAGAAAGTTGTTACCAGTTGACAAAGGATCATATTCAGATTGCTTTAAGAATTATAGAGAAAACAACTTCAGCTCCTGCTGCAAAGGAATGTTTAAACAAAAATATCTAGACTGAGATTGGATCAGGCCCTGAAAGTTTCAAAGCAAGACTTCAGACTTGTGCTAGTGCACTAAAATTGGAGAGAACAAAAAACATTATTTGATTATAGAGATCCTTAAAGTGAAATGTGAAAAAATTGCAATGAGAAATTAAGTAATTAGAATTATTATTTTATTTTTTTACCTAAGTTAGGAAAACCTGCATAACCTTCCCTCAAAAACAAGCTGTTCTTCACAATGAAAGCTACTTGAAGAAGCACTTTTTAAAATACATGCAATCTTAATTTCTATGTGGAATTTCTATTCCACATTTCTATGTGGAAAGCAAGGGAAATAAAGAGTAGCTCTGACGGATTGTTTTGGTAGATTGAAATAGTTAATTGCTGAAATGACCCATCAATTTGAATAACAAGATTAGGGATAAAAAAATTACTTGCCCACTTGTTTTCCTGCATCTTGATTTTGTTTGTGTGTTTTCTGATGCAGAAGATGTCTTGTCATGATTAGTAGGATGTATTTTTTGGTAAATCATCTACCATATTTTCCTGTCTTTAATTTCACAGAGTATTATACTTACAAAAATTTGCATATTCTCTAATCCCTTCAAAATAATAAAACAGCTTTATGAATAGGCATAGCTACAAACTCTGTAACTAAAAGGCCCTAAAAAGGCCCACAGAATCAAGTGTTCAAAGAGGACTGATAAAATTTGACCTTGAGCAGTTTTCTTGAGAGCTTTTATTTATAGCATGTCTTGTTGTTAGCCTTTACAGTATACTGCTTTATTTGTATTTGCATGGTTGATTGCTTTACTGCTTTGGATTTTATAACTCATCATAGCTTGTTTATGAAAGGTTTTAATTTCACTTTAAGAGTAGGGAAGCTAATTAGCTTTTGTTGAGTAGTCATCCATGGTAATACATTGTAACATTTCAAGGACACCATATATCAGCTTTTAGCCAGTTTTGAGACAAGTCAGAGTCTGATTTGTGAGCATGCTTGAGCTTTAAACTTAGGGGACAAATTTTGGTAACACTTTCTTTACTCTTTACTGTTTGACATTGCTGATTTTAAATATGATTTGTACCTATGTGCAGGTTTTGACACTTGATAATTAGTTCAGCTTGGTACAATGTTTTGCTGTTTTTGTAAGTCTAAATGTCACAGGAGGATTCTGGAACATCTTTAATATCTCTCTTGTGTGGACATAGCTTTTTGTGTGTGCCTGTGTGATTGGTTTGACAATTCCTCTGCTTGCCTCCCCTCGGTCAGACATTTGAGAATGCAGGGCTTCCTTTGTGCCTTGTGAATATCTTCTGAGCTCTGGAGTAATTTCCAAAGGGCAATGGAAGCAATGTTCATGTTATCTCAGTAAATGCCTTTGTCAAAAAAAAGTTTCAGTTTTAAGATGAAGTTTAGACTTACTTAAGTGCTAGAATGGTAAGAATTTTATTTTTTATAGTAGAGAAATTAACATTTTTTTGGCTGACAGTGGAAATTATTTAGTCTGCCACATATTAGCATAGCAGGATTTTAATTTAAAAGGATATCTGCTTTTAAGAGATGGAGATGAGTATTTTATCAGTAATACTACAAATGTGATGGCTGGTAAGGTACTTGGGTATTATGAACCAAGCATGGTCTAAAAAATTCTCGTTGCTTACATCTGTGGGATTGAAGTGCAGGTCTGTGCAGGCATGATCATGACTTACTGGATACTGATTTACTTGATACTACAACTTCATGGATCACATAAAACATCTGATTTTACAGGAAGTGTGGAACTTAATTTTTATACCTCGCTTAGCTCAAACAAAGAAATGTTCCTGTAAGAGCTGTGCCAGATTGAATGGGCTGGCATGCTGACAAATCCCTAATTCACTGAGGAGTAAGCTCCTCTTGCCTCACCACTGACTCTGTATGAAACCCAGGGTAAATGCTCACTGCCAGTTAAGACCTCTACTCTATATCAGCCTGTAAACTGATCAACATCCTTGATGGGAGTGTAATGAATTAATACATGAAGCTTGTTATTGTCTCTGACCCATGGCATGATGGTAACTACTGTAGGGTTTTTATAATGGGAGTAAATGAGTTGTAGAATAACTAATCACAGAAATACCTGAATTAGTACTTATTACAGTGTGTTCTCACAGGTTCAAACATTTATTTAATGGCATTTTAATAACTCTTCAACAGGGTGTACAAAAAAATAAGGCATTTTCTGGGGAACCTGTAACTTGTAAAAGCTGAAAGGGTTGTCATTAGGGTGGGCCATAAACTGTTACATTGGCGAATGTGGGATACATTCCTGTGATACACTGTTGATTTGAATAACGATATAAAGTTTCTCCAGTTGGATAGAGGAAAAGCCCTGTTGTATCAGGTATCCCTTCTCTAGGTGTTTTACTTACTGAGCATGTGTGTACAATTCTTTGTTGCCAAGCAGAGCCTTTTGTCTGTGTGTCCTGTTTAATGAAAAAAGGGGGTGAGGTTTCTCTCATTCAGATGGGTAAAGGCAGACTATATAAATTGGGCCTTCAATTAATTGGCAAAGCTAAGTTCTCTGTGCTTGTCTTTTTTGAGTGCCAAGTCTATGGCTGGTTACCTTTTTGTCTGTGTGGCAGATCCATCACTTTGGGTGTTTAGCTGGTTTGAAGGAAAGCTCAACTGCCCACTTGTGATATGGGAAGGTCATAAAGCTTTTCCTCATCTTGTCTGATGCATCTGCCTTTGGTACAACCAGCCATACTAACAAAGAGCTCTTGAGTAAATTATAGCTTGTCTTTTATTTCTTTAATTATTTATTTATGTGAATGCAGCCACCTTAGTTCAACAATCTTAGTTCAACGTGTTCTATTTTCATTATGAAAATGGCCCACGATTTAGTATGTTTGGGTGATTGATAAGATAAATAACAGCTTGCAAAGCTTTCATACTGCTTTTTATGTTGTAGGCTGTAGTTGTTTTAGCAGACAGTCAAGGCTTTCCTTGATGAATAGTGGCAATACTGAGAATTGCTGAAACATTCTTGGGTTGTGAAAAGGTGTTCAGGCAATTCTGTTTCCTTTTACAAGTGTGCATTCCACTCAGTTTAGAAGTGCGCTCAAATAGTTTCTTCATCATGTTTGCATGTTAGGATAGAATAGACTATTTCAGTGGAAGGGGGAACTACAGCAGTCATCTAGTGCAGCTGCCTGACCAGGGCTGACCAAATGCTAAAACACATTAAGGTCATTGTCCAAATGTCTCTTAAACTCTGATAGGCTTGTGGCATTAAAAAATCTAACTTTGCTGAAAAAGTAACATGAACAAAAAACTAAACTGTTGATGATTTTTATTGACTTTGAAACTATATAGCCTTAAAATTGCTTTGATTGAGTTTCCACGGTATTTTTTCTGTTTTGTTATTCAGTAGATATTTAATTTGGAATTAGAATACAGCAAGTGCTCTGACAGTGTTAGTTATTTACCTGCAATTCAGATTTATGCTATTTCAGTTGAGCTGAAATACTCTGCAAAATGCTTTTCTAAACTCAAACTACAGCCTATTTTCTTATTCCTTTACTTTGATGTCCCTTTTTATCTCAAGGGAAAGCTCTTTGCTGTTACAAAAAGCAAGGGTTGAAGTACATAAACAGATTTTTCAAGAAATACAAAAGCCCAAACTAAGAAATTAGGTGCATGCTAAGATGTTCAGAAACTCCATGTTTTAAAATTTGGAATTTTTCTTCAAATATAGACAACTCTTAAGCAAGTTATGTAGTCAAGATTATCTATGGCTAAGAGGAGAGTGGACTAAGTTTGTAATTTTGGGTTACTGGTGTCTTTTTGGAATAACTTTGTTTTTTTTAACACTTATTTAGTAGGAGAACCATAAATAATGCAGAGGAGGCTGAGAGCTGAGATTTCATCTCTGGTAAAAAACTGGCAAACCACCAGAGTTTCATTTGAATTTTCACTTTTCAAAATACTGCATCAATTTTCAAGAGAGCTTGTCTAAACTCTAGGTTCTGCATATTTAAGAGAACATATTGCAACAAAGGAAAAAGGTTGATTAAGTACTGGTTCAGTTGCCATAGTGTTGGGAGAACTGCACAGCATCTGGCCAGCTGAAGTATTTAGGCTTTAGCTCCTGGAGTTTTGCTGAACCAACTAGAATTTAAGAGAAAAATGATGGAGAATTAATGCTTTCAGTTCTCAAGTAATTTCTTAACAAGGTATTTATTTTATTTGATCTTTCTAGCTTCCAGAGAAAACTGTGGAAAATCTCATTTCAATATAAAACAGTACATTTTTCTTAAATAAAAATACGCTCATATGCTGAAATTATTGGAGACCAAATGTCTTCAATATTGGCTACAGCTGCTGTTAGAGGGATGTTTTGTTTGTCAGAAAATAGACAGGATATGTTTGGTGTTCTTTCATCAGTGCTGTAAGGCCAATAACTTACTGTCTGAATGCCTTCCTTTGTTTTCTTAAATAACTCTGTATTTCTGCATGAGAATAAGAACAGAATTCATAATCCTATAGAAAAAGAATCCTTTTTTACTGATGGTGATCACTGACCTCTGTTTTGTCTGTACTTTTAGGCTCAGTACTCTCCTTTTTACTGTAATAACAATCAAAAAAAGTGTTTTCATACTTCTGGGCAAGAAATCAATTCAATTTCTTTTGCTTTTGGAGAAATCTCTGAACAATAAAACACTAAACGGTCAAATGTGTCTTGAAAATATCAGGTGCACTACTGACCTTTTTGTATATACAATGCTTACAAGTCAGCTTGTCACAGAACAGGGTATCTCGATTGTAAGGAACCTACCAAAAATCATTTAGTCCAACTGCCTGACCACTTCAGGGCTTATCAAAAGCTAAAGCATATTATTACGGGCATTGTCCAGATGCTTCCTAAATACTTTATGCACTCTAGGAAGCCTGTTCCAGTGTTTTACCAACGTCTCAGTAATGAAATGCTTTCTAATGTCCAATCTGAGCATCCCTTGGCACAGCTTAGGACCATTCCCATGTGTCCTGTCACTAAACACCAGGGAGAAAAGCATCCTTCTCCAATCTGCCCCCCTCAGGAAACTGCACAGAACAATGAGCTCACCCCTCCAATCTCATTTTCTCCAAACTAGACCAACCCAAAGTCCCCAGCCACTCCCCACAGGATGGATCTTCCAGCCCTGTCACCAGCCCTGTGTTGCTCTCCTCTGGATGCATTTATAGAACTCCACATCCTTTTTAAACTGTGGGGCCCAGAACTGCACACAGCACTCCAGGTGAGATTGCACCAACCACTGTCTTTCCTTCATTTTGCCTTCATCCGTGGGGAGGGTGATTTTATAATAGAATGATACCAAATTAGTTATCTACCAAGCTTGAGCTCAGTCAAAGTTCAAATAAAAATAGATTCTTAAATTTTATCTTGTAGGCTCATTCTCAAGTACTCAGAAACTCTGAAAAGTCAAATTAGAATATTTATGAACTGCTGATGGCTTAAGGGATGCTTTTCTAAAGTCTGGGACATGTGGTCACTGCTAATGGTGGTGCTAATGGTGCTAATGCTAAAGGACTGTAAGAGTCCTTTCTCCTTTGCTTTCAGTATGTGATAAAATTTGTTGTGTTTGTTTGTTTGTAATAAGTACCTGAGCAGTTGATGTTTGAAGTACTGAAAGTAAGCTAAAGATAAAAGTGTTAAACATTTAAATTTAATGTGTTTCATTTAAAAGTACAGGCAGCCACCAAAATGCCAAATTACACCTTAATCTCCAAAAACATGAAAAGTGCTAGCTCTAGTAGTATTAGATGTAAATGTTTTACATCACTTAAGTTCATATAAGCAAAGAATTATTTTTTTTGTGTTGCTTTGCATAAATAACTAGAAAAATACTCTAGGGTAGTAGACTTAAAATCTTATTGTATTTGTAATCTTAGAATTTTTTTGTTATACTTGGCTGAGTAATATTGTGCCTAATGGAAAAAAAAAATCGCCATGTATTTGTGAAGGATAGGTGCCAGGAGTTTATGTATCTTTTAGAGCAACCTCCTTAACCTAGATATGTCTGGTTGAGGGAACTGTGAGAAGTTGACTACTAGTCTAGTATTTCTTAAAGGAATTAATGCTTTTGAGGTCTCAAGTACCATGAATGCAATACCAGTACAGTTCACTGGAAACATCAGGACTGAACTACTTTGTTAGCTGACACTGGCAAATAAGAATGGCCTTCATGCCAGAAACTCCGAAAAATTTTCCCAGTCTTCTAAGTGCTGCTGACTAAAGCGTCAATTCCTATTTCAAATAGCAGCCTGGATTCAGTCAGCAGTGTGTAGTGTGCCTAGCACTGTGTTGTGGGACAGCATCTGTGTTCTGGGTTTGTTGGCACAAAAGCAATAACCATTTGGTTTTGATGAAAGAAGCAAAATAAAACTGGCAAGGGAAATGTTTTTAAGAGGTAGTGAACTATGGTTTTATTTTTCTGTCTTCAAAACAGAGGTCATTTTAGTTAATTAAGTTTTATAAACATAATTGAAGCAGTACATCCCATCTATCAACAGAAAAAAAAAGAAAAAGAGAATAAATGTAAATTGAAAGAATTTGGAGGAAAAGTAGCCTTATTAACAAGGGAAGTTGACTCTAATTCCTTTTTTGCCCCATGTCATATGTAATATAACAACAGGAAGAGTTTCAAATTACTTGCTGAACTTCTGCTTTCAGACCATTGCAATATAAAAAGACTAGGAATGGATAGGTAAATAACAAAAGAGAGATGTCTGTGGATGTCAACTGAGTGACTGGAATATTGATTATGAGTTACAAACTCACTTAAAATACTCCAGTCAATATCTTTGTATTGGTTGAAGGAGAGTGATAGTGATGATGGTGAGCAGAACATTTGAGGAAATTGCCAATAGGAAGAAGGAAGGATACAAAATCCAGGCCCACTTACTTTACTGGGTGTCAAGGGCAAAGGGAATATATCAGCAAATCAGTTTTGGTGTTTCCATCTCCCTTTTGGTCCCCTTTCAAGAGTATGTGTATGAATTAACATCAGCAGAATTTTGATAAAAAATTTTGTTCTTCAGTTCTCAGGCACTGACCATAATATTAAGTTAAAACTTGGGTTTAAAATTGATCTGTCTGAAATACTGTCAAGTTCCACTCATCCTTACAAAGTATTGAGAGGGGTCTTTCAGAAGATGTAACCTGTGCTTTTGTAAGGAGCCACTCCTGTTTAGCTTCTTAAAATAAATAGTTTGTGGGCATCTGTTCCAAGAAATGGTTCAGAACTGCCTGGTGCTGGGTACTCGGGGTTACCCTGGTCTGTGCTGTGGTGAGGGGCATCCCCCTCACTGCCTGCCCTGCATCCCGGTGTGGTGCAGCTCGCTCTCCCCTCCTGCGCTCTGTAGGTGCTGAGGCACCCAGCTCCTCAGGTGGGGCTGTGCCAGGCTCTGCCTTCCCGGTGCTGCAAAGCCGAGCAGCGTTAGATCTTGTCGGACCTGTCAGTAGGGGCTTGTTTCTGCAAATAACTGGGATTGTGTTTTTTCTCCTTAGAAAAGTTGATTGCCTATCAGCGGGAGTTTCACGCTTTGAAGGAACGTCTGCGCATCGCCGAGCACCGCACACTGCAGCGCTCCTCCGAGCTCAACGCCATCCTGGAGCAGTTCAGGAGGGCTGTGGCAGAAACAAACAGCAGTAAGAATGCAATGAATAATTTTTCAGGTACACACTCTGAGATATTTTTTGTAACTCAGCAATACCAATATCTCTTCTGACTACTATAGTAAACTCAAGAAATTGCTACCAGGAAAGCTAAATGAAACTGTTCAGCAGTGTGAATAAAAAATGTGCAATATGTTGTATCTGGTGTGGGTGGTTTTGGTTTGTTTTTTCCAGTTGTTGTTCTTAATGATTCATCCACCCTTATTCAGTCCCTAAAGTCATAAGAATTGCTTACTCCATGCCTAGCTCCTAAAGTTTGGAACTTCTGGTTACTTATTTATTACATTGACAACATATTTTGACAATTAATTTACATCACTTTTTAAATAGAGTCAGAGGGGAAAAGGGAGCAAACAGAAGAAATGGATGAACTTGAAGCAGTTAAAATATGCTTAAAAGTCAACTGGAAGAAATTAAATCATATGGACTGAAGTGTTGGTTACGATTTGTAAAAAAGTATGGGAAATGGCCTTTTCAATAACTAGTGATTAAACTAGTAAAATCTTCCATAAGTTTTTACTCATTTTGGAGATGGATGGCAGGTTTATAAAAAGGCAGTATTAGAGAAAAACACTGCAATATTCACCTGACTATTGATGTTAACTTCTAAAATCACACTGTTACGGTTTCATTGCTCTGATTTTTCTGGATGGAAAATGAATAACAAATAAATACAAATTTTCTGTATTTACCTGTAGAGGTCTGACTTGGTAGGTTGCAGAAAATTCACTGTATTGGTCTAATAAGGAGTTGAAACCTGAAGGGTTTTGCAATTCAAAAGCCTGGAACAAAATTTTTGATTTTTTTTGTCCAGTTGCATTTGTGTTATGATTTTTTTTCAGGGTTTTTTGTTTTGTTTCATTTTGGGGTTTTTTTTGTTGTTGTTTTTGTGGGTTTTTTTTGGGAGGGGGGAAATGGTTATAATTATAGGCTCTAGTGCTGATGCCACTCATGAATTGCTGTCTGACACTAATGGCCTGATCTCAGTAGTTCCCTGGATCTCCAGGAACTGCACACATAGAGGTTACATTTAGCTTGGTCTATAAATCTTCCTACTTCATGTGTGTGGTTCTGCTTTTAAAGTAAAGCATGGAGGAGATAAAATAATTTTGATTCTGGATTTAGGATTAAGTTATTACACATTTGTTTCTAAAACTGGCTTAGCTTGCTTTGAAGCAATATCCATATAAGGAGTTACTTTCTTCTGATGCAGCTGAAAGTACTAATTCATTTAACATTCTAACGTGTCTAGATCCCAGCTGGGATGGACATCCGCATTTTTCCATGTAGAGCCATAATGGGAAGCCAGCTGAATTACTGAGCTTTTGTGCTCAGAACATAGTATTAGATAGTATTATGAATACTTAAGTGTATTAAGCTTAATAAAAACCTATTTGCTCTCTTTGAAGCTGAAAGAATTCCAGATTTTTTTGTAGATCCTTATTAATTCAAACAAAGAGCTGTCATACTTGGACAGAATTTAGTTCAGGTTTTGCAGATGAAGTTAAAGAAATGTTAGCAGGAAAAGTAAAATGTGTTTGTATTGGAGTCTATCAAAATAGACGTGTCTACTTATGGCATCTATTTACAAAGCTTTTTGCAAGGTTGGAGATGATTAGGAATTTAGTTTCACCTAAAAAAAACTATTTTAAAAACCCCTAATCATACAGAACCAAAATCCACAACAAAACTCATCTATCTTTGTAGAAGCTCTGTTCAGAATCTGAGAGGAATTACACTTATGGCTTTCTTTTTCTTCTCAATTTTATCTCAAGAAATTTTGACTACAGTTTTTACTTAACTTGATATTATAAAGCCTGTAAGTTTTCAAAGATCCATATGCTATCATATTTGTCATTTGAAATGAGTTGTTCTCACACTTGATGCAAGAAAACCAACACGCACAGCAGGGTAATTTTACAAACTGTTATTTTCAACTTTGAGAGCCACCTGGACATACTGAAAGGCAGTTGCACCAGAAAGAGCAAGAATGCTTCTAATGGAATCTAATAGGATAATTCTATTCTAATGGACTAAATTAAATTTGCATTATTTTTTTTTTCAGGAATACTCAGAATATCAACTGTATGTTTAATGCTATTTTATTTTGTATGATTATGTGTAGTCTATTCTAATATGTATTCATAGCTCTGAAAAGTTATTTGCAGTAGTGTTTACTGGATGGGGATGACCTCTGTAAGCAAAAGTGAAAAATTATCTAGGGAAATAAGCCTCCCATTTGATTAATTGGGAAAAAACCCCAACAAAACCACCAACCCCCCAATAAATGGGACATTCTTTACTTCTGTAAATTCACAATAAATCTTATGTGATCAGGTAAATATTAACTGTATCTGTAACAAGGTTATAGGTGCAAAATAGTCTTGGCCATTGTTTATTAAATACAGAATTAAGAAAAGGCTTCCCTTGTAGACAAGATACAATGACACAGAAAAGTGCACAATTTATTCTGGCTTTCAGTTAAGACCAAGCCTGGAATTTTGTACTGTTTACAATTGCTTAAAACTTCATATCGTTTGTTTTCTGCATTACTGATTTCCTGTATGTTTGCAGATGAGACGCTGAAATTGTTAAAAGAGCTAACAAGTAGAAAATCTCTTCAAGTGCCAAATATCTATTACCATTTGCCTCATTTGTTGAAAAATGAAGGAAGCCTTCAACCTTCTGTGCAGGTTGGCCTTGGAAGGACAGGAGGTATGCTGATATGATGGTTATTTCATGTTTTATATCTGGAGGACCTTCTAGTTTTAGAAAAAGAATTTACTGTATTTCTTGGTAGATCAAGGACATCTCATTTAACTTGTGTGATACTGATATCCTTTGAATTCGCACTGAATCCGAGATGAAAGGAGCTTGGTTTCAGCTTTGCTCTTTTCTGCATAATCTCAGTCACACCCCATGTCATGTTAAGGTGCACATTAAGAAGCATTTAGTTTTGATGAATTTTTTTGTAGCTAAAAGGAAACAAAGCTCAAGCATTTCAGATTCTGAGCTGCTAATGGATATATCCCTTTGCCTTTTCAGATTTGTGGGCATCCATGCATGGTTATAATTATTTTAGCTTTGATGTTTCTGTTGTTCTGAACAGTATATTTCAATGTATAAATTAAAAGTTGAGAGAACAAAGATAATCAGATATCATTGCATCAATAAAATCTGGACAGTCATTGGAGGGGAAAATAAATTCAGTGTTGCAGCTACTCCTGGCTTGCATTTTTTCATTACTTCAGTAAGTTTGATTGCTTCTTCTTTTAAGAGAAGGCATGCCTGTATGACAAATGTGTGGACTCAGGCCACAGGTTTATTTTTCTGACTATAAATACCTTTCATTTCAATATTGTTGTTCAGGGAGGAAAACTCTAATAATTCATTATTGTTTTAAGTGAAGTCTGTGTTATGTCCCCCTGGGAATATATGGCAGAAATTTGGAATTACACAATAGGAATTGGAACCAAGTTTATTTAATTAAACAGAGGGAGGGAATTCAGGGTTTCAGGACTTCATGAAGTCTTTCACTCCAGTCCTGCTGCTATCTGCAGTGTTCCCAGTAGGTAGCCAGTCCCGGTTACAGTACAGAAGCAAAACTATGGAAAAGTTAAGCAACACAGGACTCAGATGGCCTGCTGAAGGATGGTGTTAAATAAGATTGTTGCTGGGGATATATTGCTTTGCATTTGTTAGAGATAAGGAATTTCGTTGAGGAACTTCCATCCAGTTCTGTTGTCTTGGACTTGTTTTATTAGAAGAACCAAAACCAGGTGCAAGGAAAGTAATAGAGGTTTTCAGCAGTATTATTTTAAAAGATGACTTCTGAGAAGTTGAATACTCGAATTTTGAAGAATTCTTGTACTGGTTTTATTTCTAAACTTAAATTAGGGAGTTTAATCACTCTTGGTGCACCTTGTCTGATTAATACCGTGGTTGTTGACTATTTCCCCTTGTATTGGGGTTGGTGTGACAACGTTTTGGTAACAGGGAGGCTACAGGGATGTCTTTTCTCAGAGAGTGCCAGCAGCTTTCTCTATGTAGCCAGACCAGCAACACTGGAAAAACAGATTGAAGAGCAGGGGGAAAAAACTGCTCAAGGGCAATTGCAGCTGGAGAGAGGAGTGAGAACATGCAAGGTCAGTGTAGAAGGAGGGGGAGGAAGTGCTCCAGGTGTCAGGGCAGAGAGTCCCCTGCAGCCCATGGTGAAGAGCATGGAGAGGCAGCTGTGTCCCTGCAGCCCATGGAACAGATATCTACCTGCAGCCTCATGTCACAGCCGGTGGATGCCCAAAGGAGGCTGTGACTCCATGGGAAGCACACATGGGAGCAGGCTCCTGGCAGGATCCATGGAGAGAGGAGCCCACAGTGGAGCAGGTTTGCTGGCAGGACTTGTAACTCTGTGATGGACCCACGCTGGAGCAGCCTGTTCCTGAAGGACTGCAGCCTGTGGAGGGGACCCATGCTGGAGCAGTTTATGAAGAACTGCAGCCTGGAGTAGGAAGTGGGAAGGGCTTACATTGGAGATGTTAATGGAGGACCATCTGCCATGTTGGGGGGACCCTGTGCTGGATCAGGGCAAGAGTCTGAGGAGTCCTTCCACTGAGGAGAAAAAAGTGGTGGAGATGTGATGAACTGAATTCCAGCCTTCATTACCCATGCCCCTGTCCTCCTGGTAGGGAAGAGGTAGAGAAATGAGCTGTGAAGTTGAGACTAGGATGAAGGGAAGGGTGAGGGAAAGGTATTTTAATATTTATGTTTATTTCTCATTACTTTATGTTCATTTGAGTGGAATTAACTTCCTCAAGTCTGCTTTGACTGTCATAGTAATTGGAGAGTGATCTCTCCCTGGTCTTGCTTCTATCCACTTACTTTACATTTTCTGCTCTCTGTCCAGCTGAGGAGTTGAGTGATAGAGCAGCTTTGGTGGGTACCTGGTGTCCAGTCAGGATCAGTATACCACAGCTACACATTAGTCTGGCATGTCTAGGGCTGGGGTTTTTATGTCTGCTTGTTTGTTCTGAGAATTGGTGTTAACTGTTAGTCATGCTTGTGATGTTGGGTAGCATGATTTTAAACTATTTTAAATTACTGTTATCTCCACCTTTTAATCCTTTGCATTTCTAAAGCAATGCCTCATTGCAAGATTTTTGTTTTCTATCTTGTGTATGCCATCACTGAAAGTACCTTTCTGGTTTGTTTGATTTCAGTTTCCATTGTAATGGGAATACCTACAGTGAAAAGAAAAGTCAAGTCTTACCTTACAGAAACTCTCCACTCCCTTATTGATAAGCTGTCCCCTGAAGAAAAACTGGATTGTGTTATGGTTGTCTTTATAGGAGAGGTAATTGCTTCAATTTTTTAATATGTTCTCTAACCTGCCTTTAATCCCAAGTAACACTCCTTAAAGGAACTGATGAGGATCTACTTTTTCTTCAAGATGCAGACAGATGACTCTCTCCTTCCAGGAAAAGGAAAGCGTCAGTCTTGGGTTTCTGAGGAACAATCCTCAAGAGCCCAGCTTTTTCTATTTATCAGGGGAATGGCAGCCATGGATTCAGTGGCGTGGTTATTTTGCAAATCTTATGTTTATATATAGTGACAAAGATGTGCTATTCCTTCAACAGAAGAAAAATGGAAAATGGAAAAATGGGAAGAAAAGGAACTCTGTTGTAGGGGAGAATGTCTCCCATTTTCTTTATGCTGCTGCTTATTCCTCTGTCAAACGAGTGCTGCAGTTCGAGATGGGAGGCACAGATTGTTATTGAAATAATTTTCTCGGCAATGTTTGAATGTGGATGTTTGAAGCCCAGACCTTTTTAATGGATTAATTCAGTGTTCAGTTGTACTGTTTGTTCACTTTGGCTCTGATTTAGTGGAAATCAAATTTAGGAAAATGATAGAGTACTTTCAGAAATAATTCTGTTGGATGCTGGGAATTGCATGTACCTATTTTGCTCTCTATGCTTTTCTCAGAAATCTGACTTGGACAGTGGGAAATTTATATTTATGTTTGACCTTCATCCATCTTACTGTAGTGTTCTGCTGAAACAGTCTTTTATAAGTCCCACAGATGAAGATTCAAATCCCCAATTATAGCTCAAAATGATTTTAATTTAGTGAGCCAGTGTCCATTCGGGGATGAATCAGTGGAAAATCAGTATTTTAATACTTCTATTATCAACATATTTTAAAACTTTCCTTGGAAAGTTTGTAAACATTTTGCTTTTATCTGAGAATTGTTTCTTTGTATTTTCTAATGCAAATTGGTCTATTTTCTTTTTCTTGACAGCCAGTCAAAAACCATCTGTCTGGATAGATACTGCTTTTCTGGGGAAAAAAAATAGATGCTTTTAAAACATTGCTTGGTTGAGAATATCAGTGGAACAGAATTCTTCCTGAATTACTGGACTGCTGTGTTTTCTTCGCTGTGTTAGTTAGAGAAATTTTATTGCCTATGAGTGTGGCTTCTTTTCAAGGTTTAAAACTGAAGTTTCTTTTGTTTTGCTTAAGGAGGTCTGAGCTATGAAGACTGTCTGTTATCATTGGATTCTCTGTCTTTTGCAAAATTTGGAATAGGAGTGAAGTGTCCCCAGCTGCACCATCTTTTGTTGTATTAGACAATCCATATTGCTGTACATGGGCTTTCTATAGCTGGAAACTTTCTTCATTTGAGGTGGTGTGGAATATTCTCACCTTGGCAGTGATTCTACAGAAGTGACCACCTTCACTAAAACGGAACATTTTAACATGGGAGCTACTGCTCCTGTGCCCATGGAAAGTTGTGTGGTTGGCTCTGGAGTGGGGTACAGTTACCCACTGTGTCTTACCTCTTTATTCCACTTTCAGAGCCATTCTTTGTGCTTATTCAGGTACCTCTTTTGGGCACAGCAAGTCAGGAATGTATGGGAACATTTGAAGAACCCAAGTTTAAATTTTTGTTCTCTTGTAAATGTTTGCTAGATTTGCATTTCTTTTTCTTTACTCCATCCAATTTATTATCTTTCCTTCTTTATTCTTGGACCATGTTTTTTATTTCCTTAAATCTTACTGTTTGCTTTGTAATTGCTACAGGGGACTCTCTATATGATTAATATGGTGCATTGAATACTTCATCCTGAATTATGCTGTGCTTTTTCTGAGTTGCTCTGTATATTTCAGTTTCCTTCTGCAAGATGGAAAGTGTGGGTTTATTAAGCATTTTCTCTGGCTGTTTGAAGGAAGGCCTACTCCTCTGGTAGACTGCTGTTTCTCCTTAAACAAAAAGAAAGGCTGTGTCTTTTAAAATAGCCTTACCTGTGGGGTATCGTAGCCTGAAATGCATTAGGCTGTTGCTGTCATTAACATGTGCAATAATAAAGGCTTATTAAAAATACATTAGAACTTTGACCAACTATGCTTATATTAAAAACTATGTCAAAAGTTTCTAAAAAAAGGTATGGCCTCTGCTCAAACATATGTGCAGTTTAAGTACAGCAAGAAATGGTCATAGGGTGAAGTTATGTAATTTTGCTAATAAGCTTTAAATTACTATCTGTGTGTTGTCTATAGCTTGTAGCAACAACAAAAAAAGGAGCACAAGACTACAAAAATGGTTTTAGAAGAAAATTACAGGGAAAAAGCATTTAAAAGGGATTTTAGTATTTTTCTTGCTATCTTTATTTCAGAAATCAAATTTACAGTTTTTAAGAAGCATTGCTGGGAGCCATAGTCGTGGACTGTAATCTCATTGTGCTAAGCATGCTACAAAACTCTTCTAATACTGCTGTTTTTTAGTAGTTCAATCTCACTCGTTTCTTGTAATTTCATTTTTTTACTAGAAAACAAATTAGAAGGCTAATGGCATTCTGCAAACATCATCAACAGTGTAAACAGAGGAGCTGGTAAATATAGATGCATTATGGTTACTAAATAAAAAGATCTGCATATTCATTTACTGTATGGATATTTCTCAGTAATATAATTGTACACAGTAAATTCCCATACTGGAACTTAAAGAAACTCAGAAATATCTCAGCTGATGTGATAACTAATCACCAATTTAAATAATTACTAGAATTGCTTGACAGTAAACTGTTCAATTGTCCTAGTTACTGACATATGTCTGTGTTCTCCAATTAGTTAGAATAACTTTATGGCGGAATAATTTGCAGGTATTCATTAGGATGACTAATAAATAGGTATGATTCATTATTCCTTAATACTTCAAAATCTTTTTATTCCCCCTCACTATGTATCTAGTTCCTAGGTCATATGCATTGAAAACAAACGATTCAAATCTCATTAACCTGTTTTGTATGAGAACTTGTTTTCAGCATAAGCCATAGATTCTAGGTTTAAGAAACCATGAACTCGAGGTTAAAATTGTTGTCTAATATTTTTATTTAATAAGGTTTGCAATTAACATAGGAAACATGGTTTTGAAGTACTTTAAATGATCATAGTGGAACAATAGACATATATACACACACAACTGAATATGAGAGAAATTAGAATACTTTCCTGGTATCTGAACAAAATGTTGGGTTTTTTTCTGTGGGGAGATCTTATTTGCAATGAAGAAAATGCATCTTAGACTTGTTCTAAATATATCAGAAATTGTCAGTCCACTTCATTAATCAGAGACTGCACTTAGCACAGTCTTCTGTACAAACAGTAATCAGTGCATGCTGGAAAGACTATAAGCCTTTGATTTGACCAAAAATATCAGAAGGACAAATCATTTTAGGAAAAATTGGAAGACACTACAGGTATGCAAAAGCATTTTTTTATTTCTGTGTGCTGCTGATTACATTTGACTAGGTAGTAATTGACCAGCAATTTGTTCCTGGAACATTAGGCCGCAAAGTATACTTTCTTACATATTCCGTATTTAAATCTTACTCTGTTGTTCCATGTACAGTTCAGTTAAGCTGTAAGAATTTGCATATCTTGATTATCTTTTACTGTCACTGTGTTATCTCTATGTAAACAGTGTCTGCTAAATTAAAAGATGCTGATCTTTAATAGTGTTTTCTCTGTGCTCCATCTATGGACAATCGTTTTTTTATCTGTTATTTCTTTGGAAAAGTTTCTATCCTGATTAGGTCAGTGTGACACAAGCACTCAGCAAGGTACCATCCTGTGCACTGATACGAACAAAGTTTTAGCAAATTAAGGACTGGGTCAAATCTTGCTGAACCTGTTTTGCAGGTATTGACACTGCAGTACAATATATAAACCTTCTCCACAAAATAAACAAGCCTGTATTTTCACCTCTTCTTGCTCTGGACCTATAATATAAGAGAATTACATTTCTTTCTGATCAGCAGCTTTCTTGATAGAAAGCAAGAGAGTATTTTGACTGTCTAGCTCTCAACCTGAATGTATTAGCATCATCCCAGCTACAGAGATGTTCATGCTTTCTGCTAATTATTTGTAAGCTGCCCCTTCTTAGAACTGCCCTGGAGAGTGTATTCCCAGTCTTGGAAAGATCTGACCTTGCATCTTGAGTTGGAGAAAGTCTAGTGTGTACATACATATGTGTGTGTGTGTGTAATGTATATATACTTTAAAAAAACTCAAAGCTAATCAAAGCTGTTATGTCAAGATACATTATCTACACCAAATAATATTAAAGGCCTACACAGATGGGAATCTTTGTTTTGGACATCTCACTCAAAATTGATCCAGATGAACACACCTTCTTGATACACTGCCAGCTCTTGTATCTGAAATAGTAGCTTGACCTGTCAGTGAGAATTTGAGATATTTATTGTTATAGTTGATATTTATTTGGTTTTGCAGTCCCTACTCCTTTTTCACCTAAGCTTTAGTACACAGACGTATGGACTGCTGATACTGGGCATCAACATAGCATTTTATGCTCCTCTTTCCATGTCAGTGACTAGCAAAGTTTCTATAAGTAATGAAATCAGTGATAAAAATCTTTCTTAAATCTAAGAAAAGGTCCTTGACAGGGTTTGAATACTTAAATGTACCTGCAACAAATTTGGTATCTCAGCACAAAGATAAAATCCAGGATTTTGCTCTTTCCCCAAGACCTAGATTTGCATGACTGAAATGCTTCTCTGAGATACTTGCTGAGGTGCAGCTGGGCCACAATAACTACCTGATGCTTTTGGTAAGGGAGCTTACTGTTGATAGCCAGAGTTGTGTCTGATGTCTCTGGTGACATCTAGGGTATTTTTGAGGTGGGAAGTAACAGTAATAATCTAATTTCAGAAGCATTGTAGCAGGTGACTTCATACTTGTATGGTGGACTGAATTGGCACTGAATTTTGGACAACACTATCAAGTTTTGCTATAGTTGTCTGCCTTGACCTAAAAATTCCTTCTATCCTCCAAATAAAGAGCACAAATTATAGAAGATTACTTTAGACTGTACACAACAACTGCCTGTCTTCTGGAAGACAAGCTGTCTAGACCATTTCAACAATGTACAGGCTTCCCCAAGGACAGCAAAAGGTTTCCTATGCTGCAAGGCAGCATATGCTGCTTTCTTTCAGACTCCACAAAACTAGTAGTGGCTGTATGACACCAGCATAACTTGCATCTGAATGTCTGGTCTTGAATTGTAATGTGATGCTTTTTGCTCTGGCTGGCCTTCTTAAAAACTCAGCTTGTTCTTTGACAGGCTGTTGTGGTTCACAGCACAATCCATATGGATATTTGCCCTCATGATTGAGGATCAGACAGGCAGGGCACAAGGATAGGGAGAAACAAGAGTGGAGTGGTACAAGAGTATATTTGTATTCCTGCAATTGCTGCCAAAGGCTTTTGCGTCGTGAAACCCTGTCCTGAACTGCATTGGGTTAATCATAGAAATGACTGGAGACAGAAAGAAATTGCTTGCCTGTGTGGTAGAGGGGAGAATTTCAGTAAGGGAGAGATGAAGTCATTAGCTCATGTAGGACACAGGCTGCATTTTGCTTATGTAACATTAGCTGGTTATGTTATGACAGTATTCTCATTCCCGTTTCTTGCTTTGCATCTTGGTCTCAAGTTCCTGTATTTAACTTTAGCTCACTGCTTCAGATTCGAAAGAAGACACTGTATTCCTGAATATAATTTTTTTCAGCTGCATTTGTTGAACTCTAAAATATGATACTACCTTTTTCCACAGGTTTTGCTTATATACATACACTACTGCAACCACTGGAAGCCACTGCACTTCTATTCCTTAGGGCTTTGTCTTCACTGCATAAATATCCCAAAATAGTTCAAATGCCAAAGTGGCTGATTTTTCCTATGAAAATTTTGTGCCTTGTATATAGGTAATGATACTTATATGTACTTTTACTATTTCAATGAGAAGTTTGCCTTTTCTGAAGACTGTAATTTTATATTGTCAAATGAAATATGTGATAAAATTATCCCACTCCTATTCTATGGGATGATGAAAGATCAAAAAAAATTGTAATTAGTAAGCAATTAAATGATCACACTATGCAGATTAGCATGCTTGTTTCTCAGGGATTTTTTCATTCTTTGAAAGGTATTCTTGAATTATGTAAGACTTACCTCTATTAAGAGTTGAGATCTGGATAATCTAACGGTCTAGATAAATTTCCAAGATGCTGAAAGGCCTCAAGGGCAAGACTTTGGGGGAGCAGCTGAGGTCTCTTGGTTTGTTAAACTTAGAGGAGAAGACTGAGAGGTGACTTCATCACAGTCTACAGCTTCCTTGAGGTGGCCAGTGGAGAGGGAGATGCTGATGTCCTTTCTCTGGTGACCAGAGACAGGACATATGAAAATGGTGTGAAGCTGCATCCCAGGAAGTTGAGACTGGACACTAGGAAAAGTTTCTTCGCCGAGTGGTCAGTCACAGGAATAGGCTGCCAGTGTAAGTGGTCATGGCACCATGCTTGTCAGAGTTCAAGAAGCATTTGGATGATGCCTTTAGTCATATGGTTTAGTTTTAGGTAGTCATTTCAGGAGCTGCATGTTGGTCCTGTTGATCCTTTTGGGTCTTTTTTAGCTTGAGAGATTCTATGGTTGCATTTTTTTTTTTTTTTTCTATGCATCTACCACTTAGGACAGTAAATAAATTTAATATTATAATTTAAAATAATTTTAAAACAATTTTAAAGATGCTATGGTTTTTCTTACATTTTTAGAAACAGTTTACCTTCTGTCATTCTTGAGGTTATGAAGTCAAGATTTAACCGTATGAAAGGGTTGATTCTTAAAAGTAGAAATCTTGGTTTTGTAGGACATTTGGCTAGCTGTTCATCAGAGCTTTCTAACATCTCATTTTGTCTGCTGGCTAATGTATTCTGCTGCTTTGCTGTGCACACACTCACTCATAAAAATCAATAAAGAAGACTGGGAAGTTCACTGCTGCTCTGGTTCTTTCTGCATTTGTTGAGAATAATGATGTCTGTTCAGACAAATGTTAGAATAATCACAAGCTTGATGTGCAGCCTCACCGGCACTATAGAAAAGCACTTTAGACAATTGCAGTACAGTATTTTACAAAAACAGAAGAAATCTTAACAATTTAACATTTATTTCACTGGCGATCTGCAACTTTAGTTTGTTCTACAACAGACTGAGGCCATTTATAAAGAGAGATTTATCAAAGTATTCCGCATACATTTCTCATCAAAATTGTTGATGTAAAGAATTAAACCTTAGAAACAGCCATGTTCACTGGCTTATGAAACTCCACAGATCTTGTAAACTAGAACCTTCTTTTCTTATTGAAAGTTTAGATAGGCTCAAGGGGATGCTAATGAGGTACCTTGAAGATGAGTCTACTGAGGAATATTAAATACACAAAATCACATCTGTCTCAGGAAGTAACCTGAACTGAAAGTAGTTGGAGCGTGGATGGTAGCAGGAGGGGGTGCTGTATGTGCTTATCTTGTTCTTATTCTTAATTTTGTATCTTTTCACTGCTGCCTTTGCTGGAAGCAAAGTGCTGATGGGGATCCAGCCTTGGTCTGCTGTGAGTAAGGGAAGAAGTCTTACTTCAAGTGTTTTGCATTCTCTTGAAGATCAGTAATTTCATGTGACTAGGAAGAAAGAACAGGCCAAAAGACTTGAACTGCTCATGCTAAAATAACCGTCCCTGTTCTCAGAGATCCACTCACCAGGACAAAGTTGTTTGTAAGGCTTCATGTGAGTCATTGATAAGATGCATCTTTGTGGCTGGAAATGTTAACTCTAACAGAAGAGGCCTAACAGAATTTTGTTCTTACTTGCTTTAAAGGGATTTAGTCTTAAAATGTTAATTTGTTCTTCTTTTTTATGGGTCCAGAATTCCTAGGGATTTCTTTTACTCTTCAGTCATAGGAGTTTTAGTAAGAAAAAATTGTAATTTTAGTAATGCCTTTGGATTTGATAGACAAAAGCATTCATAACTGGTATCATTGTGATCACCAGCAACATTTAATTTCAGTAGTTACAAGCAGCACTGATACCATGAAATAGATTTTAAATTGGTCAGGTCCACTCCAAAGTTGACCTGTTATCTACCAGATGATTTTCACTAGAAGCCTAAAGGACAGGTAACCCATTTTCTTTCTTAGTGGCTTCTTTGTATTAATCTGGATTTGTCTTGTCCTGTTTAAGATTCTTGGAAATGAGCAGTCTTGTGTCCTTCAGGTTGATAAAGAGGACCTTGTATCTTGCATTGTCAAGGCAGTAAACACTTAATTCCTTTAAAATGGAGAATAGATTTTGATTAATAATGGATTTTTTTTTTCCTGTTGCTTTTAAGCTGCTGACTGAATTTATTGATACTGCTTGATAGATTCTTAGATTTAATTTAGCTATTCCAGATTTCCTTCCATTGCTATCCTGCAAAATTTTGTCTACTTAACTCTTCCCGTGGGTGTAGTCACAGCTTGATGAAATTTGTTGTGTATTCTCATACTTATTTCATGATGCTGTGTGAATTAACTTAAAAGTGCCACCTTCTTGGGACATGTCCGTTCCAAAGGGTATTGGCAAAGATCCTATTTAGTGTTAGACTGGGCAATGGGAGGAGTTGATTGTCTCTTGAAGTTATGATCTGGGAAGAGGACAGTCGTCAATCTGAGGGGAAGGGCTTTGCATTGAAGTCCTGCTTCTCAATCTCATAAGCTGCTGGTAGATATAAATACAACTGCATATTTAAAAATTATGGCAGAATACCAGTGTTTTAATGCACTTG
The DNA here is from genome assembly GCF_030490865.1 of Poecile atricapillus. Classification (NCBI taxonomy): domain Eukaryota; kingdom Metazoa; phylum Chordata; class Aves; order Passeriformes; family Paridae; genus Poecile; species Poecile atricapillus. Next base: position 31,295,949 of record NC_081249.1, read on the forward strand.
ATCATGTGAAAAGTGACATCAACTCTTCTAATCTGCATTCTAATTTTTCATTCTAAAAGTGTCATCTTCTTTTTCATTACAGTGATACAGTGATTGCTGATTGAAAAGTAAAGATTGCCTATTAAGCCAGCAGTGGTATTTTCTGTATCTTATGTTCATAGCAGCTAGACTAAACCTTAACTTTTTGTGACAGCCAAGACTACAGTAGGAGGTTGGAAGACTTCAAGCTGCATCTTTTAAATTTGAGCCTATTGTGATTGCAGTTCTGACTGGGGAAACTGCCAGCCTTTCATTGAAGCATGCAAAGAAATAGTGGGAAATAGGGAAAAAACACTCTTATTCTGGACTTTTTTTTTTCTGATTGTGATGTTTTCTGTTTTTACAAGCAGTAACAAGGTTACTGCAGGTAACCTTGGTTTTACAAGCAGTAGCAAGGCTTCGTGGTAGACTGGAAAATAGGTCAATACTATGTTCCCATTAAGGAGTTGTGCAATAAGGCAGGGCCTTGCGATCAAATATATGATTCCAGTTGGCATGAGGTTTGGCATTTATTTTAGTCTCTAGAAAACTGAATAGAAACTAGTTGTATTTCTGCTGAGTGTGTGTATGTATATATATATATATATATATCTCCTATATTTTTCTATGCAGTTGTGGTATGGACTGTATTAGAAGTGTTGGAGTTCCTAATGCTGGACTGGGTAATTGAAATTGGGCATTCCAACTGAAATGCAAATTTTTGTCTTTTCACATGATGATTGAACTGCAGTTTCTGTATTTTTAACGTTTAAAAGGTTTTGAAAAGAGAGAAAAAGAAATGCTTCAGTTAAAGATGGATATACTAAAATTATTTTTAGATAGTCATTAGGTTACTGTGATTTGCAATGGTTACACAAAACAGAAAAATCATGTCCAAGTCCATTCTATTAAATGTGTATGAGCAATCCATAAAAGTATTTAAACAGTGATATATAAAGGTCCATATGGACTTGTGAATCTCCTTGCATGGAACTCAGTGCGAGATGAGTTTTAAATTGTGAGCACCGTACCACCTTTCTAGAACTTCTGCCCCAGCACTTAGGGAGGAAATATGTATGACAAAATTATGAGAAATGCTTTCTACTTACATGTTCTTGTGGTATTAAAAACCTGCTTTTGGAAGAAATTCACTGCTGTTGTTGTCCTTTTTGAATAGCATGCATCACTAGCATTATGCTTGATTTCATAAAAATATATCTTTAAAAATAGAAATGGTGATTTTTTTTTTAAGAACGAAGGGTGAGCACCTTTATCCAACAAGATTAGCAGTTTTGTAGAAAGGGTACGGAGGGATTTATTCTCTGTGTATAATCCTTTAATGATATCCTGTGTTACAAATTCATCAGAAAAAAATATGAACTGTTCCTTTGTTTCTGGCATTTCAAAAACAACTCTTTCTCCAGAATCCTCATGAGCCAGAATCCGGGTTGATTTGTAGACTATTCTTTTCAAAAATGTAAACAGTATGTCAAATCAGTAGATTAGTAAGTATAACAAAGACCAGGGGTTTCAGTCACATTTATGAGTTCACAGATTCTTTTTTCTTGGAATGCATGTGTGCAGCCAGGTTGAATAATTGTCCAGTGCTAGCAATTTAGATGATCTAGACTTTTCTAGAATGTCATGATTTGTATTTTCACCAACAAGTAATTTTTAGAATTGTTGCATGTATGAGAACTGAGTGATTGATAGGATTGGTAGTCCCTCAAGTTTAGTCTCTGATGCAAATAAATGATCCTAAGCAAAAAGGCAGCAGGCTCACTGCTGTCTGTGGTTAGGGCATTTACTTTAAATGCAAAGCTTAGGAGATTCTTTTGAAAGAAGAATGTATGTGTGTGTGTGTGTTCAATGCACTGTTTTCCAGAATGATTTCATTGGTAGTATTCTCGTATATGTTATTATTATTATTATTATTGTAGAACAACAATTTGAAGTTCTTCCTACACAAACACTCTGCAATCATTTTGTCATCAAGAGTGTGAGTTTTAACAATTTTCTGTTAAGTGCAGATATGATATAATTATTCTTCTCTGTTTACAAAAAAAATTCTCATATTAGAGATAAGACATAGTTACATGTGTGATGTATTCTTTCTTGTATTGCTCCAATATCTTACACAATGAAAGTGATTTTCAAGGACAACCACCAGCAATGTTTATTTTACTTTGTTCTTTTGACATGTAACTCCAGAACTATCAACTAATCTATTAATTTTTTTGTTTGTTTTCCCCAGACTGATCTTGATTATGTTAACAGTGTTGTTGCAAGCCTGGAAAGAGAGTAAGTTGTAGTTTTATTTGGGGATTTCTTAGTTATTGATGATAAACTAAGTCAGGTTGTAATAAGCAATTAAAAATATTCTGAAAATAAGAGATCATGCCTTTTTGTTTTGTGGAGCTTTGGACTTCTGAATAAAAAAGTAAGAGATAACAAATTAAGAAGCAGTGATTTCAGTCAAACTGTAAAACAGTAAGTGGGATTAAATTATTTGATGCACCATAAATAGATGGGATTATTTAAACATGAACAGAAATTTGTGACATCTGTGTTAGGGCCTTTTATTCTCTATGTTCAAAGAGAACTGCAGAAAAAAATTACTAGGTTCTGAGAAAACACCAAAAAAATGTTTAGAATGCAGTTTGATTCTGATTGGCAAGAGGCAATAGTGCTCTGAAGGACATGCTAAGGAAAACAACAGTTTTTTCTATACTACTGTTCTTTTACATGCCTCATTTGAGCCAGTCCTCATAACCAGACACAATAACTGTTCCAACAGAAAGTGAGCAGGAACTGCAGGACTCAGAATCTCTCTGAGTGACTTCAGAATGTTTCTGTTGACAGGTTTTCTACAGAGATCAGTTCTGGCTTGGTGGAAGTAATAGCCCCTCCTGCAACATATTATCCTGACTTGACAAACTTGAAAGAAACATTTGGAGACTCAAAGGAGAGAGTGAGGTAGGTTTATTCCCCCAGATCTTTTCCCATCTCCTCCCACACCCACACTTTTGTTGTTTATAAAACGGCAAGTGGGATGTGAATTCTTGAAATGTTTTCTTACTGTAATTCTTGCAAGTGTGGGGATGCTAAAAGTGCTCTGTGAATCCATCTCATTCCTAGCTACATGCTGTTCTGTGCATGATCAGAGCCTATGCTTGATTGAATCTATTTAGTGTTAAATTTTGGGAGGAGAACTGAGACTTTTGATATACTTTTATTCCTGTATGTGGACTCTTTCATTTGCTGTTTTTCATCGTGAAATACAGGGTAAAACCCAGTAGTTCTTGTTGAATTACTATTTTAAATGCACATGTGTTTGTAGTGAAAGCTATGGTAGTTGTCACAAAGTCAGGTTTAAGTTAAACCAATTTGATGTCTGTATTAAAGCATAATGTGAAAGCTTTGTTCCTTTTTTTTTTTTTGAGACGGTGGATTTCCTGAGGAAACAGTGCCAAAAGCAGCTGTCCTAACATTTCACTAACATGTCATTCTTCATAATGAACTTTACTTTATATTGTCAGTATGTATTGAAATAACCTTTTTTCATAAACCTTAAGCTTTCAATTTAATTTCAGATGGAGAACAAAACAAAACTTGGATTATTGTTTTCTTATGATGTATGCCCAGAAAAAGGGGGTTTATTACATTCAGGTAAATTTCTCTTCTTTATTTTGAGACAAGTTTTCAAATGAGTCTCCAGAAATTATGTTGTTGGACACATCAGAAGGACCAACACAGAACAGAGAACTTGATCCCATCATTTAAAGAGGGCATTAAGTATGGTAGTTATGGTATATGGAGAAGTAATTTGAGGAGGACACTGTCTCACTGTCTCTGAAGTAGAAAGTTATTTATCCTATGTCACTTCTCTTAAGATGCCTAGGAAAAAAAAAAAGAAGGAATCCAAGCAGCTTAAACACTGTTTTTCCCTTGTCCTCAAAATGAATTATTGTTGAGTTGCCTAGGAAAAAAAAAAAAAAAAAAAAAGCCAGCGTAGTTTTTAGTGGAAATGAAGCTAAAATCTGTTTTTATTTTCTTTTAAAAGTGCAGTGTCACTTTAATATGACAGTTGTGTATAGACATGGGATTTTTTTTCTCTTCTTTAAGAGATTTCCAACAACAGAGTTAAGCAGTTCTTCAGTTTAGCTCAGAATTATTCCTATCATGTGTTTCTGCTTTGAAGTAGAAATCTTACCTACAGGTATTGCAGATTTAGTAACTGCACTAATGATCTTTATTTAGATTTGGTGCCTGTGTCCTTGGGGTGTAAAGTCCCACACATCTCATCTAGTTTTCACAAAGCTATGCTGACTCCTCTCTGAGAGCTGTTGGAGTCTCAGCTCTCTGGGAAGCTGCAGAGCCAATAACATGTGACAGTCTGGTTTGATACTGGAAGTGGCACAAATATTAGTGCCAGCACAAGGGGGAGGGCATGACTGCACTGTGAGAAAGGACAGGAGAAGCAGGGTCCCTAGTGCAGCAATGACCTGCACTTACTGTGAATTAAAGGGATTGCAGCACCCCGTGTTGGCAGTTCTGCAGCCTGGACTAGGTGATTATGGACTAGGCCCCTGTGCTTCTGTAGGACAGGTGAAATGAATCCTACCTCTGCAGATATTGTGTCTCTTAGCCTCTTGTCTCAGAGGAGAAAGTCTTTCAGTGCTCTTACATTTGTGAGTAAACACTCACATTTCTGTACAAATAATACAGATATTGAACTTGTTCTGATGATACCACTTAGACTAACATTATTTCATGGATGATTTTTCCTTTGAAGAAACAAGCTGGAAAAGTAGTGTTCTAAAGTAAGAAGTCAAGATGTGTTTGTGGATTCTTACTACAGAAGGATTTTGTATTAGTTCTCCACAAGTAGACAGACTGATCCCTAAAATAATTATTCCAGGCTATGGTGTCTGTTTTACATCTGTGCTAGCGTTAGAAATACATGGCTATGTGTTAGCAAATTAAGTCAGTATTTCCTAGCTGTACTTTTTTCTATTGCTTTGCTAGTGCTTTTTTTTAATATTGATATCACTTCTACCTTCCTCTAGCTTGAAGATGACATTGTTGTCAAGCAGAATTATTTCAGCACAATAAAAAATTTTGCGCTTCAGCTCGCTTCTGAAGATTGGATGATTCTAGAATTTTCTCAGCTGGGTTTCATTGGTAAGGAAATGTTCACTTTTGCAGTTTGAAAGAACACATTCATACTCAGACTGTGAATTAATAGTGATCTGACTTCCAAGCTATCTTCTTTTGCTGGAAATAGACCAAAAAGTAGAAATTCATTGCCTTTTTTAGGAACTCTGGTTTAGCTCATGTTTGTTTCTTTTGCCCCTCGTTTATTTCATATACTTTTGTATGACAGAGGTAAACTCAAACTGTTGGAAAAGGGCATTTTTAAACCAAAAGTTAATTCATAAAAATACTAACAATCAAACTGCAAGGCATGACTTATTTTTAATTTAGTTGCTGTTAAAATGAGAATGTAATTAAAACATAACTGACTGAAGTAAAGAAAAACTAGAAATGAAATTAGCTAATGAAAATTAACTCCACCTAAAAGAAATTCATTGGTGTTTGTGCCAAAATTTCCAAGAATTAGCAGGCATCAGTTTGTTGCAAAGCCTGTTCTATCTCCATCTTTCTACTTCATGAAGGAGAAGTTATGATAACCTGCTATTTCCTAGATGCAGTCAGTCTGTCCTTTGCAATGAACAACAGTGAGAGGAGTTAATGCAGGGTCTCAGACTGTGAGTTGACTGCCTGGGTACTCTGGAAATTATGGTTCTTTGTTCTTGCAGTAATATATTTTCATGGAGAGATACTAGACTTAACAGAAAAGCAATGATAGAGAAGTTTTGAAGGGATTTTACAAATCAAAAGGGTATTTCATTACTGCACTGATGTGTCATGGTCTTTTTAAAAGCAGCAAGCTGGACATATGCAAGGACAAGTCTGAGGCAGACTTTGGAGATTCCTGTGGTCATCACAAATGATTCCAATATGAAGGCTGTAAGTTGAGTTCAGAACAGAAAGAAAACCCTATGGGTAACAGATAAAAGTGCAGCCCTGAGTCCTGTCATTGTCTAGGAAATTCTTGTTGTTCTCTTTCCTTTGGATCTACTAACCAGGCTTCATTTTTAGCTCAGTGACCCATAATGGCTGAACTGAGAATGTTAGCATTACTTGATTGAGTGCCATCCTGTTTCCAGCTCAGCATCAGGTGTGCAATAGTTCCCCAACTTTGGGGGTCTCAGAGGTTCCTGGAGTAGAAAGGAAAACAATTATTATCCCTCCTACATGCTATGTTAGGGTACAGAATGGTACTTTGTAGCCTTGCTTGCCAGTTTAAGCTACAGAAACAATGGGGAGGAAGAAAGGAAATGGGCGGAGTCAAGTCTACATATACTCCTGGCCATCATCTAATTGCTTTGGGCTACCATCAGAGATACACTGTTGCTGAAATAACTATGGGTTTGGTTCTGTGGCCTTAGAGGTGGGAGAAATAGGAAGTTATGCTGCCTAGCATGGAGAAATAAGAATTTAAATAGTTTACTGACATCTTGCCCTAAAAAAACATCTCCTTGGTTGGTGAACTTGTTGCAACATTCTGTTATGTGTTAGTGGGGACTGGTTAAATACAGCATTTGACAAGATTTTGTTTCTACTGTAGATCAACAGTTAAACACTAACCCAGACTAAGCCCACAATTTGAGTTTTAGCTCCAGCGTAATTGCACTTCAAGTGTAAATTCTGTATGAAGTTCCTGTGCTATAGAATTTACATTTATTCTACATTTGCCTGATTTAGCAGTAGAGTGTGCTCGCTTAAAAATTGCCGCTTTGTGAGAATGACACATCAAATGTGCATAAAACCAACTTACAGTTTAGGACGTGCACTGTCTACTCCGTGCAGTTGTATTTCAGGTTGCTTAACTTGTTTAGTATTTGTGTATTTCACCCCCTCCTTTCTGTTCTCTGTACTGTAGTAGAGGGCACAGTGTTTTAGCCTGGTGGAGTAGCTAGATAGTTCTTAGTATTGAGACTTGGCTTTATCAAAAGCACAACTGTTTAAAAATGTCTTGTTTTTCTATACTGTCTGTATACTTCTGGGCAGTGTGGGCTCTGAAAGTAGCTGTAGCTAAATTTAATTTTTAGCTTCTGCTGCTTGCATCCCTGTTCTTTGTTCTAGTATCATATTTGTTTCCCTCCTTTTACAGATGATATCAGTAGAATTTCAGATGCATTTAGCTATGGCTACAGATCTTAATGTTGCTTTTCTACCGAGAAAATTAAATTAGATTTTTTTCTTCTTCCAATATAGCTACTTACCGTGTTTTTAAGTTTTGAAAGAAAAATTAGTATTCATAAGAGCAGCTAAAACTTTTGCTCTGGTACACATTGGTGTGCTATAACCATATACTGCTTGGAAATTTTATGCAAGTAATGTAGATTTGCCTCATCTCTGCTATCCCTTTATGGATCTTGATGCAGACTGATGCTGTGGTAATTTGGTAATGCAGATACCATTTGGGAAGAATAACAGTAGTTTGTAACTGGGGACCAGTTTTATGTATAGATGTCCAAGAAAGAATGTAAAGCACTCAATTCACAGAATCATAGAATGACCTGGCTTGGAAAGGACCTTAAAGATCATCCAACCCCCCTGCCAGGGGTAGAGTCACTTTCCACTAGACCAGGTTGCTCAGAGCTCCATCTAGCCTGGCTCTGAATATTTCCAGGGATGAACCATCCACAGCTTCTCTGGGCAATTGTTGTCTAGATGCTACTGATTTAGAAATAATCTCTCAAAAAGAGAGGTGTGGCTGATTCACTGTTAGCTGTTGGAAACCTTGATTAGCTTGCAAGTTTACGAGGTAAAAATGTGGGATTTTTTGTCATAGTGTATTTCTGAACTGAAAATCTAATTTATGCAAGTGCTACATGAGGAAATGGCAAATGTAGCTATTTAGGCTGACAGCAGGATTATAGAATTCTGCCACCTCTGCCATGGAACAGACGTTGCTTCCTTTGGTTTTTTTTAATCCTGAAAGCATAGTCTTAAGTGCTGTCAAGTATCTAATAAATAATGGGTGAGATGTATGCTGTTTCCTTAAGAAGCTCTGTGGAAAGAGATGTATCTTTTACTCTTCTAGATTCTTGTTTGCACTGTGAGCCCTGTGACATAATGTAGGAAAGTTCTACTAGCTTTTTATGAGGAATAATGCTTTGTCTTCCAACTGCCTGTGAGCTAAAGTGTTTTCCAGAGGAAGTGCAATCCTTGCACCGTAGCTATAATACCAGCTGTCACAAACATTTATGGAGTGGTCTGAAATGCCCTTTTGGTTGTCTTATATAGTTCCTCTGGGTCTTATTGTGCCCTGATGTTTTAAGGTCTGTTGTTCTGATTATTTTAAGTTGTTCTGATTGCAGTTTTGCTCAAGCTGTGAACGTAGTTGAAGTTTGGGAAAGAGTAGATCAAGTCAAACATTTGAGCTTTAAATAACTTCAAAGAGATTCTGGTTTTAATGCCAGCAATTTGCATATCATTAACAGGGAAAGCGTTGAAAACATCAGCTATAGCTAGAATATGTGCTTGCAGGTGTAAAATTATTGTTGGTCTAGACTCAATATTAGTGATGCTCATGTGAAAGAATTAAAATGAATGATTTAAATATATGCAGTTCAGAGAACTAGAAAACAAAGTGTTTCATTTTTTGTGTGCCTTGTATTTGCCAGAAAAACACTGAGAGGGCCAGAATAATTCACTAAGGATGGCCTTTAAAAGGACTGAAAAATGAATAGAAGTCTTGTCAGGGCACAGTAAATCAGAAAGTGTTCCACAGGTTTTTTTCAGTCCTGATGGTCATTTTTATCAATACAGATAAATAACTGGGAGAAAGTCTACATTTTGTATCTCTAGGGTTTTATGAAGCAAGATTTTACCTTTGTCTCTTAATTCTTTCAGATTTTGAAGTATCTTCACAGTGGTAGGTTGTATGCGCCCAGAATCCAAAAGCTCTGAAGTTTTGTCAGCAGAGTGCCCTGGATTTATGTCTCCCATGTACTGCACCAAGTGTATGAACACGGTGCAAGATGAGCCATTGCTTCAATTCTTTCACAGAGTTTGCAGTTTGAAGCGTGTTCACTGCAATGCTTTGCTTAGGTCTCTTTGGCTTGATGATTTGTGACTGCATGTTGGGGGTGGCCAGCAGGCAATCCGTAGGTTGGATTTGGATGGTGTCTCAATGGTTCTGTGGCTCACAGTACTTTCCTCGTGCTGCTGCATGGGAGCTGCAGGACAGAAGGACCTCGGCAAATGCTGCTGCTTGATCTTGGCCTGTGGCTGTGCCCTAGGGAAGCCAGGCTGCTGCTGCTGCTGCTCTTGCTTAGGAGAGACCAGGCAAGGGCTTGGTTGGTTTGGATTCGGAGGGGCTGGGTGTTGGATCTGTGCAGTAGGAGTTGTACTGGGCTGGCTTCCATTACAAGGACTAGGTGTGGCCAGTCAGGGATCCAGAGCTTTGAAGACCTGTTTTGCCAGAGACTTCACTACAGAGCTCTGGTTTTGAGCTGCTGTAGGAAGCCTGTTCTGATGGAAAAAAATGGGACATGGATCCATGGCAGAACTGTTATGCTGGTGGTGTCCTGAGACAGAAATGACAGATGAGTGAGGCAATGTTATACAGAGGGATGAGGGGCTGGGGCCAAGCTGTGTGCTGCGTAAACTGTGCGTGGAAGGTGGTGACAGAATTTCAGAACGTACGTGGTATGTGGATGTCTGTCCTTGGTTACTGAAGGAAGACAAGGGCTTGTCTTGGGATCAGAGTGTTTCCTGTATATCTTTGCTCCAGTGTTCATTAGGAATGAACATGAGAAGACTTTGTCTCCACTGTTGAACGCTTCCATGGTGCGGTGCAGTGTAATGCAGAGGCCACTTGGGTCTAAAGATGCAGTGCAGGTACAGTTGGCTTACCTCACTTATTCTGACTAGCTGCAGTTGGATGTATCAGGATGGCTTGGTTGGTTGATTGGTTGGGATTTGTTTGCTTGTTTGTTTTTCCCTGGTGTGCCCTGTGACATCACCATGGCAGTTAGATTATTGCCCAAATCTGGGTGGTTGACTGAACAGTGGACATAGGTGCTGGCCTAGAGGAAACTGCCTCTGAGCCTAGATAAGTTTGCCATATGGGAGTAAATAATTCAGTGATATCCTGTTCCTGTTTTATATAAAGTTAGGAAAACTTAAATTAGATAAGAGTAAATTCCTACTCTTACCTTCAGTCTTGTTTTCAGTTTACTTAATTGTAGGATCCTGTACCTTCATGCTAAATTCTAAGTAACATGGTCTGTGACTGAGGATAAGTAAAGACATTATGTTCTTCAGAAGATGAGCTAGTCAAGGGAAAAAATGTCAATGTGATTCTTCTGTCCTTCGGTAGAAGAAGAAAAGGATTCAAGAGCATCATGGCTGTGTATAGATCCTGGAAGAGGATAAGCTGTCTCTTCAGTCGACTTGCATTGAGATTAAGGCAATATTGTGGGTATATTTCAGTCTTCTCACTCTCATTGTATTGTGCATCTCTCTGACACAATGTGGAAAGGTGCACTTCCTATGGAAACAGATGTGACTGACAGACTGCCTCAACAAGTGTCACCTAGAAATGATGGTTCCAGTCCCATAAAAATCCCAGAAACATCTGATTGGTCCCATTTTTTAGCTGGTGTTTTATTAGAGCTTACTGTCTTTTTTTGTTCTCCTGCCCTATGCCATGGAAAGCAGTAGGCAGAGATGTATCACCAGGAAAATTGGGGTCTGTTTAGTTGGAAGTGACAAGCTGAAAGCTGTTACTCTGCACGACTATTTTATACAACATTTAACTAATCATGTGATTGTTTCCTGCCCATTTTTAAATATTTAGTTCCACAAATAATGTTAAACAATGTGACAATATGGTGTGTAAATACTAACAAAGTACTAATAAAGATAATATAATCTTTCTTAAGTCTTTTAAGAATAAAACTTAGCAATTTTCTGTAGGAATTGTCCCTTGTGTAGTGGGAGTTTCAGATTTTAGATACAGAGTATTTTCATGTGGAGATACCTATTTGAGGACCTCATTGCAACAGCCACTTAAAGGTGATGACAATATTTTTGCTTTGTAAAGGGCTGGATGGAAAGTTTCTGTAAGGGACAACTTTGATGTAGCAATGTCAAATCAGTTAATGTTTTAGCACATTTACTTTTCCACCCCAATGTGTAAATTGTCTACTGTAATGAGTATACCATCATTCTAACAGGTGAAATAATTGGTACTTTAGTCAGATGCTTTTTCCATATTCGTTGCATGGCATAATGATGTAGTCTAACTCAGACACCTCCGAACTCCTCTGAGTTTCCATTGAGTATTCTTTCACTGGCTTTGTTCTTATCCAATTTCACACAAGTTATAAAGAAAAGAGATTGCATCAGACCTGCTTTCTGAAAAGGGCAAGGCTCTTCCAGTGATCTCCTCTTAACATCTACTCCAGCTGGTTTTCCTAAGAGTAGGAGAAAATATTAGAACTTCTACCACTGGTGGAACTTAGAAAGCTTATGGCAGCCTCTCGACAAGTGGAAAAAAGCCCTCAAAACACCTCCTATGCCAGAGTGTTGTGTGTTGTATGGAACTCCAAAATGTGGAGAGACAGAAGACTTGCACTGGAAAAGAGCTTTTGCTGGACTCTGATCCATTGATGCACATACCCCAAGAGCCCAACCCTGGTTAGTCCAGCACTGCCCACATCTCAGCAATATCTGCAGAACGGAATCACTGAATCACTTCAGCTGGTCTTCCTGAGTGATTCATTGTTTCGTGATGTCTTTCTTCCTTGCCTTCTCCATTGTAACCTAGCAAAGACTTCAGACTTCATCTGCAAACCTAGTGATGTTTTCTGAATCTGCCTTGAAATCTGGAACTGCCTTTGAGATTTTATCAGGCATGTGGTCATGGAATCATTTTGGTTGGAAAAGACCTCAAAGATCATCAAGTCAAAACCATTAACTCAGTGCTGCCAAATCTGCCACTAACCCATGTCCCCAAGTGCCACATCTACGTGTCTTTTAAATACCTCCAGGGATGGTGCCTTAAGCATTCCCCTCAGCAGCCAGTTCCAATGCTTCAGTGCAGTCCCTGGTACAAGCAGTTGCCAGTCTATCTTCAGCCTTGGACTGCCCTGCTCCCAGTTGTGTTGGTTCTGGTAGTAGTGTTTTCATGCAAGGCACCTTTTTGAAGTGCTGCATTCAGATTGACACAACAGCCCGTGTACTGGCCACCTTTCCCTTCAGATACCTTTACTGCCAGAGAAGAGTATTCCACAACCATGTAGGTGATTGCTCATGTTGATATTAAATAGACTTTCTTCATCAATAGTGTTTCCTTCTTTTGCAAAGGCCTCCTTTAAGCCTCACAGTCTGCAGGATTCCCAAGAATGGTGCCATCCAGAAGTCCTGCTGATGGCCTATGCCCCGCAGAAAATAACTCTGGTCACTGCGAGATGTCTCTTTTTGAGTTGCATTGTTTCTGGATATGTTCTGGTAGCTTCCTTCTTTCCCTCTGATTTCCTGCCCAGAAGGTTCTGAAGTTAGTGGTAGGTGTTGCATCTCTGCTTTTTGTACCTGCAGAAGCTGTGATTGTGTGATTGGGCAGGTAACACTTGCAATACTCCTCGTCTCAGGTGCTTTAACTTTCACATGACAAGGGGAGTAATAAATGCCAATCCATAACTCTTCTTTCTCATAATTTTTCCAACTGATAATTTCTCTTCTTAAGAAGACTGGATTGTGGTACATAGAATATACACTGAATGTTTTTATAGCACCAAGATATATGACAAGTTCTTGTTTGAATAGTTGTTTTATTTAGTTGAAAGATACTGACCTTTAATAACATTGAAATTTCAAGTTGTTCAGTGCTAACATTTCTTGTCTTGGCACAAATGTTATCATCTGCTATCTCACTGATTTCAAAAGACAATGTTATCTTTAATCTAAAGTAACTCCAGTTATTCTTAATGTCACCCACAGGTAAAATGTTCCAATCTCCAGATATCACTCTTATTGTAGAGTTCATATTTATGTTTTATAAGGAGAAACCTATTGATTGGCTCCTGGACCATATCCTCTGGGTGAAAGTGTGTAACCCTGAGAAAGATGCTGTAAGTTTGTTTTTATTATAAAACTTCTAAAATGTTTTCATGATGATGAATGAGTTGATTTTTGTGAGCTGAAAGCCAGCATAGTGTACATAATGGTTACTGCATGTTCTGGAGTCTTCCTGCCAAGATTTTTTATCTCAAAAAAAACTTCAGAGGGACAGTTCTCAGGAGCATTATAGCTGTTATTGCTTCAGATTTTGGAGATGGATGCTTTAAGGATAAAATGCAGAAGTCTAGCTACATTCTCTGTGTAACAGACCTCAAATAAACTTAAACGCGTAACCACTTATGAGGTTCTGCAGAATGTTGCTGCTTGGGTAGCTGTCTTGGAGAAAGTTCCAAATGGGGAATAAACTTCTTGTTTTGGTCCTTCATTTCTCAAGAAATGCCCTTGTTGAATAAACAGGTTCTGTGCAAGGACCTTGAACAGTATTACATTTGCACAGCAGTCATGGTAGACTTCTGGAATGAGAACAAGAAAAACTGGATAAATAGGCCTAGGTTCTTACCTTGTGTTGGTTTTTACTAATGTGTTGTTCTGTTTTTTATCCCACCCTTGCCTTTTCTCCCCACCATTTCAGAAACATTGTGATCGACAGAAATCTAACCTACGGATACGCTTCAGGCCTTCTCTTTTCCAGCATGTTGGCCTCCACTCTTCTCTAGCAGGGAAGATCCAGAAACTCACAGTTAGTAGACAATATTTCCCTTCCATTACAGAGCAGGCTGATTAAATGAAAAACATTATGGCAATGGAGAAAACAGGCCTTTTCTTGCCTTGCATTTTCAAGCATGATGTGTATTGCTCCAGCTGGAATTTAATCTGATACAGACTGGTTACTATAAAGTAGAAGTGCTACTCCAGTTTATTTATGTGGATTTTTGCTAGGAGATATTTTTTCTAATTTTTTTATAAGAACTGTTGTACCCAAAATGAGTAATGCATTCATTTTCCATCTTATGCCAATGTTTAAGTGTAACCGCTTGCGAAAGGAACATAATAAACAAGGTTGTCTGACCAGCATGATGTTTGTCTGTCTTTCAATTAGGATAAAGACTTCCTGAAACCATTACTGCATAAAATCCACGTGAATCCACCTGCAGAGGTTTCGACATCTTTAAAAGTCTACCAGGGGCATACGCTAGAAAAAACCTACGTAGGGGAAGATTTTTTCTGGGCTGTCACACCAGTTGCTGGAGATTATATTCTCTTTAAATTTGACAAGCCAGTCAATGTAGAAAGGTTAGTAATTACTTGCTGTTGGTCTCATATGAAGTTGCTTGTGCCAAGAATGCTTTAAGGTAGAATTTGGGGCTGTTATAACCTAAAGTGAAATGGTGTAGGACATTTGGAGTTCAGCTGAAATGGTGATCATTACTGTCTTCCCTCTAATTCTTTTACCATGGTAAGTTTTGTCTTGCTTTAAATTTTTTTTTTTTTTCATTTAATCTGGAGCATTTTTGAAAAATGCAATGCAAAACCAGTGCTTCTCTGATGCAGAGAATTTAAAATAAGCCTATTGGTCCTATTTGTATTTGGTTAGTCTGTTTCTAATTACAGAGCAATTGTACGTACAGCATGGTATGTGGTACAGTGTGTTGTGCCCTGTGGCCTTGTTCCCTTAGTTGTCCTGATCAGAAGTCTTGCTGAAATATATAAGGATGTCCCTAGACCTGGAAGCTGGGGACTCTGAAGGGTAATTTCCAGATGTAGCTTTAGGGCTTGAAAAAAGTCACTGTGCTAAGATTCCAGGTTGACCTATTTAGAAAATGTTAAAACACAACAAAAAAGAAAGGGAATGTGTGCTTTCAAAATACAAATATCTGAGATTTGTTGGAGTACTAAAGGTGACTTCTTTTCAACTACTGGTCAGGTTAATTAAGGGTAATCAAGTTAGCACTTGATTGCTAGTCATCCTTTAGTTTTATTGAGACTCATTTGCTGCTTTGCTGGCTACTGTCTTGCCAACATAGTAATTCAAGATTTATAAAATACATGGTTTATTTAATGTCTAGATAAGTATTGCTATGTTAGTGGATTCCTTTTCTCCTTACTTCACATACTTTATGTGGGATCTTTTTAGGCCAATACTTATAGCCTGGTAGAACAAAGTTTCTTTGAATCAATTTGACTGGCTGTTTTTCTTGTGAAGGAGACCTTTTTGCTGTCTTGAACTGAATCCAATTAGTCAACTTGTGTACCTTGGTACATAATCAAAGGCTAAGTTTTCACCTTGGCTTAGCACAGCAGTGAAGATCAGTAGTTCCCTTGTGACTATGTTGTTCCAAACCAGTCTGACCTATGAAACTCAAGGTTGTTGTTTGAGATGTCATATTACTCTCTCAGTTGATTGCTATGCTTTAAAAGACTTCCCTGGTTAGCTTCCCAAGGTGCGTGTGTGGAGGAACATAACTGCCATACCTCCTTGGATTAAAGACAAAATACTTTTCCTGTGCCAACACTTGACAAAACACATTTTTTTGTTCCTGTTACCTTAATGCTGAAGGGAACTAGGAGAGTGAGAAAGTACTAATTATCTGTGTAAAAGGTGGGAAAATAATGTTCATTGTTGTGGCCTGGAAAATTGTAGCCAGGCCTAAGGTAGTTATGTTCACCTGCTGTGTTAAGAATAGTCTTAGCTGTAGAGGATTATATGTTTCAGGTTTTTGGGGGAAGAAGTGGGGTTTTTCAGGGTCTTGTTTGGTTTGGGGTTTCTTTTGTTTGTGGGGCTTGTTTTGGGTTTTGTTGGGGGGTTTTTGTTTGGTTTTCTTTGTCATTGTTCTAGGGGGTGTTTGTGATTGTGTGTTTTTTGTGGAGGTTTTTTGGTTTAGTGGGATTTTTTTGTTTGGTTTGTTTGGTTTTTTTTTCTGTTGGTTGGTTTGGTTTTTTTGTTTGGTTGCTTGATTTGGGGCTTGTTGGTTTTGGTTTTTCCTTGTTCTGTTTTTTCTGTTTGTTCTGTTATTTATTGAAGAAATGCATTTAGTTTTAGAAGAAAGGAAATGTGTTGCATTCTGTTGCTTCCTCAAAGGAAGTCCACAGGTTTGAATGATGCTACCTATTCAGCTATTGTTGTAAGCCATTTCAAAGTTTATTATGGCTTTTAGCTTCTATTGTCACAGTGTCCTCAGAAATACAGTATTTTACCTTCCTGAAGTCAGTGAATTGGATCTACAGATGTAACTTCAAGTTATTGGGGACTTGTTTTTGTTTGTCTATATAACTTGACCAGCAGCTGCAGAATTTGGCAAGTGCAGGTCTAGTCGAGCAGTGAAATTTCCTGATATTTCAAGGATGCTTAGTGAGGCAGTCAAAAATAAAACTGTGACTGGCAGATTGAAATACAGAAAAGGGAAAATGGACCAACCATTAGGAAGACTTAACTGGTGGAGAAATGCTTCTGATGGTGGGAATTTAGAGTAAAAACCACACTTTTGATAGCAATCTTGTGTTTGTGAAAAGATGCAACGGGCTTTTTCTTTTTTCTTTTTCTCTTTTAAGTATTAGAAGAGCTCTTTGAATTTAAAGGAAATTTTGTCTGCCAAGTCAGTTTGAGGTAACTGCTTAGTAACTCCCATAATAAATTCATAGTGAAGAAGTTTTTTAATGGAAATACTGACCACAGCTCTGACTGAATAAATGGCACATCTATTACACTGTGACAGAGCACTGACTTGTTCCTGTAGTTTATTTTTCCACACCAAATGTTTTGCTGAACTGAATTTGTGTTTTCTGCAGTTCAGTAATTAGCTTTTATTAAATCTTTAAATATTTAATTTTTAAGATCTGAGAATATTATCATGGATAACACTGTCAAGGATCTCTTAAAGTGAGAACTGAGCTCACTTCACTGAGCAGAAAGTAACATTTTTCCCTATTTTATGCAAGATCTGGCTGTCAGATTCCTGCTGAATATTAAACAGTCAGATAGATGGTGCTTGTTCTAAATCACACCTGGAGAACAGAGATGTGTAAACAGAAACATTCTAATGCTTATTTTAGTGACAGCTCTTGTACTGAAACTTTCTAGGTTCTTTCCAAGCAGAAGTTCTCCAGCCGGAACACTAAAGTCCCTTAATAGTAATCTAGGGTCTCATCCTTTGCAGTAAGAAAATATATACATTTCTTTCAGTAGAAAATCTTTGAAAATTAAGGTAGATTGAAGGATATTCCTCATAAAAACAAATTGCATAACAGTGTTGAAGGTATGTTTGGATTTGGTTGGTTCGTTGGTTTTTGTTTTAAATAAAGGGATGGACTGGTCTCTAGATGCTCAAAACAGCTTACATTGTAAAGAGAAAAAATACTGAATTTTTGTTCCCTCGGGTTTTTACATAATTACTGAAATCCACTTTGCTGTTTTGGTATGTACATTGCTGTTCCAAGCACACATTTAATTATTAAAATAGACAG
This sequence comes from Poecile atricapillus, assembly GCF_030490865.1. Classification (NCBI taxonomy): domain Eukaryota; kingdom Metazoa; phylum Chordata; class Aves; order Passeriformes; family Paridae; genus Poecile; species Poecile atricapillus. Next base: position 31,313,592 of record NC_081249.1, read on the forward strand.
TTATATTTAAGAGTTTCTTTATGAACCAGTCAAAACACATTTGAGAAAGACATTCCTTTTCAGCATTAAAGTGATGCTGGTGTCCATCGTCATCACAAGTGTTTATTTTTTAACTAAGTTTCAGAGTCCCCCCTATAGGTGTGATGGACACAAATCAGATGTTGTTTTCAAAGAACACATGCACTAATTACTTTGAGAAAGCCCTTGGAAGTGCGTAACTTATGGCTGTTCTGCAATAGGAATTTAGAATGGATATTTTGGAAAGGGCTTCAGGTTTGCTTCAGGATAAATGGATTTCAAATGCTGACCCTTACTTTAGAAGAAAAAAGCTTCAGGAAAAGACATGTATGTATTTTATATTGTGGAAAAAAAAGAAACACCAGAAACCAAAACTCACCTCAACATCATTAGTATATATAAATTTGCTTTATATTTTTAAAATATGAGTCTCATTATTTCTTGTATGTAACTGCTTCACAGGATCATCAAGGTTAGAAGAGACCTTCAAGGTCATCAAGTCCAACCATCAACTCAGCACCCCTATTCCTAAGTGCCACATATAGTTGCCTCTTGGAAACTTGTAGGGATGGTGGCTCCATCACCTCCCTGGACATTATTCCAATGCCTGACTGCTCTTTCAGTGAAGAAAATATTTCTGGTATCTAATCTGAATCTCTCCTGATTCAAGAGAGATTCCAATGGCCAAGAGGCCATTTCCTCTTGTCTTTTCCACTGAGACATGGTAGAAGAGACTGGCTCTTACCTGGCTCCAACCTCCTTTCAGGCATTTTGGAGAGAATTTGAGCCTCCTTTTCTCCAGGCTAACCACCCCCAGCTCCCTCAGCTGTTCCTCATAGAACTTGTGCACCAGATTCTCCTGCGATACTGCTTCATAGTATTACTTGGAATATTTTCAGAAGGAATAGCAGTTTACTTTTTTTAGGAGAGGGGCAATGTGTTTTTACTTATAGTGTTGGGTTTTTTCCTTCCCATTTCCCTCCCATCACTGCTTTGAACTCTACAGTTGCCCTGTAGCTGGTTGGCCTCCCCTTTTAACAAGTTACTGAGTAAGTCATCCTAATGTGACATTGACTATTAATAAAGTGATTTTATAAGGTACAACTTGCTGACTGGAATTTCAGTTTTAAAGCGAAATCTTTGACAAACCACCTTGTAGATTACGTTTTCTAGCTTGTGCTCTGATATTGGCATAGGTACTGGATGTGCAGCATTTGAGATGATTCATCTAATTTTCTGTATTCTGGACATTGGAATCACAGGGAACACATTATATTAACCTCACTTATATTTCCTGTGGCATCTTCTCACAACACAGAATTAATAGTCATGCAAGAGAATATGTATTTGACTATTCAAGCTAGAAAATCAAAGTATTGAGTGTGAATAGTATCTTGTTGGACTCCTGGTAACTAAACATATACATTATTTTGTCTGCTTTGAAATTATTGTGACAGTGCTGAAAAATACCTGCATAAAAAGTGACAGATGGGTGTGTGATATTTTGTAAAGGAAAATAAAGGCAGCTTTTAAAACAGGTTCTCTAGCAGTGAAAAATAAAATAAACTTCTTTTTTTAAGTACAAAAAAGTATGCAAAAAAGTATTGTAGCAGTCAGTCTTGTATGTATCCAAATATAATTAATTATCCATCCTATGGGATGCAAGTCCTCCTGTGGCTAGAGAGATACAAGATGAAATGCATTACAACAGAAAAAAAAACTTCCTAACAGCTTTCCAAAACTGGAAATGGAACTTCCTCACCATTTGCTTTTGCAGTAGTAACCACTCAAAACCTAGGGACCTGCAAAATTGTTTTGGTTTTTGATGAGTACAGCAGTGACTTGCCTGGTATATAAGCTGTTCCTAGTTCATAATCACTGTTCAGGATAGAGCTTCTCCTTCAGCCCAATACATGAAACCTTTTATGTGCAGTTTTAGCTCAAGAACTATTCGAGTGCATACACATAGAGTGTATAATTTAGAAGTAATCTTTAATTCTGATTCTAAAGATGTACGCTAATAAAGTGCAATACTATTTTATGAAGCTTGTAATGGTCACGTCAGTTGATAGGAAATATCTGAAAATCTCTGAGTGTATTATTTTAAATGTTTTGGTGTTTGTCAGTACATTTCAGGTGGGATAACACTTTTAGTGTACATAAAAGAGAATTTGAGGACTTTGGTTTCTCTGTTTGCATAAGCTTCTGTACTAATGAGTAGAACATCCTCAAATGGATGCACTGACAGCAGGGATTTGGCAGGCAGGCTCCGGGCACTGATGCGGTTTGCTCTGGGCATGGAATTCTGCCCATAATAATGAGGCAAGGACTTCATATGAAAAGGGAAAAAAAACTCAGAGTATGGATCAGAGACAGAAGAAAAGAGCTGCCTAAGCCAAGGACATGCTGCTTCTTCCTTAATGGTACTAATATCCAAGATTTGTGTACTTGGCAGTGTTCCTGGATTTATAGTTCTTAGTCAGAAATATTGGAGGCTTAACGCTCTTGCCAAAATGTTAGATGTCTAATGCCACTTGAGATACTCTAAAATACTTCACGTGATTTCCAGAAGGACTGGAGTCTCTGAAATGTCCTAATTGCATCTTTCCAGTCTGTGATGAGGTCACATACCCAACTGCAATCTCAAATGGTGGCAAGTGCTTGTGTATAAGGAAACTAAAGGGAGTTATCTGTGTTTCCCCATCCAAGCTAGGGGGGTAAAAAATGTTTATGTGCATACACCCACATATGTACATACGCGCATACTAAACTCAAAACCCAAACAAAGCCTTTCTACATCTCACTTGATTAAAAATTCAGCAGAAATACCCTTGTAAAAGAACAATCAATCACCCCCAGCAAAAAATGCAAACAAACAAAAAAACCCTATCCATGAAATAGAAAAAAACCCCAAACCACCTCCAAAATGAAAAATTTAAAATTAATTTAATGCCAGATTTTTTAATTACAGTTGATGTGACAGTGCAGTTTTAGACAGTAGATGTCATGGTCCAGTCTGGGAAGCAGTAGAAGAGTAGACCAGAGAATGAGATTTTTTTAACCAGCCAAATACCTTCTACACATATTGCACAAGTGAAGAGGGTTAGGAAATGGTTCAGGTAATCTTACTAAAATATTCAGATTGAGTTTTGAAATGGTATGAGAGAATTAATTTCTTAGGCATGTGATGGATAAAACAGACTCAGACCACTCCCCAAAATCCTTCCATCACCTCTTCAATCAAGCTACTTTGTGGTCCATTGACAAACATGAGAAAGTTCACTCCTTTAGGTGCACTGGATCACCACTTCTGTGAAAATGAGGAATTCAACCCTTGCACCTCTCAACCAGGCAGCCCAATTTATATAAAGACACTTAAATGGGCTCATTTTGTCAGAGGAAGTGAAATCTTACCAGGAACTTCAGGTAGAAGGTAATAGGGTGGGGGTATTTTTTGTTTTGTGTTGTTTGGGGAGGCCAGGGGATTTCTTCTTTGTTTGTGGGGAGATTTTTCTGAATTTGGAATTAAAACAAAAAGATGTTATATATATAACAAAATATATAATATATATGCATAAAAAAAGCTTCCACTACATTGCTTACCTTTTGTGAGTACTTGGCAGATGCATATATATTGACTGGACAAATTACACTTTTTTTGTAAGTATAAGCAATTTTTTCAAATGACTTAGTAGGAGGCATGAGGAATAGGAGAATACGATGAGCTTGAGAGAAGGAAATTATTCATCTTCTGTTTGTGTTTTGCAGGAGGAAATAGTGCATGGTTAATACTGGTTTCCAGTGACAGTAGAATAACACTTCCTAATTAGGATTCTGAGAAAGTGACACAAAGGAGGTAGATTAGTTTTCTTTTACCACATTTGCATCCAGTGATCAAAAATGCTGGAAAGAATTGGTGAATAATGACTCTTGCAGTGGATGATGGCATCTGTAGAGCCAAAAAATTGCTGACTGAATATTGCTTTTACAGAAATTCATGTTGTGCAGAATTAAAAACTCTAAGGCTGCATGTTGCTATGGATAATTTGTTCAAACATGGAAGGAAACATTTCCTCTCTGCCTTCCTACCTATTTTCCTTTTCTGAAAATGAGATATACTAAAATACATCAGATTGCTAAAAGGAGATGTAAGGAGGATATGTGAAAGAAAGGATTTGATTCCTGATGTTTACAGAGCACAAAGGCCTGCATTCTTACATTCTTAGAATCAGGTTTAGTATCAGGTGAGATAACTTGTTTCCTTCAAAACAAAACCTAGATATATTGACAGTGAATGTGAATTGTGCTGTTTAAAGTATTTTTGTATACTGTTTCCTTTTATAAAACTGCCATAATTTACTAATAAAATTGTTGTGTATTCTGATCTATTTTAACTAGAACATGTAATTAGAACACTTTCTACAGAAGAAAAAAATAATTGGCACTTTATTTAAATATAAAATATAAAATATTTTTTAACACCTAGAAGAAACCAAATTAGGTAATAGAGAGAATTTAGGTTTTGAGCCTAAACATGATTGGATGTGACAGAAAGAAGAGATATACATCCCTTTATAAGCAAGATAGGGGGTGGGTAGAGGTGTGCATGGTTGTTTTGGGTTTTTCTTTTTGAAAGCACAGGTGATGAAAAAATTTAGCTATTAAAAGAATATTAAAGTCACCAGTTCAGATTAGTAATATTAATTATCCATCTTCTGGGGGATGTTACAAAAGATGAGTATCTTTCTGGGTGCTCAGTATTGGAGGGGTTCTAAACCTTAGTGTGGGCTTTTAAAGTACCCTAATAGTTAACTGCACTGGCAGACTAATAGTATCTTTTGTCAGAAATGATAATCACACTTATGCCTTCCCCTCCCATTGTGTGTTAGGCTGTGTAGGAATATTTGTTTCAGCTTATTGGCTGGGGTTTTTTTTCCCTCTATTTGTCTTGATTTTATATGTGCATCTATCTCCATGGCAACAACCCAACCCCTCAGCCTGGGTAAATACTGAAGTCACTGTGTATGAAAACAGAAGTTTTCTTTGCAGCTTTGACTTTGCTCCATTTAGTTTGATGTTTGCTATTGGTGTGTTTGTTTGTTTGTTTGTTTTTAAACCTTCAGTGCTCTTGAAATTTTGTGTATTTTTTAATGCTACATGAAATATTAACACTTAGCCTCCTCTTACTCTCATACCACACAGAGGTCATGAGCAGAACGTATGTGAGTGCATACATTTAATAATTTCTGGTAGAGAGGAGGTTTTTGTCTCTGTGTTTGAATATCTAGAGTAGATGGTTATTATCTTTGACCCATGACTCTTTAAAAAGACACTGCCAGCAGAAAAGGTTCTCTTAGATTCAGATACATTAGTATTATACTTAGCAATTTTAATTTAGAGTTACTTTTCTCTGATGACTTTGATCAAAAATGTTGAAACTGTGTTCATGTTTGTATTTTGTAAGTAAGAAAGTAGTGAAGTAATATTCCATAAGGCAATAGTAGGGTTTGGCTTTTTTAACTTCAGGTGAATTTGTGTTTGGTTGGGATTACTACATTTAGAGACCCATTGCTTTCAGAATTTTTATTTGAAGGAATGGTTCAGAAGGTGTTAGGTTGAAGCAGCAGGTAGACATGGAAATCTTAGTGATTCTACCCTATGAAAAATGTTAAGTAATTGGGGAAAAAAAGTGCATGTTTTTACTGTTTACATGGACTGTCGTGTGTAAATCCCACAACAGGTGTCAAAATAATTTAGCAATTGAAAGCAAAGCTAGTCCCAGATCCTTCAGTATTTGTATTGAGAAATACCTATCATAGTCTGAAAACCATAAAATAATAGAATCTTTTAGGTTGGAAAAGACATTTAAGGTCATTCAGTCCAGTTATAAACCAGTGTTTCTCTTGTTTTTCTTGATAGAAAAAAGGACTGGGCCAGACATCTTACTTGTGGTGCAGGAATTAAATAAAAGGAAGCAATTTTGTAATCCTATGGCTATTAGCTGGATTACTCTACATTAGTGATTTAATGAGGACCCTAAATGTCCTGCAAATGTCTCTGTGGTTTTTAGAAATATCTGTTTTATTTAATATCAGATGAATAAATCAGTTCATTAGTTAGGGGACATAAGAGTCTTCTCTCCACCTGGGAGGAAGAAACCCATAATAGTCTCTCATCCAATTAAATACCTAGAATAACAGCAAGTTTGTAAAAAGGTCTTGGCATATATAGAGTGCAAAAGGTTTGGGGAGGTAAAGACAGATTCCTTAAAAGCCATTTCAAGGATTTTTGAATGGGATGTTTAACTGACCTTTGTTTTGAAATTAGTTTTACTCTCTCAGTCCATTTCCAAAGAATCTCTATTGGAAAATCTCCCCAGTCAGAAAAGCACGTTTACAGAAGAATAGCTAATAACACTTATTTTAGGAGCTGTAGAATATCTGTACGTAAATTAAATTTTGTTTCAAATAAAACTTTCTAATTGGTAAATTTTAGTTCTAAACAAAATATTTATCATAGATACAGATTGACTATGTATGTGTATTTAGGCTTCTGTTTTCAATCTGTGTAACTTTTAATGTCTAAGTAGGTGTTATCTGTCAAGTGTTGAAGCAAGGCTCAGATATAAAAATATCCCTTCCTTTCTAAACATAATTTAAAATGTGACATGTGCATGTGTTACATTTGTGTGTGCATATGGATTAACAGATAGTTATGGAAAATATACTAGAATAGCAGGTTTGATTACATGAAAATCGGGTTTGATTAATTACTGCTGTAAATTGTTGTGGCACTGTGCCAACTCGGGAGTGCATTGCTCTAATGCAGTGACAACTGCTGAGGGGGGGAAGCTGCATCTCAGTCTCAAAGCTGATAGCTCAGTAGGAGAAATGGTTGGCTGTGCTTGTGTGCTTGCAGGGTTGTTTTTAAAAACAAGCAAACAACCCCAAATGAATAAATGACAACCTGTCACAAACAAACAAAGCCCTCACTGCTACTGCTTCCCCCAAAAAACCCATCCAAAGCTCCAAAGCCAATTACTGTTCATTGAGAGCACAGTGATCCCAGATCACAGGGAGTTTCTTTGTGGATTTTTAGGTGTGTCTTCTCAGAACTAAGTGCAAAGGAAAAGCAGCATGTCTGGTTTGGGTGGAGCATCTGATGGGAATACCTTAGACAGCGCGTGTTCGATTACTTCCATTTTAAATTTAGTCTCCTTAGAATTTTCAATGTTTTCAAGAGAAAAAATGGCCAGTACTGCTTAGGCTATCTGACAGACTAAGGAATGTCTAGTTAGATCTATTAGGTCAAAAGACAGCAGAATGTACTTTTAGTTTTCTGGTCAACTTTCCTGAGAGTTTTGTTTTGCTTACTATTGAGATGTACGATGAAGGCATTTTCCTAGAAAAAACTAATTCATTGGGATTTTTTGTATGTCCTTAATGTCTAGGAAAAGTCACAAGATTTGTTTAGAAAGAACTGTGGATATTTTAGGTAGCTTTTATACTTTGGAATTGACTAACCTTTACATTCAAGTACAGTGTGGGAATTATTTTTCTTGAAACACAGTAGTGAGGCTTACTTAGTTCTGTTTTCCAGTACAATTGTGCAGTTCTGCTGAAACCAGTGCAATAGAAATCAGCATGGCTTTCTTGTGTCACAATGTGAGGTGTTGCTCCTTTTCTGAGCCTTGATAAATGTTCTATGTGTGTGTGCTTTTTCTAAAATACTTCTATCATTTGGGGATCACAGACATTTGAGTCAGGGTCAGAGCACTGTTTTCTACTTGTCTTGTAGCTATGGAGTATGGATTAATGGCAGGTATTCAAACTGGCTTCAGATATATTGGATAAAGACAAGCCGGAATTTACATTTCTAACTGAATCTTAATATAATTGCAAATTGAGCTAATGTTTTTAATTTTAATCAAGTGATAATTTCTGAACTAATTTTGTCTCTGGCTGGTGACATATTTAATGTCAAAGAGAAATTAACAGTAAGTACCACCTAAGTTCCAATTGAAGAAAGGTCTGAAACGTGTTGATAGATTTTTACATATTCATTTAAATATAATAAAAGTAAAATTGTCTTCCTAAAAGTGGCATCTGAGTAGGTGTAGGATCTAAGTAGGTTTATGACAGTAATCTGAATTTACTCTGGTCCACTAGAAAAAATGGCAAGGAGTGAACAATTTTCAAGCATTGATTCCACCTAGTGGTAAAAAAATATTATTACTGGTTTACATAATGCATATTCAGAATAACATGAAGTTCCTGTTATATATAAAGAAAGAGGAATTAAACTGTCTCTTTTGTAACATAATCTACACACGTGCAGTACTTTAAAAGCTGTTCAGAGTAGGCAGCTAGAATCTGAACACTTCACTGATTGATACTGATAGGGATGGTTTAGATAATGTTTCAAACATACTTACTCTGTCAAATTAAAAAAAAAAATAATTGCACAACTGAGTGAGTGTAATGGGAACTTTGTACAGGTTTTAAAATGTCCTTTTTATGTGTGTATACAAAACCAGGCTTTTATAGTTTTTTTGTTTGGGTTTTTTTGTTTGGTTTTTGTTGTATTTTTTTTCTTCTTTTTTTCTCCCTTTTTTTTTTGTTGTTTTGTTTTGTTTTCTGGGGCTTTTTTGGAGGGGGGGCGGATTTTTTTTCTTAAATAAATCTGTCCTTGGAACAGAAGTTTGAATTCAAGTAACATGAAGGGTGTGGATATAGGTTGGGAATTTCTGGCACAGTGATCAATGAGATTTTGCAATGAACCATGGTGGAGAGATGGACTTGGGGAACACTCACCTGGCAAAATATTGACTTGGCTAAGTTCCCAGAACTGTTTAAGAATGGATCTGTAGAGTTCATCCTGTGGGCACAGGGAGAGGGTGACGTGTGCAAGGGAGAGGCTGAAGGAAGGCAGGGCTCCTTGCTCCTGGAGGTGATACCGATGTGTGCCAGGCAGTAATGACTACAGCTTTGGGTAAAGCAATCTGGCAAGAGCAGATGATGCAGACTCCCTTCATCTGTAAAATATTGCCCAACTACTCTGTAGTAACTGCAAAACTTGACCCCTTCCAATTACAGTAACATGTGAAACCATCTTAGCCCCAGCTGATGTAGGCCCAGTATAAAAAATATGTTTATCCTTGCAACATCCATAAGTGACAATTAACATGTAAGACAGTAACACAGCTGATTCTGACTGATGTACAAAGACTGTCTTTTTTTTTTCCTTTTCATTTATAGGTACTTGTTTCACAGTGGCAATCCAGAACATCCCGGAGACATACTTCTAAACACAACTGTAGAAGTTTTGCCTTTTCAGGTATGAATTTTTTGATTTGCGTCTTCTCCTTTACAGGATAAAAGCAAAGTCTCTTTGACTTTTTTAACAGGGTGAGGAGACATAAATGCTTCTTTTAACTGTATGAACTTGATGTTCTGATGTTCTCATACTTTTCCTTCTTTTCATTGGATACATTCAGGGAAGACTATTGTAACTATTCAGATGTTCATTCAGGGTGCAGTTGCTACAAGTGCTGTTGGTAATTTTGAGGTGAGCAAGGTCATTTTCTTACAGTTCATTGCTGCTATTTAAAACAAAAAAATAAACAGTCTGCCCTCTCCTGTGTATTTTGGGAGATGTAAGTCAATCTGCTATTTGACTTCGTAAAAAAGTCTTAGTTGAGGGATTGACACACATCCAAACCCACTAGATACCAAAATATATAGATTCTTAAACAGAATGTGTACCTTTCTCCCAGTTTCTGATTTTTTTTCCCCATAAATGAGCCAGTTTTACCACAGGAGAGTGCTACACTATCTAAAATATATTCTTGTTTGAAGTCAGATGGTATTGGTTCTTTTCCTTCAACTAGATATTACAGCTAACTATTTATATAACAAAAGACTGAGAGGATTAAGATATTACTTCAGACAAGTTTATTTTATTTAGTATTAAAATAGCAAAGTATTTCTATCTTCCCCCACATACCTGGTAAAGGAGTCTTGAAAAATATGCCAAAATTGCCATATGTGTTGAATGGGGTTTGGTTTTTTTTGTTGGTTTTTTTTAAAGTAAGTAAGTGTGGAGGAGTTCACATCTCCATTTTCCCAGTCTGCCTTCCTTGGAGCAGGCAAAAATAGGAAATTCTTACTATTCCCATCCTTAAAAAGCAAAATTGCTAGTTTGATTCTAATTATACAACATGATGTGGGATATTATGTCATAAAATCCAAGGGGCTTTTTTCTCAAGACCTGTAGAAATACATTCAGCCACAAAAACATCAGCAGCCCTCACTTCATCTAAGCCCAAGATACAAGAATGTACAAGATAACAAGCAAAAATGTGCATCAGGCAGCTCCTTTTTGGCTTTACTCAGCTGTGGAATGTCCCCCACCAGAGCATCCCTTAAGGAAGTAATGCTGCAGAGGTTCTATTGCTATTGATGCAATTTGTATAAAAGGTAAACAGGAAATTTTGCATCTGGCCTGTTCCTAAGCCACTGGTGTCAGCAGAAAATAGTGTCAGTAAAATATTATCAGCTGAGGACAGCAGCTCCTGAGGGCCCTGTTTCTCCACCCTGCACTTCAGTAGAGCTAGAAACTCATTCAAGTATTTTAACCCTGATCTTCCTTAAGTAGAATTCAGAAAAACAAAAAACAACCCTTAGAAACCAGAATACCCCCAGACTGTATCTGTCTGGGATTCAAGCAGCACACTAAACGAGCCCTCAAGACAACCTGCAGCAAAAACCTGCCCCAAACAACAACAACAAAGAAAACCAAAACTCCTGCCCCCCAAATAAATAACCAAAAACATTCCCACCACTTTTTCAGCAGCCTTAGTTCAAAACAGGAATTTTAATAAAAGAAAAAACTAAAAAATTTAATCTCCATTTTACCAAGCATTTTTAATTAATTCCTGGGAAATTCTTAGAGTGGGTCTTTCAGTATCGGATTATGGTTTTAATTTTCGAGCTGTTTTTCAAGCTTTTTTTTTTTTTGTGCTTATTAAAAAACACTTACTGATCCCCATCCATACAGCGAGGCAGTGATAGTTGAGGTGCTTCCCTTGCTGGTCTGATGGCTTTCCATCTCACCCAAAGTCTTAGATCAAAAAGCAAGCTGTAAGTTTTCATTTGTCCAAGAGAGAAAGCTCTTGTTAAGCCATAGAAAAAGAAGGCAGGTCCTGTCTTTCCTTGTCTCCTACTCTGTATGCTTGTATGTGCTAAGAAGTCTGTTCACGTGGCAATTACCATGTGAGTTTCATGGGGCACTTAGAGGAGATTTCTCTCCTTCAAAGCCAAGTATTGTTCAGTCCTGGAACACTGCTGCTCTTTCGTGGTTTTTGTGGGGTTTTTTTGGGTTTTGGTTGGTTGGTTGGTTGGTTGGTTGGTTGGTTGGTTGGTTGGTTTGGGTTTTTTTTGTGTTCCCTTGTCTAAGGCTGTAAGTAACTATATTCCAGGCTCATTCTTAATTATTTGGAAAAAATGGATGCTGAATATATAAGAAGAATGCACACACATTTGTCTTTCTCTGGCATAGTCGTATGTCAAAATAAATTATCTCATTTATGCTTTGTTGTTCTAGAGTGAAGAACTGGTATTAAGCAAAGAAACCAAAGACAAACGCTTAGAGGATGGTTACTTCAGGATAGGTACGTAACAGTAGAAAAAAAAGTGTATTTTTATTATTGCAACTCTTAAAGACATCTTTATTAAAACCAAAACAAACCTAAACCAGAGTTTTTACCGTTCATTTTTGGGTACATGACTCCGTAGGCTTTACTTAATATTGTGTCCACTAGTTCTTTTCAGAGACTGAAAACTAAACTACTAAACAGAGATCTCTTGTGACTCTTACTTGTAGTGCAGCTACATCCAACTTTTCTGCCAGTTTTAATCACCTAGATTATAATAGAGGCATTTCCAGGTTTTGTAAGATCACCTCCTCTGTCCTGTGACTGCACAAGTGCTTTGGTGTGAATTGTGTGCTTGGCCTGGATTTGAACCCACCCTATAAACTGTTCCCTATAAGGTGTCTCATCACAGGATGAGATTGACATTTCAACATCCAAGTGGCTGTTGAGGAAGGTGCTTAGATACGTGTTGTCAAGGAAGAGAAATTTTATACAGTTTTAATGAGTTGCTGGACACAGTTTGGGAAATTCTGTTAAATGGAAGCACATTTTTTTTTCATAATAAATTACAGTTGTCTATATGGTTTAACTGTAAAGTCTAACTGGGCTTTTAAATTGAATTCTTACTTGTCCTAATATAACTGAAGATGTTTTAAATAAAAATATGTTATGCATGAATGATATTCCTTATCCTTAATCCTATTTGAAAACACATAAGCTAAAAGCATATCATTTCTGTGATATTAAATGAATACCTGTGTCAAAATCTTCACTGAGTTCAAGGTGTTAATGCCTTTAGACAGTTTCAAAGCTGTCATTATGCGTAATCCTGTTCAGATTGGTGTGTCCCATATTGTTTGCTGCTGCAAAAACTGGATTAGATGTCAAGATTGCTCACTTCCTTTTATTTTGGGAATGATACTGTCATTCTGTCACAGTTTATTGTGATACCGCAGGTACATTTTCTGGATTTTGTACTTCAGTCTGTTGAACAGGACTTAATTGAGTATGTACTTTTGCAGGGAAGTTTGAAAATGGTGTAGCTGAAGGAACAGTTGACCCCAGCCTAAATCCTATTTCATCATTCCGGCTTTCAGTGATACAAAATTCAGCTGTTTGGGCAATTTTGAACGAGGTAAGAGGTGGTAGAACATTGAAAAACATAACCAGTGAATGGGAGATTTCTTCATTCTTTTTTGAAGCTCAGACTTTTAACTAACACTAAAAATAGTTACCTCTTATTACTGAGAAATGTAATACACTAAGCCATGACTTATTTTTTTCTGATTCTCTATTTCAGATTCATATTAAAAAGATTACAAACTGATCATGGAAATCTGCTTTAGAGGAAAAAGAAAGAATCCTTGAAAATTCTTCCTATAAAATCTGACATCCTTAGCAAGTCACAAATTGAAAATACTGAGCATGCACCTTATTCCAAATGTCATTCTTTTTCACTTGAACTCTACCTCTTGTGAAATCTACTGTAGATGAGAAGATTGTATTTACCCCTTCTTATCTGATCCATCCAGAAACTGATGCTCCACACTGATAATGTCTGTCCGAGGCCCAAGTTGTCCTCCACTGTAATGTGACTTTACCATCTTATGGTTGCAGAACCCTGTTACGCTTAACCTGTACTATTTTGATAGTATAGTAATATAGAGTTGTACATATTGTTACATTCCTTGAAGAAAAAAAAATATAATTATTGTTAAATAAGTTTTATGAAGGGGGTACTTTCGGAGTTCCATTTATTTTCTATAACAAGAACCCTCTTTTATAGACTGTCAGGGATATATATTAAAAATGCTAGGGATATTTAATTTATTAAAATAATTTGAAAAGTACATATTTTTATGCAGTAAAATTTTAAATTGATATAGTTTTTTTATGAATTCTCTAGTTTAAGTTATCTTTCTACATTTTTCTTTGGAGATGCAAACATAAATTAATACCATATTTCAAATATACTGCCATGTTTAAAAAAAACAAGATTAAGTTTCTAAATTATGTAGTTTTATACACAGAATCTGAATGATGTTCAGAGGCATAAAGAGTTCTGAAGAGCATTATTCTTTGGGGCTTATGAAATTACACTATGTACAGTTTGTAGCCACATAAAAAGCATGTTGAAATGTCTTGTTTCATATTATGTACTAAATCTGCAGTGATTTTAGATTGAATCCATTGCATTTTAGAAGAATTTTTTTTTTTACTCCAAACCAGTTCTTTCTAAAAATATTTGTAAACATTTCCTAGGCTGAACAAATTCATTTTCTGTACTGAAGAAAATCATTCTCCAGCTTTGCTTTGGAGTGACAAGAGGCTACCTTTTATCACAAGAATGAACAGTAGATACATTTGTTTTACAGTGGTCTCCTTTCAAAAAGTTCTGTTATTGCAGTGTTTATTTTGGATACATTAATGAATAGTTACAGTTTATTTTATTCTTTTGCTTAAAACAAGGTCTTCGTTTGACTCCTTTATGGATCAGTATGGAAACTCGCACTAACCTTATAATTGGAACTGAATTTGGCCTCAAGTTAGTACCCTGCCTTTTCATTTCAAGGGAAACAACAGTGATCTTGAATCAGAAATTCGGTCAGGAACAGAAAGTGGTCTGGATTACAGTCAGAGTGGAACTGTCTGTTGCAGTACTAATGCTGCTGCTTTTCTTAAGAGTCCTTCTACTTAGGTGCTTATGTGTAAGGACTCATGCATGGGAAAAATTCAGTTAGTCAGAAATGGCCAGGAGAGAGGGAGGAATTCCTCCCTTTAATAGGAATGAAGTGCCTGATTGACATTGGAGGGAGGCATCCACACTGGCTTGGGTATTCTCAGTTGTGCTGTGAACCAGCCTTCTGGAACTGGCATCTCAAAAGCTGGCCAGCTTTCCCTGTGGAAAAAACTACACTCTGCTACCCCCAACACAGAATCATAGAATCACTTTACTTGGAAATGACCTTTATTGTCTTTGTGATCAGGGCAAAGATGCACAAAACCTGTTGCAGGTTCCCTGATCTAGGGCAGAGGTCTTGAATTTGTACTTCCCCAATAAAGTTCAGCTGATAGATTTGGGCTCCCTTTCCTGATAGGTTTGTCCTTACAAACCTTTAGGCAGGGGCCTAAAGCTGCCTCTCTAGCACTGCAAGCCCTCACCACTGGATTATAGTGTCAACCTGGATTATAGTGTCAACCTGTCTTCTGCCTTGTTGGAGAATTGTGCCATAGCTTTCACAATTCAGCAATATTCAAGTTGAAGAACTTAACTACTTCTACAGACTGTTGTCATTTTGATTTAGCTATGTTGTCTAGGAAAGACAAGATTTGTACACAGAGGTAAGACCTTTAGTTTAGACTGATTGGTGTAAGTTCAAGAAAAATTAGATACCGAGTGGACCTTGTTTACTTTTTCTGATTGCATCAGGTGGTGTAAATAAAATGTTACTTGGAAAGCTTGTGTTGCCCATAGACACTGAGGGCATAAGCTAAGCACTGGTCACACAAATGAAGATTATTCTTGGATTTAGGAATGTAGGTGACTAGGCTCTGAATCCTGTGTGACTCTAGCTTATTGTGGTGCTACAGCCCTGTTTGTTTCCTGTATAATGACCTGCCATCAAATTACCAACATGCAACGGCTTTTTATCACACATCAGCTAGCAAAGGTCTGAGAAAATATTCAGGTTTTCTTCTCAGCTGTGTCTGAATGAATGATGCAAGTTAATTAAACTAGGGTTGTTTATTATAATCCAGACTGCAGAAATACATTCGATATTGCGGTTTTTTCATATAATTAGTTTTGCTGACAGTGACCTTTTCCATTTTCTGTGAGTCCAGAAGTTTACTCGTACTATTTATGTAAGAAAGCTGTGTGCTTATTCTCAAAGCATCACTGTTCCTGACGTTTCACAGTAGTTAAGATGAATCACTGCTAATATATTTGAATACATAGAACCCGTACAGTGATTGCAAGATTGGTTAGTAGTATATTTAGTTTTCAAAAATGTTGAGAAAAAATTTATCTGAGACAACAAATTAAACTAGTGCGTGGTAAAATGTGGGATGCATTTTTATTACATTGTAGTAGCAGGAGTTGAAAATACTCTGGGCTGCTTGAATACTTTCAATGTTCCTGAGCTTATATGCTCTCTAGATAAATGTGCCACATTAATACAAATTTTATTTCAGATCCAGGTAAATTCAGAACTGCTGTAATCAGGTAGATTATTTCTGCAGACAACTATTTTGGGCTTTGTACCTTTAAATTCCAATCCCTAAGTCAGGCTAAAAGTGGTACAAGTCTCCTTCCTGGAAGTATGGTGAAGTAACAACACCTGGGCTATTTGGCTTATCAGCCTTTAGCTTGGGTACCCTTTGGGACTGGGTCTACACCAGTGGGCCAGTGTCTCCTGCACATCTCCATTGTAAGAACAGTCTTATCATAAGAGATCTTAAACAGCATCTTAAACCTATTACCTGTTTTGAGATTTTTTTCCTTCATGCATTCAATTTCAAGTAACTTTTGTTGTGACCTTAAAAATCCCCTCAAGGCTGCTGAATCTTAAGAGATATCCAATAATGGAAAGTGTTTTAAAAAAACCTGCACTATCCTATGCTCCTGTTAGCTCCTGAAGCTGTTAAAGCTTCAGAAGAGCAAACTTTTGTGAAACCAAAGGCATAGCCAGAAATCTTCATTATCTGGGCAAATGAACTTCTTATACTGGATGCCAAACAGACTGGCTGATGTGAACATTTGCTTTTCTGAGCTGTTAAGGATTACTTGGGACCAAGGAAACACAAGACTGTCAGTATAATCTTGCTTTGCTCATTCAGTGGGTCATCCTACTGAAAACTTTGTAAATAATGTGAAGAGGATGTGAAAATTAGAGTGTTTCTAAAGCACTGTATAAGGCTTTGAGCTTTTGCAGGCATCTCAACCGTGTGTTTTCATTGATAGAAAAAATTCCTATGGATATATTCATTTTTTCTGTACTTAAAGATGGCTTAGAAAAACTCAGATAGATGTGATTCATGGACCAAGAAAAGACCGGAGTCTTCTGTCATATCACTGCTTGTCTAGATGTTTCAAAGCAGTTTTTAAATACCTTGAGTCAGTTTAGAGCAAAGCAATTTATACTTTGCCTGTGTGAAACACAGTTCCGTGAACAAGCTGAAGTGTGATTAGTCTTTGGAAAAATTTGGAAACTGTGTACCAGTTTCCTTATTTTATTTTATTTTTTCCCACATACATTATAATTTCAGTAATCTTTGTATTTTGTTGGAAGTACTTGCTCCAGATGAAGTATCATAGTACTTTGTAGCTCGCCTCCAACTTGGAATATTCTTTTAGTCTCATGGTGGTAAAAGAAAAACGAAATCTTCCCAAACCTTGCTCCCCTAAAATGCATGAACCCAAGGTTCTATGTTTGTTCTTACTAGGAATGGTGTATTATGAAAAAGTTAGAATAAGTAACTCTAGCTAGAAAGGGGGGGAAAAAAAGTCATTGTGTTTTTAAATCATCTTTACAATCACCAGCATAAGGCTAAAAAGCTATTAAACAACTGGTGTTTTCAGGCTAGCATTGATTGCTGATGTAAAACACACAGCCCATGGAGACCTGGTGAATTAGTACTTGAGTATCACCTTCCTGACCTTAGTGGTCTCTGAAGGGTTTTGCTAAGTTATGCTGTAAACAGTGAACTGCTGAAAGTTAAAGTAGCTTAATTTTGAGAATGATGAAGCCTTCTTTCAAGGGAAAAAAATGTTGATCTCTCTAAAGGGAAGGTAAACAGGCCCCGTGTCCTTCAATGGTATCACACCACAGGGCACTAAATGTAAAGTATTTTTACTGTTGAACTGAAGTGGATGATCAGTGATGCTAGGATTCCTGTTAGGGAAAAGATGTACAGTTAGGCTGCAGCTGCCTGCAGGACGGGAGCTTGTGCTGTGAGCCAGGGAGGGACAGATCCTGACCGGAATCCTGCACTTTCCATGGATCAGTAGTTCAGTGCTTTCCTTGTTTAAAGGAGAATGTTGCTCAGCATCTGCTGAAAGGGAAACATGAATCTCTTCAAGCCTTAACAGTGGCTGAAACACACAGTACTGTAAGATGCACTGCCAGCATATTTGGTATTTTAAGATAAATTATAGTTTTACCTTAGAGATCAAATTCTAGTATTGAAATTGTCTTACTGTAACCAGTTTACTCTTGTGTTGTTTTGGAAACTGAATCCTAGTGCTCATGTTTCATGCTGAACACTGCATTGGAAAACTGTCAACTTCACTTTCCATAAGGTATTGTTTGTGATGGCCAGTTTTACTTCTGCCTTGTGGACTTTGCAGCTGCAGGCATTGCCATAAGCCCAACCCTGTAGCCAAACCGACTTGTACTTTCCTTCCATGTTCATGGACCTGCCACTCAGAATGGTGGATGTAGTAATACCCACTGGACTGCTAGAGATGGGGTTGAAAACTTGCTGCTATATTTGGAAACCTGATATGGGTCATGTTAATTGTGCCTTTCATCACTGTTACTTCTGTGTGCCAGACTTGTCCATGTATATTTGAAGTAGTCACTAAAGTAAATCTGTTCTCAAAACCTTTCATACAAGGAGAGGACAGATCTGTATCTAGAGACAGTTGTTGCTTTAGCATCGCAACACTATTAAGATCTGTACTTTCACACAGTCCCAAGGCAAGGTATTCCAATATTACTCTTCAAGAAAACTGCTTTTTGGTGTCACTTAAACCCCTCATAATGTAGAGCTTATGCCAGTCTGTGCAAAGTATCTGCAGTAAGAGTTATGCTACATAGACTTGTTGCAGTTAAATTTAAGCTACGGAAATGTACAAGTAACTTGTTTTTAGGAATGTACTGCAAAAGTATTTGAACAAAATTGCTAACATGTTTACTGTTGTAAATATTTTAATAAAAAAAGGACACTTCAAACTTTTTTACACAATTATCTACAATAAAGAAAAATTTACAACCATTTACAAAATGTTCTTAATTTTTTCCTTACTGTCAAAATGGCTACGGTAGAAACAAAATAAACATTGGATACACGAAGTCCTGGTTTTATTTCACTCTGTATTTATAAAAGGAACAAAGCATCTTGGTGAAGTTCCATCCACATGCTAATGAGATCAAGTAGAGCATGATGAGAAGTGCAAATGGATACAAAAGAATAGCTGTGTTCTTCAAAAAGGGCAATGCTGAAACAGAAGCAATATTGAAGCAAGTATAAAGTAGTGCTCTTCAAAAAAGGTGCTTCATGTAGAGTAGCCTTAGGGAAAGGCAGCAATAAAAAATAGTTCTGTTCTGCTGTCCTCATCAGACATCTCTGCCCTACTAGCCCTGTAGTTATTTCAAAATGCCTTGGGGAAATGCTTTACCTGAAACTGTGGTCTTAAACTCATTACAGAATTTTTATCTAATGCAAACATCTTCAGGTGGATTTACAGAGGAACAACAAAACTAAGTTGTGTTGCTACAGGTCTAATACAAGACGGGAATTTGGTGAGATGGAGAATATAAATTCTTTGGTTAAGATGGCCACCCAGCTGGAAACATGGACTGGTACATTTCTATCAAACTTCATTTACCACAAAGAAGGAATTACTTCAACATGCAGCTAAGCCTCTGCTTTACAAATAATACACTAAGATCAAATTAATAGCCTGAAAACATGCTCTTCTTTTCAGACAAACAAATACAAAAGAAGTTGATGTTACTCACCACTGTATCCTAGGAATGTCACGTAGATGTAATAGCCAATTGCAATCAGCCATAATGTATTCCCAACAAAATACCCAATGACAGAATCAGATATGATGACATCTGCAAGAGATAACTGCTCTCAGCTGTTTTGATAGTGCACCATTTTGAAGCAGAGAGCTCGAAGTATTCTACTTACAGTTGATGAAGAACAGCTGGATAAAATGCAGGATGACTAGAAGAGGGTAGAAAGCATTCAGATGTACATCAAAGGCATATCCCCACTCCACATCATAATCTCTGTTCTGCTGCTTCACTAAGTACTTATTTGAAATGAACCTACATGAAAAGATATTTGAGACTGTTGTTAATATGAATCTATAAAGCTGACAAAGCATAGGTTTGATGTAGTAAGTCATATGTGATCCCAACTCTCCACCACAAAGTTTCTGCTATCTGGGAATAAAAACATGCAAGAATCATGCAGACCAGACTATTGTTAAAGTGGTTTTGTTAAAATTATCATCACATTCCCTGCATGCTAAAGGCAGCTGAAATACCCTGCGGGTAATACAGAAACAAAACTTCTTTATAAAAAAGAGATGAGTGCTACAATTTATCAGTATGGTCACAAGCTCTGTGTACACACAGGGAGATGACTTCAGTGAAGTGCTTGTACAGGATCAGTACACCTCACATAGAGATGGTTTATTTAATCTCTACAGAACAGATGCACTACAAGGACAGGAGGAGGGCAGGAGAGTGCTCATAACATGTGCCCATTATTACTGAAAAGATGTGCAAATGCAAAGTGCACTGCCCAGTGTTACAGGCTACTAAGTGAGCCTCAAGGCTCTTTCCTCCTGCTTAAGTTCTGCTGACATCAAAATATTTATCCCGTTTAGAAGAGGAACGGTAAGTCAAGACATGCTCACAAATAAGAGACCAGAGTTTTCATGGAAGCTTCCTCTGACCTACTCTTTGTGCCAAGGGGTGGGCACAAGGGGTGCCTCTGCATAGAGGCAGAGCCTGGGTGCAAGGCGAGGAGAGGTGAGGCAAGAAGGAGTTTAGACTCATTAGGAATGGGGGGAGCTTTTGGGAAAAAAGGTGAGCCTGCACTGGAAGAAGGGACTTGAACCAAACTCAAGCCAGGTGACTGGTATCGAGGCCTGCAGGAAGCTGACTAAAAGGCAGAGGAAGATCAGCAGATGCTGAAGTCTTCCTGGCTTAGGAGACTGCATCCTGAAGCACAAATTGCTGGAGGATGGGGACAGGGAGCTCTATAAGCTCTTCCCCAAGAAATTTATGGGTTGTTCTCCCAGACAGGAGCATAGGTCAGGTGGACCTATCATCTATCAGCTATGTTTCTTTTATGTACGTCATTCTCAATTTTGCAATTACAAGCAGTAGTTCTTGAGACCACTGTCAGGATTTATCTCTTTTCCAATCATCATCACTTTAAGATGTCAGCTCCATCCCTAAGAACCCTTATGCCCTAAATGCCCTTGCTTTCTTAAGGTCCTTGTAAAATAAAAATTCTTTCTTTGGTGCCCTCCCCATGCTGCAGCATAGAACCTTCATTTCATGGTTCCCTCACTGCTGCAGCACACATCTATGGTCCTGATGAGGCCTGGATTGTAAAATGACCTGCTCCTGCCTCTCTACTTCTGCAAGGCTCTGGACAGTAGAGGATAAAACTGGCAGTGCCTACCAACAAAGCAAAAAGGTGCCAAGCACAAGACAGAATAGATGTTGCTGTAGTGGCACTAGCTACGATCTTCAGCGAGAAGCACAGGCCAAGTGTATATTGCCCTGCTTAAACAGAATCAACCTCAGGCTTACACTACTTGACTTTTCCATTCATTATTTTGATTGAACAGCTTTTTCTTTTTAATCACCTTTTTTTTTCTTTCTTCAATTCGGCATTACTGTTGAATGTTAACCAGCTTAAGAAAAAGAAAAAAGCTGGAATGTTCATCATACAGACCTTCTGACTATTTAACTTTGTAGGTAATAGTAAAGAAAGTGATGTATTCTTTTTTAAGGTATCATTTTGAAACAATTACTACAACAGCATAAAACCTACAGTCAATACTTGAGTGTAAGTTTACCCCAAACAAAGAACCAAGTGTCTCACAAACAGCAGAGGACCTTCTTTGTTTCCTGAATGCTGAACTCGGCTTCAGAAATCACTACTTACCACATCAGAGTTGCAATGAGGAGCCCAACGCCTACGCAGTCTATGAATACAACCCAAAGTAGCAGTTTTATTGTTTCAAAGAAGCCCATGTCCAACACAAATCCAAATCCTACAGTAGACACTGAAAGCAGAGAAAGATCATTAAAGTCAGCTGTGGAAACGAAAGCATGACATCTTTAACTGATAGGGTTTATTATGTATCCTGTTATGAAATCTCCAGTTTCTTTTTTTATTTTTCCCCCCAAGATTTTCACTCCAAGAGCTCAATTTTTTCCACCAAAAACTAGATATAATGCAATTTATTCATAATATAATATGAACACTCATCTGTACTTGGATCAAATTGTAGTGCTCCACCCAAACTATTTAAAAAAAATTCAGACAATGCTACAATAGAACATTATTTGTTTTATAAAAGCTCCTTGTTAACCCAAGCCATGTAATTCTATTTCAGCTGAGTTTTTCTTTTACAAACAGCAATATACTAATAGAAGTCCGCTGAGACAATACTGAATTTGCAGTTCAGTCATTTATATTAGCTACTTTTCTTACAGCTTGATTCTGCAATATACAGAATCTCACCAGGGCCTTTATAGTAAAAACAGTGTTTTATCCATAATATTTAAGTAAACCAAATATTCAGTATTTTTTAACAAAAACACTGCCATGTAGCATAGGGTTTTCTTACTGTCTGTAAAGTTACAGTGAACTATGCAGTTTAAAATGCAACAGTTTAAAATGCAAAAATGAGTTTCAACTGAGAGATCAATTCAAGACTATGGAGTACTACTTAAGCCTACTCCGATTTGTACTTCCCACCTTAACTTCAAAAAGGCTAAGCCTTTTTCTTTTGTTCTGTTTTATTAAAAGATCATCCATACAGATTGGTCCTTTTTTTGTGTGTGTTATTAGAAGGAAAATAAATGCTCATCCCTGAACTTTCCCTCCCTTTTCCTTATGCTGTCTGTTCTGCTGCACTCACCGCAGAGCCAGATACTGAGCAGCACTAGGAAAGCAGGATCATCTCTCGCCCATTGGTCCTTTGTCTGTTTTCTGTAGTGAAAGTTCCTGTAAACCCTCTGTGGTGAAGTGAACAGGTAAAGCATCTGCCAAAGCGCAAACTCGAAGTCCATCTGTCGGAAGTGGAAGAGCCTCCGGAGGTACTTGTAGCGTTTCGCTCCAGCTGTGTGCCTCGCAGCATCTCTGGGGCTCAGCACACCATTGCCCTGGCTCCCAGAATTAACCAATGTGGTTGGCAGCATCTTGCTAAAAAAATAATTTCAAAAGATGTATTTGATTTTGCACACAATACGGGGCACAAATGACACGATGCGGGCCACGGCTGCAATGCTGAAGTGACAAAAACTGAGCACAAACATAAACAATGACATTTGTTGGAGCAAGTCCAGAGGAGGCCATGGAGTTGGTAAGAGGGCTGGAGAATCTGCCTTATGACAGGCCGAGAAAGTTGGGGCAGTACAGCCTGAAGAAGAGAAGGTTGTGTGGAGACCTCCCGTATCTCCCAATATCTGAAGGGAGAAAACAGGGAAGCTGGGACACCTCATGAGGAACTGCAGAGATAGGACAAGGAATAAAAACAAACTGAAACAGGGGAAACTTAAGTTAGACACGAGGAACAAATTCTTTACTGTGGGGTGGGGGTGGGGGGGTAAGGCAGTGACACAGGCTGCCCGGAGAGGTTGTGGATGGCCCAACCCTGGCAGCGTTCAAGGCCAGGTTGGATGGGGCTTAGAACAACCTGGTCTAGTGGGAGGCATCCCTGCCCACGGCGTGGGGGTTGGAATCATATGATCTTTACGGTCTCTTCCAGCCCTTAACAGTGTAGGATTCCACAACTTAGCAGCGGCCCGGCCGCCGCTGCTGACGAACACCCGCCCCCCCTCAGCGGGGCCCGCGCTCAGCTCCGGGCCGGGCAGCGCCGCACCCCCCGAGCCCCGCCCGGCGCTGAGGGTCTCTCTCACCTGCTGGCCCGGCCCGCGGCGCGACCCCCGCCCCGCCCGGCACCGCCACTACGGCCGCCTCCCGCAGCCTTCCGGCACCGTCCGCGGCGCAGGCGCTCGGGATCCTTCCCGGAGCCGCCCCGTCCCTTCCTGCCCCCGCCGGAAGCGGCCGCAGCGCCCGGGATGGCGGCGGCGGCGGTCGGCGGTGGCCGCGGGGCGGGCGGCAGCGGGGTATAGCGCCGGGTTCGCCGCCATGCCCAAGTACTACGAGGATAAGGAAGAGGACGGGCGCGCCTGCAGCGGCGTGAGGGAGGACTTGCGGCAGTGCCTGATGGAGAGCCCCTGCGTCCTGCAGGTGAGTACCGCTGCACTTCATGGCCAGAGACCCGCAGGTCGCCCTTTTACGGCCTCTTACCGCTTGTTTGCAGCAGTTTAGGGAATTACAGCTCGGGAGGAGAGCGCAGGTCACCGTACCGAAGCGAAATCCCTAGCGAACTTTTCTGAAGTTGGAAGTAAGTGATCCTCAAAGGCCCCTTCCAACCCAGATTACTCAGTTGGCCGGAGCGTGGTGCTAATAACAGCAGGGTCGTGGGTCCCATCCCTATATTGGCCTTCCCTTAAGGGATGGACTGGATGATCCTTGCTTTCCACCTCAGAATATTCGGTGATTCAATTGTAGGATTCTGTGAAGTGTTTTGATGTCTCTTTGATGAGCTGCAGAAATCAAATTTTTAATCCTTTATTTTTTCATCTACTAGGAAAACAAAAGCCCTAAACAATGCTTGAGGGAAGGACACTGTAGGAGTTTGCAAGTGACATTCTTTGCATGCAAAAGATCAATGGTAAGTGTGGTGTGTTTTCTACTGATGGCCTGAATGTTTTCTGTACTTTCCCCTACTCTTTTAAGAAAAACATGGTATTTCAGTAAGGTGGGTGTCAAAAAGCAGAACAGCTGTTGCCTTTGAATCCTGATTAAACTATGGGTGTTGTACTTAGTTCTCATGAAGAAGAAGCCATAGAGTAGGAAAAATGGGAAAAACATATGTTTAAATTGGATTAGGCTTAGAATATCACAGGTAAGTGAGGCAGGTATTTTCACTATTGTTTTTACTAAAATTTTGGGTTAAAGATATTAGTAGATCAGGTAATTGTAAGATAAAACATTGACAAACTATCCTTTGCCTGTAAGGTCTTTGAAAAACATCTATACAGAGAACATTTAAATGAAGTGAAGTAAGACTTTCACTGTTGAAGCACAATCTTGCATTGAATTCACGCTGAGTCATTCATTTTCTTGTAGTACTAGACTTCATGATAAATAAGTTTGTTTTTTATATAATGAATTATCCCATATGGAAATGGCAAGTCATTTTAAAAAATGTAATTAGATAAAGTCTTCTATATTTTGATAGGAGTTCCTTGTCCAGAATTTTTTTGCTTGTGTTTCCATAGCATTTGAAACATATTTAAGATGTAGTAAAGATGGTATTAAAACTTTACAAACACGAGAAGTGCAGGGCTCATTTTTATTTTTATCTGATAAAGAGTGTTCAGCTGAAATGGTACTTTAAATTTTTCTTCCATTTTTTATTAGTTATAGCAGCTTTTTGTACCTCTTCTATATGAACCATATTAATTCATAAAGTGACAAATTATTATTTCTGTGTATAGGAAGATGTTGTATATTGAAAGTTTGAAATACCTATATAAAGCTGCAATGGCAAGATAAGTATCTCCAGGTGATGTGCCTGTATTTTTCTGTCTGTGGATTGTTAAGGGAGCCTGATGAGACTAAGTGCCTCCAGTCATGCAGGAAGAGGCCTGGCTCTTAAATGATTTTATTTAACTCTCCCAAGTTTTAAGGCTGATGAGTGAAGTTTCTTTTGTCTTGTTAATTCTGTAAAGTTCAATAATCGTGCTCAGTCAAACTTGTTATTGTTATAATAGTGAAATTTAAATAATGTCCAAAACCAAATTGGATGCTAAATACAGATATAATTTATGGAATGCTAAAATCATCAGGGTTTTGCCTAGATGCTGTTTTCTTTTCAAGGAAAGAGAAAGTCTTATCAGTGGAGTAACTTTAGTACACTTTAGATGTTCAAGTAGGGCCGAGGTTTAAAGTGAAAGCTACTTGGTTATTGGACAAGCTGTGTCATTGTGAGTCTAGCTCTTGACAAATTTTGCTGCAGTTCTGAATTCTGGAAGAAGGTTAGTTAATGGTGGTAAAAGAAACCTCCTCAGTCTAGTCAGAATATATCAGAATATAGCTGAGTTGCAATATGCCACTGCCATCTTCAAGACTGGCTATCTAAGTTCAGAAGAATTCTCCCAAGATTAAAGTATGTTTTTCTCCTGCATTGGGAAAGAACTTGGAGTTTAGCTTCTGTTAGTACTGTACTGTGGCTTTTATTTTAGCTTTACCATCATCTTTAGCCTTTCATTAAACACTTCTTCTCTAATTGCCAAAAATAAACTTTCAGAATAAACAAGATGAATATTGTTTCTGTTTTTACTGATCTATTTCTGTTTTTTCCACAAACTTTGTACATTTAAGTTATCCTTCTCCTCACAGACATTTGTAGTGACTCCCACTTCAAACAGATCTGAATTTTCCTCCTTCCGTTTATCAGTTATATTTGCAAATCTGATGTAAACAGATTTACACTACCTTGTTTTTCATGGGTTCCTTGCCATCCTACTATGCTGTTATGTCATTTATGTTGTTTATTTCAGAATACACAGGAAGCTTATCACATACTTTTAGTTTTGTGTGAGGTTTAAGATCATATAATGCCTCTTTTCATCTGAATCCTCTGTGGCAATATCACTAGTTTTCTTTTGCTTTATTCTGGCCTTCTGTTCTGATGTTACAAAGTGTCAAGGTAGCACAAACATTCTACATTACTTCTTTTGGAAAATACCTGCTCTTAACATATTGTCTTCAATTTTCAGTTGGATACCAGGGCAAGATTCAGAGGAAGGAAGGGATACTGAAATCCTCATCAAGAGACCTAGCCATGGGAATTTGGGGTTCATCAGAACTCTACACAAAACAGAGACTAAAGTAAGAAGATGCTGCATCCTTTCGTGCAGTGTTTTCCTAGAAGGTATCTACTCCTGAGTATTCTGACAGATTGACCTGAATGTGCATTTATATGTTGAAAAAGAAGGCAAGTCTAAAGCTGCAAATTCTGGCCAAAATGGGTACCTGTCATGTACTTGCAATAAAAATGTGAAATCCAGAACAAACTGCAGAAGTTATCATTCTGTTTTGAAGTGAAGTTGTCTTTTGTGACTTTGCTGTAAATTCTGATAATCTTTTACTATTTGAAATAATACAGGGTATGGAACTGGAAGTGCACTTGATTGTGTTGAGTGTTGAGGAAGAGTTTCCTTAGTAGATGAGTATCTCAGAGGGTTTCTCAGAATAGAGCTATTTTCAGAGATGAGGAGCTGACCAAGGCTGTAAAATGTGTGTACAAGCTGCTTCCTCTCCAGTAGATTTGTTACCCAATAAACCTGTAATAGATGGGAGCGGTGGTGTTTTTCAGTCCCACACTGGTAAGGAATTGGGATTTATGGGAGTAAAAGCATTAAATAATGCTTAAACCATGACTGTGGTCAATGTTAACTGGTTCTGTATAAGAACTGCTTTTCCAGAGGAACATTTCTTTTTTTCTTCCTTTAGTGTCCCTGCCTCTACAGGCCTTTAAGAAATAAATGCTGCTGTAACTCTTATACATGGAAACTGAAATAACTTCAGGCAATCTTATTAGAAGCAAGATGAGGAAATAGTGAGATGGGAGAGAGCCATAGTAACTTCTTTTTTTGGCTGAAGTTCATAGCCAAGTGTCTGAAATACATTCAGTCTGAACAGATGCATGCAACACTTATTGTTTCTAAAACTGATTTCTTCAGTTAATGAGCACATGTTGACTATTTAATTCTGTCTGTCTTAAGCAACTGTTCTGTAATGAGTCAGAGAATGTTTATATTCCTTGTATGTGTAGGACTTAATTTTGGCCACCTATATCAACTCTGATTTCACATTTATGCCTTCTGTTGATCATGTGGAAGCTAGTTGATTTGTTCAAGTGCTGTAAGCATACTTTGTTTTCCACAGCCTAATTACCATATTATCTCTTTACATACACTAAAATGATAATTGATGTCTAGAAGAGTATTTTTAACTTAACACTCTAATTACAAAGTATTACTCACAAGCCTTTTCCATGGGGAAGAACATAAAAAATGTACTAAAAATAAATATATAGCCACATGGCAGGTATTTAAATGTCAGAGAGAGGAGTGGGAATGGTATATGAGTTTGGTAGTCAAGGACTCTTCCATAGTATGCCCTACTGCATGGGTTTGTAGGTTGATTGTTCAACTGATCTTTATTCCTTTCTCAGCACTAATCACTAAGCCTCACGTGCTGCAGGAACTCCTTTTGGAAAGGAGCAGAAAGATGGCTGCATCACAGACGTAATGTTATT
This sequence comes from Poecile atricapillus, assembly GCF_030490865.1. NCBI lineage: Eukaryota > Metazoa > Chordata > Aves > Passeriformes > Paridae > Poecile > Poecile atricapillus. Next base: position 31,341,647 of record NC_081249.1, read on the forward strand.
TTTAGTAGTCAGCTTGATCCAGTGGAGATCAGGTGTTAAATCTATTGGATATTTATGGATTTAACAATGAACAGAGTACATGTATTATATGATCCATTAGAATGATAGTGTCAGAAATTTCTAATGGTTCACTAAAGCACCTAGGACAATATGAAAATACTGTAATAGGTATCAAAATGCTGATTTGCTCAGGAGACTTGTTCAATTCAAATACTGTGTAATATAATACTGTGTCTAAAGATAAGTAATTACATAATTGTCTTGGGACTTTGAGCACTGTCCTACTTGAGAGATATGCTTCTTTGGGAAAAATAATTCATTTCATTAATGCTCTAAGTCCTATGCATTTGATTACAGCCTTTTCCCTAATGCACAAAATGTTTTATTATAAGTAATATTATGTATTATTATTTATAATATAATTATAATATATAATGATAATATATTATAAATATATTGATTTTTTTGTCTCATGCCTTGTGCTACATTACTGACTTTTACTAAAAAAGTGTATGTTTCTGTTCTTTGGTAGATTTTGCAAAATGGATTTGTGGAATTAGGTTGTTGAGGACAAATGGTTGTCTTGGTGCCAAAAGGCTCATACTAATTCTAGAATCACAAATATAAGCAGTACTAATAGTTTGTATTGAACAAGTAAAGAACAGAGTTTGCAAAGACCTTGCTGTTCCTCTAATTCGTTTTCCATGATGGAGAGTCAGAGGGTGCTAAATGGTGTCAAGACTGACCTCACAGGCAGTGGCTCTGTCAGTGCTAGGAGCTGTCTGATACAACATCCCGTTTCAGCAATTAAATGTTCTCTCTGTGGTCCAATCCTGCAAACACAGTTGTATTTACAGAGCTGTAAACACATATTGCAGAACTGCTCACATGTTTATGATGATAAATGACCACCCTGTGGTCATTTACTCTGAAAATTCTTTAGGCTGTTAAATCTTCTTTCAAGTTAGTACAGAGTGATAAGTATATGAATCTGTTTAATGAAGGCCTATGTGTACATATGTTGAAAAGTGAAAGAAAAGGGTTGGTGTTTAAAAGGTATCATACATTTAGTATTTAAGATGTGCCTCTCAGAAGGAAAGACAAAGCATCTTTAAAAAACTCTCACTTTGGAAATATTTTCTGCTTCCAGAATGGGTGCATTTTTATTACAAAAAGCTTCATTATTCACTGGGTGGTGTAAGAAATTGGTTGTCCAGTCTCTCTTCACTTCTAAAGTTTCTAGAGAGTAGCAGGTTGGATGAGATGCTTTTTTTCAAAGAAAACATTTAAAATTATATCTTTTCAGTGAAAGTCTGGAACAAGCTAGATTGACACCTTCTACTCATAAGAAGAGCATTAAATTAAGTCATCATCTAAAAATGTAGGCACAGAATGTAGGTGGTAAGCAGTATCTTGTTTTCTTGTTTAAGCCCGTGGTTAGAAAACTTACAAATACAGAACTATAGCAGCTTTGTTAAAGTAATGACTTTGCCTTGATATGTGGTCATTTAGAATATGTGTATTTATTGTAAATAAAGGTGCAAGTGTCTTGTCTAAAACTGAAGAGCACAACATCTTAATTCCAGTCATAAGTTGTAGTTGACAGAATAACCAGAAACCTTAAGATCCTTTCTCATTTTTCTTTTTCCAAATCTGCCTGCTGAATTTTCTGTCTCTGGCATGGTTTTATTGCAGATATCTTCAGAAAATCATTAACCAGTTATTTCTGTAAGTGCCACACTCCACAATGACTTGGTTGACAGTCTGTAGGAAGAAAATTCTGTAAACATAAAGAGCAGCTTCTTGAAGTGGACTATGCTTTATTTTCAGGATTTACAGACGGTTCATTAATAATGTTCTTGAACACTGAAAGTGGAAGAAGCAATAAGATTAGCATTTTAACAGTTGCTTAATTAGGTCAGTAGAAGGTGATATATTCCAAGTAATAATGTACTTTAGTAGCTAAACTTTGAAAATATATTTTTATGTCAAGCTGAGGTTGGTGTGTCCTGATGGAGGCTTTCATATGCAATATTCTTTTTTGGCTGGCCTGTAGGTACTAATGGGCTGCAGTGAAATGGAACAGAATAATTTCCCTAAAGATTTTTAGTAACAGAGGAAATGATACAAGTAAATCTCTGTGACCTAGAACAAGATTTTTAAAATCTGCAGTATTGCTACTATTGCTTTAAAAAGAGCTATGAAAAAATAGCAAAGCAGAAATTGGCTCGTAATTCGTAAGTTCTAATAATAAACTGCTACTGTAAAATTGTATTGAGTTGTCTTTCATTACCACTCAAAGAGGAATATGAACTTTTCCTAGTCAATTTGTGACAGAAACTTTTGTGGCTTTTTTGGTGGAGAAAGTTTTGAAGTCTTTCTGAGGCCAAAAAGTATTAATATTAATAAATACAATATTTATTAATATAATATTTATTAGCTGTTGTGTCAGGCTTTTGGTTCTGTAGCAGCCATAGCTCACTAATGGTCATAGAAGGATGATTTCTGGGATTCTAAGTGGGAAGAAATCTGTTACAGGTTGTCGGATTGTTGGCATGCTAAGGAAGTTGAGTGTAAATAGTGTGTTGAGGGGATTAATTACTGGATGTGTAAAACTTTATATTGTAAAATATGTATGGGCAAAAACTCCATAAAGCCCTTTATCAGCTGAGACTGGACATTCAGGTCCCTTCCTGCTTTATGTCAGTAGTTAAGGTAAGTGCTTGGCACCTTTTGTCTAGTCTGACCTTCTGTGAAGCTTTTTATGCTGGAGAAAGGCACCAGCTCTTGAAAATGGCATAAAATCTGATTATTATAATTTCTCTTGATAGAATATTTCAGTAGCCAGTATTCCCTCTTTTACTAGAAAGAGCATATCTGTCTTGTGATTAGAATTTGACTTCAGTTTTCACTTCTGGGAGAGGAAGAGGGGATGGCTCTGCAAAGAAGTTAGTAGTATCTTACGTTTTCCTGATGGAATGAATTTGGGAAAAAAAAAAAATGCAATGAAATGCATGGATTGACTTCCTGAAATCTTGTGTTATACCTGCCTTCCTTAGTCCCATCACAGCAGGGAGAATTGCAGTCTCCTTTCAGGAAGAAGATAAACCGCTGTTACTGATTTTTTCATTATCTACATACAGGTAAGATCCTTGCTTTTTACACTATTGATTGTGCTTCCAAGGTGAGTGTCACATTTTGTCATTTAACACACTGCGTTAAGTTGGGATCTCATGTTCAGTTCCCTGTCCCTTATGACCCTGATGCCTTTTTCAGAGTCAGTAGTTTTTCACTCTGATGTTTTCACAGTGTATGGCTTGTTTTATAGCTTTTTTTCTTTTCCTGGATATATAACCTGAGATTTGGCTATTAAAAAATGATAAAAGTTTTGAACAGTATTCTTTATCGTCTATTCCTGAACTTTTATGTGATGGCTCAGTTCTTCTGTTCATCACAGTGTCAGCTGTTGGGTTATTCACAATACAATTGGCAGTGAGTTTATACATACTTACACACCTTTGAAGAAAATGTGAAATAATCTTAAACCTGGTAATAGTTCCAGAGCAGCTCTCTAAGTACTCTTCTGAAATACAACTCCCTTCTATTTGTGAGGTTTCATTACTTATAGATTAAGAAAACGTAATATTACAAAAAAATTAGGTAAATGGAAAACCTCTCTAGCCTATCCATTCCTACCCTGATGGGTTTTCTTGTATTTTGCCCTGGTTAATTTAGACTGCTGTGCCTATAAAAAACATGGTGATTTCTCCACATCCTCCTTCAACACTGGTGCAATGTAAGGCCCTTCTGGTCCCTTGGGTTTTAGTGCTGGCTTGATTCTCTAATACTAAATGAACATCAATAGTAAACATTGTTCTTCCAGAGTCCTTGGTGGGGAGTTGTCCAAGTCTGCTGTTTACAAAGGTTGTATTTTGGTTGATGATGATTAATAACGTCAACAGCTGCAAATAAACTATGAATTTTTGCTGTCAAGATCTGTATTTAATTTGAGAGGTGCTAGTGACAATGTCTACTTGCTTTCCAGCCTGTTCTCACCAAGCATATTTAATATTTTTATGCAAGAATGGCTTTAAGTTTACATGGTATGCAGAGGGGCTCCTATGTTCTGTCTCTTTGTTTAAAAAAGTGGCAGGGTTCATTCGCTTTGTGCTAAACTGGGCAAAGGTAAATGTGAAAAATTATGCATATTTGACTATGCATTGAAAACACCTCTGTAAGTTCTGTGTGATCTTGAAGCAGGGAATGCTTAATGGAATTTCACCAACAACATGCAGAAAGAAAAATGAAAAAAAATCAAGCTGACTCTTCTGGCTTCTCTATCCCAATTCAGATTGTACTGGGGACTTCAGCTGGCAGCTTCCAGCATGAGGGAACTGCAACAGGCACATTAAAATTCTTACATTAGAGCAGTGTTGGGACTGACTCAGCTGGTTCTTGGCAGCAGTGCTCTGCGGGTCGTGCACAGTTGGCTGGAGGCATCCAGACATGTGTCTCACTGTCTGTGTCTCACTGGTTCCCCACTTCAGTGTCTTTCCTCCATGCAGGAGCCCCTCACCTCCCTCCTGGGAGTTCCTACAAGGTAACTTGTTAGTAACCTGTGTTCTCCTTGGCTTTTGTGCACCATGTGAAAATAATAGAATGAGCCAAAGCTGGACTGTGACCTCTTCCTACATTCTTTCAAATGACTCTTAACATCGCTTGAGCCCAATAAATTCCTCTTTGATAGCAGCGTGGTACAGAAATTGGTTAAGAAATGGAGCCCAGCCTGCAGCTACACAGCAATTTCAACATATGCAAATGAGCCAGCTATTGAGCAACTTCAAGTGAGCAACTTCAAGTTTGGGGATGGATGGATGGATGGATGGATGGATGGATGGATGGATGGATGGATGGATGGAACATGCTAAAACGGATCAGTGTGAGCAGTAGGACCAGGGAAGTAATTCTCCCCTTGTACTCCACAACAGGTGAGGCCACACCTTGAGTGCTGTGTCCAGTTTTGGGCCTCTCGATTCAAGAAAAACAATGAGGCAGTGGAGCATGTCCAGAGAAGGGCGATGGAGCTAGTGAAGGGTCTGGAGCACAGGCGCTATTGAGGAGGAGCTGAGGGAGCTGGGGCTGTTTAGCCTGGAGAAAAGGGTACTCGGGGGGGACCTTAGTGCTCTCTACAATCACCTGGAATGAGGCTGTAGCTGCGTGGGCGTCTGCCTGCCAGTGGCAGGACAAGAGGACATAGCGATAAACTGGGGTAGAGGAAATTTAGTTTGGACTTTAGGAAGAATTTCTTCTACCTCCAATGCTTAACTGCAGATGAAGATACAACAGAATCCTTGTTCTATATTTCTATATTTTTGGATCCTGCGGAGCCGACGATGCCACCCTGGCTCGGGCGGCCGGCGGGGGCAGCCTGAAGCGCTCCCGTTCAGCCCCGGCGGACGGGCGGGCGATGCTGGCCCGGCTGAGGCCGCAGGGGGCCGGGCCAGGGCCGGGGCGGGGCCGCCGCTCCCGGCGCCGTCAGAGCGGGCGGGCGCCGGAGCCGCTGGGGGCGCGGGCCGGTGTCTGCCGCGGGGCGGTGCCCGGGCAGCCGCGGCTGCGGAGGTGAGCGATGGGCGCCGGCCGGGCGGCCCGGAGCGGGGGGCAGCGGGGAGAAGGTGCGGGGGCGGGCGGCGGGCGCGGCGGGGCCGTGCGGCTGCGGCGGGAGGCGCGCGGCCGAGCCCCCATCTTGGGGAGGCCCTGCCCGGCGGGTTCGGTGGCCGGCGCTGTCACCGGCAGCGCTGCCGGCTCCGTCCGTGCGTGCTCGGCGCTCGCTGTGGCTCGTCCCGGGCCGTGCCGGGCTGCGGCGGTGCGTGTAAACAGCGTGTGTGGAAGGTGCAGCGAGTAAACAGCCGCCTCCGGGGGGACGCGGGAGCGAGACATCGAGCGCAGGGATGATGTTTAACCTCCCCTGAATTATTACAGGCCGGCTTTCACAATTCCTTTCTCATGTTGAGAAGCCTTAAAAGGAAGCAGATTGTGTGTTTAGTTTGGTGCATATTTCGGATTTTTGCTCCTTTATTGAGCTGGAATATGGTTGTGAAATACGGTAGAAATGCCTTTGCAGTACTGATGCACCATCATCCGTCTTATGTGGGTTTGGCAGAGCAGCATTAAGAATGGACTTGAAGCTTTTTCTCAGTGGCATACATTCCCCCCATACCATGAGTAAAGTCAGTGTATGCTGATCATAGCCCAGCTTGGACTGCAGAGACGCTAGAGGGGCTTTTGCCTGGGTGGTCCAGCAGGGTGTTGACAGAAGCTCTCCATCCACAGGCCGATATCATCCTTCTGCAGAAGCCTTTGGTATTGAGCTTGTCTAGGCTGGCAGTAGAGATCCAGCTGGGAGGGTCTTGCTGGGTTACTTCTTAAGCAACAGAGGCAGAGACTCATCTTTGTCTCTGCCCTCAAACTCTAAAAAACCGTGTTGTGCTTAAAACAAGATTACTTTGCAGTTTACCACTGCAGAACAGCTATTTGCTAATGCTTTTCACAAAAGCACTTAATTAAAAGCTTACTAAGTTTTTCTTCCTGCTTCTGAAGATCTTAATTCACTGGACTGCCTTGCTTCTAGGAACTCAGAGAATGTAATATCTTGCCAATTTTTTCCCAAGTCTCTCTGACACTCAATGCAAATGTTAGGTGGGAGCAAATGGTGGGGGGGGAGGACACACATGTATTTTTGGCAGGAACTTGACATTCAGAATTTTTAAATTTAGAAGTTCTGGCACTTTAAAACTTTGAGGTGTATGTGACCTCTTTTACTCACTGTTCCCTGCTGCAGTACTAAGTTGATAGCAAATCATGATTTCATGTCTGTTTTCAAGGATCTGTATCTAGGCTGTATGTATTTTGCTAGATACATGACAACTTTGCCTCTGATTCCATTTATTTTTAATGAGCTAATTTTAACTTAATCTGTAGTGGGTGGTAACTTGCAGGGAGCCATGGAGAAACAAAGAATCCTGCCAAAGTGTGGCAAAAGAGCCATGTGATCTTCAGAGGGTGTTGGGCTCCCTTACTGAAGACAGTGATGACACCTCTGCAGAAACTTGCTTACTTTACATCTGTCTCACTTGCTGTCAACTGAGACTGAAGGCTATACCCCTTCTCAGGTAGCAGAATTTTCAGTCTTAAGATCTCAGATGTACTGAGGGTTGGATGTCATTAGTCATCTCTTAGACCTGTTCAAGTCCAGTCTCATTGTACAGATGCTGTATTAAATGGAAGTTCTTCCTGTGGAGTGAACCGACTGCTAGTAGAAATGATTGCTTTGTTTCCTATATGTTCTGTTTTCTCAGTCTCTGTATTATTTTACATGAATTAGGAAGGAAAATGAGAAGGCCAAGGATCCCCTTTCAGTTCTTGTTTCCTTGTTAAGATAATAGTGCAGGCTGCTGTGTGTTCTGCTACAGAAAATTTTAATTGCCCAGTTGCTAGTGTGTCAGATGCAGCATTAGAATAAAACATTATCTCTTGGACCCCTTTTGTAGACGTCTCTGTTGGAAAAAATTCTCCATTTCTTGACTGGATATGAAGAGCAATTGCCTTGCTTGGAGATGAAGTTTGAAACCTCTGCCTGTTGTATTTGAAGAGAGATGGGAGATCAAATGACACAGGCATCACAGCTCAGAGCTCTGTCTTACACGTTCTTTGCTTCTGCTTGCCACTTCCCTTCCTGTTTCTTGTCTGACAAACTGGATTTCCTCTCCATTGTTGGATTATCTACCTAAATCTCAAACAGACATCCTTTGCAGAAACATTGTTAGAAAATGTTGTTGACCTTGGAAAAAAAAAAGCTTTAGGGTGTATCTACTTCATGCACATCTGTCAGATGGATAGGCGTAGCCTCAAATGCGTTTAAATCACACCTATTGCTGCTTTATGTAATGTGATAAACTCTTTCCCACAGATGAAGTTGATTCTTCTGGTTCTCAGATAGAAGGAGGCGTTTCCCTTTTCTGTTTCACAGGCACCTCCTGCTGCCACTGCCCTCCTTCCTTTGCTTCCCATGTTCTGTTCTCTGTAGTGCTTTGCTTCCTATGGCAAGTGTTGCCGCAGACTGGCAGCATGTGAGACAAAACCAAGCAACAATCAAGACAAATCCGTTTTGAGTGAAGAGCAAATCAAGCGAAGTACAGAAAATAACAGAAAAGTTGTGAGTTAATTGATGTGCCTGAGAGGAGGGCGTGTATCTTGACTGCACAGGGGAGTGGTAGGGTCATACTCTGGGTGGTTTGTGTCGTGCAGGGTAAGGGAGGTGTACAGGAGATAAGGCAACCACTCCAGGCTTTCCTGGCAGTTACTGCTCTATTTTCCCTGTACCATAAACTGGGGTTAATGACACTGCATGAGCCAACACAGGTGGACATTGTGCTTCCGTCAGCCCATTGATCCAGCTACTTTTGTCTCACAGAGGAAAGGCAGGTGCCAGTACTATAGAAATATGTTAGCACTTCCTGAAAACAGCATTTGAAGCTTTCAGTAAAGTATATTCACTCAGCAAGAAGGCTGTTTCTGGACTTCTATTGAATGTGAAACTCTTTATGATAATTTTACCAAATATGCAATAAATAGTGAACTGGGAAGTTGAAGCACTAAGGTACATCCTAACTTAGGTAAAACCAACTTGATGATATATAAGAGAGTAATGTAGTTTTCCCCCAAATTTCCAGGCAAGTTGAAATCTTGACCTTAAGTGAAGGAGACTTTCTGTCCCGCTTGTATATGTGACCAAGGATTTTTCTGCAGCAGAGGTTTATAATTGCAAGGAGGTAACCAAGTGAGGTGAACGGGAATATATAATAGGAGAAAAGGAGTGTGAATATAGAGGAGGAATGTGAAGGGAAATGAGTGTAGAGGGTAAGACAGTACAGGAAGGAGGACAGATAGTGATAGAAAAGTTCATCCAGGATGCTTCTCATCAAGATTTTGTAGAATTTGCCAGTGGAGCACTTTGGAGCTGTAATTTCTGAAAAAAATCTGGAAGTATTCCAAACCTGTAGCTCTAGTTGGGATGTGTTTGGGGGGATGCAAAAGCAGGGGCTGGGCTTTATAGCTGGACTTCCCTGGCAGGCGCATCCTGAATCTGAGCATATGGGAAGCAAGAGGGGCTGTGTCACTCTGAGTGAGAGCCTGCAGAGGCCTGGTACAAGGTTTGTGTGCTGCTAACTCCCATTGCTAGGTAAGATGTTTTAGAGCTCTTGGGGTCATCAGCTCTCTTAAGCACTTGTATTTTAGTCTTCCTTAACAAAATAATGTGTTACCATGCATCTAAACTTTTAGAAGGATAATTATTCTTCCCACCACATGACTAATTATTGGAAGCATATATGTACAGATATTGCAACAGCACACTTCAGTTCCTTGGGGCAGCTTATAGTTAAGCTACCCTTACTGCATTGTTGCAAACTGTGCCGAATCCTGCAACTATAATTCACAGTTCCTGTGAATACCTCTGCACATGCTCAATTCCCTCCTTTTATACAAGGCTAAGAAGCCCAGATTATCTCCGTGCTTGAAAAACTGTTCTACCTGGCTCTACCCTGTTCTATCACTGAATTTTCTGTAACTTCCTTCCAGCAAAATGAAATGTGATTAAAAAGAATTTGATGCCTGGAATTTCTCCTTGGCATGAGTAGAACAAGTCTCTAAGGTGGAAATTACAGCTAGGAGTAGAGACACAGAGATTTGCTGAGAATTTGTTCTTCCACTCATTCTCTGTTGTTAAATCTATTGTGTTGAAATGCAGTGCTGGGTTTACTGCTAAGGTTAGGCATTGGACCTTTCTGTAATTCTGGTTTGTGTTTGCTTCAAGTGTTAATCCTTGGAAGTCTGAAGTTTGGATTCAGACTTAAGAAGAATTTTTAAACAATTGTCCAGTCTTTAAGAGTTATAATAAGACTTCAAAATGACACAGATTTGTATCAGGTATTTTAAAAATACTTGGTCTGCTTAGAGTCTCTTCTGTTCTTTGTCCAGCTCTTTCTCTACATTTTCTCTGTGATGACCTGAAATAAGAGAATAATTTTTCATAGTTTCTAAGACTAATTTTTCACAGTGCTCTTTCCAAAATTAACTGTGGGGTGGGGGTGGGTTGTGTTGGGCTGAGTACAGTAGGTACAGATTTCTAAAAATCTCTGGAGATTTCAATATTTCTAGTTTTTCCCATTACCCACCTACATTTTGTCTTGCCACTAACAATTCCTTCAATTAGGTAGCTACTTTTTACATTCATTAGGCTGGAAACTACTGCCTCCCACAGTAGGGCAGGTGGAACAAAATGTGTCCCTACGCTTCAGCAACTTTAGTGCAAAGTTCAGTGGCTTAATTTAAACTGTTGGCTTGACATTTCTGAAAAGTGTTCACTTGATCTGGTCCGTTGACTTTGCTTAGGAGGCTGTAAACTTGAACAGCAGTGTGGTAATATCTTCAGTCACCAGAGCTACTTGCTGAGCTCTTAGTGCCATTTTTCTGTTATATTTTTTACCATAAACTGCTAAGTGCTAGTGCACTGTTAATTTTGTTAACAGTTCTGTAAATATTAAAACTTACTGAACATTTCATAATTTCTTTCTAAAAGGGTTCTCAGATGTTGTCTTGTGGAAGTTGCTACACATAAAATGTAATATCTGGGATAAGTCTTCCTGTCCAGGTCCAGAAGTCTGTAGAGAATTTCTCAGCATTTCCATTTTTGAAAATGGACATCATCTGCCATAAGAGAATTATCTCATGGCTATCTTATCCCTTCCAGGTTTTATGGGTCACTTTTTAAAGTTCAAAATTGTACAGTATCACACAGTTACAGCAACAATGAATATGATACCAGTAGATGATAATATCATTAGGAAAGCCTTATATATATGTATATGTATATTGTATATTTCAAAGCTGATATCACAGCTAGAAGCTGGAAGCTTTTGGCCTGTGACACTTAACTCCCTGTGGACTCGTGAACTTGCTTTGTTGGCCACTCGCATGTTCCTATGAACATGGATGAACATTGTCCTCAAGGTTTTCCAGTGATCGTAACTTCTACTGCCAAAGTGTGGGTGGACCATCCATCGTTATTTCTGAGGCTGGGAGAAGTGTTTGGAACTGGTTCCCTGCCGAATGGAAAGCAATGCTGCTCCATATAAACGTGACAGTTCAGAAGCATGAATGCAGCATTTTAAACTGCAAATGACCCACACTGCTGTCAAAATAGCTGTCTTAAAAGAGCAATCTATGTAACCACAGTTTGGCCTTGTGGATTCCAATTATGCTAAATCTTAAGTTAGATGATCTACTTTTCTCTTGTATTTAGTGCACAGGAGGGGTCTAATCTGGGGATGAACTGTTTAGTGAAGACCATCAGTGACTGTAACAGCTTTATTTGTTCCAGAAATTGGAAGTTGTACAGCCATGAAAGGAGATTATAGGAAGAGGTAGACAAAATTGTTTTTCTGATTGAGAGCTGCATCCTTCTAGAGGCCTGTGTCACAACCCTACCACTCCTCAGAGTTTCTGTATGGTTCAAGGCAAGTCTTTGAAAATTTCCCTTTTGCCATTGGTCAGTACAATATTCCTCAGATTTTGTCTGCCTGATTTAAGATCTGATTTCAGTTTCATAGAGCATCTAAGCCCTCCCATCTATTACTGTTATGTAAAGGCTGTACACTTCCAATGTTGAATTGTGGCTTTCTGGAGTTGGACACCCAAGCTAGTTGGTACTTTATTCTTTCTGCAGAAACTGGCTGGTTCTCCCTTGAAATCTGTGTCCACTATCTCTCCCATTCCCAGAGAGGGTTCCCAGCCTCCTTGTACTAACTTAGACCGCTCCCCTTGGTTTTCCTCCTTATGCTACTTGTCCCATCTCTTTGGTCTTGCCATTTTTGGCAGTTTTCCAGCTCTTTAATGATTCCTCTCAGCCCAGTTGTTTCTGACCTTATTTCTACCTCCAAACGTCCATCCTGGTCTTCTGACAACTTGCCAGTATTGCTTTTCAGTTACATCTCCTGCTCCTTTGGCTTGGCCATTTTTACCTGTGTTTTTGAATTTGATATTTCTTTCTTATCCGTGAAGGCTTGTCATAGAAATATAGGTTCTGTTGGCCAAGGTCAATATTTAGCTGAACTGTTGAATGATTATTATAAGGAACTGTCTTCTGAACCCCTCAGGATGCTTGTAAGGCAGTACATGTGCAGCTATTACTTGTGGAAATCAAGAGTACTCATTCTTTTGGCATCTTTGGAGATTTTAGTTGTAATTAACCTCTACTGGATCTGTGTTTGCTATGACTTTTTAAAGGATTAGAATGAAAGGGAAAGATTGATGGTTGGTTTTGTTTTTTTTTCATATTATGCAAAACATTTTTTCATTACACCTTACTCTTGATAGCAACTGTTTGAGCTGAAACTGATGATTGTTCTTTAAAAACTACTTTGAGACAAACCGTCAGCATGAAAAACTTCTGGGCACACAGTTTGGAAAAATGTAAGCAAGTGAAAAGAATAGTCTTTTAAGAAGTGGTGTTGAGCAGGTGTAGTTACAGGCACAAGTGCTACTGGTCCCACCTTCTGATTGCTCCTCTTGTGCTGAACCATTAGAAAGTGCTTTACAAACTGTTCATTCACTTCATGGGGGCCCGTGTATCTCAGCTGTTGTTCAGTGGCATGGCAGTGTAATGCTTGACATGCAGGGGCATGTAAGAGGTTTTTAAAATAGTGTGGGACTAGTGATGGCATTTAAATGACTTGGCCATTAGAAAATAGGGGAAATCTTGTATTAACAAGGAACTGTTTTCACCATAAGCAGAGATTTTCCTTCTCTTCCCCTTTAGGTAAGAATAGTGGAAATGTTGAAGTGCATCTTTACTTTGATGTCTAACAAAACCCTTTCTCTTCCTAAACAGTGTATCTTTTTTCCAACAACCTGGAGGAAACATTTGTTAAGCAATAACCCAAAATGTATGGTTGCTGCCATCTAAGTTGTCAGCATTACTTAGAGTTTTTAATTCAAGTAATAGACAGACTTCATCTTACCAAGTTTATAAGACTTGGGAAAACTACATAGAAGCTTTTTCTACAGTATGTTTCTTCTGGCAAGAACAGATTTCCCAAGAATATGTGTTCCTGTTAGTTTGACCCCATCTATATTTTAGTGAAATTACCCTTTCCAAGAAGTTTCAGTAAGAACTGTATTTCTGCTAGAAATACTAGTGGCTGTGGTAGCAGTGCTGGAGACACAGATCTAGCATGAGGTATGGATTTACAGCTTCACTGGATCTAGAGATGGATGTTTAAAAAAGCTTTGTTAATTCTATATCAGGTTCTTACTTTGTAATTACTGTGTCATGGCGTTTTGAAATGTTCTGTACTTAATATATGAATGGCAGGTCACAGTTCTGTGTTCCAAAGAGGCTTTCAAGCCAGAAGCAAGCAATCTTTAATGACCAGAAGATTATATGCTCTATAAAAAGGAAACACAGCAAAATACAGTCAGTCAAGAGGGGTTTCAGGAATAGCAGAATTTCAGGTGATATACAGCATGCTATTTTACTATTTTTAATGGAGAGCTCCCCTTGGCATGCCTTTTGTAATTCCACTGTCCCTGGAGCTGTAGGCTTTGTGGTTTTCTCAACCATAACCCTAAGGGTAACCCTAACTCTAAGTGGAGCAGTAAATGCAGCCTTTTACTGAGGCTAAGGCTCCCAGCACATGGGTGGTGCCAAGGAAAATGATTTGGAAGAAGCTATGTTATGGGAGTGCCATGCTCCTCCTGGTCTGATACTTTCCATCTGAGACCTGCTGCTGAGATTTATGTTAGAGCTTGTGAACAGTTGGTATAATTTAAACTGGGAGATCTGAGGATTGGAGGAACAAAGAAGTGCGAAAACCCCATCTATTTTCTTGCGTTTGTTTGTTTGTTTGTTATTGTTTAGCATCCCAGTTAGAGAGCGCTTGAAGACACATTCCTCTAGGGAGGGTAATGTTGCGTGGCTCTGGAAGGAGGACAGCTTCAGTTTACCTAAAATGTTGCAAGAGCTTGGGAATAAAAATAAGGAAGCATAAGTGTTACTTCTCTAAGTAGAAGGAAAAAGTGTTACTTCTCTAAGTAGAAGGAAAAGGGGATTTTTTTTTTTCAACGGCCCCTTTTTCCTCATTGCTGCAGTTATGATTCCACATTGGGATTTTACAAGAATTCGGATCAATTGAAACAGGGAAGCTATGAAGGTGGCAAGAGATGTATACCTGAGCACAAGTTGAGAGGCATTGTCTGCCTGTGAAAGTTTGGCACAATTATATGAGTTCTAGGCACACAGACTTTAAAAGACCATGATGTAAGTTTATGGAGAATATGGGGGAAATATATTTGTCTGTCATTTTGATGATATTGCTGGGAAGGAGATAATGGAAGACACTCTAGAATTGTGATTGAAGATCAGGAGGACATAAAGAACTGCAAAAAGGAAGGCTTGAAAAAGCAAAAAGCAGTCACCAAAACAGTACTCTAAAAAAGATAAGAAAAATAAAGCAAGGGGAACTATGAATTCTGAGGTAATTTTGGTACTAGTGAATTAACAGAATTAGCAGTCAGAAAGTGAAAGTACGCAAAAGTTTAGAAGTTGGGAGATTTGCATTTCTCAGAAAGAAAATGAAAGGAGAAGCAACCCTCTGCACAATAAATTTTAAAAATACTCAAATAATGGTTTAAGGGAGTACCTTCAAGGTACTGTGTGAATTAGAAGATCCAGAGGCTGTGTAGAATTTTTAAGTGATAAGAACTTGCTCTACTTTCAAAAACAGTGCACTAAAACATAAGAGGAAGAAAGAAAACTTAGAAGTGAAGCATGAGGTTCCCATACTGACTACTACAGATAGCTAAATCAAAGACAACCATTAATTTTAGCTGATGCATATAAAAATACTTTGGTTTACATGGTTATCCAAAAATATTCTCAGCTACTTTGATTTTAGTGACGATGATTACTTATATGAAAACTTCATTAATGGCTACCCTGTGGGTAGAAAGGAGTATGCAAATGTAATTTCCAGAGAGGAAGAAAGATGACTTTTTAAAATAAAACTGTGGTTGATAGTTGCCTATGTCTTCAACAAGACATTGACACCAAGGAAATGGTTTGTTATATTATCAGTAGCTCTGCATTCTGAATTTCATTTTTGCTGTTTCCATCAGCTGCAAGATATATATCACTTTCTACTCTTTTGGTCTAAATGAACAGCTTTTTACTTCTGACAGGGTGCTTGGTTAGGCTGTTTGTCTAGGTGAAACACTTGTGGCTGGAAGTTTGATGCATTACTAAAACGTTGGCTTGAAATCCTCCTGACAGGTACCTGTGAGTGCCATGGCATATGGGATATAAAGGTTTTTTTTTTTGTTTCCTAATGAGCCAAAGTTAAGTAACATCCCACAGGAAATAAACAATTCTATCCTCCTTGAGGCTAGGCAGCATGAGAGGTGGTTCTAGTCAGCCTCTGTCTCTGAAGAGCTGCTTCCTGACCTTCCCAAAGGCTAAGCTTTCCCAAGCTGTCAAATGGAAGTCAATCCCCATTCCCATCCCATCACCTGCCTCCCTGTTTGCCTTTGAACAGCTGTTGTACCCTTTTGCAAGGTGAATGGGTGTGTGTGTAGGAAGAATTTGGTTAACAATGTTTAAATGCATTGTGCAGGTGGGTAACTTAGAGAAAAGCTTTCATTTTTTTCAGTTTGCTTTGTTTAGTGAAGATATTTTGTAATAAAGTCTTGCATTTATCAGGGATTATTTTTTGCTGATGAGAGTGGAATGATAAAATGGTGCAGGATATATTTGTGCCTTCCTGTTGTGCTGTGTGTGTGGCTGGAAATAATCTGGGTGTAGACCTCCTAAATGATGTGTTTCACATGGCTGAGAACAGGCACTGTGAGTAAGGTAGTGGAGAGCTAGGTTGAAAGGAAGGTTGAAAAAGAAGCTAAAGCTACATGTTTCCTTGTTATCATTGCATAGTTTAGTTGGGTTGTTTTACATGTTTTTGGGAATTCATTTGAATATTCTTCAATAAGATTTAGTGAAGTTTTCTGGGAAAAAGCAACTGCACCTCTGTGTGTATAGAGAATGCACTTATATTTAACAAAATACCAGCACAGCTGATAACTCCTCTTTTTCTGTCAGACCAGCTAAAGCCATTTTCTATGTTGCCCTTCAGGCACGTCCTGCTCTTTTGTGTCTGATTTTTACACAAAGAAACTCTACCATATGCTGTTCAGACCTCTTATTCTGTGTCTGTGTGCTTCAATTGCTAAAAAAGTCTCTTCCCAGAGACCTCATGTCACGTTCACGTTTGAAAGTGGTATTTTGGTATTGATGAGTGTGTACGACATTGCATTTATCAGATACTGAATTCCTCTGCAACACTCAGCATTGGGTGCTAGCAGGGGTGGAAATGAAGGCAGAGTTTAGGCTCAAGAGGGGTGTTCCTGGCAGTAATGATCAGTGTGGAAATCCTCAAAATGACTGACATAATGAGTAAACGTGGTAAGATGAGTAACAGGGAAGCAGTCTCCTCTCTGAACAGGAGGGACATTAAGCTGCAGTGGGAGCTCTGTGATGTCCCCATGGTGATGATTTTTATGTGAAAACATGGTGGTGGGTGATGAGTGGGACATGCAACACACTGGAAGGCTTTGGAAATATACGGTCACTTGTTTGTGCTGTCAGGCTGACCGGCCTATTTTTTCTCTGGAAAGGATTTGCCAACAACTGTGTGAAAATCCTACAAACGAAGGTATAGCCCCATGTAGCAGCAGTAGTCTACCTGTTGGAGTTGGAATTTCTCTCTTATATCTGCTTGAATCTGAAATCTCTTGCTGTTTGACCTCCAGGCTTTAACTGAATTTCCATATTCAGAGCACTAGATGTTGACTTTCAGATGGAAGTGGAGACAAGTTCTCTCATAAAGAGTCACAGAAAATCTGCTGCTGTCTGCACCTTCACTTTGCTGATAACACAGCTTTTGAGATCATGCTCTTAATTAACTTGATACCCTGCTTCAATTTCTTGGTGCTGGAAGAATGCTTGAAGCAAAGTGGATTTGCTCCTGTCATTGGAGGCAAAGTTAAAAGGAAAGAGGAGGTGTGGGGGAGAAACATTGTTGCAATTTGATAGCATATTTAAATAATTATTGTAAGATGGTGTTTTGTATCAAAATCAGTTGCCTTCTATATTTTTATAGAAGTCTTCGTTTTTAATTTGTTGTTAATGTAAAATGCAACACTTGAAATGGCATTGCACAGAGTGTCTATTTTTAATGCTGATGTTTTATCCTTTCAGGAACAGGGTATTTGCTTAATCATACCCTCTTGGATCTTATCTTCTTTTCCCACCCATCTTTTTCACCCATAGTTCAAATGTCTGGCTGCATATCTGTTCTTTGGATGCATCAGTGTGAAATTTTGGAGATGACCACCTGTCTTAATGCACGTGAAGCTGTGATCACAGTTTTCTAAACAGTGCCAGAGATGCTGAATTATGTTTGCAGTATTGCCAAATCACTTAAATCAGTCTTGACTGAAAAAAAAAAGATGGCATAAGTCCCAGATTACTAATGTGCTTCTGTGAGTCATTAGCAGTGGTTATCTAGATGTGATTGCAAAAGATAGTTTTCACCAAGACAAAAGGGCCAAGAACGGGTATGGTGTAGCTTAGAGCCATTTTTATCTTTTTGGACATGCAGGAGAAGAAACTTCTCATGTATTTTGTTCAGCATATTACTTTGTACCTGGCATCTGGACTACCATGCTGTATCTATTAATCAGACCTGACAGTAATGTCTGTTGTGTACAATAACTGTTTCTGCATAAAGTAAACATACATCCTGTATGATGACTTTTGGAAAGTTCTATATTTCTGTGTATTTTTGTTTTGGTGTGCTATAAAACTCTGGGTTTTGTTTCAGGTGGTAAATTTGCTCAGATCTTTCTTTTCCCTAGGCAATTCTAAATGTAATTAAATATATTGCACTGCAGGATGTGATTTTTTTTCTTTCCTTCTTTCAACCATCATCCCTTTTTAAGTAAAGAAAACAAATCCCACAAAACTAATTTCATATTTTAGCATTCCCATATCTATTTATGGCTACTTGCATCATGGGAGAAAAATGCAACACAACTCACAGGAGGGTGACATAAAAGGCTAAATGTGGCTGTTGACTGCTGCTGAGAGTTCCAGTCCTTTTAGAATATACCAAGAAACAGTATAAGCAGAAATTTGACAAATAGTTCTTCAGGTTTTGGGGTGGTTTTCTTTATGTTTTGGTACATGTCACCATCTGGTTTAGAATCTTCAGGCTTTGCTTTCCTTTGTTGTCACTGGCTTTGTCCAAGGGTAAGAAGAAGAAGAAGGGGTAAGTGGCCATGGGTGGACAGAATCCAGAGAGATGTGAAGTGTAATGCAGTTGCTGATTGTTACAGTGCAACCAGTAATGGTGTTGTTTAGGAAAAAAGTATGTGTTTTTTCCCAGGCAGGGTGAATGTAGGCTTTGAGATGGAGAATTTTCTTAATGTTTGAGAAATAGTGCTTTCATATTGCTCAAGAAAAACAAAGTCTAAAAACAGGAACAACTCATGATGGTAGATTATTTTGCTGGACAGAGTTGTGGCTTTCCTTGAAATTGGCTTTTAATTTCAGTGAAATAGAATACGATTGGTAGCTGTCTCTTATACAGTGTGTTATTGAGGAGCTCTCCAAAAACAATTAAAAGGCCAATCAAAATATTATGGGTTTTTATTTCTTTTTGACATATTGGCCATTTTCCACTTTCAATTTGACCTAATAATGACAGATTTTCTTAAGATACAATCATTTGAATGTACTTTTTTTTTTTTTTGGCTATAGGCAGAGAGAGAGATGTGAGACATTTATAGATGGTTTTCTGCTCAGAAAAAGGTGTTTGTCTACATAGGGAAAAATATTTGCAAATATGCAAATTTACATATACGTGTCAGTTCCATAAACACAGAAACTCTTATATTTGGCTGTACAGGGTGTGTGTTTAGGTAACTACAGTCAACAGAAACTTTTGTTGGTAACAGAAGATAGGATGAAAAGATGTAATATTTTTCTGAGGTTTGGGTTTTTTTTTTCCTTTAAAAAAAAAATAAGTTTCAAGTTCTGTTGCAGGAGCATAAATAGATTGCAGTGTGCAAATGGAGTTCATGATAAGTGCACTGAGAATGAACACTGCACAAGCCCATCATCTCTGCTTATGGTACCTGCCAGGACTCCAGCTGAGGGAGTCTTTGTTCTTGGCACTTGGTGTCATTAAATCAGGGAAAACCAGACACTAAATTGGTCAGAACAGACCTTTTACATTGTGGCTATTTCCTCTCTTTATGGTCTGACTTGTCTCTTCCTCTGACATCCGTGGGTGTTGGATCAAACCTTTACTTCTGTGGAAGTCATACAGACTGCAGGTAGATCATAGAATCATAGAAAGAAAAAAACATCTGTACGTTTTTGTAGCAGGAGAAATAGGACAATCTGACATGAGGAAAAGTAATAAGCAATATACAGAAAACAGAAATACTACTAGAACTAATAACTCTAATAGCATCTAATAGTTTTAGATGAAAAAAGTAATCACTTTTAAATGAATGGTGTCATGTTCTGGTTAATCAACAAAACATGAAAGGTTTAGCTCTTCCAGGTGCGAGTTCAGGGGGCTGCTTGTTACTTCTTTGAGGAACAGAAAAGCACAGCTTTAACTGTTGCCTCCGTGCAAGCCTTTGAAACTGAGAAATGATTAATTAATGTAATTAAACAGAGTTTAAGCAAAGTTAAGAGTTTTCTAGGTAACTGTTGGAAATGAGCTGAAACAGGATGTGCTTGTTTGCATCAGCACTAGTGTTTTTGTCAAGACTTTTGTAAGAGCACTTGTATTTGTCTGGGCTTCTGCCCAGTTGTCTGCATGCTGAGAGACGTGAGCCTGCTGTTGGAAGTGGGATGAGAATGAAGGGCTGGCTCAGATTGTTTTTTCTGCAGGTTTTACTGGTATAACTAATGCCAGTCTGGTTTGAACTGACTTGCTGGGGCCTCTACAGGTAGGTATGTTAG
Source organism: Poecile atricapillus (assembly GCF_030490865.1). Classification (NCBI taxonomy): domain Eukaryota; kingdom Metazoa; phylum Chordata; class Aves; order Passeriformes; family Paridae; genus Poecile; species Poecile atricapillus. The sequence goes on from NC_081249.1 coordinate 31,361,790, forward strand.
AATGTCCTGTAGCAAAGAGGTGAAAAATTATATGATCTATTAATTTATTCTGCTGAATGGTTATGGGGATAACAGGTGTGAGCCAGAGGCAAGATGAGGTCTAAAGCACCAATAAATTTCATGTGGGACTTGGGGATTGCTATTTGAAGGCAACAGATTTAGTCAGAAGAGCCCGAGATGTCTGCAAAGTTAAGTACTTTCATTTTCTTAGTGCTTTTAATTGTATCACTAGAAGCAATTAAAATCACAATTAAAAGCACTTACAGTCCTTTTCTGTGTTAAGTGTGAAACAGGGAAACTGTTGCTAAGAAGGATTTCTCAAGTAGTTTACATTTTAGAGTGGACGTTTTGCTGTCACTTTTGCTTATACCTGTCAAACACACACCCCCTGCCCAAAACGTGGATTACACATGTGTTAGGTTTTTGTGATCTCTGTTTAGGATGTGCTTATGTCCCCACAGATTCCCTGACTTTTTTTTTATTAAGCCAGATGGGTTACTTCAACCTTATACAAAGTGAAGCAGTTCAGAGTTACACATAGTTATTGATCAGTGCTTCCCAGCCATTTTAGTTCTGAAGGGGACAGGTTTGCACAAGACATCTGAGACACTCATGACTGATAATGTGTGTTGGCTTTCTGCTCTTCCTGTGCTCAGAGGCACAAAACTCACGCCTTGGGAAACTGACTTCTTCCTGTTTGTCACCCAATCCTCCATATTGAAAACAGCTTGAATACTGTGTTGAAGTAGATTTGAGCCTTGGTGTCTTTCTTGTGCTGAGTAAGTTGTACTGGCATTGTCAAGTTACTTGCAGAACAGGAAGTTATCTGACTGGTGTCAGTGTTTTAAATAACTTCTGTTAAAGAAATTACCTATAACCATAGGGAAAACTACTTTGTCCTTGAGCATTTTTTAAAAACAAACTGAAAGGAGTTACTAGAGGGAGAATGGGAGATGGCTTTGCTGCTTTGCTTGTGGATGTATGGCTACAGTGGCATAGGGCAGGCATAATTGAGTAGAGACTACCCTCTAATGTAGGATGGATAGAAGATGCCTTTATCTTTTTAGAGGGAAGTCTGACATTGGGGCTGTTCTTTTGAGAGAAAAGTGCTGTCCATATGGAGGAAACCAGCTTATTTTTTGTTGTCTTTTGTGCCGACATGTGTCCTTCTTTTTGCTACTTGAGCCTGGTCTAAATATTTCTGCAGTATTCCAGTCCAAGCAACTGTAATTGGGTGCAGCTACCTTGCTGCCAGTGGTCAAAACTCACTATTCAAGCTAGTTGTAAACATTGATGAGGGTTCAAATAACCCTGAGGTGGAAGTCCTTCTAAAAGTGTTCTTGCACTTGAACTTTTGTGGTTAAGGTCATCAAAGTTCTCTGCTAAAACACAATAAAGTAGAGATTTGCAGTGTTGGTTAATTAATTTTAAGAGTCATATCTGAGACTTTTGCCTAGTCTTGCAATGTTACCACTTGGGCATTTGAGGAAAACATTGAGTATCACAGAGTTTATAATTCCTGATACATTATATACATCCATAGGTGCTTTAAGACTTCTGACTGCCCCACCCTTGGGGCAACATAATATCAGAGGGTGTATCTTGTCTACCTTATGCTTCTCGCAGTAGTTTCATCCTAAGGTGTTTTTCTCCCTTAATTTTCATTGCAAAACATGCCGTGCCTTTGTTTGATCCTCAGTTTCTCCATGCAGCATTGAGACAGATCTGAATGAGTATGTGCAGTAAGACAAGTAGACCTGTACCTCTCTACTGTCCTCTTCAATTATTTGCTGAACTTACCCTAAAGAGATTCAAGTTTTATTGTCTATGTAGCTTCATGTTTCAAGTGACATTTTTTGAGAAATATATTAAAGGATTTCTCATAATTACAAGAGTTACTTCTTTGGTACAAATTTTATATTGCTTAAAAAAATGCCAGGAGGAAACAGTTCCTGCTTTAACTTTTAAAAATTACACCTGTCTGTAGGGAAATTTTTCAAGCAGATAATTCGCTCTGAATGATTTTGTTTTAATAATTTTAAAGGGTGACAAAGCAGATAGACTTGAGGAAATAGAGCAAAATGACTGCAAAAACTAGCTAACCAATTTAGTGTTTTAACCTGCAAAAAAAAAAAAAGGTAAGTGGTTGATTATGGTGCATGTATGCATAAGTGTTGACATTACCTTTAATTAGCCCCAAGTGTACAAGTCTCATCCTTTAGTGCCCACAGTGATTGTATAGTGCAAAAATAGATTATATTGTGTTTGTTCAAACAGGCAACAGGATAAAAAATACCTAGGAGATGGAATATGTTTTGGATGTTTGATTGGGTAATCTCTGTCTAAAATAAGACCTACCAGTCTAATTATGTATCTGAAAAATTATTTTGTCTTTTTTTTCTTTCTTATTAGAGTTGTTAGCTCTCAGGCTTGAAAGACTGAGGGAAGAGAAAAAAGACTAAGTAATTTCCTGAATTGTCTTATTTTTGTGCTTGCAGATAATAGTAGGAGCATTCTGGGCCTGGATAACAGTTTAGAGATTAGCTTGGAGACATGCTGCTCTGTACTAGCTGCTCTTAGTGCTCTCCCAAATTGAATACTAAGGATGCTATCCCCCATGTCTTACTGGGATTAATTTTATGCTGTTTTGAAAAACTAGGGTTGGTCTGCACAAATTGGAGTATGTTGAGTGTTATGTGAGCTAAAGACAGTTTTTCATTCTGCTGGTGCTTTTATTCTCCACAGTGCTGCATTTAAGCCAGGTTTGTCCTGTACTTCAGCTGTTAATGTCTTTAGTTTTTAGAAACTGGGCTGACCCTGGAGTACCAAAGTACTGCCCTCTATGTATCTACCTTATTCACACCTTTCTTCAGTGTTCTTTGGACTTAGAGAAAACTGATGAATAGCAGATTTTAGAGTAAAAAGGATGAGCAGCCCCTTCAACTTCCAGGATGTAAAACAGCAATCCTGCTAGTTACCCTTTCCTTCTGTATTTGACATCCAGCTCTTCAAGAAGACCAGGTACTAACTACCTGCTCAAACTACAAAAACTGGTGTATGGACTTAAAGAGGACAATGAAAGGTAACTGCTACAGGCATCTTTGTTATAGATTTCAGGGTGTTGATAACAGAGGATCATAGAAAGGTTAAATTTGCAGTGCCATTTTTTCTTTTTCTATGTGGCTTCTGCAGCATTAGAGGCCACACCTGCCACAGTACCTTTCCAGGCCTGAGGCTCACACAGTAGATTATTCTGTGGAGGCTTTGCACAGCCTCTTCTAGAGCTACTGATATTTTTCTTCTAGTTGGCTTTTTTGGTGGTACCACACAGCTCTGAAAAATGGCACTAGTGCCAATCTGCAAAATGACACTTGGAGAAAGCTGTGCTGACAATAAAGGATTGTCAAACTGGAGCCAGAAGGCCAGGAGTTCCAGGGGTGGGTGGTCCAAAACAGCATCCAAGCTCAGCCTGTCATGTGTTTTGTGTATCTGTGCTCCAGCACACTCAGAAATCCCAGAGGACTTGCATAACTCCATATTGTAAGCTTCAGGAGGCAAGCCTTTGAGGAGTGCTTAATGCCCAGCCAGGAGTTTCTGATTGAAGCACTGCAAACTTGCATGGTATTAATCAATGAATAAAATGGTATTGCTTTCCCTTTATTCCTCATTATTGCCTTTATTCATTACAGAGGCTAAGAAGACCTTGAATACTTCATGTGAAGTAGCACTTGCTTTGATGTTCGAAGTTGTTGCCTTGTGGTAAACGCAGTGGTAAATCCTTGTGGTAAATCCCTTCCTTGAACAAGGAAGGGAGTGACTTTTGAAGCCTCTGACTAAATAAAGCTTTATTGGTTTAGTGTCTGACTTGGTTTCCTGACAGTCAGACTCAAACTTTCAGGGAGTGATATGTTCTTTGGAAAATGCAACTGGACCTTTTTCTAGACTGAAACCTATAGAGATCTTCATGGCTCTTCAGACAGTTGTGTCAGTGGAAGAGGCCTTGCTGCTGTCAAGGAGCATAGTTAACTACAGCAAAGTTTCATGTACAGCCTTAAAACTCTGCTGCCAAAATTCAAAATGAGAGACAGACATGGAAAATTTTGGGTCTTTTTCCACAGAGAATTAGCAAGCATTATTTTTATTGCCAAATAATACTTCTATGAAGCTTTCCTGATGATCTTTTCCCAGGTCCTTTTGTCTCATTGCTCTCCCTTTACTGTCACTGTTTCCCCAGCATCTCTCTTTGTTCTGAACAGCCTGTCAATCAGCCAGCTCTCTCTTGCCTGCGGGAATGTGTCTCTGCCTGAGTTCCTCCTGTCCTGAATCCACCTCTTTGCATCTTTCTCCATCAGAGTTAACTGTGCTGTTTTTCCTGCCCTGCCACACTTTCCCCTAAGATGACTTGCTGTGCACTTTTGCCATCACTTCTCCATTTCCTGCTCTCTAAACCAGTTTGCCCCATTAGTGAGCCACCACAGTGCTACTGACTTCTCTCCTTTCAAGACCATATGCTAAGAACTGCTCTCAGGTTGGTGTGTTAACTGGAACTTGTATCCTGTTGATGCTGACATTGATCTTTGCCTTGCTGAGAGTCTTGATTCCCCCTGCTCTGACATTTCCTCGGTATCTTATATTATCTCATAAAAAATCTCATCAGAAATTCTTCCCATCTATGTTCTATTTTGAGCTCTGCTTCTACTGGATAGCTATTTGACTTAAGTCACTGCAGCATTTCTGTAGAACTTCTGTGGAATTTTTTATTTGTTGGTAGGCTTGATTGGGGCATATTAGCACCAGCAGAGTTCATTCCCCCTGTGGTTTTAGAGGGAAGCAATTGCTTTTATAGAGGTGACTCCCGACAGAATCTAAGTTAGCAACACAGCTCCTGCTTAGCTTAGGTGCTCTGAATTGCACTCTGCCTTTCTTCTTGCTGAGAAAGTAGAGAATACAATGCATTTTCTGACTCCCCTGGACATTCTTGTTAATGTAGTCTATTCATCCTCCACATTGCATATAAGGGGCAGCATGAATTGTAGTAATTTTCAACCTATTGAAGTGATGAGAAGTGTTGCAGAATTTTAAGGCATGACTTTTAGTTTCTGTAGTTAAATGTTCCTTTATTCCTGTTTGGCAGACCTCATCTGTAGGAGGAATAAATAGATTTGTTTCTTTAATGAAGTATTTTAAGTTCTCACTTTTATTTTTCTTTTTTTTTTTTCCCTTAATGGGATATTTGTCAATGAAAAAATTAAATCTAACTATTTCATCTTTTTAGTACCTAAATTACAGGAGTTTGCACATTGGAGTGAAAGACCTGCAAAGGTTTCTCTTAAGAGCAAACAAACTAAAAGAACAAAAGTAAGATACCAAAGTATCTTGCTTTCCTGTGTGGAATTCTTTTCTATGTGAGTAAAAAATTATTATTTCCTTTTCACTTTCTTATGTAGGTGCTGATTGCTACCAGTTTCATGCAGAGTTTGTTACTATCTGTAAAAAGGCTCAGGCATGTCTTAATTATATTTTTTAAGTCTGTAGTCATGTGTTTTTTGGGAGGAAGAGCTTGGGGGTAGAGAGCAGGTAGAAGAAATATGCTCCATTTTTGTAGAAGAAAAAGACTTCTGTTGACTACCTGTTACAGTCTATAAAAATAAATTTTTAGCTTATTTATATGAAACTGACAAAGCATCATGTCCTTTTGAAATAGTGTGGAGCCAGTATTTGTGTGGCTCCAGCCTATTATATGAGTTCCTAAAAAAGGCAGGTTATTTAGAAACTCTGTCCAAAAAAAGGTGCTGCTTATATCTTACTCTATTTTAGACCCACTGTGAAAAAAAGAGACACCCATACTTTTGAAACCGGTTTAATGTGAGGATAGCTTTTACTTGTCTTTCATTTTAATGCTTCTGTTTCCTTTTCCATCACCTGTAACACTGAATTACTGTGTGTGTATTTTAAGAGTCCTTCCACAGTTATGGGTGTGGATCACGTAGTTCCCTGTGTTCTTCCCTTTGCTCAGCTTGCTGTCTCTGTTCACTATTCATATCAGCAAATCAGCAAATGTTAATGTACTGTAGTGTATTTCAGAAGGCCTTGCATGGAGACTTACTAGAACTGTTTTTCCCAAGAGAAGTTAACGGAGAATTAATGCAATTTTGGAATATAGCAATTGATGAAGTATTTTCATACTACCTGTCTTTGTGTCTCTTGCTGTCTTGTACTTTTGTGGTGCTTTTGGGTTTATAGCCAGGTTTTTTCTGTTAGTCTTCTTTGTCTTTAAAATTGTTTAATGAGTTTTTGAAATCCTCAACTTGCAAAAGTGAACGCAGTTTGGAGTGCACCTCTTTATGAATGTGACTTTAATTTATGAAAAAGTTCTTTGAAGTATTCTACATTGATTAGAGTCAGCCTCTAGATTGGTTTGATAGTTTTGGATGGGAGATAAAGATATGGACATCTTCCTTCCAAAGCTACATATAATCCTAGAATTAATACCCTAAAGAAAGCTTGTCCAATATTAAATGCACTAATTAGATCTTAAGATTCAGTTCCCAAGACTCTTTGCATAATGTCAGGCAAATAATGAATAAAATCATTACCATCTCAGTGAGGTGGGCCCTAGAAGCTTGTGCCTCTGAGCCTAAGACTCAATCTGTTTCAGTCTTCCATTTGGAAAAAAACAAACCAACAAGACACAGCCATCCAGTCCCACACCTTTCCCCCCAGAAAAACCTAAAATAGGCTGAGGGAAGGAAAGCCACTCTTCCTCTGGTTTGGGTTAAAAGCTGTGAGATAATCTAGAGAACAGGTAATGAGGATAATGTGACCTCATCTCCAGGTGCATGCTTTTTCTCTATCCTCAATTTCCTCAGATGCAAAATGCATGCCAACAGACCTGTCCTTTTCACCAAACTAATATCTGTGTGAAGGAAGCCTTGGTTCTGTGGCCCAAGCAGGCTGGAAAGGACAGCTGCAGCTGCCAGGGGTGCAGAGTGGCTGGACCTGTGGGCTGTGACCATCATCAGGAAGTTGCAGGAGCAGCCATCAATTTCAAAGAGCAGAAGTACATCACAGAATTAGAAGCTGGAAATGAGAGAGAGCAGGTTGATAGAAAATACTTGTTTTATTGTCTTTATAACATAAATGGATGATGGCAGTAATCTTACCAGTTTAGATTGGTGCAGTTTAACTATAAACAAGAGGTTGTATGTTAACATAAAATTCAAGGACTCAAAGTCTTTTCCCAAAACACTGTATGATGCAAACATCTGTAATCTCTAGTCTTACCTTAGTCACCAAGCCATCCCATGCCAGAGACCTTTTATTCTACTAGAAAGTGAAAGTTATCTAAACATATTGCAATACATTACTTATGGATTATACATAAACAAGTGAAACTCATTGAAAAGAAAGACAGAAACCCATCACAGCACTGATATATCACTTGCTCTTCCAACAGGTACATGTAAAAAGATGTCATAACTGGTGGGTCTCTTTGGGGTCTGTATTTTTATGTACCTGCCAGAAATTTATTTAATTTCTTTATTTAATGAGGAGATTCTGAATCTATTAATTTTTTTAATCATTATTACTTGCCTACTTTTGCCATCCCTGTAGGTTTGCTGATTTGGAGTTGACTGTTCTTAGAATAAGACATGTGGCCTTTGACATAAAGATTTTTTGAAATCCCAATAGGAACATCACAGTGCTACTTTTAGTGAGCTTTTTCTGTGACCTAATTTTAGGAAAAATCCCAAATGATCTCAAATCAATTAAGTTCTGAATGTCAAAATTTAGATTAATCATGAAAGAAGCACTTTCCTTCTCAACACTTCTAATAAGCTTTTCCACCTTGGGCTCCCTGCTGGATGCGCAACTCAGTGAGTACAGTCCCTTAGTCTTTGAGTGGTCCCAATAATTATTTGGTGGCATTGATCTGGAGAATAATTTCGAGATTATTTCCACAAATACATAATGACTTAAAAGCTGCGAGCTTGCAGATAACTCTTTAGGACTGGATTGTTTTCTAATGTTTTCTAATGTTTCTAATAATTTCTTTGAAAGAAGAAATAAAGAATTTTGAGAGAGAAGAAATAAAGAATTTTGAGAGAGAAGAAAAATGGTTTAACCGCATGGCCTTTAATTTTATTTTACTTTTTTTTACTGATCAACTTTCGTTTGAGGACCCTCTTAGCATTTCGTGAAGTGTTGTACTACACTGTACTAAGAGTAGGACTTATTTTTTTATTTTGCACAATGGAGGCAAATAATGCCAAAAATATGAATAAGGGAATGAGTCCTGTAAACATGTCTAGATAGGCAGTTACCTTTCATGGCCTTACTAATTAGGAACCTATCGAAAGATGATTTCCCTGCAGAAAATAGGGACTGGTTAACTTAAGGACTACAGATGAGCTGGGAAGACAAGACAAAGTGTTAGAAATCTATTGTGCAACCACGGAAATTTTGCATTACAGCTGCTCTTTCTTTGAGGAAATGAGGAGTAAATTTTATAACAAATGCTGCAGGAATAGTCATCAAAAATGTCATGCTTTGCATTCAGTCTTACAGGGTTTTGATTTGTTTTCCCAAGAGCAGCAGATGGTAGTGGGAAAACAATAAGTCTTTGCATCCACTTTTTCCAGCACTGACAATTGTTCTTTCTGTGGCATTTGAAGAAACTATGTAGGTCACCAGCATGAGATCTGCAAGTCCTGCATTGTGGAGACAACAGGAAAAACTTAGTTGGAAAATGTTTAGAGTATATTGGATGAACAAAATGAGTGGATTTAGAGAATATCCATCACAGTATAAAATTTTGTTAGACAACATGAAGAACTGTGATGTTTAAGTCAAACAGACTTGCCTCAAAATGAGTTTATGCCTGGATTTGTCTGGTGTCTCTTTTCTTAGGATTCACAAGTTAGTATTCAATTGAAGTGATTGTATGACTGCAGAAAATGAGCATGCTGGTTTGTAACAGAGGAGTAGTTGTGCATTGTATAGAAAAATAAAGATCGGAATAAGAAATTTGGATCTATATTGATAGAACAAATTTTAATGTTCTTGGAAACCTGGGGAGACTGGGTGTGTTCTGACATACTTTCTCTGTTATCCAAACTGAACTTTATAACCTGTATGTAAGATTTGAGATTACAGATTCTTCTGCACTTGCCCTGTACCAGGATTTTTTTAGGAAAAAGCTGAGTTCTGAATATAAGGGGAATGAGAGCGGGCACACAGTAATTGCAAATGGTGCATTGCTTGATTATGAGGTTTAATGTGTCATTAGGGTCTTGCTGACCTTTTCTGTTGATGCAAAACATGGGCAGATGTTAGAATGAGAGAGAAAAAGAGCAGAAGTGGATAGATGTGGGCAGGCCAGCTGCCAAAAGATCAGCTGACACTGTGCTGACATCAAGTGCAATCTGGAGAGTCCTTCTCACCCAAGCAAGCCTTTGCAATGTATCATTGTCTGTATATGTAGGAACCACAGCAGTGTCTGTAAACCAGTCTCTCATCTGGTCAGTACATCTTTGCTATGAGATATATTGTCCTTGCCTTGTTTTGGCTGATTTATCTGAACTTAGTCTCTGCAGTTTGTTGTTTCATCTGCTGAGAACAGACAATTAAGAGGAAATGGGCATTTAGGTTGTCTTTTAGATTTTCACTGGATTTGCAGAAGTACTTCCCTCCGAGATCTGCATGCAATGTGTTACTGACAGCTTGTCACTTTGTTGTCTTTTCCCATTGCAGTCTATGTAGCTTTGGATTGTGAGAGAGTAATAAAAAATACATTTTACGTGGGTCATAGCTATAGCAGTAGCTTGAGGAGGTGGTCTTAGTGAAGAGATGTACTTGTGTGGAAGAAATGGTTTCCCACAGCCTCTTGTGGGTTGCTTTGCTAACTGCTTTTTAGAGAGGACTGCAAGATGCTACTGAGTGGTGGATGATGTAGTGGAGGTAAAAAGTTCAACTGCTACAGTGTGTCCTGTTATTTATCTTCAGAAACCTTGAGATAACTCTGGTAAGTGTATCGTCCCCTTCCTCCCCCCATACCCAATCAGTAAAGATCTGCTTTCATGTGTGGCTTCCTCTCTTCATTGTCTGTGCAGGGTAAAGATTCTGGTTCTGACACTTTTCCCAGCAGGAGTCTTAATTTTCATGAGAAGCAAACAGTGCTTTTGTCATGGCATATCAAAATACCCATGAAAGGTAATTAGATGGAAGAAGGGAACCTGCTAGTGAGATGCATCGAAAGGGAAGTCTAATAGTTTAGTGAGCAAGACACTGAGATCTAATTTCTGCATTTTGCTTTGCTGTGGACATGTGTCAAGTCAGTTAGCTGTGTTTGTAGAGTAATGCAAAAAATATTTATCTTCTCAACTTCTTGCCTATGTGTATTTTCAAAATACATGCTCTTTTTGCAGTGGGTTTCTTCTACTGTGTGTATGCATAGTGCTCGCTTTCATGTGTGGCTGCTGACTGGTACTTTGGAAAGTTTTGTAATGCCCATATCAATGATAATTGGAGTATTAGCTTGTCCAGGAAATTAGCTCTGCTTTTCCTCCCAAAAATGTGTCAGTGCGCCTCAAAAAATAGTATCTCTGAACTCTTCTCTTTACACAGAGCTCAGAAAAGCAAGATTACAAAACCTTAGGATGCAGCAGAGAGTGTAGCTGTTGGAAAGATCACTGGAAAGCTAGGAGGGTGAGAGTGGAAGGAGGCACTGTGGATATTGGCAGCGGTCCTCAATCTGCTTCTGTTGCCCAGCTGTATCAGGAGCCAGGTCTGTCCTTGAAGAAAAGGAATGCTTTTTTTTCTATTCTTTCCATTCCCTCCCCACCCCCAGACAGCATAACCTAAGAAGAATAAGGCTCAGAAACAGAAATAGAGGTTTGTGTTCTCAGTAAGGACAATCTGAGCTTTCATAGGAAAGCAAGTTAATAAGAAATCTGAAAATCTGGAATAGGCTGTGTGAAACCATTTCCACCATCATTGGTGTAATGATGACTTGAAAAAAAATTCCAAACAAACAAATTACTAGAGACAGGGAGCTGATGAGGAGGAACAAGATTCTTGAACCTGGTACCATGTTGAATAGGTACTGTAGAAAAGCCTTTGCTTGCTTATTACGTAAAGGTGAAGAAGGAAAAAACATTATCTGTGAAGAGTGTATAATAGTCTAAGCTGCCTCTTAATGCAGAATGTCTTGCAGCATTGTTTAGTTCAGTAGGCTGTACTAGATTTCTGGTCATGATTTCAACCACATCTGTGTACATTTACTTTTGTTGGGGTAAGAAGCTTCAGGTTTTCTCACTTTTCAACCCCTGATCCAATCCCTTTCTACTGCAGAAGGTCCAGCAAAAAAGACTGATCAATTAAACATTGGGAAACTGCTGCCTACAGCAGCTAAATCTCATCTGATTTGTAGATGAGGTCATTTGCAGCTGAGGCAAGTATATGCGTTTTACACAGCGGGTGCTCGCTCTTGGTGTGCTTTATCTCTTTGAGGCCTTTAACAGCTCTTTTCTTTGAGTCAGCTTTGATCCAAATCTTCACTCTCAGCTGTACAGCAAATTCACAAAATTGAATGTAGATACACAATTGCATGCCATATATTTTAAAGGAGACAAAAACCACAATTCCCCACCTCCCAAGAGAAAAGAAACTGTCATCCTCCAAACCCCCAGACATGTGAAGTATCATCCAGTTTTATCTTCTTCTCTGCCTTTGTCACAGATGCCATTTGGACCGTGTTAGTTCTCCTGATTAAAATCTCAGGGGTCTTGGTTTGGATTTTTGTTGCTGCCATTGTGTTTTTTGGTTTTTTTTCCCTGACATGCTGTGGTTCTTAGCATTCTCTTGCCTCTTCAAGCATTTAAAACATGAAAATAAAGCCTTGGAAGCTTGATAGGAGCAAATATTCACTGTCATTAGTAAACTGGGGGAAAAGATGGGATTCAGCAGAAGATTTTCCAAGTGATAAAATACTAATGGTTTTAGGGGAAAGAATTTAATTCCGTGTATCTTCATAGATACCAGCTGTTTTATATCCCCCTTGCTTATGCTGTCTCCATGACCATGGAGATCCAATGATTGTTTTGCTCAGCTTGATTCTTCCTCATCTGTTGATCCCTGCCAAGGCAGTGTTCTTGGCTGCTTTGTGATACATGGAGTAAACATTCACCATCAGCAGTACAAAGTTTGTTCAGCAGTTTTAACAGCCAGATATAGTCCTGAAGAGTGCTGCACGCATACTTGGATTAAATGGGCAGAGGTACCTTACATTTTACTTGGCTTTGAAAAAGAAGGAATTCTCTAAAATTACAAAACACACAGACCCATCGAAGTCATGCTTTGATATTAGCCTTTCCATGAGAAAGCTCAACACAAATCTGTTTAGCTGGATGATAGCCAACTGGACATTTGCTAAGTATGAGGAAAAATGTTCATCTGTAAATGCTTTGACATAAACCAAGTGTTTTTCCTCCAAACTCTCTGGGATGTTTACATGAGTGGCTGTTAAGCAGGTCTGCGCATTTTAGTGGCATTGTTCCATCAGCCAGTATCTTCTTTTAACAATGTTTGATTCATCCCACTGTAATTTGTTTCCATGTACTTAACCTAATGGCTCGGTACTAGATGGCTTCATCTGCCTCTCTTGAAGGCTGAATCTATTAAATACTGCAACTGCTTAGTATAATGTGCCTTTCAGAAATAAGTGGGATCAGTACAGCAATGCATGTCAACAGTGTCCAACATTAAGTGCCTAACATTGGCTTCGTGATGCCTGTCCTTGTTCATTGTGGGGAGTCTAGCAGGCCTGGGAAATAAATACGTGTTCAAAATGCTTCTTTGACTAGGTTATCAGTGCCTGGTGAGATGGATAGCTGTGGGGGAGGCTGCCAGAACTCAACCCTAAACCTGAGTGCACTGTTCCTGTTTATAATGCAGCTATTCTCTTTTCCTATAGGCTCTTTTCCCTGGTAAACTAGTGTCAGGCACACAGCATTTCTGCTCATGTGCATCCCTTCCTACAGTCCTTCCTACAGCTCTTTCATCTCACTGCATTTGAGACCAAATTTGCCGTGCCCAGAGTACTTAATGAAGTCAGACTTTGCTCTGAAGTTGTCATGAATAAACAGATATTGCCCAGACTTAGTACTTTAATTTTATATTCTTTCATGGTTTTTTTTAGTTTTGCCCCTGTTCTTGATGAGATATGTGAGCCCATGGGTGTCTTGTAGTAGTGCATCACCCGACATACCATGGTATTGGCTTGGTCTGCAGAGCAAGCCTTTGCATTCCAAATAAATATATTTGCAGCAAAGAAGCAAAATTGCTGTTCTCGGGGGAAAAACCCAAAGCCCCCAAACAAACCCACACCGCTCAACTCTCCAAGATTATGCTGAAGTTAAAATCCAATTTCTGCTGCAAGAACAAGCTGGGCAGTCTGCAGGCACACACAGAGACACAGGCAGGCAGTGAGTGCCTGTGTGACAGGGAGCCGGAGTGAGAGGAAGCCTTGAAACTTAAACTCCTCCTGCAGCTCTGCATCTGCTCTGAGTCACTGGTATGACTCACAGTGACAGTGTTCACGTTAGCTAGCGTTCAGATGGAGCAGCTCTGGCAACAGAAGAAGCAGGTTATATTATTGATTACCTGCTGCAGCAGACACTTGCACCAAGATTTTTTTTTACGAGCACAGATGAAACAGAGGAGGCTCTACTGAGCGCTGCTATTTTTATTAGTATTGCTTTCTTAAGGTAAGAATGCCTGTTTATTTAAATATGTACCAAAGGGAATTTGGAGCTCGTGAAGTCTGAATTGCTGTTATTCTCAGAGGATGCTGATCTTTGGGGCTGTGTTACTGCAAAGCTTTGTCTGGACTGTTTGCTGTGCCATATGGAGAATCATATGGCTAATGGGCAGTGTGCGTCCTAGGAAACAAAATAACTACTTTCTCATTCATTGATGTTATGTAAGGCATGGCAGCCATGTTAAGGACAGAAGACCTCTTTTGAAGAAACAGTGCTGCTAGATGGTAGGGCAAGGAAAACAAGTAATTTTTAAGCAGTTCTCTGTCCTTTGGAGAGTGCTGCAGTTCTCTAGTTCTTGCTTACTGAATTTCTATGTCAATAGAATAAAAAATGCAGTTGCATTAGAAGTAGCAAAATAATTGTTTACCTTTAGAATCACTGTGTTGTTTTGCCTTCAGCATTCAGGCTGGGACTGTGCATGTGATCCATGTAGTGCCTGGATGTAAACAGTTTCTTCAAATACTATAAATGGTGCTTCCAGATATTGGGGTGAATTCCATCTTCTGCTACTAAAAGCACATATGTCATATTCTGACAATTAGTAATATGCAAAAAATGAGACATATTCTAGTTAGTGTAGACGTATGCAGAGTAGGTATAACATTTGTTTGTAGTGGCTTTACTGCTATTTTACTCGTTTTAGTGCTGTAATTTTAATGTAGGCTAGACTGTTATTGCTTATGCTTACGTAGAATCCACTAAGTCTTGAGAAATTGCTGTATTCCCCACAACAGATTTTATTATCTTGGGATTCTGGTTTTGAACTGCAGTAGTGAATTTATCTTAAGTTATTTTTTTCTTTTCTCCTCTTCTTCCCCCCCCGCCCCCCATTTATTTTGGATTTCCAAAGCAGTATGCTTTTAAAGTGCATCTTACAGTGAGGCTGGCAGCTGCTTTCATTAATAAGGGAGCCAGATGACTTGCATTTGCTTTCGGAATGAGGGAATGAGGGTATTTTCAAAACCTGATCATTTACTAGGTTACTTTCAGGTACGTGAAATTACCACTCATTTCCATGTAGAATTTACATAAAAGGGACAACTGTCATCATCTCTGGAAGACATACAGTGCTGTAGTAATAGCATTTTAAAATGACAGCATACTTTAGGCTCTTCTTCTGTTTGCTAGTTTATAGCATTTGCTGATGTACAGTGTTTTCACTGCTATGAATTAACCAGATTTGCTGTTATTCTAGCTTTTGAAATAGATTAGTTTTCTTAATAAAATGGAAAGTAAGGTGTTAGGGCATTTTTAGTATCTTTATACTTCTGGTGACATCCAACTTGGAAAACTACAGTGTAAGAGGAGCTTTTAAAACAGTGTCTGTCGTGGATGCCCAACTCCCAGAGGAAAAGTTTTGTTGACTAATTTTAATGACTTATGTTTCTGACATTAAATATTTCTCACATTGCAGCAGTATAAATGCAAACTAGTTTAAGCAGTGTTAGGGTTGGTTTTGGGACTATTCACTAACAAAGTTCTGGCATGTGACAGTCTCCTTCTCCTCCCAAGTCCAAACAAGTAGAAATAAAACATTCTTTATAGTCTTTATTTTTCCACTGATTTCTATCTTAATTGCTATTAATTAAGATTGTATCAGAACTGTGCCTTAATGATTGCCTTTAAGTATGCATTTAAGTACCAATTCTATATTATGTCAGAACAAATAATTTATTATAATAAAACTCAATTACCTTCAGTTTAGTTTACGTAATTTCTTTATTGTAACACATTGTGGACACAGTTAAATAATTAACATTAAAATCAATGTTTTCAAAAGACATTTCAAGAACATGCTTAACATCTAGAAAACAGGATGACAGCCCCTGAAACATCTAAAAACCAGGATGACTGTCCCTAAATCAACACAAACCTCAAGACATCCTCTCCATCTATTTGTCCATAGACTTTTTGTGCAAGAGCTCACCACCAGAGAGAACTCCCTCATGTCCTTCTGCCACTGGGATGCCACTAAGGAAAAATGAATGTCAGCTGAAAAAAAGAACAAAAAATCCAGTCTTGCAAGATAGCTAGACAGTTTGCTGTATGTGAGTAGGAGAACTTCTGTGAAGAACTAATGCAATTCTAGTAGTGATTGTTGTGATACCATGTCAGTAATTATGTGACTTCTTTGGAATATAGTAGCAAGTTACAGCTGTGAACATAAATATCCAAGGTAGGAGAGATTTGTGCAGTTAAGTGATCATAGCTGTGTTAAGTGGAAAGGAAAGGAACCAGCTGCATTTGATCCTTCTATGGAGGGATTTTCCAGTAAAGGCTTGTCAAAGTCTGCTCTCTAGGCACCCTGAAAGCTGGGTTTTGTTACTTTAAGATGGCTTTGTATTATGCTGCAAAGGTAATACGTGGCAGAAGCTATTTGGAGTATTTCACTGGTACTTTTGGCAGGACTTGAACTGTGAGAGTTCATGATCTCCTTGGCCTTTCTTTTTAGTAAACCCAAACAGAAGATTCCAGCTCTCTGTTCTCCCCTCCTGTTCCTAACCTACAGGATATCACGGCTGTTTTTCTCATCTCTGCATTACTTCAGAGCCATGCTTTGTTATTTTTGCCTTCTCTAAAACTTTTGTGAAATTCCTGCTGAAATTTAGGGCCTCTTTTTGATTCTCACTTCAGCTGCTCAGGTGTGGATTCTCTCCCTCTGGTAGGTTTTCCACCTAGGAAAGCTTTGAATGCCACAAAGTACATGTAATTCAGCACTTCCCTTTTGCTCCTCGTGCTGCTTGTGTTCCAAACAACAAGTGGGGTGTTCAGGCTGTCCTGTATTTGTTTCTTCCTTTGTAAAACCTCCTGCTTTTTATTTTATTTTATTTTTTTGGTGGCTTCCTTTGTGGCCATACTCTAACTGTGTTACTCTGAGCCCTTTGTCAGCCTTCCTGGCAGTTGGGGAGCTGCTGGAATAACGCTGATCTCTTCTCTGTTCTGCTCTCTCAGTCCTTGAGCAGAAGTTTCAAAACAGACAGTGGCATCATCCTTAGGCATGTTGTTCTACCTCTTCCTGCCATGACAGTGGGAAATGGCTGCAGGAAACAGCTGTTGCTGTGGGTAGTATGTGGAGAAATGGGGACCCTAGAAAATACAGCATTTCTCCAAAATTCTTTAGTGGGAGGAAGCATCTACTCTCCTATTTTACACAAAAGCTGCATTAGCAATGGTTTATAACTAGCCTTGCCTGATGAAGAACTTAGGGGGAATCCAATCATGTCATTGCAATTCATTTAATTTATGTGAGTTGTCTTTAATAGGAGTGATATTTTTTATTGTATTACAGTTTTTGCTAATGATCAAATCAAACTGGACCACTACTGTATCAGAAGCTGAGTTTTATACAGAGTAAAAGATGACACGTGCACTGAATAAGGATTTATATTTTTTCCCCAGAAAAAATGGTGGCCATATTTTCTATGGTGATATGCTGTTTGACATTAGACTTCCTGAGAAAGGACTCGGCAGTGTATGAAAAAGCAGCATCTTGGTGTTTGTGTAGTACATCCTTGTCAGAGAACAGCACAGCATTTCTGTTTTCAAATAGGAATTTGAAATGGAGGGAAGGAAAAATTGTATGAGTTGGGGTATTTTTCCAAGTTTTTGGTTCTTTTTTTGCATGTTTGAAATAAGCCCATGTAAACTGGAGATACATTGGAATAAAATCCTTGCATGTGAGCAATATGAGTCAGAGCCAGTGTAAGGATGAGGATAGTTCATTTTGCTCTGGTTAAATGAGGTTATGGCCTGGATTATGATGGCATGTTATTTCTGTGCAGAACTGTCCTTGTATTTTATAGGGATGTAGAAATCTGGGATTAGCTCAGTTTTCATTTCAAATTGATGCTTTGCCTTTAAAGCAGCAGAGTACCTCTGACTTGTCTGCGTGAGCTTAAATAAACAGCATCTATTTGCTAGGTTTGATGTCTCACATAACTGTGAATTGACCTTCTATGTTCAGGTGAAACACAGTTTAAAAGGGAATGGGTTCATGATCCTTAATTCAAATTTACTTTTTAGATAAATACTTGATAGTGCCAGATGGCAAGGCAGCTACAGGCAGAGGTGAATAACAGAGCATGCAGGTTATTTGGGCAGCAAGTCTGCTGTTAAAAAAAAAAAAGACAGCACTGCAATATTCTGGATTGCACTAAATGCCAGTAACTTCACTGGGTTTCCTGTGTGTGATAGGTGAATGTATTATAAGTCCCAGATTCCTGAAATACAAACTGCTATGAAAGATTTCTTCTGTCTCATTTCAAAAATAGACACAAGTGATCTGACTTTACAGCATAAGATTTATTTTTTTCCAGGCTTCAGTGTTATTTTTGTCAAGCAGTTGGAAGGGCTTCTCCTGAGAACATATGGAGCAAAATGGTAAAATGTTGATTTGTATAATGCACATACAAGGACATGAAATAAATAATGGCATGTTGACAGTGTCCTCCGATGTTTCAGGAAAACTTGGAAGAAGAGCTGTTTTGAGCTCTATATGATAGTATGGTGGATTTGTATGAAAAGGATTGTGTCACACAAGTATTACTATCGCTAAATATTAGTATCATGGCTCTAAATACATGTCATAAAAATGCATGCAACTGAGCTGGCTAGAGTGAGCTCTTTCTGTCATAAATTCTCTCTCAAATGTGGGTGTTTGGGAAAAGTTACTTAAATTATTCTCTGTTCCTGAGAGAAATAGATGACTTTCAATTGTGTTTTGGTAAACAGGAGGTAGTGAGTAATAGGAAGAATGTGGCCTTTGTGGTTTTGCCTGCACAAGAAAGATTTCTCATCATTGTCCCATAGCTTTATAGATTGTGATGAGAACATGATATTATAATGCTGACACTTCTACAGAAAACTGATTTTACACAGAAAGTTGCATGGAAAAGTGTCTACACTTTCACTGGTATGTAATAAGAGAGGCAGAGTGCATGGGCATGGTGGGAAGAGATGAGCACCTTCAGGGTACAGAGAGCAGTGAGGGGGGCGGATCTGGTTGGGTACATGGAAGGATAAACTTCCATTTGCACAGTCAGAGTGTGAGGGAAACAGCTTTCTTTATGTGTGGAAGTGAGGGAAGGCTGTCAGTGTCTGTGTGTGTGTGTGATCTAAGGAAGGGAGGGGTTTGGCTTCAACACCCATGTTGTCTTGATTCTGACTTCCTTGTAATGCTTTGCCTTTTTTGGGGGGGGATGCAAATATTTTGTAATACCTCAAGAAGGACTACATATCTTTTATGTACTTGTTAGTGGGATTTATATTTCAGATATCTAAACATCACCATAGTCTTTAATTTAATGGAAAATCAAAATGTCACGAGGGGCCACGGGTAAGATTTTATTGTGGGCTAGAAAAAGTTTGGCACAGGTAAGAATTGTCTCTTTAAAAAACTGGGGTGTCTTTAAATAGCAATTTTCTGTAAAATTTAGCAGAAAGACAAATGGAGGACAGAACACTTACCAGTGAAGATCTGCTTAGCTGGTGTTATATTTGTGACAAGCAGGAGACAAGAACTCTTGTAATTTGACTCAATTTGTATGAAGACTTGATCCTTCCCTGGATGAGCAAGTTATCAGGATTAATGGGAAGAGTTTTTTCTTCCTAGCACAGTGCTTTATTGTCACTAGCAACATTTGTGGACATCTAAAAGACTGCTAAGAAGGTATGTGTCAAATAGGCGTTTGGGAGGGCTGTGGTAGCTGATGAACAAAGCATGTTACAATGTGCAGCATTTATTTTTTGAAAGTATGATGTCTTTCCCAACTTCCTTAGAACTTTCATTTTTGACCCCTGTTCCTTTGGGATTCACATTTCTGAGAAAACAGCCTTCACAGTAAGCATGACTATTTATATGAAAAGCTAATAATGGAGCCTAGATTTCTCCATATTTTACTGTATGTTTCATGGCTGGAGTACCCAATGTTCCCATTTACATGAGCTCTCAAGCTGCATTTGGGGGCTCATAAAATGAACAGTACAAGGTCAGTGCAATAAGGAAAACCCATCTTAATGTCTCAACATCTTGGAAATTTGTGCAAAACTGAACATCCTCAGAAAACTATCAGTTGATTACACGGCATGAAGATAATTTCCAGCCATTGTTCCTTGGATGTTTAGTTTTACAGTGAAACATTATCTAGCTTGAAAACATAGCCTCCCATGATAAAAAAAGGGAGAGACATTGTGGGCATTTGGTAGCTAAGTAAAATGTGTCTTACTGTGACAATGCTAGAATAAATGGAAGAAGAGAGTAAGAATTTTAGATACTGGACACCATTTATTTACTGTCAACACTACTACAAAACTGTTCACAGTTGGTGCACCATGGTCCTGGGTATCACCTCATCTTTTTTGCATAAACACATAGCAGATGGTTGGGTTGGGTCAATGCTTGTGAAATCAAACTTCTCTTTAGTGTGTAAAATAAAATATGAAATACAGGATCCACTTGTGCAAATCACTTTGACCTTGAGGCTGTCTTTTGTAATCTTCTCTTCCTGGCTTCCCATTTTGTGGAACTGCTCTCTTTATCTAGGCTGACTTTGTGGAGGTGTGTATTTGACAGTGTTGAGGAATGGACCTAATGTTGGGTCATGCTCAGGGTTCTGACTCTGTGTGTTCAACCTGGGGTGGTATTGCTCTGTTCTGTGATTTTCTTTTCATAAAAATCAGGTGCAGGATAAGGTAAATTTTACCTGTGTTTCTGCCTGAAAAGAAGTTGTGACTCCCTCAGGAACACAGCCTAACATTAGGAATGCTAAAGCACTGCTGTAACCAGGTGATAGATAGAGTTGCCGATGTGTTTTATTTCTTCCCAACCAGGAACTGAGAATAGATAAAATTTTAATGTTGTGTACATAATGTGCACAGTACAAGTTGCATACATAATGCAAGCAAATCTGAAATAATTCTGGGAAGTGAGATGAGGACAAGGCAAGTTCACTCTTTTTCTGGAGGGTATATTTTGGTGTAACGGTGACAGTGTCTTGTGTAAGTACTGCAAAAAGAAGTGCCATATTGATCACAATAATGATTTGCTCAGAATGAAGTGAGTTTATCTTCTTTATGTTCCTATATTTCCTGTAAGCTGGTATTTCAAAATGGGGAATGAGGAAAGAGTCCAGAATATCATATATAGTTGCAAGAGAGTTTTATTTGCCCCAAAGCAAAGGAGATCAGACAGAGCACAGCAGGACACGCAGTATTTTCTGCTTTCTGTCTGCTAGAAAAAAAACATGCTGCCTGTGTTTGTAGACTGATTATTGGAAACTCAAGTCTTTAAAATGTGTTTACAGGAAGTATCTTCTGAGCTACACCAGATCTAACAACTTGCTTTGACTGTTAGTTTGCAACTCTGCTGTCTTGTGGTTCATCCTCATCTTCTTGTCCACTGCAGAGGTTCTTGCTCCTCAAATTTGCCAGTATTATCAGCAAACAGTCCTTCCCTGTCCCGAGCTTGTTAGAGAGCTTTGGTTTTGCATTGTACCTTTTGCAAAGTGTTCTGTTTTGCTCTTTTTTTCTGTCCAAGTATTCTGGGGAGAAGGGGGGTGGGTGGTGGATTCTTTTTTTGTTTGTTAGTTTGTTTGCTTTTGATGCAGTGTGCTTGTTTTTTTTTTAAAAGACATTTAAGTTATACCTACTTTAGACTGGCAAAGCTCTTGGGGGAATAGCACATCTGTTGGACTGAACCTGGACAAAAACTGTCAAGGCTAACCTCCAGTCAAAGTAGCTCTGTTTTTCCCTGATTAACTAATAGACAAAATCACACCTGGTACCATGGGTTGCATGGGTTCAGAGGTGTTGGCACCACATTTAATTGCAAAGGAAAAGTGTTGTGCCTTCCTTCTTGGAATGACTTAGTTGCTATCCAGTGAGTCAGAAAGAAGGAAGAAGGGAACATGGAGGAGAAAGTGAGGGATTTCCAGTGGAACCATGTATACTTCCTGTTATTTTTATGTTTGGTTTTTATCACACTCATGTTTTTCTACAGAAAATAGTGTCATGCACATCTCTTTCTGCAGTACTTTGAAATAATGGTATTGCAGATTTAATTGAGAACTGATGTTGTCCTTTTGTTTGTTGGTAACCCTGGATGCCAGTGTAAGCGGAGGAAAAAAGTCTCACTATATATAATTTCCTTACAGTGAATGGCTTTTAAAATCTGGCACCAAGCTCTAAGGTTTGAACTGCCATCATTGGTTGATTGTGAAACAATTTCTGTATGGTTTTAATTATGCAAAATCATGCTGCAGTCTTTAATAAAAGAATATTTTTTTTTTTCTGTAATGAAGATATCTCAATGCAAGAGGCCAGAAACAGAAGGCAGAACATGTAAAGATGGTCCTTTGCTGCAGTCTACAGTAGTACATTACCACAATCTGCTGTAGTTTTACTGCTATTACAGGGCAATATAATTTAAAAACTTTACAAACTAAGGTGAAAAAGGGTGGCTTGAATTGCTGCCCAGTTAGAATCATTCATCTTCAAATGCCATTGGCATCTCTGGGAATGTAATGTCTAGGTATATGCTGCTGGTCTTCAGTTTAGTTGCTCTAGATAAAGCTGCACTTCGATGGTTCTTAATCAGGTACCAAAGTGCAACAGAATTGGAGGGCAATTAAAAATTGTGGTTGTGTCAAAGAGGAGAACTTAAAGATGGCCTCTATAAATGTAGTTGGAAACACGAGTTGCTTTCAGAAGGAGAGGCAGAGCAGGAGGGCATCTGCAGGAGGTCAGAACTTGCAGAGAGATTGGTAGGAAGGTCTTGCCTTCTCTGCAGAAGCTGGAATATTTTTTAAAATATCTCGCTGATGGGCTGATTTTAGAACACATCACTAATCTCAGTGTTGCTTTGCAGGATGTGTGTGACTTCCTGAAGGTAATGAACAAATTATGAATATGACTTGGCAGCAAAGAAGCTCAATGTAGTTACTAGGTTCCATTGTCTCTATTTTACAGATACGTGAGCTAAGCTACAAAGTTGCAAAGGATTTGTCAGTCTGCGTGCATTGAAGTAATCTGGTTTTTGTCAGTTTGTTTCCTTTTATAACAATGTTGTAAATAGAATTTTTAGATTCCTTTATCATTGCTGTCATTTTAATTTCTTCCTTTAAATTAAATAAATAATAACTGACCAGGTTGAAGTATTTGTATTTGTAGATATCTGAAGGTTAATGGTGGTTCATTATTACAAGATTTTAATGCAGTAGATCCACAGTATCAGCTCTTGATCTTGTGACTGGCAATGACTTGTCTTGGGAGTAGCCTTCATGGTGTCTAGGAGCTTTCACAGCACTTGCCCTGCTTGTAGAGTGGAAAAAGAAAAAAATAACCATACTAAATAAGTACAGTTGAAGTTACAAAGAATATAAAATTAGAACTTTGCAACTTAATATGTCAATATAAAAATGATTTTAAATAATATATGACATTGCATATCACACTTACCCGGAAAAGAGCTCCAGATAATGTTAGATGTCTCTGTCCTCATGGAGGACAAAAAGCCAGGGTTAATTAAATGCTTTGTAACTTCTCATCTGAACTGATAGTCATAGATGTGAACCTCGAGTTTGTTCTGCCCTCACCTTAGACGATGAAAAGAGACCAAAACCTAAGCTGCTTTGCAGGTCACTTCTATGAAGAGGTATAATTTTGTAAGAGATTTTAGATGCTTTGCTGATGAGTCCATTAAAGCACAGGGTTGGATGCAGTTTCCTGAGTTAAGTCTAGTGTTAACATCAGCCTAACATTCCTATATAGAAACGAGGTTACCCTTGGCTAAACTGTTTTCCTTCCTTGCTATTATTCAGCTTAGGCTTGTTACTTTGTTAATATCCTGTTTATCTTAACACATTTTTCACCTCAATGTTGAAAGCCCTTGTCATGTATCTGTGAAGAGCAAATTGTAACTCATCTCAGCTTCCACTTTGAGTTTAACAGCGATTTTGCAGAAGGCAGCTCTTCCTTGTCCACACAAGTCTTTCTCTACACATTGCGCACTGAGCTGGATGGTGTTCCGCTTGTTGTAGCGAGTGTTCCTGACTTAGTTTCATTGCTGCTTCTTGTAGCAACAGGAGCATATTGGCTAGTAAACCCTGGTGAAGTATCTCCCTTTTTGTGGCTGTGTTATCTGACTCAAAGGCCCTTTTTCTTCTTGGTTTTTTTCAACTGATAAGCTCCCAATTGGTAGCAGAAGTTCTTGTTAGTCTTTTGTGTGCTGTTTTATCTTCGTACTTTTTGACTTCTTTCTTTTACTTCAGTCCTGGTTCTCCTTTGTTACTTTTGCTGTAAACTCATGAATTGCATCTTGATCACTGCATCACACATTTGAACACTGCTTTATGTATGAATCTTTCATAAATTTAATTTTTTGAGGAGTGCTTTCTTATGACTGCATTTTTCTGTGAATTAATGATTTACCTATCTTAATCTTACTGTATATGTTTATATGATTGCCCCATATGTGCATTTTAATAGAGAAGCATCTTCTCCACATAAAAACCTGTTGACTTGCCATAGTTTTCTGGTACCACAGTCAGAGATTTCTAACATGCTCTGTTGAAGCAAGATGGTAGACATTTTGGGTTAAAAATTATACTGGAAAGCGTACTACTTGAAAAGTTCATGTTTTGACCTTAAGATAAAAAATTTGCTACCTCGCAGTTATAGAGACTTTGTTCCCTGAGTGTAAATAAAGAGGTGAAGGTGTGAAACTGAAAGAACAATTTTGTTTCAAATGATAGAGAAGCTATGTTATAAAATGTTAACACTAACCATTTTTTCACAGGTTTTTAGTGGGGTTTTGTTCCTACACTGCTGCCGTCCCCCCACCCCCCCCCAAAAAAAAACCCTATACTAGTAGCCTGTTTATTTGGATTGATTCAGTTAGAAATAATTTGTTCTTTTTGTGTCTTTCAGACTTCATTAAAAAAAGAACAGGATACACATGCTGAATTTCATTTGTGACAGGTGGAGTAAGGTAAGATAATTGTAGTGATTACTACTGTAATGTGTGATGATCTGTTGACACTGAAGGCAGGAGTTCAAAGATTCATCATAAATTAGAGGCTGAGAAATCTAAAGGAACTTCAGCCTTGGAAATAATGAAGTGCTGACAAGATCTGATGTTCTGGTACCAGTAGTACACTTTTATTTCCAAGTTTTATATTGTAGGTCATTCATTATATTGGCCAGGGGATTTCTGTTCTTATTTGGGTGCATTGCCCACAGTAGGTGAGGAAGTCCAATAGCTAGTGACAGTATGGTATCTTTGTATTTGGACAAATGTGTTTCTGGAAGTCTGTGAGATTTAAACTGCAGCCTACACTGAAAGGCCAATATTTGATGCCTGTTTCTGCTGTAGGAATAAACCAGTTTTTCTTTAGTTTTTCTCCTTAAATGTCCAGAGATGGAAGAAGGCAGGTCTGCCTGTCATTGAGCATTGCTGTAGCATAGAGCAGTATCCTTCAGAATGGGAACTGAACCCTGCTGGGCACTTCACAAACATTTGTCAAGTATTTCCTTCTCCCCAGTGGAAGAGCTACTTTATGTCCTGTGGTATGGCAGGGTGCAGGGGCTGATGGTCACATTTCTATGCCCTGATAGAGAATTTTCTGTCCTGGTGGGGTTCCTGTTAGCAGAAGTGAGAAGACTCTTGTCCACTCATTTCCAAGCAAAGTTCAGTCATAGGATGCCTCTTGTTTCCTGCGTGCAGAGCAGCTGTTTTGAGCTGAGCAGTTGCTTCTGGTATTCCAGAGAGTAAGAGAAGCTGATGAGATGGGGGTGTGGCTTGAACTGCAAGGCAGTATGAAACAGACTAATAAAATGAGTCTTCTGGTAGAGGCAGGAAGTTTTGCTGGTGTGGGAGTAGGATGTAGTGAGAGGTGAAGCAGGATGCTCTTGGTCAAATGTGATGCTTATGATTGCATGCAGAAATTGAAACATCTCAGTGTCCTTGTCCCTGATGTAGTGCCCTCAGTGCCCTGTTACAGATTTCAGCAAATAATGAATGGTGGAATAGAGTCAATGGTGACTTCTCAATGTATTGACTTCTCAGAGATGTTATTCCCCTGCTCCTGCTAAGGGAGATCAAATTTGTTTGTAAGATCAAGCAAAGTCAGCAGATGCCCTTTCTCCTTCAGCATTGCTTTTCTTGCATTAGATGTGTGTCTAAATGCAGACTGAGAATCAATTACTGAAAAGTCTAGAGAGGTGTGCTGCCATGACTGTGCCTACAACTGAAATGAAAGCAAATGGTCGATACTGTGGACTCAGTTATTTAATTGGGACAGAATGGAATAGAGTGCATAACAGGATGCTCTAGGGCCTTATGTATAGTTTTTTCCTTTCACCATCTTGAACTGCTCAGTGAGTAACAACTTGAGAATAAGGCAGGCACTTACAGATCTTTCTCCATCCCAAGAAGGCCAGGATAAAGTTGCCAGCAGCAAATTAGCATTGCCAGACCCTGTAGCTATATTATGACTTAAAAGGAATTGCAGTAATACTAGTCATTCATACTATCTTTCTTTCTTTTATTAATCATTGTATGCATTGGAAAAGAAATGCCCGAGGCAATCCTTCATCTCCATCCAATGCAGTGCTGCTTCTTGCTGAAGAAATTAAAAAAGAATTGTCATTCTACCCCAAGACAGTTATGACTTCTCCCCTCTGGAGTTTGTCTCCACACTTGCAAAGAAATACATAATAATAGAGCTAAAAGCCAGCGTTTGGGGCTCCCCTACAGGGACGGCATATCATCCTAATTAAGTGTTTCTCAAATACGGCCCTGGCTGTGCAACCCATTCCATATTTTGTCAGGTTGCACTACCTGATTGTAGCTTTGTATTAGAGGAGGTCTGGAGAGAAAATAGAAGAGGAAAAGAGAATGCTACCACTTCTGTTTGCCTGCTTGCTTGGCATTTTGGTGCATACTTTCTTTCCACTGACGTAGATTTAGTGGCTTCTCTATTAGGAGTCAAACTCCATGTTGCATATGTAAAGCTCCACATAATTTTTTGGATCAAGGCTCCTTAATTGTGTATGAGACAGGTTATGTCACCCCTTTTAAGTAATAGCTTCCTCTTCAGTCAATTTTCTGGGTGTCATTTCTAGAAAATGTGCCCTGCTGAAGTACAGTAGACAATGAGTGGACAAACAACACAGGTGACTGACTAAGGAGGGGTAATGGTTAATATAAGCACAGCAAGCTGCATTATGATTATTGTTGTTAGCTTTTACTGCAAGTTTACTGTCTGCTTTTACAGTTTGGGGTTTTTTTAGCAAAAACCACCAGCATTTGCTAGCTTGTTTCTTTTTCCTTTTTGCCAGTTTGTAAATACAAATGCAGAACAGGCCATGTGTGACTGTGTGGCTGTGTTAAATACATAGTGATCTTCTTTCTTAGAGCATAATGTTCATCATCCTCTTGTTAATGCTAGATTGATTCATGCCCCATGCCAATGTGACATATATAATTGCAGTAACTACACGTGCAGTCACTGCATAATGTGTGGCACTTGGCCTTTCTGTAATATTCTGTATTCAATTAGAGGGTTTTCTGACTGGTGGCTTTAGTATACAGAGCTAACCATGGCTTTTAGCAGCGAAGAGAGA